>NC_143131.1:142343118-143593118 GCF_059928025.1 Delphinapterus leucas
TGGGAGGTGGTGCAGCCTATTAAGTGGCCCCATGGGGCTGCCCTAGCAGCAAAAATCAAAACAAACAAACAGTGTCCCAAAACAGGTTTGGGCATTAGGGGGTTGAAAAATGGACATTTTCCCATTAATAACGTATCAGTTAAACTCTAATGTGCCAGCTCTCAAAAAAGTCCTTCTAACAAAACCACTTTGAATCCCAAATCATTCATTTTGCCTACATATGTCAAAGCCAAACAACGCCTAGCAGATAATTTGGTCCATAATTTTCAAGGGTCCAGGTAACAGCAAATAGAAATAAGTAATCTGCTGCTATCCCATATTTCCAATGTTTCTATACAAGCTAACTATTTCATGGTACCTGAGAAATTCAAAAGTGTTTAATGATTCAAAATGTCTAGTTGAATAGCTTATATAGAAACAATATCCAAATAATTAAGAATATTTTGCCCTCTGTTTTTAAGAGGAGTCCCAAACCTAAAACCCTACATAAATAAAGAAATTCATCCTTAAAATATAAAACAAATGAACTACGAATCTTTATTGTTAGGCTAGCCATAATATTGCTATGAAATTTTCATAGTAAGGGCATAACATTTAGATTGTAGGACATTAAAACAATTAACGAATTTCTTTTTATTTGAACCATTACATACAGAAGCAAATGATATACCTTATTTCATTGCTTGGTTAATATCAGCCTGTGCAAAAGAAGGATGTTTTTCAGAAGAGAATTACAAAATAGATAAGGTTGGTTTCCCCCATATTTAACTTGATGGCAAGGAAGGCAGGAGAATTTCTTTGGAATGTTAAACCTGGGATGAAATTGTATCTAACTAATAGGAAAAACATGGATGGGGAAGGGGAACACATTAAAAATCTTTTATGCAAAGTAAAGAAAATTTACTTGAAAAAAATGAGATTATATCTGTACAAACACAAGATTGAGAAAACGGTTTAAATGGAAGGAAATGTAAGATAATTGTTTTGCGTTACATTATCCTCCTCCCTCCTTGCCTAGCTAGTGTTTTCTACAAATAGATTGCATTTGATCTTGAAATGTGTGTGACTACCTACCTATACGCTCCTATCCCTGTACATAAACACATATTTATCAATTTATATATCCACATACATATGGATGACAACTTAGGAAGCACAAGGTAAACTTATTTTTCCTATTGCTTACTATTCCTAAAAGGACATTCTCATACAGAATGCCTGCAACTAATATTTTCAGTACTACATCACAAGAATAAAAAAAAGTTGTATTCTTTGATGTATTGACAGTGAGGATCATTACTACTTTACACTTAAGTAAATGATTCTGGGCTATTTTTTCATTGTATGTTTCAGTGCTTCCTGTAAACTGAAAGTCTGAGTATGTATCTACACTTGAGAAAAATAATGGCCAAGATAAGAGAAAATATATAGAAGTTAACTTCTAATGCAATAAAACCTCCCCTGGAAATAAACTTTTACCCCTGTTCAATTACCTGCTTGCCACCATAGATTTTTTAGGTGACATTCCCAATTTGGAAAAGTACAGTAAGTGGTTTATACCCACAAAACAGCTCATCATGGATGGACTCGCTATATTTACATCTGAGTTACAAACGTTTGAGGTTTGCAGCATGAAGCAACCAAAGATTGAAAAGCAAGGGTGTCTAATATCGCTCTAAATTATCATTTCCATAGATATAACCTTTATCATTTCTTCTCTGCACTTAAAAAATAAAAACTGGTTAAGGTAACCCCACTCCATATTCTTCTTCTGCTTGTTGTACACTTCACTGTTACAGAGTGAATCAGCTTGGCTAAACGTACTCATTAGTGCCCAATTTGTTTCTCTTCGTCTCTTTAAAGAAACCCTGCAAGCAGTTGGAGCACTTATTTTATTTTGATTCCACAGTGGAAAATTGTATTCACATAAGTAAGCATATACCAAACAAAAATAAATCATTATTTCTTAGATGACCAATATCAGCAGGAATCTCATATACTTCTCTGCTGGAGTTGATTTCCAAATTCATTGAATAATTATTGGTGCTGCTTTTCATAAGTGAAAAACATCTTTCCCTTTCTATTCTGGTTAACTTTTAAATGCTACCTTTCCTCCTCATTTCCTCAACACTCCTGAGAATTATTTGTAAAGGAGGGGGGAAAATGAAACTTCATATTCAGCAAATGTTAAGGTGGTTAGATAGAGTATAATCCATGACAACCACTCTCCTAGCCCTGAAATTTAAAGTTTTTCTTAGGAGCCTTCGGACAAAGAGTCTCAAGTTAGACTATCAATAAACAGAATCAATACCAATTAATGCCATAATGTTTTAAGGTAAATCTGGAATTTATTAGACTGTTTTGAAATATAGCACTTAGATTATTAAAGTTCTATTTTTCGTTTGCTCTGCCAAGAGAAAAAGTACATTGTTGTTTCACTTCCCAAAGGATTAATTGAATTTTGCTAATAAACCCTGAGTAAATTTGGAACAATAGGCATAAGCATTTCTGTATTCCCCCCTTAACAAAACTTATTAACAGCAGGTAACTCATATTCCTTGCCTCTCAAGTGAATTTATAAGACGCTGATTGGTTTCAAGTCAGTTTTACTACAGATTAGACATTGTGGCCACGTTACAAAAACTGTGAGAGCTCTCTACTCGGTTTAGAACTTGAATGAACATTTTTAATGGCTGCTGTGTGCAGTGTATTATATTAGGCACTATTATTGAGAAAACTACCAAATAAGACTTTAAAATTAATTCCAGCATTTAGACTCAGGAAGGGTAACAGTGGCAGGTTGAGATTCTGTCTAATGTTTAGACTCTTTCTGTATGTGCTATTGCTCCTTTGAGGAATTTTTCTCCTTTTATGCTTTTGGTTGATGATCTTACATTTTTGAGCTTCTAATTAGAAGGGAAGCTGAAGCAATTTAAGGAATGATTTTTACCAAGTTAATTTTTTTCTTGAGGTAAAGCCTGAGCATAGTTAATACCCAAACATAGAGCAATGTAACATTTGTACTATTTGTACCTTTCCAGCAAATAGATATTTATATTTATTTCCATATTTATCTATTTAGCTCCTAAAGTGAAAATATAATATTAATATTAACATAATTCAAAAAATAGTAAGATAAAATCTAAGAAACATTTTGGAATAAAATATCATAATGCACATTAGTCATTGCCCTTTTATTGAAAAAACTCCTTATTGTTAAATCGATGTATTTGCAAAGCATTCAGTCCAGTCCAGATCTATGAACCATCCAGGAATAACTCAAATATGTCTTTTTTGAAATTAAAAAGAGGTCTATGTAACTACAAAAAAAGCAATGTGATAACATACCTTTGAATTATTCTGCCGTGGAATCCCTTTATCTCTTTACCAAGAAAAAATTTTCATATGAATATGAGTTTTAATTAACATGATGGACAGGGTACTTTACAGATATTCTAAAATATCTTAATATAAACTGTTATTAAATAAAACATATTTGAAATTATAATAATGCATTAGATAATCAAATAATTTAATAATACATGAAAACATTTTCAAACAAAATATATTTTCATTAATATTTTACTCTTAAAATACCCAAGCCAAATTGTTTCTAAATAAGTAATTATTTCATATTTCAGATATAACCTGAAAAAATGAATTTATGTTCAGTTATTGAACTTTTGAACCTTATAAAAAATCATTTTAAAAAAGGTTAAGAAATCTGCAACACAGAATGGCTTACCCCTGAATTTTATCCAGATTTAGTATAATGGAGGCTCTAGAAGTATTGATGGGACATATAATTCATGATTTCATATTCATAACATAGCTGAAATTTAGAATATATTGTTATTTATTGGCAATATCTACTCAAACACAAAGAGACTATTATATAGTTAGGTCAAATTCTATGAGTTTCTCTAACCTTATGGGGGAAAAAAGATAGGAAATTATAGACAAGATTTAGATTAATTTGAGGGTTGAATTGAATATGCTATATGACCCATCTATTTCCTTGTCCAAAAATTAGCAAAATAGCAGATAGAACCACTTGGCTAGAGAGAAAATGTATTTAGTAGTTGAATGCAAACATGATGGCCATATACGTAGGTGCTCCAACCTAGAGTAATCTTCCATGTGTGTCTCACTTACTGTGTCAATTGTCTATTATTTTAAACAATTTTCCAATAAGCAGATCAACTTCCTAATGTGTGTCTTATGAATTTTTCATGGGGGAAAATGAAAGGATAGTATGATCAGAGAGATTTGGGGAATGTTCTCCATATTTGATACCTTCAGTACATGAAAGTTCTCAGGGTTCTAACAGAGAAGACATCTCTTTATCACAGTGTCTCCCAAAATACCATCTACCAAGCATTACTTATTAATATTTCTATAGAATAACGTAGTGTGTGAAATCCTGCCGTATAAAATGGAGCCTACTGCTAACTACCTGATAATCCAGTCTACCTTCAATTTCCCAACTTTAGTTTCATCAGGAAATCTGTACAGCAATCCGAATGAACTATGTATTTTTCCCTCCATGAATCCCCAAGATGTTCCTTTTGTGTGCCTTTGTTCACATTATTTCCTCCACATGGAATGTCTATTACCTCTCTCTCTTACCTCTGTAGGTTCAAATCTAAGTGTCTAGTAGGTGTTTCACACATATGCTCACATAGATGATATGCCAGTATGAGATTCTACGTGTGCAGCTATGCAATCAACAATATCAGATGAAGCTTGAACAAACACTTTTAGTGCCTCTGAACATTGTGTATTATGCCAGGCACTATTATGAGGAAACCAGCCAAGCAAGGTTTTTTCCATGTACCACATGAGAGAATTAGCACTGCCGTTTTCACAGGAGGCAGAGAGGATCAAGTTAGACTTAGAGAGAGGGTAGGACATAAGTTGTATCTCGATTAAATAATCTACCTGTTAACTTTCTTGCAAATGTGAGCAGAAGCTCTAAAATCATAGGCCCCCTGTCTGTAGTGAGTGGGGAGACTTAGAAAGGAGATGGTTTGCTTTGTAGACATGCTTCACCTGCTTTTGCGACTAAGAAACAAGAATCTGTGTGGGTTGCTTTCTAAGCTGTGATTCAATGAATCAACAACTGTTAAGGGCACTAAATCCTATGGTGAAAACACTTTGAATTGAATCCTGTCTCTGCTTATTGTGATATTAGGAAACTTACTTAACCTTTCTAGGCTGGTTTCTCCCTCTGAAAACTGGAATAATAATACCAATTTCCTAGAGTCCATGCATGAGTGAATAATGAACTGTATATAAATACTCAAAAGATTGGCATGTGGTTAAGTTCTCTATGTGTGGAAATATTATTAATAACATTACCCTTCTTTATCCTTTTGCTACTCCTTCCTAAGTCACAAAGACTTCAGTAGCCTTTCATGAATATTCAACACTTTGTCTGAGACTCATGAAGCATTCTTAACCATCTATATTCTTCTTGAAAAGAATAAGATTCTAAATCATTACCAAGGCCAAATTTTAAAAGATGGAACATTTTATCTATAATGCATAATTGCCAATTCTAATTCAGTTACAGTATAAAGGCATTATTTAATTTAATTTATACCTTTGACCATCTCCTATGGCTGGAAAATAATGTCTTCTTTTACATGGTAGTTCTAACCTTTCCCCAATTACCACTGTCTGATGTTTTCAGACATAATTTGTTTTCAGTAAATAGATTTTATTTTAAAAATGTCTATCCAGCCCTTTATATGTTATAACCAGATCTTGTTTTAATAACTCTAGATAACAGGGTCCTACTTTTTCGTCTCTTCAATTGTATATTGAGATCATTCTACTTATAACAATTTAATGAAAATAAATGTTTTTGTGTTATTGAATAGAATTTCCATAATACAATGAGTTTCCTGAGATAAAAGCTTCAAGGCTAAGTGAAATGTAGAACAAGGACAATGATTCTAATGGAGAGATGGCAAAACAGTGTTTATCTAGGGTGCCAACTGCGACTCATTGGAAATGGCTTCCGGGATCCCTATATGAAAAGGATGATTCAGGCTTAGGAACAAAGAGTGCCATGATGGTCCTAAGTCTAGGAGCAGGATATGGTGGATCTTGAGCTTATATTCATTTTTTCCTGTCCAAATTAAACTTATGTGTAATATCTGTAGTTACTGGGGAAATGTAAAATATATGAAATACCAAGAATATTTTCCCTTCAGTATTGTAGTGACTCTTCAACCCCCGACAAGAAAAAAGTACTATATGTAATATTAATCATGGGCAGACTTTTTCCCCTCTTTTAATTTTTTTCTTATGTCTTCTATCTTCATCCTCTCTCCCATTCTTCCGCCTTTTTCCCTTTCCTGTTCTGCTTTTAGATTCCCTTACTTTTCTTTTCTCCATCTCTTTCATTTTCCTTCCTTCTTTAAGCTTTTTTAGCATCTACAGTGTGTGCTTACATATGAATCCAGGTGCCCAGGTAAATCAAGAGTCTGTGCCACATTTGAACAGTAACATTGTTTGGTTGTATCTAATTGGTCAATTGTAATTAGTCCTGATCACATAGAGGACTCCAGGTAGCTTTTCCTAACCAGCGTATGGATGTTCCAAACTGCTCTTCGTTAACCCCTCCCTCAACTGCCCAGCAAGCTAATGACCCAGGAGGCATCTGTTTCCCACCTGACTCCTCAAGGTCATGGAGAGCTGGCTGCTTTGAAAATGCTTACATGCTCACCCACCCATATCATCTTTCCAGGACTGCTCTCTTTTATGGAGAGTGAATTGCCTTTTGGGTTTCCTAGGTATTAATCCAACATTTACTTGAATATTAACACTTTCCAAGCCCAGACTAAAGGCAATTTTTACCATAGTGTTGACCATATTTTAAAAAGTACTATAGCAGAGGTTATTTTTTGTTTGTTTGTTTGGGGGTGGGGGGACAGGAGGACAAGTAATATTTTAAGTAAATTTAGCATTAGTGACCGACTAGTACCTGTCTCTGCGGTAGCCAAATCTTAATAATTTTCTATTCTTTGCATTCAGCCAACTCTTTATCTTTCAAGTAAAATTGCTGTGTAACTCTATGGATGTTTTCGGAACTCACTCATCAAACTGTATTATTGTATATCTTGTATACTCTGTTAGCATGCACTTCCTTGAATACAATTTTTTCAGCTATTTTTCTACACTTGTATCAACTGAACTCTGTAAATCCCCTTTTATCAAATTCTAATGAGGAAAATCAAATGCAAAGTAATTTTGTTCCCCATTTCATCAATGGATAAGTTACTGTTACTGATAAATTGTTCTGTGATATGGTCTTAACCCTTCTTCTCAGGTAGAAATGGGAGCGAGAAAAATTATCTCTACCTTTCATATGTTATGGTGGTAAAGGGTGTGGGAAGCCTTTCTCTATTGAACAGTTGTTGTTTTTTTTACTCTGCTGTATAATAATTTTTTTTTTCCCCTTCTGAAAATATGTTTTGTGCTCTTCTTGTGAAGATGGGTAAGGCAGTGGAGGGAAGTTATTCAATTTTCTTTTGGGAGAATGTTGTAGCTACAGAGAAGGGTCACAGCTAGAGCATCATTTGGTGAGTTTCCCTAGAATCGGATGCCTTCTCTGCCATTTACTTGACTTGTACCCTTGGGTCAATCTCTTATGCTTTCTGGGCCTCAGATGTTTGTTTCAAAACTTTAGTTATACCAAAGGAGAAAATAATGGAAAAGAGCATACTCTTCTCAAAAAATTGAATATTATTAAACAATTTCTTCCACTCTGAAAACCCTACATATGGAAACCCAAGCCCTTTCTTCACTTCCCTACAGGTGATCATTTTTATAAATTCCTATCATTTTTTACTTGCTTTTCTCATCCAGTGATGTTTTCTGAGATGGGGTCATACATGTCGATACATGACTAGATTTCATTCCTTTCAACTGCTTATAGCATTATATTACATGAGTGAATCATTTATTTGACCATTTACTAATGATGAATGTCCATGTTATTTGCAATATTTTGTATTACACAAAATGATATGATAATCATCCTACGTACGTGTGGATATCTCTCCATTGGTTGATAACTAGAAATGGATTTGCTAGATTACAAGGATGTCAGTTTTTAATTTTAGTAAGTATTGTCTAGTTGCCCTCAAAGTAGCTATATCACTCGAGCTTCCACCAATAGTGTAAGAGATGTCCATTTCCCTCCAGTCTTAGCAACACTTGATACTATTGATCTTATGAAAGTTTGACATTTATCTGCCAATTTTATTAGAAAATATTTTATCATTTTACTAGCATTTCTTGATTCTGTTTTTATTTAAATTGATACAAGGAGAGACTTAGGTTTCTAATAAAATAATAATTAATTTTAAAAGAACTTAAAATGTATTAGAGATTTGAGATCTTTGAGGTATTTTTCAAAAATAGCACTATTTGCTTATGTCTTGGAATTATTAGATGGGTAAAAAGGGAAACTGTATAGTATGGTCAAATTTCATTGAGAGCTCTCACCTCTAACCTTCTCAGTGCAAAGGGGCCTGTTGTCTGTGTAAGCATCCCTGTTGAGTTTACCATGGGCTGGTTATGAAGATGTAGGAATCCTACCCCAATTATTCAGGTATCTTGACTTGGAGTTGTGCAACTTGCTTATATAGGAATGGTTTATGAAACACTACCTTTTCTGGGCTAAAAATGAAGTTGCTGTGCATACAGAACCTTGGAAATGCACAAAATGTCACACTGCCTAATGGCCATTGAAAATTAGCCATTTAGGTCAAGAGGGAGATGACGATAAGTTTTGTAATTCTGTGAAAGTCTTTCAAGTGGTCAGGACATTTCAATAGCTTGACATTTTCTCCATCTGTTCTACGTTTTGAAATATGAAACCCAAGAAAGTGAGCACCCATGCAGTGCTGGTTGGCTTCTGCATGGACTTGGTAATGCTGGTCTAGCAGTGGTCCGGAAATTACCATGTAGGTGTCAGATTCACACCCAAACTTCTTTTTGTAAATAAAGTTTTTTCAGGACAACTAAGAAAAGCCCATTTGTTTAGGTCTTGTCTATGGCTGCTGGCCCTACAAAGGCAGAGTTGAGAAGTTTCAACTGTGAGACCATCTGATACAAAGTAAATTATTGGCTGCCTGGCCCTTTACAGTAAAGGTTTACTAACCCGGGGTCTACTACACACGTGATGACTACATTCTGAAAGTTTGAGAACTAATTTGTGAATAGATACACGGATCCTGTGTTTTTATTACATTGAAACATTTAAAGGGCTTTGAATAAATCTCTTAGCAGATGGATTATAATGGTGGGAAACTTACAGTGAAATTTTGTTGATAAAATATTTTTTGTTTGTCCTAAAAACAGGTGAGGATTATAGTACAAATACTTCTGAAAAACATCTTAACTGGTGGAAAGTACTAATTTAAACAATGTCTTTTGTTTGCTATTATTTTCTAGTATATTCCTGAAATAGTATCCCCTTTAACTTGAACAAAGGAGCTTATTATACATGGTGACTCTTTAACTTTTAAAAGTTAAAAAAAAGACAGCTAAATTATGGTTTATGGATTTTTGTAGTGTTTAACGGTAAAAAATCTGTCTTCTGATTCCTCAAAACATACCCCAGTAAGTTAATTCATTATGTTCAAAAAGACTTACTTAAAATAGCGTTAAATATTAGTATATTCATTGGCAAATAAATGTTTAATAATTATATTTTGTATTTCCTCAATTCATAATGACTGGTATTATGGCAATAGATAAGTAAGGTAGTCTCAAGAGATTTTAGTAATGCAAGAAAATAACGCCAGCCTCAAATTTTATCAACATAGTCAAACTATAATCAAAGTCTTATTTTTTTTTATATTTCTACACATCCAGTGTCCAGTAGACTTGTCTCAAAGTCATACATATGTACACACACACACACACACACACACACACACACACACACTGTCCTGAGCTCTGCCATGGTAAAAGAATTACGTTGGTGACTTTCATATGTAATAGATGAGTAAGCTCTCAACCAAGAAAAGTCAGACATTTGGGGACAATCAAGTTTCAATATGAAACTAATGAAATGTCTGGAGAAAAATCAGAAACTACTGTTAGCAAATACCTAAAATAAAAACAGAAGTAATCACACCTCAAACAAATCCCAGCTTCAACCTCATGTAGAGAAAGAACTCACCCAGAAGTAGGTTACTGACCCGAAATAAATAAAACCGATTTCTATTCCAAAAGTTGCAACTCTCCAACTTCCACTGGTTCCTGTCATGTTGTTGGCAGTAATTTTCTTCAGAAAACACACTAGTAAGAGTTTTATGCTGACCAGGAATAGGAGAGGAACTCCGTGTCTTTTCTAATCTATAACCAGAATACCTTGTGCTAGGTAAAATCTCACTGAACTTTTGCAGTAAATGAACATTTTGGCAAATATTAAAACAAATTATTGTACTGAAAATGTGTTTCTAGAAAAACAGTCACAATATCAGTATTATCAGATTCAGTTTGTACACTGAATCATACATATTTTTCCTTATTGATATTCAAGTGATCACTGGCACAATTTCCCTGTGCCTCAGTTTACCCACTTGGAAAAGTGTATATAATAATGACACCTACCTTATAGGGTTGGGGAGACAATTAAGAGTTATTACACATAAAGCACTTTTAAAAGTCCTGGTATATAGTGTTCCATCAATTTCTCCTGCTTATAGTAGTAGTATTAGTAGTAGAAGAACTAGTAATAGTAGTTAAAAGCATCTTCAGATGTACCCAAATTTCTCAGTTTAGAGTGTAAACAAATGATACCAATATTAACAGATGCACTGTCCTGAGTCTTCATTGTAAGAGAAAGATGTAAGCCATTCATTTGTTTATTCATTCTAGAACCACTAAGCAGGCTTTGTCCTAATTCTGGGCAGATATATTGGACACAAGCACAGTTGCACAGTTGTCTCTGCTCTCAATGAGTGTACATCCCAGGAGGGGAAACAAATTAAAAGCAAATAATTTCAAAGCAATTCTATCTAAGACAGAGGTAGGAACTATGAGGAACTTGGTATCAAATAACTAAAAGCTGTTACAAAGGGACTTCATACATCCATTTTTATCCCCCCAGCCACCCTGCAGCATTGGTCTTATCATCCTCATTTTTCATATGAAAACAACGTGATGGGGATGTCACTAACCTAGATTCATGCAGCCAGGGTATGGCAAAGGCAGGATTGATCCTAGGTCTTCAGGGACCAAAATCCATGGTTTTGCAATCCCTCAGACTTTGCTTGCCTGGATCAGGGTACTGAGAGTGTTGGCTAGGACATTGCTTACTCCATGGTGTGGCTGCCCAAACCATCCCTAGTCTGGATGCCACAAATGGAGCAGAAAGAAACATGGAGAGAAGCCATTTCATTTTAGGACTCTTGACTGCAGCCTGCTCATCTGGCCTGATTTCTTCTCAGTGCTTATGTACATGCTAATCACTATGGCTCAATGTGTCCTTGTAAATAACAATGCTGTGGTGAAATGTTTAATCTTCCCTGGGGTTGGTGGACCTCTTCAGCAGTTGGTCTAGTGATAAGCTGAGCAATGGGAGTGTAGCTTCTTGTTTTCCTGAAACCACGTGTTGACAAGAGTAATGAATGACTGATACTGAAATACAAGTGATTTGAGTTGGAATGAAAAAAATGTAAACAGTTTGAATTCTGTTTTTTGCTGAGTTTTCTTTTTCTTTTTTTTTTCCTCTCGGACTTTAAACTTTGAGGGACCAGTGAAAGGCCATCTACTCCCTTTCTCGTCTGTTGACTGGATCTCTTCAGACTGAAGAGAATAATAAATTATTATTCTGAAAATAAATAATAAAATAAATTCTGAATAGTCCTCTTTAGCCCTCCCTCCTGGTACCCTATCTCTAAAGCCTGGACAAGAGCTACAAATATAAATAATGGCTCCTTGCCCCAGTTTCTGTATTTGTTTGGCATCGATTAAATCACTCCGCCTTCTAATTTGGAAAGTTTATCATTTAAAGCTCCATCCACACATCTCCTGGGCCAAAGTGTGTTAATTTATTATACTACTCTAAATATATGACTTGGAACTGATATTTCACTATCCACCAGCAGTGTTTCATGAAGTCTGGAAACCTACCTTCACCTTCTTCTAATTGCCTTTTGCCTGAACTATTATCCTTAACCATTTCTCAATGTTTTATTATGACTGCTTTCAAACACACAATAATGTTGTAAGAATTATTACCTAAACGTTTTGGAGAGTTGATACCCATTTAATGTCTAACTTTGGTAACACAGCTATCATCTTGATTTTTTCACTTACCCCATCTCAGTCTTTAAAACAAATACACACACACACACACACACACACACACACACACACACACACACACACACACACACACACACACACGCTCGCCAGGGACTAGAATTAACAAACGGTCAGGAATGTGGGCTTTAGAACTTATTAGACCTGGCTTTAAAGCTTAGCTACATTAGGTAAGCCTCAGAACCTCTCTAACTTCCTACTCAATGGAATGGGGAGGGCAAATCCCACTCCAGAGATTACGTGCAGATTACGTAAGGCAACGTGTATTAAAAATCTGGCACAATCCCTGGCCCATAATAGGTACTTAATAAATGGTAAATAATTAAATACTTTAATTATTTAATAATTTAAATAATTACTACATGATATGTACTTAGTTATTAAAGTAAGTTGAAATTGCATATAAATTGGTGTATGTAAAATGTGCTAAAATAGTTAGAACTTGAGTAATTTTTTTCCTAGTTAATTTAACGAGCATCTCCCTTGATCCTCACTGAGCTCCTGAGCTGTTAGGACCCAGAGTTGAGTGTGCATCTCTGACCTGAGACTCAGCCAGTAAAGTTTTATCTCCAGTAAAGAGGATCAGGGAATGCTTTGCAAACATGAGTAGTAGCACCTGACCCCACTGGAATCGCATGGAACTGCTTCCCGCAGAAATTCTGGGCTTCTTCCCAAATGCTTCATCTGAAGGTGAATGCCTAGTGCAAAATGCCGCACATGTGACTGTCTCCTAAACAGTTAATGCAGAATACCGAAAAGAGCCCCTGCCCAGGCTGTCTTTCTTAGTGAATTGTGACAGTGCACTAATCTAAGCACAATTGGCCGAGTGTCTCTCATTGTGACAGCAGCATTTCCACCAAGGAAAGCAGCAAGGGTATTCTGAGATTGTGGCTTGTCCGGCGCTGAGTTTGATTTATGAAATGAGACCTAGGTGCCTGGATTGAACAGATTGGCTTGCAAGAGACAGCTGTAGTGGAGGAGCTGCTGCCAGGTATGGGGAGTGGAAATAGAGAAAAATGAACAGTGGGATAAAAGTTCCTTTCCCAGTCCCCACTTATCAACATGAAACATCTGTTTCAGCTATAGTGGTTCCCAGTGGCAGGCAGAATTATTGATATGGTGAAATCACTGCCTCTATGCATCACAATGGTTTGCCCCTACCCCACCCCAGCCGGCTGCATTGTAACAATTCATTACTGTACTAGTGCTACCAAAGACACCGTGGACCATTGAGAGGGATTAATGCCACGGCAATTGTGCAAATGGGGAGGGTGGGGAGGAAAATTTTCCCCAGGAGCAATAAATTCCTGCCCACTGTTCTGTTTTATTGTGGATGAACACAGCAATGATACTGGTTGGAAAATGAGCAATATACTTCTGCCTGTCTCCAGTTGTGTTTAATATTCTTTTTAATGGGAGAACATAGCTTTTATTTAAACTAAACATAATGAATGCATTTGAAGATTTGGATCGGTTTTTTAAAAAATCTTGCTAGCTCATATGTTATGGAAGCACATGCTGCTATAAATAGGAAAACAAATATGCTTAGTTCAGCTTTTTGTTAGACGAAATTTGATTAGGGATGTGCAAAAGTTGATGCTGTCAGCCAACACGTAGCACCGGGGAGCCATACATACCATGTTAGAAGGAAAATTAAATGCATTTATTATGAAAGAAACTGATTTTGCAGAAACATACCAAGAAAGTTTACATGCCTAAATAAATAGGAACTAGGATGCCTTAATTTCAGTAATATCACTTATAATGCAAGGTGGCAACCTTGCATGAGTTCGTATGGCAGCTGAAGAACAATTAGAAGGTGTATTAACCAAGTTCTCATAGTTCTTAGCCTATTCTAAGTAGCAGAACGATGCAAAAAGAAAAAGAAAAAACAAGAGCCTATCACTTGTGAAGATGCTTTACAAATGCTTTTCATTTTTAAATTAATCTCCCAACTAAAACTGTAATGTGGCCAGTTTAGATGTGAAAGCCAAAGAATATAGGCAGTGCTGTATGGTTTGCTCTCTGCTTTTATTGGAGCACCTAGCACTGGTCCTTGAGATGAGAAAAATAGAGTTTGGTGTTTCAGACAACAACGAAGTTGAGCTTAGGCAAATTAATAAGCAGATCCTGCCTGTCAGCCTGGGCCCTGAAGAGGTTAACAGACTCCAGTGCTGACAACGTGATAATGAGGATTTATGGTGAGTGAGAGGTGAGGGTGTGTGGATGCTCCCAGGCTCCCATGTGTGGTGGCTCCAGGCCCTCTGCAGACACAGCACCTCAACAGGAGCGAAGGTTACCTTCTGGATTGCAGCAGCAGCTGAGCCTGGCTACATTGTGGCTAAATTCACAGACACTAAAGATGTGTAAGTGTAGGAGTGTGTGTGTGTGTGTGTGTGTGTGTGTGTGTGTGTAATTGTATTATTTGATATTTTGATACTTTGTAATTTCAGATATACCCTGAGTTGAACCACATTTTCATTAGGAAAAGAAAATATTCCCTTTGTCTAGTATAAGGCATATTTGGATGGGATGGATGGTTGGATGGATGGACGGATGGATGGATAGATAGTAAATGCAGTCCATGTAACTTTCAAATATCTTCATGTTCTGTCCCCTACTTACTTCCCTGACTTCAAATACTACACCTTCTTTTTGCTCCCTCTTTAAAAACTATGTATATATGTATATAAAGCTATTTTTATTTTCCTCAAAAATGCCCACTCGTTTTTAGCTCAGGAGGCTTCGTACTTGCTTTTCCCTATGACTGGGACACTCTTCCTGGCTCTTGACCAGGCTTGTTTTATCACTGTTGAACAAAAACCCCAGATGTCTCTTTCTCTCCTTCCTTCATCCCTTACCACAGGCGATCATGCTTTCTTCCTTATAGCTCATTATTTTCAAGATGTATCGTGTTTGTTTACCTGTTAATGACCTCCCTGCTGCCAGAATATAAGTCCCATGAGAGCCAGGACCTTGTCTAACTTCCTGTTATTTCCCTTGCACCAAGAGCTGTGTCTTTTATTTGGTGCGCATTAATATTTCCTGAGTCTGTGTGGAGTGGGTGAGGAAGTAAGGCTTTCAGAACCATAAGCTATTCTGTGACTTTCCATATGGGTGTACTTAGATTCTGAGGTCTATAGCTTCTTCTAAGTAGTCGATTCTTAAGAAATAGCTAATGTTGGGAGCATTAGGAAAGGAAGGAAGTACCAGTGGTGCAGCAAGTGATCTCAGCTCACACGGGGGTGCTCAGGTTCAAATCAGAATGTACATTCTCAACTCTCCCCTCATTTGCTGTTGGCATTAACTCAGTTTAGTTTTCACAACTTTCACTCTGTGGTAAATTGGATACCTTAATGGGTGGTGTGACTTATTAGTCAAAAACTAGAGGATGTTTCTCTGTGGGGTATTACTATTAATAGCACATCATATTTCACTGTTCCTGACTCTTTCATGTGTTGATATCTGTGGTTAATGTAATATTTTGCAAGAATATATGGTTTCCATTTTTTTATTTTGGAAAATCACTATTTCAAAAATTATGATAACTGCTGCCTTTTACATTAGAAAATGAATTGCTAAACTGTTTCATAAAATGTATTCCTCTCCTACTACAGAAGATGTCAATAAAATCATAAACACACACTTGGGAACAGAAGCGTTTATCTGCACACACTAATTCAGACCAGTTTTGTTTTCCCTGAAGAGGCAAGTTCGCGTGTTGTTTCTCATATTTAAGCGACGATATCTTGACCCCAAGATTGTCAGATACCTGCCACAGGACTCGTCCGTGAGACGACTGTGGAGGAGGCTGTACTGAGCCCCGTGCACATGCCACATGGTTTCAATTACAGCTTTATATGACTAGACAGTGTGGTGCCAGGAAGGAACGATTGAAATTTATGCAAAGGGTCTTTGTCTTCGTGGTGCAGATACCTGGGTCTCTGCTTTCAGGATCTTCCTCTCCTTATGATTATTAACGTTTGTTTTATTCCTGTGAAGACCAGTCTCTGAAGTTAGAGATTCTGTGTTGAAATAAGAGAAACCGAAAAGAATAGCCTGGGTCCCTATACCCATCCTGTCGTGCTTTTTTTCCTTCAGTTTCCACACTTGTCTGAGGCCTGTAGGGTGACATTGCCTTTCTCAAGGGTGCTTTTGGGAGCAGGCACCAGATAACAAGTGTTTTTCCTAAGGCTGCAATCAGTGAAGGTTTCCTCAAAATTTGGGGAGGGAGTGTGATGGCTTTTTCTATGACTTAAGAATTAAATCAGAGCACAAAGCATTACCTACATAGTTCTTTGAAGAGGTATGATAGTGACTTATGAGAAAAACAAAGCTTAGGTCTAATAAACCATCTAATAGAATTGAAAGCATCAGCTCAAGTCAGTTATATGGTTGCTTCCAGCTTCCGGGTAGGGTGATGGACAATCTTTTTTTGTTTTCAAAATTTCCTAAAGAGTTGACTCTTTATAAATATACATGCACTGAAAGTGAGAGATTAACATGGTCCTAGACTGGAAGGTTCTCTGGGGGGAAGGTGCATTATGGCCCCCTTGTCTTTTCTCACCAGTGAATTATACATGACTAGGACATAGCAGGAATTCGTGGAGTATTTGTCAGATTTATGCATCAGTGAATGGTCAATTTAACCTCTTCTCTGATGGTTGGGAACAGAAACCCAGAGGAAAGATGTGGGTAACCCAGGGTGACGGAGCCAGTTGGTGGCTAAAATGGGACTAGAATCCAGTTATGCTGTGATTTTCCACTTCGTCAGTAACAACAGGTGTGTGGTGAAAATGGAATGTCCTGGGTATTGGAAAGGAGACTTAGGCATATACCTTATTCATAATGGCTGCCCATGTTACTCTGAACCCTGATGCACGGATCTATTTAGTTTAAGGCATCTGTGCTGGTACTAAATCAGATTCACTGACAGTAACTTCAAATTCTTATTATCAGAGACCAATATGGCAGCTTTGGAAATGTAAATGCATTTTTGGTGGTGAGAGGGGGAGCTGAATGAGAAGATGAGCTTTCCGACAGCATGTCAGATTTCCATGGATGGAAGGAGAGAGGGAGAGAGCACAAGAAAACTGGGGTGAGAAGTGGAAAACAGCCCAGAGAGGGAATATGACAATATATTGTAACTGCCTTTGGAAGCTTCAGTTCCTTATATAACTCAGTAAAGTAGAGGCTGGGAACAACAGGTTAAGTCATGTTTTTAATAGAGTTTTAAAAGCTTTCCAGTTCATGTAGAGACTCACAAATCCTCTTTCTAATGCATTTGTTTTCTTGAAATGGCCCACTCTTTTTGTCTTATAAAACCCATCTTCCACCTCTAATTGAAGAAAAAAAATGGTTAAGCATGCCCGGTCACTACTGTTTGAGTAAAAAAAAGACAAATCTATCTTTTTCCCTTGATAATGAAACATAGCGTTTGGAACATCTCTGAATCTCATTATAAAATAAAAGACAGGAAACTTCAGAATGACTCTATCATTAACTGCTTGTATGACTTTGGACAAATCATATTGAACTTTCTGTACCTCAGTTTCTTCATTTCTCAGGGAAGTCATTAAATTAGAGGCCCGCCAAGCTTCCTTTTATGTCTTTTATCCCCATGTAGTTCATAGGCCAGGGAGAGAACAGGCCATAGAGTCCAAATCTACCATCAATTCAGGATCAAAAGAACGGATAATTTAGGGACTAGAGTTATGAACTGTAAATGGAGTCCATGCAAAAACATCAAACTCAGTTCTGCTGTCCGCTCATCTAAGCATTCAGTTTGCTTCTATATAAAATTTGAAAGGGAAGTGGATCTTTTGGTCTGGAGGAACTCTGATCCATTTTGGAATATTCACTAGGTGAATCATGCTCCAGCCAATTACTAACATGTTTTAAGTCTTCCTCCATCCCTGTCTGTAATGGTTTTAAGCTTTATTATTTGCCATCCCTTCACTGTTAAGAGACACAGGTAATCAATGAAAATGTGTATTTCAAGAATATGCATGTCCCCCCGATCGTAGTTTATCAAAGTCACTTTGAATCATTTCAGTTGAATTTTCACTTCTTGTAAATCATCAATGTCTATAATCATATTACAGGGTCACAGAGGATCACCAAGAAAGGTATATTAAAGGGATGGCAGAGGAGTAAGTGCAATGCTTTGAGTCATTCCTGGGTAAAGGAGAACAGAATTTATTCTTGGGAAGCGGGTAATGGTGGAAACATTCTCTTTCCTTTCCAATAGGCATACTGCTCACTGGCAAACCTGAAGAGCTGTACCAGTCAGGATGTTTACTCTTTCAAATGAGAGGAACTGCAGTTCAAACCAGCATAAACATAAAAGGGAATGTAATTAGGAAGATCAAGGAGTGAATATGGATGGCTTCAGGCATGGCTAAATACCAGGGTTCAAAGAACAATGACACTAGAAATCACTCTTCCTCTCTCTTTTCTTTCTTCCTTCCTTCCTCCCTCTCCCCCTCCCTCCCTCCCTCCCTCCCTCCCTTCCTTCCTTCCCTCTTTCCTTCCTTCCTTCCTTTCTTCCTTCCTTCCTTTCTTTTCTTCTCTCTCTTTCTTTCTTTCTCTCTCTCTCTTACTCTCTCTCTCTTTCTTTCTTTCTTTCTCTCCCCACCACCCCCATTCTCCCCACCC
Organism: Delphinapterus leucas; assembly: GCF_059928025.1. Lineage (NCBI taxonomy): Eukaryota > Metazoa > Chordata > Mammalia > Artiodactyla > Monodontidae > Delphinapterus > Delphinapterus leucas. Next base: position 142,362,130 of record NC_143131.1, read on the forward strand.
CACCTACCCACTCCCCCAACCATTAATTCTGTTTTCTTCTGGGATACCCTTGCACTCAGGCCAGCTTACCTTGGAATTTTGGCTAACAGTTACATCAGACCTGTACGATCTATATTCTACCATAGTTCCAGCAAAAGTTCTGGCACTAGGATTGGCCTGGTTTTAGGCACTTTCATCCCTGAATGACTCTCATCATGATCATCCAAGTCTGGGTTACATGTCCATGACAGGAATCTGCAATGGAATTTTCCCTCCCAAACAATGTTGCCTAAAGTTAGAGCAGGGCTGCTTCTTCAGTGAATATAGGAATGCTGTTACCAGAAATAAAAGAGGGGGTAGGAGAAGTATGCATATGTCAGCTGCAATTGTTTCCCCCCAGAAAACAGAATTTGTGTGTTTGACCCACAGGAGTGTGAAGCAAAGCAATACATGATCGTAAATTAATCAATAGTTCACCTTCTGATCTTTTCTAACTCAAATTATCTATTCTTCCTGTATTCATGTCATTCTTCCAAATGTGACATCGATCCATTGATGTTGGATTCTTTCTCTTGAGAAGCCAAAGAAATTCCCTATTATACAGAGTTTCTTGTTCACTGATAAACACTAGAACAAAGGAATTTCTGAATAGTCAAACTCAAAACATGCAATTCATCGCTTGGGTTTTGTTCCCAGCTTTGAAGTGAAAATATAGCTCTTGTTTGAAACAGATATCTCCTCTCAATCCAAACAAACTATCAAATTTCCTGAAAAAGGCTGTATGTTGAAATGCTTCATTTCTGAGTGTCATAAGCATGGCTTATCCCCTTGTTGCAGATATGGGTGTATATTTTTCAAATGTATCTCCTGGGAACATTAAAATAAAACATTTCATTATCCATCTTCTTTTTATTATTTTTTCCAAGTGATGTCTCTGCCAGATATGAAATGCATGTAATTCACTGTTGCTTTTAATTTGTCAGTACATTAATTTTAGTTGATAAAGAAGTTAACTGAATCTGCTGTCCCAGTTATCTTTGATAATTCAGGTTCATTTGGCTCTTGCTTTTAAAGACTGTTCTGTGTCTCCCCAAATCTCCTTGTGTTTATACAGCTTTTAAGTTGTCATTGACCCAGGAGAATATTCAAGGGTGATTATAGTTTTCAAGCTTGTTTGTATGCAATGGCCATGACCTTTTCTCAAAAGACACACAGCTGCTCTTAGCTGCACCTTGACCTCTGACAGGCACTTATTACAAATCAATTTCATAGATTCTTCATAAAATAATATAGAGTGTCTCTGGTAGCAAGATGATGAGAGGACACCAAGTTCTTGTCCTTAGGAGGTTAGAAAGAACAACTGAATCATGAAGTTTGAATGACTGTTGAGTGGTCTTACTTCTCACTGGCTGTCCGTAAGAAGAACTATTGTGCCCTAAATTTCAGAGACAACTTCTTTAGTAGATGCCACATTGATATCTGGGCAGAGTGGAGCCAAGGTGTTCATTCTTTGGTTGAAATCTCAAAGTTGGCTATACAGAGTTAGGCATGTCCTTGGAAGAGATGCTCCACTGTCTCTGGTTGCTTAATTACACTCTAGTCAAATGGGGACCTCAAACCACTTTGAGTATCCTGGGGAAAGGAAGGAGAGCTTAATTCTTTAAATGACTTAACCTAATCCCACAAGTGTATAATGGCCTTTGTGGTTTCGTCTATAAATTTACCACTATGGAATGTACACTTAGTAGGTGCCTAGTAAGTACTGATAAATCAAATTGAACTAAATCCGACCTGTTTTTCTTTTCCAATTCTATTATTTTTACTAAGTACATTTTTAGTTGTCATGAATACACACTCACACACACACACACACACACACACACACCTGTCGGGTTTTTTTCTTTTAATAAATCTAGATTGTTTTTAGTAAGCATATTTCTTTTATTTATTTATTATTATTTTTATGTATTTATTTTTGGCTGCCTTGGGTCTTTGTTGCTGTGCAGTCTTTCTCTAGTTGCGGCGAGCTGGGGCTACTCTTCATTGTGGTGCATGGGCTTCTCATTGCAGTGGCTCCTCTTGTTGCAGAGCTCGGGCTCTAGGCACACGGGCTTCAGTAGTTGTGGCACGTGGGCTCAGTAATTGTGGCTCACGGGCTCTAGAGCGCAGGCTCAGTAGTTGTGGCGCAAGGGCTTAGTTGCTCCTCGGCATGTGGGATCTTCCCGGACCAGGGCTTGAACACGTGTCTTCTGCATTGGCAGGCGGATTCTTAACCACTGCACCACCAGGGAAGCCCCATCTGTGGGGTTTTTATGTGCTCTGCCATTGTTCTGGAGCTTTTACTGTGTTGTTTAGTAAAAACATCATTTTCAGACAAAATGTAGACTACCTGGAGGTAACTGGGCTTCAAAGTGTTTATGCACTAGGATATTAATTTCCATTTCAGAGTATTCCTTTTTACACAAGATGGATGTTCTGCTTTCAATTTATTAGCTGCATAAATGAGCTTATCTATTTCTAATTTTGACTTAATATAAAAAGCATAAAATTTTAGGTTTCATCCATCTAATTTTCATCTTGTATAATTATTTCTGGTAAGCTGATTTTAGTTTATGCCATCTGTTCATCAGGTTCAGGCAGATAATATTAAAGGTATATATTGGCCAATATCTGAATATCCACATTCATAAGCCACGCCACATTTCTGAGAAATCCATAGTGGATTTTGAGGCTGCTCCCTGAGGGAAGACTGTTACCAGAGCTAAATACAGCAGTGAGAATTCCTCTGTCCGCTGTGCTGTCTCCAGTTGTGTTTGGAAGTGTATGGTTTCTTCTCACAGGCGTTTCTTACCTTAGGCCAAAATGTAAGCGTTACTTTAATAACTTCTTTTCTCCTTAGCCTTAGAGCCATCTTGGAAAGCTCTCTTTTCTCTTCTTTGCCCTATCAGTTCACTCTAAAGTGCTGGAGAAGCAGAACACCTCAGGTATGTTAGCAAGTGGGTCTGTTACAAGCATACCAATCACTTGAAAAAGTGTGGAATCCTGTAGCACAGGCGAAAGTTTATGAGATTTAGATAATTCAAGCTCATTTGCCTCCAGCTTTTAAAGGCTGCTTTCCACCTCCCCAAACTTTATGCACAATGGTTAAGTCCTTTTTGAAAGAGCCCATGCCTCAGCAACTTTGAAAACCCGTAGACACACACACCCCCGCCAAAAAAAGAAAACCGTTTTTTTCTTTCTTCTTTTGTCAAACAAATGAACAATCACTTTAGAGACTTTTTCCAGAGTTAGCGTAACACCCCTCCTTAAGTCACAGCAAAATTTCCTACTTACCAAGAAACTTTCTGGCAAAATATTTTCTAAACATACCTATTGCAAACAATGCCAAGATTTTCAAATGTGATCATTGATGAAAAGAGGCACAGCTAAGACAGGCAATTTTTTTGTTCATGTGATGTATCATTATCATTTTGCTGATTGTTTTCGACTTGGTGATAGCATTACCTCTTCAGGCTGCACAGGTCAAAGTATTAGTCTTCTGCAGTGACCCTTTGCCGTCCCAAACTTTTAAATTATTGTAAAATAAATATTGTTAACTACGGTAAAAAAAAAAAAAAAAGCAAGTAATATTCTAATTTTCCTCCTTATTTCAGAGCAGTCAACCTTTTAGTTATAATTATGAGCGATTTCAAAATGTCAAGCAAGTTAAAAGGATTTCTTTGCTATCTTTAAGAAGATAAAGCTGACATCATATACAAAAGGAGACATTGCAACAGAATTTTATTAGTAGTAAAAACACTAAGAATAATAACAAGAGGCAACATCTATATCATGCTTCATATTTTCCAGGTCCCTTCCTAAATGCTGTACGATATCCACACGTGTTAGCTTCCAACAATGTTATGAAGAGAGTGCTGTTTTTTGTTTTGTTTTGTCTTTTAATTTTTTTTAGAATTTTATTTATTTTTTTTATACAGCACGTTCTCATTAGTTACCTATTTTATACATATTAGTGTATACATGCCAATCCCAATCGCCCAATTCATCACACCACCACCACCACCCCCCGCCACTTTCCTCCCCTTGGGGTCCATACGTTTGTTCTCTACATTTGTGTCTCTATTTCTGCCCTGCAACCAGGTTCATCTGTGCCATTTTTCTAGGTTCCACATATATGTGTTAATATACGATATTTGTTTTTCTCTTTCTGACTTACTTCACTCTGTATGACAGTCTCTAGAGCCATCCATGTCTCTACAAATGACCCAATTTCGTTTCTTTTTATGGCTGAGTAATATTCCATTGTATATATGTACCACATCTTCTGTGTCCATTCGTCTGTCGATAAAACCATAATTCAAAAAGACACATGCACCCCAATGTTCATTGCAGCACTATTTACAATAGCCGGGTCATGGAAGCAACCTAAAGGCCCATCGAGAGTACTGTTTTTATCCTCAATTTGAAGATGAGAAAAAGGAGTCAGAGAGGGTTTACATAACTGACCTAAAGTAGCGCACTGGGGGGTGAAAAGGTGGAGTCAGAATTCGAAGGCAGGCAATCTAGTTCCAGGATCTGTCCTCTTATCTGCTGTGAAATGCTGTCTAAGCATTAAAAACAAGTACATTCAGGTTCAAGTCACATTTTCATTCATTCATTTATTCATTTTTTTTAATGTGGGATAATATGCGTAACATCCAGGTGACAATCTTAACTATTCTTAAGTGTGCAGTTTACTGGCATTAATACATTCACATGTTGTGCAACCGTGACCACCATCCATCTTCAGAACTCTTTTCATCTGTACCCACTGGGAAACTCTGTACTCGTTAAACAATAACTCCCAATTCCCCTCTCCCCATAACCCCTGTCAATTATTGTTCTGCTTCTTGTTTCTATGATCTTGACTGATTTAGGTCCTTCATATATTAGAATTATATAATATCTGTCCTTTTGTGTCTGGTTTATTTCACTTAGCATAATTTCCTCAAGGTTCACCTTTTTGTAGCATATGTTAGATTCTCCTTCCTTTTAAAGTCTGAATAATATTCTATTGTATGTATATACCACATTTTGTTTATCTATTCATCCTTTGATAGTTCCTTGGGTCGCTTCTACCTTTTGGCTATTATGCATAATGCTACTATGAACATGAATGAACAAATATCAATTTGAGACTCTGCTTTCGATTTGACCTGGTATATACCCAAAAGTGGAATTGCTGGATCGTATGAAAATTTTATTTTTAATTTTGTGAGGAACCACCGTACTGTTTGTCATAGTGGTTGCATCATTTTACAATCCCACCAACAGTGCATAAGGGTTCCAACTTATCTACATCCTTGTCAACACTTGTTATTTTCTGTTGTTGTTAATAGTAACCATCCTAATGGGCGTGAGGCAACAAACTTTCCTTTTTAATCAGTCGTGTAAACTGGTACACACACGTTGAGAACATAGCCAGTGTCACTCAAAAGTAAATTTCCTAAGTATTTTCTTACTTCTTGTTTGTATTTATAGTTTACAAACTAGATGGGCCCCCAGATCACTCTGCATATCACTGTATATAAAGACAATCACAGTTATTCAAACGTTTTAAATATATATATATATATATATATCTCACTTGTTTTATATATAGATATATTGGACTTTATGTATTTAACTTTTGTGTCTCTCATGGAAAATAGGACAAACATATTTAAGCATATAGCTTCTCTCCCATTTCCAAAGTATGGAATTTTCAATTCAGAAGGAGCCATTATCTCATGTCAAAGTTGAGGAAACTGAAGTCCAGACAGGTGAAGTGATTGGTCCCAAGTTGCAAATCAGGTTCGAGCCTGATCCAGCCTAGAATCCTTTTCTCGAAGCTTTCTCCATCCAGTGCCCCATCCAACGTCTGTAAGATAATATCTATAATATCTTACTATGATATCTACAATCTATAGCATTACGCATTATATTATAGATGTTAATAAGATACTTTCAGTTTAAGATCATTCCCATCTCCCATATGGAGTTCAGATGTGAGCCAGCTCCCACCAGTTTTCCAGTTATACTGTTTGCTGTAGGTATATTTGTTTTTAGATGGTGAATTGAGTTGCATATTCAGCTTAAAAACCGTGAAAGGTTCTTCTAAAATTTCATTTGCACTCAAGATGCTGAGTGTGAAAGACATAAGTTCATCTCGAACTCTCCATAGTTCTTAGCATAAAGATGATGACCCTGACATGTCACTGATATTTTTAGAACTAATGGCAAAGTGTCTTTTTTTTTTTTCCTTCTGCTGAATACACTGCAGACAGCCACAGTTCATTGGGCTGGAGAGTTTCAGCTGTATAACTAAAAATAGATGCCTCTGTGAAACACTAACAAAGACAATGTCAATTTCCCTAAACCACCAAAAGAACATGTTTTAAAACAAATCTACTGCGTTTCAGTTGTGCAAAATGTCTACTTTATTCGCCTCCTGGCTGGGCTTTTAGGGGACTCATTTTGTTTTAATACCTTTGGTTTTCAAATCCATCACTTCAGGATTGTGTGATTTGTGCAACTCACACTGTTGAAAGAAACTTCAGTTGTTTATGCCCTTGCAATGAAATTGTAAACTGAGCTTTCCTTTCAACCCACAAATAAGCAACTAATAAGTTAGCATGATGCACCTTTTGGTAGGAAGAAAGCCTAGACTAAGTGCAGTGTTTTGTCACTGTCACCTGAACATCCCTCCAGGCTTGTAGCACTATTTGAAGCACTCTGTGCCCCTATTTTTTGTTTTTGTTGGGCAGGGTATACATTTTTTCAGTTCATATTCAGATATGTTGTTGTGTTTTTTAAAAACTATTAAGATTTATAGAAGTCCAGAAAGTCTTTCTTTTAATGTTCTTTTTGGGGATGCTTGGAGTCCGTCCCTTCAGGGATACCATTGTGCTTTTCCCATATTTGGAAGAAAATAAAAGAAAGACATGGACTCTTTGCTTTACAGAAGCCACATTATCAGAAGCCTGCTTCCTTGAGGTCCATGTACTAGATGGCCTCAAGAGGCGGCCTGCTCCTTGGATGTTCTTCTAGCAATTAGAAGAACCCCCCTGCGCACCCCCCAACAAATGCGAAGATGCATAGGAATACCTACTGAAATCACTTTCATTGGGGAGTGATGTCACATTGTGATGCCAGTGTGTTGGTTATTTTCCAGCAAACTCAGCCTTTCCTAGATATTTTATTTCATGTTTGTGAGAGATATTATACTGCCCTGAACTCTGATTATTCAACACCATATCTAATACGTAGGTGGGCACTCAATAAATATTTTAGAAAGATATGTGGTACTTATATTGCATGTGCCTTACTTATATCTCAAATACGATCTACAAAAATCAGCAGCCAGGGTTTTATGCCAGATAAATAAACATCTGTACAAAGCATAAGCAAATGTATCTCTACTATAAGGTATAAATTCATTTAACTTTCTGGTAATATGATTTGATTCTAATTTATGAATTGTATTTTGTTTATTTGTTTCACCTAGAAGTTAACATCCTTGGTAATTTCAGATACGTATTGCCTATTGATGATACAGCATTTTGCAGTATGCTTGAGATGAATTTAAGTTTAACAGATTTGAGTGATTGATAGCCTGTGAAAAGCTTAATAGTTGTAAGTTAGAGATAGAAATAAGCTACAGAGCCCAAAAGCAGTGAATCCTCAAGAGATAGATAGGACAGTCAAGTTTCATAGCCCCTTGACTGGTCAATTTCACACACGGAGATACACACACATGCACACATACATACACACATAGGCACCCCTTCCTTGGATTTTCTTCAGATTAATACGGTCCATAGGGTACTGAAGTAAATAATGAATGCAGTGAACTCCACAGTCCCCATAGAACCAAAAATTAAAATAAAAATAAGGTGCTACTTTTTCATGGAAATCCAGAAAGGGGCAAGAGAAAAGGTAGGAGAACAAATCATATTTTCTAGTTTAATTTCTGCAGATCATGGGTCTTAATGCTCAAAACAATGAACGTATACTTCTCTCCTTCTCAGCATTACTTCTGTGACTGCAAACATAACCAGGCATGCATGCCTACTGATAATAACAACAGCCAACATCCATTGATCATGTGCTGTGTACCGGGCACCTTGATAAGCCCTTCACGTGGGTATTTTTGTTTAAGCATCGTACCAGTCACATAAGATGCGTCTCATTTTTATCCGTATTTTATACATAAGGAAAACACAGCTCAGAGAATAAGAGAAACGAGCCCAGTGTCATAAAGATGGCAAAGGACAGAATCAGAACTCCAACCAAAGTTATTATTTCACTCCAGACCACCCAGTGCTAACTGGCTAGTTGTCGCCCAGAGGACAGGGTTTACTCCAGGGCAACTGATTTGAACTCAAAGGCAAGTGAATGCCTTTTCAGTAAAATATGAATATTCTTGGATCTTAAAAAATATTTAATTTTATACAGGATTTATTTGTTTCATTTCCACTTCTCAAGAGTGTTAGTTGTTTGGTTCCTTTCTCAAGGTCAAAGAGCTGTATTTCATAGAAGAAAACATTTAAATCATGAATCTAGAATGTTTGCTGTAGTGGTAAGGATGTAGGCCGGCACATGGAAGCCCACTGAAATTTCAAATAGGAAGGATGAAGATGGCTGAGCACAAAATCCCAGGGAGCTGCCCCAACTCACTGTTGGATAAATGGGGGGCAGAACTGCTGCAGGGGGAGCTTAAGGACAGTTTTTTACCTTCACGGTATGTGATTTCATTGGGGATGCAGAGTAGTATTTTTATCTCAAGAGACTTGCTTCTTATCAGGAAGGAGTGAAGAGTTTAAGCCATGAGGAAAAGCACAAGTGATCTGGAGAAAAAGTGCCTTAGTGAGAGCATTGTTTTCTTTTTTCCCTCCCATTAAGAGAATACTGCAGAAACAGAAACAGACTCACAGACATAGAGAACAGACTTGTGGTTGCCAAGGAGGGGTGGGTGTCGGGGAGGGATGGATTGGGAGTTTGGGATTAGCAGATGGAAACTATTACATATGGAATGGATATACAACAAGTTCCTACTGTATAACACAGGGAACTATATTCAATATCCTGTGATAATCCATTCTTTTTCCTATTTTTATTTTTGTATTTATATTATACTATATTTCATATCATATTCATATTCAGTTATATATACCTATAACTGAATCACTTTGCTGTACATCAAAAATTAACACAACATTGTAAATCAACTATACTTCAATAAAATTTTAAAAATAAAGAGAATACTGAAGGGTTAAGCAGGTAAACCCTAATGCCATCTACAACCTCATATTCCTGGAGAGCATATCTTTGACAAGTATGTATCCTCTTTCTATATATGAGTAATAAAGAAGTTAACATCTGTTGCAGTCTAATCATCTATCTGGATACACAGTTTTTATAGCAGTTAGAAGGAAAAACAAGTAAAAATCTTCAGTGATGAATTGCCAATGTGAGCCTGTATCATGAATACCATATTAGGTATTTTTTTATGTTTCCCGTTATCCAGTATTATTGATAGAAGCCTTTGAATTGAACCCGTTTTCATTATAACATTAGGGTGAGGAGCCATAAATATGCTTACCTTAGTGTAGGAGACCAAATCATTTGTAAACCTGCTCTGCAAAAATTGAAGACAGACCCTGTCTTTTCACAACAGGCTTGACTGTATTAACTTATAGGAGATTATGGTCAATCACCCTTGTAGAAAAAAGATTGGATACTGTTTCAGCTTTCAAATCCCTTTTATTAGTATTAGCAAGAGACTCATTTCTTTCCAAGTAAATTCTCTGGGAAAAAAAAAACCACATAACTATGCATTTACTGGAAATGTACTGAACTATTCACATTTAATTCAGAAAATCAGCATGCATAGTACCTATAGTTGAGTCTAACTTATGATCCATAACTCCCCCCCACCGCCACAATGTGTCTCAGACTTGCCATGTCACATTGATATGGTTACCATGGTTAATTTTTTAAAGATTTAATATTTTAAAACCCAGATCTCCCCAAATATTTCACGTCTCTCTAGTTTGGCCGGTCACACATTATTAGAGGTGCTTAAGTTGCAGGTGATGTCAAGTGCAATTTCTTTCTCTCTGGTATCAGTGGTAAGCATATTCAAGGTTAGGTGCAACTCATAGCTCTTTGGTTTGGTAAATGTTTACATGTCTGCTTATTTAATGACTCTAATACGGCTCTTTTTATGATGTTGGGTTGCAGAAATAGTGTGAGAAGTTATTAAAGGTGAATGTATCTCGTTTTGTTCAATAAAAAAAATAATCAGCTCATATTTTCTCTTGAAGCATTTTTTGTCCTCTTGTTAGATGAGAAGAGATGGTGAAAGGGAGAAGCATGAACTGAGTTCTTACTCTGCTCTAAGCATGTACTCCACAATCTGCATGGTTTTACTTGGACTTCACAATCACCCTGTGAAAGTGTTATTATTCTGATTGACAGATGAGGGTCAGCATGGGAAGGAACATGCCCAAGGTCACAGAGCTACTGAATGACAAAGCTGGGGTTTATCAGTATCTGCCTTAATCCAAAGTCCATGAATGTCCAGGGAGAATGACTAAATAAAGATTCTGATTCTTAATGATATTGATCTAAATGTGATCTTTCATAAGAAAGAAAAGATCTAATGATGACCGATTTCACATCTAAACCCCCAGTCTGGCTGTATTTTCTATCCTTTAGACTGTAAGATTATTGACTGTCCTTGAAGAGGAGGTAAAGCTGAACTTACCAATATGGTTCCCTTTGCCTGGCTCTGAAAGGTCCCTAAAGGTAGTTTGACATTTCAGTGTTCAGAGACAGCTGAACTCTTCCTCCTACACTCCTAACTCCCCTTCAGCCGTCTTCCTGTGTGGCTGAAGAACACTACTTCCTACCTACTGTCATCACAAGACAGCCCTACTGCTCCAAGTTCAGTTGGTTTTTGGAGAGACACAGCAAGAACTTTTCATCACACTCATATCTACCTAGTCTTACAGTTCCACATGTCTGATATCCATAACAGAAAAGAGTAAATTGAATTAATGGAGTCCCAAAACCTACATGTGTCTCAATACATACAATGTGACAAATATCTTGTTGCTATTTTTTGGAGGATTCTCATTGACTGTAATTATATTAGTCATTGACATCTTGCATTGTGATAACATCTTCCAAGGAATACATTTACAAATTATAGCTAAATATAGTTTTACTCTTCCTGTTAGGTAAAAACAAATAAATGGATATGGAAGTATTTTTTACAAACTTTAAAAAAATTTTTTTCATATTTATTTAATTTATTTCTTTATTTTTGTCACTGCGTTGGGTCTTAGTTGCAGCATGCGGGATCTTCGATGAGGCATACGGGATCTTTTTTGTTGGGGTGCTCGGGCTTCTCTCTAGTTGTGGCATGCAGATTTTCTCTCTCTAGTTGTGGTGCACAGGCTCCAGGGCGCATGGGCTCTGTAGTTGTGGCACGCGGGTTCCAGAGCGCGTGGGCTCTGTAGTTTGCGGCACGCGGACTCTCTCGTTGAGGCACGTGAGCTCAGTAGTCGTGGCGCACGGTAAGCTTAGTTGCCCCACGGCATATGGGATCCCAGCTCCCCGACCACGGGTCGAACCCATGTTCCCTGCACTGGAAGGAGGATTCTTTACCACTGGACCACCAGGGAAGTCCCTTTACAAATGTTTTGACTTCCAATTTTCCAAAAATATTGTTTTCAATGGAAAATGATTTTGTGAAAGCGTATCTTTAACTTTTTCTTTCAGGATCATGAAAATCACTTATTCATGTATGGGCCATATTCTGACATATTTGTACAATGTCACTAATGGTTTTCTTCTTTGAGCGGCGTCTCCCCATCCCTTTCGATTGTGTGTGAAGAGGCCTCAGCTGAACGGGAATTTGTGAGAAGTGTTTTGGACTTAAGCCTTTTGCGATTGTATCCTTGCGTTATATGTGCCATCGAGGCAAGCATCACAGGATGAACCAGAGGGTGCTCAGCCAGTTTTGAAGAAATGAATCCTAACTTTGGATTCAGCAGTTAGTACAGCACCTTGATCCTTAAATCACATGCTCACCAGAATTAAAATAAAATTTAGAAAAAGAATGGAAGATAAGCTTTTCTTGCTCCCTTTTGAGGGGGGGAAATAGTGGCCTGAGCCTTTTCTATCTTCAAAGATACCTTTTAAAACATTCCACCTTCTAAATAGAACCCCTCCTAAACATCATAGAAGCTGGAGAAAGTATTTATTCCCTTTCATAGTTGTTAGAGCAAATATAAGGCTGGAATTATGAGGAAGATAAGAACTTATTTTATAGAGTACCATGGTACTGACTCAACTGAAATAAAATTTTATGTGTTAGGTTATTCTACTGGCCCTGCATAATTTATGTATGTGGTGGAAGTTTTCATACAATATTCAGGTTGATTAAATATTTGGCCAAATCTTACATTTATGGATAGTTTGAAGTAATGAAGTTAACTAGAAGCTTGATCAGAAATATAAACCCATACACTGGCATCTATTCTATTCATATTTCATTACAGGAATTTTTCTGGAAGGATGGCCCACCATGAGTGCAAACAGGGCTTTTAGGAGTTCTTGAATTTTCAGAAATAAGAATATTCTACCTTGCAACACTAGAATGTCTGTGTGTGCTCTTCTCAGAAATTAGGCGTAAGATGAACTCTAAAATATTAGACATGGAGGAAAGGGAGAAAAATAAAACTTCGTGTGTTCAGAAACTGTCCACTTTGTATTGAAAATCTGAATGAAATAATCAGACTCTCTGTAATCCATTGACATATATTTTTGATAGCTAGAATAGTTTGCCTATGACAGCATCCTTATTATTTTTTTCCATACTTCTTAGAAATAGGAAACCCAAAATCTACAGTGCTCAGAAAACTATCAGGCAAAGCTGGGTTTCATCCTATTCTTCTAAAATGTGTAGCAATTCTCTCTTTGTGATGGAATCAAGCATCAAATATAGATATTTACTGTTCTAATACCGCTTTCTCACTTAGGCTATTTATAGGAACAGTACATTGAATCACTGGTTGTTGTATGCATTCCCACCATTTCTTCCTCGTATCAGTTTAGCAGTCTTACCATTTAATATGCACAGGAAGAGCAAGCAAATAGTCTTTTAAAATTGTGACACTTCCATGATAGAAAACACTTCTGTTAAACTCAGTTGAATAGTCTACTTTACCATATTGAAAAATTATGTCACTGGTAAACATCTCTGTCCTCCCAAATGATGCATAATTAAAATTCTTTAATTCTGACTTTCTCTTTTCCTGTATTAAAAATGAGAAGTGCCTTTAGATTTGCATAGAAACTTTAAACACTATCCTACTCAAATTATTCCATCAGACACTCTACCAGGAGTGTTTATTCTTGACAAGAGATAAAAAGTAAAAGTTTGCGTGTGTGTGTTTTTAATCTGAAGTTAGACCGACAGGAAGATCATCAAACCAGGGATTAGTCCTAGCAGTGCATCAAAATGCATATTTTATGTCTGTGTAATTAGGTTTTAATAAACGTGTTTGATGGTTACTTAAAAAACATTTTTCAATGCAGAAATAGCATCGTATAAACTACAGTAAAAAGAGACTCTTGCAAGACTATTTGTTTTTTAATTACAGTCTGATGTGATAAGCATTTGTTATTTTCCCAAGTAAAGATTAATGTTATAAATCAGTTTTCTAAATCTGAGGCTTAAATGCAATATGTTAGACAGAACTCTGACTGTTATCATCAAGCCTGGCGTTTCTGGAATATTTGTCGTTGTGTGTAACCTTTTAATTGGGGCCACAGTTTTTAAAGTGCTTCCATGGTTTATGATGCTAGTGTTAGACTTAATGAGTCATTGGCCATTAACAAATTACTTCTGTGATTATTTTTCTGATTGCCAGTTAAGTTTTTATTTCATTCTTAGCCCTTTACATTTTTAGTTACAATCCATTTTTATTGACAATTGAAAACCTAAACTATTTTAGCAAAAATATGACATCAAGATTCTTTTAGCTGTGTATGTTTATTAAAATAAACTATACAGGATAGAAACTTGATATGGGCACAGTCACAACTGGAATCTTATGTTTGTTTTACCGAACAAGAGATTCCTTATTTCTATTTTGGAAAAACTGCAAATGAGTTTTGTTTCATCAGAATCTTATAAATTTACCATATTTTTAGTATTCATTATCTTCCTTTATACTTCTGTCTATACAAGTCATATTTTCCAAAAATGACTTATTTTAAATAAATGATCTTTACAAGTTTAATAGTTAAAATTCTGTTATATCCACAATAAAATGTCGCAGTGATCAGTGAGCCCCAGACAGTCTACTAGAAAAGATTACTTGTGTCAATCATTTGTGAATGGAAAGCTTTCTGCATGGACTGGAACCAAATGGGCATTAAAATTTTCTGCCATAATGAAGCTTTAAAAGCCAGTGATACAAGGTTTTGCAGTAATGGATGGTGACCAACACGGAAATCAAGTTAGCAGACCTTAAACACAGAAATTATATTTATCTATATTGACAAATATAATTGCTTATTTTATGTGGCTGCAGTGCAATTATAGATCAACACTGTTCTTCCAAATAGTCAGTAGAGCCTTTGAATTCCATTATGGTTCTGATATTCCACGTTATGGTGCATTCAAAAATTAAGTGCAGTATTCACAGTGCTTGTTTTTGGCTTACAGGTGGGGTAGGGTAGTTCTTCTCCTCAAAATCTATTTGCAGTTAATTTGGTTTGGTTTTTATTTTTGTGTTTCAACTTAGAGAGAAAGATTCTTTCCCAATTGCGAGACTAAAGGAACACAGTGTAATATTTTCTAGTTAATCTGATCAGAATATGGGTCTAAGAATGACGGTATGTTCCATGGAGGGGAAGTTAGAGGAGTTGCCTTTACTCAGTGCTCTGAAAAGAACCAGTCAGTGCCTTGGTATGCTATCACCAAGTATCACATGACCTGTCATGGAGGCAGGGAAGCAACACAAGGTGATTATAGCCATTTACAATCAAGTAGAAAGGGATTCTGCAGTAAAATTAAGAAACTACTAATTCTTTTAAAATTATTTATAGATGCCTAGCTAAGGAGGTCTATCTTCTGGAAAGGGGTTATGAGTTTGGTTGTGGAAATTTGATGAAAGAGCAACCATTGAATTGTCAAGGCATCTGTGTTCTTTTTCTGCTGTATCATTAGAAAGCTGAATGATTCTGAACAAGTGCTTTAGAATTGCTGGACTTTAATTTTTAGGGAAAGTGTTAAAAAATATATATGAATCTATAAGACCTTGGCTTTTCTAGAGAGGATTCCTTCACTCAGAAAGCATGTAGTCCATATTATAAAGATACTTCTACTTAATGGCATGGCCTTGTTTCCTAACTCTGCAAATTGGCAGTAGTTCTTCCTTGTTAACTTATACAGATCAAGTCAGACTGGGATATTTGTCAGTTAGACTTGTAAGTACAGTCATAGTTTGTTGTCCCTTTGGGTATGAGCTAGCATCCTCTCCCATTAAGTAGGGTTTTCCGAATGTCTGTAAGGAGGGAACGGATTTTTAGCTCTTTTCTAAAGAGGATAGATAGATGATACATAGATACATAGATAGATAAGAGCATGGTGGTGGGAACAGAGAAGTGAATTACTATAGTAACAAAACTCTAAGAATGAAAGTAATACAAGGTGCATTACTATGAGAATTCTAGTTCAGTCATCTACACTGATTGATGCAGCCATCTCCAACAAAAAAAAATTTAGTTCTGAAGTATACAGAATATTAAATTTGATAAGGTAATTGCAATTTTATGATTTCAAGATGGTTGCCACCTATTCAAAGTGTCAAATAATTACCATACACATTCAACAGAACCGCATGAATGCTTCCTGTGGCATTCCCACAGCTCTTGTTAGACACGCAGGTGTGTGGTGATAGACACATGACTGTGGTACCTATAACAGTGAAAAAGTCAAGAGAGATTTTATGTTAAAAATCTAGAGGAGGAAAAAAAATAATCTCCAATTCACAGCATTGCAGTACAGTGGAAAAAGAGCTCAATTAAGTGTCAGGAGACAGTAGATTGAGTCCCAGCAGTGTGATACAAGGAAAATCACTTTCTTTCTCTGAGCCTCAGTTTCAGGGAATCTTTTCCTTGACATGCAACTCCATTCCTGGCACAGCAGGCTGGAGACCCCATTTGCTCATCGTCTTTTGCTCTTTAGACCTTGTGTGGTGTCTGGAAGTTGATGGTAATCAAGCCACAGAGTCGAGGTCTCCTATGCACTATTCTCCCTTTAATGTTCAGAGTCAAGACTTCCTGCATTTTCTTTTTCACTGAAGATGTCCAGTGTAGAAATTCCAATTCCAGCTCTCTGTGGCCCTCAGCTGGGCATGTGGTTCTTTAAGGGAATAGTTGTAAAAGAGAAACTTAAAGGAAACATCTCAAAAGTTAAATCCCTGTAGGGTTTTCACCAAGTTAACTCCCCCTTTTATACCTTGGATTGGAAATATAGACTGTGTTCTAAGTGTAAAGTAAAACACTGTTCTGAAGCCTTCTTTTACAAGCCTGCTACTTTTCTTGCTGCAATTATTTAATCTTGTTTTGACAGTGGACAGAACACAGAATTTGTTGGACTTTTATTTCAAATTAGCAGCTGTCTGGAATAAAAAATTCTCATTACTCTCCATCATGCCTAAAATGGCCTGGTTTGCTTGACTAAGGATGTTATATTATTGGTTCAGGAACAGAAAGGGTCTTGCCTTGGTTGCTTTAGAGTGATGGTCAAAGAAGATGGTGGTGGTGATGGAGAGGTGACGGTTTCCTCCCTCTCTGTCATATCTGTAACGTTCCATTTATCTTTCTATAAAGGCTTTATCTGAAGAAAAATTAAAAGTTAAAAAAAAACCTTCATGCTAAACAGGAAGTTTAATTGGTTCTGCTATTTTTGGAAACTGGAAGATAAATGCTACGTGTGAAGTTAATAAACCATAATTGGAATTTGCTTAAGAGCATTCTTTCATTCCACATGGAGCCGTCCACTGCAGGAAGCAATAGGACCTGCCTGGGATTCAGGAATATGTAAGCCCCTTTCCCAAGAACAGCCGTGACTTTCTCCGTGACCTTGAGGAATTTAATAACTTCTCTATGTCCCTGCTGGACAATAAACAAATTGGGGTGCGAATAGAAAAGCTAAAAACAAACACAGTAACAAAAAAACTGAATGCTTTTCAGTTCTTGCATGATAACACTATCATATGTGTGTTAACATTTACCAGTTTCCCACTTCTGTATAGTACTTTCTCCAAAAAAAAAAAGAAAGCTTAATATCTTTATGATTAATATTGAGCTGGGTACCTACATAAACTTATTGTGAGTAGTAAGTGCCCTTTAGGTTTTGCATATTATATAGATGTGACTGTCCACCCTGCTGGAGCTATTTGCCAAATGTATATAAGCATTCTCATTGTGTTATTGTTAATGAGATAAATAGATGATAGATGTAATATATATCTGTATCTGTATAGATATGTAGATATACAGTTGACCCTTGAACAATATAGGTTTGAACTGCGCGGGGCCACTTATACGAGGATTTTTTTAAACATTTTTTTAATACTATAAATGTTTTTTTCCTCTTCCTTATGATTTTCTTAATAGCATTTTCTTTTCTCTAGTTTATTATTTAAGAATGCAGTATATAATACATATAACATACAAAATCTGTTAATCAACTGTTGAAGTTATCAGTAAGGCTTCTGGTCAGCAGTAGACTATTACTAGTTAAGGATTGGGGGATTCAAAATTTATAAGCAGATTTTAACCTCTATCCCCCATGTTACTCTAGGGTCAACTGTAATCTCTGGGATTAAGAGATTCACTCCCCTCCTAATATATTTATGTGGTAGCAGGCCCTGGGCCATAGCAAATACTTGATGAACAGCAGCATATGGAAACATAAAGAGCTTTGCAAAGCACCTGGGTTCCAATTCCAATTCTCATCTTACTAACTGTGCAAGTGTGAGCAGGTTCTCAAACTATTTGATTCTCAGATTCCCATCAGTAAAATTATTTTTTTCTTAACAGCATTCATAAAGGATTACAGATTTCATCTAGCTTGAATATAAAGTGGTCTCAAGAAAAAAAGCTGTCCCATTAGCCAAATGATGAAATTTTAAAAATAAAAACATTTTTGGCCAAGTTATTTGTGAAAACTTTTACAGGTAGATGAAATAGTCATGTACACTTATAGTCTTTATTTAGTTATACAAAATTTTAACTGTACTGTATATTTGTTCAAACTGTAATACAATATCCATGTGATAGTTTTAATTACACATTCATACTTAATATTAATGTCTTTGTTAACTAATGCAGGTTTTCAGAGCTCTCATCTTCACTTCATTCTGAGGGTTCTGGGATATAGCAATTCATTAATTCATGCATGTTATCAGTTTTATTCCAAGCCACAAAAATCCATTACAACTCTTAGTTTTTTCATTCATTCCATAGACAAATGTTTATCTCCATAGGAAGCAGTTACTACATGTTTTTTAAGAGAGATGCATAAAATATTTATCAACATGCTTATTTGCAGGCTGTAGAAATCCTGGAAAAATGATAAAATCTACATTATTTTTAAAGTTTCTCTCCCTTTTTTCAGTGATTTCAGTGTAGTCAGTGGACCTCCAAAAGTTTGCAAACATAGCACCGTTTGAGATGCTAATGTATCTTCCGCAAGCATAGTATGTTGTGAAAGTAATGTAATTGATAGGACATACCATAAAATTATAAACACAAATATATGCAATACCTGCTTTCGAAGAGATATCTCTTTTGGTGGGCACTTATCTTAAACTTAGGTTTATATGGAAATATGTTTAATGCAAGTAAGATGACATAGTTAAGATTACTAAATAATATGTAGACTGCTGAAGAATCAGATACCTAGAATGTACCTGGAATAGCATTTCTCCAAATTTTAGTTGCAAGATCCCTTTACACCCTTAAAAATATTGACCCAAAGAAATTTTGTGTATGTGTATTAAAATTACATCTATCAATATTTACTATATTAAAAATTAAAACTGAGAAATATTTAACATTTATTAATTTAAAAATAGCTGTAATAAACTCATCACATGTTAACATAAAGAACATGCTTTATGAAAAATAAGTATATTTCAAAAAATTTAGTAGAAGAATGACATTATTTTGTTCTTTCTAAATATCTTCAATCCTGACTTAGTACAGCTGGGCTCATTGCTTGAAACATATGAAGAAAATCTGGCCTCATGGAGATATTTAGATAGAAAATGAAAACTTTATTAGCCTTTTCAGTTAATTATGGATAATCTTATTTGACTTTATTCAAAAACTCAACAACTGGTAGTTTCTTAAATATTATTTACAGTGTGGGATCTTTTTGAAATCATATTAATAATTTTTTTACTCTATTAAATTAAAATCCATTGACTTTCTTGAGCTTGGAATGGATCTTTTTTCTTATGCAATAACTTGTAACACCATGCCTTGGTCATTCAGAAAATATTGGTTCACTGAGATACGCAGATCTTCCACATATTGAAACATTTCATTATAAAATGTCAAAAAATCACATTTGTAAATATCACCATGAATCTCATCAGAAAAGTCTTGGAGTATTGGAAAGCTGAGTATTGAAATGCTCATGGTGTGGATTCATGTTTTGCACAAATTAATTTTTGCTTGAAATCTTGCATTTTATCATTGGCAACAAATACTACTACAGTTGATTTCCTTCAGGTGACTAAGTCACTTCATGCATTTTTCAGAGAGAATCTGTTAAATACTGAAATCTGAATAGCCATAAGTTGTTTTTCAGTAGTTATTTTAAGTAAAAACAATGTCCCATAGGAAAAAAAATAGTTCACCCATAACTCAAACAATCACATAAATACTTTTCCTCAGTCCAACTATTGGATATTTGTTTGCAGCAGAAAATGCTTCATGTATATTTACCATCGCATCACATAGAATATTTTTTAAAGGTACTCAAAGGTCAATATGTAATAAAATCAATAATTTTTACTGCTTCATCAAGGGCATTCTTGAGTGAAACTATCATTTTTTTCCCTGCAAGTAAATGATGATGAAAAACACAATGACTGCTAGCATCATTTGGTGCCACTGCCTTGATTTATGCTAAGATACCACCAATTTTAGCCTCCATTGCTGTTGCACCATCTGTGAAAAAGAAAATAATGTGTAAACATTATTATGAAAATAGTTTTGAACTTGGAGACCTTCAGGGGTCTCAGACTACACTTGAAAAAGCACTGGCAGAAGAAATTAAATAAATGGTATTTATTTGTAATAATATTGGTAGCTGACATCTTTTGTTTACATGTGATTTCATATTACTGCATTGTTCAGTGTTGATATCCACAGAGTAATTTTGATTATTTAGTCATCTCCTTATTACCATTGTGTATTCCTGTTCATTCACCAATTTTTCTCAAGGTGGTATCTATACTGGGCCTTCACATCAAAAATGTTCATTTTGTGAGGCTCTGTTAGGCTTATTGGTAAGATATTTTTATAAATACCATCTTGCCCAACCCCCACCCCCCAAAAGATAGGTTAGACATATAGATGGCTAAGAAGGAAGGAAGGAAGAGAGGCAATAAGGAAGAAAAGTGGGGAGGAAGGAACCAAGGCAGTAATGAAGAAACCAATGAAGGGAAGACACGCAAGAAATAAAGAACTGAGATGCACACTTAAATGCTTTTCGTCTGGGTTGACACTGAAGTTTGGTCAGCGAAGGTCTTTGAAATCACTCTTTGTTCAATTCAGTAGCTACTCTTAATCATTTTGCTGAATTAAACCTAAGTGTCATGTGTAATCCCGTTAAATCTATTATTGTGTGCCCCCCAAATAAGAAAACCAATATGAAGTTGTGATATAAGGTTCTGGTGTGTTTTGGGAAGAACAAAACAAACAAGTATCAATGACCATGTTTTTAAAAATTCAGACTCATACTTTGGGGGAAGAACACTCTAAATGAAAACATAGCTTGTAAGAGCTGCTTCTGCTTCTTCGTCTTCTTTTGCATTTGTTTTTACATAGAAGAATGTTGCCGTGGTAAACTCATTGTACTAACAACTGCCAATGTGTGCCTGTGACTGAACTGTAGGAGAAGGCTCTGCCAGGAAGCCGTCTCCTAATGATATGATCTGCATATTTTAATGAGGCCAAAAATGTAGGTAACTGTATAGACTCTGTACTCTGCTCATTCTGGGGTTTTCAACATCCTTGCAGATTGCACATTGTTTCCATTTATTAACATATGATAACTGGAAATGGGTTTCATATCACCATCCATCAGCCCTATATGGCTTGACATTTTCAGAGTTCAGATGAAATACTAATAACCTGTCTGTGCTTACTCTATTTTGTGCTTATTCTAATGATGTCCATTCAATCAATGAGAGGATAGCATGGCCACTACATTTAATAGCACAGAAGCAACTTGTATCTATTTACAAAAAGTAAAGCTATTCAAGGTATTAGGAGTAAACCTTTTTAAAAATGTTTACCTTCCTCTCACTTTTATGGTATGAGTTCTCGATTTTGTGTTTTGTTTCATTCCAACCTCAAATCCCTCACTCTCTTTCTCTCAGCCCTACCACCAGTGTTCATTGAGCACCTGTTATGAGCCAGGTGCTGTGTAATCACTTTATATTCATTATTTTATTTAATCTCTACAATATTACAAAATAAGCATGATTACTTATAACTACTTGTGTGTGTGTGTGTGTGTGTGTGTGTGTTTACACAGGTACACTTGTATATGTGTTGTGTATAATAGGGTGTACATATGCTGGTACATGTGTGTATTTGTGTATATCAAATATGCATGCAATTGATATGATGTGTATGTTGCTAAGTCTAGTGTGGTAGATATAAGTGGAGACAAACTTCATGATATTGAGTAAGCTGTCCAAGGGCACACAGCTTCTAAGTTAGGCCTTGGATCAAACCCAGGTTTATCTAAACCTCTGGGTTTATCATGGCTTTTCTCTTAGAATATTTGGAAATAAGACCTTTTGCTGTGTTTTATTCCACTCAACCCCCAAATTATTTAATTAAGTCATGTACAAAACAGGAAGAAATTTCTTCATATTTTATTTCTCTGAACACAATTAAATATGAAAGTATAATGTTTGGGGTTCTTCTACCCTAAACTAATAACAAAATTTCATGAGGAACAATCTTGAGTAGATTAAGCCTTTGACTAAGAGTCAAAGAACTGGACTCATTTCCTTCCAGATAATTTTGATGAAAATGGTTAGTAGGTCACTTTTTAGAAACAGCATCAAAGATATGGTCAAAATAGGTAAATTTCCATCATGAATAAATAATTTATGATTAAAAATATTATCACCCAGACAAAACATCTGAAAAGAAACAGATTACAGTATCCTAAAGGCAAAATTGACTCTACCTGAACATAAATTTTTTGTTTTCATTTTTTAATGTTTTCTTGGCACTCTGGATTTATTGGTATCACGATATTTATTACTCTGCCTGTGGCAGCCAATTTATCTGCATTTCCTAAGTATATTGTGGATTTCTTTTTGAGGCTACCACTGCAGTTGATTTTTTATTGTATATAGAATCCTTTGCCATAATTAGATCTCTAGGAAGTTTGTTGAAATGAATAAATTAAAAGACTTTTAACAACTCAAAAGAAAAAATGGAATCATGTGCCTAGGGAGTAGTCCATTTTAACACATTTTTACTGAGATGTAATTGACATGTAACATTATATTGCTTTCAGGTGTACAACATAATGCTTCGATGTTTATATACATTGCAAAATGATCACCACAATAAGTCTAGTTAACATCCATCACCATACATAGTTACAGGATTTTTTTCTTGTGATGAGAACGTTTAACATCTTCTCTCTTAACAACTTTTAAATATGCAATACAGTAGTAACTATAGTCACCATGCTGTACATTATATCCCCATGACATTATAACTGGAGGTTTGGACCTTTTGATACCCTTCACCCATTTTGCCCACCCCATGCTCCCTGCCTCTGGCAACCAATAATCTGATCTATGAGCTAGGGGTTTGTTTGTTTTTTCTTTTTTTTTTAAATTCCACATATAAGTGAGATTAAACTTTGTCTTTCTCTCTGACTTATTTCACTTAGCATGATGCCCTCAAGTTCCATCCATGTTGTCAGAAATTACAAGATTTTATTCTTTCTTTATGGCTGAATAATATTCCTTCGTATACACACACCACATTTTCTTTATCCGTTCATCCATCAATTTTAATACATTTTAACGCATGTATGGTTGGCCAGGTGATTTAAAATACAGATTTATGGACATATTGCAGAAATTCTGAATCAGTAGATCTGGGATAGGTCCAGGAATCTGAATTTTTTTCAAAAGTACCTCGGGCATTTCAGACCACACTTCAAGGAATGGAGTTACCGTAAACAATTTAAGAAGTGATTGAGAAAGGTCCTGATTTGTGACTGACTCGCAAATTTCCTTTCTCTGCTTTGCACATTTAAATCCCTGTTCCTAATAGATAAGCTTCATATGGAACACTTAATCCAGTAGTCACTTGTACCTTCTTTTCCATCCCAGCTTGAGGCTTTCCCTGGTTACCTCCCTTACCTGATTGCTCACTTTGCCTTTCTCTCCATCAATGAGTGTAAAACATTCCCATGATATGAGTTATACAAGTAGCTGCCTGGAATAAGCATTGATTACTTTTTATGGTATTTTTATGAGAACGCACACCTTTTTACTAGATATGAAATTACTTTGCTGAAAAAAATTATATCTCATAAAGAGGTGAGTGGAAGAGGCAGACTATGTATGTAAATTATTAAAGAGGAAAATCTAGAAATGTCATGCTTTGTAAATGGAAACCATACAATGTTTGCCTGAAACAACTTCTAAAGCTCTAATTCTCCAAATTTAGTCCTGTTAGAAACACCTTGAACTCAGGAATCTGCATTTTAACAAGGAACCTAGATGATCCTGATGTATAGAGATGTTTCGTGAGGAACTTTGCACTAAAGATATGGTGGAAGCAGATGGCTAATGTGTTTCAACACGCTTTTCATCTTTAAGCCTCATCAAGTATTTTCCTGCTCAAAACTCTGACTAACCCTTCCGCATATCGTTTGTGTCCTGCTAAGGCCTCAGGTAGCCAGTAAGGGAAGAAATAACATATGAACATATGAAGATAGGGGTATAGAACTTTAATAGTTGGCAGCTTTATTTTTAACATTCTAAATATTTACTGTTATTTCTTAAAAGGTTAAGATAATGGATGTGTTTAGCATAATTCCTGACAATCTAGAATTCCCATAAAAAGTATCCAGAGGTCTGGAGGATGTAACATTGAGTTTAGCTCTCAAAACCTTGATTTTCCTTCTGATGCTGTAATCATTTCCTTCAGATTGTCTCTCAAATGGTTTTCACTGTCTGGTTGTGTGGTTTCTTTACCCACAGAATTAATTCATAGATATACTAGAGACATCATTTTACTTAAAGGTATTTTCGTTTTTTTGGAAGGATATATTAATGTATTCAGTGCTCTCAGAGATGGTTACCGGATGAAGTTTACAAGAGAGGCTTGCCTACTTCTCGAGTAGGGATCAGCAAACTTCAACCCACAGACCCAATATAACCTGCTGCCTGTGATTGCCTGGTCCATTAGCTAAAAATAGATGTATCTTTTCTTTCTTAAACATTTTATTTTGAAAAAAAAATCGTTTTTTACATTTGTGATGGTTTCGAATTCAAAAGCAGAATATTTTGTAACACCTGAAAATTATTTGAAATCCAAATGCTAGCGTCCTGTAAATAGAGCGTTATTGGCACACAGCCACACTCATTTGTGTATGTATGTGGTTGCCTTCATACCACAGAAGACACTGTTCTGTAGTTACAGCAGAAGCCATATGTGTCGCTCACTGCTGGGCGCACTATAAACCGCAGTTGAAGCAGTCACAACTCGACGGCGTTTCAAGAGCCCCATGTGTCACCCATCCGTGTGAAAAACCACTTTCAAAGATAAAATATGAAAAATCTCATTATAGATCAGTATTAACAGATGAGCATTTGCAGTAAATTTTGGTGATGGGGAATGCTCACTTTGAATCCCAGTTAAGCAAAATGTGAGCACACACATGAAAAGGATTTCAGCCTTTTCATTCGTTTTGCAAAAAGGAATACTCCATTATTAGGATTATATTTTGAATTTTGTCAAAAAATGGGCGGACATTTGTTTTCTTTCTTGTTAGGTATCTACGTAATATCCTCAATTTTGCTGGTTGGTCGGCAAGTCTGAAATATGTACTGTTTGGTTCTGTACAGAAAAGGTTCCCTGATCCCTGTTGTTAAATACTGAATGCACAAAAACCGAGGTGCTTAGTTTGGTTATGGAAAATGTCTCGTTGCGATAGAATTATCTTTCAAAAATATGATTTTCCCTGATTATGTAAGTAATACACGTTACCAATACAAAATTTGAAAAAAGGCTACAAGGTGTAAGTGAAACTCCACCCCCTTAATCTTTACCACCTGGATATGGATACATCCTGCCAACATATCAATATATTTCCCTCTAGATCTTTTTTCAAATACTTCTGTATATTTGAAAACTTACCATAAAAACAATACTCAATATTACTTAAAACTTTATAAGTAGTTTCCCATACCATTTGCAAATCTTTGTAAATGTTATTTTTATGATTTAATATTATTCATTCATTTGGATGTGCCATAATCTGAGTTCTCCTTTAGTAAGATCATTAAGATATTTGGTTTTAACTTTCTTCCCTTTTTAATAATTTTATGGTGAATAATTTAGTTGCTCAAATTGCAGATTATTTTATCAGAGATCTTCTTTTATTGAAATATAGTTGATTTACACTGTGGTGTTAGTTTCAAGAGTACTGCATAGTGATTCAGTTATTTTTTTCTGATTATATTCCATTATAGGTTATTACAAGATGTTGAATATAATTACCTGTGCAATACAGTAAACCCTCGTTGCTTATCTGTTTTATGTATAGTAGTTTGTATCTGTTAATCCCATACTCTTAATTCGTCCCTACTACCCTCCCTCTCATCTTTGGTAACGCGTAAGTTTGGTTTCTGTGTCTGTGAGTCTGTTTCTGTTTCACATATAGATTCATTTTTATTATTTTTTAGATTCCAGATATAAATGATATACAGTATTTGTCTTTCTCTGACTTATTTCACTAAGGCCCATCTCTGGGTCCATCCATGTTGCTGCAAATGGCAATATTTCATTCTTTTATATGGCTGAGTAATATTCCATTGTATATATACAATACCACATGTTCTTAAGACAGTCATCTGTTGATGGGCCCTTGGGTTGTTTCCATGCCTTGGCTCTTATAAATAGTGCTGCTATGAAAATTGGGGTGCATGTATCTTTTCAAATTAGAGCTTTCAGTTTTTTCTAGGTATATACCCAGGAGTAGGATTGTTGGATCATAGGTTAGCTCAGTTTTTATTTTTTTAAGGAACCTCCGTACTGTTTCCCATAGTGGCTGCACCAATTTACATTCCCACCAACCGTGTAGGAGGGTCCCTTTTCTCCACACCCTCTCCAGCATTTATTATTTGTAGACATTTTGATGATGGCCATTCTGACCAGTGTGAGGTGGTACCTCATTGTGGTCTTGCTTTTGCATTTTTCTAATAATTAGTGATGTTGAGCATCTTTTCAGATGCCCATTGGCCATTTGTATGTCTTCTTTGGAAAAAATGTCTATTTCCAGAATATTTTTAGATGATATACTGCCTTCATTTATTTAATATAAAATTTATTTGAAGGATTTGGATAGCACACCTTAATTTTTATAAACACGCCCTATGGGCAAGTCAAGCTACCCATTAGTTGCTTGATAAAACAAAGGTTGCTTGATCCTATTAAAGCCTAGCAGTAAAATGAGAGTTAAGATAAAGGCTCTAGAGCAAGCCAGGGGCCTTTAAATCCCAACTGGGTGACCTAAGTAAAGTAATTAAGCTCTGGAAATTGGAAATAACAGTGGAATTTATCTCATAGGGTAACTGTTTTCCCAGTTAAAGTAAAGGAGGTAGTATACATAAAGTGCTTAGATCAGTGTGTGGCAGTCAGTAGGAGCTCAATATGCTAGCTGCGATATAATAAAATAGAAATATTCAGCCCTTTTCTCTCACTTAAATTGAGAAATACACACCTGACTTTTGAAAGGAAATCTTTCTTCTACTACATTAAATTCAGCTTCTTCCCCTCTTCGCACTGTCAAACTTTCAAAAGCTGCAGAAATGCCATTAATGATATTTATGTTGGTGAGCCAGTCACTTAATCTCTGTTGAATTCTCCTTTGCCTCACCTTTATGGATTGTTGAGAGGATTAAATTAGATAATACATGTAAAACACTTAGCCCAGCCCCTGTATGGAGTTAGCCCACCTGTACCGTGTCACATATGCCAATAATAACAAACATTTAAAGTCTATAATCAGACAAAAGATGCCTTCTTGCCCCAGTGGCCTTCCAGAAAGTTCCCTAATCCCCCTTGGTAGAGAGTAGAATCACAGAATTTTATTGGAGCAGTGATAGCCTCAGCTGCACAATCAGATGAGTGGGCTCTGCAGACAAGCTGATTTAATTAGGTGTGTGTGTGTGTTTGTGTGTGTGTGTGTGTGTGTGTGTGCGCGCACGTGCTTTTTAAGGAAGTAAAAAATGAATATAAATGGGTCAAATGGAAGACTTAAATTTCAGGCCCACAGCTGTTCCATGGCTCCTTTTGGCTTCTGATGTCAAGTTCCTCCTAATAAAATATTAAATGTTAATAAAAGAAATGTTAAAACCACTATTAGTTTTCGGTCAGGTTCCTTTTATACTTCTGTTTAATTCAAACAAGCTTGTGGGCACATTCTTTTTCTCCTGCTCAACTTGAAATGGTTACAAACAAATAACCTCTCTCAAAATCTTTAATCTCTCTGAAATTTATTCTCCAGGAATATTAGCTCACCTTATTTTTTTAAGCAAAAAATAAAGTTCATTATAATTTGTTAATCTAACTCTGCTGCCAAGTTGGCAGTTTTATTTAACAATAAATTGAATACAAAAGCTCCCTAAGGCAGGAAGATAGAGTACCAAGCTCTGAAAGTTTGGCAGTTTAATTGACATTTCATAGTAGCCTCAGGCGGAAATTAATTTCAACGCTGGTTATGTATACATACTTTTGTTGTTGTATAGGTTAGTGCATGTGTACATACATATACATATATCTGTCTTGAGGTTTACACTACAAGTAAATTAAGTGTGATTTTGTTTGTTTTATATATAATCTTGCCTGGATCATACAAAATTTCATGTTAGACTTGTGAAAGAAAAGTTACTCTTTAGTGATTTTTTCAGAATGTGTCTTTGGAAAGCTATGTATTTTTAAGTTGGATGAACACCACTAGAAAAGAAAAAAAAGTTTTACATCCTGTTATGGTTTGAATTGTGTCCCCTAAAATTCATAGGTTAAAAGTCCTAACCCTCCTTACCTCAGAATGTGACCTCATTTGGAGATAGCCTCCTTAAAAAGTAATCAAGTTAAAATAAGGTCATTTGGGTGGGACTGAATCCAAAACGACTAGTGTCCTTATAAAAAGGAGAAAATTGAATACAGAGGCATGCTAGAGGAAAGATGATGTGAAAAGATTCAGGGAGAAGATGACCATCTGTAAGCCAATGAGAGAGGCCTGGAACAGATCCTTCCCTAGGCCCTCAGAACGAATGAACCCTATTAGCATCTTGATCTTGGACTTCTAGCCTCCAGAACCATTAGACAATAAATTTCCATGGTTAATCTCCAGTACTCTGTTACAACAGCCCAGCAGACTAGTACACATTCCCTTAAAGGCAGTATAATATCTTATAACAATAATCTACATTAAAACAGACTAAAGAAAGTAGGACAAAAGAGTTTGATTATTCATATGTATTGAGGGACATTTGTTAAAAAAAAAATCTAACATGTATGAGATTAGTCTTGAATCAATTCATGACACAGAGGCCCCACTCAAGAGTCCCAGTCCATCATTAACATCCATCAGAAAGTCTCGTGCCTCACAAGCTTCTTAAAATGGGAGATAGGATAGATAACTATGTATACATTAAATGGACCAACTTTTAAGAGAAAGATAAACATCTCTCAAACATGCTGAATTACACTGCATACATTCCATTGCAGACATTCTAGTAAAAAGCAAAAATCTATCACCATTATTCTGCGTGAGTACAGTGATATTCTGGAGCCTGGAATTCATAATTTTACTTTAGGCAGTTTAGGTCTCTTTACAGTTTCTCCCCCAGGGTTGAGGTCTTCATCCACCTGGTGGCCCTGTTAGGGAGTCAACTAAAGGATTATGAGGCTTTATAAGTCCTAATGTTGTTGGGACTGGTAATTCATGAGCAGTAGATACAGAAGCCAGGGAAAAGCTCAGAGCACCAGGAGAACTAAAGACAGGAAGGCAAGAGTCTCTATGAGCCTTCAGATTAATCTTCCCAGGAAGAAGCGGAGACACTAATGCTTAATGAACATAAAAACAGACTACAAAAAGCGGGAATGAAAAAACAACATTATAGCTTTTACTTATTTTGTTGGACTTCTATTTCCAAATCACACAATTGTCTGAGATGATTTAATGCACAATTACATTAAAAAAAATGAAATTAACATGTTTGTAAAAACATAAAAGCAACTGCTAAATAAAGCCATAACATCTTTCTCTGCGCTCCCAAGATAATGAAGCGTATTTTTCATCTCTAACTGTGTTTCTGTATCATGAGGATGGAATTTGGGGCAGGAGGAGGGCATGGAAATAGACTTCCGTTACTAAGAGGCTGTCTTGCAGCTCCCTGGGAAGTGGCTTTTGCCACTTCCAAAGTGCAGTTGCTGAAGAACGGAACAGTAAGGCCTGTAAAGAACGGTGTCACTATGACACCAAAGACCTCAATGCTGGAACAAGTTACAGGAGCAAGAGCAGAGCAAATGGAGGGTGGCAGAGGGTACAT
This sequence comes from Delphinapterus leucas, assembly GCF_059928025.1. Lineage (NCBI taxonomy): Eukaryota > Metazoa > Chordata > Mammalia > Artiodactyla > Monodontidae > Delphinapterus > Delphinapterus leucas. The sequence goes on from NC_143131.1 coordinate 142,392,282, forward strand.
ATTTTGTATCTTGGTACCTACTGGGCTGCAAAATTCTGTCTATTGATTCAAGATGCTGCTTTCCTTTTGATGTAGGTATAGCCACCTTAATAATGCTATATACTTGTGTACCTATCCATATACACAGGTATATGAAGCCTGATAGAGGCCTCGTCCTCCATGTATGTACACACAGCAATGTTATATACAACACACATTTGTAAACACACAGTCATACTAAAACTGTCTCCAGTGTCTAATTGAAATGCTTCCCCCCTTATTGATCCATAAAGTATCCTTAAAATTTCTGAGAAAAAAATAAAATCATGTCTTCTTTCAGAATGATTTTTATGGCAAATGTGGTATAGTGTAGTGATAAATGGAAAGTAATGATTCTACTCAAAGGTTGAGTAACATAAACATATAAGAGTATCTACCATATTCCAGAGCGGTGCTTGCGTTGGGGATAGAAATAAACTCATAGTATTTTGCTCCTGCCCTCCGAGAGCCCACAGTCTGTCTGATAGTTTTATTTTTGTTCCATGCCTTATCTAACACAAGTTACTAGTGCATGGATATATGTCCAGAGAATACTTCACTAAAGGGAAGAATATAATTTAATGCTTTTCTCCCTCTGTCTCTCAACTACTGAATGGGATTTGCTTGAGGACCCTGTATAAGTTGGAAGTGACAACCCCATCCCCTGTATGCTTTGCCCAGGCAAGATGAGCCTTATCAAAGGACCAAATCTGTGCCTGGTGTACTCCTTTTTATATTATGCAAGATTTAAAATGCAGTGGGAGCAAAAAAAGTCACAAGAGCAATTATACTTCACATCTATGAATAAATTAATGAAAAGTTTTATGTAAAAGTTCAGAAAAAATATACGTATATACGTATGAAAATATCAAGAGATCGTTGTGGTATCTTAATGGGGGAGCAGAATAACTTACAAGTTAGATTGGACTTCTGATAGGATGACCTGAAGACATCTCGTCTTACACAGTGCTATAGTGGAGGTTTGTGGAGATTTTTTTTGTTTTTTGAGTATTCAGGCCATGATCTAGTCTAATTCCAGTTATCTTTGGTTTGGGGCCTAGATATTAGCGTCACTTTAAAAAGTTAGCTGTAAAAATCTTAGCTATTCAGGCTAATATCTGAATTTGCACAAACATGTGGGGTATTATCTGTGAGAAAAGAAAGCACTGGAGGAAACCAAAGGCCTTCAAGCTAAACCAGAACTAGACAGACTTGTGTGTATCTATGTGTGTGAATATGTGTGCATGTGTGTTTGTAGGTGTGAGTGCATGTGATTGCGTGTATTTGTGTATGTTTGTATACATGTTTGTGTATTTATACGCATGTATGGATGTTTGTGTGAGTCATATGTATGCGTGTGATTGTGCGTGTTTATGCATGTGTTTTGTATGCCTGTGTTTGTGGTATGCATGTATGATTGTGAGCTCTGTGTCTGTGACTGTGGTTCGATGCCTTTTCAACTCCCATGAAGTTTTTTTTTCTTCATGTATTCTTCTGATTAACTGTCTTAGTCCATTCAGGCTGCTCTAACAAAATGCCACAGACTGGGTAGCTTATGAACAACAGAAATTTACTGCACACAGTTCTGTGAGCTCTAAGTCTGAGATCAAACATGGGCCCTCTTCTAGTTGCAGACTTCTCACTGTATCCTCACATGGTGGAAGGGGCTGTGGATTGCTTTGGAGCCTCTTTTGTAGGAACTAATCCCATTTAAGAGGGTTCCACCCTCATAGCTTTAACACCTCCCAAGGACCCCACTTACTAATACCATCTCCTTTGAGGGTTAGGATGTCAACATATGAATTTTGGGGAGACAAAAACATTCAGATCATAGCATTAACTCAAGGAATTTCTGCTTTCACAAACATCTTCTGTTACATCCTTTGCCTAGTTAAGTACCAAGTAAAGAACTATATTAAATATAAAATGGCAGATAAAAGTATAGGATGGCTCCTTAGCTGTGTTACTCTTGAAAATTTCAGGTGGGATACCTCACGTAAGTCTGGGTTACTTATTTTGTGTTCAGCTGTTTTCCTCCACATCTCTTGCAACAATATATAAGGCAAAATCTAAAGAAATGCTTGATGCTTTCTTAACATAGTATTTTCTGGTCCTAAAATTTGTAATCTGTAAAATTAGTGTGAAAATATTTTGAAATATTTGAGAAGATGAAGATTGCATGAAACCCCACAGAATTCACAGATACTATTTGAATAGATAAACAGAATTGCACACACCAACCTGAACTGAGTATTAGGTCACGTCCCTTCTTCCTGCTCCAGGAACTTTTCTCTCTCTTCTTTCATCATCAGTTCTCTTTCTTGGAGCTTAGCTATAAGTATGAAACATGCTTTTATGTCGCATGTTATTTTTTCAAAATCTATTCTTGATCCCACTTCCTCTGCTAGCAATGGCCCTAATTCTTCCCTTGTCTTAATAGGAAAATGCCTGGAAACCACTGGCAACACACTGTCCTCTCTCCCTCTCTTAAAACACATTCTTTTCCACTGAAACTGACTTTGTAAAGGTCATTAATGACCTCCATGTTGCTAAATCCAGTTGTCCATTCTCAGTCTCATCTTACTGGACCTATAAGTATCATTTGATCCAACAGATCACTCCCTTCCCCTTGAAATATTCTGTTCCCTTGGCCTCCAGGATGGTTTTCCTCCTAACTCATTAGCTGGTTTTTCTGAGTCTCCTTTGCTTTGCTTTTCTCTAACAAGAACAAGAGTTTGTTTTCTCTGACCTCTTAGTTTTGGAGTTTGCCGTGGCTTACTCGCTGGAACTTGCTTTTCACTACTTAATATCTCCCCTGATTTGGTGATCTTACCCAGTCTTGTGTCTCTATTTGTATGAGATCCAGTGTTACATGAGATTTACTCTGAACTTCATACTAAAATATTCAATTGCTTACTTAATATTTGTAGTTGAAAGTCTAATAAATATCCCACACTTGACATGTTAAAATTGAATTCCTGGTCTGACCATCCAACTGGCCCTAGCTGCAGCCTTCCCCATCTCTGTCAGTGGCAACTCCATCCTTCTATTTTCTCAGGTCAAATATTTAAAGGAGTTTCTGATTCATGTCACACCTCATCCCATATCCAATTCTCTCAGTTATTATAATTTAGAAATATCTCCAGAATCTAACTACTGCTTACCACTTGCACTGCCATTACTCTGGTGTAAGCCACCATCATTGCTCCCCTGCACCATTGCATTGGCCTGCTTTCACTCTTACCTCCTTCAATCTCCGTTCTCAAAAGTGGCAGCCAAAATGATCTCTTTAAAAGGTAAATCAAGCCATGCCCCCCTTCATTTCAAACCCCTGCAATCGCTCTCCATTTCACTCAAAGTAAAGGCCACGTTCTTACAAGGACCTATGCAGTCTACCCTGTGCTGAGCTTTTACTACTCTTTCCCATTTCCTTTATGCTCCAGTACACTAGCCTTCTTGCAGATCCTAGAAATCTCCAGGCATGCCCTTACCTCCAAGCCCAGGCACTTTCTAGCCTCTCCGTCTGGATTACTCTTCCCCTAGAAAGCCACAGCCTCACTCCCTCACTATCTTCAGGCGTTTGCTCATGTATCATTTTCTCAGAGATCTTTCCTGGCCAACCCGTTTAAAATTCCAGCACTTCCCTATGGCATTCCCACACTCCCCATCTCCCAACCTGCTTTGTTTTTCTCTAGGAAACTTATCACCTTCTAACATACTATTCAACATACTTGTTTATTGCTCTTATTGGCCTCTACACTATATGCTCCATTACGGCAGAGATTTTTGTGTATTTTGTTCATTGCTGTCCAAATCCCCCATGCCAAACACCATAGGTGCTTGATATATATATTCTTTTCAGAAATAAATAATAATATAATTGGCATTGTACTATATATGTTACATGTTGATGTGATTTTTTCCCGCTTAATATTACCCAAGAAAGCTCCGATTTTGCTAGGTATTTTTATCTAGTTCAGTATGATTTGTTTCTGGTACAGTAGTATCCCATTTGTATTAATGTTCCATCATTTATGAGATCCCTATTACTGGATATGTACATAGCTTGAATTTTTAACTAATAGAAGGATATTACCTACATAAATATCCATCTGCATAAATATTTGTACATCCTTCAGATTATTTCCTAAGAATTATTTTTCTGGAAGAGGTAATTTGGACCAAAGTGTGAGCTGATTTTATGGGTTCAGATGTGTTAACTGAATAAACCTCCAGAAAGTTGGCATTTACTCTTCCATCATAAGTTATAAGGATACCCTTTTCCAGCACACTGAACCACATTTTATATTGCTGCTAAAAAATCTTGCCAACTTGATATGAAAATGCATATGAATTTTAATGAACTTTTTATTTTGGAAGAATTTTAGATTTATGGAGGTCGCAAAGATAGCATAGAGAATTTTCCCTAATGTTAACATCTTACATAATCTTTGTACATTTGCCAAAACTAAGAAATTAACATTGGTATATTCCTGTTAACTAACTCCGTCTATTAATGTTTTGAGTTATTTGTTTTTACTGGGTTGAATCCTACCTTACCCATTTGTCATTTGTATGTCTTCTTCCATGAAATGTAATTGTATGTCATTTGCCAGTTTTTTTAAGTGTATAATGTATTTTTGATGAATTAACATTTTCTGTTTTAGATATGGTAGACTAAGATCTATTGAAAGCAGTGATCATTTATACCTGCATGTCTCAAAATGTCTATCATATTATCAGTAATTTCTCCAAAATTGGCAGATGTTTTATGACAAGGGGTTGCCTCATCCTAAATATTTGGGAAACACTAATATATAATATAGTGCAAGCATAGTTTTTTAGCCAAGATTAAATAGATTGAAGTTATTTCTTGATTTATTAGCTAATGATTTATTAGTTAAATGTCTGTTACAAGTGACAAAAACTCTAACTCAACTTGCTTAAACACAAAAGGGTAATGAATTGTATGATGTAATGATAAGTCCCAGGGTAAGGTAGCTAGATTCAGGAATCACGTGTTGTCATGAGGACTTGGTGTCTCCCTATTTCTCAACTCCACATTGACTCCACTTGTCAGGATAGTAAGAGGGCCTCCAGCAAAAATCTCATGGATCACTTATTTGTTCCTAAACCAATCGCAGTGACACGAGGAATAAGCTGTGCTCAATGGCTTTATCCAGGGGCAAGTGTCCACTCCTAGAGGTAGACAGAATCTCATGTACTGACATCAAAAGAATGCATATCCCTGAATTAAAATTGTGAACTGTTTCCTGGGGTGAGCATGAATGTCATGCAGTTAAACTAAATGTCCGCTGTTCCTGGATTTCACACATGATCCTTAAGAAGTCCACTTTAATTTCAGATGAGACCACTCAGTATCCCAAAACCGTCATGAGCATTGTTTTCAATTACCTGTGACATAAGTAGGATAAACTTTTTTTTACCCCATTTTACCTATGGGGAAACTCAGCTCAATGATACATAGTTAGTTGTGCTAAAAGCTGGCTCTTATTATTTACTGATCATTCTTTCCATCTGTAACTGTATTACTTAGAACCATTACTTGTAACCACACAGAAAATTTAACACTCAACATCAGTTCTTACGGTGATCCATCAGCCACTATGCCAGTTATTAATGCCTTTTGTTCACATGTTCTAATGACCCACTATCCATGGTACATTTCACGAACACATTTGAAAAATTTTGAGGCTTTCACCAAAAGGCTGTCAGCTGTTACCCCAATGAGCTACTGCTTAGATCTCCTACTGTGAATTCCCTGGTCTTTCTTTTGTTTCGCTGTATACCTACACAGTTGTCAAGGATACCCAGCTCTCTACTCTATTGTCTGAACGTCCACAAGGTGTTTTATTAAAAGTCCCAATTAAACTTGTACAGCCATTCACCTGTACATTCATCTCTTTACTCTCTCACACACCCACACTCAACTAACTACCTGCTCTAAAAAATACCAAGGGGTCAGGAGCCATCAAGAGAATGAACAAAGTACATGGGATCTTTGGGTATCGTGTAATAGCTGTGGCAATGTTATCTCCAGTAATTGCTGCCCTAAGAAAGCAGAACAAAACCAGATTGAAAAGCTGTAAATAAAGAGAGCGAGAGAGCAAGGGGATGATGGGCAATTTTTCAATTTTATGGCTATTGCATTATTAGTTTTTTAAAGACTAAAAGGGTGTTTTCAATGTAAAACTTATTGCTTGAGGTAGAGCAAGAGAGAATTTGGTGAGATAGCAGAGAAGCCTTTAATTTATATCATCATAAAACTGTAGAAATCCTTGAAATTCAAATTGCATTATTTACTTCGTAAACGCCTATTTATATATAGTTAATTTTCAAATTATGAGGCAGTATAGAGTAGTGGTTAAGAGCAACTCAGTGCTCTGTGGTGACCTAGATGGGTGGGATGGAGGTGTGGGAGGGAGGTCTGAGAGGGAGGGGATATGTGTATACATATAGCTGATTTACTTCGTTCTACAGCAGAAACTAACACAACATTGTAAAGCAACTATACCCCAATAATAAAAAAGAGCAGGGGTTTTAGAATCAGAGATGATGATGATCATCATTTCACTTACTACTTGAATGTCCTTGAAGAGTGCATAACCCTATTTGAGACACAGTTTCATGATCGAATTACTAAACTTACTAATTATAGCACCTACACTGTGATACCTTGTAAGGATGCAACAAGATAATGCATGTAATGCGTTGACTACAGCCTCTCCACAAAGAAAGAATCAGTGTATTAGCTTTCTTTCAATAATGCATAATGTTATTAAGAAGGTTGTGAGCAAATCATCCCTTTTATTTTATCTTTAGGCTTTTGTAATTTTATAAAATTTATATGACTCTCTTTAATAATTTGTATAAAGCTTTGGATATTCTCCAGTAAGCTATCCCTGGTACTATGCAGAGGTAAAAAGCAGACAAAAAAAACAAGGATGCTTAGTCTCTGGAAGAGAAGGCTCATTGGTCATGATAGAGAAGAGGTTACACTTATCCTATGTGGTCACAGGGAAAAGAAATAGATGTGTGAATAGAATGTTCAGGAAGACAGATTTCGGTTCACTGTAATATGATTTTGACTCACCCTAAAATTCAAAATTAACCTACAATGCTAAAGTCTACTTCTAGAGAAAGTCAGCTCCTTTTCCCTAGAGAATTCCAAGTAGAAGCTGGGCAAAATTTTAGTCAGGAAATTATAGAGAAGATGCATTTGTGGAAGAGGGAGTGAGCATGGGAGTGAGGTGGTGGATAGGAGCCCTTCCTGCTGTGGGAGTCCATGATTCTGGTTTTTAAATAAAAGTCAGATATTTTTGTTTTCGATAAGTGTGTATTCATTGAATCACTCATTCAGGAAAACTTTATTGATACAACAAGAAATGTCATGGAACCTTGTTTATTAAGTGTATACGTTGTGGAGTCTGATATGTCTGTGTTCAGTCCTGGTCTTGGCATTGAATCTATTATGATTTGGGCAAATGACTTGACATCTCTGAAGCCTTTATTTACTCATATTAAAATGAAAGTCATAGTGGGACTTTCCTGGTGGTCCAGTGACAAAGAATCCAGCTTACAATGCAGGGGACGTGGGTTGGATCCCTGGTCAGGGAGCTAAGATCCCACATGCCACGGGGCAGCCAAGCCCATGAGCCACAACTGCTGAGCTCGCGCACCTCAACTAGAGAGTCTGTGTGCCACAAACTACAGATCCCACATACTCTGGAACCTGCCCCCCACAACTACGGAGCCCGTGCGCCCTGGAGCCTGTGCGCCCCAACCAGAGAAGAGAAAACCTGCGTGCCACAACTAGAGAAGCCCACGTGCTGCAACGAAAGATCCCTCCTGCTGCACCTAAGACCCGACACAGCCAAAAATAAATAAATAAATAATAAATCTTTTTAAAAAATTGGAAGTAATAGTTTTTACCTGAAAGGTTTCCTAGGAGTATCAAATAAAATGTAGCACGTAATAACCTTAGCACAGTTCCTGGTATCTATTATTATGCACTCAATAAATGTTTGTGATTATTATTATTAATATTGAATAAATGAAAGTACATTTATGTGTGCAGGATCAAAAGTGAATTACCTGCTATCTTTTTTTTTTTTTTTTTCTGCGTTGGGTCTTCATTGCTGTACGTGGGCTTTCTCTAGTTGTGGCAAGCAGGGGCTACTCTTCGTTGCAGTGCACGGACTCCTCATTGCGGTGGCTTCTCTTGTTGCAGAGCACGGGCTCTAGGCACATGGGTTTCAGTAGTTGCAGCACGCAGGCTCAGGAGTTGCAGCAGGCGGGCCCTAGAGTGCTCGGGCTTCAGTAGTTGTGGCACACGGGCTCAGTAGTTGTGGCTTGTGGCCTCTAGAGCGCAGGCTCAGTAGTTGTGGCACACGGGCTTAGTTGCTCAGTGGCATGTGGGACCCTCCCAGACCAGGGGTCGAACCCGTATCCCCTGCATTGGCGGGCAGACTCTCAACCACTGCGCCACCAGAGAAGTCCTACCTGCTCTCTTAACTTTTGAGAATTTTGTCAGCGAGGAAGACTTGAGCACAAATATCTAGAATCCAATGGAGTAAATAATATTTCCATATGTTTCTGTAGGAATCTACTCATTTGTTCAGCGTATATGTGTCTATACCTATTAACAGGAAGTATAGACTCCTGACATCAGGGAGTTGGTGTGCTATTATAGTGGACGAAGAATGTCAAGCTAATAAACCATATAAAATAGGGTGGAAGGCATGGAGAATGACATAGAGATAGCAGGTGTGGTCAGGACCTACCTGGCCGAGAAGGCAACAGGATCTGTTACTTGGGTGATGGAAGAGAGTTTAGAGGGAGGAAAGATGGCTACTAGATGGACTCATTAGGTAACCTTCATGGCAAAAAATGATATTAGAGTTCATTCCTAAAGGATGATTAGAATTTCATGACTTATCCATTAGTTGATTCAGTCAACTAGTACTTCATATGTATGTGAGATTCATTATAATTAGTATTGGAAATTCAAGAGAATATTCTCCCATGGAGCATTAGATAAAGAATAGGCAGCTGTCTCTGAGATGCAAGAGAGCAACAATAGTACCAAAAGTAAGAAAGCACACTTCTTGCAGAAAATGTAACAATTAATTGGTGGGAGAAAAGGCTGGAAAAGTAAACTTGAGTTTTAAAGGTTTAGAGGATGCAGAACTTGATTCTTTAGATATTAACGAATTAAAATCTTTGGACAAGGAAGTAATGTGATCAAATGTTTGAAAAACCAACTCAGGGACAGTTAGGAAATACTTTCAATACTTATGTGACTTCTTTATCATTCATTCATTCATACATTCATTAATTCAGCAAGTACTGACCCTATGTGTCCAGTCCAGGGCAAGAGGATTAGTAGGAGGTTTCCCTACTAATAGAGAGAATTACAGATACAAACAAATATGAAACAGACATATTTGAAGCCAATACATGAAGAGGACTATAATTTCAAGTGAAATGAAGGTTTAAAGAAATAACTGTATATGTGTTTTCTCTATTCTTTGTTAGAAAAGTAGAAGATTCTTTTAGAAATCCAATTATGCCATTTTTCTGTCTACCTTAGCCTGTTATGAGCAAGGCTTAAAGTTGGACTGAACAGATGACCCTAGATAAAAATGCTAGGATAATAAAAACCTAATATATTCAACCAATTGCAATAATTCATATTTTTAAGATTTCATTTAGACTATTATGAATACTTTTAATATACAGTCTCTAAAATTTATGAACTGTAGTTAGATGACATTTTCAATCCACAAAAGCAAATGAATTTGTTTAGATGATATACAATCTTTCTAATGGTGGGACTTTTTCATATAAAGCTTTTATTTTAATAATTTAAAATGAACACCACACACATTTGTTGAGAAGCCCTCAAGGTCAGATTTTTCAAATGCCACCCTCAGTTTTGTAAGCTAATGCAAACTCATAGTTAAATAAACTGGTAAGTAATCATACTGCTTTCCTTTCAAGATCACAAAGTAATGTAAAGTTTCCTCTATAAAATTAAATTTTTGTGTAATTGAGAGTAGACAACCGGAACTGACATAAATATGGAGACAGAGTCAGCAATAGCAAAATGGGAGTTGTGCTTGAAAATACTTTGGCAATGCTTCTTCGGCCTACAATAGCAATCTTCCTTTAAAGCAGTCTCTGATCATAGGTTCACAAGGGTAAGACAACAGTGGTCAGGTGTGTTGTGTGACCCAGAAATGATTAGGGCAAAAACAATAATGCATGTTAAGGAAGTTCCCAAAATAACTGCTACCAATACTCTGTGGAAATGCCTTGGTGTCTGCCCTTCCTGGGCCAGATTGTTCCTCTCTTATGTGGATCCTTTCAGGTGTTCAGCATCCTTGCAATGAAACCCCTGTCTTGTTTAGGATAATTTAAATTAGTTTTTATTGTTTGCAACCTAAAAACGAAACAAATCAAAAAGAACTTAATCCTTACATTTCTTTTATAGTTAAAAGCAATAACACTTTGAATGTTTAAAGTTAGCCTAAGCAAAAATTTTAAAATGGGACCTAATCAAATTTAAAAGCTTTTGCACAGCAAAAGAAACCATTAACAAAATAAAAAGACAACCTATGGAATGAGGGGAAATATTTGCAAATGGTGTAACTGACAAGGGGTTAATATCTAAAATGTACAAACAGCTCATACAACTCAATATCAAAAATAAATAAATAAGTAAAACTCAATCCAAAAATGGGAAGAAGTCCTAAATAGTTATTTTTCCAAAGAAGACATAGAGGTGGCTAACAGGCACATGAAAAGATGCTCAACGTGGCCAATTATTAGAGAATGCAAATACAAACCACAATGAGGTATCACACAACCACCACACAGAAGTCGGAATGGCTATCATCAAAGTCTACAAATAATAAATGCTGGAAAGTGTGCAGAAAAAAGGGAGCCCTCCTACACTGTTGGTGGGAATGTAAACTGATGCAACCTCTATGGTGAACAGTATGGAGGTTCCTTAAAAATCTAAAAAGAGAACTACAGTAGGATCCTGCAATCCCACTCCTGGATTTCTATCCAGAAAAGATGAAAACTCTAATTTGAAAAGATACATGCACCGCAGTATTCATAGCAGCACTATTTACAATAGCCAAGACACGGAAACAACCCAAATGCCCGTCAACAGATGATTGGCTTAAGAAGATATGGTACATGTAGACAATCGAATATTACTCAGCCATAAAAAAGAATGAAATAATGCCATTTGCAGCAACATGGATGGACCTAAAGAATATTATAGTTGGTGAAGTAAGTCAGAGAGAGAAAGACAAATACTATATGATATCACTTATATGTGGCATCTAAAAAAATAATACAATGAATGAATCTATATACAAATGAATCTATATACAAAACAGAAACAGACTCACAGACATAGAAAACAAACTTCTGGTTACCAAAGTGGGATGGGAGGGGAGAGAGTATTAGGAGTATAGGATTAAGAGATACACACTACTATACATAAAATAGATAAGCAACAAAGATTTACTGTATAGCACAGGGAATTCTATTTGGTATCTTGTAATATAAGCTGCAAAAAAAAAAAAAAGCAGTGTGCTGAAACACAATATTTAAATCAACTATACTTCAATTAAGAATATAAATAAAGAAATAAAAATAAAGTTAGCCTAACATATAGTCAGTATAAACTGTTTTTCAGCTCAAGAAATAAGAAGCCATTGGTTGCAAACTGTTCCTTGTGACTTCAAAGCCAAGGTTCATTTTTCAGTGGTTTTAAAATTTTGCAGAATATTATATAGGTTTTCTCATACTTTCCTCTACCCTGTACTACCCCAGAGTAAAGAGCATTCCTAGTGCAAGCAAAGGAAATTCAGCCTTGCCACAAATATAGATGATCTTGAACTCTAAATCAATTGGAATGGATTTTAAAACACAGCTAGGACAAGTCCTTTTAGAAATTAAGTTAGGGCAGACAATAGTACTTCCAGAGTAACGCTGTGATCTTGATGTGATTGATTTCAGACTATTGCTTGAAATATTCACAAAATTCTCCTTCCTCCTTTAGCTCTGAACTGTTCAAGGGTATGTTTATTAGCAACAGGGAGAAATGCCTGGTAGCTTTAGAAGATTGCCCTGTCTCTTTGTATTACTTCTTTCAACTCTGATGTTTACTTCAGTGTTTAAAATGACACTGAGGGGATCTGTAGCTTCAGATGGATTTTGGTAAGCTGAAACCGAATGTCCCTGAGACCGAATCCTTTCCCGAACAAGAGGCAGTTATTAGTCACTTCCTCTTTGTCCATTATACGTCTTCCCTTTTTTTTGTCGTTGGTTTTTTTCTTTAATGATACACATTAAAAATTAATGTCTGTGACAAGATTTTAGAAGAGTATCCACTTTTATTTTGTTAGCAGGTGGGACCCAAGAAGAATACCCTGCAGAAACCTCCATTACAATGCCCTTCCTGACAATTCAATTGTAAGATGCTATTACTATTTATTAATTGCTCGGGCCGCACTGTCATGGTTTATGATGTTAGCACAGACCCTGGATTGAGTTACATCCTTGTATTCAATTAGAGACTGTGTGTTATTGCACATATTAACGCTGTCGAACCACAGATGCTAGCCGTCTGTAGGTTTGCTTTTTTTTTTTTTCCCCTTGTAGTCCTCAAGAATGGGGCAACTTAAATCAGTACTCCTAGAAAGACTTAAAAAATAAAATAGGCACATAAGCACATGAGTTGCAGGTTTAAGAGCAAGGGCCGTGTAAATTTTAAATTTGAAAGACTCTATCAAAAGTATTTGCATAATTAGAATTGGGCAGCAAGTTAATCCATCTTGGTGGTCACTTGCTGCTGAAGAGGAGTATGCTCGTCTGATTTCTGTTTTCTGGTTATGCCGGTTTCTCCTGTCAAAACACTGTTCTCTGGCTAAAGGGAGGACCACGTTATAAGATCAGAGTGACCAAGTAGGATCCTATAATCAAAGGGGATAAAATGTATCCGGTTGAGGAAAGATGCATGAGTGACAAGCCAGTCCTAACAGGACATTGAGGAGAGAAGGAATCTGCCCCTCACTTCCTTCTATCCTGGCACCTGATGAACTATTGATACTTTCCAATACAGAAGTATACCTCCCAATATAATTCACAGTGAAGTAGAAGCACTTGAAAGATGCATGGCCTACAGCAAGGTCTAATTCCTTAGACTCTTTTCATGAATTATTCCAAATAGATGTACTAAGATACCTCAGGAATGCCTTATCTTTGTCGGACCATCATTTACCTTTGAGAATTCCACATTCACCATGGTCAGTTTTGTCACTTAACGTCAATGTGGATCGAAGCTTTCCTGCTTTTGCACAATCATGGCCTCCTCTTTGAAAACATGAGGCGTACACCCCATTGCTCTGGCCAAATGCCAGGTTAGGTAATTACATTCTGTTACCTAAAGACCCCCTGTAGTTTCAATTAGAAAAATCGTTTTACCTCACTCTTCTACCTGTGGTGGTGTGTAAGGATAGGTACTGCACGGCTAAACAGCACACTTGTCTCACCCCCGAATAAGCTGCTCTTTTTCATCGTCTTTAATTAATATTTATTGGGTACCCACAGGGTGAATGGCTTGGGACAGGGTGACTTGGTAATTAAGTGTTCCCAAGTGCCAGTTGTCTCCTCTGAGAGTGAATATGGAGGACCCAAGTTTGAACAGTCTATTCATCATCACAGAAATAGCATCCATCCTTGTGATACGGTGCTACCTTGCTCTCTTCTGATGTCTGTCCATCTGGTACACCTCTAATCAGAAATGTCCTTCAGATCATTGGATCCTAACAGCTTCAGAATTATGTCAAGACGCTCTTTGTGGAGCTGACCAGAGAGTGTGAGCTGGCCTTTCATATCTGACCAATTACAGATTACAAACCTCTGCTCTTCTGGGGGGGGGGCGCGGAGGGGGTGAGTTTGTTGTCCTAATGAGCAGCATGCTTTTAACGTTGAACATGACCTCCGTGTGTCTAGGATTACATTGTCATCTGTACCATCTGCTAGCCTTTTTTGCTATCTAGCTCTGTTCACTGGATGCAGAGGCTCTGGAAACTCTTAGAAAGCATCAGGTCTGATGCTTTTCTTCCAGTTTCTCCAGACGCTATCTTGATTTGTAGCCTGATTTTAGGTCTGTCTCTTGAATGACTTTGTATTTCAGTGACCACACTTACTTTTGCCATGTTTCAACCACTTTGCTCACAGATTTGGAGATTTCAGGTTTTATAGCTTAACTTCTAAGGGGGTGTGACATGGCCGTGAGGAGTAAGCATTTCAGGGATTATCTTTTTCAACCAAAGAGGGTTCATTCTTATACATGAGACATCAACCCTCTGGTCTAAAGGTTTCACACTACACAGCTGCACACTCATGCATCCTGACGCAGGTGCTGGGGAGGTGGAGAGAGGAAGCAAAGCACTTGCTCTTTGAAAGCTTCTACCCTAACACTAAGTAGACAACCCTGCACACACGGCATCACACAGCACCTTTGGGGTTCTCTCAAGGATGATGGCAAAACATGAATTAAGAAAAACTATACTTTTCATATTTTATTTTTAAAGTTTTATTCCAAATTTGAAACTGTCTTATCACCTTGTCTCTTTGATTTCGGGAGAGGATGACCTATGTGGGAGTGTCATTAGTGAGACAATGAAAATATTCTCTCTTTGGGGGATTATTTTAAAATGTATGATTGTTTATATTTTATTACAAAACCAAGGGCGAGAGCTTCACGTGCAATGGTTGTAAAACAGATTTTGCTTAAAAAAAATATAACTGGGTCTAATGCAAAAACAAAAATTCTAAAGGGCATTAAAATACACCATAGCTTCCAAAATACATGTGCTTTCTCCCCTAGTTCAGCCAGTCCTCTTTCCTTGCCTGTTTTCAACCTGCTTCCCGTTTCTGGCCCCTTCCACTGTGTTACCTGGAACCTTTTACTACTGCTAACAAGTGTCCTGTATCTTTAACGTTGTCCTGGGGCCCTTCACTGTCCCACCATCATATGGCTTTCACCACAGGTCCTTTATCAGGTCTCATTCCTCAGTTGCAAGCGACATAGACAACTCTGGGAAAATGAGCAAAAGAGGAATTTAGTGGAAGAATGTGGACGCTCAGAGAATTGCTGGACAGGCTAAAGAACCAAGTGCTAGAAATGGGCCTGGGGAATGTGTGCAAAAAATTCCTGTTTTAGAAATGCTTTCTGAAATATTTATAGATAACGTAATGTTTTTTCTAGAATTTGCTTCAAAATTTTCCATTGTAGGGTGAGGGTAGATGGGGCTAAAGGAAACAAGAATCATCATGAGTTGATGAGTTCTGTAGCTGGATGATGGGTACGTGAGACTTCATTTGCTGTGGGGCATGTTTGAAATTTCCATGAAAAAAAGTCAAAATGAAAAGATGGATCCAACGCTGCTGCTCCTGGAAGCTTCCCAATGACTTTGAACTGACAGAGATGGGTGTTATGACTCTTCAATGGATCTAAGATGCCCTCTAAGGAAGACACAGTTAGTTCATAGTATTTGCCCTGCTCTAATCCAGTCAAGGTGTGCGTGTGTGTGTGTGTGTGTGCAGGTACGTGTGTGCACGCTCACGTATATGAATGTATGTCCTTTGAAATGAGTATGTATGTAAGTGTAGGAATATGTGTTTGTGTGTGTGTGTGTAGGTATATAAGCATGTGTGTTCTGTAAGGGGTGTGTGTGTGTGTGTGTGTGTGTGTGTGTGTGTGATAAGTCTGGCAATGTTTGAGGTGTGAGAACAGAGGTGACAGGGTTGAAGTGCCTTGTCATCTGCAGCAGGCCTGTCCCGTATTTAATTGGCAACTGTCCTGTTTAATAATCACTTCAGCCTTTGAGGTTTCTGTCCACTGAATACTAAACCCAAAATATAAATGTCCTTTTCCCCCCATTGAGTATTTTTTATTATTGATTTTTTAAGATATGATTTGTATGCTCTCAATCAATGCAATATAATGTAAAAAGATAATCTGCAATGTAGTTTGTTGTCAATAAATTTCCCATATTATGTCTCAAAAAATTTAAAAAAATAAAAAGAAATGGGCAGGAACCAAGGTGACCTGGATGGCTAAGAAGAAGGAAAGAGAGAAATTGTGACCAACTGAAGAACTGCCCGGTTAGGAAACAACAGGTAAAATGAGTACTTACCTTATTTTTGTGTCCATCCCTGGACTGAAGTCCCAGTTCCAGGCAGGCAGTGTCCGATGGAACTGGCCTGCTTTTCATGCCTGGTTGCTAGCCGTCTCTAGAAGATGAGTAGAAGATTCTGAGAGAAAATGGTATCCTCCTGGGGAGTGATGAGATGCAGTTTGACTAACCAGCATCAACAACCCTGAGTCTCGGGGAGAAGGGCAGTTCCTCCAAGGGAAGACAGGTGTTTGGCTGAAGGAAAAATTCCTGGGTGGCCCCAAATAGTAACTGTCCCTCTCAGTGTTCTCCATGACTCACAACTGCTCCTTTTGTTCTTCAGCTTTAAAATCTCTAGTAGGTTTTGTTACTGTATAATCAATTCCATACTCCTTTAATATGCTATCCGAGTGTGGACTTTTATAAACAGCCCCAATCTACCTTTCTTTTTTGCCTCTCTGGCCATTTTTGTCCATATCCAGGCTGTAGATACTAGTCGTGCAAATCATTTATTTTTTTAAACATGCTGCTTACTGTCATTTCTGGATGACTTGAGTCAAGCTTCTCTTTCTACCTGAACCACCCTTCTTTTTCCCCTTTGCCGTGCTGATTCTTACTCATCCTTCTTGATACAAATCACACGACCTGTGTTCCATTGCATTTACTTGGGAATCCCTGCAGGCTGGCCTTTTCAGTGTGGGTGCTCCCCCTGCCTCAGCCTAGAGAGTGAACTCCTTGCGGGCAGGGACCATGTTCCTCACCTCCATATATCTTCTCTTTCTGGCCACTGGCTCCATATGACCTGTACCAGGTGATCATCCATCATTGGATTTTCAGTGAGCATCTCAAGCTATGTCTTCATGTCGATCATGGACTTTGTACAGGTGCATTCATAGAGCTGTCCTAATCCATATCTTATTAGTGGTCAGTGGCATAAAGCTCAGTACATTCTCATATTTCATTTGATACTTTTTACTGACTTCTCCCTCCCCAATCCCCATTCTCCAAATCCTTCTTCCATCTCCTCATTCTTCCCAAATCTCTGCCGATTTTCACATCACCCACCCTACAGTTGAGACCAAGAGTGGGAGCTCTTTTGTTGTCTTGAACTGAGTTGAGTCAGTGTGAGGACTTGTTAACTCAGTTGCTCCCTCTTCCTTGGTGAAGAGGATTTGGGCATTTGGGGTGGCTGGATTTCACCACACGCCGTACTTTATTTTGGTTTTGGGTGGCAGTGCTTAGAAATTAATATCTATTGAACGAATCAATTAATTATCACAGCAGAAGTACTGGGAAAAGAGGGGAAAAAATAGGTGAAATAGGAGTATGTCAAGAGAAAGCTTGGTTTTTGTTATTACTTCTGTAATGACTTGTGTAATAACCCCTTAAAAGGAACTATTTTTCCAAACTTGATGTTTGACAAAGATAGCAGGGAACTTGGAAGCAAAAATTAAAAGTTAAAAAAAAAAAAATGTACTAGGTCATGTTGCTTGCTCTAGATATTTTTGGCATGGCTAAGATGTGCTAGGAATATTTCATTTTTGACATAAACTCTGACCACTTTTCACTTGTAAATGACCAGAATGCATATATTTACCCAGGACAGGGTAGGGTTTGTGATCATGATATTGTGATGCACTGCGGCCACGTTAAGGATTCAACAGACTTATTGAGCCTAGTCTATCTACAGCCTCTGGTGGAAGAGCTTGAGTGACCTACTTCTTCTTTTTTGTTTAAGAATCAGGAGTCTAAGCAGTCAAATTGTGAATCAGGAGCTAATAGGATGAATAGAAGCTAGAAAACAGCATGCCACAGTTTAATGAAAGAAAAATGTGTTACACGCTCAAGATACAAATAAAATGCTACTTTCAGATTACAGTTTTTGCAATCTATTTATTTCCTTCATTTTCTCTAACTGCTATTTCACTCAACTACGACTTTTAATATTCACTGGACAAACAATACAGAAAAGCTTTCAAATCTTTGTTGAACCCCTTCCAATGTATTTTATATTTCACTGTCTATAATGGAGTATTTAGTTATTATAGGACATTACATTTTGCATGGTTAAGTTATTTCTCTTCTTTTCAAGATGGCTAAGAATATCAGCCTAGAAAATCATGCTGGTTCAGTGGTTGACTTCAGCCAAAAATCACTGAATCCCATTGCGATCCAGTGTTTTACAAAGTGTGGTTCTTGGGTAATTGTATTGGCCTCAGGAGGGGATTTGCACTAAAAATGCACATTCTTGAGTCACTCCTAAGACTAAATGCATCAAAATGTGTGCTGGTGAACAGAGGATGTGGATTTTTAACAACCTTCTAGAAGAGCCTGTTCACACCAACTTTTGAGGCTTTGCTGGTTTCAGTATTAAAGGTAATAACAGCACATAATTTACGGAGTTGGTCCCCAAACCTGTTTAGTCTTCTTTTATTTCAGCTGTGCTGTTTTCCTCTTCAAAGCCATGCTGTGTCTTCTTTTGCCTCTTCAGATCAAACGTCCAGCTGTCTGATCAGTGCAGAGCAGTGAGCAACCCACCACCTCAACTTGTATCCCTTCCACTCCCTGAGTCAACCCTCATAAGTTGATTACATACATTTTTGTGTAAGATATTTAAGACTCTGATCTTCATACATTCTTTTTTTTTAACATCTTTATTGGAGTATAATTGCTTTACAATGGTGTGTTAGTTTCTGCTTTATAACAAAGTGGATCAGCTATACATATACTTATATCCCCATATCTCCTCCCTCTTGCATCTCCCTCCCACCCTCCCTATCCCACCCCTCTAGGTGGTCACAAAGCACTGAGCTGATCTCCCTGTGCTATGTGGCTGCTTCCCACTAGCTAGCTCTTTTACATTTGGTAATATATATAAGTCGATGCCACTCTCTCACTTCGTCCCAGCTTACCCTTCCCCCTCCCCATGTCCTCAAGTCCATTCTCTACATCTGCATCTTTATTCCTGTACTGCCCCTAACACATATGTATGGAATCATACATTCTTCTAGGCAGGGCCCATAGCTAATTAAGCTTAAAAATAACATTTGGAAGTTTATATATTATTATCATTTAATCAAAGTAATATATTTTACTGTGGGAAATTTGGCAATACAGTAAATGACTAAGAGCTAAAAATAACTCAATACCCGATAATGCAAAATCTTTACTATTATTATATTTTTAAAACATTGAAAACACATAATGAAAACCTATTAAGAATATAGTCAGTCATACAGAGTGAAGTAAGTCAGAAAGAGAAAAACAAATACCGTATGCTAACACATATATATGGAATCTAAAAAAAAAAAAAATGGTCATGAAGAACCTAGGGGCAAGACGGGAATAAAGACGCAGACCTACTAGAGAATGGACTTGAGGACACGGGGAGGGGGAAGGATAAGCTGGGACGAAGTGAGAGAGTGGCATGGACATATGCACACTACCAAATGTAAAATAGATAGCTAGTGGGAAGCAGTCGCATAGCACAGGGAGGTCAGCTCGGTGGTTTGTGACCACCTAGAGGGGTGGGATAGGGAGGGTGGGAGGGAGATGCAAAAGGGAGGGGATATGGGGATATATGTATATGTATAGCTGATTCACTTTGTTATAAAGCAGAAACTAACACACCATTGTATAGCAATTATACTCCAATAAAGATGTTAAAAAAAAAAAAAAAGAACATAATGTGTATGCAGTTAAGAATAGATCATTGCCAGTGAGGTCGATTGCATGATTTGGTTTAGTGTTTGGGTTTATTTTGCTTTTCCTTTGCAAAGTTAATTTGGGAACATCTTTACAGAACTTAACTTTTGCTTGCCTAATGTGGAACAGATGCAGTTTCAGTCAAATGGAAGCAATACTTGAGCTCTTCTAATGAAAATTGTGAAAGTTTAGAGTATTCCTATTCTCTTATTAGGGTTATATTAGGCTACTAGCATTATTCATTATTTCTAAATAAAGTGAAATGTGGACCCCCATGCATGAAGATATTTATTACTTATTGATATTTAAAGGTTGTTAAATTAATCTTATTTAAATTACTCCTACTGCCAACCACTGTTACAATAATTTATTATATAATATTACTTTAGGGTTTTCTTTTACTTTAATATAGAACTTGGAAAAGCAATATATTGCCTGTAGATTTTTCCTACAGTTCATTGTAGCTGTGACTAATTCATCACAGCTGTTGAGACATGCAAAATCTATAATACTTCACAATGTTGATTTTCTGTTTCTGTTTTCTAAGACTGGCACTTGATTTGAAACCATATAATGAAAAATTACATGCATCTCACTGGGAGAAACATTGCTTTGACCACTTGGAAGTAGGAAGATGACCAGGAAGAGTCTTGTGACTCTGTAGAGGAGGATTGTGTACATGAAAGTCTGATAACTTCACTGAACTTTGTTATGCCTGTCCTGAGTGTTGAGATTAGACCTGCCTTTAGTTATTTAGTTTTGATCCAGAATTAACGTCTATTGTCATTGCATTCTCTCTTCTGTTATTGGCAAACCTCTGTTACGTAGCTCAGAATTTCTTCCAAAATATAATTCCTCGTGGAATATCTAGAGACCCCTTATTCTTTTTGTGAGTTACCATGCCTCCTTTTTCTGCTTTCCTTCTTTCCTCCTCTTCTCCTTTTTCCTAAAGGATCTTACACTACTTTTAGTTGAAAAACATTATACTGCTTTTAGTTATCCCCATTCGAAGAGGCTGGGCAGAGGCAAAAATAGAAGTGGTGGCCTCCATCTTTCCTTTCTGCCTCTTAGCAGATCTTACAATGGATTAAAGAGGAAAACAAATTAAGAGTAAAGTGAGGCTTTGCATTTATTGGTGAGGATGGATTGTATCTATTCTATTAGCATGGATGATTGAATGCTGCCTCAGTATCATTGTGTTTGATATTCAAGCTGATGCCATCATTTTCTTAGTGATGATTGAAAGCTGCCTCTGTATCATTATGTTTGATATTCAAACTGTTATCATTTTCTTGGTTTGCATGTAGAAAAGACTGATGAATTATTAGTTACATCAAATCTTTAACGTGTGTAAATTAGTCAAGTACAAAATATGTTTATAAAATCCATGGTTATTATTCTACTGTTAGTATTATTTTTGAGGCTTCATGCAAGAGCAGAAGAATATGTAACGGTCTTACCTGCTACTTACTTATTCTAAGTTTAAACATATAAAGTACAGAGACCCTAGAAAAACAAACTGTGTATATGGATACAAGGAAAAGGATTGCTTTGTCAACTAAACTCTTGTTATTATATAAAGACTAATGGAAATAGGAGGGGAGTTGAAAAATGCAGGTAAACTTGTTCTTTAAAATTGTCAGTTTGGGGGCTTCCCTGGTGGCGCAGTGGTTGAGAATCTGCCTGCCAATGCAGGGGTCACGGGTTCGAGCCCTGGTCTGGGAAGATCCCACATGCTGCGGAGCAGCTGGGCCTGTGAGCCACAACTACTGAGCCTGCGTGTCTGGAGCCTGTGCTCCGCAACAAGAGAGGCCACGGCAGTGAGAGGCCCGCGCACCGCGATGAAGAGTCGCCCCTGCTTGCCACAACTAGAGAAAGCCCTCGCACAGAAACGAAGACCCAACACAGCCCAAAATAAATAAATAAATAAATAAATTTATAAAAAAAAAAAAAAAAATTGTCAGTTTGGGGCTTCCCTGGTGGCGCAGTGGTTGAGAGTCCGCCTGCTGATGCAGGGGACACGGGTTCGTGCCCCGGTCCGGGAAGATCCCACATGCCGCGGAGCGGCTGGGCCTGTGAGCCATGGCCGCTGAGCTTGCGCGTCCGGAGCCTGTGCTCCGCAATGGGAGAGGCCACAGCAATGAGAGGCCCACGTACCGCTAAAAAAAAAAAAAAAAAAAAAAAATTGTCAGTTTGTTTGGAGTCTGGATGTTTTGTAAAGTATATACAAAACAGGAGGGGTACAAACTAGGTGGCCATTCATTCATTCTTTCAAAAAATACTTATTTACTAAGAAATATAGCGAGCCATAAAATAGATACAGGCTTTGTCTTCATGGAGTTAAGAGGCACAGACGTGAGTTGAAAAACTACAAAAGATGTATAATCATTAGTTGTGATAGGTTCTATGAGAGGAAATTAAGGGGGTGATGAGAAAATATTAAAGGGGGCATAATCTTGGATAGGGGAAATCTGTTTTAGGGATTGATTTTTAAGTTCAGGCTTAAAATATGAGTAGGAATTGACCAAGGGACCTGTGAAAAGAAAAGCATTTCAGACAGAAATATCAGCATGGCAGTGACGTTGAGAGTGTTCCCTTTGTATGTATCACATGGTCCATCATGTGTTTTTAGAGTAGCATAATAATATTTCATATGGACTCTAGCAAAATTTTTTAGAATCCATGTAATTCTGAATTGACTATTAGAGTAAGAACAATGAGATACGTGCAAGTAATTTCATGCAATTGGACTTATTCTTTCTGCCTATTTACACACCCCTTCATGATTCTTCTAAGAAGGTTCTTTTTATGACTTGGAGAGAATGGCTTTAACTACAGCTAACTTTGTGAAAATTGGTTTGCAGTCCAGGTTGGAATAAAAAGATCAGAAACCACGTGTTGATACTGTTTAAAAAGGAAAAATAATTTGGTATCTTACTGTTACAAATATGTTGATGTGTGAAGTTCTATTTAAAGCTATTTTTAGTAAATAAGACTCAGCAATGGAGTCAGATTTGCTGACCTAGAGGTTCATTGGGTATAACGACACTTAAGGGTTGCTTCATTTCTGGTCCATTTCCTGACGCCCAATCCCATTATTAAGGAAAGGGAGGGTAAAAAAGAAGGGTAACTCTTTAAAACTATCAGCTTAACTGTTTTACTTTACTGAATTCTTGCTTGATTTCTAGTTGCAGGATATGAGTGATTGTTTTTACCATCATTCATAATTGGCACATAGAAGTATTTGCTGTATAACATTTGAAGGTATTTCTAGACATGAGTTTCTGGCTTTGAAAATTATCCATCATCTTTTTTTTTTTTTTTTTTTTTGCGATACGCGGGCCTCTCACTGCTGTGGCCTCTCCCGTTGCGGAGCACAGGCTCCGGACGCACAGGCTCAGCAGCCATGGCCAGGCCCAGCCGCTCCGCGGCATGTGGGATCTTCCCGGACCAGGGCACGAACCCGTGTCCCCTGCATCGGCAGGCAGACTCTCAACCACTGCGCCACCAGGGAAGCCCTATCCATCATCTTGCCTCTACTTTTTAAATGTGTCTAAATTAAATAAATCTAAATTAATTTGTTTGTGAATGTTCTATCTTCACTCACATAATTAGCCATCAGACTTAAACAACTTTTCTAGTGCAAAATGTCAGTTAATTATTAATACATATTATTAAAGCGAAACAAGTTGCTGGAAGCATTTTTGAATTTGTAATTGGATTTCTGTATGTTGTTCTTAAGTACAAGAAGTCAACTATCAACTTTCTTAATGGTAAACTAATTTTAATTTTGTTAAGTATGCTGTGCTCTTAGGTAAACAGAATAGCATCTGTCTCTTAAGAAATTAAAAGAAAATATTAATTCAATCTTATTATTAAACTGTATTACTCCCAAGTAAGTTTAGTTATTTAATTTTTTTAGAGTAAGTTTCTCATAGGCTTTGGGATCTAGTATCAACTCGCCATATTGCTCCTCATTAAAAATAGAGTCTCTCTCTCTCTTTTTTTGCGGTACTCGGGCCTCTCACTGCTGTGGCCTCTCCCGTTGCGGAGCACAGGCTCCAGACGCGCAGGCTCAGTGGCCATGGCTCACGGTGCTAGCCGCTCCGCGGCATGTGGGATCTTCCCGGACCGGGGCACGAAGCCGTGTCCCCTGCATTGGCAGGCGGACTCTCAACCACTGTGCCACCAGGGAAGCCCTTCTCATTTTTTGACAGTAGTTTGTCCATATCAAAGATATAGTGTGTTCCATAAAATATTAAAAATGCAATATAATCCAACAAAGAAATTTATGGCAGTGTATACACCATTTATATAAAATTCCCAACCTCTATAAAAATTAGTACATAGATTGCAGCAGTGCTCTCAGAAATACCTGTCACCACCACGTACCTTCAATTCAGGGTGGATGTAGCATCCCATACCCGGCCTGGGCCGAGTGACATCATGCAAATGGTGGCATTAGTGTCATGAGTAATAATGGCTTCCCCTTCAGCCCTGTCAAACAATATCAGGTTGCTAGGCTCTAACTTTTGTCGCAGAGCTCAAAGAAAATATAAAACAAGTACCAGGTTGCTGTGGATGGGCTAGCAAAGTAATTCACCAATAAATAATGATTGCCCTAGGAGTGAATATGGAATCTGAATTTTTAAAAATGAAATCCATAAAGGTTCTTTCTCTGTAGGTTTTATTTTTCTTTCTACTATAAAATTAGAACTTGTCGCTTCACTATGGGGTTCTGACAGTTAAATAATAGTTTGCAAACGATTAGTGGAATGAGAAATTACTGCCCATAGATAGAGCTATGTGACTCAGCAGATAAAGATATGCAACTCGTTTACCAAGGAAACCCCACCGGACATGCTGGAAAGTGAAGGCAGAAGTAGTGTTTTCTGTTGTAAGTGCTCGTGCCAGTTTGTTAAACTTCCCTTAATTATCAGAATAATTTTCATTTGGAACTTAAAACCAACTGGGCCAAATATATTTCACTTAGGCATTTTCAACTTTGAAAGGGTGTGGGTGAATTACATTAAATGGCTCTCCACACCCCTTTACTCTCCTCCCTCACCCTTTCATGGCAAAGGGATCATGGTAATATCCAGCTATCTTTCTAGGACAGCTCCAAGTACAAAGAAAGGACAGTAGGCGTGGTGATTTTAATTATCCATGTAAATTAAACTATGTGCTGCAGTCCTGTGATTGAAACTCATTACTTTAACTTTATTGTTTAGTTATGAGAGTAAACCTCAGCTCAGTGAAATTATAAACCAGATCCTGATGGCTCCACACATTCACAGAATTTGAAGGAAAAAATAACCCGAAAACCACAGTCAGGACAACAGAGTACCTCAGTTGTCTTTCATATGTTATCACACCAAACATACCACCATGAGGCACTCACTGAAAGAACAGTTTTCCTTTTTTAAAATCTTTTCCTGTGCAAGAGAAATATGCCAGTGTTAGAAGCTATTCATTACAAATTCAAAAACAAAGTTGTAGTAGATGCTTCCTTTTACTTGGTCAATTTTACTGAACAAAGAGTGGTCTCATAACCCTCTCTCTCAAAATTAGAATCTCAAGCTCAATTTTTTTCCCCTAATATCTGATATATCTTTTAATATTTTAGGGTGTACTGTTTCTCACTGTGACAAATAAAGGTCATTCTTCTTGTCTCTAGTTTTCTACCTCTGGATGTTAAACGTAACCGTCAGGTAAGTGTCAACTCCGTTGACTGTAGACTAATTGTCCTTAAATTAAATATATTAAAATTTCTAATTGTGGTGAGAAGCAATGCTGTATTTCCCCTTGAGTCATTGTTCAATCAGTTTCCTCACATAGGAGATTCATTTAGAGATAGTTTTACTTGGCTTAAAATAATTGAGGACATTCAGAATGCCAAAGTTATTGGAATAACTTGAAAAGTTGTGTATTCTCTGCAGATTTATTTCAAGTACAAATTTTAAGGTAGATGCCTTTACTTGACACTTAATTAACACGTCTACTTTCGGTTGATTATTTCTCGGAATGATATTTCTTATCCCAATTGTGATATTTTGATTTGTAACAATTACATGCTCTAGAATCTAATAATTTGGAATTTAATTGGTAATTAAAGCTCTTCGAGGTTTCTAACAGAGGTCATTATTATTAGTGATACAGGTAATAAGAGTGAAATTTTATTGAGCACTTAACATGTGCTAGCAACCATGAAAGCACCTCACAAGCATTGCCTCACATACTTTTAACAGTATCACTATTAAATGAAGATATTCTTGTTATTTATTATCCCACTTTAGGCCTAGGGATGCTGAGTAACTCAATGTAGTTTAAAAACGATTAAGTGGCAGAGCCAAGAATGGACCTATGTCTGTTTGACTCCCAAGCCCATCTGGTGTGGATAAATAGAATGATAGAACAATGTATCACAGTTAGACCTAAAATACAAGTGAGGGTAACTGAAGAATGATATTTAACTCTCATATCTGGCTGCCTTTCTACTATCAACATATTTTTCACTAAATTATGTTAAGGTGTTTCTTCCCAGCTTTATTGGGATATAACTGATGTATAACATTGTGTAAATTTAAGGTGTAGAGCACCTTGATTTAATACCCTTATATATTGCAAAATGATCACCACCATTGTGTTAGCTAATGTCCGCAGCACATTGTCTAATCACTATTTCTTTTTTGTCATGAGAACGTTTAATATCTTCTCTCTTAGCAACTTCCAAGTATATATCACGGTATTGTTAACTGCAAAACTATGCTGTACATTAGATCCTTGAAACTTATTCATCTTATACCTGGAAGTTTGTACCCTTTGACCAACATCTGCCAGTTTCCCCCAACCTGTAGCCTCTGGTAACCACCATTCTACTCTCTGTTCCTACGAGTTCAGCTTTTTCAGATTTCACATGTATGTGATATCACATAGTGTTTGTCTTTCTAAGTCTGACTTACTTCGCTTAGCATAGTGTCCTCAAGGTCCCCCCAAGTTGTCACAAATGGCTGGATGTCCTTCTTTATCGTGAGTGAATAATATTCTGTTTTCTGTATACACACCACATATTTATCCATTCCAAAGAAAGTTAATATGTCATATAAATATGCGTACAGAGCCTAGCACAGCATTCAGCACAAGTGGGCTCTCCATAAATATTTGTTCAATTTAATTGAATTGATGTTTATTTTTTAAATGTACTAAAATATGAAATGCATTTGCTCAGTTTGGAATGTAGCTTTATTAATGCATGAATAATTAAGCCTCTAAAGTTTTCAAGTTAATAGTGACTTTCTTTCTCTCCTGTCTTCTAAATGCAAGTGTGCTTGCCACCATCTTCTCTAAGGCAATTTGCATGTGCCCCGTAATATGAATTTCCATAAAATAACGTCCATGATCAGGCCTGTGGCACCTTGTGATGCATCTAGGGAACTTCTAAGTTATATCAAAGAAAGCTATCACTAATTTGTAGAGCTCACATTATTCTCTTTGAAAATGCCCTTGCTCCTGGAAGAACCCTTTCTATGAAAAGGGAAATAGATATAGAGGATCAACATTTTATGTTTCACATTAGAAAAATTTCTTAATAATTATTTTCCCAAACTGAAGTTATAGAAGAAAGCCAATACCTGATAAAAGAAAACAGATGAAAAGGAAAGGAAAGGAAAGAAAAAATGTTGACAGTGTAGTATAGTTTGGTTTTCTTGTGGTGGTTATCTTTCTTTTGGACTGGGAAGCTCCACCTGCGATTATATCTACATCACTTGAATTGTAATTGCAAACTGTCAATGTACTGTCCCATACATATATAATCCCATACATATATATACATATATAATAAACATAATCATTATGTTTCCAAATACAAATATAAATTGTTGCCTTTCTTCATCTCTCATTTTAAAATGAAATGGATTCCAAGTAAAGTGCTCTGTGGGACAGAATTAAAAAGAGAGAGAGAGAATTGGAGCTGGGGAACTAGGTGAGATCATGTTTGAACATGGCATTAACCTCCTCCTTGCTGCCATCCCTACTTTTTCCACATTTTGTTCTATGCCATGCATTTCACAGATATTTATTGAATATCTTCTGTGGATGAGGCACTGTGATAAGGGATTAGCGTAAATTCCAAGATAAATAAGAATAGCCCTACATCCTAAACTAATTTACAGTCTAGTAGAGAAGAGATAAAACACACCCAAAGACAATGTCGACTGTCCTCCAAGTTGGAGGCAGAAAAGATTGTGGGAATTCAGAACAAAAAGAGATTATCTTGAATTTTGGAGAGGTCCAGAGGGTAGGAAAAAAATTCCGTTAGAAAGTGAAATGTGAGCTGGCCTCGAGGAAAGAATAGAATTCAGCTACTAACGAAGTCTGATGGAGATGCTGGGAAGGGTTGCACACTGGTTCTCTCCTCCTTCTCCCACTCTAGAATAAAAATAGCTTCCTTCTAACCACCTTTAAACACTGCTCACCCTTAATTCGTCTTTCCTGCCAATTCCTACAGTAGATATGGAATTTGCATGCCTTTGTCATAAGAGGACTTCCCGTAAAGGCAATCTTAAGGACTCTAGGTGAACTAGGTTAGGGGCAGAGAGGAATTTACTTCTCTTTGTTGACTCTCCGTTTCCTCCTCTATGAATAAGAGAAATGGAGTATAACTGGGATCACAAGTACCAGCTCCAGTCCATTGGTTGTGACTGCCTGGTATTCCTGGTAGGCTGTGTTCTGAACACTAGCAGGCCAAACCTGAACAAAGCTGAAAGAATCTGGTGATCAAATAATTATGTCTGCCATTGGCATAGAATGCAGGAGTGATGTTACACTCGCCACATCTTTCCAGCCACAGAGTTAATCATTTGAACTAAGCAGACATTCCACATTTGGGGGTTGCTAAATACCAAGGCATGCCTTTATTTCCAACCTTCTCCATGAAGAGTGGGATTGGCGGTAGAATTTCTCAATTTGTAGAGGCACTCCTAGGACGTCATGATCAGGCTTTATAGGCAACACACCTGGATGTTAAAGCAGAGCTGAAATACCGAGCATTTGAGTCGTGTCATATTCTGTTTCAGAGAGTGTTTAAGCAGACAGGCAACCTCAGAATTTCCTAGGAAGTGGACTGGGAGGCTCTAGATTTGAAAGTAGTTGGATATCAGTTGGATTTGGTTATATAAACTCAAAAGATACCTTGAAGATATCAAAAGACATCTTGGCAACTGG
Organism: Delphinapterus leucas; assembly: GCF_059928025.1. NCBI lineage: Eukaryota > Metazoa > Chordata > Mammalia > Artiodactyla > Monodontidae > Delphinapterus > Delphinapterus leucas. Next base: position 142,421,459 of record NC_143131.1, read on the forward strand.
GTTATCTAGTTAATACAAGGCATGAGACATGAAGATCCACGGAAAGCACTTGAGAATGCACGTAATTGGGTGTTTAAATGGCGGGCTGTATCCCATAAGAAATCTCTGATATAGACTGAGATATATTGGTTAATTGCTAAAATAACGTGGCAAGGCCCACACAGCTATTCTGGCAACTCTAAACCTTGCTTATTTAAATTAGGAGTTTCATCAACATTGTTTCAAAATAGTTCATTTAAAATGATTATCCTCACACTGGGTGCTGAGGCACAAGATGGTGCTTAATAAACTTAATCTTTATTTTATTTTATACAATCCCTACCCTTCCAGGGACCCCTTGGAATCACTGGCTGTAATGAATTTATAGCACGAGCACTCTCCGTTCCTATAGATAAGCAGAAAAGAATAGCACCTTTTGCATCTGTTTGTTTTCCTTTTACTGATGTTTCTTTGGCAGTATATTTAGCCTCCTAACTACACCTCTTAGGTTTAGAGAGGGCTAAGATTTATTACAAAATTATTTTTAAAATATAGTTTATCCATTGCCCTCCAGTGACACAAATGCCGGAATTACCTATGGAACTCCAGGAAAACCAATTTAGTTCTTCCTGTGTCTGAGCCTTTGTGGTGTCTATTTTTATGAAGTAGTTTTCTTGTGGTTTTTTCCCCCTTTTACAGTTTTTAAATGGATAAGTTGTGGTATTGTATCTTATGGTGAAGCAAGGATGATGAGAGCCACCACAGAACACTGCTAGGTGTCAGTGCCCTTAAATTATAATTGATTAGTGCACGAATAAAGAAGTGATAGGCGATTGGATTTCGAAAGAAAATGGGACTACTTATGACTGGTTTGAAGGTATGATTTTATTGTGGAAGGGTTGAAACACAAAGGTTTCCCCAAAGTCTCATTTTTCATAGACATGAGATAAAATCTGTAACTCATTCCACTGGGGTTTAAGCCATTTGTTGGCTTTAATTTAATTGGCTAGAAAGCAAGGAATAATGGTTTACTTTGAGCTCTCTTTTATCTTCCTTAGTAACATGTCACTTACATGACCCATGGACGCTGTGAGTGTTTTCAAAAGACCTCTTTAAAGTATGCCTGCACTTCCTCAGGCACTAAAATATGTTTTACTTGGAGATGTTCAGGGGCAATAAAATACAGAGTATCATTTTAATAATAGAGTAAAACTCAGTGAAAGTGAAAGGAAAGTAAACAGCAAATATAGGCTGAAACTGGAGTGATGAGTGAAGCCTGCTTCCCGGAAGTGAAAATGCTCAGAGTAGACAGAGAAATGCTTTCTGAGCTTGTTTGGTAGGAAATACTGTTAACTATGCAGATTCTCTGTGAAACCTCATTATACTTAGGCTGCTAAATGTTTGCTTTGGCACGTTGTGTTCTATCTTTGGTATCACATCATTCTCAAAATCTACCAGCACGGCCACTTTAGAGCAGGTGAGCTTGCCTGGATGAACTGAACACACATTTTTCATCTGCCCTAATGAAATGCACTTATTCTTAGCCGTGGGGTAGTCAGTCATCTTCTGTGATGCCTCCAGATCCATTCAGCAGAAGCTTTCCTGTTTCTCAAAATATCTCACCCTAGCCATGCAGGAGCCACTTCCATGAGAGGAGCAGCAGTTTATCCTTCACCAACATCCTATTGTTAGCTTGGCTCTTGAGTTGGCCTACAGTCGTGGTCCTGCTGACTAAGGCTCTGCTCTCCTGGGTCTCACAGTGGTCAAATCCATGCCTTAGTTCTCTGGGAAGGAAGAATGATAAGGCGTCTAAGTGTTGTCTGCTCTTTAGTCAACTGTTCTCTTGGCTGTTTCTTTAAACGTCCGGATTACCTGTTCTTTAGGTTGCAGTGCTATCTCATTTAGATTATGTCACTAGGAAGCATGCAGATGGAGACCTTCCTGCCCTCTTCAGCTCAGTGGCCCCATGACCTTGCATAGGACATTGCAGCTTACTGAATCTCAATATTCCCATATATTCATTCCAGAAGCTATCATTCACTAGCGATCCAAGTTTAGCAGGTATTATTCAAAGTCCTGAAGATACAATACAAACACATCATCCCTACCCTACCCTCAAGGCAGCAACCATCTTATAGAGAAGATGGGAAAGTGAATAGTCAGTTAGGGCCACGGCCCCATCAGCTTCCTAGAGGAATTGTTAGGTGAATGAAACGATAAACGGGTCAGTGCTTCTTTTCTTCCCCATTTTATTGAGACATAATTGGCATACGTCACTGTATAAGTTTAAGGTGTACAGCATTGTAGTTTGATTTATATATATTATGAAATATCATAGCAGTAGGTTTGGTTATAATCCATCATCTCACATAGATAAAACAAAAAGAAAAGAAAAAGAATTATCCTTGTAATGAGAACTCTTAATGTTCCTCCCAGAGAAACACATAACAGTGTCTTAAGGGTTTGAAATTTGGTTAGAAATACCAGGATTCCCATAAAAAATAAATAATGGCAATAGCCATTAAAGAAGAAGTGACAAGTAATTGTTGGAAAACGAATGCTAGAGCTATCCAGAGAAATGAGAGATCCCATCGGAAGTTTGGGGAAGGCTTCTTAGAGGAAGTGCAAGGCCCGAATGACTGACAGGTCGAACTTATACAGGTAACAAGCCAGGGGAAGGGCACTCCCTACAAAAGGGACAAGATGTGTAGAGCTGGAAATGGAAACAATTCATATGAGATGGTAAGGAAAACTCTCTGCTCCAGTAAGTTCTTGAAGGTAAATATTGAGAGTTATAAAGTTATTTTAGTTCTTCTTCCCAGGGTTCATGGTTCCTTTTTATTTATTTATTTGTTTGTTTATTTATTTATTTTTGACTGGGTTGGGTCTTCGTTGCTGTGCGCGGGCTTTCTCTAGTTGCGACGAGCAGGGGCTACTCTTCATTGTGGTGCGTGGGCTTATTGTGGTGGCTTCACTTTGTTACGGAGCACGGGCTCTAGGCGCGTGGGCTTCAGTAGTTGTGGCACGTGGGCTCAGTAGTTGTGGCTCACGGGCTCTAGAGCTCAGGCTTAGTAGTTTGTGGTGCACGGGCTTAGTTGCTCCACGGCATGTGGGATCTTCCCGGACCAGGGCTCAAACCCATGTACCCTGCATTGGCAGGCGGATTCTTAACCACTGCGCCACTAGGGAAGTCCATTCATCATTCCTTTTTAATCTGATAGATAACAGGTCATTGGCAAAGTGCATTTAAAGCACAAAACTTAAACAACAGTCATATTCCCTTCAGACTGCACTCATATAAACAGAGTTGGCAAAGTTACAATATTTTGACTGTCTACAAGATGTAGACTGCAAGTAAAGTATATGTGTAAGTCTCCATAACACCAATAGTAGGAAAGTAGCATCATTTATGTCACAGCCAATCTTATAGGTTAAATACAGGATTGCTTTATTTATAGATTTTATACAATATTTAAATCAAGACACATAGTTTATAAACCATTTTGTAGATTGCCTTTTCCTGTAGTCTTAATATTTTCTCAGAACTCTATATCATGCATAGACTTTTAGTTCTCTATTCATGGAAATGAATCTTGATGGAATATTTCCAATGGCTGTGGAGCCAGCTACTATGGTAAGTTCTGGGGATACCAAGGGAGAAGTCTCTAGAGCTTTGCCTTCTACCAGCCTAAAGGTCATTGAAGAAGATAGATAAGCAAAGCATAGGACAATTTTTAGTTTACTCTGTATTTCCAGTTTTCTTGTTAATTATGTTTATTTGGCCAAAGGAAATTTTATTCATGTGCAAGTTCTTTCCTTTTGATGAACTCTAGTAATCTTTGTTCTGAAGTAGCTAAAATGTTAGCCGAAGGGCACAATTCTTTTTTCAGAAATTTCTCTTGATAATGATTGTATACGAGTGCCGGAAAACATATCAAAATGCTAATATTTGTAACTAAACTAGTGATATAAATTATACATAACCATATCTAAAATTGGGGGAAATGTAGAGGAAAAATATTTAGGAAAACCAGATATGATCTAGGATTCTGAAAGAGAAACTAGATAAATTCATAGTTATTAGTGAAAGATATCAGCTACCTTAATATATAGTGTTTATGGGCTTCCCTGGTGGCGCAGTGGTTGAGAGTCCGCCTGCCGATACAGGGGACATGGGTTCGTGTCCCGGTCCGGGAGGATCCCGCATGTCGCGGAGCGGCTGGGCCCGTGAGCCATGGCCGCTTGGCCTGCGCCTCCGGAGCCTGTGCTCTGCAACGGGAGAGGCCACAACAGTGAGAGGCCCGCGTAACGCAAAAAAAAAAAAAAAAAAAAAATATATATATATATATATATAGTGTTTATTTCCTGACCTTTTAAGAGTTTGAAGATATGAAGCCTAGGTCTTTTCTTTCACAATTCTATCAGACACCTAAAACTCCAAGTGCATTTTCACTTACATGTCTTCCCTAGACATTTTAAAGAAAAACAAAAGGGAGAAAAGTTAGGTTTCACAAAAGATCTCTAAATATTGCCTAATTAAAGACATAGATAATTATTCTTTGATTCCATAATCATGAGCCTTTTCCCATCTCCAGTAGCACCTCTGCATCTAGAAGAATTTTGGCTTTTGCTTATGGTCTTGACTAGTAACTTAATGTGGTGATTAAGATACTTTCTTTGTATATTTGCACATACACAAAGACATGGATGTCCTTTCAAATTATACCCACCTTCTCCTTAGGCTAATAATGCTATATTAAATTGCATTGAAATGCTAAGGTCTCTAACTATAATGATTTTCCACATCCCATTTACCTGTTGATTATTAACGAATGCTTCCTGAGTTGCGTTCTTGCTATTTTGTCTTTAAAACTACTTTCGGGGTTTTAGTATCACATTCAAGAGGCCAGTCAGAGTTCTGTGCTTGCGGCTTCATTAAAATTCTGTCCTACACATCATCTGACTCTCACTTTATAATCTATCAGAACACCTGTTTTCTTTACAGTTGCCACGAGGCAGCTCAAAACACTGTGGTATTTAGCATTAATAATGAGCACAAGATATGTATTTTTGACACTTTAAATTTTCTTTAGAAAAGTGCACGGAAAAAAGCCAAGTTTGAATGAATTATCTAAACTTTTGCAATTTCATAACATGAATTTTAACCAACTTTTAAAAAAAATGTGTATCAGAAAGCGCCTTCTCTCTTTGTCACTGGGCATTCCGTTGACTAACTAGGAAAGGATGTAGAGGGACATAACTTTAAAATGTCACTGCATAAACTAATAGTGATACAGAAAGTATTTTAATAAGAGTCTGTGCATTATTACTTTCCCTATTTACATACCAGTCTCACAGACAGTTCATTGTAATTCTCACTCCAAGAGGAAGTTGAGAAGCTTAATGTCACTGTTAATATCTAGATATGTTTATAATTTGGTGACTAAAGTAAGTGATGGGATATGTCTGTGTATGTATGTATGTGTATATATATGTGTATGTATGTATGTATATATGTATACAAACTTACATAAACATACATCACTTTTGTGTGTGTGTGTATATATATATACACACAAAAGGAAATATGTATATGTAAAAGAATATATATATATTCTTCTAAGTTCAGGCATTTAGGATATAATTGTTAAATGATCCTCAATATAATTGTACCTATTTGAAATACTTCAAGGGAGGGGTAGGGAGATAATGGATGGTCTCAGAAGGGTGAAAGTCTGTCACTATATTATGTAAATGAAGAAATGTCTTCTAGTACTTATGAACTGCTGTAGTTTTAAGTACTAATAGAGGACATACTGCAAGTTGATTATTGTAATCCTACAGTGTTATCTCATCAGTGAGCAGATTAAGGGAGCTCTCTCTGCTGAGGGGTCTGAATAAGCATTTTCATTTACTCCCTGCTGGGTCATTGACAAATGGAGGTTTTATATGGGAACATTTAAAAGCATATACAGTAAACAAACCTATAGTTTCTTGCCTAGCTCGAGTTCTTTACTGGATCTGTGCTATTTTAGAAAGAATGATGCCATCCAACCTAGCATAGCAGTCAACTGATTTCTGCCCTGTCCCGCAAAGAGAATATTGTGTACAGGTGGTGGTGGAGGGTAGAAGGGATAGACAGGGAGAGAGCTGGGTCTGTCCTATGAAAAAATATCTAGTAGTTTAAATTCATTTCTCCTCCTTCTCTTTCCCTTGGTTCAAATCCAGACACTCAGTAATAACATTCACTTTCTGTCTAATGACCCTACCACAGGTGCCAATAAAGCTAACATCCAAAACTTGGATTTTCCTATACCTTGACCAAAATCAAAACCTGCCTTTTATGTCACCCCCTCAGGGTCCCAAGAAACCACTGACTATTCAATTTGATGATAAGATTGGAGAAAATATGTAATAACTAAAAATAGATGTACATATTATTATTAGGTTGAATCATGTGAAATTGTCATTTTTGTAGGACAAAAAAAGTTGAATGTTGGTCATTTCCTATAGCTCAGATTGTAATTTTCAGATAATGTGTATGGGTTAACTGGGGTAAATAACATCTGATGACCATGTGAGTATTCATACACTCTCCACAATACTGCATATATGTGCCAACACTTGTCGTATATTCTTTTTTTTAATTTATTTTATTATTTATTCATTTATTTTTGGCTGAGTTGGGTCTTCGTTCCTGCACGCGGGCTTTCTCTAGTTGTGACGAGCGGGGGCTACTCTTCATTGCGGTGCACGGGCTTCTCATTGCGGTGGCTTCTCTTGTTGCAGAGCACAGGCTCTAGGTGTGCGGGCTTCAGCAGTTGTGGCATCCGGGCTCAGTAGTTGTGGCTCGCAGGCTCTAGAGCACAGACTCAGTAGTTGTGGCACAAGGCTTAGCCATTCCTCGGCATGTGGGATCTTCCCAGACCAGGGCTCGAACCCATGTCCCCTGCATTGGCAGGTGGATTCTTAACCACTGCACCACCAAGGAAGTCCCTATATTCTATCTTTTAAGCCTCTAATAATCTGATTACCAACATGAAAATTAAGACAAAGTAATCAACCCCGGGTCACATAGTGACAGTAGGAGGACCAGATAAGAGCTAGACTAAAATTTTTATGACTTTAAAGCCCATGTTCATTTTATGTTGTCTCCAAAAGAATACAAGTGATTGAATGTTGAGCCTGATTCAGAAGGGGGCGGTGGTAGAAACCAATGGGAAGATGGGAAAAGAGAGGATTCTTGGACCTTGAGAATCATACATGTAGCCTGTACCTAGGCTGTCTGTGTTTAGATTCAACCTTGGAGAAGGGAAGAGGTATAACCTACTATGGTGGCTTACTTCTTACACGGTTTGTGCAGCAGTACCTCTGTAGAGAATGTGGAAAGAACAAAGCTTTACTTAGTCCACACGCTTTCCTCTTTCAGTGCAGGGTTCAAATCCTTAATGCTTTCCCCTCCACTGTAGGCCACTCTATTTTCCCTGTTCTGATAGGGAACAGCCATGCATTTAATTCTATTGTGTCCTTTGTGGTTCTCCCACGGCTTCTCTGCTTTAATATTATCCCCCTATCTAGGTTAGAACCTCTTCCAAGGCAGAAACACTATCTTACTTTTATTTCACATTTTCTAAAGGGTTTGTCCCAATGCTGGACATATAACAGGTCACTGAATACATGCTGACTGCTTGATCAGTTAAGGTACTTGATTCTAAGTTTTACTCCCAGATCTACCATTGATCCATTTATAGAACAGGAATACCAGGGGCACTAACATTAACATCAGAAGTTCTTTCTAAGAAATTGAATCATTCAAACAAGAACACCACTGTCTATGCCAAAACAATACGTTTTCTTGAATACGGATTGTAGATGTGTAATATACATTTATTACATGTTAGAGCCAACGGCTCAACAGCTAAAATTTTTATATTACTTTCAAAGTAAGGAAAAAATTCAGTGAGTCCAGATTTCACTGTTTCATCTCATTTACCTCTAAGTAAACATGGAATTATAGTTCACTAAGAGAAGACAGTGAAGAATCTAAAATGTGTAACCAATTCATCTAAATAGTTTGAATTTATTATTTCTTAGAAATGGGTTTTGACCTATAATTCATAATCAAAAGCTGATTGTTTTTTTTTAAAACACACACATCTATACACACATAATTAGTTTAGATTTAGATAGGGACTCCAAGAAACATGTCGAATTAAATTTTCAGTTTAAGGTTAGTTTTAGCTTTAATATGATATTTGCAAGATGCATCATTTAAGATGCGTTAACTGAGTACTTTAAGATACCTAAAAGAACATAGAAAACATTCTAAAACCAAAGAATCATGCTAAAGAGTGTTGAAAATTAGAACCTTGATTCACCATTTGTCAGCATAGACTAAATGGAGCCTAAACATTTAACTGAAGTTAAAATTCGAGTTAATGATACCAGATATTTAATCAACCAGTGCCCTAAAATACCCAGCAAGGAGCAGTTGGGGAAGTGCACATTTGAGCTTTAAAGTATTTTTGTATTCTCTGTAGCCAGTATGCCAGTATGTGTCTGTGTTAGATTAGGTCTTATTGTGCAATGTATATCAAGATGCCTACTCTTTAGATGCCCATATAACCTCAAACAAAGTGGTTATGAAACGGCAGGATCTCTGCAGGAAGCAAAGAGATATCTCAAATAGTACATAATCAAACCTGGAAAATGGTATAACGTCATCAGATGAATGGTGAAGTTTATATAATGTTTTTAGTTAATCTCTTGCTTGCCAGAAACAGACTCCTTCATGTTCCTTCCGTAAGGAGTGGGAAGGTGGGATTTTGTATATGAGTAATAATATGGAAAGTTGTCCCATTATGTCTATAGAAGATGAAAAATGAAAGCTATCCTGAAGATGGGTAGACTTTTCTAGCCAGATTGTTCTAGGTACAAAAAGGTGCCAAAGACCTCTGCAGATTAGAGTTCAAGGTTCATCAGTTAGTGCTCTGTCCATGGTACTTGTGGCTTGGCTCCTGTGTGTGTGTTCTTCTCTCTAATCTTTGCTATCATCTACTCTATCTTTTCTCTACATCACGGCATTTCTTACTCACTGTTCCTGCTTCCCCATAACTCTGCCTCCATAGGGCCTATGATGGCCTATCTGGCTTATCTCCCAATTTCAACTCTCACCTTCAGCTCTAATTCTTAACTACTTAATTCTTTCTTAGTCTTAATTCAAATTCCTAAATAATGGCTCAGTTCAGTTTTTTTTTGTTTGTTTGGTTGGTTTTTGGTGCCAGATCATGTTTGCTATAACAGCCTGTAAGTCAGAGCTCCCCTCTAATGAATTAGCCAAGACTTGGTGAGATGGAGGTGACAGAAAGGTCAGATGCCAATAGCATGGTCATTTGGAGCTGACCATTCTGGCAGGGCTATGGCTGTGGTTGCCATTGCAGGGGGGTGATATAGGCTATCATGTGACACTTTTGACAGGTCTCAGAAATAAACAACACTCAGGCTATTCATAGCCGGAGATAGAGGTTGTCAAAATGAACTTTTAGTATCTCAGATTAATTGGATTAAGCCAAACCCATTCCTTGAGCCAGTAAAAAGCAAGTATATCGCTACTCAAATGTTTGATTTTTTTTTTCCTTGAGAAAGGGCCAGTTGGGTTGATTTCTAACACCTTTACTTACTAGAAGAGAGATCTATAAATGAAGTACAAATTTTGAATGCCCATTGAGTTTGAATAAACAGGCTGTGGCGTGGCTAGAGCGAGACATGATACAAGCCACTGGATTAATTCAGGGACTGTGCAGAAACATTCATCCTGTATGCTTTATATTGGGCGTTGGTGAGGCGAGCTTATCGTTGTGTATGGTAGGTTCCTGGCACAGCCAAATATTGACATAATATTTTAATATGCCTTCTTACTGGTTGCAGAAATCCTTATTATTTCATGAATTAGTTCCAGCAATGCAGAGACCCCCATGTATTTTTAGGGAGTTCTGGGATCAGCATTGAAGAAAATGTTGCCGTTGTGTTTTTGCCGGAGTGTAAAATTTATGCGGAGTAGAGTCCAAATGTGACTTGGCCACCTGAGGCTTAAAAAGGTCTAAAAGTTAGCTAATGCAACACTATAACCATCAGTTCTCGCCGTATTGGGGCATCTTTGATCGCTGTAAAAAAATTACCTTTAGAAAAGATTTAATTAAAAGTTCTACTCTCTCTTTTTTCATATACCAAAAAGAACATCGGTGTACAATGTTAATTTATAGTATCATTTGAGTGCTGAACTCTCTCTGTTAACCCTCAATTTGTATAGCACAATCATGTTTTTCAGGTTTTCTTAAGACCTTACAGATCTTTCTAATAAATTGATATATTCTCTTGCATTCTCTCTTCCCTTTAGAAAGTTACCAATTGAGTTGTTCTTGTCCAATTTATTTTAATATCCCTACTCTTTAGTGTATTAATTACTGCTTATATCATGACAAGACCATTTTTTAGTTAAATATGATGTGATTTAAATGTTCTGGACAAATTAGTTTGCTTAGAAAAAGTCCCATTTGGACATGGACTTAAAACATTCCCTTTGATAGACTGAGGGCATGTCTACACTTACCTTTGAACAAAAGTGGCATTCTGTTAAGCTAAATGGATCTCACAGTCAAGCTTATTTCAATGATCAAAAGCTAACAGTTAGGACATGAAAGAGTTAGGTCATAAAAGGGGACTGGGCTGTAAAATGATCAATGAACCAAGAGTTAGAAGGTCTAAGCCGAACTCTGCCCTAATTATCTGTGTGACCTTGGGCCCCTCATTTTCTCTCTGGGTCTAGTTTTCCCATTTAAAAAAATGAGGGTTATGGAGTATTCACTCTCTAAGGGTCATTTGCCTATATTATGTATTTCATACCTGAAGGGAAATACATTCACCCTGGCATTTTATAAAGTAAGAATATAAAAATATAAATCTATCTAAAAGCCATAACTTTCATATTAAGATAACAAATATCCTGGCAGAGAACAAAAATGAGTGAATCTCAACTAGATCCATTCTAAGGGATAACACCTGGATTTGTACAGTACCTTGCCCTGGGAGACAGGAGCTGTTACTTCTATGGTCTCCTTTGTCCATTTTACCCTCCCCCCCCACCCCCCGCCCCCCAGCAGAAAGCCTCTGTCCTAATAAAAATATCCCGTGTAGATGCAAGGGCATCTATGTGCAAGTGGTAGTTATACTAGGTTCCTAGGGCTGCCATAACAAAATGCCACAAACTGGGTGGCTTAAAACAACAGAAATTTATTCACCCACAGTTCTGAAAGCCAAGAGTCCAAAACAAGGTGTCTACAGGGCTGCACTCTCTCTGGAGGCTCTGTGGGAGGATCTGTTCCTGGCCTCTTTCAGCTAGAGGTGTTAATTTATAGTATCTGTTACTGACAGCTAGAGGCTGTCAGCATCCCTTGGAGGTTGTCAGCATCCCTTGGCTTGCAGTCACATCACCCTCTGCTCCCTTTTCACATCGCTTTCTCTGTGTGTCTGTCTCTCTCTGCGTCTCTCCTATAAGAATACATGTGAGGTCATTGAGGGCCCAGCCAGATAATCCAGGATAAATTCCTCCCCTCAAGATCACCATTTATCACATCTTTTGCCATATAAGGCAATATTCAGTCTTTTTCTGTATAAGGTAATATTTGCAGGTTCCGGGAATTAGGACACTGTCTTATATTTCTGGGGGCCACCATTTGGCACACTCTAGGTGGGACAACGGGTCACTAGTGAACATGCATCTCACTGCTGTGAGAGCACCCATGCAGTGCTGGATGATTGTTGCACATAGGAGCACAGGCTCAGTGTTGCCAGAATTTCCAATTTTAAAAGAAAAACTAGAAACCTGGGTTTGTGTCTCTGTGTTTGTGAGTGAAATCCCCTGATATTTGATGATGGATCATTTGAAAAACAACACTACATGTGCCAAATAAAACCCATGTATGGGCCACATTCACTGCAAGGGCTGCCACAATAAAATTTTCTTTGAAAGAGTACTTTGTATACATATTCATTAACTCAACAGATATTTATTTAGCACCTAATAGAATAATATTCATTTTAGATTGACCAGGGGAGACCTTGCCACTTTGAGAAAATTATTCCCAGATTGTAGTCCTCATAATTTTTCTTAAGAAAAGACAGAATTCACTTCATATTTCCTTTTTGGAGATATTTTCTATGACTCTGTAGACTTCATTGAGATCAACTGGGCTTTATGACCCAGGAATGAATTTAAGACCCAAATTCAAAATTTTAAATGTGGTCTGATCCTTGAGTACTTTGGAGATAATAGTGCCCCTAGACTTGCCTAATATCTCACATTTACTGTGTATTTATCTTGGCTATCTTGACTATGATTCTTTGTAGATAACAACAGAAAAGCCGTTTGCATTTCATATAGCCCCTCATCCCTATTGAGTCAGCACTACTGAATTAGGCCAACATGTCAGAATATCAAGTCCTTCAATTTTCTTCATCATCGGCTGTCCAACCACGTATTTCTTTAATACAAAGGAGAAAGTTCTTGTAGGTGCCTAGTCTGCTCTCAGTAGCTGTGAGTCCTTGCCCAAGTTCATTAACCTTGGTTTTTTTACTTAGAAAATAGAGATATAGAGAGTAGATCTTAAAGTTCTCATTATAAGAAAAAGAAAAATCGTAACTTGTGAGGTGATGGATGTTAATTAAACTTACTGCACTAATTATTTCACAGTATATACATATCAAATCATTATGTTACGTGCCTTAAACTTATACGATGTTATATGTCAATTGTATTTCAACAAAACTGGAAGGAAAAAAAAGAAAATAGCAATATCTCTCTTCCTAGGTTGTTTTGAGCATTAAAGGGGTCAATGCATGTGAAGTATTTAGAGGAATGCCTGGCACATAATGAACACCTAATAAGCATTAGCTATGTAATTATCTTTATTATTATCAAATGTTGGTAAATATCTTCACTTTATTATTCTGTCTCCTTCCCTATGGCAGTGCTTCTTAACATATGATATGTGTTCTGTTCTCCTGAGGATCATGTTAAAATGCAGATTCTGATTCGGTAGACCTGAATGGGACCTAATTCTGCATTTTTAACAATGTCCCAGGTGAGCCTGATGCTACCTATCTGAAAATCATCCTTTGAATACCCTGTGAGACTGCCTGCACATTGCAGTAATCTGGAAAGCGTTCAAAAAATACCAATGCATAGCTCCCTCCCCACCGGCAAACCAATTAAATCAAGATCAGTGGTGGTAGGAACCCAGTCTATTGATTGGCATTTTTGTAACAGCTCCCTGAGTGTCTTAGTTCAGGCTGCTGTAACAAAATACCATAAACAACAGAAATTTATTTCTGGAGACTGGAATTCTGAGGTCAGGGTGCCAAGCATGGTCAGGTTCTGGTGAGAACATTCTAGCAGGTTGCAGACTGCTGTCCTCTTGTATCCTCTCATGAGGAAAAAGAGTGCGCTACCTCTCTGGCTTTGTCTTATAAGGGCACTAATCCCACTCATAAGGGCTCCACTCACATGATTTAATTACCTCCCAAATTCCCCACCTCCAAGTATCATCATATTACGACTAGGGTTTCAACATATGAGCGTTGGGGGGACATGAACATTCAGCCCATAATGCCAAGGGAATCTAATATGCAACCAGAGTCAAGAACCACCCTCTTACAATATAAAAATTTTCATACCCTCCCGTATAACGGGGTAAAAAGAAATGTCAGGCCTCTCTGTTACGAATTAAATCCTCACCCCACCTGGAAGAAGCCAGCAGCATAAACGAGAATACATTTGAAGTGGTGCCCACAGCAAGTCTTGTAAGTATCTTATGGGAAACACAATATTTTGGTATTTCCCAACCTGGTGCTGTTAACAAGAATCATCCCTTGTTTGTGTTTGTTAATCAGCTTGATGAGCAGTTTCTGTGTCAATCTTCCCAATCTGCACTGGCCAGTTTCCAAATCAAGTACATAAATTACACACTGCCCTCTCTTCAAGCTGCTCACCACCCTTTAGAATATCAGGAAGGAATTTTGAACGTGCAAATCTGTACAAGTGGATTCCTTAGACTCGTACTGTGTGGTGGTGGGTCTGATGTGACACTATAATGTGTCACAGTATTATGACACTGTGATGACATACTTTAATGGCAAGGAGTAATATTTTGACCAATATCCAAATGTCAGCCTTTTTTTTTAGGTCTGATGCTCCTTATATAAGGGTGTTTCCTGGATCAGTTATTTATAGGTCTTGAGCCTCCATAGTGTCAACCTAAGCACACTATTCCAAGAACCAAAGAGTAACAAACATATGGCTCAGCTCTACTGGGATCTGCTATCAGAAAGAATGCATGAGTGTGCTGGCAGTTCCTTAACAAAAGACCAAATGAAATAAGATTTCAAGAACATGGAAATTTCCATAGGGTCGACTCCTCTGTGTAAAGTACACCCTGGATATCACAGAAGTCCCATCGACCTAGGACCGAAAGGACCAATTGAAGCCCTTCTGCCATTTCTGTGTGCACCTATGGCAGTTTCTCGATGGGTATCTCTATTTAGACTGAGATCCTTCTGTATTCTCAGGTCATGAATTCTACTGTAGAAATCACCTTGAACTTGAAATTTCTAGCAGGTTATAGTCCTTTTGGGGAAGTGTAAGAGGAAAATAGAGAAGCGAATAGTGAAACCTGCCTAAGTCCCTAGCGACCATTTTCAGTAGTTATGTGATTTGGTGGACACTGTTAGAAGAATATAGTTTGTATTATTTTACTAGTGGTATTATTATTATATATTTGAGGGATGTCTATTATCTCCCAGTTATCAGGGCATGGAGTTGGGGAGTGAATGTCTTTCTTCATATGCATTACTATTGATTTAACTGAAATTGGCCAACCCACCTAATCAAGGAAGAAAGAGCTGCAGTAGGAAGGAATGTATCCATGGCCTTGAAAACAAGAAGAATACATGAACACTATCTAATAGTTGCATAGCATCTTCTTGTGCCTTTATGAGCAACAAAAAGATACTTCTATTGCAGGCATCCAGAATTTTTTAAATGCCTAAATAGATAGTTAAGGAATAGGCATGTTTGGAACATAACTGGATAACAGGGAGTAATCTCTGAAAAAAATATCCAAGGTGTGAATGCATGTAGTCAGCTACCAGTGTCCAAAACTATCTATGTATGCTCCCTATCTGTGTAAGAAGTAACATACACACACACACCTAGAAAAGAAGAATGGAATATTCTGCAACAGATTGCTAACAGTGGGGTAGTGGCAATGCATGGTTCTGTATTTTTTAAATGTTCCGTAACAAGCCTATATTACTGCTTATATAATCAGAAAACAACAATAACAACTGTTGAATTACGTTTTTCTTCTTTTGGCTTGTTGGCGCTTCGTGATTACTTCCTAGTCAACATTGATTGTTTCTTAGCTCTTTTTTAAAAAAAAAAGTTTATCTTATAAACACCAACAAAATTAAAAAAAACAAACCCATAAGTTTCTCTATATCTCTATGCCTAGGAAGTTAGATTCTTTCTTTCTTATTCCTATTCAGTGGCTAATTGTTTGGTCTGTGCCCTCTACCATGGATAATGCCTTCTCTATTAGCATACATTTAGAGTCTTTGTTTTCTAGAACAAACGTCAGTCAGTGTCTCTGGAAATCTGCTCCTGAAATGTTCATAGTCTACAATCAAGTAGAGAAGATCATGGAATCTTGCTGAAATGTTTATGCAAATATTTCTGAGGGCATATGTTGTAACCTTATATGACACACTATACCCCAGAAAAGTATGGGGTCCACATGGATTCAAGTACAATCAATCCCCTGTTTCCTGGCATTAAGAATGAACTCTCTGGAAATAAAAGATTTTTGATTTGAGAGTCCCCACTCAGCACACTCCCTTCTCATACACCCCCATCCTCCACGTCTCAGATGGGAAAAGAGAATTGTTATTTACAAAGAAGGACCGCTGGAACTGTGCATTTCCACATAGGAAAAATAATTCTTGAATTTAACTTTTTGATATAAAAAGGATGTATCTGAAATATTACATAGGCCCTCATGCACAGACAAACCCAAAGGGTCATGTTCAGTAGGTCTAAAGAGTCAACAAAAAACAGTGCCCCTTCCAAAAATAGTTCAGCAGAGCTTCATAAATTATATGCACAGGATATCAAATATTTGGATGATTGGAATTTCATGTTATGAATTATTTTCCTTTATCATGTAGGTACATGGCCTCTTTTCAAATCCACCATTTTCTTCCCATGATTTGCATTTTCTGGCCTCTCTACATCTTTGCCATTCCCTCTGTCTGGATTGTTCTACCCCTTGTCCTGCTCAGTAAACTGATGCTAATACCTCAAAGACAGGAGAAAATGGCCCCTTTTCTCTTAGAGCATTCCCTGACCCCAAGGGTAGAAATAGTTGCTTATTCACCTGTGATCCCATAATATTTTCTGCAAACTTCTTTATAGTTATTTTTATTGAATAAATTATGTGTGCCTTATGAATTATAGATTCAGAATTCTGAGAGGGCAGAGACCATGAATCCTTTTACAACAAATACTTCAACCATAGCACACACTAGGCGCTCAATAAATGCTTACTGAATGAAAATTTAATCAGATGACATAGCGTTAGGGGGTTCTCGCTCTGATGAGAAAAAAACAGAGTTTATCTTCGGTGTGTAAAGAGGATGCTTCTGCCCTATCAGAATGGCTGCATCATGACACCTTATAGCTTTTCTGAAAACTCCAGAGAAATTCCATCTTTTCTGGGGCGGGGGGGGGAATGAAAAATAGTTTGAGTTCAAGTCCCTTAAATACTTTTTAATAAGCCCGTACAAGGTATTCAGCATTTGCTTTCATAGCTATATAAAATCAATCTTCTGACAAATTTCATATTGCCTCTTTTCTATTTAGATAAACTTCAATAATTAAAGTGTCCAGTGAAAGTCTGACAATTCGGAGGACTGCAAATTAGGAAGCAATCTTGAATGATGTAATGTGACAGTGGTGTGCAATAACTGGAAAGATATTCATCTTAGATAAGAAAGGTCATTGGCTTTCTTGTCCCTGGCTCATCTGGAAGTCAAAATGGACTGAAAGATTTCCTGGGCTAAGCATGCGTGGTGTTTGGTTGAATGTCCTGCCCCTTGCTGCCAGGTGGAAGAGGGTACTGGAGAAAAAGAATGGTGTCAAGAATAAAGCATGGGCTCTCTGTACAGAATCCCATTTCTGAACCTTACTTATTGTGTTAACTTAGCTAAATTTCTTAATCTGAGTCTCGATAATTTTATCTTTACAGTCACGCTATAATAATATAGCTACCTTAGCAGTCTGTTGAGAGGATTAAATAAAATTATGCGTGCAAAAGTCTTACAGTAATACCTGGCACATACTATGTGACCCAGGATTCAAACCCGTAGCTGTATAAATGGAGAAAATTAACTTATCTGAATTTCGTTCTTTGAATCCATCATACAATGTATGGTGTTTCAAGTGCCCAGCATCTGTAGCTGCTCAATCAGTGGCTGATATTACTTAATTAAAGTAATCTCTGATGTATTTAAATAATCTCTGATGAGCTCATTGCAGTGAATTGCGGTAAGCTATTCACACCCTTGTCTCTCCTTTTGTGTGTTTGTAGAAGCCTCTTAGCCCAGTATTGGTTGTCCTTTGCCACTAACAGCTGTCTTCAGGCTTCTTGAAGTTCTGTACTATGCATTCCCATATGGTTTTCTTTTAATTTTAGTTTACTTGAGTAAGTATTGTTACTTTCTACTATTGAAATAGAAATTAAAAATAGGAGAAAGATTTCTCTAAGAGTCTGCTTTAAATCTGTTTCTAAAAATGGTAAAGACCATCATCAGTAAGAAAACCTTGGCTTGACTTGCCTCATTTTATCCAAAGAACTCTTATCTCTTTTTCACGTAGGATTACATACACTAGATGCGGGTAACTGAGTGAATAAACCAAGTATACTTTTTTTTTTTCAATTTTATGCTAGACTCAGGTGGAGAAAAAGCAAGTCGGTCAGCAGTAATTTCTGTTTAATCGCTGTCCCCTTGCCTTCTGAGCCAGATTCTTGGTCCTGAAATCCCTGTTCTAGTTTTCACATTTACAAATAAGGAAATTGAGGCATGATCTCAGGAGTTTCTTTAAGCCCTTGAACAAACTGTAGTCCTGTGATTTTAATTAATGTTGCTATAACTAGATTCCACTCCCCCGTTTCTTGGTTTGGGATCATCTCTTCTTCATTACATCTTTTTTTTCTTTACTTTATATCGTGATAATTGAATTCTTTTTTTTTATTTTTTTTTTATTGAAGTATATTTGATTTACAATGTTGTGTTGGTTTCAGGTGTGCAGCAAAGTGATTCAGTTACACATATACATATATCTATTTTTCAGATTCTTTTCCCTTATAGGTTATTATAAAATATTGAGTAGAATTCCCTGTGCTATACAGTAGGTCCTTGTTGGTTATCTATTTTATATATAGTAGTGTGTATATGATTAGGAGTTTGGGATTAACATAATTTATCATTACATCTTAACGTGTTCACCTTTGCACTCAGGAGAAACTTCATGTCTTTCATGAGTACCCACCATATATCGTCAACCCAGAGCGTCTGAATACATGGAGTAAACACAGAGGGAGAGTTGGTATGAAGGGTAGTTTTAATAGGAAGCTCCTCTAAAGCCTTGAAAAGAGTGAACTTACATGTAAAACAATATAAATTATTGATTGGGTTCTGTCGGTTACTACAGAAGTAAGTGGCTGTCTGGGTTAGCTTATAAAATCACAAATAAATCACTGATTTAAAGTTAACATTTCCAAATTCTGTAATATATTCTCTTAGCCTTTTTAAATTCTCAAATGTCTACTGTGATGAGAGAAAACACAAGTGACAGGGGTTACAGCATCCCCAGAGCCCAGCATTCGTGGGTCCTCTGGAGACCCTATACCAGCATGTTTGAAGTGATAAGTAGACTAGACAAGACAGGAATGGCTGCTCTCCCAAAACTGAAAGAATTGGGGGTATGATATTATAACCAGTATATAGTTTATATATACTTTATATATTACAAAGAAAAATCTTTAATGCTCCTCAACCATGTATGTGAGACTAGTCCTTTGTACTAAACTGTACAGAACGTATCCCAAAGTAGTGTCGCTCAAAGTGTGATCTGCAGAACGCACTGCTACCAATCCGCAAGAAGATATATAAACTGAGAATATTAGAAACTTTTAGAACAACTTGACATAACCAGGATATCCATTTTTCTAATAGTTTATTTTTTTATTACATTTTCTGTCTCTGACAGATTGGAGACTTTAAAAAAACCAGTTGCTCACACAGATAATTTGGAAACTTGTTTTAAAACTCAGTTGTAACACGGAATAATTAAAAATAAAAAAAAATAAAAGAATAAGGAATTAAACTGGGAAGGGCTTTCTAATCGTTTGCACGTGAGTATCTGTATGTGTGAGCGGTACCCTTCATGTAGTTCCGACTATCCTGTCAGGCTCTGAGCTCCTTAAGTTACTTCCACGATGTCTTTTCATCCTCGAGGAACTCTGTGTGGTGGGTGCTCTTGAGGCTCTTCTGTTTGGCCCAAAGTAGATTTTCTCCCCAAATGGCAGCTGTCAGAAGAAATCCCTGCTTTAAGTTTTCACTCTCCTTGCATCGATCCGTGTTGTCAAAAATGGGCTTGTGATCTGTGAACAGAGTTTCCTCCAAATCCTGTGAGCACAGAGCAATGCGTCACCTTGCTCAAGAGTCCCATGCAGGTGGCACCCCGTGCACCACCAGGCTCTTGAGGAAATTGACAAATTTATAGCCTTGTCGCTGCCTGGCTCTTCAGTGCGGGAAGTGCAGTTTTTCTTCCAGCAAGCGGACTTAGTTGTCTGTTTGCTGTTGGCCTCAAATGTGAGCACTGCTGGTGATGCATGTCACAAATGGAAGTAATATCATTTGAAGTAGTCCTGCCAGAAGCCCAGGAGCAATCTAACTGCATTAACTCCTCCGTCTGAGTGGAGCAGGCTGAAGAGCGTACATGGCTCGACTGAGCTGAAGTGAAGAAAACAAGGCAGCCATACAAGAGTCCATGACACCAGAGTAGCGCAGGACATCTAATATTATGTTTACAGACCTGGTTAAACCTTAGAAGCAGCTGCAGTAGCGGCTTCCTTTCTTTTCGAGGGGTTTCTAATGGTAGGTTCCCCCTCCTGCCTCTGGGAGCTACGGATGACAGCTGTCTTATACTCAAGAATACCCTGTATGCATTTCTACTGGTGATTTTAAAGCACGAGGCAAGAATTATAGGCTTCCTTTATATTGTTTTCAAAGAGTACAACTTTCTATTAAGAAATAAACTAAGGTTCAAAGAAAGGAAGAAAATGAACTAAGGTTCAAAGCCATTGTTTTTACTTTATGATAATAAATAATGGCCCAACAAGTTACCTTGGAATGAGCATTAGAACTTAGGTACTCCTCTGTAGGTACTCGAACTTCAGGAAACCTTATTACCCAGCAGGCTGTCTTTTCACATCTTCACTGATGCTGTGAGTTAGGTCGCAGTTCCTAGGTATATTGGGAAATAGAGTACCTCTCCCCAACATCATTTATTTATTCAGCATGTCTTTACTTAGAATTTTCTCCAAACACAGCTCTTAAGCTGCCCTGAGTGGTCCGTGTGGTCTCATTCAATCTCATAGTCACATGGGATGGGAGCTAATATTTTCCCCATTTGCAGGTGAGGAAACTGAATATTTTTAAAAGTGAGTAACTTGCCTAAGATCTTAGGACCATGATAGGTGTTCTTTGTCACTGTGAGACATTTCAAGTTTTATTACTTAGGCAAGACATATGAGAAGTTTAGTAAAAACTAATTGAAATTGAAATACATGTGTATATGTACCCCAAAAAGTATGGTAAGTAATCTAATCCAAATGATGCAATGAAGGTATGACATGGGGACCATGGTCCCCAACTTTCACACGATATTTGTTCAGTGGGAAGATAAATATGTAGCCAGTGGGTAAATGTGCAAACTAGAATGTGATGTGAGGTGAACTCTAAGGTCTTCCTCCTAAACTTAAAGTTCTATAACTTCTGACTAGGATGATCAAGGAAAGCTTCCTGAAGGAGGTAGAATATGAGTATAAAATTGAAAGATCCTGATTGTTTGAGATGAGAAAGTGGAGAATTCCAGGAGACAGCACAGGGAAGCAGAAAAAAAATGGATATATTCAGAGAAGATACGGCTTGGGTGAAAAACGTCCATGAAAGGGATTAGTACAAGTAAAGCAAAACAGTACATTGGGGTCCGAAAATGGACAAGCTGGAAAAACAAGCCAATACACTTGGGAAGAATGAAGTTTCCTGAACTTGCAGGTACCATGTTCGTAGTGGTTTTAGGAAGATTTTTCACAGGCTTGAGTACAATGAATTATGGTAGAAGCTTGGGGGGAAATACTGCAGGCAGAGAAATTGGCCAGGTAGCCATTGCTTGTGTACAGCATATTGGTTAAAAGGCATGGAGTGGAATGCATAGAGATGGAAAAAAAACAAGATCAGATGCACGATACACGTATGGGTAAAATCAACAAAAATCGACAGCATAGCTTAGGAGTCACACAGCCTCTTCAGTAGGTTCAAAGCCTGCTATGTTATTTGCCAGACTTGTGGTCTTAGACAAGCTACTGAACCTCTCAGTGGCTCTAGGAGCAACTGGTTTGAGGTTTAAGCGAAATTGAGTCAACGAGTCTGTCCGTAATGAAGAATACATTGGGAACATGACATACTGGTCAGACTAGCATAGCAATTCAGGGCTTAAATAACCAAAGGTGCCACCTACCAGCAGTATCAAAGTGTTGACAAAGAACAATGCAGCTGTTTACCAAGGGTCAAGTGAGGAGTCCATAGACATCTCATATATCTGATTTCTCAGGGGCTAAGAATACTCTTGGGGGCCTGCGGTGTAGTACTTCACTGGAGAAAAATAAAATAGGCATTCAGGTGAGGGTGCAGGCTTGAGGAAGCCTTGGAGACAGGAATGTGTCTTGAGCATTACAAAGAGCAAGGAAAGCACTTTAGTGGAATGCAAGAAGATAAAGCTCCAAAGGGAGGTTGGGGCCAGATTGAAGACACCTTTGAATTTGCAGATTTAGCAAATAAACATACAAGTGATTTTGCTTGGATCATACTATGCTGAAAAAATTACTTGTTGTTGATGTGAAATTCAAATTGAACTGGGTGTCCTGTGTTTTATCCTGCAGCCCTATGTTTGGATGCCAGGGAAAGGCAGTTGGACATAATTTTCAGTGAGAAACATTTGAAGGGCATCTGAGCAATGGAGGGACACGATGGAACGATTTTTAGAAGGATTAACTGGGTGTGCAGGTTGGAGGAGAGGCCGAGAATAAGGCGGATAGCTGTGGATGGTCTAGGAATGATACTGGTAAGAGCTGATGAGATTTCGCCTTCCACCCACCATCCCACCATCTCTCAAACCATGTTTCTACACTGCCCTGTCACTCGTCTCCTTCCTTACTCCTGATGCCATATCTACCTTTGCAGAACACCTGGGGACCTGAACAAGAGTCCCTTGAGCCCAGCCTTTTCCATGTGTCTTAAGGACAAAGTTTCTCCTTAACGTGATACCTTCTTTCCTCATTTTCTTTTTGGTCAGTTAGAAGCATCTTGTTAACATGGTTGTTTTAGGTTAAGTGAATTCACCACTTCTCTGAGATGAAATAGTTGTGCATTTTCTTTTCAAGCAAAGATGTAGAACTGTAAAAATCAAAGTTCAGATGACTTGCCCACCTCCTTTTCTGCTTGTACCAGTCCCTTCTGGATGTTCCTTTTCAGAAGGTTCCAGTGAGGATCTCAAAGGCACAACATTAGCTACTGACCTTTTGGGCGGGGGGGATTCCCTACTCATCTGACAGTAGCTTCTCTGTGACTCAAGTCAGTGGGTAGAGTTACTCAGGCTCCCCTCTTTGACCCTCTTCTGCCTGCAGCTTCCAAGTGTTGTCATGGATTTCAGGAGCTAGGGGAATTGGGGCCTGAGAAACAAGTAGAAGCCTAGCAGAGATGGCCACGGCGATGATGCTTAGAGGAAACCTAAATCTGCTTAGAGAACAGCCAAAGTCTTAAGTGAACAAACAGTACCAAGAAGGTACCAAACATGAGGATGTCACTGAAGGTTAATGCGTGAGAATTAAAGCTCGAGAATGAAAAGATATCAGAGAGACTTACAAGCTCAGCTTGCTTGTGGTTGCGCAGGAAGCTTGGCAGGAGGGCAAGTGGGGCAGAAATCTAGGTCCTAATCCCCTTGCCAAGCAGTTAGCTCTGGCACAGTCTGCATCCATCAGGAGGGGACACCTTTTTGTTACGGGCGTATGGATGCCGTCTAGACGAGTGATGCGGCTGGACAGAGTGAGGTTTGAATCTGGCTAGTTGTCAGACCATGTGCTCTGATACTTGCCCATCCTGAGCCTAAATCTCTTTACCTGCAAAGTGGGATAATAATAATGCCTACCTAGGCTCATATTGCTAAAAAATGCTTCTCACAATGACTAGAACATAGCTGCAAATGAATTATAACCACTACCACAAGACCAGCAACACATACTGTCTGTACAAAGTTATTCAGCAGTCCCATAAAAGACCTTGAAGGCAGATTTAACTTTCCTTCATAAAAATCATCCACTGGCAAACTTTTTCTATAAAGGGCCAAATAGTAAATATTTAGGGCTCTGTGAGCCATCACGCCTCTGTCACATATTCTTCTTTTTTTTTAAACAACACTGTAAAAATGGAAAAAGCATTCTTAGTTTATGGGCCATACAAAAACCGTCTTCGGACTAGATTTGGTTCATGGGCTACAGTTTAATGATAAAGAATGCAAAGAACACGGACG
Organism: Delphinapterus leucas; assembly: GCF_059928025.1. Classification (NCBI taxonomy): domain Eukaryota; kingdom Metazoa; phylum Chordata; class Mammalia; order Artiodactyla; family Monodontidae; genus Delphinapterus; species Delphinapterus leucas. The sequence goes on from NC_143131.1 coordinate 142,445,421, forward strand.
TCCGTGAGTTCGTTAATTTGGGGTACCTATGATTTTAGCATGGAGTCAGACAGCAGATAGATAGAACTCGTCAGTCATTGCCCTAAGCTCTCAGCCAGCCCCTATAGTGGTGAGAGTGTAGACTCTAGGTTGTCTGTTTGTCTCAAAATCAGATGTCCAGCCCGAACACAATGGTCACCATGCTGTATGTGCTCAGTAAATATTTTTGAGGGAATGAATTGAAATGATTTAAAGTTTTTTGAGCTGGATTTCTTCATCTATAAATTGCAAAGAAACACATCGTCAGGAACAAAGGAGGTACTGTATAAAATGTGTGTATTACAGCGCCAGTCACGTAATGACAATAATCTCATCATCATTCTGTTCCAGTGTAACCGTTGTCAACATGCACTTAGGTATCATTTCAAATTATTGTATCAATAGTCAGCAGTTGATTTGAAAGGAAAAATTAAAAATTCTAAGGATAGAGTGATTAAAAGTGGAGAAACACTAGCTTCATCCATCAGAAAGAGTGTATTTATCTCAGAATGATGATAATTTCTTTTTCTTGAAAAACAAACAAAACAAAATCAGACCTTGAGGAAAGGCCACTGCTTTCTACCTCTGACGCTGACTGTGCACATCTATAAGCCTTTCCTCGCTCCCACGATTCCCTCTTCCTAAGCACATGGCAAAGATTAAAGTCATAGGTGATCCCTGGGGAAAGGTGCTGATACAAACCAGGTGGGTACCATTAGCACGGAACATATAAGGATGAAGATTACAATGAGATAGAGACTTTACTAAGGAATAGGTTACACTGATCGTCATGCAATTCACACTGTAACGTACCCTTATGATTTGCAGAAAAATAGGTGGTAACCAAGCCATGATATCTGAGCTATAAAACAGGCAGTCAGCTTATACTTTAAGGGAGTAAAGAAACTTTTCAAATGTTGCAGAATGTAGGACACTTTGGGATAATGGGAAGTTCCCCATTAGGAGGCAGTACTTAATAGTCCATACCTGTCAGTCTATGCCTCAGTTGCCTCCTCAGGAAAATGGGACAGTTGCGCCTACCTAGCTGGTGGCGGAGATGTTTTGCAAATTACTTCCAGATGAATATCCATAGATCTATGATGAGCCTTTAAGGCACTGTATACTATAGGGAAGTGAAAACCAAATTTGAGAACATGTGGATAGTTGGGAAGGCGATTTTAAATAATTGAGACACATTTATTTTCTATTTTTGAAATGAGGTTCAGAATTCAGCTGGAATTATAGTATCATCAGATACTTTGAACTTGCTACAATTTCAATATAGGGTCATTTGAGCAAAGTACAGAGCGTCATTCATTCCCAAGTTTAGCCAGTCTGCCCGCTAGATTGACTGGTGATGTCTTGATTGGGTATGATTCCCCTTGACTTATTTCTCTGTTGTTGATAATTAAAAGCTGTCTGGTTTTATTCTCATGTAATGATAAGTGAAGGGGTAATGTCTGCCAGACTTTTCCCATTCACTTGTTGTTTGCAACAGTGCAGAGCCTTGGGATCACCCTGAATTTTAAGCTGATGTCCTGGTAACTGAATATCAGGGCAGATAGTATATTGATGTTTTGCATCTGGGAGCTGATACCCAATCTCAGAGCCAACTGGAAAACAATCCCCAGTGTAAACGGATAAATTGGCACGGATGACCTTATCCTCTCATTCCAGCTTTGAAAAACAGACCCTTCTGTGAGTGGGTAGAAAACACCATCTATCAACCACAGTTTCCACAGTTCTCTGGGACTAATACAAGTGCCTAACTTTACATCAGAAGGACAAAGCGTATTGAAGAAGCAGAAGACAAAACGATAGTTAGCCTCTCTCTAATCTCGGTGTGTTTTGTTCTGGTTCTTGAAGCTTTCCCTTCATTATGGTTTTAATCATCTCGATCAGCATTATTATAATCACAAAATGTCAGCCTGAGAAAATGATAATCTCATCGTCATTATGTATCAATGTCACCTTTGTCAACTTGTGCTTAGCTATCATTTCAAATTACTGTATCAATGCTGTAATTAGATATAATTTGTGATATGACCAGCATTCACAGGTGAGTGGTTTTTCAAAAAAATCCCACACCAACTGAAATAGTTTATTATTATAGGTCTTTTCTTTCAGAAACAAATATGTTTAATGTGGGCTGTCCCTTGAGAAATATTTCATATCAAAATGTTACATTTTATGAATACAACATGAATTAATATTTACGACTTGAATATTATAGCCTATGTGTGTGAGCTTGAAGCACTGAAACCTCTATCTCATTCTTTATAGTTTGTTTTTTTTTTTTAAACTCAAGATGGCATATGGGGGTTTTTTTTAGGACTGTCCTCATGCATACAATTAATGAAATTCAAATATCTCTCTTTTACCAAATTTCTTATTGCAATTGACCATTCTGTAATGATTTCTATTATTTCATTACAGAGAATCATAGGTTTAGGATACTTTCCACTCTGGTAAGTTCTCTTTTAAACCAAGATAAGATTAAGGTGTAAGAGAGAAAGAAAAGCGTTAATTTGGAGAAAGGTTTTCTACCTTCCTTTATGGGAGGAAGTCTAGGCTAAAAAGTAGGACTGGTTGATCCAGCATAAAAGTGATTCATGAAATATGACATCTCTTTAACATTGAGGAAAAAAATGCTTTCCTTCATTGAGTGCTTTCTTCCATATGCAAAATATTGACACATCCCTATTATATCAAACAAAAGCCTTCGTTCACAGAGATAATTTTATAGAGCAGCTGGTATCATGTGATCTTATTAATATTTATGAAATATGATAATATGAAAAAGGGGGAACTGGAACACAGCCCTATCTTTCTAGACCCTATTCATTTCAGCTTCAAAATGTTTTTTCATTTCACACATCAGACGCTAATTAGCAAATATCTAATTAGTGTTAGAAGATTAATCACTCTTGGGAGTTGTTGAGGCTTTGAGCTTTCATGCATGCAAAAACAGTGCCATTTTAGGTGCATTTGTTAAGGTACAGTAACTTTAAATGATACAACTTTTATTTTTCTTTGAAAAAAATTTGAGTTACAGCAATGGAGTAAATGTAGGCTCTAGTAAAAAGAGATCGAGGAATATGCAATGGGAAAGATAAAAATGACACCATTGAGAGCCACATATTCAATCCAATCACCAAATGTTAGCAAGAGCTTGCTCTATTTTAGGCATTGTGGGAGGCCCTCAGAAGACCCAGAGAACCAAAAAATGTAGCCCCTGACCTCCAGATGCTTAGGAAATTAAAGGAGGGGTTTGCAAACTAAGGCCCCAGGCCCAAATTCAGCCAGCCACAGTGTTTTTGTATGACTTTAAACTGAGAATGTGTTTTACATTTTTAAATGGTTGAATAAAAAGAACCAAGAGTGATATTTCATGACACATGACAATTTAATGAAATTCAAATTTCAGTGTCCATAATTTTTTTTATTGGAACCCAGCCATGCTTATTCATTTATGTGCTGTCTACGGCTGTTTTCGCCTCTATCACAGCAGAGTTGAGTAATTGCAACAGAGACCATATGGCTCTCAGAGCCTAAAATATTTACTCTCTGGCCCTTTACAGAAAAAAATTTTTGCCCATTCCTGAATTAAAAGCTAAATATCTTGATATAGTAGAGCAGCTTGGGGAGTCAAGTAGACTGATATCAGTTCTATAATTGGTTAGCTGTGTGACTTTGGGTAGGTGATTTAAAATTTCTTAGCTTCAGTTGATAATACAGGAATTATCCATCTCTTCATAGATCTATGAAAACTGAGGCTTTTAAGAACTAAATAGAACTACTTAAATAATGTACCTCACTTGGTACTTGACTGATGGTAGATAAACGGTAAAAGTTACTCCCCTGGATCCCAACCCTTCCTAGAAACAAAATAAAGTTAGGTTTCTTTATTAGTTCTCCTTCTCATCCTCCTTAAAAAGGTTTCTAAATGGAAGGGTGAATGGTCCAGAACTGGAAGCAGTATTAATTCTTCACCCAATTCATGAATAAGATGGAAAAAGGGATAGGTACTAAACTAAAATGATCTCACTGGAGATTTCTGCTTCTAATATTATGATACTTTGTCCCCATCTTGTCCCCAAATGCCCTTAAGGATCAATTCCTTCTTCTAGTAAAACCTGAAGGAAGGAAGTAGCCAGGAAAAATTTATTGTTAATGTAAGTTCCAGTGACGTTGTTCTTATTTTTTTATTCATAAAAATCTCTGTTTATACCAAATTCCTGTTTACAATTCATAGCTGTCAGATCTTTCATTTAAGTACACACATATTAAATTTATTGACTGTATCCTGCAGAGTTAATGATGGGTAACTCATTAAATGCCACAGGGAGCCTATCTTTTATAAGGAAAATTGGAGTGTTTTTTTAGAGGGTGGGGTGTTTTGGGGGAGGGATTGGGGTAAACTGAAAACTTTAAAAAATTATTCTCTAAGCTGAAAAATCTCTGTTTCAAAGCAGCAGGAACTGTAATCAAGACACACACGTATACAGCCATTAAAGTTATCTACATTGAAGTTTGGCCATAATTCAAATTGCTTTATATATTCTTGGGAAACAAGACTACAAACTATAGAAAGCATTTAAAGTGAGGTTTAAGCTGAAGATATAATGGCTCCATTTTATCTCTCTGCGGGTTGTGAGCAATGTTAATACATTTTCTCTGAAACAATATGCATTAGAAAAATATTTTGAAATAATATTGATTTTAGGTGACTGACACCTGAGTCGATAATTTGAAAAATGGGATCACAATGACATGTTAGCATATAATCACATGCCGCGCACTAGAAACAGGAACTGCCTTGGATGGTTGCTGTAGTTGGGGGAGAACAGGAAAAGCTGGTGTCCTAGAATAGCTCCACTCTACTCACTGGTCACTCTGTGCACTTAATGGGCCCACGCAGTCTGGAAGTGCTCTGGGCAGCAGGCAAGTTGTATTTAGAGAGCATGGCAGCAGGTGGGTGGAGGTGGGGTGGGATGACCTAGCAGCAGACAGAAGGATCTGATGCCAATGGATGAGGGGGGCCAGGAGCCCTTAAACTCTACCATTTTAAAAAACTATGGGTTTTTTCTACCATATTTTAAAAGCCAAATACAGAAGAAAGAAGGAAAGTGATTATAACTACAAATAGAGGATCTTGGTCACAAAGAAAGTTCTTCCTATTGAAGAGAGGGTGTTTCCAACCAGGCAGGTTGTTAAACACAGTTTTCAAGAGCCTTTGTGTGTGTGAACCATACTGAGATTTATAAACATCGTCTGGCCCCCAGGAGCTTACCATCAGGTCTTTCCTTGGTGTCTTTATGGATACCTAAACCATCTGAATAAGAACCACCAGGAATGGAGGTAGTTCTTAAAAAATACAGATTACTGGGTCCTCTCCTGGTCTGCCTCCATCTAAATCTCTGCGGGGTCCTGCCCTGGAATCTGAATGTTAGTGAGCTTCTCGAGTGATTCTTAAGCACCTTAAAGATTGAGAAAAATATCTCTGGGTCATTTTCAAATGGAAAATAATAACCAGTTGTTCGTTCTGCATGTGTTTTGCATTGTCTTTACCTATTCCTACATCCATAAAGCCATCTTTCATAGTATTGTCCTTTGTTTTCCCCCGAACAAGAACTTTACCTTTGCCCACCATTATATTCTCTGGTTTCTTCCTGTCAACCACAAATGGCTTTTGCAGTGGACATTTAAAAGATTGTATAAAGCCAGTAATGAGTTAGAAGTCATTCCCACAAGATGACAGAATAACATGAAGTCACAGTTGCTTCTTGCTATGTACCAAACCACCCTGAAACTCAGGGACTTGTGGGTCAACTGAACAGTTCTTCTGCTGGACTCACCTGGGGTCCGTCACATGCCTGCAGTCATCTCAGGGCTTCAGTGGAGGCTGATTGGTCTAGGGCAGTTTTTCCCAAAGTGTGGTCATTGGACCAGTATCATCACCATCACTAGGGAAGTTGTTAGAAGTGAAAGTTCTCAGACACCATGCCAGAGCTACCGAATCAAAAACTCTTAAGAGTGGGACCCAGCAATCTGTTTTAATAAGTCCTCCAGGTGATTCCAGTGCACACTCATGCTGGTTTAGGGTGTAGTAAATGGGGAGCTCATTGCCATTCCAAATGGCCTCCTCCTCCAACAGGCTAGCCTGAGCTTCCTCAGATGGTGGCACCACCTTCCAGCAGGGTGAAATCAGACATTGAAAGGCCTCTTGTGGCCTGGGCCCAAAAGCTGGCCATTGGTTAAGTTGGTTAAATCTATTGGCTAAAGCAAATCACATGGTGAGCCCGAATTCAAGGGGAAGGAAAATAGATTCTACTTCCTGTTGAGAGGAATGGCAAAGTCACACAGCAAAGTGGCCCAGATACAGAAACGGTAATAATTGTTTTGGCCATCTTTGCAAATAATCCACCACACTAGGTAATAATATAATAGACCTAAATGCCTTATTCTCCCAAGATTTCCCAACATGATCCTCAGGATTTTTCTCTTCTATGCAGAATACAATGCTGGTTGTATTAGTTTCTGCGGGCTGCCCTGACAAAAATAACCCAGACTTGGGTGGCGTAAAACAACAGAAATTTCCTTCAGACAGTTCTAGATTCTGAAATTCCAAAATAAATGTGTTAGTAAGACCATGCTCCCTCTGAGGCCTGTTGGGGAAAATCCTTTCCTTGCCTCTTCCTAGTTCCTGGTGATTGGCAAACAATTATCAGTTTTTGTTGGCTTGTAGTTGCACCCCTCCAGTCTCTGTCACATGGGGTTCTCCCTGTGTCATCACACCATCTTGGAGGACACCAGTCACACTGGATTAAGGATCCAGCCTAATTCAGTATGACCTTATCTGAATTAAAATAATTACATCTGCAGTGATCCTATTTCCCAACACAGTCACATTGTGAGGTCCTGGGGATTAGGACTTTTAACGTTTCTTTTGGTAGCAGGGGACACAATTCAACCCACGATACCTACCTAGGTTTCAACCCTCTGGTTGACTATATGTTACAATATTTAGAATCAAGGAGTAACTCTGTACTGGGAGGAAGGATGGATTCCAAAGGGCTTAATAAACCTTTTAATTCACTGCCTGGTTGTATATACTTGACCCTCTTGTGTGAATAGATAAATAAATGTTTCATTGTTTAGTGATGTACTGGACATGGAGCGCAGGAGGGAATGTCAGCGTAGAATGTGATACTTACGATGGAGAAGCCACAGAAGATGGTATCTTCCTGAGCTGTGTATTTTAAAGTATCCTATTACATGGCATGGAAATCAGTGGTATTGTTCAGCATAATAATGCCAGGGGCACATTTACAATATCCTGTTATAGCTTGGAAATATTGATGGCTGCAACAGGATATATGTAGTTTCAATTGTGTAAAGTGATGGTTTTACATCATCTTCCCTGGAACTTATCAGGACACTTTTATGCTATCTCTTATGTAATAAGCCTTTGGGTTTTAGAACATGTACACCTGTCTATATGTATGGTTATATAGAGCTGTATCAATGTATTCATTCGTTCATTTATTCATTCATTCATTGTCCATTCTTTCATTCAACAAATGTGGACTGAGTGCCTACTGGGAGACTTGGGAATCAGAAATAACGAAATAATAATGAAACAGTTTTCTGCCCTGACCTCATGGGGCTGATGTTCAAGAGGGGGACATAAAAATTTTAAATAATAATAAATATGCAGCATAAAATACAATTTCAGACAGTATAATGTGCTATGAAGAAATATATGTGTAATTGGGGAATAGAATTATATTTGTTCAAATAACTCTAAGTATCACGTGAAAGCATGTTTTACAAAGATTTGTTTTTAATATAATAGCATCCAAATATCTAGTCCACCATCAACAACAATGATATAGTCATTGTTCAGTGACCCTTTCCAAGTTATTGGAAATATTTTCCAGTTGATGCTAATCAATTTCAATAATTGAGCTTGTTGTGACCGTTTTTATGCTATGTATGTTAAGAGCATGGATTTTGGGTTCTGAGAAACCTGGGTTTGAACTGAGACTTGGCAGTATGGTTATATACTCTCTCTGAGTTTAGTAAATGTCCTCATTAAATGAAGATAATAATACCTAGTTCTTAGGTTGTCCTAAAGCTTGTGACATGTGACACTGCTAACCACGTTATTTAGCAAATATGTGCTTAATACGAATTTTTACTTGTTTATTTTCTTTATAATTTCATTCAAGAAATTTGATCTTTTATGGTCTTTTAAAATAGCCACTAAAAAATGGTCTTATGGGGCTTCCCCTGGTGGCGCAGTGGTTGAGAGTCCGCCTGCCGATGCAGGGGATGCAGGTTCGTGCCCCGGTCCGGGAAGACCCCACATGCCGCGGAGCGGCTGGGCCCGTGAGCCACGGCCGCTGAGCCTGCGCGTCCGGGGCCTGTGCTCCGCAACGGGAGAGGCCACAGTGGTGAGAAGCCCGCGTACCAAATAGTCTTAGGAGGACAGATCAATCAAATATCCTCCTCTCTTAAATGATATCAATCAAACACCTGTGCACAATGGGAGCACCATCTTGCTGGGTAAACATATTTATTTAAAAACTTAATTGTTGGACTTCCCTGGCGGTCCAGTGGTTAAGAAAGACTCCACGCTTCCAATGCTTCCAGTGCAGGGAGCGAGGGTTTGATCCCTGGTCGGGGAACTAAGATCCCACATGCAACTCAGCAAAAAGAAAAACAAAAACAAATTGTTATTCTTCCGAGATGAAGAAAACAGGCGTAGTTAATTTTTACATCTTCAAAAATGTATGACTTCTCCATCATGCATTGTATATCAAATACAATAAAAAGGCAAAAACCATTTACACTAAAATCTGATTCATGCTTTCACGTAATATTTATGGTTTTCTACTTTTATGGATGCACCCAAAGTTTTGTGACTCTTTTAAAAGAAAAAAACCTTTAAATAGTACCTTGCATTAGGACTGCATTTTCATATTCTTAATTTGTGCATAATAATCTTGATTATATCTGCTACCCAGGCTGCCGTACAAGCTTCTCTTTTATACTCTCCATGAGTAAATTAGGACCATGCTTGTAGACTTGATAGGTCATCCATACCAATGATAACTATAATATTGGTAAGGAAAAACACTTGGTTCTGTCATGTATGTTGCATCTCCAAGTGTAATAATTATTTTGCAAATGATGACATTATCAGAAAAAAAGTTACTGTATACTTACCACATCTGAAGCAGCTCGCTCAATGTTCAGAACAATCCCATGAGTCAGGAAATGTTATCAGCATTTTACAGATGAGACCCTGGGAAATTAAATAACTTATCCAAATACGTCAGACAGAAAGTGGGGAAGCAGAGATCTGAACTCTCTTCTTCTTACTCCGGCATCTTTAGGCTTTATCATCGTACTGTATAGGCCACTTGATGGAGAATGCATGGGGCTGAGTGACTTATGTCATTTGCTGTAGAGCTAGACATGGAAAGTCCTCTATTTTTTTTTTTTTTTAAATATCAGAAGCTAGTATCTGACTTGTAAAATATTCCTCCATTAAGTGAGCCATTGTCTTCTGGAATTATCCCTGATAAATGGTATGATCTACCCAGAAACCTTACAATGTGAGCTTCATACTGCTGAGATTTCAATCCCTGACCTGAAAGGAAATCTTTATTCAAGACATGGAACCTGGTGCCCTGATAGCTCAGACCTCCCCTAGATGCCCAACACGAAATCTTTGCTAACCACTGAACTGAACATTGAAGTGACAGAAGGTTGCACAGAAGGTAAATATTCTTTGAGATGTAAGTCTAAATTAGGAAGGAGCGGGTAGGATTTACTGTGAATGGGTGCCTACATTTGAGAGTCTCATGATTTAGGTATCCTACAGAGAGATGTTGGCAGGGACTCTGGTTTAAAAAAGGGAGGGGGTGTTCTTCAAGGCAGAAATAATGACAGCTAAGCTTCAGAGCTTCCATGGTCCCTTGGCTTTCTTGCACCCTCGAAGACTGAACTAATCTCTCTGTCAACTTCAGTGTGTTAATTTACAGCTTAACACCCTTGGGCCGTATTTCTATCCCCTTCCCCATAAGTGACACCTCAGCCATCAGACTGGCCTCCTCACCTGGGTAATCTGGGTACAGAGGCTCCACTTATCTCTCCTTCAAAGGGGCAGTCACAATGACTGCACTTGATACATTCTGATACATTCGTAACATGACAGTGTAAAGTACAGGGTCATTCTAATGGGACTTGGACTTGAGGGGTCCACTTATTTTGGTTGACTAGCCTCTATCTGGCGGTGGGCTCTGAATTGGGGTATTGGCTCTTCAGGACCCATTACGAACAGTGGCATATGAAGGAAGAAGAATGATTTTGACCTCATAAATGCTTCTCAACCACATTTAGTTTTTGGAAATATTTTGAAATATTTATCTTAGACTTTTTAAAATCTTCTTTTCATAATGATTCATGCCAAAATACAGAAACTGTGTTGGCTCTAAATGTGGAACCACACAATTAATAGTAGAGCTGCCAGGGACTTTAGAATTCATCTAGTTTAACCTTCTCTTTACAGATGTGTAAACTGAGGCTTGGATAGGTCATATGCCTAGTCCAAGGTCACCTGACTAACTAATGGTAGTCTTTTAAATATTCTCTAAGACGCAAAGATGTGGAAATATCTACTAAACTCCTTTGCTCTACATTTTTAATCACTTCTATTTCTGTTTTATCGTACTGCAACATACTCTTCAATCCTTCCAGTTAAAAGGATGAGGGGAAAGGGGGAAACAAGGATAGGAGGAAGAATACATTGGTATACGTCAAGATAACTTACAGCAATTCAAAAACTCACATTAAATTCCTCAGGGCACTTTCCCAGAGCAAATCACAGAATTTTCCCCTAAGTAATTATAAAACAGGTTCAAGGAATAAGGACTCTGGTCATTCATCGATTCCTGATTTTTATTCCCAGACTTATCACTCCCCAGGATGAGAGGTTTGAGAGAATAGCTGCATTCGTAAAATGACTAGAATAATTTTAGCCACCTCAGGGATTCAGTGACTGTTTAATACAATAAAGGACTCTGAGATAGTCAGATGAAAGGTGCTTTAGATGGCAGACAGGATTACTCGATTAGAATTTCAGAGAGGAAGAAAGGAATCTTTTGTGTTGACAGGTTTTTTTCTTATTCTTTTTTTGGCAGTCATATAGTGGTTAAAAATTTTTCTTTTCCTTACCAGTTTCTTCAATTTTAGATCATGTCCTTGACTTGGTACAGCTTCCATGAGGAGGACTATGTGTTGGTATAAACTGCCTAGCTCCCTTTTGGATTTTTTTTCCAGTATGCATTTTAGCCTCTTTGAATTCATAGGGCTAATTTTTCTCATTTCCCGTGGTTGTGATGTATATAAAGTAAAATAGAATTACCTGGGAACAGTGTTTTCTAAGTCAGTATTTGTTACAGGTCACAGAGGCACACACACGTACTCACACACACATAAACACACAGTCACACTTCCCTGTATTGAACTGTTTGGAGACCAGACCAGTTTTGTTTCATTCTCCAAAGGTTGCCATCATATCATTAATCTCTCTCAGCCCTTAAAGATGGCCCTTTGCCATATTCTGTCAGAAAACAAGATATAGACCATTTACTTTATTTATTTATTTATTTATTTATTTATTTATTTATTTATTTATTTATTTATTTATTTTTGGCTGCGTTGGGTCTTCATTGCTGCGCGCAGGCTTTTCTCTAGTTGCGTTGAGCGGGGGCTACTCTTCGTTGCTGTGCGCGGGCTTCTCACTGCGGTGGCTTCTCTTGTTGCAGAGCACGGGCTCTAGGCGCGCAGGCTTCAGTAGTTGTGGCTCACAGGCTCTAGAGCGCAGGCTCAGTAGTTGTGGCGCACAGGCTTAGTTGCTCCTCAGCATGTGGAATCTTCCCGGACCAGGGCTCGAACCCATGTCCCTTTACACTGGCAGGCGGATTCTTAACCACTGTGCCACCAGGGAAGTCCCCATTTACTTTAAATACCTAAAAATAACAATGCTGAATCAGTGGTTACACACATGCACACACACACAGGAGATAATGCATTTTGTAATTTTTGGAAATCTCTGTGCATTTTGGGTGGGGATGAGCAATAGAATTTGCAGTTTATTGAGATTGAAATGTTTTATTACATTAGTTGAAAATGTTCTTTGCTATTAAAACAAGTAGTGCTAATTAATAATCCTGCAGAATGGTAGAGCAGCCTTTGAACTACAAGCATAGATTATTAATCCTTTGCAGTAGAATTCTGCTTTTCCTTTCTCTCTCTCTCTCTCTTCTTTTCTTTTTGTTTTTAACATCTTTATTGGAGTATAATTGCTATACAATGGTATGTTAGTTTCTGCTTTATAACAAAGTGAATCAGCTATACATATACATACATCCCCATATCTCTTCCCTCTTGCATCTCCCTCCCTCCAACCCTCCCTATCCCACCCTTCTACGTATCACAAAGCACCCAGCTGATCTCCCTGTGCTATGCGGGTGCTTCCCACTAGCTATCTATTTAACGTTTGGTAGTGTATGTATGTCCATGTCACTCTCTCACTTTGTCCCAGCTTACCCTTCCCCCTCCCCGTATCCTCAAGTCCATTCTCTAGTAGGTCTGCATCTTTATTCCCGTCTGGCCCGTAGGTTCTTCATGACCTTTTTTTCTTTTTTAGATTCCATATATATGTGTTAGCATACGGTATTTGTTTTTCTCTTTCTGACTTACTTCACTCTGTATGACAGTCTCTATGTCCATCCACCTCAGTATAAATAACTCAGTTTTGTTCCTTTTTACAGCTGAGTAATATTCCATTGCATATATGTGCCACATCTTCTTTATCCATTCATCTCTTGATGGACACTTAGGTTGCTTCCATGTCCTGGCTATTGTAAATATAGCTGCAATAAACATTTTGGTACATGACTCTTTTCGAATTATGGTTTTCTCAGGGTCTATGCCCAGTAGTGGGATTGCTGGGTTGTACGGTAGTTCTATTTTTAGTCTTTTAAGGAACCTCCATACTGTTCTCCATAGCGGCTGTATCAAATTACATTCCCACCAACAGTGCAAGAGGGTTCCCTTTTCTCCACACCCTCTCCAGCCTTTATTGTTTGTAGATGTTTTGATGATGGCCATTCTGACTGGTGTGAGATGATATCTCATTGTAGTTTTGATTTTCATTTCTCTAATGATTAATGATGTTGAGCATTCTTTCATATGTCTGTTGGCAATCTGTATATCTTCTTTGGAGAAGTGTCTGTTTAGGTCTTCTGCCCATTTTTGGGTTGGGTTATTTGTTTTTTTTTTTTTTTGGTATTGAGCTACATGAGCTGCTTGTAAATTTTGGAGATTAATCCTTTGTCCGTTGCTTCATTTGCAAATATTTTCTCCCATTCTGAGGGTTGTCTTTTCGTCTTGTTTATGGTTCCCTTTGCTGTGCAAAAGCTTTTAAGTTTCATTATGTCCCATTTGTTTATTTTTCTTTTTATTTCCATTTTTCTAGGAGCCGGGTCAAATAGGATCTTGCTGTGATTTATGTCATAGAGTGTTCTGCCTATGTTTTCCTCTAAGAGTTTGATGGTGTCTGCCTTACATTTAGGTCTTTAATCCATTTTGAGTTTATTATTGTGTATGGTGTTAGGGAGTGTTCTAATTTCATTCTTTTACATGTAGCTGTCCAATTTTCCCAGCACCACTGATTGAAGAGGCTGTCTTTTCTCCACTGTATATTCTTGCCTCCTTTATCAGAGATAAGGTGACCATCCGTGCATGAGTTTATCTCTGGGCTTTCCATCCTGTTCCATTGATCTATATTTCTGTTTCTGTGCCACTACCATAGTGTCTTGATTACTGTAGCTTTGTACTATAGTCTGAAGCCTGGGAGCCTGAGAGCTCCGTTTTTCTGTCTCAAGATTGCTTTGGCTATTTGGGGTCTTTTGTGTTTCCATACAAATTGTGAAATTTTTTGTTCTAGTTCTGTGAAAAATGCCATTGGTAGTTTGATGGGGATTGCATTGAATCTGTAGATTGCTTTGGGTAGTAGAATCATTTTCACAATGTTGATTCTTCCAATCCAAGAACATGGTATATCTCTCCATCTATTTGTATCATTTTTAATTTCTTTCATCAGTGTCTTATACTTTTCTGCAAACAGGTCTTTTGTCTCCTTAGGTAGGTTTATTCCTAGATATTTTATTCTTTTTGTTGCAATGGTAAATGGGAGTGTTTTCTTAATTTCACTTTCAGATTTTTCATCATTAGTGTAGAGGAATGCAAGTGATTTCTGTGCATTAATTTTGTATCCTGCTACTTCACCAAATTCATTGATTAGCTCTAGTAGTTTTCTCGTAGCATCTTTAGGATTGTCTATGTATAGTATCATGTCATCTGCAAACACTGACAGCTTTACTTCTTCTTTTCCAATTTGTATTCCTTTTATTTCTTTTTCTTCTCTGATTGCTGTGGCTAAAACTTCCAAAACTATGTTGAATAATAGTGTTGAGAGTAGGCAACCTTGTCTTGTTCCTAATCTTAGTGGAAATGGTTTCAGTTTTTCACCATTAAGGACGATGTTTGCTGTGGGTTTGTCATATATGGCCTTTACTATGCTGAGGAAATTTCCCTCTATGCCTACTTTATGGAGGGTTTTTATCATAAATGGGTGAATTTTGTCGAAAGCTTTCTCTGTATCTGTTGAGGTGATCATGTGGTTTTTCTCCTCAATTTGTTAATATGGTGTATCACGTTGATTGATTTGCATATATTGAAGAATCCTTGCATTCCTGGGATAAACCCCCCTTGATCATGTTGTATGATCCTTTTATTGTGCTGTCGGATTCCATTTGCTAGTATTTTGTTGAGGATTTTTGCATCTATGTTCATCAGTGATATTGGCCTGTAGTTTTCTTTCTTTGTGACATCTTTGTCTGGTTTTGGTATCAGAGTGATGGTGGCCTCGTAGAATGAGTTTGGGAGTCTTCCCCCCTCTGCTGTATTTTGGAAGAGTTTGAGAAGGATAGGTGTTAGCTCTTCTCTAAATGTTTTATAGAATTTGCCTGTGAAGCCATCTGGTCCTGGGCTTTTTTTTTTTGAAAGATTTTTAATCACAGTTTCAATTTCAGTGCTTGTGATTGGTCTGTGCATATTTTCTATTTCTTCCTTATTCAGTCTCAGAAGGTTGTGCATTTCTAAGAATTTGTCCATTTCTTCCAGGTTGTCCATTTTATTGGCATATAGTTGCTTGTAGTTATCTCTCACGTTCCTTTGTATTTCTGCAATGTCAGTTGTTACTTCTCTTTTTTCATTTCTAATTCTATTGATTTGAGTCTTCTCCCTTTTTTTCTTCATAAGTCTGGCTAGTGGTTTATCAATTTTATCTTCCCAAAGAACCAGGTTTTAGTTTTATTGATCTTTGCTATCGTTTCCTTCATTTCTTTTTCATTTATTTCTGATCTGATCTTTATGATTTCTTTCCTTCTGCTAACTTTGGGGTTTCTTTGTTCTGCTTTCTCTAATTGCTCTAGGTGTAAGGTTAGGTTGTTTATTTGAGAGGTTACTTGTTTCCTGAGGTAGGATTTTATTGCTATAAACTTCCCTATTAGAACTGCTTTTGCTGTATCCCATAGGTTTTGGGTCATCGTGTTTTCATGGTCATTTGTTCCTACATATTTTTTGATTTCCTCTTTGATTTCTTCAGTGATCTCTTGGTTATTAAATAGTATGTTGTTTAGCCTCCATGTGTTTGTATTTCCTACAGATTTTTCCTGTAATTGATATCTGGTCTCATAGCATTGTGGTCGGAAAAGATACTTGATACGGTTTCAATTTTCTTAAATTTACCAAGGCTTGATTTGTGACCCAAGATATGATCTATCCTGGAGAATGTTCCATGAGCACTTGAGAAGAATGTGTATTCTGTTGTTTTTGGATGGAATATCTTGTAAATATCAATGAGTCCATCTTGTTTAATGTATCATTTAAAGCTTGTGTTTCCTTATTTATTTTCATTTTGGATGATCTGTCCATTGGTGAAACGGGAGTGTTAAAGTCCCCTACTATGATTGTGTTACTGTCGATTTCCCCTTTTATGGCTGCTAATATTTGCCTTATGTATTGAGGTGCTCCTATGTTGGGTGCGTAAATATTTACAATTGTTATATCTTCTTCTTGGATTGATCCCTTGATCATTATGTAGTGTCCTTCCTTGTCTCTCTCTTCATTCTTTATTTTAAAGTCTATTTTGTCTGATATGAGAATTGCTACTCCAGCATTCTTTTGATTTCCATTTGCATGGAATATGTTTTTCCATCCCCTCACTTTCAGTCTGTATGTGTCCCTAGGTGTGAAGTGTGTCTCTTGTAGACAGCATATATACAGGTCTTGTTTTTGTATCCATTCAGCCAATCTATGTCTTTTGGTTGGAGCATTTAATCCATTTATATTTAAGGTAGTTATCGATATGTATGTTCCTATTACCATTTTCTTAATTGTTTTGGGTTTATTATTGTATGTCTTTTCCTTCTCTTGTGTTTCTTGCCTAGAGAAGTTCCTTTAGCATTTGTTGTAAAGCTGGTTTGGTGGTGCTGAATTCTCTTAACTTTTGCTTGTCTGTAAAGGTTTTAATTTCTCTGTCAAATCTGAATGAGATCCTTGCTGGCTAGAGTAATCTTGTTTGTAGGTTTTTCTCCTTCATCACTTTGAATATGACCTGCCAGTCCCTTTTGGCTTGCAGAGTTTCTGCTGAAAGATCAGCTGTTAACCTTATGGGGATTCCCTTATGTGTTATTTGTTGTTTTTCCCTTGCTGCTTTTAATATTTTTCTTTGTATTTAATTTTTGATAGTTTGATTAATATGTGTCTTGGCGTGTTTCTCCTTGGATTTATCCTGTGTGGGACTCTCTGTGCTTCCTGGACTTGATTAACTATTTTCTTTCCCATATTAGGGAAGTTTTCTACTATAACCTCTTCAAATATTTTCTCAGTCCCTTTCTTTTTCTCTTCTTCTTCTGGGATCCCTATAATTCGAACGTTGGTGCATTTAATATCCCAGAGGTCTCTGAGACTGTCCTCAGTTTATTTCATTATTTTTTCTTTATTCTACTCTGTAGTAGTTATTTCCACTATTCTATGTTCCATGTCACTTATCCGTTCTTCTGCCTCAGTTATTCTGCTATTGATCCCATCTAGAGAATTTTGAATTTCATTTATTGTGTTATTCATCACTGTTTGTTTGCTCTTTAGTTCTTCTAGGTCCTTGTTAAACGTTTCTTGTATTTTCTTCATTCTATTTCCAAGATTTTGGATCATCTTTACTATCATTATTCTGAATCCTTTCTCAGGTAGACTGCCTATTTCCTCTTCATTTGTTTGGTCTGGTGGGTTTTTACCTTGCTCTTTCATCTGCTGTGTATTTCTCTGTCTTCTCATTTTGCTTAACTTATTGTGTTTGGGGTCTCCTTTTCGTGGGCTGCAGGTTCATAGTTTCCATTGTTTTTGGTGTCTGTCCCCAGTGACTGAGGTTCGTTCAGTGGGCTGTGTAGGCTTCCTGGTGGAGGGGACTAGTGCTTGTTTTCAGGTGGATGAAGCTGGATCTTGTCTTTCTGGTGGGCAGTTCCACATCTGGTGGTGTGTTTTGGGGTGTCCGTGGACATATTATGATTTTAGGCAGCCTCTCTGCTAGTGGGTGGGGTTGTGTTCCTGTCTTGCTAGTTCTTTGGCATAGGGTGTCCAGCACTGTAGCTTGCTGGTCGTTGAGTGAAGCTGGGTGCTGGTGTTGAGATGGAGGTCTCTGGGAGATTTTCACCCTTTGATGTTACGTGGAGCTGGGAGGTCTCTTGTGGACCAGTGTCCTGAAGTTGGCTCTCCCACCTCAGAGGCACAGCCCTGACGCCTGGCTGGAGCACCAAGAGCCTTTCATCCACACGGCTCAGAATAAAAGGGAGAAGAAAAAGAAAGAAGAAGGTAAAATAAAATAAAATAAAGTAAAAGAAAAAGTTATTAAAATAAAAATAAACAATTTTTAAGAAAAAAATTATTTTTCAAGTTAAAAAAAAGAAAAAGAAAACCAGACAGAACCCTAGGACAAATGGTAAAAGCAAAGCTATACTGACAAAATCTCACTCAGAAGCATGCACGTACACACTCACAAAAAGAGGAAAAGGGGAAAAAATAAACTATCTTGCTCCCGAAGTCCACCTCCTCAATTTGGGATGATTTGTTGTCTATTCATGTATTCCACAGATGCAGGGTACATCAAGTTGATTGTGGAGATTTAATCCACTGCTCCTGAGGCTGCTGGGAGAGATTTCCCTTTGTCTTCTTTGTTCGCACAGCTCCCGAAGCTCCCAGGGTTCAGCTTTGGATTTGGACCCGCCTCTGCGTGTAGGTCGCCTGAGGGCATCTGTTCTTCGCTGAGACAGGACGGAGTTAAAGGAGCAGCTGATTCGGGGGCTCTGGCTCACTGAGGCCGGGGGGGAGGGAGGGGCACAGAGTGCGGGGCGAGCCTGCGGTGGCAGAGGCCAGTGTGACGTTGCACCAGCCTGAGGCACGCCGTGCGTTCTCCCGGGGGAGTTGTACCTGGATCACGGGACCCTGGCAGGGGCGGGCTGCACAGGCTCCCCGGAAGGGGGGTGTGGATGGTGACCTGTGCTCGCACACAGGCTTCTTGGTGGCGGCAGCAGCAGCCTTAGCGTCTCATGCCCATCTCGGGTCCGCGCTGATAGCCGCCGCTCATGCCTGTCTCTGGAGCTCCTTTAAGCAGCGCTCTTAATCCCCTCTCCTCACGCACCAGGAAACAAAGAGGGAAGAAAAAGCCTCTTGCCTCTTCGGCAGGTCCAGACTTTTTCCCGGACTCCCTCCCGGCCAGCCGTGGCGCACTAACCCCCTGCAGGCTGTGTTCACACCGCCAACCCCAGTCCTCTCCCTGCCTCCGACCGAAGCCCAAGCCTCAGCTCCCAGCCCCGCCCACCCCGGCAGGTGAGCAGACAAGCCTTTCGGGCTGGTGGGTGCTGGTCGGCACCGATCCTCTGTGCGGGAATCTCTCCGCTTTGCCCTCCGCACCCCTGTTTCTGCGCTCTCCTCCGTGGCTCTGAAGCTTTCCCCCTCCTCCACCCGCAGTCTCCGCCCACGAAGGGGCTTCCTAGTGTGTGGAAACCTTTCCTCCTTCACAGCTCCCTCCCGCTGGTGCAGGTACCGTCCCTATCCTTTTGTCTCTGTTTATTCTTTTTTCTTTTGCCCTACCCAGGTACGTGGGGAGTTTCTTGCCTTTTGGGAGGTCTGAGGTCTTCTGCCAGCATTCAGTAGGTGTTCTGGAGGAGTTGTTCCACATGTAGATGTATTTCTGATGTATTTGTGGGGAGGAAGGTCATCTCCGGGTCTCACTCTTCCGCCATCTTGAAGCTCCTTCTCTCTCTTCTTTCCTGCGTTCCTTCCTTCTTTCCAGAAATATCTATCACAAAGGGAACTGTTTTAGGGTCTATGTTTGTAGTGGTATTTCAGTTCAGCCAATCATAGTAGAGTAATCTTATGGCTTTTACCAAGGAATGAATATCAGTATATCTTTGGTGTGGAAAGATTGGGGATAACACCAATCCAAAATCTAGAAGCTCTGTTTTATTTCATGTGGAAGGACATTTCCCCATGAACCATTATGAGCATCATATCTAGTACACTTGAACTTTGCAAGGCTTATCTGTATCCTAAAAAGAAAGTGTATTGGCTCCAAAATAAAAATAAAATTACAAAGTCCAAATCGATCAAGTTTGATTAAATGTCTACCAAATACTGAACTTACCATTATGTCAGTCAGCCAGTATACTGCTACCCAAGTCAGTTTTTATGAAATTATATAGAAATCAAATGTTTATATAAAAATAACTCTTAACTGTTAGATTTCTATACAGCCCTGTTATGGATGGGTGGGGCTTTTTGCAAAGAAGCAATCTGGGAACCATGAAGTCCTAAAGTGTCCCTTTCCAGATGATTTTTCAGACAACTTCATAATAATGTCAAATAAGATTTAATGTATTTGTGTGATGTATGGACTAATTACCAGTTACGGGCTTGAGGTTATTGTATCATATGTGGTAACTTTGTGATGCGTTAGCTGTTTTTGCAGCGTGAATTCATTTCCTCCCGCTTTCTCTCTCAACTAAAAAGTTGCTGTAAGCTGACTTTTGTTCCATTATACCTCAGTGCATTCATGGACTCCTCCTTCCACACTATTGCCAGGTGTTAGCATCTTCCCTGAGTAATTTCAGGCATTTTCCTTTGAATGAAAATGGCTCACTTGGAAGGTTGTGAAAGGCATATCCATGTGGAATTGAGAGGATCTTGTGTTGTGATGTGGTGGGAAGGCTTGCCAGAAATTGCCCGTTTCAGGCTGATGATGCAAAACCAGACATCTGTTAAATTAACATCTACCTAACATTTTGCCTTCAGTCAAATGCATTTTTTTAAAAAAAATTAAATCTCTCTCACTCCCGCTTTTTTTTTTTTCCACTGTCAAAACAATCTGTCACAAGATATTTAATTTCTGTGTAATGGGTTACTTAAAGAAACCAGCATATGGTGCAGTGAAAGTACCTAGCTACGAGTTTCAGGCAATGGTGCATACTGCTGTTTCACTCTTTTCCTGGACCATATTGTGCCCAGCATAGATTTTATTATGGTGCAGGATTTAAATTATTGCCAGGATGTCTCACAACTCTTGCCTTTTAAGATCAACATATGAGTGTCAGTATTCTTGTTCTGCCATGGAATCAGAAATCACTTTCTACTTTGGTTAAGTGGTAGTCAATTTCTGGCAGTCTTAGTGAGAGGGAAAGAGTAACTTCATTACACACAACACTTTTCACACCCCTACTTGTGTCCAAGCACTTGTGAATAGCACCAACCTGATCTGTAGCCTGGCAGTTTGCTCTAGAGAGGCTGATGTTTGACACAGTGACAGCACTCGGGACACCATGCCAAACTGGTTCATCCCTGATAGTCTGAGTAATTTCTACACAATGAATAACCCCTGATACAATAGAGTAGCCCTATTGTTGGGGGAGAAGATTTTAAGCCACTCTCACCATGGGGAGGAAAGATTAAGCATGATCCATATGGCCTATGAAAACCTCTTGAACCATCTATGACGTACAGTATCAATGTTTGTGTGGGTATATCCTTGTACAGTAATGTACATGTATTTCTATATGGTAAAGTGTGAAGTGCTTATTATTAAAAACAGCAAATAATGTTTAGTATATGCCAGGCACTTTTCTATGCCCTGGAAATGAAATGGTGAGCAAGAAATACAAGATTTCTGCTCTTAGCACACTCACATTCCCATGAGAAGAGACCCAGTAAACACATAAGCAATAAACAACCTGTAAGCAAAACATAAGCTTATAGATCATTTTATCTATCCATTTGTCTATCTATCAGCAATAAAGGAATACATATATAAGTATATTTCTTTTACAAAAAACTAATAAATGAATCTGTAAGCAAAATAAAAGTTTACAGATTATTTTATCTAGATATAACAATTAAATCTTTCTTTATGAACATATAGGAACAAACAATATCTATATAAACATATAAAATAGAAGTTTTGAGATTATTTCACTTCCTTGTCTCTCTCTCATCTATCTGTCTGTCTTACCAAGGGTGAGTCATTAGTTTTGTGTAATTTAAGTGGTTGTACAAACCTACTTCATTGTGTCCTTTCTTTGAGGGGCAGATATTCATTTCTTCAAAGTATGAAAGTTCCCAGCTTGCTCTTTATTGGGACTGCCAACGGCAACCTATGGGGGTTAGTTAAAAAGTGAGGGCTGTCGAGGAGAGGTTGACCTCTAGGCCATTGGTGAGGGAACAGGAGGATGGGGTTTACCTCCTTTAAGCAAGGGCAGAAGGTACCAGCTTCCTGGTGAATGCTCTCTAATTGTTCATTCACTGAACAACTATGTTGGGGGTTTTCTGGGGAGAAAAAGTGTAATATAATACCTGCAATAAATCACTTTAGTATATTACTTATCAATCGAAATTCTCAAGTACCCTAGAAAGTATCTCTGGGCCACTGTCAGTGCAAATCGATCATAAATGAACGTGCTAGACAATGTGGCAAAATCCTTGCTCCACTTGTATCAAATAACTTGGGATAGCTGTGTTATTAATCAGAACTCCCTGAAGTTCTAAAGTTCAAGCAGCTCATACATACCGAGGTCTACATTAGGCAGAGTCAAGAGGATTAGTATTTCTTTTTAGTTCACTGAGAAATTTCAACTGTCACATTTAGCATGATTTTTGAGAGTTGCAGTTCTTTCACATGATTTTTATTTGTATTCTCTGGAGCTTCTAATATTAGTCTCTGATTTTTGAAGCACTAGTTAGGAAGCCACCATATTTAACTAAAGCTGATTGCCACTGAGATGATTCAGCCAAAGATGGGCCCGTATCCCTTTATCCCCCCCAGGATAAGGGGGCCATGGTAGCATTGTCCAGACCCATTGGCATCACAGTTTGTAATGCCCATAAGCATTGGAGGAGTTGCTGCTTTGGGCTTGCAAGATGACTGGCATATTCCATAAATATTTGTTGTACATAAGACTGAGATTTCTTCTCTTGCTGTCTTCAGGGAGATCAAAAGTGATAGGAAGGGCTTCCCTGGTGGCGCAGTGGTTGAGAGTCCACCTGCCGATGCAGGGGACACGGGTTCGTGCCCCGGTCCGGGAAGATCCCACATGCCGCGGAGCACCTGGGCCCGTGAGCCGTGGCCGCTGAGCCTGCACGTCCGGAGCCTGTGCTCCGCGATGGGAGAGGCCACAACAGTGAGAGGCCCGCGTGCCGCCCAAAAAAAAAAAAAGTGATAGGAAAATAGGAGAATTACATTCTTAAGCATCCTAACAGCATAGCCTCTTGCAGTGTCATGATATTCATTCATTTGACAAATAGTAAATACCTACTAGTTGCCAAGCCTTATGATAGGTACTGGTGTGCAATGGGAAGTTAATAATAAATGAATAAATGAATGAATGAATGAATAAATAAGAGAGAGTTCCTGCTCCATGGAACAATATTATAATTTAGTAGAGAAACAAGACATTATTCAAATAGGCAACAAATAAAAATATAATTACAAGCTGAGGAAAAATACTTTGAAGGACAGAAACATGATTTTAGAGAACACATATGAAAGCCAGAGGGCTAAATTTGATGGGATCAAAGATTTTTCTGAGGCAGCATCATGAGCTAAAAGTGAAAGGATGGAGAGTGAGCTAAGTGATGGGCAGGGAAGGCCATTTCAGACACGCACAACAGCATACCCACCGGCCCAGTGGTGGCAGGGAGCCCGTGATCCCCAAGAGCTGACAGCAGGCTGATGTGGCAGGAACTCAGGGCTCGGGGGAGAGTCTAGGAACTGGGCTGGAGGGGCATGCAGGGACAGAAACATTAGGTACTAGGTCAGTAAATAATCCTGATTTTTTCAAAAGCAAACTCTGAATAGAAATCTATGTAGGAGAGCATGAAACCACTTAGAAATCTTTGAGTCTCACATAGCATCCAGACCTGTGCCCAGTTTGGGGCTGGGCAATGAGAGAAGGAGATGGGAACTAGGGATAATGAAAGCTTTAGTAAATGTTAAAGAAATCACGGACATCATATGTGATGAAGAAAAGATTGGGGGCGGGAGTTGGGATGGGCTTTCAGGATCAGCATATGCCTTCTACACAGCTGAACAGCGCCTGGCTAATTTCCCTTTCTAATGAGACCAGCGCAAAATCCATCCGTTTAGGCTATTCAGCTTTTAGGTGAATGTACCAAGCAGTTGGGGTAGTGGGGAAAGAGGGGTTGACATTGATGGATGGAGTTAAATACCAGAGTCCCACCCCCACGTCAGGCAGACTTTTCTAAAGCAATATTGTGACAGAAAGGCCTGGAAGATTCCAGGTGGGCAGGGCAGGCTGGACAGAGCCCAAGTGTCTCCCTCAGAGCGGGAGGAGGAAGGCTAGATGGGGTCTCCTTCTGTCAGCACGGAAGGATCCCGTTCAGATCTGGCAACAGTGTGGCACTTGGTGGGATGCGTTCATCAAGCAGGGCTCTGCGGGACATATGGGCTTTCCCCTGACACAATTTCATTTTTTGTCCAGAATTACCACCAGAGCAATATCCATTCCTTCACTTAACTCTGTGGTAGGACTCTCCAACCTTTTGGACAATAAACTGTTATTTATCTTGGTTCTAAAATAGGAATGACATTGCTCCTGACCTGCCTTAAAAAAATGGTTAAATTGAAGTAAGGAAGGTTACCATGCCTTGACTCAATAAATGGAAGTATTACACTCTAAATATAAAAGATGTTAACCAAGGCAGACTCTTTGAGAAGACTTGAGCATATGTGTTTTTAAAAGGAGTGGTGATTATTTTCCATTAGTTTTCTGACAGTTGTTCTGATCAGATGCCTTAGATTCAATGACCTCACTCTACAGTTTTCATCATTTAAATGAATCCAATGACAAAGGAGACGGTGGGTTACAGTACTGTTACCAGGGTGGATGTGACCTTGACAGTTACATTCAGAGCTGTGGATACTTAGCTGTGGACAAAAGGCACCTAGAATGACTTGAATTCTCATAACAAGCCTAGGACACGTATACTGTTTTTTTGTTGGGTTTTTTGTCGTTGTTGTTGTTTTCTGCTGTGTGTGGGTTTTGTTTTTGTGTGTGTGTGCACTTTACAGATCAGGACTGAGGCACAGAGAGGTAAAGTAATTTGCCCAAGGTCACTAAGCTAATAAACAGAGGAGCTTGGGACTCGCATCCAGGCAGCCCAGTTCCCGAGCCTCTATTCCTAACTGTTATCTATATCATCACCAAGAAATGGATTGGGCTGAGAGCGTGGCAGAGATAAGAAACTCAAGAGCAGTTGTTTATTTTCTTTTTTCTTTTCTTTTTTTTTTTTCGCGGTACGCGGGCCTCTCACTGTTGTGGCCTCTCCTGTTGCGGAGCACAGGCTTCGGACGCACAGGCTCAGCAGCCATGGCTCACGGGCCCAACCGCTCCGTGGCATGTGGGATCTTCCCGGACCGGGACACGAACCCGCGTCCCCTGCATCGGCAGGCGGACTCCTAACCACTGTGCCAACAGGGAAGCCCCCAAATGCTTTTTATCCACAAAATAACTAAGATTACTCACAATACAAAGGGTTTATTGCAGGAGTTTCATCTGTTCAGTGATGCCGATATTAATCTATGAGCATATATTTATAGGGAATCCATAGACTTAGTGCTTTGGTAAGGTGCACAAGGGGGCCAAAAAAATACCAGGTGCAGATCTTAGCAAAGAGGAAAGCCATGTCTTTATTAGCCACTGTAAAATGCATGCTCTCATGTCTTTTCTTTTTTTTTTTTTAATTAATTAATTTATTTATTTATTTTTGGCTGCACTGCGTCTTTGTTGCTGTGTGCGGGCTTTCTCTAGTTGCAGCGAGCAGGGTTTACTCTTTGTTGCAGTGCGCGGGCTTCTCATTGCAGTGGTTTCTCTTGTTGCGGAGCACGGGCTCTAGAGTGCGGGCTTCAGTAGTTGTGGCTCGTGGGCTCTACAGCGCAGGCTCAGTAGTTGTGGCGCAAGGGTTTAGTTGCTCCACAGCGTGTGGGATCTTCCCGGACTGGGGCATGAACCCGTGTCCCCTGCATCGGCAGGCGGACTCTCAACCACTGCGCCACCAGGGAAGCCCGAGCAGTTGTTTATTTTCAAAGGAACTTCTCCTTCTGTGCTCCTCCTCCAACCTGTTCCAACTGTTCAGAGACGACAGATGCTTGGGGGGGTGGGGTGTGAGCAGCAGAGAAAAGAATATCCTTATAAATTATTGTTTTTCAATTTCAGGATTAAAACCACAAGTTTCCCATCACCCATCTTTCTGGAAACTATAGGGTAGCCACTGAATTTAATTCTTTCTTCCCCTTCTCCCTTAGTCCATAGACGTGGGCACGTGTGCACACACACATGCACACACACACACATTTCTAGTAGCACTTGAAAAAGTTTCTGTGGTTCTCTGTGCTTTCTCAGATTCACATAATTTGGGACTGACTATGGCAATTAAATATGTGAACAGCTCTCTGGAAGATCCCAACAGTTTAGGCTTTAAAAATGGTTTCGACAATTGAATTTTATTAAAAAGCCATCTCAGAAATACTGACCAACAGCACTTCTGTGTTTAAAATTTGAAGCACACTGTGGTTCCTGAATGTTCTCTTTCTCTTTTTGCCTACTTACATATTATATTTTTAAAATTCACCTTCAATAGTATATTTAATTCAGACTCGGTTGGGCATCCTTGTGTCAAATTTCGAAAAGCATCTTCCTTATACGCTGTTGTCTTCACTTCCCTGACTTGCTTTCATTTCCCACTTCCTTCTTGGAGATTCAGCCATCCTTCCACGTGTGGTTGCTGGGATGGAAATAGCTCACTTGTGTCACCTATAAGGACAGAGGGAGAAAGAATGTTTAAGTCAGTTGCCATGTTCTTTTCCAGCATCTCCAAGAGACAACTCCTTCATTTTGCTACTCAGAGGAATAAATCCGTCCTTGACACGTTGGGTCTCAGGAACTCCATGAATCAGTAAATACCGCCCATTCCAATCTGACCGTTGGTCATAGCAACTAAATTTCAGGCCGGCTGGAGTGCACAAATACACCCAGCACCTTCTGAGCGTGGACCAGCCTGTTCAAATTCCTTAAGGGGAAAGAGGAACTTCAAGGACACATTTGCAAAAAAAGGAGACAGAAGAGAAAGGAATCTCGCGATTCGCATTTTAATCTTCTGAATTACTTTTGAAAGCCTATGTTTGGGGAACCCCTAATGGCTAAACTTACACAGCAGAAGGAAAATAAAATGCCCTTATTAAATTTCCTAGGAACACATTTCAAATGTTCCCTTTCTCCTGTCTCCATGCCTCAGACTTTGAGTCATTTTGCCTCTCTCATCTGTTTTCAACTCAGTTGAGTTACAGCCAATCAGATAAGAGGAAAATTAGATTTTAATGGAATATTTGATTTTCATTGCTTAATTGATTTAATTGCAAGTTTCTATTTCAGACTGGTAGAAATGCAAAGATTTTCAGTCAAATGGAGCAAAGCTCCCATTTTTCTGTGTTCAACAATGACAAACTTAATAATTCACTGGGAGCCTGGATTCTAAAACTTTAGAGGCAGGAAATACTGGTATCTTTCTGAATTGTTATTCTTAATCTGTATTTTAGTTTCTCTTTCATGTACACATATCTCAGATCAAGGTCCTGTGTTTACACTTGCTTATTCTTTTGGTGTTGATTTTGATGCATGAATTTTTGTCAGCGGGAAGAATACACATGTACCTATTTACACTTATATATTGTATAAGGGGGACATTTAATACCACAGAATATTTCTTTTTGCTGCTGGTAAAGCAGAAAGATAATTAAGTGTTAGTTCTCAAGCTGCCACAGTAGGTCAGCAGGTTTCCTGGGTTCTCTTAGACCAACCTAGACAAATGGCTTCTAGTCTGTGTCAGTGCCTATGATATATACCAGCTGCCTAGGGCAGTGGGATAAGAAGAATCCCTGGGAAAAACATACAAGGTTCAATAACCAATGGGGAATGTCGTGTGTGCCCATCATTGGTCATCATCTCTGTTTTAGGCAGCCAGCTTGACCACAGCCTGATTCTCCCAGCGCTTTTCCGTGGTACTGTACCAGCACTGCATCTCTTCACAGTTCCCGAATTCCCTAAACCCATCATCATACCAATTCTAGCAGGATATGTATTTGACATGTTAAGTTTTCATTTTTTTATCTCTATCAGTATAGGGAAAGTTAAGATTTCTCTAATCATTTTGAGAAAAGTGTGTATGTGTACAGAAACCCCAGCATATGAACATTGAATGATGGATGATCCATATTTGAATTTCCTATCAGGGACCTTGGATACTTGGCAGTCTATTTGGAATATAATTTTCAATGCGAAAATCTGAGCCTACTGGGTGCTAATGTTTTCATCATCATTTTCATGATCGTCACCGTGATGCCTAGTTTTGTGGCGACTTCCTTTTCTCCAAAGGGAGGAAAGCCAAAAGGTTAAGAGCGAGGGCTTTGGTGACAGCTTACCTGTGTTAGAATCCTGGCTCTGCCACTTGCTAACTGTGGAACTTCAGGCAAATTATTTACCTTTCTGGCTTTTATTTTCTTCATCTGGAAAAATGGAATAATAGTAGGGCCTAGCTCACAAGATCATGTATGGATTCAGTAAGCTAATAGATTTCAAGTGCTTAGAGGTGTGCCAAGCGTACAGTAAGTGCTTAGTAAGTGCTACGAATACTACCGAACTTATAGTACGTGCCAGGAACTAGGCTGAGAAGTTTACATGGTTTATTTATTTAATCCACTCATACTCAACTGGGGGGTGATTTTTGCGCCCCCGCCAGAGGACATTACGCAATGTCCAGAGGCATATTGGATTGCCAAGACTTGGGGGCTGCTACTGGCATCTAGTGGATAGAGGCCAGCGATGCTGCTCAACGCAGAGGACAGTAGTCCACAACAAAGAATTGTCCGGTCCATGATGTTAATAGAGCTGAGGTTGAAAAGCCCTGATTTAATCCATATAGTAGGAATTATTAATTTTTTGCTCATTTTACAGAAGACAGGAACTGAAGCTTGGAGAAAGTAACTTCTTACACCGCAGATTCGATGCGTCTAACTACTATGCAGCTGCCTTTTAGAGCAGAAGCGTTTATTTTGTTTTTAAGCTGAATGTGTACAAGCCCTCTAAAAACCCCAAGTCAGAAATCCTGCATGTTTTGTGGAACTAGAACAGTTGAAGAATGGGATCAGGCCAGTCAGAAGAGACACTGTCCAGAGTGCAGTATCGTTGTACTAGAAACCCGTCCAGTGCCGGGCTTGACCCCTGTGATGCTGCTGGATCCTGGGGAGGTCTAGGGGGCTAAGCCAGGGGGGGTCGGGTGGCGCAGGCTTTGTCTGTCTATAGTCACAGAAGTATATTTTAATATTTTAGCAACAGATTTGGTCAGCCCTGAGAAGCGCTTCAAATGTATCAGTTCACAGTTACTGTTGCTAAAGATGAGGCCAAGTTAAAACTGTGAAAAGTGAGATTATCTAAAGAAAAAAACACTGAGTAAATATTAGTACAGTTAGTAGTAGATGCGGCAAAAATCATAAAAGTGACCCATATGACTCATGAGTGGGAAACACTTTGTCCCAGGTGACCCTTGACGACAGGGGCGAGAGAGAGTTCCTCTAGGTATCCTGGGATCTGGCGCATAGCAGGGACTGAGGATATATGTACTTAATGAATGAACCCAAGCTCTCAGTCTTACTCCATCAGTACAATGCAGTTTAATGGTGGTATACCTGTAATCTCAAATATACACAGTCCCATCCCATTTTATATCAGAATAGAAGTTAGCAATAATTGGGTGATTCTGGTTCTCAGCCTCTCAGCCTTTGCTCTCACATAGTCCATCCCTACACCCCAGTGAATCGTTCCTCTACTGTGTTCCCTGCATTGTGCATGGAGAATTAGCTGAATGCATTCAGAGAGTCAAGTGACTCAAAAATCATCCCCTTTATTGTGACCTCTGGTCAAACCCAGATGTCACAAAACAATCTGTGATCTGCAGTAGTCCCTGAGGTCTGGGTGAAGATGCCACAGCTACTAGTGGAGATTGGTTCCCAAGCCATTTCTTTGTGAATGTTTATTACAGGAGTCAATTCCATCTGAATGCAGCCAGATAAATGGCAGTCTCGTTTACAATGCTCATAAACGTAATTTTAACCGTGACTTTCACTAGATTAAGAAAAATCTCTCTGTTTTTGGCCTCCCACACATATGATTTTCCCTTGTTATGTAAACTCCTGGTCAGTTGCTGTTCAGCACTCCTTCAAGTCACAAGGTCCGGAGGGGGAATGATAGTATTTGTTATGTAGACAACAGCAGAGTATGTTGAAATGAGAGTATTCTAAGTACAAAATCGGTCATAAGAATGAAATCTGTTTGCAGAAACAAGTTGTGTTCAATGGGTGGGTGTTTTCGTGCTTCAAATTAATATTTGTCCTTTGCAGTAGCAGATGTTCAGCTGTAGACGTGGGCTGTCGGTGTGAGTAGGCACACCATGGAAGTTCCAAGTGAAGGGCTGAGAGACAAGTGTGGCTCTCACGGCCAAGGCAATCCCACCCCCTCCTCCCACGCCTTCCACCTTGTGATGATAAGTTCTTGGCATCTCAGATGCACACGCTGGGTCTCACTTCTCGACTGTATTGAGGCTACGTTTCCTAGCACATCAGCGCCTCCTGCAAAAACTGTGGCCCTCAGACCTGCAGCATCACCACCCAGGGAGGTGGTTAGAAATGCAGAATGCCAGGCCCCAATCCACACCTACTTAGGAGCAGAACGTGCATTTTAATAATAAGGTCTCGGGTGATTCTTCTGCACACTGAGATCTGAGAAGCACTGATCCAGAGCACCCTGACCTCTGATCTTGTTGTGGCCCTTATCAAATGTTTATCTTATTTCTTTCGGTATTATAGTTTCTATTTTGCATATATTACTTGAGGGCAAACATAGCCTTATTTTGTTTAGACCCATTTAGTTTGTAAGTGCATTTCCTAAACATAGTGGTGCTTAATCAACTCCTGAATTTAAGTTAGATACTCAGATTATAACCCCAAGAAGAGAAGGCAAGCCAGAATGGGAAGAGAGGTTTTTTGCACTGCAGTTCTGGATTTAGGCGTACATAACTGTCCTACTTTCCAGCTGGGGAGGCTTGGGCAAATCATTTTAACTCCTCTAAGCCTAGGTTTCCTTAACAGTAAAACGCCAATCACAATAACTACCTCATAGGTTTATTTTAAGGATCGAATGGGATCAAACATGTAAAGCCATTAGCATAGTGCTAATTGGTTCACAGTGAGTTCTCAATGCATGTTAGCTACCATCATCTTAATTATCATTGAAACCAGGAAGTTCTATACGTATGATAAGCCCTAAAAGAAATCGCCCTCTCCCACCGCTTTTTCAGTTGACCTTGTGTTTCTTAACTGGGGTTGATTTTATTCTCTGGGGATGGATGGCAATGTCTGGAGACGTTTGATTGTCATGAATGGGGAATGGTGCCATTGACATCCAGTTGGGAGAGGCCAGGGGATGCTGCTTAATGTCCTACGGAGCACAAGACAGCCCTGCACAACAAAGCATGATCAGGCCCCAGTGTTAGTAATGCCAGTGCTGAGAAGCCCTCTATTACCCACCGAGGGACGGAGGTAAGCAAAGCCAGCATTTTTCTTGAGGATTTAGGTACCTCACTATATTAAGTCTCTCAAATATTAATGTTGAGGCCCCTTGTCAGAATTCATCGACTAAGAGGCAAATCATTTCCTCTGGAACAGAGCCACACACAGGATAACCTGATGCAGCCTGATTAACCTATTAAAGCACATTGCATTCTTTAATATCAAAGAGAGCTAGGTTCTTTGAAATGTAAAACACCATAAGTGAAAGAATAGCGCCTGCACTTCCCCCAGGAGCGCAAGGTCATTGTATAAATAATGCTGGTTCCCCTATTAATTTTACTCCATTTGGGGGATCTGAAGGAGACCACAGTGGTTGGGGAGAGAGGAGACCAGAGAAGGCTAGACTCCGGCTGCCCGTGACTGAGGTCAGGCAAGATAGCTGTGGCCTGCAGTCCAAAAGAGATGCTGGAAATGGAGAAAACTGAATGTCGTTACAGCTGGTAGAAGGATCCAGCAGGAAACTCCTGTCTCTTGTTTCCTTAAGAAATCGGAGATGCTGCAAGAGGATGTATTCATTTCCCAGGTACCACTGCAAAAATAAGGACAAGGAGGCGAATGTGAGGTTTTCTTCTTACTGTGAACAGATTAAGCAGACACCAATTTATACCTCATTGTTAAGAGGAGCTTTTTTCCCACAAGTGAGACCACATTTACATCTTTTGTAATTAAGCTAAAGGAATTTTTTTAAAAAATGACATTTCCCCCACCCCCCGTCATGAAGTAAATATTTTATGTGAAGTGGGATCAAATGCCGAAATATATACATGAGAACCACAAAAGAAAAAATGATACCAAGTCCCAGAACCTCCTTCAGCCTAGTCATCTGCTGGGCAGGAATAATAGCCCAGCCTGTCGGTGTTCTGGTTTTGGAAAAGGCCGTGAATGACTAACTGAAGCAGTTCGGGAGACAGTAGGTGGGGTGGAGCGGGGGACTCGCTATTCCAAAGGGCTAGACGTTGCCAGCTTCTCGGAAAGCAGGAGCCATGGCAGTGACTAGCGCGTGCTCTCCGACATTCAGGCGGCAACCATCCGTCAGCAGGAACGCGAGGTACAGTAGCATCCCACTATACATTTCCTGCCTACTTTGCTTTTGGGCAATTTTCATTTTTAGGAAAATTGAACCCAGAGAACAGTATATTAAGAGCTCTAAAAGACCAACATCGTTTATTGCCCACACAGGAGAATCTGGTTGGGCAAAGAAGCATGTTTTTCCCCTAACAATAGAGTTTTCATGGCTGCTATAAACAATACAATTACTGAGCCCGATAACAAATAATTGCAGAGCAACAGGGAAGATGAGGTGTGGGCAAGGAGGAAAATGGATGGTTTCGGATGAGTTTTGTACAAAGATGGGGTCAGCGAGGTGAAGAGAGGTCATCCCAGGCCACATCTGTTCTGCACTAACTAAACTGAGTTATTGGCCACACACTTGTGCTACAAGCTGGAGGCCGCACCGCCAGCCCAGACTGCGCCTTTGGAGGATGGACGTTTTCACAAAATGAAGGATCAGATGGAAGCTTGTGATTGGTGCTTGGCCAGCTTTCTCATGGGTCAAATCAAGTGCTAGCTTCTTAAGGAAACGGTGACAAGCCTGGTAATATACATGCTTATGGAGTGTAAATGCCGACGCGTCATGCCCCTGGGTGCATGCCTAGGTCCGGTTACTGGTGTTCATCTGTCTGCATCCTCAGCCCTTATACAGAGATGAAAAGACCAAGCCTCAGATATATTTCTCTTTACGTTTAGGCTTTTCCTGAAACAGGTACATCCCAAACTTCATCTTCCATAAAAAGACCAGGTTTATCCTTTGGATGCATCTTTCTCTTTGGCCCTCTTGCTGTTTCCATTCAAACAGGCCTGGAGAGTCTCCTTCTCTTCCTTGGGTTCCTCCTTAGCCTTTCCGGGGTGACTGTTCTGGTGCCAAGTCACCTCTTCTTGCTTTCGAATGCAGTTCTCACTACCTGCTGAAGAGACTCGCTGATAAAACACTCCCCAAAGAACCGTCTTGACCTTCTCTTTTCCTTGACCACAAGGCTACTTCTGTGCTCTCTCAAGTGAGGGCCCATAAATCTTTGGAAGTTGCATCAGCCGTGTGCACTTACAGACTCTTCTCACCCTCAGCATTATCTTTCAATGTAGAATCCAGTCAGAGCACCTTTGGAGTACCCAGGAGGATTCATTTCGTAATTTAGCAAATAGTTATTAAGTCTATCCTATGTATCAGGCATGGTTCTAGGTGCTGGGAATCCGAGAGTAAACCAAAAAGACCACCCCCCCCCCACTCTTCTGGAGCTTACATTCTGGTAAAGGGATCAGACGATGAACAAAGTAAGAAAACTCTAGTGATTTAGATGTGTTAACTGCCTTGGAGAAGAAACCAAAAGGGGGAAAGGGAATTTGAGGTGAGGGGGTGATGCAGTTTTAAATGGAGTAGGCATCATTGGAAAAAAATGATATCGAAGGAAACTCTCAAATGAGGTGAGAGAGTAATCCTTGTTCACAAGGAAGAACATTCTAGAAAGAGATGTGTGTAGCCGCTGGGGAAGAGAATGAGGGAGAAATTAGTAGGATTTGGGACCTGAAAAACTGGGGAGGACAAAGCACGTCCAGCCTTTAGAATATTGGAAAGGCTCTGGCTTTAACTCTGGAGGAGAGAAGGAGTTCTTAGAGGGTGTTTAGCAGAGGAGTGAGATTAAGTGGCTTATATTATAAAAAGAATCACTTGATTGCAGCATTGAGAATAATAAGGAGGAGGCTGTATCGGTTACCTATTGCTAAATAACAAACTACACCAGAAGTTGGTGGCTTGAGACAAGAATTTATTTCTCAAATTTCAGTGTGTTGTTTGGTCAGGTCTTCTGCTGGGCTTGCCTGCCCTCACACAGTTACATCCAGCTGGTGGGTCAGGTGGTGGATGGACTCCAGGAAATGGTTGGGCCTCTCTTTCCCTCTTCCTGTGATCTTTCATCCTCCAGGAGGCCAGACAAGGCTTTCTTTTATGGAAGTGGCACCCTTCCAACAGGGCAAGCCCCAAATCCCAAGGGCTTATCATGCCTCTACTTGTATGGTGTTTGCTTATGTCCCATTGGCCAAAGCAAGTCACAAGGCCAATCCCAGGGTCAGTGTGGGAGAGGACTACATAAGAATACAGATGCATGAAAGCCGGATACATTGGAAGTCCTTATTGTTGCAATCTGACACAGGAGCCAAAAGTGGAAATCGCAGAGAGCAATTAGGAGGCTCTACAATAACGCAGAAAAGAAATGATGATTGATTGTACCAGGGTGATGAAAATGGAAGTTTTAAGAAGTGCCTAGATTCTGAATATAGTTGGAAGAATGACCTTATTTGTATTCTTCTAAGTCACTAGGGTAAGGCTATTAAGGTTCCAGGGATTGGCGATATTCTTACTATGCATGAGATGATATCATAATAAAGTAAATGAGGTCAGAGATAGGTTTCTCTTATTGCCAATAATTATTCAATGAGTTTTCTGAACAACCGTACACTTCGTAATTCACTTAGTGCCATGACTGTACACGGCACCCTGTCAATATCATCGTCAGCTAATATTTATTGAGCATCCTCTGAGTACATGGTATTCACTCCCAGCAGCAGAGGTGAGCTGCATTAATTCTTTCAGCCAGTGCAGGATTATTGAGTGGTTTATTGCCTCAATCTATTAACTGGTGCCCCAGCAGCCCCAAGGAAAGCATTCAGCTTCCAGAATATAATTTCTTATTCCCTTGGAATAGATTTAGCTTTGGTAGGGTCTGACTGCACAAGGACAATATAGAGTTCTCCATCTTTATGAATATGCTAATGCTTTTTTAATTAGTCTTATTATCAGAAGCTGGGAGCTGTTAGTCCCATTTAGTAGATGGAGCAGTGGAGGTGGATAGTGGTTAAGTGCTCTGGCCAATGCCATGTTTTAAGATGGTGGCAGATCTGAAATTGAAATACAGTAACCTTTTTTTATTGCACTACACTGCCTCTCAGTGGTGCACGCGATTCCCATTTCTCTCTCACACTAATGCACAGTCATGAAAACTCATTCTACAAGATTTAACTGGCATCTCTGATCTTCCGGGGAGTTTTTGACACACTGTTCTTTGACATCTGCACAGCCTAATCACTGGAAAAGTGGTTTGTTTGTTTGTTTGCATTGTTTTTTTAAGCCCCTTATTATAGGGGATTTGTCAGCTGTTAAAATCACCACTTTTTTGTGTTAGTTAAATTCTCATCAGAAAGATGTTGTTGATTTCAGAGCGCATCTAGATATTTAGGAACCAACATGTGAAATAAATGATTTAATTGAGATCCCTATTTTCATTTTGTTCTAGAAACAGTGATTCAGTGGTGATTCTTTAGATTCATCATTCTTTTTGAGAGAGTTCTACCTTTTTTGTTGTTTGTTTTTGCATTTGCCCACTGGGATTGCTACTTAAAAGAAGTCCTAAAAGTAAATTCTTGGTGGGTAAGGTATTACGTTATCAGGAAAGAGTAACACATTAGACTACAAACATGCTAGGAGCGTTTATTTATGATCAGTTATTAATATGACCCATCTTTACCTAGTAGAGACAGGTCCTAATTGAAAAGAAAACAGAAGGAAGGCTTGAGCAGGGGCAATATCTTGGCTTCCCTAGAAGCACAGCTTAAGACAGGGATTCTTATTCAAGTGGTTTATGAAAGAATGCTTCTGGGAGAAGAGGGAGGGAAGCAGGATAGGACAGGGAAACAAAGAGCAAGGATGTGGTCTCAGCTGGAGATGAGCTTCAGTGTAATTTAGGATTGGTCCCACCTTAAGGCAAGAAGGGAGCAGAGGATGGGACAGTGGGGGACCACCTCTTTCGAGAAGGCTCCCACTGGCTGAGAAGGAGACAGCAGGGCATGGTTATCAGCCACCCCTCACAGCAGGAGATGAATGCCCATCAGGCATCTGGAATGTACCAACAGCATCCACTACAGGCCAGGGACAAGCAGGGAGCCTGGGGTCCCCAGCATCCTCACGGCACTCAGTAGAAGACTTGAAAGACAATGAAGAAAATGAGGCCAGAAGAGGAAAGGCCCATCAACCTGGGAGATTCCTAAGGACAGTTCCTGATAAACTGTATTTCTCCTCTGGCAGCCACCTGAAAGAAGGGAGTATCTCCCCTACCTTGTTCTGCACTTGCCCAACACTCAGCTTAGAAGAGCCTTAGAAGCTAGCAATGGGAGGCACCCCAAAGCCCTGATCTGCCTTCCCTCAACTGTGACTGCAAGATCCCAACTCCTCACTCTCCAGATTGGAAAGGGCTGTCAACGGTCCCTGCATTCACTACTGGTCCCTGACCGGCATTTTCCCCTTTAATCTATAGCAATGCTAGCAATGCCCGGAGCATGACACTAACACTATAGCTGCAGATGTGGGCAGGAGGTGGGATGCTGCCAGCCCTCACTTCCAAATGGTTCTCTGTGTCTACCTTTCTTTTTTTCATGAGAGAATTAAATTTGGAGCTAAGAAAGACTGTGGGTGGAAAGGGGCAGTTTAAATGCAGAGATTATTTGTAAATCTTGAAAGTCACACCCTTAAATGTCACATACTCTGTCTGAGAGGCACTTGAGTGTGTACCCTCCAGAAAGTCTGTTTGTTGTAATTCCATCGCATTACGTATTTTAGTGCATATCTCTTCCTAGCAGCTCCCAGAGCTTTTCAGATATTCTGCATCAGAAACTCCACTGTTTTATCCTGGATTTTACAAATAGCAACCAGATTCTTGTAAAACAGAACTATCTGATAAGTAAGGTTGTGAATTGCTTTTTGTGATTGTCATAGGTAAGAGTATTGAAACTGGCACACAGTGCAGTACACTGGTTACTGTAAAAATAAAACCTGTAGCAGTGAATGTGTTTTTCTGATGAATACATTCAAGGCTGTGATCATTGTGCAACTTCTGGTTGGATGCTTTCAAATGTTCCGTATTGAAAAACGTCAGTAACAAGAACCAAATAGTCCACCGAAGGCTGTATTCAACTCAGTGGAGAGGAACGTAAAGCCTTAGAGTTTCATTGAGGCCGACTCTGTTCGGTCCACCATGGGAAGCAGAGAATTGAGGTTCTCTCTTGATTTGTTTTCCACTTATACTTTAGGGTTAGGTGGCTGCTGCTTTGGTTTTCACTTAAGCGGGGGTGGGGTGGGGGGGGTGGGGGGTGTGTTCAAATCACTATGCAAAAACAGAAACGGAAAACAGATAACTAGCTTCTCTTCAGCAGACAAAAACCAAAATGCCCTGAACACGCTAATTAATGTAAGCAATTTTATAAGCAAAATCATTTGTTTTAATTGGCTAAATAAGATCTGATATGATTAGAATATTTGATAAACTAATTTCAGAAAATTAAATCACCAACCTTTAATCATCTTATATACTTATTGTAATTTTGGAAACAGATATGAAAATGGACCTGAATTATCTTATCTTTACAGTAGTAAGAAGAATACATTAAGGGTTTTTATGAAACTTCAGAGGTTACATCCTTTTTATAATTTTGGAGAATATTTCTTTTTTTTTGAAAACCAGTACTTTATAGACAATTCCAACAGCTTGAACCTCTAGTGAGTCCATATAGAACCACTACAAGGGTGAAAAATCTTCCCTAAGAAAGCTCCTTGTGTACAAGGAGTGAGGCTTATTAAGGTGAGGTGTCTTCCACAATGTCCTTTCCCATCATATCCCCCCTAAGGAAAAACTAACCTCCCAGAATAAATAAGTGGATAATCGGGCCTGAAATGACCCCGTAGGGGAGACCCTATGGAACTGAGAAACCTCTTCTCTAAGGCTTAGTTGCTGACAGGTCCATATAAGCTGACTTCCAACTAAGGTGTCAATGATTGGGGAAAAAAATGATAATCTTCCAGAGGACAGTTGCTAATTCTTCCTGCCTGAAAATCTCAATTTGTTGTAATGAGTTAATTTCAACACTAGCTGGAACACTGGTTGACTCTGACCATGTGCTCAAAAAATATACACTGAGGTAAATAAAAGGAATGGCCTTCCATAGCACCTAAGGGCTGAAGAAGCTACAAAAAATTCCACTTTACCACTATTCTAGCAGGATTCTAACAACAATTTTCTAAAGGCCAAGGACTATATTAGATGCTTTTGCACATAATTTCTGAATGATAGAATTTTATACCTATGAGTACTTTCAGTATAAACATCAAATCAACATGTTTTATATGTGTGTGTGTGTGTGTATATATATATATATACACACACACATATATTATACACATGCACTCACTATGTACAAGATAGTACCCAAAGGAATAGCGATATATATGATACATTAAAAAATAAAGGCACTTAGTTCCTATAACCTTCAGAAAATTTAAAATCTAAGTGATGAACTAAGAATAACCTAGAGATATTAGAAGAATAACAATTCACTAACAGTCTGAGATATCCAAAGCCAGGACAAGATTAATTTGGAAAAGTATATGTAATAAAATGTCTCAGGCAAGGGGCACTTTGAAATTGGAGAAAAGAGCATTTACCACGAGCTAATATAATCTAGAAAGGAATTTTTGAGGATGAAGGACAAGTTATGGGGAACAAAGGGTAGCAAACATTTAACAAAATAAATTCCAGGGGAAGTTACACAGGGAGGTGGCAGAGTATGAAATATATTTGGGTATATATACACCAGTTGTGTGGAAATCAAAAAAAATCACTAGAAATTGACGGGTTTAGGTAACCTCGGGGGATGACCCCATTCACTAATTCATTTATCAGACACATACGTATTGAGCACCCACTGTAAATTAAGCACTGCTCTAGGTGCCAGGAATACAGCAGTGAACAACAGTATATCCTGACTTCATGAAGTTTATGCACATATCAAGACTGTTATAAGACAGTAAGTGTTTGGTAATATTAATTATCCCATGTGGGGTGCACAGGGCATTTCTCTTCTTAGTTCTGTTGCTTTTCACTTGTGCACAGACTGGCAGAGACCATGGTCTACACATATTTGAAATAAAAGCATTCATTCAACTTGTTGAAAATTCAGTAGCATTGTTTATCACCACATACACTGGAAGACATGATACTGGTGGACTGAATATTTTATCCTACTCCACATTGTTTTAGTATTGTATAGACTAATAGCCAGAAAGAAAATAAATGAGAATATAATTACTGCATTTATTTAAAAAGAAAGAATTAAAGGTGACGGAATGCCGTGGGTATTTGAGTGGATATTTCTACTTTCTGTGTGACCTTAAATGGATGATGTTCAGCTAATAACCTCCACTTTTCCATGCATGGAATGGGTCGCCTGAGGGCCCTATCTTCAAGCAGAATATAAATGCCAAGTATGAAGAAGCAAATCAAATCGATGAGTATCACTTTTCCTACCGCTTTTTTGCAGAGACTGTCATTCTTTTCTATCTCCATGCCTCATTCATATGTACTGTTTCTCTTTTATATTATTTTGTATAACTATGATGTTTTTCATAGAAAGGATGATGAAGCCATTTCTGCAAAAACCAGTGTCACTGAATTCAGATATGGTTAAAAACTTGAATCCCCATGAGCACAGATGATCAAGCAGTCAGCATTTATCAAGTAGGCAGGTTACTTTGTGTAAAGATTTCTGAAAGATACTAAAGATGCAAAGATAGTTTAAACGTGAATATTGCTCTCATTTAGTCTATAATACAGAAAAATAGGGCGCAAACCTGAAAACCCAAGTAATAATAAAGCAATACAGTATAGGCTCAGTAGTCAATGATAGGCAAGGACAAAAATAACTAGAAGGTTGAAGACAAGGGTTTATATGCTGGCTCTGCCATTTGTTCTTTGTGTACTATTGGCTAAGTTAATTTTGATAAACCTCAGTCTCATCTTCTGTAAAAAGGTTCTAATAGCCATTTGGTGGGTTGTCCTGAGGTTTAGAAATTAGAGGCAACGATAAATCCCTGTCATTTAATAAGCACTTGTATGATTACTAACTCCTCTTTATTGTGTAGGTGCTAGCTGTATACTAGCTATTGTGCTAATTACTTTACATTTATTACCTAATGAATTTTACAGGTGAAGACAGTGAGGTTGAAAGAGAAAAGGGATTTGATCAGGGTCCCACGATTTGGAAGGAATTTCAGGTCAGGATTTAGACCTAGGAGCAACTCCAAAGCCAAGCTCGTTATTATCATACAAATCACTTTCCGTAGAGCATTTGAGTAGTTATTGTGGTTAAAATAATTTCATCACTGTAAACTTCGGAAGGTCAAGAAAGTCTTCCTGGGGGAATATGTAACTTGTCTGAGTGTTAGATAAAGAGCTAAGAGTTTAGTATGTCGGGATGAAGGAGAAGAGGACATTCTAAAGAGAATGAGGAATGAGGCTGGAAGGGATGTGCCAGGTCAGGCTGGGGACAGGGGAGGGAGCTCCTGTGAGGAGGTGACAGAGTGAATGTTTACAGGGATAGGTTGGTGTCAGAGGTGATTGAATAAGAGGGGGAAAAAATCTGTACAACAAAGTGATTTTTACTAGTTCTCTAAAGAATTGTGAACCTTTGATGATTTCTTATAAAAACTGATATGTATTTGGAACGAGAAAAGAAATCACAAATTACAAATGTTAAAAGGCTGACGATAATTGCAAATATTACAGTTGTCAGGAAAGTAACATGATCTTTTTTTATCATTAGCTTGACACACCTTTCTTTTCCCCACATTTTTTTTTCTGCGTGCTCTTTGTTTCTTCAGATAATGATTTTTACTATCATTTTTTTGAACCTTTGATGATTTTTAAGCTGCTACATAAGGTAATGAAATAAAACAGACTTTCAATCGACCAATCAATAACTATTGGTGATGGATGTCATTCCGAGTGGCATTTTAAGAAGGTTATTCTGGTTTGTGAAGGATGAATTGGAGATGAAAAGAAAACCTCTTAAAATGGTTGCTTTCAATAGCTGTGTCATGACAGTTGGGAGATGTGTCACAACTAACAAGGCACTAATAGTAAAGTATTGGTTTGCCGAAGATTAGCTGCTTTATCCATTAGAGCAGATTCAAGGTCATTTCTAGAATAATGCCACTCGACTTCACTTAGATTCCGAGTGCTTTCTTGAGAGGAGGAAAAGGGGTGTTGTTATGATCTGGTTGGGTCTTTGGCAGGACCCTAGGACTGTCCCTAGAGAAGCGAATGCTGCATTTCGTCCCCGTCCATGTGTTTCAGGACAGAAGACC
Organism: Delphinapterus leucas; assembly: GCF_059928025.1. NCBI lineage: Eukaryota > Metazoa > Chordata > Mammalia > Artiodactyla > Monodontidae > Delphinapterus > Delphinapterus leucas. The sequence continues at coordinate 142,487,060 of NC_143131.1, forward strand.
ACGGCGAAGTGCTGCATTAAAAGATTATCGCAATAGTCCAGGCAAAAGTGCGCAGGTGGAGAAGGTATTAAAAATCTGGAAATGAAACAATAACTTTAAAAGATATGAGGGGGTGATACTTGATAGTTACCGATAGTCGAATGTTGAGAGAAAGGAAAGAAAAGAACCCTGTATGACTCCAAGATTTATACACTTTACACAGGTGAGGGAATTGGGAGAAAAAGCTTGTTTTGATTCATGAGTTTGATTGTGGAAATTCTTGAGTTTTAAGCATATCATCCAAGTGGAAAGACCCAGAGGGCAGGTTGAATAACTAGAGCTTACAAGGAAGGGCAGAGTGGAAATAAGTCTTTGTGAGCCGTCTACTCTGAGATGAGAAAATATTGTCTATTTTAACTATTAAAAAAAAAAATCTTTCAGGTGGATTTCCTAATAGGAGTTAACACATATGAGGCACTTGCTGTGGGTCGGAAACAGAACTCATAACAGCACATGCATTATTTATTCCAAACGCCAGCCCCGTGAGGCAGGTAATGTTATTATACCCATTTTGAGATGAGGAAAGAGCCACAGAGAGGCAAAATAATTTGGTCAAGATCACACAGCAAGCAGGTCGTGGAGCTGGGATTCAGTCCCGGGAAGCCTGGTTCCCAAAACTGAGCATTTAACCACCATCTACTCCACAGTATAAGCACGTGGGCAGAAAGCTCTCCTGCAGAGAAACAAGACCTGTGAAAGTCATATTCCAGCAAGAAACATTAACGTGATTTGGGCCACCTTGGGCACCCTCGTAGAGTCAGATGATCCCCCCTCAGTCAAGGTATCTTAAGTCATGTATATCAAACTGCAAACGTTGCCCTCTCGGGGCCCTCACCTCCTCACTAAGGAAGTGGTGAAAATAAGCAACAACACCGATAGCCATTTATAGCTTTTAAAAACATCTCTTTTCGTCGCCTTGATTTCTTTTTATTTTTCTTTGACTATATTTTGCCGATCCTGTTCAATGCGACCCAGGCCCCTCCCCGGCTTTTCTTTCACTGAAATGGTTATATTCTTGTAACAGGGTCTTTATTTTTATTGGCAGAAAATTCTCAGTCTACTTACTCCCTTGTATCAAGTTGATTTTCACTATAGAATCTATCTCAATAATGCCATTTAAAGGATGCTGCTTCCAATACACTCTTCGAAATGTTTGCAGAGAATTCTGGATTTACCAGGGCACCACTTCCTTAGCTACTCACCGGCCCTGCAGCCTCCTTTCCTTCTACATCTGAGCACGCTCTGTTCTCTGGCCAGCTGCCTTCTGTTCAGCCTCTGTGTGTTCCCCATTCTCGGCTCTGCCTTAATGATCAGTAGGGCTTCATCTTGATCACATTGGAGGGATGGAGGGAGATTGTTACTTCTTTATTTGGGTCCAAACTATAGACATATCCTCCTATTGGCAAGCCATGAAAATGATGACACTCCCGAGTTTAACAAGATCAAGCAGTCCCTCTTTGGATACAGCAATGTGGCCAGGGTGGAGATAGAAGGTCTCATTCCTGGACCAGTTCTCAGTCTATATCTGGTGGTTTACACAAGAACTCCAAAATACCAGATGCTTAGGGTCCAGGGATATATTATTGGAATACACCATAGTTAAAGTGAAATGATTGAATGTTTTGTTTTGCTTTTAGTTTTTCCCAAATAATAACTCTTATGAGTAGGAGACATGGGATTTATTTTCCGTATTAGAACTGCTTCATTTCAAAAAGATGGTCAGTTAAAAGCTTGAATGTAACCTCTTCCTGCTGGCTTACTACTGCATTAGCTCAGGTTACCATGGGAAGCAAGCAGTTATTTTCACCAATAACTTAACTTATACCAAATACTTGACCTTGGAATAAGCAATTTACATCCTTATAAAAGAGGTCACTTAGGGAATTAATCCTAGCCCCCATGTGGCAGGAACGGAGTAGAGATGGAGCAAAGCTGGTGAAACAGCATTCGAAACCATTTGAATTAGGAAATCATTTCTTTTTGACTCTTTTAAAAATGGAGCCTACTTTAAAATGGTACAGGAAGGCAGAATGATGCAGTAAAAGTCTATAGAAATAGTGACTCAAAAACTCTGTTCCAGGACTCAAGAAAGCAAGCCTGTTGTCACATTTGGAGGGAAACCAGAAAGAATTGAGGTTTTCACTTTCCTAATAGCTCTTTTCCAACACCTTTCCTTCAAACATCTTGCCCTGCCTTTTATTTTGCCTTTCTTTACAAAATGACTGGAAAGAAACCACCTTTCCAACTTTAACCAGGAAACGTAGGTTTTTGCAACTGCTAATATTTTGGTGTGGGCTCTTCCTTTTAAAGACAATTATCAAGACGAAGCATTTGTTTCTTCTTTTGTTTACCCGTGGCAGTTTGTCAGCAGTTATGATAAGTAGAATTCCATCTGTCAGTAAAACTACGTTGCAAATTGCCGTAGAAATTAGCAGCTTTCATTTTTGCCTACATAAATAAATATGCGAAATACATTGCACGTAAACGCATCCTAAAAAATCACAGGTACACCGCACAGTTAAATGCCAGTCAGAAAAAACCAGAGACACATGGCGATTATCTCAGTTTTCAAACCTGGAAGATACACGAATGTGTTTCTAAATGAGAGAGGCAGTGTATCATGCTTGCTGAGATAAAAACAGAAGCTGCCAGACACTGCACTGTGGCTTTATTCTCAGAATCCTTTGCCTGAAACCCGCTCTATCTTTTCCCCATGTTCTCTCTTCCCTCTCTCTCTCCATCTCTCTCTCCATCTCCCTCTCCCTCTCTCCCCGCTGTCCTTCCCTCGCTCATTGTTCTCTCTCTCCTCCTGCCTTTGATGCACATACGTTGTCACATTCCATTGACTCTTCCCTCTTCTCTGTTCTTACACTCAAGCCTAGCGATGCTTTCGCCAGGCAGCGGCAGCCTCTCCTGCGAGTTTTAGTCATGTGTGCAGCTCAGTTTGATCGAGCGTTCCTTTTCTGCCTTTGCACTCTTACAAAAGATTAAAAGGTGGCGTCACATTGCTCCCCTGTTCCTTCCCGCAGGAGGGACTTAAAAGGGACAACAAAAACTAATCACTTTCAATAAGCATTTTCTTGCTGGGGAAAAGAAAAGAAAAGAAAAAAAAAAAGGGTAAGAAAGAAAGGGGGAAAAAAAGGCAGGGGGTGGATTTAGCGGTGTAATTTGAGACCGGTGGCGAGGATTGGGGCGAGCTAGTGGAGATGCTGCACGCTGCTAACAAGGGAAGGAAGCCTTCAGCGGAGACAGGTAAGAGCGCCCATCGGAGGGTTTGACCGAGTGGCTTAGTTAAATCTCTGTTTTCACCGTTTTGTAATTGAGAAAGGCATCCACAGCAGAAGCTGATTTTTCAGTCGACTTCCTTTTGTTTAACATAGAAAGTACCTGTATTAATTTTGATGAATTAGAGCATGCAGCAAATTCAATTGAAAATAGATTTGTATAGCAAATGCATTTAAACTGAATGATTTCTCCTCCGTTTTATTTCAGGGGAGAGATGAGAAAGATGATTTTGATCAGAATAGCACTTTGCATTATGTGAAATTCTAAATAGCTAACGGGGAAAAATAATAATAAAAATTCAATTGATCTTGTTTTTGAACTCCGGGACTTAAACCCTGGGAGACAGCTGGGATTTGAAATTTTTCTTCTAACTGAACTTCTGCTGCGTTATAATAATTTTTCACCGGAGGTTTAGGCAAGGGTAGAGTTTAAGTCGAGCTGCTGGGCTGTGTTTGGCTTGGATCTTGTGGGTGAAGCGCTGCTTCTATCTCCCTAACCTGTGTCAGGTTGATGCTTCATAAATGGAGATTGTGTTGCCCCAAATGAAATATGAAGTTAAAACATCAGTTTAGGGCATGTGTTAGAAAAGGATCCAGTAAATAATTAGGATAACTGAATTATGACAGTTTGAAATGGGAGTTAACTCTGGAGGTGCTGTTTGATCAGCCGTCCTGGATTTTAAGCGGCTCAACAATAAAGGGGACTAATTATCAGCCTCAAGTCGGAACTTTGCATTAGGACCCTAAATATAGAATACATGCGGACTTCTACCGTAGGTGGCTTTCGGGAATCTGTCCCTTTTGTGCGCTATGAATGAGAGTTGTGGATTATATTTGATGGCATTTCTCCTTTAAAGAGCTTTGGGATGAAGCTTAAAAGGCTCACATCTATTTTAACGTTGAACCAACACCAAATGCAATACACTGTAGTCTCCCGGCGCCTGATTTTTGTTGCTGCTGCTGTTGTTTTAAAGTTGTGATCATTTGTTTTGAACCTCAGTCTTCATTGATTTTATGTTCCTCGCCTCTGCTGCTGAAATTTATTGCTGGCGTGAGTGAACTGAGATTTGAGAATGAAAAAAGAAAAAATTTTAATTAGCCAGAGTTTTGATTTAAGGATAATGACATCCAAATGATATCCAGATTCTTACCTAGGATGTTACCTAAAATGTTTGAATTAATATTTAGATGATTTTTTGGAATGTTGGGAAAATCAGAATATTAAAAGTATAAAATTCTGTTAAAAAATGCTTCTCTAGAATGAGATATAGAAAGGTGACTTTAATGCCTCCACAGGGTTTGGTCCTAGAAAGAATTGCTAGACTGTGACATGGCTGAGTTCAGCACTGTGCATGAGAAGATATTTTATATATTTATTTGGTGATAAGATTATTTTCTTACCAAGTTTCCAAGCAACTTGCCCCTCAATTCCTTACCCTGACGTGTCTCGTGTTTGCCAGACCATCTAACGGCATCTTGTGGTCGCAACCTGTGAATCCAATTTTATGGGGACATCAGGAGCTGCTGAATGTTAGGGAGTGGAGACCAAACCGACTATAGGTCTCATCACACTTCATCATCTAGAGATAATCTCCAACAGAAGTTCTCTGGAAAGCCCCTCATACAGGTGTGGGGAAACTTAATTTTTCCATCATGGTTAAAAGAGTGGGGAAAGATGTGGATAAGGGGAAAAAGAAACTGCTAGGATGTTTGATGTAATCATGCTGGTGGTAGCATAGTGAGTTTTTAAAATCATATCACATGTCGCTTTCTTTTTTTTCAACTTAGGAAACTTTGCAGAATCTTGAAGCAGCTCTTCTCAAATTCAGTCCCTGTTTCTACATAGCTTTCTCTGATAAAACCTTTTCTTTGACTCTAGCTTTAGCTAACCATTGAGTGTTTCAATGCCACTGCTGATAATAACGATTACATCTTAAATAAGTGACAAGTGTTGAGAAGACGGACTGGGGGAAATATGTTGTCTGCATCCTATATGCGTTTTAATTTTATTTATGAAAATGACTACTTCGTGGTGAGGAGATGATAAATTTGAAGTTGTAGCTTGGCCGTTTGTTATCACTGAACCACTATCCTTCTCCTGGAGAACTAAATGGAACTAAAGCAGGCAGAAATAAATCAGTTGTAAACTGGTTGGTAGTTCAGTGTGCACTTTTTAAGCAGATGGTAACCACAGCTATCCTTTTACTCAAACTATCTGATTAATATAAATAGCATTTTTCTGACTTTTCCAGTAGATGTTGCTGGAGAGCAAAGAAAAGATCATTTTTTTTCTTACAGGCAGAAAAAGAAATGTGATAGACTTAGAAAAGCCAACGAACAAGATCCTTCTCCCCAAACTCCGCTGGTAGCATTTTGCATAATTTGCTAATTAATGAGTTATGTTGAATCATTACCTTTTATGATGTTCTATAGAAAGTGATTAAAACTTGAGCTAGATTTTTAAATTATGAGATTGTTCTCTTTAGACCCTATATATAATGCCTGTTTGCTGTTTTCCGTTTTTAAAAAATCAAGTTAACTGCGCATTACTATTCAGAACATTTCATCCCTGAATGCTAAAACCCTTTAACATGCAAATATGATGTCAGAGGAAGAACTGAAATAGAATACCCCGAGAAGAGTAATGATCAAACGCATTATAAAAATATGCACCAGTTGCCAACATGTAATAAAATATTAAGAAATTAAAAGCATGCAACCTCTACAGTAATAGAATTTCATTGCTCTGAGACTGTTTTCCCACCGAATATTAAGTGCTTAATAGATCTCTCTGTTAAAAAACAATTGAAAACCTACATGGTTTGTCACTGAAGTTATTTTATTACGTGATTTTGAAAAATTAGTCCAATAGGATTTTCCTCTGACTAGAAAATATAATTAACATTGGCTGTTAAGTGCCAGATTTCCAAAGCAAGAGCCACAAGGCTTGATGGAGAAACTGGGACTGCAGAGAGCAAGCATCAGCGCTAGAAGCGGAGGGCACCCACGCTGGAGCTACTCTGCTGGTAATCACTCTGATAAAATGACAAAGACAACCCAGAGGAGCCCTGGATTCTAGTACCCAGACACAAACTGATGCAATTTCAGAAAACCAGTGACCTCTATCTATGAGAGTATTTATTTTTGGAAATGATCAATTAACCGATTTCAATTGTGAAAGAGAAGCGTGTACAATTTTTCCAATGCAAAGGGGGCCTTAGATATTACAAAAGCACATTCAGACAAGATAGCCTATGTGGTAGAGCTTTCAGTTTTTCTTACCTTAAACAGTCCATGCTGTCTTCTGGTGCATTTTTCTTTTGCATTGAAGCCTTTCTTTATCAGTTTTCATTCCTGAGGTGTGAAATGCTCCATAGGTTGTTTTTTGATTTAACACCCATTCATTTCTCTTTTCTGGGAGGGAAAAGCTTACATTTAGAAGGCATGAGTATCATCTACTCGTATTTTGTAATTAGCACTATAAGTCCACTGGGGTAAGGTTGTTTCAGTTTTTTTTTTTTTTTGCTTTGATTCATATACATGTTTTGTGTTTGACCCATAGTGATCATTTTTTTCTCTCTGTCTTTAAATAAGAAAAGCTTTACAGTTTGGTGGGAGAATTTGGTTTCTTTCTCTGGTTGATTTGCGCTTCGCTATAGGTGTTCTCTGTTTTTCATTATAGCTATCAAGCACTGACTATACTCAAAGCACCGTGAGTTAAATGTGCCAAAAAATGTCTGTCCTGATAGCAAAAAGTGCCTGTCCTCTCAGTGAGAACCTTAGGAAAACAGAAAATGTCGACCAGGCCTGAAGAATTACCTAGTGGGTTAAAATGTGCTGGTTAATCCTGACTCTTTCCCTAGGAGAGCAAAGAAGGAAAGGTCACTGCAGGTTGAGGGGATCCTGAGGATGGTCGCCTTTGAATCAGGAGTAAAAGGCGAAAACACAAAATAATCCGGATGAGCCAAGTCAGAGGGGTCCTGTGGGCAGTAACACCGAAATGAATGACCAATGCCAGTACGATTGAGAACCTTGAATGGCAGGTATTCAATAGCCACTGGAAAGATGTGATCTGGCAGCTTCTAAAGGAGTGTTCTTTGTGTGGGAGTCAGGGAGGAGTGGAATAATGGGTCCATACCATGCCACTTGCCCATAGATAGTGATGCTAAAATGCCTATTTAGGGTCCATCTGCCCTCTCATTAAATTGTGGCCCTAAGGAGCTATCGTTACCCGTGGAATATTGCTTTATCTTCTAGGGTTATTGTTGAAAAAAACAGCGAGAACCCCTAGTCTTGAGGCTTGAAGCCTTGAATAATCTACTGCATTAGCCTAGATATAAGTGGTAAGGTTGAGAAACACTGCTGAGGGGAGGGCGAATGACTCGGAGAAACACCTTCCTATTGTAATTATTGCAATCTCTTGTATGTACTGTAGATGTCACGGCCTCATTAGACAGGGATTTTGTGTATATGCTTTTGTTTTCATAAGAAAAACCTTCACCATTTGTCGGAGATGAGACCTGTAATTTAGCAGGTGTGGTATTCTCTCCATACTATTTGGATATAATCAATTAGTGTTAGGTTCATCTCTGGTTTCCCGACATCGATTAGAATGGGTTTTTATGATCTTTAAGGTTTAATCTCTCTGAAAAGGTATATACTTCCTTTTTGGGAATTAATTGCCTCCCTGAATTGTCTGTGTGTCAGTTATTTTCTATAAACCTTGACTAACTTAACTTGAACTGGGAAATGCCTAGAATGTTTGACCGAAGCTCAGTTGTGGAGACTCCTCTGATCATTTAATGGAAGTTTATATATTAACATATAAGATGTTTTCTTTCATCTGATAGACTTCATAATGAGAAAGAGCAAAAATAATTATTCGCATAATTAAGTGGAATGCCACCCTTTTCCTCAGAAACTGATTTAACCAGCCTATTCCCGTAGACAGGGTGACCAACGTCACCTCAGAACCAAGCTGTAGATGAATGCTTTGCCTTGTCCTCCAACTACTTTAATCTAATTTGTTCCATTTACTTTTCCAAGCTTTTCATCTTCCCACCATTTTAATACCATCAGAGATGGGGGCTACCCATGACATTCAAACTTGACATTATCAAACACAAAAGGCATCACTCAGACACTTGACTGCATTACAATGCAAGGGAAAAAAATAGATTCCCAAAGGCTTAGAAATTATTGTTTCATACCTTGAATGTAGGTGGATATTTTTTTTTTCTGTTTCCTTCCGTCTGCCTCATTTGACTGTTTTGCTTCCGTGTGTTTGCAGAGTACTGAAAACCTGGAAAAACTAGCACTCACCAATCCGTAACGTGCACATCCCTATGTTCACTGGAGGGGTGTGTATTAATACAATGGAAATTTACAACTCTGTTATTATCTGTTATTTGCTAGTCACCGACCGCTACTTGATACAGGACCAAAGTCGAGCCCTGCACTGGAGCTGTCTTTTCACTGTTGCCATCAGTTCTTCTGACAGTCAGTTAGCTGTGGCCAGACCTTCTTCCTGACTCACACATGTGTGGTCACTCTAGTAACTCCATCATTGCTGGGTAGACCAGAAATCTATTGAATCCACAGCAGTCCTGTGTTTGTTTACCCATGAAATCTGTGTGTGTGTGTGTGTGTGTGTGTGTGTGTGTGTGTGTTGGGATGGTGGGAGGGATTCTTAAAGTTAATATAAATTTATTTGTACCTCCCTTTGCTTGCTATCATGAACCTTCTATTCAAAGACAATTTACCCCCATATGTAAGACAACATTTGTGAGCTGAACAGATAGTATTATGAGATTGTGGTGAATTGCTTCAGTGGTATTACCTCATGCATAGAGATCGGGTGTGCTGTAGAGCTCTGTAAAACAGTCAGCTACATGGTATCCTACAGGTTTAATATACTTCTGTAGCCTTGTACTTGGGAAGGATTTCTGTAATTGGAGACAATCTAGCTAGGAGAACTTTTTAAGCCATTGGAGGCCAAAATACAGATTTTTGAAAAATGTGACTTTTTAGGCTTGAAACAGAGTGGATTACAAATTTCTCTTAACTGGACAGAATCATTATTGTGCATATAGTACAGTCTTGATTATCCAGGTTCGAATTTCCAGCATAGAGATCGTTCAGATTTCTTCTCTGACTTCCCTGTCTTCTCTCTGACTACCTGACATGTATCGTTTCTCTAATCACTGGCACCTCTGCTAAGGGTATGGAAAGGCATATTTGAACAGCAAGATCCAAACCTGTGAATTTTCCTTCAGGAAGAGCTAATTATGTAAAAAGTCTAAGAGGTAGGTTTTTGAAACTAAAATTGACTGGCTAAATTTCCATTTGGGGGAACCCCTCTTTCTATTTACAAATGGTGGTTTACTATAGCTGTTAAGATGCCAATATTTTAGCCACACATTTAAGAGGCAAAAAGTAAATCCACTAGTCTGAACCATGCCAAGAAACTGGTTTCATTGCTCTGGCTTATATCATGTCCCTGCCCTACCACCCAACCAACTACAGTGTTGAATTAACTGGCTGGGTAGCGTGCCTAGCTGGCATTTTTTAAGACCATTGAGATCAAGCAAGTATACCTTGTGCAGGTTATCAGGGTTCTGCTAAGCATATTTCTTTAGTGTTAAGTACAAAAGTGGATTACTGGTGCCCAAACCCCACTTAGTTAATCTCCAGTACCGGTCCTATCTCATTTCCATTATCACTGACTACCAGTCAATCCTTGATAAATTATTTACATGTAGAATTTGACCCCTGGAGGTCGTCAAAGTCCCAATTGACTTTAAAGACTTGAAAATCTCTTAGATCCCAGAATTACATTGAAATGGTGAAAGGACTGGAAGGGTAGCTGGCTTTTCCAGAGAGGTTGTAATCACAGAATAGGCATGAACGTTACCAGCCACCTTCCAAGTTTGCAGAACAGGGTGAAGGATTCCATCTAGAGGATGTTGCTACAGAATCAGAATTTGATCTCCCTCCTTTTCTTATACATTAGTTGTGGCTTTGACATTCTCAAAATCTTGTGGTCATACCTGCCACGTTGTAACAATGTCTTGTCAAATAATGCACTCTTCTCTCTTACTACCCTTATTGGACAAACATGTCTATAATTGGTTGCACTTTTGAGGTGCATAATCAAACTTCAGGAGGTGTTCCTATTTCTAAACATATTGTGTAATATAATGTAACTAACAAAATATATAATATGTAATATAAACACAGATATACTAAAGGGCAAAAAATGTTATTACTCTTGACACTAAAAATAGTTTTTTTATCATTAGAATTGAGGTTATTAGAAAGAAATGTACTTGAAGTTTTTAAATGTTGAGGTGTAGCTGACGATGTAGTATAGTAACCAATAGTTTTCAATCCATAGTGTAAATGAAAATTTAAACAGTACTATAGCAGACAAAACTGAAAATGGAGAACCTTGATCATGAATTATATGTATGTAGGAGATGCCTCTTGTCGTTTATATGGTGTGCACATTTATACACATGTATATACACATATATATATACATACATACATACATGGTTACTCTATGTATGTGCATATTTTTATCTATATCTCCATCTCTGTATCTGTATCTATATTGATATTTGTACCTGTATCTATAGTCAGAGTTAGAGAGTGAATGGGCATATTCCTAGGAAGATAAAATGTGGTTGTATTCCTGGTAAGATATCATGTTTCTTTCCAGCTGACATGATTAATTTCCCACAATCTGACAAGCAGTGTGCTAGGTACCAGATAAACCAGACATAACTCTTAAGGAGTTCATGGTCTAGTCCTGAATTAGAAATTATTTTAATGTTGAATGTTTCACTCATGGATATATTTAATAGTTGGAAACATTGCGAGAAAAAATTCAAGGATTACAGAGCCATCAGAGCCCTCAGTAGGTAGTTCTAAATTTAATATGCTTTGCCTGGTCAGGAGGAGGATTGGAAAAGAAACACGGCAAGCGTGATTCTGGGGAAGAAGAGCCTCACATAAAGTGATCTGGTCTCAACTAAAAATATATCTGGCTTTATGGAAAAGCCAGGCCAACGAGACTAAATTCTCTGTTACCCCTTACTGCTGGCAAGTCACGAACGAAACATAGGATCCATTTGTCTGGTATTCACTTTTCTATGAGTTCTGTATAAGCGAGAACACAGGGAGAGTGCCATCAACATGCTTAGTATTAAATGTGTACACATAAGGTCTTGTTTGAAAATATGTGCAAACAGTGTGTGCATATTTTTCTAAAATGAAATGGGCTTATGCAGTGACGATTCCTTTTTCTCAATCTGTGGCATTTATGATGTATGTTTCATGTGTTTATAACCACATATCATATGTAATTTATATACACACACATATAGTCTCTAGAGGTCAGTAGAATATAAGAAATGGGCAAACATTCACATCTAGATGAGACCAGAGATTCTGAAGGCCATTTTTCAAATGATAAAATGATGATAGTCGACTAATGACATTAGGAACTAAAATCATTAATCAGTGTTAACAAAAAAATCATGTCATTCTTGTTCCTGAAATGAATCTGTTCTATTTATTTTAAGCAAATTTCATATAGATGAACATTTACATGGCAAGAACCTTGACAGAAACCCAAGCTGTAATTACTTTATGATGGTTTATTATAAGACCGTGATTCTCTAGAATACTTTTTGAAGATATTTTTAATGTTAACAGAACAAAATACTAAATTGTTTTTAAACACTTGACTATTACATTCAAAACACTACTTCTATTTTAGCTGCCAATTCAGTCTCCTCCACTCTTAGAAATGAATGATTTGATGATTTATATGTTGCAATTCTAATTGTTTTTATGAACTAAATGTCCCTGATGTTGGGAAATATCTTAGAAAGTTGTGATTTATTTTATATATAAAGCTAAAATTGTTGACAGTTCAGCAAATTACTGCACAGTTGAGCACATTGATCAGATTTTTCTCTAGAAATGTCATGCGCAAGGAAGTGTAGAAAATGATGGCAGGTAGCTATGAACTACTTGACGGTGGAGTTGCTGGCGCTCTTACACTCCATCCCATGCCAGAGAAAATAGTGTGGCAGAGCTTCCGGTTTCATCTGGATTTGAGAAGGAATGATTATCACCTGAGCTGAAGTTGCCTGCCATGGCTTAGAATTTAATATGTCTTGCACGTGTGAATGAAGATCACTCACACTTGGAACTAAGCTATCGATAGCCTATCCCATATGTGTTCATTTACACCATAGCAGATTGCATTCCTAGCTCAGTTTCCTCCATGATAAACCCTAATCCAGGGGTTGCAAACACAAATGCCTAGAGGGGAATATTCAGAAATAAGACAATAGGAGGTGACGGGGGATGGTAAAGAGCCATTCCAAATTTAAACACACACCTTCACACCAAGCCTATGCTAAATGAGACCAAACAGAAACCTATAAGCATTTTTAAAGAGTGATCACATGAAGTACTTAATAGAAATTTAGGCTTAGAGGGGCTTCAGTCATCACCAAGAGATCCCCAATAGGTATTTGATAAATATTGATAGATTACTTCCAATAGGTAATCTAGTCCTTACTTTGCTGCCAAATTATTAAATGAGGAAGATACAATATATTTCCTATCCTCAAGGAGTTTGCAGGGTAGTTGGATGCCTCCAGGGCATCCCCTCCCTTGCCTCTGTGCCCCATGTCTGCTCTCTCAAGCTTTTGCATTCTCTGTTCCATCTCCACAGAATTCCTTTCAGTCCTTGCAGCTTTCATAATTGTGTCTTTGCAAATGCTCATCCTTCTAGTCTTCTGCTAACAAGCCAGCTTGCCCCTGGCTGATTCCTATTCATCTTTTAGGTCTCAGGTTAAATGTTGATTCCTCCCAGAAGTTTCCTGGACTATCCCTCCCTAAGCCTAAACTCTGAGCTCCCACTCTGTAACTCTATAACAATGTACTTACCTTATTGTAACTCTGTTTACCATTTATAGAACTACCAGTCTAACTGTACATATCTGCATAATCTATTAAGCTCAGTGAAGGCATGAACCATGTGATCAAGCTTGTTCATGGTATATGGTGAAGCCTAGGAAAATATCTGGCAGCATGAAGTTTATTTAACCAGTAACTCTTGAATAAATGTTTAAATACATAAATGATCACAATGCATTGATAAATTAAAAAGAAGTTATCACATCTTCAAGAAACTGGGAAGGATTGACAGCCTTGTTTGGACTCAAGTCTTATTCAAGGACAGGTTCAAAGTGGTCCCAAGTGTTACCTTTCTTCTGCCTCTCCTTATCTGCCTTGAAATAATCAACGTCCCTAAGTACCAGAATAGAACCATCCTCTTAGCTGAAGGGGGGTGTACACTTTAAAGCTGTGGTTTTCGCGCTAGTCTCTGATCAGATTACTTATCAGAGACAGTAGACTTGTCCTGGTGAAACCCTAAAAGCAGTGACTCCCTCTCTCCACTCTAGTGATTGGTTTAAGATATGGAGCCTTGGCTATCAGAACTACTGAAAAAGATGATGGAGAATAAGTAAATATTGACTTGTTTTTAGTTGGGTCTAGGGACCTCACTTTATGTGAAGATCTTCTTCCTCCAAATCATCCTTCCCCACTCTTCTCCTTAAATGTTTCAATGAGGTCTTTGAGTTCTCTGATTTGATAAGATGGAGCTATCTCTCTTTACTTGCGCATGAAAGCCCCTAATAGGTGCCAGTCTTCCTTTTAACACCCAGAGACTTATGTTTGCATCCCAAACAGATTCCCACGCTATCGTTCTCTACAGAGGGACACATTTAAGTGACTGGGTAGTTTTTAGTGTCAGAGCACCCAATTCACTTCTGTTTGGTTTTTAGTTGGTTATGTTAGTTAAGCCAAACCCTCAAAGTAGAAAATTATTCTCATAGTACCCTGAAAAATGGTTAAGAATGGATTTGGAATTAAAGAGTGGACAACTTTAACCTTTCATGATTTTAACTCAGCTACATTCCAGGTATTATTTTAATTTGCAAATGTGTGATGAGTTTGGCGAGACGTATGAGGAATGTGGTAGAAAGAGCATTCAGATATGGTATCTTCTCCTTATTATTTGAAATTACCTTCTGCCTTTATCGTCTAGTCCTGTGCTGTCATTTATCTTTATTGTTGTCCAAAGGAGGTAGTATATATTTTATAAACAGTATAAAATGAGATTTTCTCCATATATTTATATGATTAAGACAGCTTTGGAACTATATTATCATTCAGAAAGAATAATGAGAAAGTTTTAGGAAGAACTAAAGCACACGTGATACAGCATGGAAGCTGATGGGGGAGCTCGCTATTATTCTACACTTTGGTAATATTTGCTATCTATTTTCAGGGATTCTCTTTTTTAGTATTGTGTCAGGAGAGTTAAAAAGAGGGACATGTGGAGATTAATCCTAAATCCTTTTCTTCATCTCTGGTAAAAGTTTAAGAACTCATCCATCAAAATATTTTCCTAAAAATTCATTATCTTTCTGTATGACACAAAAGCATAAACAACCTTACAGCCATCCTAGAAGTTCTTTAGATAACAATTTTTTTTTAGATAGCAATTTAATACAAATGTTCAACAACCAATAAAATAATTATTCTAATTTATACTAATAAACGTTAAAAGGCTGGTCAGTTTACTGTCCCCCTGGCAACATGCCTATTAAATGATTTGAGCTCACTACTGTAACTTCTCTTTTAATTTTTTACCTATACTTTCTTACCCCAATTTTTGCTTCCGTGAGGATTATGTTGGCATGTCCATTTATGCCTCACTCTCCTGTTTCTCCTCCAGCGTGTCCTATTAAATTCACTCAGATATCTTTTGTAGACACTCTTAATACCAAAAATAGTTTATTTTTTTTCTGGAATAAAAAAAGAAAGTTTTATCCCGTTGCGGAGCACAGGCTCCGGACGCGCAGGCCCAGCGGCCATGGCTCACGGGCCCAGCCGCTCCGCGGCATGTGGGATCTTCCCGGACCGGGGCACGAACCCACGTCCCCTGCATCGGCAGGCGGACTCTCAACCACTGCGCCACCAGGGAAGCCCAAAAAAGAAAGTTTTTGGAAAAACAGTAATTCTTTGTAGAGGGGAATGTACTTTCCATGAGAAAATATATTCCATTTGTAAAGAATTAGAACCACCTCAAACCAAGCACAGTATCCCTCATTTCCAAAGCGTTCTAGAATGAGAAATAATAATCAATATTGGAGTAAAAAATATATATATTTCAATTTAGTTAGATGATTTTACTTCACAAAAATGCATGCGATTATAAAAAATAGACCTTTGACTTTTAACTTGGGTTTATTTTGCAATTTTGTTCGTGCTTGTGGATTTGTTAATGTTAAATTGGTAATTGTTGATCTCTGAGGAGGGGTGTAGCATCTTCAGTCTGAGCTTATTACTGTGTAAAATATGGATTGCCTTTACCCTAATGGCCTCTGAATCCTATTACCATCCCATTAGAGAGTGTGGGATTTTAGTAATTCTGTTGTTGTTTCCAGTGGGCAGTGCATATAATGGGGAAGGGCAGGGGTTAATGCAATTCATCTCTTTTAATACTTGTAACTCTGAGTCCCTTATCACTCACTGTGGTTTCATTGGAGTCCCCTCCGCCCCTCCCCTCCCCCACCCCACACCGCTTCTTTCTGTTATCTTTAAGGCCCAATATCTTTCTATATGGCTTTCCTAACCAGAAGAGTTTGGAGAAGGGAGTTTTTGGTGATTCGTCAGTTCAAACAGAATTTTAGCTATTAGCTTTTCATAAACTGAAGATAAATAAGGTGGTGTGTCAGCTTGTGTGAAACAGGCTGCGGCCCAGAAAGGTTTTCAGTGACTGTCATTGTGCCAAGAATAGTATTGAAATAGCTCTTCAATCAAGATCATTTATAAGGCCTTTTGGAAGGAGAAGCATGAGACAAGCGGGTCGGATCAATGCCCACTAGTGTTCTGGGTATAATGTTTCCATGTGTTGGCGGAGACAGCTGTGTCCTGGGTCCTAACAGTGCTAGAGAGAGGAATTGGGAAAGATTTCAAAGCGATAGAAATTAGATTCCTTTAAAGAGAAGTTTCCGAGCAATGGTTAATTCCCTCTCTATCAGCTGTACTCGGTAGACATGTCTGATTACGTACCCCTGGTTTTATTCATGAAATTTGTTTTTAGCTAATACAGCTTTTTTCAGAATAAATACGAACATCAGATTACTTCCCGGTATGTCAAAACAAATTAGTTTCCCACAGTGATGCAGTGAAAGGTGTAACTATTTTCCTTTTTTATATGTCAGAAAGCATTACGGGGGCTGGGAAATTCCCACTTTTTCCCCCCTTAGCCCGAGAGCCTGGTGGTTTGCAAAGGTCTGGTTTAATGCAGAAGCATGGTCACCTAGAGCTCCAGCACCCCCCTCTGCTGCCATTAATGAGAATCGCATGCTGAGATCCTAAGAGGCATCTGAGCGCAGAAAAAGGCAGGGAGTGGCAGGAGGTGATCAAACCATTTCAATCTGTTGAAAGTGAGTGATATTCCCAGGGCTTATTGTTCACTTTCTCAGAGAATTAAGTTTCCATATGTTTCATCATAAATGGAACGAGTGTGCAACATTATTGCAACATGACAGTGTCTGCTGGATGATGCAGTAGAAAACTGGTGTTTGGGGGCAAATTTCTTCTTGCCTTCATGTTCTAAATATAGTGGTGGCCCACCTGTTATAGCTACTAGTCTAAGCCCAGTGGCGATGTTTAGATATGGTGCCTTGGTATGTAGTAGTTTGCATGTTTTTGTGAATATTCATGCATTGAGTTGTTCCTTAATTTGAGATGTCACTTCTCATATTTCTAGACAGACTGTGATATTATTTCTTTCCATCAATTGGGTGTGTTGAGTGAAATTTATTTTAGAAGGTAATTATGTAGCCACAGGTATAGTTTTTGTTCCAATGAATTGATATGAATAAGCATTGTTAAAAGATATTATTTCCTTTTGATGCTTAGTTACAGATTAACTTTTCAAACCACTTTTGTTCCCACAATCACTTGGGAAGCTCAAACAAACAAAAATGAAATAAAATAAAATCTACTACAGGTACCTACTGATGTTAGTGTTTTTAAAAAGCGATATACCTGAGACCATTTCTGAAAATTACTAGGCCCATGTAAGAGACATGTATAACCTATGTAGAATTTCTTACAGTTTTGCAAAGGGCAGTATGGGGGATCCTGGTTATTCAACAATTGGAGTGTGGATTTCTGTTTTGCATTTATGTTTGGGTCCCGTTTAATTCACCTCGTCTTTGTTCTTGAAACTTCCCTTCAGATCTGCCAATCTGCCAAGAAACATAAAAATCAGATGACATGAATGACATGAATGTTTCTCTCAATGAGAGAAAGATGTATCATCTTTTCTATCTTCATAAAGCCACAAACTTTTCAATTGTCTCTCTCAGTGTTCCCTTAATGCACAGTACACACATTATTTAACATTTGTTAAGTATCAGCAAATCAGTAATGAAATTTGACTCTCTGTTAAGACTACGTGGTTTGGTTCTTAAAAAAAAAAAAAAAAACAGGAAAACTAGTATCAGCATACAAAAATAAATGTGAATTATTGTGAGGGAGAGACAGGAATACTGAATACCACATTTTATACCATATTCCATTCTATGTTTTCTTGGCTACACACTCTCCAATAAGTTTATGATAGCAATGAAAAAAAGCACATTTATTTAAATACGTATTTTCTAACTATAAAAGTAGAATGGTCCGTGCATGAAATTCAGAAAGTTCAGAAAAAAGTGAACATAATAAAAACCACCCACAATCTCACCCAAATCTATTTTTAAATGCACTGAAGCAAATGAATATTTTAAGAATCAAGATTTTGTTTCATGCATTCATTGTTATACTGTGGGAATTCCCTCATGTATTAAGTAGCACTCAAAAACGTTATGTTACTATTCTACCAGAGTATATGCCTTAAAAATATACCATGACTTAAAAAGTAACTTTCACTAATTTTGTGATTATAAAAATCTAATTATATGCTTGTTATAAAATACTTCGGAAAAATATACAAGTGAAAAATGGTTTTACATTTTGAAATGCTAGTATAAAAAGATAAATACTGATAATAGTTTGGTCTATCATTTTGATCATTTTGCCTATATAATAAGTAATCATAATTATTATTTTTAAAATTTATGTTATTTCTATTGAGATTATACACTTGATCTTTTAATTTATTCACTTTCCACTGAATTTTCTGCTTAATTTCATCCTTCTAAAAACAAACTCAGATTTCTTTCTTTATAACTACCTTTAATATTTTTAGGGTATGATAAACTTCTGCTTGTCATTTTCATTGCTAATATTTTACCTCGGTAGTTTTTTTATTTTGTTTTTTCACATAAAGCTATTTAAACTCTTCATGTAGTAAAGCCTTCTAATATTTTAGCTATCTTGAATTGGTTCTCAGCTTTAAAAGGATCCACAGTATAAGGTCCAATAAATATGTACTATTTTCTCCTAGTAATTAAAAAAATGTTAATAACATTAAACTTTTAAATCCATTTAGAAATTTATGTGTGTGTCAGATAAGGATCTGTTTCCCCCTCAAAGTTAATCTATTATTGGAATTTTCACCTGTAGTCTATATTAAATCTCTTGTGCAGTAGAGTCTATTTCAGGGCCTTCTGCTCTGTAAAATATACTTGTGTGTGTGTATTTATATATATATATATTTTTTTTTTCTGCACTGTTAGTCCACTGATTTATCATACTAAATTTATAGTAATAGAGGAAGGCTTTCTTCCTTGTTTTTCTTCTGTTCAGAAGGTCATTCTTATTCATTTTCCCTAATAAGTTGAATAGAATCACGATATTAAAAACTTTAAGCATACATTTATATACATTAAATTCAGTTTGATGAAATTTCAACCAGATTTATTCAATTGTATGCATATATAGAACAGTAGGGAAACGTTAACCGTCTTCAACGGTATTTTTCTCTTTAATTTGAGGTTTTTATAAATGGTAGTTACTTTTTTCCCTCTTTTCTCCAACAAAATATTTCTACCCTTTTGAATATGTGCGTTTGGTGTTTTGATTTATTACTCTGTCATTTGTCTTAATCAGGCAATTTTTTTTGAATTTCATAAAAAATCCCTTACGCATTTGCGTACAATGATGCAAGAAATTTCTCCCACATTACTTCCTTTTCTTCTTAGAAAGCGATGTATGTCCGTTAAAAAGTGCTCATTATATTAGTCTACCAAGTGCCCAGGTACATCTTCTGAACCATAGCTGCACAAAATAAAATGCTGATTTAACATTGTTGGTCTTTATCCATTTGTGTGTCAACATTAAATGCACAAAGCAGTCTGAACGGTTCTGATTGCTCTAGCTTCCCAAGGGTAGAATTTTCTAAGATATAATCCATAGAAAGTCAGTCCAATATGAAACTCTGCAAAGAAAGTGTTCCTTTAGTGGAATAAGTTTGAGAAATAATTCATATAATAGCCTTTTCTTGGCACTTCATAATAACTATTATCATATTAAAAGCTCTGGGAAGGTCGACAATAAAAACTTCTCTCATCTATTTGAACCCAACTTCTCCCAGATTTTAATCAATAAAATGAACATTTGCTGTTTTTTTGGAGGAGGGGGCAATTGTTTGGTTTGATGGTTTGTGTTTTGTTATGGGATAAATGTAATACTTATCACTCAACCAACAAACATACTGAGCATTCAAATGGCATTATTCCAATCAATTTCAATTTCCAGTGAGTCTTGTTTCTTTTAGGTGTGGAATGAAAGATAGTTCTACTCAGATCTTTAGAGGCAGATCTCGAAGCATTTCATTCACTGACCATTTGCTTAATGGTTAATAACAGTGCGGTTGCAGTAGGCAGTGTTATACCATCATCATACACAGAAGCTCTATGCTCCTTTGCAAATAAATTAAGCTTTTCGCAGATCAATTTTTTTCTGTAAAATGGGGACAGTATCACTGCCGGAAGTTACGAGCAGCAGCAATGATGCATATAAACTCCTTAATACAATTTCTACACAGAGAAGCCACTTATAAAATTACAGGTGGCATTACACTTAATAATCACTTACAAGAAAAATGAATAGGACATATTCCCTGTTCTCAAACGCCCTAACAGTTGGTGCAATAAGAAGTAACAATTTCATAATGCTTTGCAATTGACATGTATTTTAATGGTACACTGTTGAGAGGGTGAGTATGCAAGTAAGAGAAAGAACAGACAAATGCAGTGAGGGAGCTGAAATCAAGTGATACAGAGGTTCTCAGGGGGTGGTTATTCCACATTCCAGTATATGCCAGTCCAGAATGAGGATTTTACCCAGGTTGAGTATGGGAGGCTGTCACAAGTTCCTTAGCTCCAAGTGCTTGCTAAGTTGGGCTTCTTCTCTGGTAACCGTTTTATGGAATGTGATTTTAAAAGCATCCCAAAGTTGTGAGTGCCTTTGTGTCCTGTTGACATCTGATTCATCAGTGGGTAAACATCCTGCCATTGTTACTGGAGCACCATTTTAACCTCCCGGAAGCGAAGCCCCAGCTCAGCAAGAACAAGGTGGAAATGTTGGTAAACCCCTTTATTGCTTTAAGTCTAGACTACCGTAATTCTCCACTTGAGGATCTTCTAAACTGTGCTATTTATAGGATGCAGCTTAAGAGTATAATGCAGCCCCAATCCTTCCTGGCATTTTGTCACATCAGCATATTTAGAACCATCAATTCAGTCCTCGTATCAGTTACCCATAAAATAAACATTACATTGATTGTGAAGTCATTTTGCTCGCACAAATGGTACCACAGAGATGTGGTTTCATTCTGCCTGTCTCATGGATTTTTCTTTCACCAAACCCTGGTCACTTCTAAAGACTTAAATTTGGAAGTTTTCGATATGGTCCGTGAGCTTGAGATGAGTATATTTAAAGTTATGTTGGCAAGCTTTAGCTTTTATTATATTTTTAAAGGTAAATTCTTTATTACTTCAGGAAAATATCTGTTCTTTATAGATGGGAAAAACATAAATTTCCTTTTTTGTGTTTTTTAATGTCATAACCATAATGTTCAATATTATGGAGAAAATATGGGCTCAGATATTTTTCTATACATATACTATAAAATGTCTAATAAAATGAAATTTATATCACACATGATTTAGTAGGCTACTTTTTGAATTGATGTCACTGTGGTCTTTTTCTTTACTTTAAAAACTTTATTTTATAACTATAATTTTTCATTTTATAAAATACGCGATTTTTTCATTTAACAATTATTCCTTATATAAATATTTATCAAGTGTTCACTCTTTACATGGCCCTGCCCTAGTTTCTGAAGGAATACAGTAATAGATAAAACAGACACAGCCCATATCGCTATGGAAATAATCCTCTATTGGTAGAGATTGGAGCTCCTTTCATTTTGGAGCTATTATAAAAAAGATGATTTGGGGTCTCAATTGAATCACTCAGGAATATTTGATCTGGCCCTCTCTTTCCATTCATGCTAAGAATACAAGTTTTTTTGTTTTTTGTTTTTTAAAGGGGATGGCCTTGGAAAAGCTTTCCACTTTCTGCCATCTTTTGTAGAAATTCTTCTAGTCATGGACCTCTAACTTGATCATCTTCTTATGGGCATAAATTCTTCCTCTGTTTGGGCTCTTTGAATTAAGACTTTTTTTGAACTGCATTGTTGGTTATAATCCCCAGGCTCTTTGCCAAATCCCATTTAGCTGTAAGCCTCACCCAAAACTATGGGACTCTGGTCACTGTTCATTTCTTTAGGCTTCTGTCTATCTGTGAAGAGAAGTTGGGAATTAAGACTTAAATTAAAACTATAAATGCTTATTCCTCATCTTCACTCTAAGATTTCTAGATTTGCCTTTAGATGATAACATATACATTGTATCCTTTGAGTCTATCCATCCAGTTTGTAAGAACACTCCTGAAATTGGAAAGAACGTCCCCAGTCACAGCTATTTCTTTTAGAGTTTTGAGATAAACCACCGTTGTAGATCTTTGCATTACTGGTCACAAGCATTTCTGGAATGGGTCCCTGTATAGCAGGAATGCTTGCTACTTTCTTCCCTCTCACCTCAGCAAAATAGGCATGTTGGCAACATCATGTTAGTCATATCATGCTGATGTCATTGGGTGACAATCACATGTAGATTTCGAGATGACTGGGATACATTTCTTTGCTGAAATGTGACTTTTCTCTTGCATATCTAGAGTTTCATGTACATTCCTTAAGTTACACATTCTCTGCCTGTTAGAAAGGAATATTGTATATAACAATGATAAAATATGCAGTATTTAAGAAGAACTTAAATTCTTTAAATCTGCTAGTAGATTAGAAATCTGGCTTGAAGCATCCACTGCTAAAATTAAACTGTATTAAGATCAGCTCATACAATGCCAGGTGCCAACTTTCTGTTTCCTTCTGTCTTTAGCCATCCAGTATAGAAGTTGTATTTCTCATTGATGATAACATACGACTTTGCTCCTAAATGCACTATGTGAAATGCGAATTTGAGAAAGCACATGGTTTTTATTTTAATCTTTAAAATATGTAATCTATAAAAATATAATGCTTAATCTAACCAACATGGGAGTGTAGTAGCTAAACATGGTTCTAGAAACCCGAGTTGTTACAAATAAGTCTCTCTCGTAGATATTAGAAATCAGCCACCATCAAGATAATAATCAACTTAGAAATAGTGTTTGCATCCAGCTTTCCTTCTATATAGATATGTAATTGTTGTGTGTTTTGTTTAACATAAAAGATGATGTTTTCATTAATTAGAAATAACATTTTTAAAGCCTAGACTAAAAATGTAATGCTCTTAAAGTAATTGCAATTTTGTGGCATGCTTCAGTATTTATTTTTATAGAGTCAAAGGCTCAGAGGGTGGAGAGCGAGAGAATTGTATACTTCAGCCTCCTTCCCTATGGAAAGAACTAACCCCAAGCAGTGATTTTCTGTCTTCGATCATATGTTGATAGACGGCTGAAAAGAAAGTCTGATCAGTTCACCAATGTCACACTATTTTTGACACACCAAAGTCCTTGCAATTTTACTTACACATACAGATTAGGAAGTGAAAGACTGATTAGCTCTGGCAGTTTGAAAAGTATTATGTTTGTTCTGACCCCAGCTCAAATGAAAGTAGAATGATTCCAAACCTTGGAATGGTCACAAAACTGAAATTACTCATTTGAAACTGCCAGGACCGATCAGTGCAAAATCAAGACGTTCTTTTGGGTCCTTCATTTGGAGAACATCAATTTCAAGGATTTAAGATAATTGTCTCACCTTATTATCAGAAAATCTTCCTTTACATGGGCAGCTACTGTCTCTCAAGACAAGATAGCCCCCCACTTATTAAGAAGGGAAAGAAAAGACAAGGTACTGGGAGAATAAGCTATCAAAAGAAAAATTAGTGAAAATGAATCAAAAGACTTTAAGCAATAAAATTAGGTTTCTCCTACTCACTTAGAATCACAGATATTCTAAGGCACCAAGAAATAGGTAGCCCAAAGCTGACTTTTGAAATATGGGGAAACTGAGGCTCCGAGAATGGAAGTGACTTACACAGAAAATTAGGACTAGGGAATTGATGAGAATTGACTCTGGTTTTTGTTCCTGATCAAGATTTATGACATGAAATCTAACATCACCAACATTCACAGTAAATAGACCCATTCTGCAACAAAAGGTTAATTTTCAAACGAGTTACTTTTTCAAAAAATACTAGCCCTCAAGCAGGCGTGAAATATTTCTTGTATTACTGTTCTCATTAAGGAGAATAAACAGAGAACCATTTGGATTTCCTCAGTTGTTTAGTATTCCTTTAGCAATTTCAGACTTATTTGTGTCTGAGGAAGGAAGCCTCTTCTATCGAAACATGACATATAAACTAATGGCTGGTTTTGACATTGAACTTCAGATCTAGGATTGGTAGGAGTGTTTGCACTTAATGTTTGTAATGTACAAATAGATCCTTGTGTAAATCCTCAGCAAGAACAGCCTTGTGTAAACCCTTCTCCGCCATCTCTCCCCTCCCTCCAAAAAATAAAGGAGGAAAAACTCCATCACAGACACTAAGCATGGGGATTATTGGAAAGACAGAATGACTATTTGGTTTAAGTGTAATTTCAGTGTGTAAATGTTCACAGCTACCTAAGGAGTGAACAGAAGGCAAAACCTCCCTACCCTTATTTAGGTTTCCCCTTTTGATTTGAATTCTCCCCCCTTGAATTCCCTTTGAATTCTACCTTGTCCAGTGACCCCTGTTGTTTTCTAGTGCGATGGCAAGTTGTATGCTAGATGGCTCAACAACTACTGGGGTTGATGGGGGAGTAGCAACACTAATTTAATGCTAATTATGTGCTAAACCGTTGACTATCATTTCAAGTAAACCTAAATGACAAAAGTAAGTAGCATCCCTATTTTGCAGATTAGAAAATGGAGGCACTAAAAGTCTAGGTAGTTTCTTGTATGCTAACACATATATATGGAATCTAAATTTAAAAAAATTTGCTTCTGAAGAACCTAGGGGCAGGACAAGAATAAAGACGCGGACGTAGAGAATGGACTTGAGGACACGGGGAGGGGGCAGGGTAAGCTGGGACGAAGTGAGAGAGTGGCAAGGACATATGTACACTACCAAATGTAAAATAGATAGCTAGTGGGAAGCAGCCGCATAGCACAGGGAGATCAGCTTGGTGCTTTGTGACCACCTAGAGGCGTGGGATAGGGAGGGTGGGAGGGAGATGCAATAGAGAGGGGATATGGGGATATATGTACATGTATAGCTGATTCACTTTGTTATAAAGCAGAAACTAACACACCATTGTAAAGCAATTATACTCCAATAAAGGTGTGAAAAAAATATAAAAATAAAGCTTTACTGCCTAAAAGTCTAGGTAGCTTCTATGATGTCCCATAGCTAGGAAGCAGGAAACCTGGCTTTGACTCTGCCACGCCCCTGTTTGCCCCCTTCTACTGGACTGTCTCCCCTGAGGACACCCCTAGAGACCCTTAGTTCCAAGAATCTCCTGGGCTGATTCCCACTGATTTTATTGTTCCATCAGTGAATTTTCCGTTTTAATGATAGGCAAAAAAATATTCAGAGGCATTCAGAAATCTCTCTTCTTCCATCAGGACTTCTGTGTCACATTTGAAGGAAAGTGATCAAGGTTTTCTCCAGCAATCAGTTTACCTTCAGAGGATACAATACAGTGCTAGAACTACGGCTCCCAAAAATATATGAAGAGGCCAGTTCAGAGCCTTGCTTTTCCAAATCCAGCTTTTTAAGGGAAAGCCTCATGGGCTTAGACCTCCACTTCTCAGCTCCCACCCTCTCAGAGTTATGAGGGTTTCTTCTGTCTGAAGTAGTAAGACTGGGGCAAGTGTTGCTGGGACATTAAATGCACATTTGAAATGTCCCTTGGAATGTCCTAGGAATGGTTCACTTAAACAGGGCAGATAAAACCGGCGTTTGACACTATAGGGGAGGGGAAGCAGGTGAGAGAAATAATAGTATTATATTCCTCCTAATGTATACGTACTCATATGTTATTATATTAAAATTAACATTTATTTCTATACTTATTTTAATATTATAATGCTATAGTATTATTTATAAGATTATACATGGTGCTGTATTTCAGTATTTCTATAATATTCTGTACAAATCTCTCCCAGCTTACCATATTTTTTTTGTAGTTACACGCATACACACACACACACACACTGCTCCCACTCTGCTGTTTACTTGCTACTCTGTGCTCGTCACCCCTGGTTCTTCAGTGCCCAGCATATTCTGAATAAGCAGGAAATGTTGACTAAAAGAATGAATGAACAAACCTACAAATGACAGGAGGCACTGAGATTACTTACACCCACATGCCATGAGATTCGATGCATTAACCCCTCTTGCAGTCAGAGAGATTGCTTCATGAGAGATCCGTCAAGCATGAAGGAGTGAAGTAAAACTGGCACATGGATATTGTATGTAGGCTACTGTCTGTTAACTTTCCATTTTTACTTTACATACCAGGAGAGCAGATTGATATTGCATTTTAATTGTGTATATTAGCGGAAGGCATATGGTTACAACATTTTCCTATTTACCTTCTGTAACATGAAATTTGTCATTTTCCTCAGGAAATTTTCTCCCAGGATTGAAGGGAGAATGCCTGCTTTTTACACCAGTTCAATTTTCTCCCGTGCAAAAGTCTCCTGAGATATGTAACGAGTCAATGCCAAGATGATGCTGGCACCATTTTCTTATTGCCATGGTGATCTCCAGCTCTCCTGAAATCTCAAGGGAGACGATGGTATTTTAAAAGCAACTTGAATTTTGGCAATTAAAAAAGCTGGAAGGCATCGTCTTTCTCCATTTTGCCAGCTTTGGTAAATGTGGATACAAATGATGTCTAGAGAGGAAGGAGATGATTGCACTTTATTAGGTGGGTAACCCCGTGTTAGAAGATGAAAAGCATCATGGAAGTTATATGTGGGGTATTTATGGCGATTCAGAGCCCTACTGTGAATCTTAAAGTGTCCTCATCACAGCCTCCCTACAAACAGCTATTCTCTTCCCCGTGGTCACTAGCATTTTAACAGACAGTTGAAGGCATGACTGTCAGAGTATTTTAATGTTGGAAGCACTGTGTCATATATGTAAATGTTGGCAGTCATCAAAGTAAAGGGAAAAAAGTGATTCTCCTAAACTGGAAATTAAGTTAGACAAGCATAATTCAGACTCCAGGTTAATCACAGCCTCTTCCCATCAGGAAAGTTCTTACGTTAAGAGTTCTTCATTTGAGCAACTGCGCTCTCCTAGAAAAGCCTCAAAGATTAAAGGGTTTTGTTTCACTTCAGAAGACACTGGAAATTTTCTTAGGTATTCCTTTTGAGCTATAAAATGAACACTTGGAATAAATGAACACAGAAGCAAACATTAAAGGGCAAAACGTATATAGGGGAGGAACCAGGGCTGGTGGAAGGAAAGCGACTTCTTGTATCTTTGGGTACAACTTTGTGTTTAGCGTGAGCTGGGAAAGTAATAGGCAGCTAAAGATAGGGCTTCGGGTCATTTTGTGTGTGTCGTCCTATTAGGGCAGCAAATTGTCAAGGGCAAAGAAAGAGAAAGAGTGGAATAATGCTCTTTAATTAGGAACTTCACACAAATGCAGATTCCCAATTTGCAG
This sequence comes from Delphinapterus leucas, assembly GCF_059928025.1. NCBI lineage: Eukaryota > Metazoa > Chordata > Mammalia > Artiodactyla > Monodontidae > Delphinapterus > Delphinapterus leucas. The sequence continues at coordinate 142,514,665 of NC_143131.1, forward strand.
GTGGGCATTTTAATTGATTTTTACAGCCACCTATACCTAATGTTTCGCAGTTAAAAATAAATCATATAACTCTCAAGTGCTGCCTCTTGCATATAATTAAAATCTGATTATATCTGAACATTATCAGCAGCTCGAAATTAAGAATTTTCTATGGATCTGTTTGATTCCATTGGGGAAAATACTGCCAGCAAGGAGTTTGGTGGCCTCAATGGCAAAACTCAGAGGCCTGTTTTCTTGTTTTAAATCCCTCTGGGTAAGAGCAGTGACTATGTTTGCTCACTATCTTCTTTAATGCCATTTTTAGCTGCTGTGACCTGAAATAGAAGTAGCCAGATGGTTTTGTGGGAGGTTTTAAAATTATTATTGTTATTTGTTTGTTGACTGCTTGTGTGTTGTGTTTAGCACAGAGATTTGGTGATTTTTAAAAAATTGTTCACTGTTTTTTGATTAGTGCAATGTCCCTATGATAGCTGACAGATGACTTGCTGAGTGGAAAAGCTCAGTGAGGTGATTGAGAATAGCATAAAGAGCTTCATTATTTTGTTTTCATTTACAGATACATGGAATCCAGAAAACTAAAAAGTCCTCCCAAGGCTCTTTTATTGCACAAATATGTTAATTTTCAGTCTGAGCTGATAACTTTTTCCTTCTATATTCTCACTAATGGTATGTTCCTGTATTCAGTGTTTTAATCTATGCCTTTAGCCAGATTTGGGATTTTTTTTTACTTGTTTCTAGTAATATGTTCTGGAAATTAAAGATGGAGATGGATTTGGGCAACACGTTAGAAAGTTTTTGTTAATAGAACAGGTGTTAAATGTATGCTTGCTCTTTTTTATATAAGAAAGATTTTTTTCTTAATTTTTAAGCACAGTTTGAAAAAATATCTACACCATTTAAAAGAGAATTTCAGCATCCCCACTGTGCTGTAGTTTTTCTTTTCCTGAAAATAGATCCACAAATGTCATAAATTAGTCTACAGATTTTACCTTATTATGCTTCCTCCTTCAAAAAATATGCAGGAAAGTGATTATATGTGGTGTTCAACTCAAGGCTGATGAGTTGGTTGTAATTATCAAGGCAGATATAATGAGATGAAAACAACTCTTTCTCGAGGGCCTCCGAGGAGTTTTCAGTCACTATCATAACCCTGTCACGCTGGGTTAACTGTTTTCTGCCCAAGTAGATGTCAACACAATTAATTTCGCAGTTTCCTCAGCTGATATGGTTAGGGTTCATTTGCTCATCTAGGCAAGAAAATCCCCATATGTTAAGGGTGGAACTGATTTCTGGGTTCTTCATAGGCAGATGAAACAATGAGAAAAATAGACACTTCTCTGTGTTTATATGTAACTAAATGGCACTTTCTCTCTTTTTGTCCTCAGACATATAGTTCTTGTCATTATTTGCCATTGCCATTTGACGTGTACTCCATCATTCAGTCACTCAACAAATATTTATCAGGTGCCAGCATAGTGCAAGGCCTTTTGCCAAGCTGTGAGGTTACAGGGAGAGCAAAGCCAAAAAGCCCTTGTGGAGTTGGCAGTCCATCTGAGAAGAAAGACATTATTTAAATAATTGTACCAATATATCTAATTAACAGAAAAATGTGAAAAACAACTAGATAATTCACGTGGTCCTTGTAACTCGTTCTTTAGCCCTGACATAATAAATGTTTGCCATGGAAGAGATTCAATAGAACTTTCCACAATGATGGAAATATTCTACATCTGTGTTTTCCAATACATTGACACTAGCCATATTTGACTTATTGAGAACTTGAAATGTGGGTGGTGTGACTGAGGAACAGAGTTTTTAATTTTCTTTAATTTTAATTAACTTACACTTAAATATAAACAGACACATGTGGCTCTTGACTACCATATTAGATGACGCTACTCTAAAACGTACCATATTATTACCCGTATCTACTTTTGCCCTTGAAAATGGCACTTGCTACAGCATAAAAACAGGACAAGGTATGTGTAAGTTTGATTTGTCATTTACTCCATGAGCTGTAAGGAACACTTTCAAAGACCAAGAGAATCTATGAGGGAATGACTATGTTTTTGCATACTTGATAAGAAATCATGAAATAGGGCTTCCCTGGTGGTGCAGTGGTTAAGAACCCTCCTGCCAATGCAGGGGACATGGGTTCGAGCCCTGGTCCGGGAAGATCCCACATGCCACGGAGCAACTAAGCCCGTGTGCCACAACTACTGAGCCTGTGCTCTAGAGCCCGCGAGCCACAACTACTGAAGCCCGCGTGCCTAGAGCCCGTGCTCCGCAACAAGAGAAGCCACCGCAGTGAGAAGCCCACACACCACAACGAAGAGTAGCCCCCACTTGCCACAACTAGAGAAAAACCTACGTGCAGCAACGAAGACCCAATGCAGCCATGAATGAATGAATGAATGTATTAAAAAAAAGAAATGATGAAATAATGTCCTCGATCTTAGTGTGTGAGTAGATTACAAGTTCATCTTTAATTTATGTCTTGAATCCTGTACCTGGTGAGGATATTTTCCTAAGTCCAATATTTTTTTGTTATTCTTGCTCTATGAGTCACTGAGATTGTATATTAATTTAGTTGATTAATGTGATTTATTACCATAAATCTTCTCCTTTAGCTTATGCTGCCACTTAGTCAAAACTGCAAATGTATTTTCACCCAGAATTGTATTCAACATCATTCCACTGTAACCAATTTCTCATGCTCATTTCGTAGCGTGTATGTATTTATTAATGATGGAAATTGAAAGAGAGAAAAGGAACTGGGGCAGGGGGGCATGCAGAAGGATGCAAAGAGGAAGAGGAACGGAAAAGCAAGGAAGGGGGAGAGAAAGGCGGTACCATAGAATTAAAACAACCCAGAGGAGGTAGCCTTTGTTGCCAGGGAACGTGGGAATCCTTTGGCCGTGCATACAGCTATGATCATTAAAATTGCCATCCCATTTCCTTCCTCTGGCATTTTTATTACTATCTAGATTCCTCGTCCCTGCAGTTTTGTAGTATAGAGAATAACCGAGTGTTTTTGGACCCTACATTCCTCAGCTGCTTCTTGTTTGTTTCTCATTCTATTTCTTGCCAAAGAAGGAAAAATGAGCCAAACAATTTTCTGCTCCTTCTCTTTTCCAACTGATATCCAGGACCTTTTAACTCACTGCCTTGTATGAAACCCCCTGCTGGGCATCTGTAAGATGTGTGTGTGTCACCTCTCCACTTGGGGTTCACGCCATCATACTGTCTCACCATCTGTGTTTTTTTATTGATGAGGGCAGAGCAAAGAAAAAATATTTCCCTATCAATTTCTACTGAAGACTGAGTGTTCTGGGTCATGGTTTGGGTCAAGTAAGCTTGCGGGGGGGTGGGAAGAATATATGTTGTTGAGACTATTTTAGACTATTTGCTCAAGCCCATTGAAGAGGAAAATGTATCTTATGAATGCATTTCAACTCATAAATTCATATATTCTTTCAGTTGATATGAATTGAGTGCATACTTTGCAATGGCTTTCCTAGATTCAGATGATATATGGAAAGAGAAAGATAGAGAGCAAGACAGACAAGGAAACTGATAAATGGAACTTACATTTTGTCAGGCAGTGGGGCCAGAAAGGAGAAAGAAAATAAATATGTAAACAAGGGACAAAAGAAAACTTCATAGAGATAAAGGCTGAAAGATAAATTAATGCAGAGTCATATGATAATAAATGGTCATGAGGAGAACTTCCTTAAAAGAAGATGGTCAGGGGCTTCCCTGGTGGCGCAGTGGTTGGGAGTCTGCCTGCCGATGCAGGGGACACGGGTTCGTGCCCCGGTCCGGGAAGATCCCACATGCCACGGAGCGGCTGGGCCCGTGAGCCGTGGCCGCTGAGCCTGTGCGCCCGGAGCCTGTGCTCCGCGACGGGAGAGGCCACAGCAGTGAGAGGCCCGCATACTGCAAAAAAAAAAAAAAAAAAAAAAAAAAGGATGGTCATGGAAGGCCTCGTAAAAACGGGGACAGTTGAACTGAGACTTGGGTGATAGAGGGAGCCTGCTGTGGGAATAGCTGTGGTAGAGCTTTCCAAGGAACACCAAGGCCAAGGATCCTGAGATGAATATGACTCTGATATTTCAGATTCTCAGAGTTTGAAGAACACATAGATCCAGTAGGCTGAAGCGACATGAAGAAGAGGGAGGGGGTGTTAGAGAAGGTTATAGATACTTAAGTGTTGCTAGTTGCTTGACCACCTAGTTGTCCTTTTGCCTGTGTGACAGGTTAGTAATCAATTAATAGACCATACAGTTTCTTAAATTCCATTAGATAGTATGAGGTCATAATATTATTTCAGTTTTATTGTTGAAACCAGAGGTGTTTCCTTGAATTGTTTAATATCTATTTTAAGGAGGAAGTTTACGTTGGTTTCAGATGTCACAGATTTCAAGGCATTAAGGTAAAAAAGTTCAGGTTCAGAAATAGCTGTAGGTTGCGTAAAAGTATTCTTTAAGACCATAGAATCTATCAACAGCTGAATGGATAAAGATGTGGTACATATATACAATGTAATGTTACTCAGACATAAAAAGGAATGAAATAATGCCATTTGCAGCAACATGGATGGACCTAGAGTTTATCATACTAAGTGAAGTCAGACAGACAAAGACAAATTATATGATATCACTTATATGTGAAATCTAAAAAAATGATACAAATGAACTTATTTACAGAACAGAAATAGACTCACAGATGCAGAAAACAAACTTATGCTTACCAATGGGCAAAGGTGGGGATAAGTTAGGAGTTTGGGATTAAAACATACACACTACTATATGTAGAGTAGATAACCAACGAGGACCTACTGTACAGCACCGAGAACTATACTCAGTATCTTGTAATAACCTATAGTGGAAAAGAATCTAAAAAAGAATATATATACATACACACACACAGGCATATGTACATATATATTTTTTACATTACTGAATCACTTGGCTATACACCTGAAACTAACACAACATTGTAAATCAACTATATTTCAATAAAAATTTTTTAAAAAGGAAATACTTGCAGAATACTTAAAAGTGTTCTTTAAGACCATAGAATCAGTTTGAGAAATAGGAATGAAGAAGTTGAACTTATACTGTTGTCTCTTCCTCATCACTGGTGAGGGAGGATGGAAGGATCTGTATCTCCAAGCCTTGCTAAAGACACAGCACTTGCAAACAAGAGGCAGCAGAAGGAAGGCGAGTGTCACAGTGGGACATGAAAAAGAAACTCTACAACAGTGCTTTATTTTCCATTAAGTACCTCCTTTAATTGGTCTGGAGTTTCATGTCTGTGTGTTTCGAAATGTGTCTCAGGGGTGAGGCATGTATCCCCCCATTTTCATAACTCAGAGTTCTGATTAGTGTGAAATAAAACAATACTAAACTGGTTTCTGATTTTGTTAAAACACTGAATTTGAAAAGACTGAAAATGGTAGACGATAGTAACAGAAAAAGAAAAGGCAAACATGAAACATGAGAACTGGACCTGTCAGTCCTGTTTACTACTAAAATAATGCCTGGTACATGGTAGATGCTCAGGAAATGTTTGTCAAGAATGGTAGAAGGTGGAGGTGGAAAATGAGTACATACTCTGCAATTAAAACTAAAGCAGGTAAAATAGCTTAAGCCTTAAATAAGCCTTGAAACTCAAATTGGAAAGTTAGTAATTAGCGAATTACCAATTCATTAACAAAATAGGGCAGTGAGCATTCTTTCAGTCTTCTCCTTTGTATTCCAAATTGATATTGATGATTAATGTTGTTTTGGCTCCGTCATCAGGAGGCTTTGTTTTACGTGGTTTAGTCACTTTTAATCTTTTGGGGTCGCTTTCTTGTGACCTAAGTATCTAGTAGGTCTCCATGTCTGTAAGTACATTCTTATGTTGGATTTGAGTTTCTATAAGGCTTATCATTCAAAAATCCTCTACTATTTTCCTTGTCTGAGAAGAGTAAGTCCTCTAGAGTATGTTCCTGATACCTGGGGCACCAGGATGAGTTATATCAGTGTGTTCAAACTGTTTTTGATGGGTGCTTACGATGACCCAGATCTTTTGGCAGATGCCAAGGCTAAGAGCAAACTTAGGACCAAGCTTCTGGTAGCTTGAAGAGTTTTAGGGGAAAAAATGCATGATTACTAAGTGGTGTAAAATAATGAAGGCACAATGAATGAAGTCTGTAGATGATGCAAAGAGAGAAACAATGATTAATTCTATTTGGACACATTCAGAAAGATTTCCTAGAGCCGAACTTTGAAAAGTATTGGGGAAGCAAACAGAAAGATGATATTCCAGGCAGAGGGAAGCGGTTTGATCACAGACTTGGAGGTGTGCAATAAGGTGTGTTTCTTGACCTGCGATTAATGACAAGGTCATCCCTTGTCAGTGCAGAGAGATGAAATCACAAATGTTGTCCAGGCCAGATCGTGCATGTGCTCCTAAAGTTACTGAGTGCTTTCCACTTTATGCCGTAGTCCATGGGACATCATTAAAGAATTTTAAACGTGAGAATGTAATGATTTTATGTTCATTTTTATTTTTTAAAAACCATGTTGGCAAACGGAAGTATGGAAACAACAGTACTCAAATCTTTTATTCTTTGTTAAAAAATATTCTTTTATCACTCGAAATTAAGAATCTGCTATGAGTCAGCTTTTGTCTATATGCTGAGTACAGGGGTATGAACAATGAATAAATATTCGCAGTAGGGCATGCTGTGACTCTCAAAGGCAATGATTATATAAGTTACACTATCCAAAAAGGGCCAGTGAATAACTGTTCACCCCAAAGTTCTCCCTTTAAATATAGCCTCCTGTCCCCACTGAGAAGTTTTCCCCTGGGGTTACTGCCACTGAGTATAATTAGGCCACCTGCATGTGTGCTTGAGGATTATGTGTTGAACAAGTCTTCTCTTCATTGGGCAGAATAGCTATCTAATGGGAACTCAATTTTGAACATGTATGTAAATGTTTGGTGTAACCACATCCTCTTACTGTTACTGAACCTGTTCAGGCACGGGGTACATTGGCCACAATTTCCTTATCATCTCACAAAGTGGTTCATAACTAGGAATGCATATCAGGATCAAGAGAGGAACTTTTTAAAACTCTGCATATGGGCTTCCCTGGTGGCGCAGTGGTTGAGAGTCTGCCTGCCGAAGCAGGGAACACGGGTTCGTGCCCCGGTCCGGGAGGATCCCACATGCTGCGGGGCGGCTGGGCCCGTGAGCCATGGCCACTGAGCCTAAGCATCCGGAGCCTGTGCTCCGCAGCGGGAAACGCCACAGCAGTGAGAGGCCCGCATACTGCAAAAAAAACCAAAACAAAACAAAAAAAACACACAAAAAAACTCTGCATATATGGGTGCCAGCTAAGAGATCAGAATCTCTAATCTCAGATTAGGGCTAGGACCCTGAAGAATTTGTAGTTTTAAAAGCTCCCCCAGTGGATTCTTACACATTCACCTACTTGAAAAACCACTCATTCTAATCAGGTATCCCAAAGCATAGATTTTTAGAGCTAAGACTAGAAATCCCATCCCCTGAGGCCTAGCTCAGGGCACTTCCCATTACTGCACCTCTTCCTGTGTCCAGCCAGCCAGCCCAGGACCTGGAGCCAAGAAATCTGTGTTTGCATTGCTTTAATCTCAGTCTAAGTGTATTAGTTGGCTCATGCTGCTATAACAAAATACCATAGTCTGCATGGTTTAAACAGTAGACATTTATTTCTCACAGTTCTGGAGGCTGGAAATCTGAGATCAGGGTGCCAGTGTGGTTGGGTTCTTGGTGAGGGCTCTCTTCCTTGGCTGACAGATGGCTACCTTCTTACTGTGTCCTCACCTTACGAAGGGGAGGGAGAGGGAGAGAGAAAAAAAGAGAGCGAGAAAAGGAGAGAGGAAGGGGAGGAAAGCTCTCTGGTCTCTTCTTATAAGGGCACCAATACCATCACGAGGACCCTACACTCATGACCTCATCTAAACCAATTTACCTCCCAAAGGCCCCACCTCCTAATATCATTACATTGGGAGTTAGGGCTTCATCACGTGAATTTTGCAGAAGCACAAACATTCAGTCCATTACACTAAGAGAGTGGTTCTCAACCCTGGCTTCACATTAGTGTCATGTGGGGAGCTTTAAGAGAATACTGTCTCTCTGATCCTAGCCCATGAGATTCAAATTTATTATGTTTGCTAGGCCTACCTCTTCATCCTGCTGGTGATATAACTTTACTTACATCCTTGATTTTGTCATCTGCAAAATGGGAATGGCATTCCTAGCTCTGCTCAAGATGACATGAGATTACAGATATCAGAAGGTATTGGTTATCTCTCAAGCATTATAAAAGTACAATTTTCAGTCTTAATTAACTGTCTTTCTTTGTTAAGGAGCTTCACATGAAATCAGTATTTTAAGTTTTACATAGCAGAGCTTTTAAGGTCCAGGTTTTCTGCTCGCTGCTGCTCAGATGATATCAGGAAATCAATCCCCCAAGAAAGCATAAATCCGGGGTCACAAGTTCTAATACCCACCGGGCCAGGACAGACCTTGTAAATAAAGAGGGAGTGAGCCAACAGTGAGGAAAATCATTCAGTGCTCTGAGCCACTTTTGATTGAAACCTAGGAGAGAGAAACATCTCCCTTCTACTAGAAAAGTAATAGTGCAAGCATGGTGACTAATGGCAGCTGGCATTGGCCTCTCAGGGCGGGGGAAGCTAGAGAATGAATGCCGTCTGAAGGGGCAGCTGTCTGTACTCAGCCCAGCATGGGCAGATCATCCCATTTCTCCCCAGAGAATCCCACATTTATGCTCTTAGGTAAAAGCTCCCAATATTTAAATGTTAACAACTAATTAAACACACAATACATACACAAACACATACACACAGAGTAAGCACTTCATAGGCTAACCCTGCCTGGTATAAACAACACACATGTGTAGTCTGAATTTTGCCTGCATGCCCCAGTGGCCTGCACACCACTAGTTGATGACCATGCCTCTGGGCTTATTATACTCTTCCATCTACTAAATCGTTGTTTTTTTACATATATTGTTCATCCACAAAGAAAATGCCTCTCTGTGCTGGCACCCAGTTAGCAATCTCTGGCATGGATCCTTGTTTCCTTTCACTCAATTTTCTGGCATTCATTGCTATGGATTATATTCATTCCTGTTATCAATATTTACTGAGCTAGATGATACTGTGCTAGATAATAATGATATAAAAGTCAATAAGACAGAGTCCCTGCCCTGTGTTGCTTCCAGTCTAGTCTAGGATGGATGCCCAGTGCAGTGACCGAGGTCTGAAAGAATAGGATACGAATATTAGATGCAGACATCTAACCCAGACTCCTCCACTGTGTCTGTTGCTTCTAGTTCTTTTTATGAATAACAGGAACTGTCCTGCCTTTTCTTTCACCCACCTTTTCTTTCCCTTATGTTTCTGAACATTTAGCCAAGGCACTGACCCCACGGTGTAACGACCACATCTAACCTTTGGTTCTTTTGAGGCTTAGGAGATATACGATGCCCAGAAGGTCAGGGTATAAAACTAGAAGTCTTACCACCCAACGTAATGCTAATAACTAATACTATCACCATTGTATTTGACATACAAGCTATGTGATAGCTACGAAATTCTGCTAGGAAAAAAAAGACACCCAGGTGTACTTGGTGCACCTGGCTTTTCTGTTTGCAGGGTGGGTTTGGGGCGCTCAGTGATGCCAAGTGACTCACCCTGCAGACCGTCTCCTGTAGCAGGTTTCTCTCTAGGGAAGTGTCTCCCCAACCCAGAGATAGCTATCTGTTAATAGAAGGAAAAACAAGTTGTGAAAGTAGGCCATGTGCATCACTGATAAACATGAAAATTTCATTGGTGAGAGCCCTCCTTTCCCTGCCAAAGTGACCTTGGTTGGCGCAAAGATGACAGAGTGCTTCCCTGCCTGGGTCTGACAGCATTGCTATCACAGCACGTTTGACAAATCGTTCACATTAAATCGGGGGGCACTTTCGGCAGCGCCGACGTCCCCTCTCCATCACTCCTGATTACCACACAAACGTCAACCGTGGCACCAAGCACATTTGTCAGAGGGAGTAAAAAGCAGTTGTTAGTAAGAGCACTCACTACCTGTCACACTAATGGACTAGAGCTTGTTGCTTTGTGCCTCGCCGGAGTCTACAGATTTGCAAAAAAACAAAACATAATTTTTTTTGGAGGGTTGTCCGGTGTTTCTTGAAAGTGCTTTTGTGCTTGGGTAGAGAGAGGTATTGAAAGCTTGTCAGATGGGACACCCAAATGTCTTCTTTTGGCAGGAGAAATAGATTCTAATTTTTTTTGCGACTTTGCTGTTTAGTGACCACTGTCATTTCTTTGTGGTCAGATAGACAATAGCAGGTGTTTCAGTTAAGAAAATCCATACACTATACGCTTAAATTAAATTAGTAAACAACAACTACAAAATGAATGGAACGATTCTTTGTTATTCAGTAGTGAACAGTCTACCCTTTGTCTTTAAATTTTAGGATATCATTTGAAGGAGGTGAAGGATAAATCTGTTTCTGTCATCTTGTCCTGTACTGTGTAGGCGTCATGCTTTGCGTAATGCCTCATGTGTTATTCATACACTTTCATGGTCCAGCCATAACAACCCTTCAAAGCAGACTGGCCATACACTATTACTCCCATTTTAGAGATGACAAAACTGAGAATCAGAAAGGTTATTGCCCACAAGTTGAGTATCATTTCCAGTTCATGCCTGTTGACTCTAGTCCACAGTATCATTATTATTTGGATATCCAGTAGGGAATATGCATTTGTTGAAACGATTCTATGTTGGCTGTATTACTAAATTATAACTCCGTTTCCAAGTCATCCTCCTCTTTTCCCCAAGTCCTCTTATACTAGTCAGTTTGTATTTGATTTCTGTTTTTCTTCCTTGTCTGAGGATGCAAAACATTTATTTAAATTTTCTTTTTTAGAAAATTGGGGAAAGAAAAGTGAAAGAAAAGGACAGACTAGAAACTTTTATCTGACTGTACTTTATAAGATAGAATCAACTACTCTAAATTATGGTTTGAGAGAATGAACTTCTGGTACTAGAAACAAATAAGATTGTTGTGTTAGAATCTGAGAAGTGTTGCCATTCTGTCTATCATAGGCCAATGGGTGGTCCCCTTTGGTTTCTTGTGAGTTCCATCTTCTAAGTGATGTAACAGGCTGGAGTGATAAGCATGAGACAGACGGGCTAAGTTGAATAAAATAGCACTTGTTAAGTGATTCCTTTCTTGTTTTATTCTAGAAGTCTTAGATTAATGTTTCTAGATGTTCATGCTGGTTCATTTCCGTTGTATATCTTAGTTACTGTCAATGTCCTTTTCATAGGAAAACATGTGATCTTTAATTAGCTATTCATTACAACCTTCTCAGATCCCTGAATCAGGAAATCTCAATGTACTAAACCTACTCTGATTCATAAGAAGACAGTCCCTCATAAATCCATTCAGTCATCAGATTCTATTCCACATTTATGATGTGCCCGTCCCTGGACTAAATCCTGGGAACACCAAGAGGAACCTCCCACTGGTTTAATGTGAATTATTTTATGAGAAGAAATGGTCATCTGCTAGCCTTCTTCCTATTCCCCAAGGCTTTGCATGACTGGGTCCCAAGCATTCTCTCATTCTTTTTTTTTTTTAAAATATAATAGTGTTTATTTATTTTTACTTGTTGACAGTTTGCTTTATTTATTTATTTATGGCTGTGTTGGGTCTTCGTTTCTATGCGAGGGCTTTCTCTAGTTGTGGCAAGCGGGGGCCACTCTCCATCGCGGTGAGCGGGCCTCTCACTATCGCGGCCTCTCTTGTTGCGGAGCGCAGGCTCCAGACGCGCAGGCTCAGTAATTGTGGCTCACGGGCCCAGTTGCTCCGCGGCATGTGGGATCTTCCCAGACCAGGGCTCGAACCCGTGTCCCCTGCATTGGCAGGCAGATTCTCAACCACTGCGCCACCAGGGAAGCCCTCTCATTCTTATTTTTAATGGACTGCTAGTAATCTTGTAACTCTTTCTTTTTTAGATCATAATGGCGTTTAACACATCAATATCAATATCTCTCATTTGTCTTCCTTTGGTAGCAGGTTTCCTTTCACACTGAGATATATAAAATAGATCAAAGAGGAACATTCATGGTTGACATAGGAGTGTAGGCTTCTTGTGATCTGGAATCCTGGAGCATTAAGTCCTGCTGGAAGAAGATAGGGAAAGCCCTGGTCTTGGGTTGCATCCATGTTGCATCCAAATAGTGCCATGGAAGAAAGGTGCCTCCATCTCAGAGTCCCTCCCCTTCTCTTTTTGCATGCGCCTACCTGAGCAATATTGTTGCTTTGGGATGACCATGCCAAGAGGAAGGGAGAGTTTTGTCAAGAAAGTCTAGATGAGAAAGTCTAGTTTAAGGATATTTAACATATAGATTGAATGATAACAATTTATATTTTGTATCATGTTCCAGATGCTCTGAAGCCATTTCATACACATTCACTTCAACTGATCAATATTTCCATGCCATGAATTTGTCCCAGTGTTTATTTTATTTTACAAATAAAGTATGAAGTCACAGTGTCATGTCCAAGGTTAGAATTACCAAGTTATTACTGAAGCCAAAACTGGAGCACAAGTTCTCAAAGTCCAACCGTGCTAACTTCTTTGGGATCCCGCACACACAGCTCACAGCAGAACAGCGCCTTCCTAAATAGAGCTGTCTTCTTCATCCACTGCTCTCTCCTTCTGTTTCCTCCGTCGCTAAGCTTATACATGCACATTTCTACCGGTAACCGAGGTTCATGGAGACATACATTTCCATGGAAGTGAACACCCATCCCCAAAAAGGCTAGGCAGAAGGTGGCATTTATTTAATTTTCCTAAGATACCTTGCCTTATTGCCTTTTTATCTAGATATACTGCGTGCTTTTTGTTAAGGCTAGGGAATGTGGCCCTGTGTTAATTTCCATGGCTACACACCCAGTCATCCAACACTGGCTCAGCAGCATATGATATATTCAATACATTTTAAACACTGCTGCATTTAAAAATAACTTTAAAAGGTTGTAAATGTCAAATTGAGATTTGAAATATGTCAGATAACTGTCATTTTTACACCCTTCATTAATTTCAGTTGGACTCAGTAAATTGTATTTGACAAACTGTTATCGTACATTGACTACGAGCATGCTACATTTATGTAGCACAGCCCTGACATACGGAATGTTTTGAGGGGAACTTGAAGATGTGACTTCTCTTTGACCTCCTCTATGACATGAGACCATCAAATGACAAGTGTGGCAGCATTCAACTCTCAGGTTGTCCAAATGGTGGCAATTTGGAAAAGCTTCAAGAGGCTTGTTCGGAAATGGAAATGTCCACTGGAGAGTTTCCAATAAGAAAAATAGACATATTCGCTCTCGGTGCAAAATGGCAGAATTTGGACTATAGCTCAGGCAAAGGGGTCATGAATAAAAAATTCCTTTGGGTAGATCTGAGCAGGGGGAGACGTGCATGGAACAGTCAGGTCCGGTTTTAAAAATAATCTCATTATTAAAATTAATAGCAACTATCAACGATTAAGTGCTACATGAAGGGCACAACACAAAGAGCGTAGTGTTTAAAACCCCAGGCTCTCTTCTGTCAGACTATGCAAGTTCAAAGGCTGGCTCCACGACTTACTCTGTGACTTTGGGCAAGTCACTTGACATCTAGATGCCTCAATTTGCTAATTTATAAAATTAGGATAATAATATTACTTACCTCACAGAGTTACACTGAGGATACTGTGAGTTCAGTGGAGGTTATCTATTATTATTATACAGCAGGACCCTGTGAGGTGCTTCGCGCATATTCATTTAATTCAGATGTCACGAGTTATCATCGCTAATTTACAGATGAAGAAACAGAGACTTCAGCGGATACTTATTTTGTTCGGAGTTATCCACCTCGTAAGGGGCAAAGACAGGGAGTCAGGGAACTGATATCATTTTTTAGGTCAGTTTGTTCATCTGTAAAAGGTAGTAATTGAACTTGAGGGTCCCACCTACATCAACCATTATTGGAAACAGTGACACCAGGAGCCACTCACTGTCACCCACTGAGAAAAATGACATCCATAAATCCAAGTGTCCAGACACGGTTGGTTTTGGGTTGTTTTTTATAAATTTATTTATTTATTTATTTATTTATGGCCGCGGTGGGTCTTCGCTGCTGCACACGGGCTTTCTCTAGTTGCGGCGAGCAGGGGCTACTCTTCATTGCGGTGCATGGGCTTCTCATTGCGGTGGCTTCTCTTGTTGCGGAGCACGGGCTCCAGGCGCGCGGGCTTCAGTACTTGTTGCACGCGGGCTCAGTAGTTGTGGCTCGCGGGCTCTAGAGCGCAGGCTCAGTTGTTGTGGCTCGCGGGCTTTGTTGCTCCGCGGCATTTGGGATCTTCCCGGACCAGGGCTCGAACCTGTGTCCCTTGCATTGGCAGGTGGATTCTTAACCACTGTTCCACGAGGGCAGCCCCATAGTTGGTTTTAAAAATATATACATCCTCGTATTTGCTCCCTTTTCTCTCTTAAGAAGAAAATAAGCTGGGCTTTGTGTATATGTATGAGTGTTAGTGTCATATTTTTAACACAACATTAAAGAAAATGTTAGTAAGTAAATGAACTGCTAAGTGTGTCTCCAAAATGCAGCTGTGGAAGAAATTTTACCTAGAAATTACTGATTTTCAACTGTGTACTGCTCTGAATAAAGACAATTATTCTTTTTCATTGTTTTCTTTTTCTTTCTCTTGGCTTTAGCACAGAAAAAAAAAAATCACTCAAAAACCAACCAATAATAAATTCTTAAAATTTGAGGAATCTTTAGAGATGATTGAGCTCAGAGTTCTCAGGTTCTCAGTTCATCTGAATGTACTTGTTTCTGTCGGGACAAACAAATATGATCACAGTGAGCTGGGAGGGCACTCTACTGCTGAGATCCAGCTGATATGCCTAAAGGTATGCCAGCTTTCAACACAGAATCATATCTGACTTCTATGACAAAGTTCACAGTTTTTGAATATCATTAACTAATTTAAAAAATGCGTAAAGCTGTTGTGGGATAAACAGTAGCTGTCTGCAGGCCATTTTTGGCCCAGAGTGAGCCATTGTGTTACTTGAGATTTAATCTGACCCAGACATTTTGCATATTCAGAAACCTTCCCCCAGAGAGAAGGTAAAGATCACCTTTTGAGATCTTTAAGATCATACAGAGAGGCCATAGTGATACAGGACAGGAACCCAGGCCCCCAGAGTTCTAGGCCCTGGTTAGTTTCAATACCTTATTCTGCCTCTTTTACTTGTTATCAGGCAAGAGTAAAGTGGTGTGGCCTGTTAACTCACACAAGAGAGAAAACATTATTTTGCATGTATATTTGGGAAGCGGAAAACACTTTTAGATTGGATTCATAGGATTTACTCTTAGGTTGGATTCACAGGACTGGATTTGAGGATTGTAGAAAACAAAAGGAAGATTTTTCAAGCCTATGGTTTTCTGACCGCATGAGGAAGAGAGAAACACATCAAAATCAACAAGGGTGTGTGGTCCACCCTAAGGGATTTGATCTGTGGGAATGACCAAGGAGCAGTGGGGAAGGCTGGGGGATTGACACAAGTCGCTTCCAGGCTCATGCAAACCATATCTCATAACAGGCAGTTTCTAAAAGCTTATCTATCCCTCATCCCCCTTTCTCCTTTCATTTTCCCACTGAATAAGCATGAAGCTCTCATAAACATGTGAGCAGGTGATCTCCTTTATCTCTGTGCTTCCTCTTCACTGATGGCTCCACCCACTGGAAGCAAATGCTGTCTATCTCACCGCAGGGGTTCGGTGTCCTTCATATTAGTTATTTTACGTAAACAAGGAATCTAAGAGGGAAGTTATAATTTATGAGAACTGTGTGGAGCTTCCGACAATAGTCATAAACATTCTAAACAACTTTATCTTGTTTCGGAACAAAACATACATTTTGTCACCTAATAAGGATTTTTATTAAAACAATATTTGTATTCTGGACTGCCCTGTTACTGTGAATAATATGGCTGGAGTGATTTTTTTTTTTGTCCTATATGTTTAGAAATATCTGTTCATTTCTGTGATTCTTCCTTAAGGGTGAGAGGACAGTAAATATTATCAGGTGACCTGACCTTTATCAAGTCTCACTGTTCAGGAAGTTGACTGATGGTGCCCTTTGGAGTTCAGGTGTTATAGTTGGTTAGTTGATTTTTGCTTTGTTTTGTTTTGAAAAAAGTAATGAGCAAGTTGTAGATCCCTGATCCTGGGATTGAGGCCCTTTGACTCATTTGGTCTCTACTGTCAGTCATCATTTATTATCATTTTGCCTCTGCAGAATCAAACAGAAAGTGATAGTTCTTTGATTGCGTTATAATTTCAGACTATAATAGATTTTCCAGTTGGTTTTCTATGGATTCCGACACTTGTGGGAAAAGGGATTCAGACTTGTTACATGGCAGGTTTTTTTTTTTTTTGAATCTTTAGTGTCATCAATGAATAAACAGTCAGACTATCTTAATCATAATTAAGGGAGATAGCAAATAGTCAGTTTTCTCCCAGAGTTGCACGTCACTAAAAAACAGAAAGAAAGGCAAGTAAAACTCCCCGATTAGACTAAACCTTCATCCCCTTAATATTTCTTACGCTGGTGGTGGGAATAGAGACCCAAACCAGTTCTTTTTCTTTTCCTCCATTACTCTACCTGCGATTTTTTAAAAATCCACCTTTTTTCCTAGGGAATATTTGCCATTAGGTAGAATCTTAGCTTCCAGATTTAAAGGCTCATCGAGAGATAACCATTGTAGTCAGCTGAGCTTGCAAAGAATACACAATCATAAAATCATTTAATTAAATTCCATTAATGCTGTTTGTTTTGGTGCCCATTTGGGTATTAATAACACCATTGCTGTTTTCAGTGCCAAAAGGTTTACCACTTAATTATTATCTTCGCTTATTGGAGATGTTAGCATCAATTTGTAGGGTTCCATAATCACACACTGGGTGTTGCTTCACCAGATATAACACACTTTCCAGAACTACAAGTCCCACAGCCTCTGCTTGATCTGAAGATGAAGCTGTGGAAATCAAATGAAAACATTTGTTAACTTGTAAAAATGAAACACAAAAAAGAAGAACGGTTATTCATACTGTGAGTAAATTTGATGGGGTGTGAACGGATCCCTTTATTGCACTCTGTTTATAGCATCCCTGCCATTTTCTGAAATGGCAGCCCAATGCTTTTCATTGTCTTAATTAGATTAAGAATGGATTAGAGGGGCCACATCTATTATTAAAAAGACAATTCTGCTGTGTTCCTGAAAACCCCCTTTTGGTTTTTAATTTCTTAAATTCCACTGGTGCAAAATAGCAAATGCCTTCCTTGTAATTACGAGCATGTATGCATTCATTTAAGGCTGGTAGGAAGTTAGGAAAATCAGATCTTTGATTTTTTTTTGGAAACTATTTCTGAAGAAATAAGGGAAGGAAGAAAGAAAGGAAGGGAGGGAGGGTGGATTGGGAGGGCTGTGTTCCTTTTCACTATGATGGAAACGTGGGGAAATAGTGTAATTGTTTTCTTCTGCTTTGGGTTTACTCAAACATAGAAGGGACAATGCATGACTCTACGAACTGACAATTTCTCCAGGTACATTTGTTTTTTCAGTTTACTTCCTCGCCTGAGATACTTGAAAATGCAGGTTACTCATTCTTCTAACTTAGATGGAGTGTTTGTTCTATGGGAAGCCTTCCAGGATGATTATCTGGTTTGGAATTTTGCATCTCTGTCTCTCCTCTTTGTACCTATACACATGCAACTTTCAGTTTAAAATTTTGCTATATAATCTGTTATAAATAGTATGCAAGTATTGCTTTGAATTTCAGTTGGAACAGAGCTGCTGTGTTGGAAACTATAGTGTTTTATTTTGTTTTTCCAGTAGGTACCCTAGTTTTAATTTGTTGTTGGGTTTCCCCCTCTAAACTGTCTCACCTTGAGATGCTATTTCTTACATATTTTCTCTGCATTTTAAAATTACTGTATAGTCACGTGGTTAAATTTCATCGTCTCTCTCTCTCTCTCTCTCACTCACTCACACACACACACACACACACACACACACACAAATGAATGCATGTAGAAACTGGTGAAATTTGAATAAGGTCAGTGGTTTACTTAATGATATCATACTGGTGTCAGTTTTCTGGTTTCAGTAACATACTATGGTGATGTGAGATTTCATTGGAAAAAGCTGAGTGAAACCTACAACGGTAACTCTCAGTACTATTTTTGCGACTTCAGTGGGTCTTTATTTTAAAATAAAAAGTTTAAAAAATGTATAGTTTTCGTCCATTAACTACTAAACTACTACCAGCAAATACTGATTCCTACTTGATCTGTATTAAATTAGTTTTATTTTCATAACCAACATCGAGATATCACCAGCCTTTTGAACACTCACGATTCTGTTCTTCTACTTCTTGGTACATTGCGTGTATGCCCACCCCACTTAACTCCCATACCCCTTAGCATAGGGTCCACATCTGAATGGTCTTTTTAGCCCCAGAAACTAACAGTGACCCCAGAACTTTAGACATCCTGTTCCTGGGACACTTGATCGTTGTATATTCCTATATAAATATAAAATATGAAAGGAAAATAAGTCATGGAAGGATGGTTTAGTGAAGAGAGAGCAGCTACCTCTGCACAATGTTTGCCCCGCAGTAAAAACACTCTGAATAATCTGAATGAAGGAATTAATTAATTAATTTTGTTCACATGTGAATTTTGTACTTTAGCAAGATAGGACTCTGTGCCTGCCGAGCCATCTGTTCGTTTGAGTACTTTGTGACAGACTCAGATTCTGAGATGGCTCATTAATTGTCATTGCTTCATTGAGGTGCGATATTTGGGATTGGAGGTCTTGAAGTGATACCTAATTGAAGAGGACTGTGACAAAATTTATCACTAATTACTTGTCTCTCAAATGGGAATCAATGCCATCCGCAACATACGATGGTGATAATGGTTATCATTTATTGAGTGATTAGTATTCTAAGCACTTTACATGCATTCTCTCCCTTTAATTTTACTCCATTACTAGCTTAGAGTTGAGTAAAATAACTTGTCCAGGGTCACCCATAATTGGCTTGTGAGTGTCTGAGCTGGGACTTGAACCCAGGAAACCTGCCTTCAGAGGACCTTATGTGGTCTCCCTCTCAAATGTGTGCCCTTATGCTCTTAAATGGTGAGTGGTTACATATTAGACTCATCTGAGGACCTCTTCCTGGACCCACTCCCAGATACACTTATTTATCTGCGGGGACAGTTTGTTAAAGTTCCGTGGTTGGTTCTAATGTGCAGCCGTGGTGAGCATCACTTGCTTAGCTGCACATCGGAACTTAATATCTGTGAAGAGTGGAAACTACGTATTCTACTGATAAGTTCATTTTGTCTGGGCTTCACCATTGCAGTGCAGGGTAGTGGTCCCACCCACCTACCTGTGGAGAGAGGGAGCTGGGAGTCTACCTCCTTTGTCTTAAATTTCTCACCTTTTGTTAGCAATCTGCTTCTCATATTCTCAGCTACAGTCTCTCTATTTCCACCACCCACCATCTGCCACTGATGTTCATTTTAATAGCATTTACCTATATAAAGACATCTGTTTGCCAAAAAAAAGAAAAAAAGAAAAGAAAAAGAGCTTTTATACCAAGAATCCTAAAAATTCACCTGTTTAGGGGAGCTGGGCAGATCAGTAAATGAAGGAAGAAGGCAAGTCTTTGAGTAGGGTATCCCGTTTTTAAAAGACAGAAGTGGGGCTTCCCTGGTGGCGCAGTGGTTGGGAGCCCACCTGCCGATGCAGGGGACACGGGTTCGTGCCCCGGTCCAGGGGGATCCCACATGCCGCGGAGCGGCTGGGCCCGTGAGCCATGGCCGCTGGGCCTGCGCGTCCGGAGCCTGTGCTCCGCAACGGGAGAGGCCACAGCGGTGAGAGGCCCGCGTACCGCAAACAAAAAAAAACACTGAAAAAAGAAAAAAAAAAAGAAGTGGTTATCACTGGGGCAAACTGGGGAATATATATCCCATTTCTAAGGGTACCCAGTACTCTAATCTCACAAGGTAGCCACACAGAAATCCTGCTCAGTGTTCTGGGTCTTCCAGTTTTTCAGGAGACTCTGGAAACCTGATTTTTGGTTTGTTTTGTTTTCTATTGCAAAATTACTTGGCAGCTAGTTCCGTCTGGGTTTTTGTTTGTTTGTTTGGGTGTTTTAGTTTTGTCTTTTCTTCTTTGTTTATTAAGGTATAGCTGATTTACAATACTATAGAGTTCCATTTCTTTTTTTTCCGACACCGTACAGGTCAATATTGTGTCACCAGTAAAAACACTAAAGAACTGGTGTGTAGCTCAAAGCAAGCAGCTGCCTTATCCTGCTACCTTTGTGCATTTGGAAATAATTTCTTTTTCCTCACTGACTACCAAGTGTTCCGAGTTCCAGTCTTTGCCAGAAATTGCCATTCTGACTGCAGACAAGGCACAGAATTTTGTGGACCCTGTTTCCTCATGTGTGAAATTGAACCCAGGGCAGGGCATGATAGAATTATAGTGGGCATTAAAGGCTTGGGCTCTGGAGGAAGGCTGGTGAAGTTGAGACCGTCTTCCTCACCAGCTCCGGGATTTTAAATGAGTTATTTAGCTTTCAGAGCCTCCGTTTCCTCATCTGTAAAATGGTGGCAAAAGATACTAACTCTCACGGTTGTCCTGAAGATTAAATTAAATTGTGTATTTAAAGTGTTGAGTGGTAACTCATTGGCCCTAGTAATAATGAAAGATATCTTTTTTTTTTTTTTTTTGCGGTACGCGGGCCTCTCACTGTTGTGGCTTCTCCCGTTGCGGAGCACAGGCTCCGGACGCGCATGCTCAGCGGCCATGGCTCACGGGCCCAGCCGCTCCGCGGCATGTGGGATCTTCCCAGACCAGGGCACGAACCCACGTCCCCTGCATCGGCAGGCGGATTCCCAACCACTGCGCCGCCAGGGAAGCCCGAAAGATATCTTTAATGAGTGTAATATTTTTAATATTGAAATCAGGCAATCCACAGCCCTGGAGTTTGTCCCATTGCGCTTGTTGGCCTCAAGCATTGGGCAAACCTGCTTGTTCCTCCTTTGATACCCCATCCATTGACATCGCAAGGCCTTTTCCTAGTATCCCTATTTTTCAAAAATTAGCAGGACTGATGGCTTCATGGTGATGGACGGAAATGCGCGTTTCCACTCCCTCTGACGTGGACCATACTGATCTGGAGGTTATGCTTGTAGAAGCAGAGGAAATGTCTTTGGGGAGAATAGAGGCAAAGTGTGATTAATAATGCGTATATGTATGTATTTTAAGAGGAGGGTTGTATTAAATGTGAAAAGTCAAGTTCCATTGCTTCACTGCCTGTAATCTTTCTAAGGGGATAAGAACTTCTCCAGTGCCCTTCCCCCTGATTGGGTGTAGATTTGCAGCAAGGGCATACAAACACAAGTAGACTCGTGTCATTGCCACCACTGTGCTGTGGAGTAAAGGCTGTACCTTATCAATTTTTGCATCCCTGGACACCTAGCATAGGACCTGGTATGTAATTAGCAAATATGTTTGATAAACTGAGCAGGAACGTTGTCAAAGTGTGGTCATAACCTACCTACATCACAGTCATCTGGGGTGGGGCAGGGCATGTTATTTAAAGTGAAGATTCCAAGGCCTTACCCCAAGCTTATGAATTCAGACTTTCTGGGAGTAGAACTTTCATTCTGCATGTTCAAGCTCCTCAAACAATTCTTATGCATAGGAAATTGGAGAAACGACCTCCTTTTCATTTCTCCCAAGAAGTTCCTAATATATTATAAAAAATCTCAAAGGCAAACATATTTAGGCTAATGTGTGTGTATATTCATGAAAAATTCCTGCTGACAGCTGCATGTGTGTACACTATTTTATATACTGGATCGTAATAAGATTACGTAAGTGTGTCAATTTTGAACGTACTTAGGATTTATCTTTATTAATTCAAGCGAAATGAGTGAAATTGGGAAATTAGTTCCATTCTTACTTTTGTTCTATTCCATTTACTTCATTTTATTATCAAAAGGTAAATTCCAGCTTGGCTGAGGAAGACCTCGGCAAACCCTTTGGGCAGCACAGCTCAGCAAACCTCTGAAATCTAAGAGCTCAGGACTGAAAACTGCATAAACGCAGAGAGAGATACAAAAGCCTTCCATGTGTTAAAAACACACATGGCCTTAATGAACTAATGTTTGAAAGACGAAGAATTGGATAAAATGGTAAAACAATGAGTTGAGGTTCAGAATAAGCTTCCACATTTGGGCAAGTTCTATCTAAATATTGACAAAGATTTTGATTCCTCTATTCCCCTAATAAGGTTTTAGAAAGATATCAATCAGAGAAAAAGATTCAGCACTAAGATTAAGCCATACCATGCGGTTCAAGTGAGTATCATTCTTTCTCAAAGTGCATCGTGTTTTTCAGAATCCCTCAAACACTGCAGACATGACAATCGCTTAAAGTAGTATTTCCAAGGAAGAAAATGACAGATCTTCAGTTGGGAGGAAGGACATGGCTTTAGAGCCATTTTTGCTGTATGTTTACTCCAATCCAAACAGCCAAAGAGGAGGTCAAAGGGTGGAAATTCTTTCATTTCATCTTTGGGGTTTGGCTTTGTTTTCCCCTTTTTGATATTTCCTTCTTTCACTGTCTTGTCAAAGCTGCATATGTTGTCATTCATTTCCTCTTGCTGCTACCTGTTTCCTAACAAAATATACAATTGTTTGCACTCGTGGCAGGGAAAACACAAAAGGCAGATCTTTTTTAAACAAAAGTTTCTTAAAATCTTGCTCCAAAACTTAAAAAAAATAAAGTGACACTGTAAGATGCTGTGTAAGATGGCAGGAGGCTAAGACTCACTTTAGGTCTCCTAGACCCAGAAATAGGGCTGCTGCCTCTTGTTCCAAAGCCAACTGTTTCCAACACAGACTATTTGATTAAGTCCCCTCATTCTCCCCTGAAAAAAAGGAGACTGTATTTGTTTCACTTTCTAATACGGAGTTCTACCTATTATTATTTTTGTCATCACATTTTATGAAATGACATAATTTCTACCGAAAATTACTAGGAATGATTGACTGTCCTTTTCCCAGCTTGCCTGGTTTCTCTTTAGCATCTCAGAAAAACACCTGAGGTTGTTTTAAAATTTTTTACCTTTTTTCAGGTTCAGTTCCAGCACCTCCAGTCAGTTGAGCTAGTGCCATTTTAATTTTCTCCTTAACCCTGTGTTTGCCAGCAAATCTGATATTATTACAGTCTGGCAGTCTGCAGGCTACACCATAGCCGTGAGGGGTTTGTTTAGCCAGCAAAGGGATTTTTTAATTGAATCTGAATGCCTTTAGATAAGTACACTCCCTAGTACCCATAATTGCCTCATACCTGGCTGCTTCCCCCATTGGCCTCTGAAGGAATCCTAGCAAGACCAACTCTGGTGCTGATCTTCTGTTACAGCTTCTCCATCCATTTTTTGTGCTTGTGTAACTGCTAAGTTTGGGGAGAGTATGTTTGTGTGTATGTGTGTTGGCTGTTGGTATGTGTTGACGGTACGTGTATTGGTTGTGTGTGTATGAGGTAGGTGGGGTGCCACATGTCTGCTGTGCATACTTTAGTTGTATGCTTTAGTATATGTGTAATTGTGTGTGTGTGTGATGGTGTTGAGTGGGGATGCTAACAGAGCAACTGGTTATTTTGATTTTCTTTCTTTCTTACCCACCTCCCTTAATACCCAGATAAATTCTATCTCACTTGGGAGTTTTTTTTATTTTTTACCATCTTTATTGGAGTATAATTGCTTTACAATGTTGTGTTAGTTTCTGCTGTATAACAAAGTGAATCAGCTATATGCATATGTTCACTTCGGAGATTTTAATACTTAGCTAAAAGTTAGGTGGTTTTCATATTTTATTTGGCCAATATTTACCATATAGTTTATGTGACACTTCTCCTTCTCCCCAAAGACAAAATCCTGATATAAAAAGACTCATCTAGTTTTAAAAGTATTCTTAGCCTCAGATATTTGACTCTGTCAGTTAGGAGTTCAGGATTCAGAAACTTCTCTTTAACAACAGCTGATGGCATTTTTAAACTGAGGACTTCATAACGAGAACATTTGTTGGGAATGACAAAATATATTCTATAATATCATTACCAAACACTTAGTGGAAGTGTTTATCTGCAGAAACATAACATTATATAGAGAGCTATAAACAAGGTGCTTCTTGCATTAACACCCATCTTATTTCACCAGGGAAACTATTCACCATGTGAACTATTTGCTGATTTTCAGTGTTGCATTCCTGGTGGCCTCATTTAGCAAATCACTGCCTCTGTGGTGGCTGGTTTACCCCAAACAGAGAACGCTCACATTTCCTTTTTGCAGGGTGCAGGTTCAGATTTTCCGCTTTCGTCCTCACCACCTGTATACTAGTCCCAGTACTGCTCTTCCTAATTTGCTCTTTGAAAAATGTTTGCAAAGTCAGGACTAAGATGATTTTGCACAGTGACAATTGCAGCTGCCTGTTATTGCCAGTAAGTTTAATTCCTTATGCATATGTGACTTTGTAAAATACAACAGCCATTTCCTGATTAATGTCTTCCCAGTGATTCAGGTTTATTGTTTTAGTCCATGCTTATCTTAACTGTTTTATTATCAGGTACCACCTCACTGAAGCCATCCAAAATTGTATTATTTTTTAGGGACTATATACTTACAGTAGTGCTTACTGTAAATAAGCAGTAAGTATGAATGAATCAAATATAAATATGAAATATTTACTGATATGTGTGAGGGTGAGCATTTTTATGTGTCTGTGTATCTCAGATAAGGAACAAATAAAAATAGAGTTTAAAAAATGTAAGTTGGAAAAGGAACATCTTCTTAGGTGTATCAGTTATCTATTGCCGAATAACAAATCACCCCAAAATTTAGTGGCTTAAAACAATAATAAACATTTAATAATCACAGTTTTGTGATTCAGAAATTTGGGAGTGAATTCATCAGGCAATTTTCGCTCAAGACCTCTCATGAGGTTACACTGAAGATGTGTAGCCCAAGTGCAGCGTCTGAAGGCTTTGCTGGGGCTGAAAGATCTGTTTCCTACATAGCTTATTCACAAGGCTAGCATGTTGGCACTGGAAATTAGTAGGAAGCTCAAGTTCTCTTCTGCTGGGGTTCCTACACAGGTTGCTTGAATGTCCTCATGACATGGCAGCTTGCTTTTCTAAAAGCAGGAGATTCAAAAGAGATGAAGAAGCAATCTCTTTTATGACCCAACCTTGGGACCCACTGTTATATCTGCCCTATTCTGTTCATGAGAAGGGAGTTGTTGAGTCCAGGCCACATTCAAGGGAATGGGAATGGGCTCTGCCTTTGGAAGGAAGTAGCATGAAAGGATTTGTGAACATATTTTAAAACTACCACATGATATTCCTGTAATTTTTAACTTTTATAATGCCCATATTGTCCACAAATTGGAGTCGATTGTCAGTAATTGTTTTTTTTTTTTTTTTGTTCAGTCTTGAAATGTGATCAGAAGGCCACTGTGGGAGGCAAGGTTCTTCCAGGTACACAGAATGGCTTCAGGTTGGACAATATATGTGGGTTTTCCTGCTATGTGTTTCTGTAGTGGCTTCCCAGAGTGCTCGATGTATTTAATAAAATTAAATCCACTTATTGGCATGATACATAAAACAACCCAAGGCTTCCCTTCTCATTTGGCTAAGTGGCTGCTTTTTTAATAGAAAACAGAAACTTTACTAGGTCAGTGCTTTATAAACATAGGTTTTGCATCTGGCTCACCTGAAGCTTTTTACAAATAAAAATTCCTGGCTACTAGCCCAGATCTACTAAATCATAAATTCTGGGGAATGGAACCCTGAGACTTGTTATTGTTTTTAAAGCTATAGGTGATTCTGACATAGCCAGTTATTATTAGAGCAGTGTTTGGGAACTACTGCCATACTTAACCAAAATCTATTCACCAACTAAAGTCACTTGTAAAGGATGACATAAAAAAAAAAATTGATAACATTCATGATAATGTTATTTTGCTTTCAAAAATGCTTCTGTTTGGGTTTCTAGGCACTTTCCCCATACCAGCCCCCTGACTGACTATGACTATTTGATTCTGTAGCTTCGTCCCCCCAAGGCAGTAACATGAGGGGTCGTCCCAGTGGTCAGGGCACTGGCCCAGAAATGCACTGTTCACGCTTTCCGAAGACAGTGACTCTCTTTCTGATTAGAGTTGTCCTCCTTTTACCCAAAGGTTTTCCATGCAACCAAGGGAGCATAACAATGACATGAGGGCTTGGAAAGGAAATGTCTTCATTGATTTTTTATTTCATGAATTGGTGCCTCCATAAAAATGGCACAGGCTTGGTTTACAGTGTCAGTGTGTGGAATTGAGGGGAGGACTGTTAAAACCCATCCATTTTCCCAAAGTTTAAACCACCCTAATGAATTAATCCATAGATAGTGGATTGAATTCAGTGCAATTACCCCGGTAAGTAAGGCTTGTTAAAAAGAGATAAGGTAGCACAGTGAAGAAAACAGCAATTTCAGCTATTAACTGGATTTCATCTGGGTACTGATAATTCAGTATATGTGTTTCCTTTGAAAGAGGGATGGTGGGTCCCCATTATCAACGTAGAAACCAGTGGGTATTACACTGCAAAAAAAGAGGATAATTCTGACAACCAACCCTTTTCCCAACAACCTTAAGTTCCCCCAGATGTATAGTTGATGTAACCCACTAAATCTTTATAAATATAAGGTTTTGACTCCTCAAGACAGGAAGCTCATCCTTACTCCACCACTACCCCTTAGTACCTTACATTATCCTAGTTACATTGAGAGAGTGCCACATTATTTTGAATAGGCTGCTAAAAAGAAAGTATCTATAGGTATCACACAAAATAAAGACGATTACAAGAATGTCTTCTCTGTGTAAAGAACTTTGCAGTTTAAAAGCAGTGTTACAGAGATCACTCTCTATGTATCAGATTTCTGTGCCCAGGCATTAGAAGAAGTTTAACACACAACCCTGGGCCTCAAACGGCTGCCCTGTACGACTTGAAGCCTGCTTTATAGTGGCTCATCTGTATTTATCTTCCAGTTGTTACTTCTACTTCTACTGTATTCAGGTTTTTGTTCCTCACTTTGTGTTTTCTTCAGAAAGCTCCTAAGTGACATTTCCTTCTCCATCTTACACTTTCCTGCCATATGGATTGATTCCAAAGACTTTGTCATCTTCTCATGGCCCTACTCAAAAACCTAAGTTCTTGGTAGGGTTTATAGTGGTTTATCCCTCCATTATTTGTGGGACTGACCCAAGAGCTGCAGCTTTAGGCCCTTCCTGGTCTAGTTTTCCTTACATTTCCAACGTTCGATTACGTTACCTTCCCTCATGGTGTTCTGCATTGTATGCTCTTTCTTCTTTGTTTATGATCTGTCATTTCTTCTCCTGTGATGGTATTCTACCTCCTGAAAATATACTCTACATTCCAGTCAACACCTCCTTGTTCCTAAGACATCCTTCTCTTCCTCATACACACTGATTCCCTCCATCTCTGAGCCCCTGTATCAGTGCAAAACAGCAAGGCATAGTATAAGGTGGCATAGAGAATGTAGGCTTGAGAATGAGCTGGCCTGGGTTTAAAGTCTGCCTCTATCAGCATTAGCAGATGCTAATTGTATGACCTTGGACAAATAACCTCTCTGGCTTGAGTTTCATCTATAAACAGAAGGTAATAACGCCTACTTTTTCGGAACGTGACGGGGGTTACGTAAGGATAGAGAAAGCCTTTAGCACACTGTTACTATTGCTAACTTTCTCTACTTGACCATTTACTCTTTTCCCTTGTATTACTCATTGAATTTTTAGCTGCGTATTGCTTGTGTTGTGTTCTAAATCTATTGTCAACCACCCAAAGGAGGCTCATGTCATTGGATCTTCACAGTTGAACATGGCATAGAGCTTTGCATAAAGTACTGATAATGGATAATTATTGTAATTTATTAAACACTTAGTATAAGTGAAGTACTCTGCTATATTAACCCTCAAAACAATCTATGAAGTAAATCCTATTAGCATCACCATTTTCTACATTAGAAAATTTGGGTCCAAGGTCGTATAGCATCAAAGTGGTAGAACAAGATGTTGAATCAGACCGAATGGTTTAGTGTTATATTTTTCACTTCTAGAAGAATGAGAGAGAAAGAGAGATTGGAGACAAAGAGAGACCTAGGTTTGCATCCTGTTTACCACTTTCTAGATGTATGACTTTGGGTGAATTTCCTAATCTTTATAAGCCTCAGTCTCTTGATCTGTAAAATGAGGATATTAAAAGTATTTACCTCCTAGGGTTCTTGTGAGGATTAAATGAAATAACCCATGTTGAAGTACCTGGTGTGTTTTAAAGGTTCTGTAAATATTAGCTATTAATATTTAATCATTATACCCTTACAATCCATCCACTTATATCATATGCACATGCCTTGTTGGTACACACTTTTCAGTTGATTGGTATCACACCACAGCCTCTCTGGACAAAAACAGTTTTGTCATAAGAAAAATCCAGGACTGAGCAAGTACATGAATGGACTTCACACTAGAACATAAGCCAGGATGGTGTTTTCAGACTCTGAACACTTTCAAGGCTTACTGATGGGGTGATAATAACATTCCATGCTCACCTTTGCAGTGTCCAGTAAATACACACATCTGGTTTTCTCATTGTTATATAGAAAGTCAACTACATTAGGCAACAAAACTCTATGGGATTTGGGGAAATTATTGCACTTCTGGTGCCTTTTGACACCACCCAGGGTGTGTTATAATCACCAAGAAATGCACTGCTTGTTACATCTTGTTGTAATTCAGTTTCTATGTAAAAATTTAAAAAGAAGAAGAAGAAGAAACGGAACAATGCTGTGAGCAATCCAAGTCCACTCCTTTGGGTGACTTTGAGAGTCCAGGCAATACGTGGTGATTTCAGTGACCATTGGTCTTGGAAAAAAATCTCAGATTAAAACCTCACCCTTCCCCAAACATTTATTGTTTAAAATAGAATCACCTTTTCTAGTATATTTAAAGGCAAACTGGAGCAGTATTCTAGCAATGCAGTTCTAAGAGCGTCACTACTCAGAGGGGAAATTAGCAAGGCAAAAATATTATACACGGAGCTGCATCCCTGAGTAGCTTTTCTCTGCTGGGAAAACGTCCCCAGGGTGGGACGCTGCCTCCAAGGCAAAATGATGAAGAAGATGAATCCTGTTTTTGATCCACCTAGGAAAGTGCTCCCCAGCGTCCTCCTGTAACCCCAACAGGGTTTTGGATCACTGACAGAGATTGCTGCTCTTTCATGGTACTTGTGGTTGTAATTGATTCATCCACTCATTCAACAGTTATTCGTGGAGCGCTTACTGTGTGCCATAAACTCCTGCAGCTATTTGGGATATAAGATTGATGAAACACCTGCCCTCTTGTTGCCTGCTTTATTATATTTGGGAAGTACAGTCAGTAAGCTTGGAAAGAAAGAAACACAGTAACTTCAGCAAGTGATTTGGGCTATGAAGAAAATACAATGAAATAATAGAATGGAGGATGACAAGAAAGGGGCCACTTCATAGAGGGCAGTCAGGGCGGGCCACCCTGAGGGTGTGACATTTGTGCTAAGGCTTGAACTATGATAAGGTGCCAGCTACGGAAAGATCCGGAGGGTCCCATGCAGAGGAAATAGCTACAGCAAAGGTCCTAAGATAGGACCCAGCTGGGTGTATCCAGAGATAGAAAGAAGTTGGACGTGGCTATGGCTGAAGTATAGAGAGCAAAGAGGGAGGATAGAAGATGATGGGGGTAGCATCCAGATTATATATGGTCTTCTAGGCTCTGACATGGAGTTTGATGGAATTTATTACTACCCCTCCAGTGGGGAGTCTTTGAAGGCAGAAATGAGCTAAGTTTTATTGAATATTTACCATATGCCTACTACTATTCCAAGCACTTTACACTATGTATTTAACCCTCACAACTAACTTGTGAAGTGTATATTCTAATGCCCATCTTACATGGGAGAAGTATAATGCAGAGGTGAAACGATTGCCCAAGGCTAGTAATTAAGACCTAGAAACAGAACTCAAGTCTGTCTGACTCTTTAGCCCATGTAGCTCCACCTTGCCTCTCTACCCTAGCTAATTGCTGGATCAGTGGTATATATATTTGTTCAAAAGACATGGGTACCAATTAGGTTAAAGCTTGCATTAGTATTCACATTTTTAAAAAGAGGAAGCCAGTGTTGAGAGCAAAGAAATAAATTACTAACGGCAAAGTTTAAAACAAAGATGAGGGAAACTTCTTCTATTCTTTAAAGGGCCACATGACTTTCAGACATGGCTTTTATTTTCTTCTCCATCATTCCTATATTCCACCCACCATCAAGTTCTGATGAATTTACCTCCTGTGTATCTCTCTCTCCTCTACTCTCCCTGTGCAGAGCTGCTACTCCATCCAAGTCACCATCAGCTCTCACCTGGATGCTCACTGGAGTGCCAGCTATTCTCCCTAAGACCGCACAGCCCTGCCAATCACTTCTCTACCTTGCACTCAGATCAATCATTGAAAATTAGAAATTGGATTATTGTACCTGCGTTGGACCTTCTTAAATCACTCAGTAGGAGCTTCCCATTGTCATTAGAATAGAGACCAAATTGCTTAGCAATTTGCTTAGCATGGCCTGGCCCCTCCCTCCTCATAAGACTCACCTTAGTCTCTGAGCATCTGCCCAGGGACCTTCTTCGTTTTCTTTTGACTGGCATTTCTTCTTCCCATTTTAGGTTTATCTCACTTTCTAAGGATGATCTCCCTGCACCCCGCCCCCTTAGCCTTTACCTATAAACTTCTACTCTGTTAGATTTTGCTTCAAACTTGGTTTCCTTAGAAAAGCCCTCCTGGACCCAACACCCCAGACTAGGTCAGGAGGCCTCTCACACACTCTTTGGGCTTCTGTTTTATAACCCAGTTTATGTATTGTAATCATGTATTTATCCATCTGATTATTATCTGCTCCTCTCTTTTGATTATGGGCACCGTGAGGTCAGGAGATGGATCAGTTTTGCTCACGTTGGACCCTCAGCACACCTACCATGATGCCTGGTATATAGAACACATTCAGCAAACACTTGAGCCTGGTAACATGTTCACTGCCAGAGAAATGACTGTAAAGGGGTCTAACTCTGCCATCTCACTTCTACAATGATGAAGTGGGATTTTTAAACAGTACAGTGTGGATGTTGCCTTACCCAGCCTCTCAGCTCCCAAGTTGGGGGCCCTCTCAAAAAAGCTCTAGAAGCTCCCTATCAAGGAGAGTGAAATGGAAAGTCTTTGCTCTATACACACAACAGTAGCCCTACTGAGCATGACAGCAATCTGTGAGGCAGAGCATCCTGCATCCAAATATACCAGGTAACTCTGCAAGAAAAGAGGAAGCTCTTAGGGAAAATCATTCCGTATTCTTTGTGAATAAATTGGCCTGTTGCAAAATATGTGAAGACATATCAATGAAATAAAATGCCAAAGTGACACTGGAGTAGAGAATCAATAAATCTACTCAGCACTACATGTCGAATCAGCTTTTTAATACATATTTGTAAGGCAGCCACCCACCAGAGCCATACTGAAATCTACCCAGTTGAGAAAAATAAATCAATTATGAGTCCTGAAGTGATTAAGCTTTTTGCCCTTCACTTTCAAAGTCGTCCCTTTATTTTGTTTAGACTCAGTATAGGTGAGTGGTATACACACACGCGTATGAATGTAAGGTCAAGTATCCAGCGTACTGCCCAGCACACTATACTTAATGTAGGCACTATACCCTGAGAAAACCATAATTCAAAAAGAGTCATGTACCACAGCGTTCATTGCAGCTCTATTTACAATAGCCGGGACATGGAAGCAACCTAAGTGTCCATTGACAGATGAATGGATAAAGAAGATGTGGCACATATATACAATGGAATATTACTCAGCCATAAAAAGAAAGGAAATTGAGTTATTTGTAGTGAGGTGGATGGACCTAGAGTCTGTCATACAGAGTGAAGTAAGTCAGAAAGAGAAAAACAAATACCGTACGCTAACACGTATATATGGAATCTAAAAAAAAAAAAAAAGAAAATGGTTCTGAAGAACCTGGGAACAGGACAGGAATAAAGACGCAGACGTAGAGAATGGACTTGAGGACACGGGGAGGGGGCAGGGTAATCTGGGATGAAGTGAGAGAGTGGCAAGGACACATATACACTACCAAATGTAAAACATAGCTAGTGGGAAGCAGCCACATAGCACAGGGAGATCAGCTGGGTGCTTTGTGACTACCTAGAGGGGTGGGATAGGGAGGGTGGGAGGGAGACGCAAGAGGAAGGGGATATGGGGATATATGTATAAGTATAGCTGATTGACTTTGTTATACAGCAGAAACTAACACAACATAGTAAAGCAATTATACTCTAATAAAGATGTTAAAAAAATCTAGCTATTTTTATTCTACATATTAAAAAAAAATACTCCATGAAAGGAAATACCCTACTCTTGATCATACTGACAAAAAACAAACAGAAGTTATGGCTTGACAAACATTTTATTGCTCGGAAGTGTGATTTCCCCTCCATTATCCTGTAACATTTTCGGAGGTAAAACTGACTGTTTATACATTGCAAGTAAGAGCTAGCGGAGGGTGAAACTGAGGATGCTTGCAGGGTTTCCAGCTTGTTTAATAAAGGTTATCAGTGAAATAGCAAGTCTAGGAGGAAATCAAGGTTTAATTTGGGATATTTGGAGTTTGAGGTGTTGGTGATACACGTGTGAAGATGTCTCAAAGGTGATAGCTCGCTCAAGTTAGAAGTTTGAGCTGGAGTTTGAGCTGGGATCTAGCAGCATTTAATAAATACTCAGAAATATAAATTAAAAAGGTGATAATGCAGAAACCCAATATGCTCTCTAAGGAATTTCACAGTTTAGGTTTATCAGAGGTTTATCTCTGCTCAAAGAGTTTACACTCCTCTCAGGTTGACAAGATATACTTGTCAACACTTTTAAGTTCAAAAAGTTTTTAGAAAGAAGAAATGTTTAGGGCTAGAATCATTGGCAAAACCTTCCAGAAAAAAAAGTTAGGACTTGAACTGGCCCTTGAAAAATGAATGGAATTTGGAAAGTTCTTAGAAGACATTCAGGGATAATTGGAGCAAATCAGTCAAAATACTCTTGAAAACACATGGCAAATGCAGGATTTAATCCAAGCAAATTGACTTCACAACATCAGGTAGAGTTTCATTTGAAGCTCTCCAAGTGTTAGCTGAAGGGATCTTTCTAAAGCAGAACTGAACTGGTGGTGCCAATCAACCTAAGCAGTGTGTGGTTTAGCTTGGCTCCTGGGAATATAATTTCAGCAGCTTAGCTGTACTCCTCCTCTCCCTCCCTCTCCTCCT
This sequence comes from Delphinapterus leucas, assembly GCF_059928025.1. Classification (NCBI taxonomy): domain Eukaryota; kingdom Metazoa; phylum Chordata; class Mammalia; order Artiodactyla; family Monodontidae; genus Delphinapterus; species Delphinapterus leucas. The sequence goes on from NC_143131.1 coordinate 142,548,337, forward strand.
TGTTTTCTTCCTCCCTTGCTGCTTTCTTTCCCTCCATCTTTGCCCATGTATTAATTAACAACCTTGTATGGCTCAGGTACTGTACCTCTACCCTCCTATAGGTACAGTCATTCAAAAGAGAGGTTTGATTAATCAACAGAAATCCATCCCTGGAAACATACCTCAAAGAAAATAATAGATCATTTTGTAGTCCTGATGTTAAAGGCAGTATTTTTATTATCAACAGCAATTTTGCTTTGGTTCATTGATCCAACCCCAAGAGAGACATTTCCTCCAGTTATAAGGAATGGTTGGGCTTTTCCTGAGCAACTGGTTTGTTTCTGTATTATGAACACCACGGGTGTTGTAACTGCCTGGGCTTCCTCTTTGAGCTGGTTGCTAGAAAACTTGGGCTTGGAAACAAATTTTGGCTCAGATGTCCTGAATCACAAATGCCAAGGTTGGGACATGGGATTCAAAAAGCTCAACAAGTAATTCTGATGATCCAAGAAGTTTGAAAAGCTTGGCTTTTGTTTCTGTTTGTAAGACACTTATAGTTTATAATGAATATTTGGCCAATGATTGCATTTCCATATAGCCCCAGGAAGTACATCCAGATTCCTGCTACAAGCAAGGCATTCTGCCGATATTTGGCATAGACTTTGAAAATAACTTAAATGTTAAAATCCCACAAAGTTGGAGAAAATGTCTCGAAAGTTAGAAATTCTTTTTTTTTTTTTTTTTTGCAGTCTCAATATGTGCTTAAAAGTATTAGGGTTAATTATTCATTTGATTATTATTATAGAGTACATAGAAGACGCTTCACCAATGTCTGAGGAACTCAGCTGAATTTTTTTTAAGGGAGACACAAAAATGTTAAATGACTTGATCAAGGTCATCCAAGTACTTAGTCCCAGAATCACCTCTCGTAGCAGCACCCACATCTTTTGATTCATAGTCCAACGTTCTCTCTGCAGTCTCAGCTTCATAAAGAAAATTGATGGCTCTGTAAATAAAGTACTTTTCCCATGTACTTAACTTTAAGCAATCCCACCCGAATCCCCTACGATCCCCAACTTACTCAGCCTGGAAGGAACTGTTAAACAAACCTCCAGTATATCGAAAGCCTCCCCAAAGCATTCATTTGTCCTTGAAAACTACTTTCTCTTTCTTTTTTTTTTTTTTTTTTCTGCAGTCCAAGAGATGAGCACCAAAAACAAATTTCTATGAAATTAACTAAAAGATTTGGGCATTGATTTTAGATGATGGGTCCATTGTTAAGTTTCAGCAAATCAGAATATTATCAGATGCTGACATGTTGAAGATTTCCCAATTGGGAAATCCCATATTTTGAAATATTGTCATTGTCTTTGTCTAGAGCAATGTTTCTCAAATGTAGTACAGGAAGGAGCTATTGAACTTCTTTTCATTTATTTTGTGTATCCTTGAAAATGTTGTGTACATTTAATAATGTGTAATATAGCTTATGTAATAGAGAAGTATATGTTTTATAAATAAGTATACATATAATGTGAGTTTGTGCCTTTTTTAAAAAAACTTATATGAACACAGGAGTCAAAATAGGTTTCAGACCACTGATAGAGGCCTGAAAACTAATTTTTCTATTGTTTCTATCCCAGGTCACTTAGAGAAACAAATCACCACTCCCTCCCTCCCCGACTTTCTCCCTCTTTCTTTCTTTCTTCCTGTGTTCCTTCCTTCCCTACTTTTTCTTTTTCTCCTAAGAACGTTCTCTAAGTACCTATCTGTATTCTCTGTAGATCAAATCACCAGTCACATGGGATGCTCAAAGAATTTCAGCCATTCTCCAAACTCAGTAGTTCTATCAGCACTTTATCTCAAAATATGTTCTGAAATATCAGAGAATTTCCCTAAGTGTAAGAATTCTGACTATTATTAAATTATTAATACAATTTTTTGGGGTGATCACACACTCAAGTTTAAATACGTGGCAAGAAACATATGAGGAAGAGGTTTTTTTTTCTTCATTGACCAGTTATTTTGATGTATGTTTCAGCCTACATTTTTTAAAAAGCCTGCTTAATGATTTTTTAAAATGTTTATAATTCACCTTCTCACAAGAGGATTTCCACATATTTAAATCTCTTTTTCCTTAAAGAAATAAATAAATCTTTTAGATGATTGTGGAAAATTCTAAGTATACAATAATTAGATTTAAGAGGATTCTCTCAGAGACGCAATTTAAAAATTCTAAATGCATGATACACACTTCTGTGAAAAGCATAATAATCACCTATACAATTAGCAAAATGATTCTCTTGAGTTCAAGAATGTAAATTGGTGAGTGGCTATCTGCATTAATCAGATAATTTCCATGTTTTACTTTGGGATGTAGACTTTTAAAAATATTGCTTTGTGGATTTTATCTTAATAAGTCATTGAAATGGAAGGAAAAGGTTGATTTAATCCATGCTTCAGTAGCTTAATATTCATCTGATTTTTGAGGGGTTTAGCACTGTGCCTCAGGCAAATGTGGAGGAGAGGAAAAAGTCCATCCAGAAGCTTCTCAGATTAGCTTGTTCATTCATTTCATTCATTCATTCACTTAACGTTTAAGGAATGCTTATTCTGCATCACAGCCTCATGTGTGAGTGCAGACTCATGCATTAGCTGTGATTGATGATTTATAGAGCATCAACCTAAAATGGTAGGCTGACATTTGACATGAGAAAAGAAATAAGTATATCATATCAGATTTACTGTTACTTAGAATTTATTTTTATAATATTTTAGTTGCATTTGATAATAAGATAACCACCACTTCTTGAATTATGTTTGAGATAATGTGGTAGGCACTTTAGACTTATTGTAATGCTTTCAACTTCCCTGCAAGGTTGGCATTATAGCAGAGCATAGGAGTTGAGAGACTGAACTCTGAAGCCACATTGACTGGGTCCAAAATTTGACTCAGCTCTCGTTACATATGAGTGAACCAGAATGAGTTATTTGATCTCTCATTGCCTCTGTTGCTCTGTGCAAAATGAAGAAAACAAAATCACCAATGTCATAGAGCTATCGTAAAGATTAAATGAAATGATAATATACATAGAACTTAGAACAGTGAAGTTAGAGCAAAGAATTTAGAGCAATGTGTTCACTATCACTATGATTGTTGCTGTTTCCATTTTAATTGATGAGAAATAATGTATTAGTATTAAAAACAGAGTTTATTTACCTATTGATTTTGCCTGGGATACAGTGAGGCAAGACTTTTCATAGGAAGAGAGGCTGATTTGGTCCTTGAAGGTTGTGTGGGATTTCAGTTCAAATTAGGAAGTGCACTCCAGGAAGAAGGAATGAAATGAACATAGGCATGGATGTATAATAGTCCAATGTAAATCTGAAGAAAAATTAGTAATTGGGGAGTCTGGAATGCAAGGTATATGACAAGGATAAAAAGACCAGATAATAAAAGATTTTTAATATTGTGATTTGGTCTATATTGGCAGAATGTGTGTATGAATGCTTATGCATGCACAATGGAAAATTCAATGACTGTGGAAACACTTGGTTCTCAAGTTATTTTCTTTTTAAATTGCCCTCATTAGATAATCTTAGCACTTGTCAAAAGCTGATCTGAAAAGAAGGCTCAGAAACAAAGGAAACCACTTAGATACAAATAATCGCTTTATTTATGCTCAGTAACAGTGTAAGTCTGGACAGCAGCCATCAGTTAAATAGACCAAAAATTAGACTGAGATCAAAATTGTGAGCTCAGGCACAGTATTAATTTTCTGATTGATGATGAGTAAGAAGAAGCTGTTGGGCATAGCCTCAGCTGTATTTCAGGGCCCCTCTACATTTCTTCTAATTTATTAAGTATAATAAATGAGTCACCAAGGATGAAGGATTTGTTGTCAGCTGTAAGACACAGTGTGAAGGATGAAGCACTCCTGTCTTCTCCTGATAATCAGTTGATCTGTGAAATTAACAGGCATATAGATAGATTATTTAAAGATCAATTTAGCCAAGAATTGCTTTCAAATGAATATATCAGGCATCAAGCCTGTTTTCTGAGACCATTTTTTAAATTGGAATACATGTTATATGCAACTTCTCATTTCAGGGCTCAGGCAGTTTCAATTCAGGAGGCTTTGCTCTTTCTAGAAAGTGTGTGAAAATCCAAAATGAGCGGGTTCACTTCATTATGTATAATGAGGAGATCTGTAGTTATTCTGTAAGTAATCTCCGAAAAGAGTTGCTAGAAAAATTCTCCTTGCTCGCATTACTGGCACTGGGCTAACACTTCCCTCTTAAAAAATCTTTTCAGCATGAAAGTTTTGGAATTAAGTTCCTAATAAACTTCAAAAGTCCAACAGCTGTGAGTAATTATGATACAAGCATATCAATCCATGTGCAAACAGATTTACTTGGTAAGCTCCAATCCTCTTGCTAACCCTTCACTGCGATAATTAAGCACACTCTAATGAGTTTGTGAGCAATTTCCATATGATTTTCCCCCTAATTATTATTTGAGTTGCCCATGTTTATAATACTTAGTAATATCCTTAAAGTATCAGTGGTGAAGGCACAATTTTGGCTGGTGTATTAATTTGTATGTTCTCATTCATATGCTAAATAAATGAGGGAAAAACATCTATTTAAAGGTCAGAATTTTTAAACGGATTCTTACATGTGTGTATGTTCACTTTTATACACTTTATTCAGTACCCATAGAACCAGTGAGTCATTTCAGCCTAAATCAAGTCTTACCTTTCTCTCCTAAAAGACCTCCAAGTTCTTATGGTAGCCTTTAAGACTCAAAAAAGAAAATAATAATACATATAAAATAAAAGAATGTGTGGCATACAAAAAGGAAAAGAAGATCAAAAAGATATTTATTGCACTTTGCTGTACAGCAGAAATTAACACAACATTGTAAATCAACTGTACTTGAATAAAATAAAATTTTTAAAAAGCCAAATAGATCTTTTAAATAGAAAAAAAGATATTCATTGGACTGGACTGGTGTCAACAGCCTTTGCTGACATCTCACAGGGCTGGACTGCAGCCTCATATCCTATTAGTTAGGTGCACGTCTCAGAAAATAAAGAGAGCTAGATAAATGCTGGTGATATTATTACCTTATATTTCAAGAACATCTTATGATCATCTTAACTCCGTGTTTTTAATGGAAACACCCCCACTAATGAAATTTTCAATAAATGTCACTCAAAAAAAAAAAAAAAAGACTCTAAATGATCTTAAGTAAGTGATCTGGCTCTGGGTACCATTCAAACTTTGTTTCTTACCATTTGCTTTTTCTCCCGGCTCCAGAATAGTGACCTTCTTCCTATTTCTCACTAAAGTCAAACCCGTTTGGAAAATAATATAAAAAAAGGATGTATATGTGTGTATAACTGAATCACTTTGCTGTACAGCAGAAATAAACACAACATTGTAAATTGACTATACTTCAATAGAAAATAATTAATTAATTTTAAAAGCTAAGCTGGTTTATATCTTAGGATCTCTTGCATTTAGTACAGCCCTGCCTGATATATGCTTTCCTCATCACTTTATGTAACTGGCTCCCTTTTTTCATCCAAGGGTCCACTAAGATATCACTTCTTTGGGGAGACACTGGACTCCTAGTTACAGTGATGCTTTAATGATACAGTCATTCTCTACTGTCTTACCCAGTTTTATTTTCTTTTATTTTATCTTTAAATATCATCGCTATTTTAAATAAGCTAGTTTGTGAACCTAGAATGTAAGCTTCATGAGATGTCAGGTCTCTCACTCAGCTCTTTATTTTCAGGGCCCAAAACAGTGCCTGGTGCATGATACAGTCTTAATAAAATACTCCTTTGGTGAACAATTACATGAATAAATAAGATGACACAGAAGGAATCTCAGCTACCTGGTCTACCCCTCATTTCATAGATGAGTAAACTGGAGTCTATTTCCATCCATGATTTGTCTCCAAGAGGACACAGCCTGTTAGAGTAGACCTAGGAGATTAAGGTCCCAAGTTTCCTAATTGCTGGCCCAATGCACCGTCATTTTGCCAATTGCCTTTATTTTCATCTATCTGGTTGTGCCTGTTGAAACATATATTCACACACATGATATGTATTAACATTTAAAGATTTAAGATTTTGAATCAAAATCACACCAATTAAATCCTTTCTACAAGTGGACAAGTCACTTAACTGCCCAGGGCTTTGGCTATCTCGTCTATTATATAGGGATAGCTTATCTGTAATATAGTAACACATTATCTATGCCCAGTCAAGTGGTTGTGAGAACAAAGTAACAAAAAAAAATTGCAGAATGAATTGGTAAATGGAAAAATGTAGTTTGCAATGATAATAATCAAGACCCAGGTGGCACTGAATTAAATAATATAAAGCAGAACTTAATTCTTGGTATGTCTACTTTTGAATAGGTTCAGATACTGAAATTCCATAGAAATTATAAAATGTATTCTTACCTATCTACGAGAACAAAAGAAAGAAATAGAAAAAATAATTTCTCCAGATGCACCTTTCTTCTTTCTTTTGAAAGAACAAGTGGGTCTCACAAAGCTGTCCCCAAATCAGTATATCAGTGTTATCTGAAAACTTTTCCAAAATACTATAAAATCTCTGGCAGACCTTAGACCTACTGAGGTAGATACCATAGGAGTCAGACAAACAATCTGTGTTATATCAAGCCCTCCAGGGAATTTGGATGCACATTCAATTTGAGAACTTTTGCTGTAAGTGATTTAATTAGGTACACATGATAACTTTCAGAATTTTAAGATCTGTGTTAGTACATATTTTCATAGAAGTTCATCGTGAAACCCAAAAGTCAGATGTGCATCGAAGTGTGTCACCTACTTATTTCCGTCACAGCAGACTCACAGAACCAAATAAATCATGGAGAGTAGATTCCCATAATGAGACAGGAGACCAATAATTTATCACCGACATCTCATGGCCGATTGCAGGAGGAGGTCATTATAATTACAAAGACACTCCTGCCAATTAGACAGTTCACTGGGGAAGTAAGGAATTTATTGGGATGGTTCAGAAAACAAACAAACAAGTGTTCTGGTTTTCTTGAAAAGATGGTCACTTTCTTTTCCTCCCAGAATTCTTGATCTTTCATCTCTCAAACAATCATTTTGGAGTTGACAGGGGAGCAGAACTCCCCCGTCCTGCCCCGATAACAGTTTACTAAATATTATGAAGAGAGTAAAAGTTACTGAGCCTCAGACTCAATTTCAGTCATGAAACAAATAGGTATTAAAATGAAATCTGTCTGCTTCACTTACTAGCCTGGTGAACCCGGGCTAGTTGGCTAAGTTTCCCTGAGCTTTGGCTTCCTCATCTGTGGAAAGGGGAGGATAAAGCCAGCCTCAGAGAGTTGTTACAAGGACTAAATAAAATAATATAGAGGGAGGACCCACCAGCATACCACCCATCAAGCCTGGCACAAAATGACACTCATTCACTGATGGCTTCTCCTTTGCCTGCTCTCTTTGGTAAAAAACCACAAATGAGTCTTTTTCACACTCTACACCTCTTCTCTTTGTCTGCACCCCAGATTTCCAAAATGTCAGGTATTGAGGAAATGAGGGCACAGCGACTGTGAGAAGAGAGACATGATCTCAAAATACAGCAACTTAAGTGTCAGCAGAGATGGTACTTATAAAATGAGCTCCTTTCTGCTGAGACGACGGTACTCAGTTGACCGAAAGACTTAAGTAGCTCTCTCAAAGATCCATTAGACGTGCAAACAGACTCTTTTTCAATTCCCATTCTTCATGCTCCCTGCATCTATATGTGTCTATACACACACACAGCCCTGCACACAAAATTGAGTCTATTGTAAGCTTGTATTATTATCATTCCCGTGAAGTACAGTACAAGTATCATAGTCGGGCTTCATGTCAAAAGATTTAAGATAGAAAAAAGCATGATAGAACCGTAAAAGGGTGGGACATACAGCATTGTTGAATGGTGGAGACACAGTGCTGAGAAAAATTCGGGGAACTCAAAGAAGGGATCGAGGACTCATCTCCTTGATATCATTTGAGTTTGCATGTTAGGTTTGTGAATATTATGCATTGTATGGATGTAGCATGTGAGAAAGAGGTGCGGTGGGAGGGACAAGGTCTTCTTTAGAGGAGAGTGTTGGAAACCCCACTCCTACAAGTAAATCATGGGGTTTCGTGCAAGATTTGGCAATGCCATGGTGCTCGGTACATAAGCTTGAGTCATCAGGGTTCCCAAAGAAGATGTCCTACTGTATCACTGCAAAGTGAGATGTTACTCTGATGACATTAAGGCAAAAATTCCTCTCTCAGTCTGCCCTGCCATTAGTTTCAAATCATCTATGCATTAATTACAGCTTCCAGTTTATTTTTTTTCAACAGCTTTATTGAGGTATATTTTATTTACCGTAAAATTGTCAGGCTTTATATCAGATTGTACACATGTGAGTGTATAATTCAATGACTTTTAGTAACTTTACTGAGATACCATCACCATAAGTAAATTTTAGGGTATTTTTGCTCCCACCCCTAATAAAATCCCTGGAGCCCATTTACAGTTAATCCTCATTCCCATGCCCAGCCCCCAGGTGACCACTTATCTACTTTCTGTCTCTATAAATTTGCCTTTTCTGGACATATCAATGGAATCGTACAATATATGGTCTCTTGTGTCTGGCTTGTTTCACTTGGCGTAATCTTTGTGAGGTTCATCCAGGATCCAGGCTTTGTCAGTAGTTCATTCCTTTCTATCGCTGAATAATATACCAACAGCTTCTGTTAAACACTTTTTTAAAGGCTTATGTTTATATATTGATATGTATACAAAAACTGGAGGAAAGACTCATTTCCAATGAAGGGCAAAGTAGATCCAGATTCAGAATAGGGTTTTATTCTCTAGATCTCACAGAATGTGACTGATTATATTTTCTCATTTATTTGTCCCTCTTGTAAAGAAACTACCACATCAAGTATTGCACTTTTAAAAATATAATTTCCCAAGAAACTATTCAAACCAGAATGGTGAAAATATAACAGCAATTTCTGGCAAACTGTGTTTGGGAAAACAAAAAAACGCCAGGCATTCGTTTGGAGAGTGCTGTGATGCAAATACATGTTAAGTAATGTAATGGAGTTAAAAATTATAGTATTAAGAGGAGTCATAGGAATCTGAAAATAAGTAGAAGATTCATTACTTTTAATATCTGAAAGTAAATTAATTCCGTATCTCATGGTTTCGTTGATCTCATTTTCTTTCATATTCTAATATCGTGTCAGAGAGATTGCTGCAATATTTACATATTGTCTTTGCTGCCTGCAGTATAGTTACCCTCTCAGATTATCCACCTGGACCCATTTAATTTCATAATGGGTTTCTTTGGAAGTTGAGTTGTGGGACGTCATAAATGTTCAGGGAAAGCATGCCACTGTGGACTCAGAAATTATACAAGAAAAGCTTCCAGTACACATGCTAAATAAAAACGGGTCACAGAAAGTTTATTAACAAAACAAATTAAACCAGCTTGGTAATGGATGTTTCACATGAAATTTCACATGAAATGTTCATGTGTTTCACATGAAATTCCTGGAGCAGCATTGATGGGCTTTGTCAACCTGAGCTTTGAATTCATGTTTTGCTCACATCACGTTTGCCTTTTTCTTTTTTCCCAGTTTCTCTTCTAAGTGGGGCAAAGGCTGTCTTCCTTTCTCTGGGATGGGAGAGGTCGGTCTTGCCAAGTATAGTGTGGATTTCCAGACTCAAGCAATTCCAGAGGATTGTAAAAAGGGTCAGGAGGTGGGTCTGTGGTGCCCAAACAATAATGGTGGGGGTAGAGTTATGCACTCAATAAATGGAAGCTACTGTTATGTATGTGTACTGTACATGTTGGGAAGATTCAATAAGATAAATGCCTTATGATGTAGCTTCTATCATTATTCCATTTGGCAGATGAAGAAACCGAGGCTCAAGGAGGTTAAGAAATTTGTCGAAAATCACTGTCAGTGTCACTTTATGCTAAATAGTTTCCCAAAGACCTGCCCCTCCCCACCCCTCTGGCTCCTCAGCTACATTAACATGTCAAAGGACCTCTAAGGTCTCCGTTTATTAATCTAAAGAATGAGAGGTTCATTCTACACAAGCACAATTCTTGAGCAGAATCACATTTTCATTTTCCTAATCTTTTAAAATGACAGATTTATGGCTGGGGTGAGGGAGGAATCAGTGTCAATTGCTCGTTGGGATAGAAAGTGGTGTCAGCAGTGAGGAAAAAGCAATGTCTAAACATGGAGGAAGGGTGGGGAAGAAAGATGGTGGTGATGACCAGCAAAGCAGGGGACTAGGGCTATTGTAGTTGCCACAGGAAGTCGTTAACAAGCACCAATCAAATCGAGCCTGTCAGTCAACCAGAAAATCCCCCTCAATCTCTGAAGCTTCTCTGATGCTCTTCACAGGAAAACTTGTGTGTTCTTTTTCTTTTGTCAGAGACATGTAATTTAGAAAGCAGAGATTTTTTTTTTTTTTTAGGTAAACAAGAAAGAGTAAAAGGAAATAGACAATGAAGCTTTTAAAAATGCTTTCATAATCCCTTCAGTGGATGTTATCCAGTAAATAAGTTTCACAGTATGTTATCAATGTTAGTTTAGAGAAAGGAAGGTCAAAAAGTTAAGCTTTGATATCTTTATCTTTTCACAAAGTTTATTCCTGAAGGAGCTATATGTAAAAAGAAAAACAAAAACAAAACAGAACAAAAAAGAATATATATTACCGCAACAAGAAAAAAATCCTTTCCTGTATTCATTCCAAGTAATGGGTTTCACCTCATAGCTATTCTTTTCTGCAAAAGGTTCATGTTAGTATCCTTGGGTATTATTTTCTGATGGTATCAGGGCATAGTGGGTCATTATCGAAGAGCTGGCTTATTTCTGGAAGATGTTATTAAATGTTGTGGAGGTACGGTTATTTCCATTAAAATGCCAAAAGAAAGGAAAAATGTGGAAATACTAAGGGTAGTTCTGAGGAAACCAAGCTGCACCTTAGAAAATGAGACACTGGTGTTAAAACTTTTAGTTGTTTCAGAGGTTAGCCTGCTCCATTCAGTTACACAAAGGCTGAGACAGGAGACACAAACTCTGGTATGTACTAGAACAAAACAGGTTATAGTTTTGTTGGGAGCATTAAAAAAACATGGGAGCATTAAAAACATGGGAGCATTAAAAACATTCCATATTTCCCCTCATCCTGTGATAAAAATATAATAGCACAAGTGCAAAGTTAAAAAGTAACAGATATTCGACCCGAGCGTCAAGGCAGATAATTGGGAGAGGAAAGACATTGGCAAGCCAGATGGCTTATGAAGGGCACAGCTGTAATTCAACTCAAGCCAATTTTTCCTTCCATATTTTGAAAATCTGGGTCAAAATCCAGAGGAGGATAAGGGTTGCATGTAGCTGAAGGGAGAGAAAGGAGCAACTGAGAAGTCCTTTCATGCCTGGATAGGATGTAGAGATATGAGACGATTTCTCAACTTTATTTATGTCTTGGAGGAAATGTGGAGCTCTCAAAGAGTTCCAGGAGAGGGATGTGATCATGTAAAAAGTGGGATGTTGACAAATTAACCTGACAGTGCTTTGTTCAGTGGTTTCAAATATGGAAACCAGTCCTGAGACGTTTACAGAAGGACTGGAATTAGCATAGTAACATTGGAAATTACCACACCGATGGGAAGTTGGTAGAGCTGACAGATCTAGGATGAAGGTTAATGTCCAAGAAGGTATAGTTGTTGACACAGACTCTCAAGAAAGATGTTGGCGCTACTGACAGCATCCGACCATAAGGAAAGGAGCATGTTTTGAAGGGAAGATGCTGAGATACCAAGTTATTTCACATGGGCAGGCATTCCCAAGGACAGGAACAGGAAATAGAAATGCACATCTGCCTGTAAGTGCCCTCTGGTCTGATCCCCTCCTGTAGGAAGTGCTTCTAGGTTCAGCTTTAGATCTTTAGACCTAAGATACTGGCAGAAGCCTTCCCAGTTTAGAAACTTGAGCCCTGTCCTGACTTCTCTTCTCATTTTTCTCCTATATTCAATCCTTGGGTACATTTTGACTGCAAGTCACCCTGAAATTTGTTTCAACTTCACAAAATCTGTAAAAAGCTTTGGCTAGAGCTAGTCTCTATCCAAAAAGCAATCCCCAGGATCTGCTTGGGTGCATCCATAGGTATACATACCTCTGTAGAAAACCACAGAAACTAACCAGTGGTATGAATGAAAGGAAAGGGAACCAAACTAGTCAACTGCATTTCAGAATGTCATACAAAAATGCCTTAGTAAATATATTACAGACGATGGCCCATTCTCACAGAGACTGACCAGCTCTTACAGGCTTCTGCCCAGCACCTGGCTTAGACAAATTATTTAAAACCAGTGTGCAATACTCCTTCCTCTCATATTATAATAAGTACACACACACACACACACACACACACCCCACAGTATTTAAACAAATGTAGTAATTAGGAATTCTACTGTTTGGTGATATGCAGAAGAAAGGGTTTAACATTTTTTTATCATATACTGTGTGCAGGCATTGCCCAGTTTTTCTTTACCGTGGTGACCCTGTTTTGGAATCCGTCCCAGTGATGGGGACAACAGGACTGAGTATTAGAAACCTAGACCATCCTAGAAAATCTGGACCATATGGTCGCATACCTGTACCTTCCTCTTTTTCTCCTCACAGAGCTTGAAAATTCCAGCAAGTGATTTGGAAGTCTGTTTGATGTTGGTCTCTAGTGAGAAACACTGCGAATGTTCACTTACTGCAATCGGATGGATACCTGTCTGGGAAAGAGGGCGGAGGGTGGAAGGGGTGCTGGGGGACCCCTCACCACAGGCTTTGATCTTCCTTGACTCCTCCTGGGATAGCTCACCTTTTGATGTTGGGAATCAGTTAATTACTAGCCAAAATTGGTTTGAGTGACTAGGAAACAGTCTGAAGGCTCTGTTCTCAAACTGCCTGTACTTTGATCTGAGGAACTTTAGGGCAACCTTCCAGGGCATCTCAGGCAAATGAAAAGGGCTCAGTCCACGGCCCTGATTTTGATCCTCTTGTTCTACTGTAGTACCATCCTGATTTAGCAGACCTCTTCTCCTTCAGAGCCCTTGTGGTTTCAATGGTAGGAAAATGATGACTTTTAGCAGCAATTGTTAAGCATCTCTTGTACTGCAGAGAGCACACAACTTGATAATTCCCTCCTTAGATCTTAATTTGAAACTCCCATCTCTCTTTTTGTCTGTATCTCTTGGTAAACACCACCTTGAATAGCTCTTGCAACAAAAGGACTGAATATTAGAAACCTAGACCTTGATTTGTAAGACAGTATATTAAATTAATGGGTTGGGAGTCAGATTTCTTGCCCTTTCCTTTGTTGATACAAGTTAACATCCTCCAGGTTGACCTGAAAGGCTGAGAAATGCTCTGGGGTTTGATGGGCAGGTGGTGCTGGAGAACCCAGCTCTCCTTTCTCTTCCAAACAAGGCAACACAAGCTGGCACCTTGCCTAGTAATCCAATTCTCCTAACGAACACGTCTCCCTAGTCTGAGGCCCTTGCATTGTGACCATGCCACAGGGCTGACAAAGAGATAATTTTCAGTGCTCAGGAAAAAAAAACAAAAAACAAAACACATGCAGAAACCTTCTGAGAGTGTGTTTTGTTCTTATGTCATGGCCCATTATGGCATTTTCATTTGAATTGCATCTGAAACCCATTTAAAGAGGTGGACTGTTCCCTTGGAAAACACAGACAGGAGCCATCTGGGTGTGTCTTAGAGGAGACTGTTTGTTACCCTGGCTGTCATTATCAGACCTTAAGGGTACTAACATTGTATTAAGTATCTAAGCAAACATAATATATTTGATTCTCCTGTATATTAATCCCTTGTCCTTATATAAGTAGTAGATTCATATCACAGTATCTCAGGCAACAGAATACCATTCAGTATTCAAAGATAAAATATGCATTCCTATGCATGGGCATTTTCTAGTTTTTCAAATGGAAATTAAGCCATACAGATAAACCACACATACATGGAGACTCTGGGATTACTCCTTTAGCAGAATGATGGATGAGGTGTTTTTTTGTTTTTTTTTTTCTTTATTCTCACCCCCATCATGGGAGGCGGCCCATACTTCAAAGAGTTTTAGAACTTTCTGACCTTCTGTAAGTAATAACGAAAGTCCCCAAGGCCAGAGAAATGAAACCACAGGGTCTTTTTCCGTAAAATAAATTGTGTTCCCTCATCTCAATATCTATACCCTTCTGTGAGAAGCTGGTTTCCCAACTGAAAGACTTTCCACATTGCTTTGACTTTCCCCGCTGTGGTCCCTTCCTCATTTAGCAAACTTCGTTCTATATGCATAATTGGGAATTAATTTTCTAATTAGGTTCTTCACATTTATGAAGTTGTTTGATGGGGTGTCTGTTCTTATAACATGGCCTAAAGGCTAAAGTAGCGGTAATACTTCTTTTTTCTGGCTTTGCCCCTAATTCAGCTAAGGTTCCTAGGAAATACATTTAACTTTTATGAGTTCCTGGTAATACATCTTTAATGCTGATCTACCTTTGAAAGGTTGTTAGGAGTGTGCTCACTGAAGCCTTTAAGACTCATTACAATACAGTTGGTTTTATTTGTGATAGCTGCTCAAACAAAATGAAGCCATTTCTTCTGCCACAAGAAGGCTATTTAGAAAACCAAGAGCAACAACAATTACAGAAAGAAAAACCAGATGATGATGCTGGGAGGCAAAATAACGTTGAACTGACCCTTGGATCAGGTATGAGCTGTAAGAGTCTTCATCTGAATTCTCTGTGATTTGCTGCAGTGGTTCCACGGGTAGAGAAATTGGCACTCTATGGTTCCACCACCCTCTGATCCATGAGGTATATACAAAACCATCTAAATTGTCTTTTTGCTCGCTAACCATTAGAGTTGGAAGTAAAAAAGAAATCCTTGTGTCACAATTTTTTCATGTAGCAAAGAAGATCATGTTACTTACTATTATGGGTACAAAATAGCATGTTTATGAGAACAAGGGGGCATCGAAATTGTACAATAACAAAAGGGCTTCCTCATTTCATAGGATATCAGTGTCATTAACCCTACATGAAATTTGGCTCAAAAAAAATGGATACTCCTCAGTATTCTCCAAATAAGAACCACCTCTCACATAATTTCCTTTGCACATCAGTATTTTCATTTGCGTTTGCACATTTGCATGTATGTCAGGGCCAAGCAAAAACAAAGTGTAACACTGGATATGTGATGATTTTAATGGTAGGTGATACTCAAGCCTCAGAAAAAAATATTTTTCTTACCCCAGACCAATTTCACTCTTTATCATCTGAGTTACCTTCTAAGTCCCTGTATCTTCTGAACTCATGACATTCCTCTATAAAAGTTTACACTTTACACTTTACAGCTGCAGCTGTAACTCTCAAGATCCAGTTAAGTTTCAGCATAGAAAAAGCCATATGATAGAATGGGAAAATCGCTCTACCCCAGGGAGTCAGGAGGCCTGGTCGCTGTGCCCACCTCTAATACTGCGTTTCTGTTGTGATGCTGGACAAGTTATCTCAGCTGTTTGTTCCAGTAAAGGTCAAACGAAGAGGTCCTTTCTATTCTGAATGCATTCGGCTTCCAACATTTTATCCATGTCTTACTCAAAGAAATCTCAGTCAGTCCAACTTTCTGAAAAATTACCCTGAACCTACCAGATGCAAGGATAGCATAGTGGTTAAGAGTAGAGGATGCAGGCACTGCATTTGGGTGTCATCATTGCCTCTTCTCCCCAGCTACTTAATTATCTCAGCCTCAATTCTGCAGCTGTAACACGGACTAAAGATCCTCTTTCACTGATCCTTTTCTGTTCCCTTGCTGTCTCGTCCCCCTCCTTTCACTGCTAAATGGTAGAATTTTGTTCTGATTTGTTCTGTTTTGTTTTAAAGATCTAGAAAAAGGACTAGAAGGAGGACTTTGATCAACCGGCCTAGATTAAGAGTGAGGAATCAAGGATTATGTATCTAACTCAGACTAGCAATTGCCTGACCTTAATTTTACTGGCTATATAACACCCAAAGTCTTCTTTTTAAAATTTAAATCAAAACACACCCTCCTGTTGTTTAAATGCCATCCATGGTTCCTCACTGCACCATATTTAGAATAAAGTCCAAACTCTACCATATTTATTGTTAATATTTGACCTCAGACCCCTTCGTTTCTTTTTCATCCTCTTCACCACTTATATCCTCTTCCACAACTTCAGTCTCCTCCTTCTCATCTTCCTCCTTCAGAAGGAGCCGTCTCTAGCCCCAAATTTGTGCTGAGTTCATACTTGCATTTCTAACAGCTAGCATAATTTATCCCCCTTGAATTCTGGTCAGCGTGTCCGAGTTGTCATTCGTCCTATCCTTCCCCAGACGACCAAGCAGCCATGGCTTCTGACTTCTGTTAATGGCACCTCTGTTGTTACAGGCAGCCAGACTCACGATCTCATTCCTTTTGATCCCTCCCCATCTCTCTCTCCCTTTCATTGCTTACCAGCTTTTCTCTTTATACCATTATTTGGACTTTCCCTTTCCTGTTGCCATTATTATTACTCACATCGGGTCCTCATCCTCAGGAATACTGCAGTAGTACCTCAGGGCCTGAAATAGTGACCCAACTTCTTCCTTTTTTTTCTCTTTCACTTCAGGTTATAAAACTGTAAGATTAATTTATGTCCTGGAGTACAGCTCTGAACGTTTGATTGTCCGTGCTCCCAAACATTTGTGAGCCGTATAGTAAAGTCTAAACTCTTTAGCCTGACTTTCAAAGTCCTGTGCAACATGACCTTGACTACTTTTCTAGGCTAGTTTTCTGCTTTTTGTTTATTATTCTATTTATTCATCCCTTTATTTTTTTCAACAAATATTTGATTAAGAACCGAAAGTGTGCAAGACCCCAGAGATACAACAATACAAATGTGAAACTTTCAGTCTAATGGAAGAGAAAAGCCAAACATATACACACACACACACACACACACACACTCACACAAGAAGTATAATAGAAACAAAGAATATGATAAAAAAAAGTAACAGGGAAGTAACTCTGTACATTTAAGTAACTTAAATATATCTAATACTTGACCTAAGTTGAGTAGTTTAGTAATTCTGAATACTGCTTAGTATTTTCTGCCTATTTTTCTTTGCTTATGTGCCCTTTTCTCAGAATGTTCTTGTCTCTAATAGTCAATATCTGATCCATATTTAAAGGCATATTTATTGAGGCTTAATTTTTTTGCCTCCTCATTGTTACTTTCTCTCACTCCACCCCTTCCAAGCCCTCAATCCAGCCTTTGGGCCAGAGGTGGATCATGTGACCTCAGACTCAGCCAATCAGCTGAGCTACATTTCCCTGCTCAGAGGGGTTGGTTCTGAAATGGCATGTGACTTAAGCTAGGCAGACAGCTAATCTGAGGACTTTTGAAGAAACCACTGGGAAGCAGTCTTCATTTATTCCTGTTGGATCTGAACCCGAGAGGATAGAAGATTTAGAGTTACCAGAGCCACCTTGTCTTTTGGAGAATGGAGTCAACTCAGAAGGAGATAGGGAAAAAGAAACCCATTCTTGGTAAGATCTTGGGAGGTCCCCAAATCAAATCGCACCACACCCTTGGAATTGTTAGTTACATAAACCAATCATTTTCCCTTTTGCTTAAGTCAGAGTGGTGTTTTCTAAAAGAGAAAAAAAAACTACCATCAACCGATCTCAAATACTACTCCTTTCACTGAACCTTTATTGGTGTTCCCAATTCAATACAATGTCTCTCTACCATCAGTCATTTTGTATCTCAACTCTGGTACATATTTTATCATCCTTATTTTAGAGTCCTTTGTGAACTTGTCCCCTACCAGATTTGAATGGAAGAGCTCTTGATTGGTCTGGCAAACAGGGCCTGAACTAAGGTTTGGTAAGTTGCCTCAGGTGCAACATTTAAGGAAGCACTCACTCTCAGTCGTTAACTCTGCACTCCCATGAGAGGAGAGAGTGAGTGCCTCCTTAAATTTTGCTCCCTATGCATCGCTCGCCTCATTCTAGTTCTGATTCTGCTAACAGAGTAACTACTCAATAAGTTTTTGGCAAATTCAAGAGAATTCCACATTTTGCATGAGATTGGGAATTATCCAGCATTGCATTTTTTGGCATTATACTCATTTGGCACGCCTGATCCACTTTTTTTTTAACCTTTACCTCTTCATCATGAAGTCATTCGTCAATATACAACAATTATAGGGATGGTTTGTTGATGACATGACTCAAGAAACCTCTAAATAATATTTCCCAGCAAGGAGGTGAAGTAATAACTCTACTAAGAGACACATTCAGAAATAACATAGAATAGGGAATAGAGGATTGAATGTTCACTCATTTACTTGTATCTTCATAGTTCAGTGTCTGTTGTGGAGCCAGAATTATACAACTCATTATCTAGGTCAATCTCGTGAGCCATCTTGTCAGCACAGATGTGCTACTTTTTACACCAGAATTCTCAGTGGTAAAGCTGCTTCCAAGCTGACACCTATTATTAATAAAAGTGTTAAATAAATAAATTAGAGAAACAATGAAATCAGTGAAGTCTGTACAATAAGCTATAAATATTGTAGGTTCGTTTTATATGAAATTTTGTTAGTTATTTAAAAAACTGTGGGAGATCAGTTGTCACTTTGTGTTTGTGCTGGTGTTGGTTTATTGGTTGTAGGCAGCAGAAACTGACTCCAAATAAAGAAAATGTTTCGGAAAGGAATATCAGATCAAATAAACAGGCTCCAAAGAAAAACACGGGAACAGGCTGGAAGCAAGACAGCTCCAGAGCTAGATAACAAGAACGTACATCTGTTGTCTCATTAAGCACGAATAGGATGAATCTACACCAACAGTTTCCCTCACATGATTCTACTGAATTTTTGTCTTTGCATTATTTTACTCAATTTTTGTCTTTGCATTATTTAACTTATTCCTAGGACAGCGGGATCGTTTCGTGGTTGTGATCATACGTCTACCCCTCGACCAAGAGAAAGCAAGGCATTCTCTTGAAAAGTTCTACCAACGCTATACACAAACAACAGATGTCCATTACTTTGGTACAGTTAGAATCTGAAAACCTTCCCTGTCCTACTTGACACATATTCTGGGCGAATTGCCAATTTGGGTTCAGCATGAGCAAAATCACTTTATCATGATACTTTACTGTAGCAGTCACATCACATTTGCTCAAATTTCACAAGCACAAAGCTGCATCCATAGGCATGTGGGTGAATTTGGTAGGGAAAAAAAAAAAAAAGATTTGGTGTTGCTGTGTTTTAGTTCAACTATTTGGCTCCTCAAGGTATATGCTGCCATCTACTAGTACATGAATTGGACTAATCTCTCTGTGAGCTGTGTTGAAATGCTTTTGCCAATAGATATGGAGAGTGAGAATGTCCAAGACACAGATTTTTAAATCCCCAATTCTGTCCCAGACTAGCCCTTTTCCCCCTGGTGGATGCTTAGAAAATGTGTGCACAATCCAGATAAGCTAGATACAAGGACACTATTATTAATTTGGGCATTGACCCCAGTTACCAACGTGGAACTCCAGTGATGTGGGCTGGAGCGTATAGAAGACTCTTTTGTCTGGGTTTATTAGGGCTAAGTAGCCTGGAACTAATACACGCTGAAAGTCTTGTTTTTCTAGTTTTCTGGAATTACAAACCTGATCTTACTCTCAAATTCAAGGCAAGTCCAATGCAGGTTTTGTCCTTCCCAGAGGATAACAAAGGCAAAGCCAAAAGAGCGTAAGATTTGGTCCCAGTGCCTAGAGTTCAGCCGCCCCACGCTACCCAAGTCAGGCCTTTGCAGTGATTCAGAGCTTCCCCCCAAGATAGCTGCATCTAAGCCCCACTGAAAGACCGACTATAAAGAGAGGAACCAGCGCCAGCTTCATGGGCTTGTGATCTGTGTAGTTGTCCTGTACTCAGAAGAACTTCACACACTTGGTTTAATGTACTGCAGTCCTCTGCTGAAGTTGTTAAGAACTCGAACAAAAGGCTTGCATTTTCATTCTGCTCTGGGCCTTGCGTATTTTACAGCTGATGCTGAGAAAGACAGAAACAAAGGAAGCCAGAGTAGCTTACAAGTGGGAGCACCTGGGCCACAAGGCGCCACAACTTTTAATGTCTTTAAACAAATGTCATCTCTTGGCACACTAGCCAGGTACAAAATGCTAGAATTTGAGCAATCCATATTTAACACACTTTCTTCTTAGGAAGGGCAGCAAAGGTAGGGGACAGGTGAAAATGATGGAGAAGAACCATAGCGTTCCCACTACTAGAAGCCAGCGCTCAGCCCGCAGTCTTTGGAACTAGACCTCAGACGTGTTAATTTATCCAATACAGATCACTTTTCTGAAACATAAAATATTTTGATAGGTAGGGCATGTGAGAAATGCGTGAAGGTGGTCAAAAGGTACAAACTTCCAGTTATAAAACAAATAATTCCTGGAATGTAATGTACAGTATGGTGACCATAGTTAATACTACTGTATTGCATGTTTGAAAGTTGCTAAGAGAATAGATCTTTAAAGTCCTCATCACAAGAGAAAAAAACTGTAACTGTATGTGGTGATGGATGTTAACTAGACTTATTGTGGTGATCATTTCACAATATACAAATATATTAAATCATTATGTTGTACACCTGAAACTAATATATTGTTAAATGTCAATTATATCTCAAATATATATGTGTGTGCGTGTGTGTATATATTTGAAATTGGTTGTTCTCCAAGGGTGAATATTAACTCCTTGGATGAATTGGCTTTGCTGTTTTTAAAAAATATACTCTGTTTTTAATTTATTCAACCATTTGCTATATGAAGCCTGCAGAGCACTTTGCTAGGTTCAAGAGAAAATACAGCGTTCTATCAGTCATTGAAGGTTGACTTAAAATATAGTTAAGTACAGAATGCTGCATCTCCTAGTAGAATAGTGTTCTGTTAAAGCCAGATATTGGAACATGTTATTCATCTGTTAAAAATCCTTCAATCTATTCTCATTGTAGAAAGTTGAATGACAATGAAATTCCTGAATAAGGTCCACGCATATTTAGATCTTGGTATAAATATCACTTGCTAAGAGAAGCCTTCCTTGTCTTTCCAAGTCAAATCAGGACTCTTGATGTGCTCTCTTAGGGCATCTGTTGTTCAACATAATATTTTTCATAATTAAAAAAATTATTTTTATTGAAGCATAGTTGATTTTCAATGTTGTATTAGTTTCAGGTGTACAGCAGTGATTGTTATACATATACATATGTCTGTTCTTTTCCAGATTCTTTTCCCATATAGATTATTACAAAATATTGAGTATAGTTCCCTGTGCTATACAGTAGGTCCTTGTTGTTTATCTATTTTATATATAGTAGTGTGTATATATTACTCCCAAATTCCTACTTTATCCCTCCCCCCCACCTTTCCCCTTTGGTAACCATAGTTTGTTTATTGTGTCTGTGAGTCTGTTTCTGTTTTGTAAATAAGTTTATTTGTATCATTTTTTCAGATTCCTCATATAAGTGATATCACATGGTATTTGTCTTTCTCTGTCTGACTTACTTCACTTAGTGTGATAATCTCTAATTCCATCCATGTTGCCGCAAATGGCATTATTTTGTGCTTTTTTTATGGCTGAGTAATATTCCATTGTATATATATGTACCACATCTTCTTTATCCGTTCATCTGTCGATGGACATTTAGGTTGCTTCCAAGTCTTGGCTACTGTGAATAGTGCTACGATGAACACTGGAGTGCATGTATCTTTTTGAATTATGGTTTCCTCTGGTTATACACCCAGGAGTGGGATTGTAGGATCATATTGTAGCTCTATTTTTAGTTTTTAAAGGAATCTCCATACTGTTCTCTGTACTGGCTGTACCAATTTACGTTCCCACCAACAGTGTGGAAGGGTTGTCATCTCTCCACACCCTCTCCAGTATTTGTTATTTGCAGGCTTTTTGATGATGGCCATTCTGACTGATGTAAGGTGACATTGCAGATTTTGTATACTTTGTTATTTGATGTTTCCCTCCCATATTAAATTGTAAACTTCTTAAGGGACAGAGCACAAACTTCTCTTACTCTCCAGTGTATGCCAAGTACTTAGCATGGTTCCTAAGCACATAGTAAATGCCCCATAAATATATATTGAATTAAAAAAAAAAGCATGGAAGTGCGTACTCTGTTTTTAAAGTGGCATCAAGTACAGAGACCCTGAGACGTGAACAAATGTGGCACGTTTGAGGACCAGAAAGAAGGACCGGTATGCCTGGGACACAGGGAACCATGGCTTAGGGGAAAGAGGAAAGAAGTGAAGTTTATGAGGGACCCAGGAACCTTGCGGACTAGAGTAAGAAATTAAATGTGATGGGAAACCATCGGAAAGGTTTAAGTTGTTGAGATCTATACTGAAGATGACGTATGTATTATAACACCATAATATTTTGGAACTTAAAATTAAGTCTGAAGCATAAAACTTAATACAACATCATCTAGAGTAGAGGTGGGCAAACATTTCTATAAAGAGCTGGATAGTAAATATTATAAGCTTCTCAAAGCATACAGTCTCTGTCACAGCTACTCAGAAATCTCATGATCGTGTGAGAGTAGCCATAGACAATACTTTTTTTCTGTGGAGCCCAGGCTCCAGATGCGCAGGCTCAGCGGCCATGGGTCACGGGCCCAGCCGCTCGGCGGCATGTGGGATCCTCCCGGACCGGGGCACAAACCCGCATCCCCTGCATCAGCAGGCGGACTCCCAACCACTGCGCCACCAGGGAAACCCCATAGACAATACTTTAGAAAAAATAGCTATTGCTGTGTTCCAGCAAATTTTTTTTTTTAATTTTATTGGAGTATAGTTGATTTACAGTGTTGTGTTAGCTTTAGGTGTACAGCAAATTGATTCAGTTATACATACACGTATCTTTATTTAGAAAAAGAAGCAGTAGGTCAGATTTGGCCCATCAGCCTTGGTGTGCTGATCTCTGATTTAACAGAACTTGGGAGCATGTGCAACTCTATCACACGCGATGCCTATTAAAAACGCAGATTCTTGTGCCTTCCTCCAAACACACTGAACCTAAATCTCTAGGTTTGAAGTCTGAGAGTCTAACAAGTTGTCCTAGAGAATTTTATGCATGATTAAATTAAGAACCATTGGTCTAGAAACCCAGTCCATTCCCCTGGGAGCATTTCTAGAGTACTGAAAAATGTAACCGACTGGCCTATGGTAGCACATGTGGGTGGATCCTCACGGTAGAAGGAGTAATGTTTGGGATGTTCTGTATTCAGTTCAGGGCACAAGGCAGGTTGTAAGAACTGGCCAATACATCAGGATGGAGCGTTTCAGGAGACTGTCAGGCAGGGCATATGGTTAGTAGCAAGGCAGAAAGCTCTGCTTAGATAAGGCTTCAGAGATCAGCCCTTCCTTTGAGTTCCCCGGTTTTAATTATTGATGCTAAAAATACTTTTCCCTTAATTGTTTTGTGAAATTAACTTAAATAAAGAATAAAGCTGTTCCATACATGCACAGGCAAACATTACACTCTTTTCACATAAACACTGGGATGATTCCTCAGAATGTTCCTTTTCAAATGTGGCTGCAAAATAACACCCAGAGAATGTATTTCCAGCCACACAATACTGTGACAGTAAGCAGACAGCACACGAGAGCCTGTTATGCTTTATAGATTGCAATGATTATATTGTGGGAGCAGTTGATGCATTTGCTGGTGTTCATTCTGTTTCGCATTTGCATTTAAATTCCTGTGGAACAAAGATAAGATAAAGAGGAAAACAAATGATGCTTATTTGTTGTTGTATTGAACTCCTATTATAAGTGTTGCTTTAAAAGTGGGTGAAGCTTGGCAAGGAAGCATTCCACGTGTTCTTTGCAAAACATCAGCTACACATTCAATCATCAACTAGAAATATGCAGGCGGACATATCCCTAGGGCTTTAATAAAATCATAAATCAATAAGGCATAACCCAAAGTGTGGCTGAATACAAGGAGCAAATGAAATCCTCAGTACTCTCTTTGACACATTTATCCACATTTTATTGTTACATAAGAAATGTAGAACTGCATTTGAGTTTTGAAACTGTATCCTTTTTATTTCAGGCATTTTTTTTTTTTTTAAAGCATGGCTTGTTATTCATGTTTCCTCTTTCAAATAATCTGTGCATCCGCAGCGTGATCCTTTGATGAATTTATGCAGATCAGTTCTACATCCAGGGTAATTCTTCCTGCTCCTCTAAGCTCTCTATTTTGTTGCGATCCAAGGAAAAAAATCTTTTTGTAGAGTTCAGTTGTGCACTCCAGGAAGTGGATGTTGGATTCCTCTATCTATGCAAGAAACACACCTGCCTCCCCACATGATGTGTTTGCCGTAATGAAACCCAGAAGAGTGAGAAAGTGCCACCTCTTTCTCCCAAGTTGCCAAGTGGCATACCGATGCTCTGATGATTTAAACCATTGTTTTAAACATCACACTCATTTCTACAGATACACCCGAAATCAGATAAAAATCAATAATTCAGTGACAACAGTTAATTTTATGATGTATCTGAACTCATAACACAGTTTTCTCTGACTTTACTATGCTTTGCAATACGTTTCTCAAAGGAAATGACATTAGTCAAACTCTTTTCTGGATGTTGGCAGTGAGAGTCTGGAAACACTCCTCAAAAGTGGGGTCTGAAGAATACTCTTAATAAGAACTATTCCACAAAAATTAAATCTGGTTGTCAAGTTAGAATTATGACTAAGAACCACTGCTTCACTTAGCTCCTTTCTGGAATATTTAAAGGCATACTGGCATATTAAAGGCTCTGAGAAGTCCAGCAGGAAAGACATGTATGAAGATTTGTTTGCCCAGACTTTTTGTTCAGAGAAAAAAAAATTTCTTTTTGAAATCTAACACTTGGCATTGGAACATGTTTTCTTGGGAACACACATAGCAAAACTGTGGTCTAAGTGTTAACTGGTAACTAGCAGTAAATACAGTCTCCTCTTTTCATTTCACTTTTTATGGCCCCTAATGCATGTTTTTAATATATAGTTTAGGCATATTCATTTATATGTCATTCATTCAGCAAGTATTTGAGGAACTTTTCTGTGCCAGGGACTGTTGGGTGCTGGGGACACATCAGTTCAAAAGCATATTTTAATTAGTTTTCAAAATATATTACTTAGTCGCTAATATAAACAGCAAATTAGATTAAAAATCAAGGTATTGCAACACATCAAATACATACTATTTAAGACTCTTAAGGCAGGTGGTCAGGAAAACTGCAAAATAATAGATATTTTTCCTTATGTGTCATTAGGGTACCTTGAAGTGAGCAGGTACCTTATTTATTGTTGTGCCTCTCCCTGGAATACAACGATGCATTTGAATAACTCACAGTTATGAGATTTAGAATCAGAAGCAAAGAAATTCAGAAGGATTAATTTTAGCCTCTTGCTTTAGCTGAATTTCTATGATCTAAATCAGTCCCTTCAAATGTTTTGAAAATCAGATCATAAACAAAATTTTATAAGATGCCTCTTTTAGAATGTGGATTTAGAATGGCACAAATCTGACCCATTTTTTCAAATGTAAGGCAAGTTGGGTTAGAAAATCTATTTTTAGAAATAGTAAACAATTTTAAAGTTCGTAGAAGCTACAAGCCATAGATTTAGATAATAGCACATGGAGAAAAGTAATTCTGATTCTCATTCTTATGTAGCTTATGTCACTTCAGCCATGTCACTAGAGCTGAAAGGGGTTGCCAAGTTAATTTAGTCAAGTGGTTTTCACAAACTATACATCTTTTTAATTATGACTTTCATTTGCTGGTTGGAAGACTCAGTTCAATCTGGCTTAAGTAAATAAGAACAACAACAACAATAATGAAATGAATAAATAAAGACCAAAAAAATAGTCTAGGAGATGTCTCACTTCATCTCAGAGTGCAGGGGTATCATTTGCTCAGGCTTGACAGATTCAGTGGTGCAGACCATGTCACTGGGACCTTGTATGTGTCTCTCTCTTTTTCAGGTTTGGCATGGATCTCAGACAGGACCCTCCACCTGCTGGTTCCCAGCAGCTGCAGGCTTACCAAATTCCTTCAACTAGAAAACCCAACACAAAGAACAATCTCTTTCTTTCTTTTTTTTTAAAAAAAATTTATTTTATTATTTATCTTTCGCTTCATTGGGTCTTCGTTGCTGCGCGTGGCTTTCTCTAGTTGCGGCAAGCGGGGGCTACTCTTTGTTGCGGTGCGCGGGCTTCTCTTGTTGCGGTGGCTTCTCTTGTTGTGGAGCACGGGCTCCAGGCATGCGGGCTTCAGTAGTCGTGGCTCGCGGGCTCTAGAGCACAGGCTCAGTAGTTGTGGCACACGGGCTTAGTTGCTCCGTGGCATGTGGGATCTTCCTGGACCAGGGCTCGAACCCGGGTCCCCTGCATTGGCAGGTGGATTCTTAACCACTGCGCCACCAGGGAAGTCCCAGAACAATCTCTTTCTTAATGATTCTCAGAATTGACTCTCATTAGGCTCTCCTGACTCAGATGCTTATGCTGCAACCAATCACAGTGATGAAAAGAATAGAGTGACCTGCTTGGCCAGGCTTGGAAGATGTTTTTATTCCTGGGGTTGGCACAGACCAATAGTGAATGATATGGAGTGGGGTAGATGTGGTTTCCCCAGAGGAAATTGAGGTACAGGTACCAAAAGAAGGGGGAATTGATGCAGCGCAGGCAAAATCAGTAGGTGTCCATTATGTTGTTTTCAAGTGAACATGTACATAGAATCATGAGGTGTAAAATAAAGAAAAAGAGGAAATTTCTCATTAGACAGTCCTGGGGGAGAGGGGAAGGGACCCAGAGACCTGCTCATTCAGCCTCTCCTCTCAGCTCTCGAGGGAGCTGACCATCTGTCCTGATTTTTCTGGGATAATCCTGATCTGTGTCTGTTGTCCAGGGTAATTATTAATAGCACCCCTTTTACTCTCAAAAGTGTTCTGGTTTGCTTAATAAAATTTGGGGTTGCTAGATCTTGGGGAATCTCTGAGATCTATTTTTGTCCATCAAACACAATTGGAAATCTCTTGATCTACACCACCGCATTCATTTTGATAAATATTTCTGTGTTTCACCTGAATAATATGCAGATCTTGGGACATTTTATCTCTAATCATCCTCTCCCATTTTACTTCTTTCCCAAAGTTAAACTTCATTGTTGTAAGTTACTCTACACAAACATTAATTGTATAACTATATCATTTATACAGTTAATGTTTGTGTAGAGTTACCCACCTTTAACAAATTCTATGTTTATTATTGCTTCTTCAACCTCATCTTTCTCCTGAGATAAATTGTCATCTTCCTGAACTAATCCTTTGGAACCTTTCTACTCAAAGTGTGGTCCACAGACCAGAATCATCAACGTCATCTGGGAGCTTGTTAGAAATGCAGAATTTGGGGCCCACTGAATCAGATTCTGTAGTTTAACAAGATCCCCAGATAATCTGAATATATATTAAAGTAGGAAGACCCCTATTTTAGGACAGAGATTGGACTGGCTGCCCATTAGAATCTCCTAGGTGGCCTTAAAACTTAAGTACAAGTAAGTGTGTGTGTGTATGTGTGTGTGTGTGTGTGTGTATTATATATGTGTGTGTGTGTGTGTAGAGATACATATATAGATGCCAGGCCCTTCCTCAGACCAACTAAGTTAGAATCTCTGGGCATGGGGCCAGAAGCTACTCTAGAAGTTCCTTTATTTAGGATCATTTGGTAACAAATTCTCGTTTTCTGTTTGTCTGAAAAATATCTACTATTCACATTGAATAATAGTTTAGTCAGTTCTGCAATGCTAGGTTGACATTTATTTTCCCTCAGTGATTTAAAGATTTAAAAGATTTTCACTCTTTTCTGGCTTTAATTGCTGTTGCTGGAAAATTTCTTGAGAGTAGTTTTTCCTTTGTAGGCAGTCTGAGTTACTAACTTTTCACTGTCATCAAGACCTTCTGGTTTTCGATGTGCAATTTTACGGCATTGTGGCTAGGTGTACATTTCTTATCACAGTTAGAATTTGTTGTGTTTTCTCAATCTGAGGATACAGGTTTTTCATCACTTTTGAAAAATTCTTAGCCATGTTATTATCCCACATTCTATTCATTCCTTTTTTTCCTGGAAACTATGTTAGACTCATGCATAACATTTTCATTTTATCTTCCTAAGCGTTTCTTATTCTCTCAAATTTTAATCTTCTTGTCTCTCTCTTCAGCACTCTGGATAACTTCTTGGTATCTTCCCATCTAATATGTGGCTAATATACATTGGGCTTTTATTTACATGCTTTTATTTTTTTCAGTGTTTGAATTTCTATTTAGCATATTTTATTTCAGGAGTTCTTTTTATAACCCGACCAGTCTTTCTTCAATTGTGTCTTTCTCCTTGCTCATTATTTCAGTTCTTTAAAAAGATATTTCAACATAGTTATGTTACAATCTGAATCTCATAATTCCAATATCTACGGGTTTCTTCCTGTTGTTTCTGCTGATTACCCCTCACGAACACCTGTTTCCTTGTTTGTTTTGCAGTTTTGGAGAGTGAGCTTATGTTATCTGGAATTTATCTGTGGATGTTTTGTGAGGCCTGAGTTGAGGCTGCATTCCATCCTTGTAGAGACATTCCATCTCTGTAGAGAAATATGTGTTGGCTTCTGCCACGTTCTCTAAAATACAACTGAGTCAAGACTATGATTTCTTGTCTTGGGGTTTCCTGATATATGCTGGTTATGTAAATGTTGAATCGCAAATTTGCCTGAGGGCAGGCCTGTGGTGATACATTTTTCAGAAGGTCCTTTTTTCCATCTAGAATTCATCATTAGAACTCCACAGATTCCCTGGTCTGTCTCTTTGCTGACTGGTGAATTTTTTTTTTTTGTTCCATCCTTTCTTTGAGGGGCAGCACCCCAGCTTCAAGTCATTCACACTGTTAATGAGTAAAGTGCGGCTCAGAGTTTGACTTTGCTCGGGCTCACCCAGCACCTGGGAGGCAGAGATGAAAAACAGGACCCAGATCTTCTCATAGACCAGTCATTTTCTCTCCAACAAAACAAGCTACCAAAATAGTAGTGCCTTCTTCTAATAAGAATGGCTTCACCCTTGCTTCCAGTTGAACAAGGAACAGCAAGATTCAGTTATTCCTCGTGGCTAAGTTTGACAAATTATAGAAATAGGTTACTTAGATATATTTTAAGAATCATGAGAACATAAAAAAGTCACATGGGATAAGAATTATAGCCCACACTATTCAGTGTCTTGTCTTTTATAGTAGCACCAAGGGACATTGGTGTGACATGATGAGAGTTGCCCTTCATGAGGTTCCTCAAAGGGGGCATCCCTAACTGGGGAAGATCTATCATCCAAGAATTTCTCTAAACCCTTCTTGAACCCTCATTATAGTTTTGGTTTGTACAACCTTCAGGCATGGCTTTATATATATATGGAATTGATCTTATACTAGTCAGGACATGGGCTAAGTAACCCTGAGGTCCTTTTAAAATATGATTTTAAGTATCATAAATCTTGTTGTATAAGTAGACTCTGCAAGTGGAAGGCACATAGTAGAGTGGTGTGAAACACAGACTGTGAGGTGACAGCCTGTGTTCAAATACAGACTTTATGCTTGTGTCCTAGCTATGTGACTTTGAGCAAAATCTTTCACTCTTCAGAACTTTTGTTTCCTTTCCTGGAAATGTGGTTTTCCCCAAAGGAAATTGAGGTACAGCTACCAAAAGAAGGGGGAATTGATGCAGTGCAGGCAAAATCAGTAGGTGTCCATTATGTTGTTTTCAAGTGAACATGTACATAGAATCATGAGGTGTAAAATAAAGAAAAAGAGGAAATTTCTCATTAGACGGTCCGGAAATGGGCAATGATTTTAGGGTTATCATAGGTTGTTGTAAAAACAGGAATAAGATAATGCATGTAAAATTACATAGTACAAGAATTAAAGTAAGCAGTGAAATGAAACTATTCTTAGTAGGACCATTATGAATATTTTTATTATTACTAATAATAAATACTATTTATTTATTATAATATTATAAATAAATATTATTTATTTATGAATATCTGCATCAGGTCACCAACATCACACAAAAATGTGCATGTGACCCCATCTCATTTATTTTAAAACATTTGGATGGTGAGGGGCAGAATAGCATATGACAAGGATAAAGTTGATACTTATACCTTCCAACTATTTAGAGTTTTTGAGTACCAGTGTGTACCAAATAAATCACCGACTTTTCAGGAAACAATCATTAAAATATCTTTGCATGTGCAGTTGTAGGAGTCCTGCATTTTGAAGAAGAGAGAGAGAAACTAACAGGTAAACAAGGTCACTTGCGGTTCCATTCTGGATTTTACCCTTATATAAATCGACTCTGATATTGGGTCATCGGGTTCCCTCAATTATCTGTTTTGTAATTAATTTTTATTGGACTATGGTTGCTTTACAATGTTGTGTTAGCCTCCACTGCACAACAGAATGAATCAGCCATACACATACAGATATCCCCTCCCCTTTGGACTTCCCTCCCATGTTATTTTTGCCCAAAAAACAAAGCAAAAGCTTGTGGCATGTAATAGCTCTAATGTTAATAAAAATTGAATGGTCTTCCCTGGAAAGTGGCCTCTCCACTCTTTCTTAAATGTCTCAGTCTGCCCCGACATTTACTTTGCAGCAGTGACAGCACTCAATTTTCATTGACATTATCTTCCCAATACAATCAGATCAAAAATTGCCAACATCATTCTCATTCCTCTCCTGCAAGCAGATAATACAGGATAGGGTCTGGCTGATAACTTCCACTTCAGTAAGCTCTGATTCCACTACTTGGAATGCTCTGTGTGGTTTTCCCTTGTACTAGAGTCAGAGGTAGTCATGTAAAACAGGTGATTCCCATCAGCAGAGATGCACGTGACATTTGCCTTTAATTGGACTTCCCTCCTGCTGGGTGCAGAGACTCTGTAGGTCCCTGAGGGTGACTTGTACCAACTGGAGCCTGTATCAACAGGGACCTTCCCAGGTCCCACATGTTTAACCTTCCCCCCAAGGGCTTGTGCTCATATCTGTAGGTTGGAAGGAATTGCAGTGAAATTTCTAAGAAATGGTTGTGAGCATATAGGATGTTCTGACTCAGTTCACAGAAGCATTGCCCATGTTTTGTGACACTTTCAACTCCAAACTAAATCTACTCAGGGTTGCTCACAAAAATCAGGAATTGTTCTTCAAACCCTTATCATATGAGTGATCTTTTGCAGGTGACTTAAGTTCTCTAAGCCTCACTTGCCTCATCTGTAAAATGGAAATAAATATTAATGTTTTTTAAGAATTATTTGAGATTTCAGTGAGATCGTTCAAGTACAGGACTTCAAGGGCCTGGCACATTTTATATATACATGTATATATATTCATAATATTTAATGTTAATGCTAATGTTGGCCTACAGTCGTTCTTTTTATTTTTTTCCACAAATGGTTGGAGATTTCTGTTCCTCAGTTTATATCTGGAAAGCAAAGTGGGCAATTAAAGACATTATTTTAAATGTAGCCTAAATTCTACTTGTACTTGATATGCCCAGATGTTTGAGGGGAAAAAAACCACCTTGAATTATCTGGATAATTTCTCAACTTGGGGCAGGACAAATGTCATATGTTGAGTTTTCTTTTATATGTTTAGGGTAACCAACCATCTGGGTTTGCCTGAGACTGAAGGAGTTTCTGGGATGCTGCATTTTCAGTGTGAAAACCAGGACAGTGCCAAGCAAACTGGATGAGTTCATCACCTTACACATTATAGCTCCTGGTAAACACTGTAAAGCACTCAAATCTGATGAGCTTTTAAGCAATACATAGGTCTTGTGGAAATTTTAAAAATCCTTCAGTGAAGAAAGTGTTGAGGGAAGCAAAGGGGGAGGAGGGATATATCCTTTGAGCTGCTTTCAGCCTCAAAAACTAATCAATGCTAAACTAAAATAAAAGTCCTTCGAGTCTGGAGATAGATGGTTTCTGGATTGGGTTAGTAGTTCAACAGTGTCTTTGAGGACTCGAGAACCTTAGTATTGGCTTTGGCCATGTTCACCCTTAGAGTCCCTTTCGGCTTCATCCTCAAGCATCTCACTCTCCCTTTACTGCATCTAAACCCAGAAGGACAAACGGGGGAGGAGAGAAAGAGGCATCTCTCTTTTTTCATCAGGGAGTAAAATCACTTTCTGAGTCTGACCCAGACTATTTTCCTTTGTTTCCCTAGCCCGAGCTGGGTCATCTGCCCACCCATTAATCAATCAAGCAAATGCTTGGAATTACTAGACAATTAGACAAAGCAGAGTTCATCCTCTGGGCTGAGGAAGGGGCCAACCTTTGCTAATAAGCACCTTTTAACACGAACAAAAATAGGATCTGGTTAGGAAAGAAGGAGGGAGATTGGAGAAAGAACTAATGGCTAAGGAGGAGGCAGACAACAGCATCTACCATGGGCAGGGAAAAGGGGGCAGTCTGTCTCTCTAAAATCCACTCCTGTTCTTTAGTCAGTCACTTATCACACTGATGTGAGTGCTTCTAGCTGTTGATTTCCCAGGGACCTGAGTATAATAGGAATATGGCAGATGGATCACCATTTATTGGTCAGTGTAGGTCATAAGGCCCAGGGAATTCATATGAAACGTCTGCCTGTCTCAGTTTCTCTCTATCTGCCACTTAAGATATGGCCAGCAGCTTTCTAAACTGGAAGAGGAATCTAACCAAAGAAAACAGGAACTCTCCATTCTGAAGTTTATTTCTTGCCTGCAAATCAAATAAGATATTGATCTTCCATCTCAAGAGAAAGTCTTTCACTGGAACTTTGATGCCCCAATTCTCCTAACAAAGTCCCCACCAAAGAAAATGCGATCTGATTTTCTCACCTTTGAAAATCTTTCTCAATTCCCTGAGTCACTCCCTCTCTGTGAGCTGAATGATTATACTCTTCCCTCCTTCCTGGGGCTGCTTTGTTTATTTAAGGACGAGGGTTCAAGGTCATTGAAGCAAATCTTCCTCAGCTCCACCAAGACACAAGAGCTCTTGTGTAAGTGACCAGACCCTTGTTTATCAGAGACTTGCCTTGTGCTATCAAGGTTTGTTATCTCATTTATACCCTTTATGTCTCTTATGAGGGTGTTATAAGTTTTCCTTAACTAATGATTATGGTATTTTAATACATTTTAGAAACGTTCCACAAATGTTAAGTGCTGTTACTCTTTGGGTCATTCCCTATTTGCATTAATACGACTTCGAGCGTCATCCATGCACTCTAATGGGAGGATGGATCCCTTACACATTTCCTGGCTTCTTAGGAACAAAAAGATGGCAGTGCAAAGTGAGGTTTAATTTTCCTTTTTGCTTTTAGATGATTCTTAAAACCTTTCTGAGAGACCTTGAGTGATAATGATCTGGAAAACAGTAACTTCTGATAGTAAAGGTCTAATGTATAAAATATTTGATTAGGAGCTAAAGAATAAATCAGCAGTCATATGGCCCTGCCTTTTAACTGGGCATATATTTAACACAGCCACAGGCTGCTCCTTTCATTTGGAATTTCCAAACTGAATTTAGGAAAAAAAATAGTGAAAGTATATCCAGGAAATCCAGTATGATTTTGGTGGGATTCTACCTGCCATGGTTCCAGCATTTTCACGAATACTATGGTGCGTGGCTCTATACTTGTCTATAGCTGTTTGTGGTTTCTATTTATGTTCAAATGCACGATGGATAATCTGTTTAGATTTGAGGAAAGAGTTATCTACTTTAAAGTTATACTCTTTGTACATTGTGGAGAAAGTCCTGAATAAGAAATAAGAAATTAGAAAATCTTCATTTAATTGGTTTGGTGAATCTAGCTTTCAGTCAAAAGAAATATGTGAATATCTTTTGCCCAAGACAAACAACACATAAAGAAGGAAACATATCAGACTGATTTGTTCTATCCCCTGAAGACAGGAAGGTGGAGGAAGCGTAAAGAAAATGAAAGACACGAATGCCTGTTAGACGGCACAAAGGATTGGTTTAAACAAAGCTTTCAACATCCTACTCACAGATATTCTAGAGTGTGATTTTTTTTTTTTTCTGATAAGCCACCCTCAGCTGCTGCATCTCATTCCTTTAAACGGCAGTCATGCATCACACCTACTGAGCTTTTCCACCTGTGACTCCAAACAGGAGGAAAGTCAGCTTCATACTGGTTGTACTTTGTTGGGAGTAGAGGGCAGGGTGGCAGATGGGGGAGCGAGTGCCTGTAATTAACATAATGGTTTAAAATATAGCTTTCAAAAGATGAACATCCTTAGACAAACCAGTCATTGTAGGTCATGGGCTGTACTTTCCTTGCTAATAATTGCAAAATCCATTGCTGTCCCCTTTGAGTTTTTTTTTTAATAAAAGACTATTAAAACTGAATAAAAGCGTAATAAGTAGATTAGTTAGAACAATAGTCCTCAGGAGAATGTTTTGATTCTGAGTGCAGCTGCTAAAGATAACCCTAAATGCAATCAGGTTTAGCTCCCTGCCTGTATGAAAGGAAGGTAATACCCTCTGAGATTTTGCCAACAGATGACATTATTTCTCAAGTGTCTCTTTCTACATTTAAATTATTCTTTCCTCTGGGCACTGGCAACAAAATCTTTGTTAAGAATCACCAGAGAAACAGAGCTCAGAATAGATGCTCAGTGGAAAATTATTTTTGAGAATTTGGTTTTAGATATTTCATATCATAAGGATGGATGGCAGTGCATCCAAGAGGGAGTGCTCTGTGATCCTTCTCTGTCCTCTTTGTAATTTTAAGGATCAAAACTCCCAAGGTGGCCAGAGATAAGGACACAGGGAGCAGTGCGATTTTACTAAACATATACACATTGTAAAGGGTAGTGTGATCCAGTGTCAGTGATGGTGTGTCCACATTCTGTTCTCTGTGTTTCACTTTATTAATTGCATTCCCTTTGGTCAGATGTATTCATATCCTCTTCCTGTCTCTCTCTCTCTCTCTCACTCACACACACATTCCCCAATTTTCTTTGTATACTAAGAGACCTGAATAACCCTCAGAAAAAACCCATTCATAGAATTGATCATTCAAATGGTCATGGATTACTACTCAGGTCAGTTCTTCAAATAAGGTCCCACAGTCAGTACTGATATTCTTTGCAGTCTCCTGCAGCATGCACATTCATAGGGAGGCTGCCTTCCAGTTTCTATCTATATCTCCACCCTTCCATTTCTTCCTTGAAAGGTATCTTCTTTCATAGCTTCCTATGTCAGATACCTCTACACATGCTTTTCTCCATCGCCGGCTGGGCAACTCTGTCACGTTGCCAAGAAGCCCTTGGTTGGTCCTTGGGTTTTACCATCTTTCATTGCCGTGTTCCCTTTCCCGTTCTTCCCTACTCCTTTGTTGCCTCCCAAACCACTGCATTCACTCAGAACTTTAGTCTCTGTTTGGATAGGAGAGACTGTGAAACTTAGCACTGTCTCAAGTTTGTAAGTTTATGAAGTTCTCTGTCACCAAACTAAGTAACGAGACTCTTTCATTTGTCTGTCCACCCTCATCCAAGTATGACTATAAGTGTGGAATCTTGTAGTAGTTTTCCTTGCCTTCCACCTTTGAATTAAGTCTTTCGCCTCATAGTTGCCAAAGTGTAGGGAGTATAGATACAAGACATCATCAACTTAATTTGGTCTCACACACACATATCCCACCCCGTAGTTCTATAGCTCTGTAGTGGTGACTGGTAGATATTTGCTTTGTAAAGATAACGTGAATCAAAATGAAATTTATTTTGAGACTGTTTTATTATTTCATAATAGCTTTGAAATGATTGGAGAGGCATTTGAGAATCCATAAGCCGAAGAGTAAGCTTGTGTTTATTGAACATAATCATAAAACTGATTGGGAATCAGTCACTCCCTCTTGATGAAATAATGAAGTCACTCTTCCTTCATTATTTTATGAAGAGGGAATTTTACAATCCAATGTTTCGACAATTTTTTTCCAAGCCCAGCTAAAGTCAGAGTCATCTGGAGAGTTTTATAGAACTACACGGACCGGGTCCCATCTCGAGCCTACTCACCACCAGCTTGGGTGACGCCCTAGGTGGGATATATTTTTTTAAGTTCCCCGAATGATTCTGACATCCAGCCAGGTTTAAGACCCATGGACATATTCTATTTCACGTTGAGATTTTATGTATGTCTGTATGAACACCGTGTGTATCCATTACATTTATAAATACCCATTTATCATCATATCATGTTAATTCCTTTAGAAAATCTATAATTATGTTATACATAAATAAAATCTATAGCTATAGACACACAAACCCAGAAATATTATAGGCAGAATGGCCACAAATATTTTTCTAAAAATTATTCACAACTCCTGAACTATACACTCTGCTTATAGTATAGAGTTTACCGACTCCCCTCCCTGAGATATAAACATGACAAGAGCCGTGATAGTTCTCCTTTGCTGAGCTCACTCTCTGTGCCGTGTGTGCTGGGATAAATGTTTTTCATGCATTATTTCATCAGTCCTCCCAACAAACTTGTGAAAGCTGTGCTTGCATTTCTGCTCTCATGCAACATATACACTCTTTAAAAACCTTATGTGCAAAATCATGCACTGAAAAAAAAAAAAAAAGATGATTTACAGTAAATCTGGTTTGGGCCAGACCATTTAAAGCCTATACAACTTGGTAATCAAGCATCAACACAACAATTATAATCCCAAAGATGAAACACTAGCAGGATATTGTTAAATTTCTAATGTGTGTTTATACATATGTGTGCATATATGTATATATTTACCTTTAATTAAAGGTAAAACAATTAAAGAGTATGAAAGGTAAAGACTGCTGAGCTCTGGAAACAAGAGCGAAGTGCACAAACATCAGGGAGAACCATATGTCCTTCAAAGACATAACACAGCCAAAATGAGCCATAATAAGAATGTGGAGTGAGTGGAAGTCATGCAGTGGGGGCGGGGGAGGGGAGGGTGGCTGCAGCATTATTGTCTGACTTGCTGCATTCAACTAGGTTCTCATTCCTAGTAATGCTGTCATTCCCAACATAAAACATGAAGTTGTTGGGAAAAAGTAGGTATCAACCATTGAAATCCTAAATTGCCCTGGCATTATGCGCTTATTTGCCAATGGCCTATCAGCTTATGTATGACAACAAACACCTGTTGTAGAAGAATACACTGTTCTATTATTAGCCACATCTTACAGATGAGGACAGTATAATCTGTGGATACAGGCATTCTTGGAGAGGTAGCGTTTCCCTCACCCTGCCCTTCTCTTTCCTGCCCGGTATTTCTAGCATTGAGGACGTGTAGAAGAGAGACTCATTTAGGAAGGGGTGTGATCTTTAGCAAAAATAAGGGTGTACAGGTTTTGTTATCCACTAGGCAGTTAGGTAGACATTGAAAAGCATACATTTTTAATACAATTATGGGGCTATAAGAAGGCTCTTTCTCTTATGCTAAGATAACTTTTATCTCTACTGGGAGTTTATTGTGTGTTGCCTCATCATTTACCTTATTTGATGTTCACTGTGGCCCTGTTAAAACTGTTAGGGGAGGTATCACTAACTCCGTGTTGAAGATGGAATGACCAAAGCCCAGAGAAGCAGCCTGTAAATTAGGAAGGGCTGAATCTTTGCTTTACTTTTTCCCCCAACCCTGATTCCAACATCTGTGGTACTCCACTGCTGAGAAACGAAGATAGACGTTTCACATTCTAATTAATAAAGCCCATAGCACTCTTCCCTGCAGACATAATACCGGGACTTAGTGTTGTTGAAATGATTTACTGTTACTGAGGACCAAGGTCTATGGTTTTAAACTGACTCTGTACTTGGACCTGCCTTGGTTCAGACAAGATGGATTGGTGGTTTGGAGTATGAGCTTTGAATTCAGGCAGATTTGGGCTTATATTCTAATTCTACTTTCTTAGTAATCTGGTTACTTAGCTTGTCTGGCCTCAGTTTCCTGATCTATAAAATGGGGACAATAACTTTGCCCAGAGAGGGTTATTATAAAGAAAAAATATAATATAATACTTATGTTAAATCTATAGGCAGAGGCAGAGTTAGTGTTTGATTAATAGTAACTATTATTGGGCTTCCCTGGTGGCGCAGTGGTTGAGAGTCCACCTGCCGATGTAGGCGACGCGGGTCTGTGCCCTGGTCCGGGAAGATCCCATATGCCGCAGAGCGGCTGGGCCCGTGAGCCGTGGCCACCGAGCCTGCGCATCCGGAGCCTGTGCTCCGCAACGGGAGAGGCCACAACAGTGAGAGGCCTGCGTTCCGAAAAAAAAAAAAGTAACTGTTATTATTATTAGAATGTTCTTTTAGGAAATAGATTATAAAATCCAGACAGCACACTTACAGAAGAACTTAAAAATGAAAATCCACTTTAAGGTAGAGAACACTTCCATGTGTTCATGTGTGTATGTATAAATTATCAAACTAAAATCTGCCAAACTGTATGAAATAAAATCTCAGTTCTATTGTATATACTGAGTTTCCCAGAATCAGCTGTATGTGTCTGCGCAGGCCACGTGCATGTCTATACCATTCATCGTTTATAAACTCTATAATAAAAAATAAATGAAAAGAATTGAGAAAACTTCATATCAATGACAAAACCACAACAAGTAGCATTAATATTTCTTGCCCCCTTTGCATAAAAATATCTGAAATAGTTACACTATAAGGTATATTCATCAAAGTTATGAGTTAGAGAATAGAAAACAATATGGGGAAAAAAATAGACTGTGACTATATCAGTAACAGAAGGGTCAACATAGCTGTGTTTATTGAACTTCAATGTTAGACTCTGAATTTCTCAGTATAAACATGAAGTTCATGGTACTTATGTAGTTCTTTTATTTGTTTGTTAATCAAAGTGGGTTTAGGGGTGAGAGAAACATAGAAGTTGCTCAAGAAGACAAATGTCTTCCAGGTATTAAATGCCAAAATACATTTTTTCATGCCCAGTTTGCTTTTTTTTTAAATCAAGGATATGAATTGATGGCATGGGCAAAGTTCTCAATGGCCCTTCTTGATAACCAAGACCCAGATGGGTTTTGCATGCACATATCTGATGATATCCTTTGATCAAAGTCAATGGCATAGCGTTAGAACCTCATTCGGTATGGATTCATTCCCCTCGACATAACGCTGAGGTCTAAGCACCTGACCTTCTGGTAATCTGACTTCAGTTACTAAAGGGGTGAAGGGATCATGTATCCCACAAGCTTTCTGACCCATCATTCCTCCCAGCCAGGCTTTCAGCAGAAGCTTGGAATCAAATAATCAAGTAGGCAGTGCTCTCTGGAAAAGGCTTGGCATGGTGATATGCACCATTAGTTATTAAGAGTAGGTCTGTATGATCTGAAAATCAAACCAGGAGCTAATACCTTTGGTTCCTAAATGAAAGTTTATCTTCAGAGACATGAAAACAGGCCTACACACAAGCACCTGTTTCTCTCAGAAGAGAACTTCAGACAGATTAGTGACTTGAGCACCCAAGAGTAAGAATAGTAGCGTGACAAATGATGTGGGCAGAAATACTTTAATGAGGCAAATTCCTGAAAACTAAGCCAAAAATTAAGCAAAATAAAGAAGAAAACGTGATGATTTGTCTAACTCTTATCACATAATAAAGGAAGCCATGGCAGTTTCTCAAGAGATACCCCAACAGACCTTCCCCACACCCCGAACCCAACACAATGACTGCAAGAGTTCGTACAAAGAACATGAGACAGTCATGTCTGTTAGGACTTACGGCAGTGTCACCAATGTGCAGATGCCTGTTATCATACAGCTATTTCTATATCTATATCTGTGAGTAGGACTCAGTAAAATAATTTAAATTGTATTTTATTATTTAATATCTTGCATGTTTGGGGTGAGGGGAAATGTCTGCTTTTTAGTTTTCAGCATTGTTTCCATTTTTTGCAATGTGTGTATACTGCTTTAATAATGAGAAAAAATGAAGTTATTCTAGTTTTAATTAAAAGATGTTCCCAGTAACACTTTTTTTGGCTCCCATGCCAAAACAAGTTTGCTCACTATTGATTGAAGGGGATGCTAGGTCTCATGACTGCCACTGGGGAAGCTCTCTGAAACAGAGATTGCCTCTACGAAGCCCCTGACATTTGTTCCTTCACCCAAGATGTATTGAGCACCCACTATGTACAGTGTATTTCAAGTGCTTGAGATTGCTAGCAAGAGTCTGATGGACGGGCTTCAGTGTAGCTTGTGAGGGCGTTCGAAGATAATATTGAATCATCAGAAAAAATCCAAGTCACAGTTCAAATACTGACTTCTAGGTTGGTGGTCTCAGAAAAGGGGTAAAGTTGAGAGATCCCAATTGAATCTGCAGCTTCTATTAAATTTGAACCCTAGAGACACCTTCCTGCAAATAC
This sequence comes from Delphinapterus leucas, assembly GCF_059928025.1. Lineage (NCBI taxonomy): Eukaryota > Metazoa > Chordata > Mammalia > Artiodactyla > Monodontidae > Delphinapterus > Delphinapterus leucas. The sequence continues at coordinate 142,588,992 of NC_143131.1, forward strand.
CTTATTTTTTTTTTGAGCGTAGAACAATTCATATTAGGTACACCCTTCTACTGACCTGTCTCTTTGAACCCTGCAGGCACTTGACAACTAATGAATAAAATAATATTGTGTGCTCTTGGGGCTCTTGCAGACCCTTTTGTGTCTATAAGAGCTCTCATTTTTCTCCGACATACGGGAGAGGATACAACATGGAGAGAGGCTGCTTAGAATAACTGAGATAGCATGGTCTAAACCCCAGGGGCACTAATGACATTGCATCCACAGAGCCAAGTTAGAATGTTCTATAATGATGTCATTAGACTCCTGAAAAAGCTAACTTATTGCTGACTAGAATTTCTCTATTACATTCTCTTTAAAAGAGGAATAAACTCCAGGGTGTGTGGCTCTGCATGGTATTGACATTGAATGTCTGTGCTTCCAGTCACTCTGATAAAGCCATTTGACCTTCCTGCACGCAGTTTAGTCAACTCAGCTGCCCTTTTTATGGAGACAAATGAATTTCCAGGATTATGCAGGTCAGGTCGCCTGGGGTCAAAAACTGATTATTCAGTCATTCCATCACCTTTGTTCTACCTTGGCATCTTTGAACATTTATTCTTTAGGTCCTCACCTTTGATTTGGTGTCCCCAAATGTTTATTCCTGTGAAAGTACATCTGCAACTCAAATACAGAGATCCATAGCTGATGCCTAGAACACATTTAAAACCATTCCCAGGGTGGCAGATACCCCAAATGGACAGTCTAAACCATGTATTTGAAAGGCAGAATTGTAGTAGGGGAAAAGAATAAGGAGAAGAAACATAAAAAATTTGAGACCAGGACTTCCCTGGTGGTGCAGTGGTTAAGAATCCGTCTGCCAATGCAAGGGACACGGGTTCGAGCCCTGGTCCAGGAAGATCCCACGTGCCGTGGAGTGACGAAGCCCGTGCACCACAACTACTGAGCCTGCGCTCTAGAGCCCACGAGCCACAACTACTGAAGCCCGCGAGCCACAACTACTGAGGCCCGCGTGCCTAGAGCCCGTGCTCTGCAACGAGAGAAGCCACCGCAATGAGAAGCCCGCGCACCGCAACGAAGAGTAGCCCCCGCTCGCCGTAACTAGAGGAAGCCCGTGAGCAGCAACAAAGACCCAAAGCAGCCAAAAATAAATAAATAAAATAAATTTTAAAAATTAAAAAAAAAATTTGAGACCAAGTTTCTCCTGTTTATTAGCCATGTGACCTAGGGTGAGTTATATCACCTCTGTATGTCTCAACTTCCTGACCTGGAAAGTGGGGTCGTTAATAGAACTTCCCTCTTCAGGTGGATCAAGTGAGATAAATATGTGAAACACCTAATAAGAAATCAAGAATGGTAGTAGCATTGATGAATGTGAGTGCAGGAGTGACTGTACCTGGGATTTTACCAGAGGAGCATCAGTTAACAGAAATGTCATCTTCCTAAACCTAGAATTTAGACTGTGTTTATGTGCTAGCTGGCCACATTGTCAGCACTGAAGCTTTTATAAATGTCTGCCTATCAAAACTCTGCAATCTTTATGTTTCTGGGTTCTGTTAAAGCTCTAGCCCCAGACAGCTCCAAACTTGCATCTCCCGCATTTGCATTCTCTATCTCTCTGGCTCACAAAACGAAGGCAAGAAAGTAAATCTTCAAGTTAGATACCCACCCATTCTGTCAAACTGATGTGCCGTCCAATGAATGGTGGGGACAAAAGAAACACATCACCGTGGTAATATGTAAGCGCTCTGAAAATACCAAGCAAGCCCAATACCAATATGATATATGAGATTTTTTTAAAGTGGCGTTGTAGTCTAATGAGATTGGCATGATTAATTAATGGCCTGTGCTTCTTTTGAATTGGGAAGATAAAGCATCATGTTTCCTGTTGTTGGTGTGACACACAAAGACTTTTGCATACCTGCTGATATTTAAGTAAACCCGAGGATGTAGAATTTGACAGTCATTTGCTACACGAAGCTCACAAAAAGAGGCAAAGACACATAATGTTCAGACCACAGTGGTCCTATCTTTCCATTAACACTATTTGGCTTTCTAAAATCATGTATATCCACTGTACATCTTTGTACCACGTAGTTGATCTGCTCCTCGGAGGGCTAGGCCTGGACGTTCAACCAATTGCTATTGCTTTGTCTGCGTCACCAGAACTGCCCACCTTTAATCAGGGGATCTCTGGAGTCGTTTGAAGATGATTCATGTTTACAGAATCTTAGGAGGTTTTTTTGACCACACAGTGTAAGGACTTCACGTGAGAGACTGTCTAGCTTCCCATATACAGTTGTTAAGGGGTTAAAGATCCCAGCTCTGCTACTGAGAATTCGGTGATTTTGTTTCAGAGACTGTATATTTCTATCAGTACAATGGGAAAATAATAGTTCCTGGCTCAAAGGGAGTAAGTGAGATCTAGCACATGTTCAATATTTGATAAACAGTAGAAGTTGTTAAGTCACAGAGTCACATTCTCGTATAGAGAATAGAAGACAAATATAGAGAGTAGAAGGCAAATATCCAGATAATACTTTTACAGGAAACTTTTCTTCCCTCTGTTTCCTGATGATCCTAGTAGTTGCACACTTCTTAGGTCACCTGGGTAATACAGAAATGTCAGAGATCAGCCTGGTTTTCAAAGCCTTTGGAGTATTTACTGACCCCTGATGCTCGACAACAACCTGGCAATGTGAAGTCTCATTGTGAAGTCTCAAGCACATTCAAGGAGCTAGTTTTGAAAAAAATCCTGTCACCCAAACCTTCTATCATTGCAACAACTCATGGTCAATTTTTCCAGAATATAGATGTTACAGATATCATCTATTCTATGAATCTTTGATTATAATTTTCTCATCTCTACTATCTTTAGTTCAAACTTCACCCTTTTTCTTTTTAATCCAGATTTTTCTCTCTTGAAATTAAATATATTTATGTCACCAACACCCTTCTTTACTCATTCTTCTCTACCCAGTCTAAATAATTACCTGATAAATCATCCCTCAAAAATAAAAAAAATAGCAGGCATGGTTCCTGGCTTATTTTGGAATATGCAGCCTAGGTTAAAAAAGGAAATAAGTATAAATATACTAATAAGTATAAGCGTATCTATACTTTATACTTATTTCTAATTCCTGGTACTCAAGAGTACTTTGACAAATTAATAAGTGAACTTGAGAATATATACATATTCTCAATATATGTATATTCCATATACAAAGCAATATGGCAAGTGTAAAACTGTTTTCTCACACATTGAATATATACATTCATGTCTGCCCAGGAGGAGAGTAATCATGGTTGAGGGGTGTCCGTCAGGGAAGGCTTCCTGGAAAAATGGCAAATGATTCAGTTTCGGAAGCTGAAAAGGGAACCTTGGGTTGACAAATTTTATGCAGTGACTTGCTCTCTGCAGCTTTCTTCTGCATCCATATCCCATAAATAATACGTTTTCAATAATCCACCGTATCCTTTGTTAAAACAATGCTTTGTGGAATTAAACATACATTTCCCTCCCTCCTGAAATGCCCTTGAGAAAGTTGAGATTATGCTAGGCTTTTATTGTGAATCTAATGCTTTTTGTCATCAAGAAAAAGTCAAACTAATTAAACTACGTGAGAACAGAGCACCTGGAAATGACTGCTTAGAGTCAGCTGATGTCTGTAGGTGATTCTCTCAACTAAATGTGTGCATGTTGTACAGTAAGGGCACTAGGCGGTCAGTGGCCTTTCGCTCTGTGCGCTGTTCAGACTCTTCCACCAGCCTTTCACATGTGGAGGACAAAGGAATGTCATCAGATCTCTTATTCAGCTGCTAGAGCAACTCTCCTAGAGAACTCTCAACCTAGTTTAACAATATTCCAGTGTTTTCAGTTATCTCAAGAGAATAATATAACGTGAAATGATTCCCTAAACAGTTTGTTCTTAACAATAAGTAAATTTTATTTTAAAATTACAGTTTTATAAAAACAAATGATTACATTTACTTTGACTATGTAATTGAGGATATCACTCAGAGCATCACACAGATTTTTATGAAGTTTTGCAAGAAAACATTTCTCATGACTTAGTACTGGAATAGATAGATTAAAGAGCAACTGGTTGCTTTTTTTTTTCATTTTAAAGAAATTATTGCTTGGCAACTAGTAGTATTTTTCTGTTTCCATTGGTTGGTAAGTAAATCAGGCCTAGACTTTTACTCCGCTCCACCAAAATCTGTAGATATTTATGGCATGTATTCTGTGTACTAATCTTATCTCTCTTTTCTTCATATTTTCCAACTCTTATTCACCATCGTTATTTTTAAAATTTTCCTTTTCAACGTAAAACTCTATAAGAAACTTAGAATTTTTTTTGGACCACGTAGTTAACAGAATATGGTTTCAAATATAATAATAATTAAAGAAAATACTATAAACCTATTTATTGATAATATCAGAGACTTTAAGATAAATGTGAATAAACTATGATTGAAATGATGAATCTCTCTTCCCCGAAAGTTAACAGATCCAAGCTACTACATTGTTTATAATGTAGAAGAACTGGAAATTGTCTACATGTTCATCAGTAAGCAATTGTTAAATAAATTGATGTATTGATGCAATAAAATAATATACAACTTAAAATCATGATGTAGAACAACATTTTAAAATATGGAATAGTATTTGTGGTAAATTATGAAATTTAAAATGGCAGGTTACAAAGTAGTCTATCTAGGGCTGTTCTTGTTAGGTAAAAGAATAGATTTTAATGCACACACATACACACACATTAAAGATTAGAAATATATGAAATAAAATTATGACTATCTCCAAACAAAGACATTACAGCTGAGTTTTCTATTTCTCTCTCTCTCTCTTTTTTTTTTTTTTTTTTGTATTTTCTAAGTTCTCTACAATGAACATGTGCTATTTCTAATCAGGGAAAAGTATTTGTTTTAAAAAGCCAGATATGAACTATTTACTGTTACCACATCTAGCAGATAAGCCCTGTCTCTCAAAATAAGCCATAAGAAAGGATTCCTATTTACTCAATGCAGGGCCTTTTTCACCTTGATGACAATGGTATAGTGCCTAGAGATTGGTAAAAATATCTAATAAGCAGATTCTACCTGCACAGTCATTCTCTTCTTTCCCCTGTGTTTCCAAAGCAGTCTGAGTTTCTGTTGCAGCACTTGCCACCTTGAAGTTCACTTCTCTGTTCATTAGTCTTTGTTTCCATACCCAGCTACCCATTAGACTGCATCTCATTTGCAGAAAAAATGATTCATACTTTTAGGCCTTCCATAAATGTGTGTGGGGTGAGTGTGTGAGTGACTGAGTACAAGAAGCAGAGAAACCCTTGCTGCCAATCAGACCAGAATAACAGCAGACAAGACACCTCCTCTCACAGCCAGTTTTCTAGGCTCACTTTGTATAATTGCCTCAAACCTGAAATTCCTTTACCTATCTAGCTTCTGCCTAAATGTTGAATATTGTATTTTCCACTCAAAGAATGTCAATAAAGATTTTGTTTTTTTCAATTACTGTTGCAGGGAATGTTTCCCTTTAGGAAAACTAAAATTTAATAACTTTTCTTCGGCAAAGTTGACGATCTCTTTATTCTCGCCATGATGACTGTAGTCAATCAATAGTAAATTCGTAGCCAAGCTGAACATAAAGGAGTGATTAAAAGAAAACCAAAACACAAGTGCACCCTCTTGAAAACCTAATCACATTATGGAGCGCTAAGCATGAGTTATGAGGTAGCTGTGGCTGGCTGGGTTTTGATGAAGTACGTATAATTTCGTATCAGCTGCCACAGGACTATTTCCTATAGCCCTTCTGACTTCTCTATAACTTTAAAATAAGATTTACCCTATTATCATCTACTTAGACAGGCTTCAAGACCTGCCTAGGAAAAAATACTATTAATAATATGTTAAACTGTATTGCTATACTTATTTTTCCACATTCATATGGTGGAATTCAAGCGATAAAAATAAAATAGGTAATTCATTAGATTTCAAAGCTCTGGTTGTTAAAAGCATTTTCTCAATTCAGGAATCCTGGCATGAATTTATGTTATCGGCAAGTACGATAGATGTATTTCTTTTGAAAATACATGCATTATTTTTATCCAGTTTAGATGAGGAATAATTAGACATTTAAAGTTAAGGGGTTATGTGATAATGATTAATTTCAATATATTATATGCATAATTCAACTTTAAACCAGTTTTCTCTGTTGGTGCTGAATGCAAGTTTTTATTTCAGAAATGGTAATTTAACAGTGAAACCTTGGAAATTCATTTCTTAGGCTGTTTTCCTAAAATGTGTTATTAGACATTTATACTCTCCGACATTAGAAGCAGTTTAGATTTTTTTTGTTTTTTAATATTTATTTATTTATTTTTGGCTGTGTTGGGTAGTCGTTGCTGCACGTGGGCTTTCCCTAGTTGCGGTGAGCGGGGGCTACTCTTCGTTGCCGTGCTCAGGCTTCTCATTGTGGTGGTTTCTCTTCCTGCGGAGCACAGGCTCTAGGCACGCGGGCTTCAGTAGTTGTGGCACTCAGGCTCAATAGTTGTGGCACACGGGCTTAGTCACTCCATGGCATGTGGGATCTTCCCAGACCAGGGATCGAACCCGTGTCCCCCGCATTGGCAGGCGGATTCTTAACCACTGTGCCACCAGGGAAGTCCCAGCAGTTTAGAGTTTTATTCAAGGTGCAGGGAGAATTTGATCACACTGATGAAGAATCTAAAGCGTGGTCTCTGTCTCGACATGTAGAAAAAGAAAAGCCAAACCTTTTTGCAGTGGTCATCTGGGATAGTCTGTGATCTATTCTGGAATGAAGAGCATTTATGGTTTATGTTTCGTTGTGGTAACAGCTCTTTTTAAAGTCAGTTCTTCTCATTGGCCAAGATATTCTTTATTTTTAAGGGAACACAGATTTTATAACCACCTGGTTAAATATCAGAAGTCTGTCTCTGCATTGCCTTTGTCTTTTCCTTGTCATTTTTCAAGACACAGGCTTTGGAGAAAGTATCCTCTAGGCAGTGGCGGACTTTCCTTCTCAGGGTTCCCTTAGGCTTTACAGCCTGATTATTTAATTAATCACTCCATTCCTTCAACCAATGTTGAACCCATTTTACACTGGGTACAGTACTTGGCTCTGGGGATGGTGCAGAAATGATCCCTGCCTTTATACCACTTACAGATTTATAAGAGAAAACAAGCATGAAGAGGGGCTTGAAGAAAAACATATTCATGGGGGACTCTAATAGGTTAAAAAGAAAACTCCCTGAGAAAGTGATAATAGGGCTAAATCTGAAGGATAAGTAGGAATTCAGCAAAAGAGTCGGGAGAGAGGTTTCCAGGCAAAGAGGAATTATAAAGATTTGGGGCAAATGAGGAAGTGTTGGTTTAAAGAACTGAAAGTCATGGGAAAGAGAGAGAAGAAGAAAAATGAAGTGGGGGGACTTGAGAGGGTGAGATATTAGAAAGGCCTCGAAGTTCCAGTTAGGATGTTAAGGACAGAGATGTATCAGTATATTGAGCATATGTTTATGCACAGTGACATGGGGAGAACACAGTTTAAAAAGCCCTAGGTGTGGAGAACAGGAGGACAGGCAGACGCTCGTTAAGACACTACAGGTGCTGTCACCACATGAAGATGGTGGCCCAGGCACGCAGGAGAGAGTGGAGATGCAAAGCCCAGAACAGATGCTGGGAATGCTTAGGACGTAGAAATGGCAGAACTTTGAGATCAATGCATGTATCTAACATATGCCTTTGTCATTCTGAATTACAATGACTTATTTTGCTCTCTCTCCTGTAAAACTAGGAGTCATTTTTTTGTAAATCTAAAACCTAATTCACTGCCTGACACATTTCAGGTGCTTGGTGTACATTGAAGAATAAACTTCAATTGATTCTATGTTGTAAACTGCCTATGAATGGATTATACAGAGATTACACACACACACACACACACACACACACACACACACTCTATTTCAGGACCCTACTGCTGTTGAAACACACGGCATCTTTTCAACGTGTTGACACGGATGTTTGTTAGCATAGTTTCCTGTACTAATGGTAAATAATAATAGCAGCTCTACTTATTTCTTTCTTAGTTATCGTATCTGTATTAATTGTATATATTTGTTTGGTTGAATACTTACTGGCTCTCTCCTCCAGTAGCTCTGTGATAGGCAGTACCATGTCTCTCTTCCTCACTGAGAGTCAGAGATAGGAAAGTCAAGAAAATAAACATAGCCTTCGCTGGCATTTTTGTATTAGTTTGTCTTCGTTTCTCAAAGGAAAGATGGTCCCTGTGATATCATCCGACTTCCTGGTTGTGCAGATATCACTAACCTCTTAGAAGAATGAAATAGAATACTGTCCATTATGTTTATCTTTAAAAACTAAAGTGTGTTGTTGTATAAACATCTGGTTAACTCTAACGGAATCCCCAAAGCTGCCCATGATTGGGTTTACCTGAGGGATTAAACACAAGCAGCATTAGAAATAACATTGTCATTTTCTCCATGTTCCAAATGGAATGGTTTCCTGAGATAGGGCAAACCATATTTGTCAGACATGAAATTTATCTTCCTGTGAAAGGGGCACCTGATGTTATAATGAAACTCACAAAAGCATGTAAAGAGGTTTGGAAGGAAAAAAGACGTTCCAAAGTGTGGAAATAATTGATAGAATCATAATAATGCTAATTTTAATAACAGTCCATCTATGAATGGTCTGCCAGCTTCACTCTCTACCACATTGTACTTTTATTTATGATGATTCTAATGTAATTGGAAGTATTTTTAAATTAAAAATGCATGTAGTACTTGGATAAAGGAAATGCCTCTTGGGTGGCCTGGTGGCCATTGCGCTTTGCCTGCGGCATCTCGAGCTTTCGAAAGGACAAATCGCACACTCCGTGTGGATGTGCCAGTGAGACAAATCAGAGGGTCTACTCCTGCATCTGGCAGGGGGACCACCGTGCCAGCTCATCTTCAGCTGTCGTAATTCAGTGTCTTGACCAACACTCAGATTTATATTAATGAAAGCAAGCATGAAATACACACCCAGTCCTCACTGATAAGATCTTCTATACCCACTGGATTCTTCTGCAGGAGACAGATGGCCTCAGTCTTGGCTTCCTGTGCCAGTTGGTTGATGGTCTTTCCAAATGATCCCACCTTGATTCTCACGCAGGTCAGCATCCAAGTAGCTTTTGTCTAGGCATTGGCATAGAGCAGGAGTCTTTTGCGTTCAGGAAACTCCCAGTTCATTCCCTGTGTCTTCAGCATCAAAAATGCATCCTTCTGTATCGGCCTGATCAAGAATGAAGCCATGCATTGATATTTCATTCATGGTACAAATGAGTAAGTAAGTTGGGAGGATGAGTCTGCAACAGATGAAGAAATCTCATGCCCTCAGACAGAGCTTGGGTTATATTTAAGGAAGGATTCCTCAATGCAAATGCTCTTGTCCACTGTTCTGTACATGACAGGTGGAAAACAATGGAAGAATTTAGTTAAAATATTTTATTGTAAGAATAAAGCATGCTATATGCTATTTACTGTAAGGACAGTACATTATTTCCTACGATCACTAGAAGTCCTTTTCCCATTAATAAGATTAGTAGTAGTTGTTGTAAGTATCATAACAAGAATACCCATCTTTACCGAACACCTTCTATACTGAATTACCTTCACATACATTGTCTCAGTTAATTCATGAAAGTTCTGTTAATAACTATGCAGGTTCTATTAATAGAAGCATATTATAGATGAGAATAATGGCGACATATGGATCTAAAGCCATTAGCCTAAGGATACATGGCTTGTAAGTGGAGAGGCCAAATTAGAACCCAAATAAGAGCCTATGGAATCTAAATCTTCAGCCCTCAACTGGTACTCAGTGCTGTCTTGGGGGTTACCATGCCAAGGTGACATTTTAGAAACAGACTCTTAGAACTTCATGTGAAATTGTTAGTCATCAATAGTTAAACCTTTCTTCTCGTTTCTGTCAAACTTTGCATCTTCAGAAACCAACCTGAAAAGAAAATTGTGCAATGATGTTTGTAGTACAAAAAATTACATTTTTGAAGCGACTCAAATGTATCATTTAATGGCAAAAAATAAGCCTATCTGTGAAGATTAAAACTTTCCTTTTTATTTGTGCATACCCCATATCCACTGCGCCAAAGTAAAAGCTGTCCTCCTGTTTTCATACCCCAAATACATGGAATTCTGGGTTTTTATATTCCATCTTGAATCAATCCTCACTCCTTTTCCACTGTCTCTTTAATTTACTTTTTCCTAGGGAATCCCTGAGATGATCTTTTAAATACTGTTGGGAGGAAATGCATCTTCAGTATCTCAGTGGTTGGTACTGTTGGTTCACTGCTGGATCAGTAATTCTTTTTCAGAGAATTTTCACTCCTACCTACACTTATGAGCTTCTACCTGGCTCCAGTGCTTACAAAAGTACTGTGAAAACATAAAAGCCTTTTTAAGTTAAAATATTCATAATGGTTTAATTCTAAACATCATCAAGAGAACTATGTAGTTGAGGCAAATCAGGATAGATAGGTAATACATGATGGTATATGATAGTCTGTGATAGCTTCTAACACAGGATGCATTTACCTTTCAAAAAATGGTGAAAGGATATAGAGGGGATGGAACACTAAGGCTGGATAGGAGTGTCCCTAAGGTTTTTCAGGAGTGTTATGATTGGCTACCAGCTTGTAGAATCAGAAAAGTATCCTTTTGTGGAATGAGGTAACCTGAGTTCAAATCCAGCATGGCCACCAATAGTAACGTTACCTTGAATAAGTCACTTACCATCTTTTAGCTTCAACTTCCTAATCTATAAAGTGGAAATAATAAATATATTTTTCTCATGGGACTTCCCTGGTGGTCCAGTGGTTAAGAGTCCGCACGTCCACTGCAGGGGGCACAGGTTCCGTCCCTGGTCAGGGAACTAAGATCCCACATGCCCTGCGGTGCAGCCAAAAATAAAAAAGCATTTTTCTCATATGAATGATGCAAAGATCAAATAAAACAATGTATTAAAGCACCTAGAATAGTGCCTGACACATAATAAGACTTGGAATTTATTGACCAGTTAATATTAATTTGCCAAGATCTCTTATCTATCCTGTGGCAAAGGATATCTTTGTAAAGACACATTTTTTTAATTGAAGTATAGTTGATTTTGAATATTAGTTTCCTGTGTACAACATAGTAGTTCTATATTTTTACAGATTATATACCATACAAATTTATATTAAATTATTGCCTATATTCCCTGTACTGTATATTAACATCCCTGTGACTTATTTATTTTGTAACTGGTAAGTTTGTACCTCTTAATCCCCTTCACCTTTTTTACCCCTTCACCCACCCCTGTCCTGTCTGGTGACCACTAGTTTGTTCTATATATCCATGAGTCTGTTTCTGTTTTGTTATATTTGTTTGTTTTTTAGATTCCACATATAAGTGAAAGCACACAGTATTTGTGTTTCTCTGTCTGACTTATTTTGCTTAGCATGATACTCTCTAGGTCCATCCACGTTGTTGCAAATGGCAAGATTTCATTCTTTTGTGTGGCTGAGTAATATTCCACTGTGTGTATACATCACATCTCCCTTATCCATTCATCTGCCAATGGACACTTAGATTTAGGTTGCTTCCATATCTTGGCTATTGTAAATATGCTGCAATGAACATGGGGGATGCAGATACTTGACTTAATGTTTTCATTTACTTTGAATAAATACCCAGAAAGGAAATCACTGGATCATATGGTAGTCCTATTTTTAATTTTTTGAGGAACCTCCATAATACTGTTTTCCATAGCAGCTGTACCAATTTACATTCTCACTAACAGTGCACAGTGGTTCCCTTTTCTCCACATCATCACCAACACTTGTTAGTTCTTGTCTTTTTGATGGTGGCCATTCTGACAGGTGTGAGGTAAGATCTCCTTGTGGTTTTGATTTGCATTTCCCTGATGGTTAGTGATGACACACTGAGTACATGAGTGTGAAAAGGGTAGCCCAGGTCTTTTATAAATGCTTAAGCAATGCAGATTCATGCTTTAATGACCAAAAAGACAGTTTTATGTAGAGCCCATGACTTTTCTTATCCTTAATGTTTTAGATTCAAGATGGAAAAGTCTGCTCTCTGGGGTGAATAATGATGCCTGTTCTTTAACTTAAGTGTTTAAAGGAACTATAGCACATTTGTTAAGATATATTTCCTTGCAGTTATCAATTCCACAGCCCAAAGGTTGCTACTCTTGTACATGGAGGGCCTGTTTGCTCCAGGTAGCATCTGCATGGCAGTCACTTTGAGTGAGTGAGGGGGTTAAAAATGGAAACATGTTTACAGAGTAGAAAGGCGGGAAGGTCTTGGCATAAGTGGGGCCTGGTGAGTTTCTACAGTAACCTCATTCAGTATCACAAGGGCCAATCTCATGGAATGAGATGGCATTCAAAGATATGTTCTGGAATTTTCCTGATAGTCAAGCTAACTATTGAGGTTAAAAATAATAGGATAGATACATCACTGTAGCTTTGCTGGGATGCTGGAGCCAATAAAGGAGCTGATACCTTAGATAACGAAGAGTATGGAACGTCAAGAAATGAAGCTTATGACATCTTGGTGTATGGGAGATCCCTCAGCTTAAAAGCTCCACTTCTCATTTGCCAAGTCCCTGTTGAAATGCAGGGGCAAAGAGACAGAGTCATTGACCAGTAGAGTCCCATCTCATCACCAGACTCCTACCTGTTGAAAAATCTGTTGTCACGTTTCTTAAAACACACTGAAAGACATGTGTAGTTAACAAAAAACATATCGAGGACATGAAGTTACATCTCGCTCAGAATTTTGCTGTTAAATTTTAGTGATACATTCTCGTAACCTCAGAGAAAATTGACTCAGGTGTACCGTAGGGTGCCAGGAAACAAAGTCAATTATTTACATCAAAATGGCACCCATGTGACATCTGGCTTATTTACAGATTTAGAGCATATACGAATATATGTCTGTATGTTTATTTGATATAATTGTCAGTACATTTTTTAGGATTATGCATATACAAAAATGTTACAGAGATAACATTTTCTGAAGAAAAATAATTGGCTCAATTGTCATCATAAATTAAGGGAGGGTGAAATGGAAGCATTGGGCAAGGGAGTACATTTATTCCCCAACTTCATTATCAGGGAAAAACTCTGTGTATGTAGCGTTTTCACTTTGTTCCCATCATCACATTGATTGATACGTGATTTTGTTCACTTACCATTTAGGTTGAGAGTTCACAGATGTTTTAGTTAAGGTAGTTTAAAGTAAATTCTAAATGATCGAGGTACCTTGAGTTTAAGACTTGGAAAAAATTAAGCCACTTTATCCAGCCAATTATATACTATGTATAGTAGCAGAATTTGGTATGGCAAAAACATGCAAGAATTTTCCTTCTACCTCTCCCATTCTCTCCCTTCCCTTCTTTTTTCTCAAATGGTACATTTTTGTATGTGTGAGAAAACATTAGAATAAACAAAGAAGCCAGCAAAAAAAAAAAACAACTTGAAAATCATCTACCATCTTAGCATTTAGCAAGAATCACTATCAACATTGTGTGAAATATGTGTGTAGGCCTTTCTTTATATGTAATAAAAAATTAAAACAATAATGATAGTATTTATATAGCACTTACTCTGTGCAGGTGCTTTTTAAAATGGTTCACATTTAATCCGCCAAAGAGTCCCATGAACCAAGTACACTATTATCATCATCCCTGATACGTGGAGAAACTGGGGTAGAAACAGGTCCAGTGACATCAGTAAGGTTATAAAGGCAGTGAGTGAGGTGAGCGTGAGTGGCAGAGCTAGGCTTTGCTCTCAGCCAGCCTGGCTCAGGATGACCTTTCGCTAACCACTCTGCTATATTGCCTCTCACTGTATGTATTTCAAAACAAAAATGGCATCATATTTCACTTCTTGCTTTATGATTTTTTCACTTCACGCATTGTAAACTTTCCCCCATGTTATCGTGTATTCTTCGATGGCACCATTTTTCCTGATTCTCCCCGTGAATCCTTCTAACAGGGCAGGCAATAATGTCTTTAAATGATCCCCTCTTGTGGATCATGGAGACCATGTCACATGGCAGAAGGTTGTTTAACTGAGAAATTTCTGTCTTTGTCCTTGAAACACTAGCGTTCCGACTAACCCTTGTACCAACTTTGTTTGAAAAACAAAACAGATTGCATGTTGCAAGACAGAGCTGCTGGCAAAATACTCCATCGTGTCAGATTTATACAAACCCATCTCCTGTGTATTGCACCATGTCCTAGAAAACTGAAAGCCATGAAAACAAGTGCTCAGAATTTAAGGAACTCAATGACAGCTGATAAAATATTGCATTTTCTGTAGCAGTTTTTACATAAAGCTTCCACCTTAAAGAAATGGATTTGATGGGACTAGGTGGTAATTTTTTAACACGATCAGTGACAAAATAAACACCATCTGTTAGTATTGATTTATTCTACAGCATTCTCATGCTGGGTGATTTTATTTTACTCTTTTCAGAAATGGTTAATGACACATCTGGTAGTCAGTGAAGGTACACTTTGGGTAATTAACTGTGGTCATAAGTTTACACAAAATGCTAACAGAACATTTTTTTTTCCTTTCTATTATAACCAATGGGGCATGTCTGAGTCCCCAGCTACTTACTCATTTTAAACCTTGTGCAGAATTATCCGTTTGGCTGTAGTTGAACTTTTGGAACAATGTTGTGTTATTTTGGCTTCTGGGAGAAGCAGATAACCAAGACGGGAATAGATATGCTAGAGATGTGGGGGAAACACCTGATGATTAAAACGGAGGTACAAGGGAAGGTGGGGAGAGGCTTCAGCTGGCAATGTGAGTCTGACACCAGTGACAGGAAAGTGGGAGGGAAGGAGGATGGGGTAAGAGAGCCCCAGACTATAGCTAGTTCTAAAAAATGTCAGCCTGGACAGTGGAGAATCCAGGAACCAAATTTGTCTATCAGAGCTTTCCTACATTCCACAGAAATGAGACTGAATTATTGTATCCACTGTGCTTGGTCATTGGCTGAGAGCATCCCATGGGAAGCCTGACCTCGGCCCAGATACAGTGGTGGGTCCAAAGGGGACAGTGACTGTGGTTGTACATCAAATGTGTTTCCACAACAGGATATCTGAGGGGTGCACTTGCATGGTCACCACAAATATCTACCCAGACAATGACTGAGAGAGATGAGGTGACCACTACGTTCATTTATCTCTATGTCTTTTTTTAAAAGAAAGTATACTATTTTAAATGATCTCTCCTCTCCCAGTTTCTCCATTGATCTCCAGCAAGAAGGTTAGCATAATTGGAGATGTAGGTCCTGTTTTGATTAAATTCTATCAGCTGAGGAGAAGAAAAGAGTGCTTCACACAGTTCTTACCTCTTCATCTGCTCTTAAAAAAAACTCTGAGGGGTTCTAATGCTGCTGCTGATTTTGCTTTTGGTGGAAAGTGCTCCTTAGGTTTGCCATAATTCCTGGCCATGAACCCAGGAACCCCTCCTCCTATTTGAACTGAAAAATCATCTGGGGATGGGAGAGGTGAAATTTAGGAAAGAACACATGCTTTCCAGCCATTCAAAACCCAAAACATATTTTGAGAGCCAGAAGGCAAAAAAATGAACGCTGCATTATACAATCACTGTCTTTATATTATCTTCTTCCTTCATCCTGAGAACCTTCTGAGGTAAGTAGGGTTTGTGTTGTTGGGTTTGTTTCTTTGTTTTTAACAAAAGAGGGAAACGAAGTGCAGGAAGATCTGGTGACCTTTCATTGGCACATAACTAAGAAACATAGATCGGGTTTTCAACCTGTTCTCTCTCTGTTTTTGCTGCATTCACATACAGAATAGATTTGCCAGAATTTCTCAGTTCTACCAGTTACTTTACTTGTGTGGGAAGCACTTCTAATATTTGTACAGATATCTCTCTGTACATCCCGAAAAGGGCACTGAACGGAGAGACCTGCATTCTATTACCGTTTCTGCTATGAAATAGTTGTGTGGCTGTGAATTAGTTAAGTTCTTTGGGCCTTAGATTTTCCCTCAGTAAAGAAAGGAGATTAGGTTATAGATAGTATTTACCAAACCTCAGCCATTTTCCATCACCATGATTTGTGTCACATCTGTAAGACCACCTATCATTTCTTTGCTTGATGTAAATGAACTTATTCACAAAACAGAAACAGACTCACAGACATAGGAAACAAACTAAAGGTTACCAAAGGGGAAAGGAGGGGGAGGGGTAAATTAGGAGTTTAGGATGAACAGATACACACTACTATATATAAAATAAATAACCAAAAAGGACTGACTATATAGCACAGGGAACTATATTCAATATCTTGTAATAACCTATAATGGAAAAGAATCTGAAAAAAGTATATATATATATATATATGTATATAAAACTGAATCACTTTGCTGTACACCTGAAACTAACACAATATTGTAAATCAACTATACTTCAATTAAAAACAATTTCCCCCTTTTAATGAAAATGTATTTGAAGTGAACACATTACATCATTGTTTAGACTGGAACACCAGTATAGATAACAAGTAGAATTTTATATGTTTATGACTTTTAATTGAATATATTTAATTTATATATATCATATATACATATAACTATATGTGGCATATACATGTACATGCCATATATATTTCTATGTATATAATGTAAGGGATACGTAAGGAATGCAACCTGTTTAGGAAATGCTAGTAACCAACTGAGACTTCCTCCTTAATTGATGTAATCAGAAAGTTTGATGGACATTTGAAAACAGAGTATTTCTAGTGAGAATGTTCTAGAGATCCAATGTAATCTGACACATTACCCCACCTAATATCATTTTGCGGATGGCCAGTGTCCTACACCTTGGGATACACTGGAAAAATGATTTGTAGTGGCCATACAATCGCATGTACCTGTGGTTTCCATTCTCCACCTTCACCTACCTTTGGCCTCATTTCTCCTTATCTTTTCAATTGCAAAATTTGTAAGAACTAATCGTCTGACTGCAGAAATACTGTCTCTGCATCTTGGCTCACAAGTGGGAAAAAAAATAAGACCTGGGACAGGTAAGAACAATTCCTCCTTGTTCTTCTGGGAAGGTTCAAGAGAAGGAAGTGGACAGAGAGAGATAGGCAAGTTAAGGCCTGATGCAAGCCACGGTGTGTCTTCCACCAGCCGGTATTTTCCCAGCGAAGGTCAGGTTAAAGTGAATAGTGTGTGATGAGGATGGAGCTGAGTACCTTGACCAAGGGTTTTCTGTTCTATCAAATATCTCCAATCCTGTTGTGCTGCCCCAGCTCCCAGTCACCTCCACCAAAACTTAATTCTTTACTCCATTTTATCTTACGATATTTTAGAAGGAGCCTGGACATCGCAATCAAAGAGAGCTGGGTTCAAATCCAGAATCTCTGCCACATCAGGATGGAGAGGCAGTCAGTGGCTCTTGGTGGGTGGAAGAATGGGGCGTTCTCCGGGGGATCTCTCAGGAGATGATAGAGGAGGAGCTTCACAGGCAGAGGAAAGGCAGGCAGAGAGCATCCCAGTCCCGGTATCCAATCTGAATCACTGTCCTTTCCACAGATATGCACTGTGCAATGAGCTATCTGTCCTAAGTTCTGAACTGCAATGGATCTGAAATCTGAAACTGTGTGGTTCGTGTCTCAGCTATTTTTCTAGCACCATTTGGGAGAGGAGGATACCTCTTTCTTCACCCTCTGCCTTCCAACCTAACCATCTGCCTTCCTGATTCATTGTTGGGAGCCGAATCTTCCTTCCTGTTTTACCACTCTCTAATGCCGCTACCTGAAATTCTCTCATTTATTCATAATGTCTACTTGCCTACTGCTGTTCTCCCCTCACTAGAGTGTAAGACAGACTTTGTCTATCCTGTTCACAGCTTGTTCTCAGGGTCTAGAACAGTGCTTGGCACAGAGTGTTAGGTCAATTAGTATTTACTGTAAAGTCGAATGAACTGGCCCTAGGCATTGACCCCATTCGCTCTAACTTACCGAATTAGCTCCTAATTCTTGCTGTGCACTACCATCACCTGGGGCTTTGCTGGAAACACACTTTCCAGATCATCACCCCTGGATAGTCTGATTCAGTTTGTCTTGGGTGAAGCTTAGGAATCTGTATTTTTATTAGCATTACAGGTGATGAGACACAGCCAGTGCCTGGACAGCTAGGTGGGAATTACTCCCTTGTGGAGTATTACTGAAGAAATAACTTCATTGTCGGCACACGAAGACACAGTCTCCTGTATTGAAAGCAATTAATTAAGTATGCATTTATGATTTTTAAAATGTATACCTCAGAGGCTTATCCAGTTTGTGTATGTGCTCTGGCAGACCCAATTGTATTTATTCATACATACCCTGTTTGCATTATGGTAGGGAGACCAGCTGTTCAGTCAGGTGCCTCTTCCCCAAGAAAAAGATGGTTTAGGTTAACAAATAAATTGGTGAACTGCTGAGAAGTTGCCCAAATGGGCTTCAGGCTTTCTTCTAGAATGACATTCGATACACTGTAGCATTGTGGCAGATGGACCACGGTGTTGCAGACTCACTTGTGCTGAGGAACGAGGCCATTTCGAGTTCTTCCATTGGTCCCCTCAAGGGTTGCCTGGTTGGTTTGCATGTATCCAGTTGGCAGGATGGAGTAGAAATTGAGAGCCCAAGGTTTAGAGTCAGACAGCTCCGGGTCTGAATCACAGAATGGCCACTGATTAAACTGTGATATGGGGCATTTTACATAGCCTTTGTGAGCCTCCGATCTTTCATCTGTAATTAGGGATAATATTGGCCAACTCATGGGTCTGTGATGAGCGATAAGTACAGTGCACTGGGCATTTTGTATATATGGTGCTTAATACATGCAAATATCATAACCTCAGGGAAGATTAACTCAGACATTCCATTGCCAGAAATCACCCTACCAAGTCTCCAAAGTCTAAGAAACCTTGTCCTCAGTGATCAAGAGAGGGACCAGCCAAAAAGTGCTTAGTTGGATGTGGGAAAAGTGCTAATAATGGAACTTTGTTAAAAAAATTCCTCCTCCAGATTTCATTTGACACTTGCTCTATGAAGTTAGGATTTTAATAAAAGTTTTTTAAATAGTTACATAATTTTCCTAAAAGATGGATTGGGTTCCCAGAAAAAAAGTTGGGCTTGATTCAATTTGGGCTCGATTCAGATGACTCAAAAATTAATTTCCTGAGGAACAATCTCAATGGGTAAACTGAGCAGTTGTTACTGGAAGACCAGGTAACTGTCATATGCCAGCACAGCACGTGATGCCACTCTCCCTCACTGTCATCGACCTTTTAAGAAATTTCTAGGCAAAAAAAAAAAAAAAAAAAAGTTTGTTAATGCGAGTTATTAAGCATGAGTTGGAGTGAAGGGACCTGGGGTTTATGGTAGAAGAGATATAGCTCGATATTTGTAAGGAAAACCAATATACAGATAAACTTTAATGCTAAGAGTGATTTATACGTTGATCTCAAAGTATACTGACTAGCCTTCTAAATCGACATCTCTCCGGAGTTCCCCCTGTTCACCCTCCCTCCTCTGCGCTTGCCCAGTTCAATTTCTCATCCCAGTTGAGCCCATTTTACAATCTTGTGAGCCTCGGGGCACATGGTAGACAATTGGAGAGTGATGGCTCTCAGCTGTGCCTGCATGCTGGCATCACCTGGGCAGCCCCACGAAACTCTGATGCTGGTTAATTGGTTGAGGGTGTGGCCTAGGAATGCAGCTTTTAAACCCACCCTCCCACCACGTGATTCTCACTTACAACCAGGTACGGAACCACAGAGAGAGGAGCGTCCTTTTCCCCAGGACTAGACTCAGGTATGTTTTTCATGACTAACTTTGACAAATTAGTGGCAAATTGTGCCCCTGACTGCTTTTACGTAACAACGCAGTCTGGTTTTCATGGGAGATGATTTTGTGATGAACCTATTCGCCGTTTCACCGCTTTGCTTTGCTTCTTTAGTATGTGGTGCCTTAAATGAACTTAGTGGTCGGAGTCTTAGTGGTCGGAGTCTTGTTGGTGCCTATGGTGCTTGCTAATCCGTTCTTTCCTTCCCCACACTTTTGAGAATTGGGTCCCTTCTCAATCTCTGGGTGTATGTGAATAGCTCTCACTAGCTGCGGTAAGTGAGTTAAGTGAAACTAAGTATAGAAGCTCACTGAAACTGGACTATGTAATTACATTGTTCATCGGAATGGATTTTAATATTGACATGGAGAAAAAAAAAACATCATCACATGTAGATAAATAACCCATTTTTTCACAGAGCAGGAGCAAACAGCCACCAAACTTAACTCTGTTGATTTTCCTAGGCAGGCTACATCTAAGAGCCAGAAATTTGGATATATTACTTTTTACTATATATATTTCTGTACAATATTTATCTACTCTTGCTTTTGATATTGTCATTTCCCAAAGGGATGCACACTTTTCTCAAGCTTTATGACTTTTTGTGGGACTCAAAACCCCAGTCTTAAGCTACACTCATTCACAGAGCAGAATTTTCCAGTGTGGGAGCTACATATACCACAGGTGGTAACAAGATGATTTTAGGTACAACGCCTGATGTGGCATTAAATAACTTTGGATCACATAGGAGAGGAGACAAACCTTTTCTTTAAAAGGCAAGATAGTAAACATCTTAGACTTTGCAGGCCATACGGTTTCTGTGGCTACAGCTCAGCTCAGCCATTTTATTGGCAAAACAGCTGCAGACAATTCATAAGTGATAGGTGTGGCTCTAAATAAACCTTTTTTAATGGATGCTGAGATTTCAGTTTCATATAATTTTTACATGCCATAAAATAGCACTCTTTTGATTTTCTTCCGCCATTTAAAAATGTAAAAACCATTCTTAGCTTTCTGTCTGTACAAAAATAATCACCGGGCAAGTTTGCCAAGTCCTGCCATAAGGGAAGCCTCTGTTTGATGATTGACTTTAACATTTCTCTAAAGCCTTTGAATTTCACTGTTTAACAGAGTTAGAAGTTGAATGTTTTATCTCTTTGTCAGACAAGACTATTTAGCTAGAACTGAACCACGCTGTGTTGAATCCCTTAAATTTTATTTTTAAAATTACCTTATATTCATGTCTCGTTAAGTGTTTTTTTTTCCATTTAGAACAGTGATTTTTAAAATGACTTACAGAAACATACTAAGTAGAGAAGAGTCCAGGTGATACATGACTGGCAATGGTCATGAGACATATATGGAAGGGTTAATATTTGGGAGAATGCTATCCAGGTTTGAGTATCTGTCACTATTTTCTTCAAAGGAATACCTGTGTTTCCGAAAAGAACAAACAAAAACCTTACTGTGTTTCACCACAGCTCGTGATATTTTTTAAAAAGCCCCTGATTAAACACACAAATCCCCCAGCCACCTCTTCATATCAGAGCCAGCTGAGGTATGACAACCAAAGTAAAATAAGGTTAAAACTTGAGATGACTCTTGAAATACACAGAGCGGGAGTAGTGGAATTATCTCTCCGGAATCATCTATGGAAGAGTCCGACATAATCTCATGTAGTTTCTTACCACACGTTTTATCTTAACGCTTAGCCAGCTGATTCATGTTTATCCAAAATGGTGACTCTCCCTTTCCTTTGTATGAAAGTACAATTGGGATTGTAGAATAGGGATTGGGGGGTATTCTCTTGAAAGAAAGCCGACTAAATTTTCTAAGCAAAACTAACCAATGACTGCGACTACAAATGTTTCCGTTAATGCAGAGGCCGTGCTTATACCTGGGACCACATTCTCTCAGTACATCAGCTGCAACGGGCACTAAGTTCTCTCCTAGCTTCTCCTCCTGCCACGTCTCTGAGCTCTTCTCTCATGTTCCACCTCCTTGCCTTTCCTTCTCACTCAGCAGCCAGTAAGATCTTCAGTAAATCAGCCCAGGGCCATCCTGCTTAAAAACCTCAGGAGGCTCATCACTGCCCTGGGGACACCCACCATCCAAACTCTCTAAGGCAACCAGCCAACCAGGCCCTGCACCATTCCATCCCTGCCATTCTGGGGCCTCAGCTTGGGCTCCTTCCTTAGTCCAGCCCCTGACCTTCCTTCAGTGCCTCACCCTTGCCCGGTTCTGTCCTGTGTTGGAGTCTAAGGCAGAGATGCTGTTACCTCCATCTCAGAGTTTCTCATCCTTGGCACGACTGACATTTGGGTCAGGTAGTTCTTGGTAGTGGGAGGCTGACCTATGCACTGCAGGATATTGAGTAGCATTCTGGGCTCTCCCACTTCGATGCCAGGAGCATCACCTCCCCACAGCTAAAGCCAACAAAAATGCCTCTGGCTGGTGCCAAATGTCCCGCCACTTGAGAAGCACTGCTCTACCAGGACAGTGTCCCTTATTTCTCTTGTTCACCTTTTAGAGCTCAGCCTGCAGTTTACTTCTACAGCCTCCTTGACCCCCACTTTTAAAAATGGTTCCTCTGATTTGAACCTTTCATTCCCTGCTTCACTTTTCCTTAGGAGTACTTGTCGGTTATAATCATGGATCTGTGATGTGTTTATTAGTTGAATGTCTGTTTGTTCCCTAGACTGTAAGCTTCTTGAAGGCATGCTAATTTGTTCACTGACTTATTCCCAGCATTTATCACAGGGCCTGGCACATTGCAGTATATCAAGAAACAAATTTCCAATGAACAAAGTCAAAGTTTCCTTCCATGACCCTAGTTGCCTACAGCTGTGCTCACATAAACACCATCCCCAGCTGCTATGATTCAGGTTTCTTAACACAGACAAATAAATTTTCAGGAGCTCTAAATATAATAACCCAACAAATTATCCCTCTAAATGATTAAATTACTCTCATATTTCGGGTACAAACAAGTACCTTTATTGTTGACAAGAAAATACACCTAACTCCAAATGTTACCATGGAGGGAAATTTCTCCTCCTCCCTTTCTCTCATTGTATGAGCTAATCTGTGTCCAGGTCTGATTAACCTGAATAGACAGCCTCTCCATGCAGTAATGTGAGCTGCATTAAAAGCCCTTCTTCTCCGTAATATTTCTTTTACCACCACCCTCCCAGATTTTGTGGGGGTTTGTTATTGTTGTTTTTGGCTTTGTTTTGTTTTGACCTTTGGAGTTACCTCTCAGTTCAAAGTACTGCATTTCTTTCTAGAAGATAATGGCTTCTGGTCGCTTCCTCATTTTTGTGTCTCTCACAAGCCCAGCTCACCATACACTGTGCTTTACTGTCCTGAGTGACTTGACATTTTCCAACCAGACCATCATATCTGTCTCTCCATCAGGCTTTGGCCACACTGTTCCTTGTGTTAGAACATTCTCACCCAGTACCTTCTCCGAGAAACAGTCCCTTAATTCCCAAGATTGATCTGACATCTTTCCTACCCACTTACCTGGCCCCTAATCTTCTCCGTGCCATTGCACTTAATACACTACACTCCAGTTGCGTGTTCATTGCCTGCCTGACCCCTAACTTTGCTTGGAAATGCCTAGTGAGAGGAACAGGAAAAGGCTCCTATAAATATTTTCTGTAGGAATTAACGAAGTACCTTTTAAAATGTAAGCCCCCTGAAACTGAAAATCAATTCGATTGTTAGCTAGTTATAAAAGCCCATGTTTGGTTAGGGGTAGTGAAAAGAAATATATATGGTTATTACCAAAGACTGTCCTAAGTACTTACGAAGATCTTTCAAAACAGAGATGGCACATATGTCAGGTCCTTCCAGTCAAAACTTAGAAGGCTTGAGAGGGTCAACACTCTGGAATAGTGTGCTGAGCAGGATCCTGAGGCCTCGTTCAAGCTTGATAAAAAGAAGAATGGGATCCATCAGCAAAGTGTTATGAACATCAGGCGGGGACGTGTAACATCCAAACTCTAAAGAGGTAACTAAAAAAGTAAAAGAAAAATCCTAACAAAAATTCTGCCTCTTTTACCTAGTGTTAAAATCAGAGGACCAGTACTTGAAGAGACTTCCTTAGACATCCCTGAATCTAATCACCTTCTTTTATAGATGAAGCAGCTAAGGTCTGCAGAGTCAGTATGATGAGCAAGCCCCACAATAGCAAAGACAGCTAGAACAATGCCCCGCTGATTATCTAAGAATTCTCACCCATGCTCAGTTCAAGGGGCAGCATTCCCCTGACATGGCTTGCAGTTGAAGAGGCTTCTGAATCTAACATTCCTCTGCTGGTGGCTGAGAGGTGCAGACTAGCAGCTAGTAACAATGCAGCAATGATTTGTTTACTATCAACTTGAGCCAGTCTTTTGCTAAACACTTTGCTGTGCAGTATCTTCTTCATCCACCCCAACAATGTGATAGAAATTGTCATCATCCCCAATATGCACATGAGAAAACTGAGGCTTGAATGATGAACTAACTTGGGAAAAATCACACAGCTAAAAATGGAGAGAGCTGGACTTTGCACTCAGTCTGATTCCAAACTCACTTTGTCCTTTGAGGACAGCTTGAGTTCTTCGGACCTCTTCACAGACATAGTATAGAGACAATGAAATTTGCAAAGACACTTGCTCTGAAAAGATACAAAGAGTACTTAGGAAATCTACAAAATCCTGTTGCTCCTTGATAGGAAAATCAGATGAAATGTGGACTACAGTATTTTCTTAAGTCTTCTAAAAATTGGAATGTGAAACTAGAAGCTATAGATGATCTGCGTTAAGATAGAAGTCATAAACAGAGCGAGCCTTCCCTGGGGACTCACTACATGCTAGGCGCTGGGCTAAGTGTTTTATAAACAGAATGACTTGAATTCCCACAAACCTTGAGCAAACTGGCACGTTCAGGTTGTGTACTGCACAACTCCAAAGGGTACCATTCATACACACGATGACACACACAGTGGCTTTGGGTCTAGGGCAGTACAGTGGCCCTGCCTCTGAGGTGGTTAATATTATCCCACTTGTTGTTGAGAAGGCAGAGTTTCCGTGGTTGGTTCAGGCTTCATGGAACTTCCCTGAGCTGAGCTTGTAACCAGGAGCATCCTTCAGAGCCCTTGTTCCTCACTGCTCTTGCTACACTGGTATGCCTATAAGCATCCTCTCAGAAGGCAGAGAAGCAGGCTGATTAAATCAGCATGGCCAAGCTTGCCTGAGTTATATGAAATCGGTCTTCATAGGAAGCACAAAGCCAGCTGTTAATGACTCGATACTATTAGCAGTAGATTGTGGATATCACGATTCAGCCCATGCTTTCAAAGCAAAATAAACAGATTCCATTTGAATATGTATTGGTTCTATATTCAGTACCATTATCCTGCTTTTTAGCATAGCATGCACTGGAAAAATAAAATCGCTGTTTAGAAATAATACTTGGTTCAGCATCAGTACCCACAGTCTCCACCTTAAAGAAAAAACAACTAGTAAGTTTTGGGGGAAAACAATACATGAACTAATTTCAATTCAAAAGAACAGCAGGGATTATTCAGGTAAAAATATTTATGCCCCTATGATGGAATTGCCACATTTAATCAGCATGACCAGTAGCACTTTCTAAACAACAGCTGCTAGAGAAATGTACACAATAAATGTGGCGGTTCTGTGGAAAATGGAATTTTTGTATACTAGCTATTAGATTTTTTTTCCCAATCATTACGTTGCCCCCGCTCCCGCAAGATGTGGAGTTTTTGCATAAGTTGCAAATTCATGGTTAAATGAGGCACTTTTTTGACTTGGCAAAAGCTGTGTAAACATGAAGTTATGAATAGTCTGAACTGGTTTGAAAGGTGTAACCTTAGACACCAGTGTTATCATGATGATGGTATTTTTTAAAATATTAGCTTCAAATGACTCTGCCTGAAATTAGCATAAGGTAGCAACTACTCATTCTCACTCCGTGTAGCTTCTGAACTTTCAGTAAG
This sequence comes from Delphinapterus leucas, assembly GCF_059928025.1. Classification (NCBI taxonomy): domain Eukaryota; kingdom Metazoa; phylum Chordata; class Mammalia; order Artiodactyla; family Monodontidae; genus Delphinapterus; species Delphinapterus leucas. The sequence continues at coordinate 142,614,991 of NC_143131.1, forward strand.
ATGGAAAAATAACATGGACCCGTGAAATATAATGTCTGAGACCACTGGCTTTAGAATCAGGCTGGCTTGGCTTTGCTCCTCACTAACTGCACGTGAGATCTTGGGCAAGTCACTTAAGCTCTGGTCTTGTGTCCTCCGTCAGAGGACAGTCCACCTTACTGACTGTTACATGGGTTCACTGAATCAATACGTGTATAAAGTGTTCAGCAAAGTGCCTGATTCCTAGTTAGTGGGACTCATTTTTTTTATAACTTTTATAATTACTGTATTGTGGTATTCTCTGCTCTGCACTGAGAAGGGATCTGCCTGTATTGCTGTATAAATATTTTCTTATTTTAATGATAGCTGCTAACTTCTCATTTGACCTTTCCTTACTATTATATGTATGTTGTAATAAACTTGAACTACACTCAAAGTAAATAGATTTCTTTCAATGTTATTATCTACCAGTTCCTTTTAGAGAATATTTGCTTTGGCAAGTAGAAGTATTTCCTGCTCTAATCAAACCACCAGGCTTATTCGATTTAAAGACATTTTCACAACATTTTGAACATTGCAGCAGTTACAGAAAACTATAAAGTACGTTCTCTGCCTTTGAAGAGATCTGGGGGAGGATTATTGACATCTTTTATGCAGAACAAGAATCATCCTGAAATACCAAAGAAAGGTTTAACATAACTGTGATAACTGAAATGACATACTGATTTAACTATTTAATGAGCAACGCCTGTGAACTCTGCCCACCCATTCATTCAACTACACAATGAAATAAATGACATCTGAACTTCCACAACTGGATGACCAAATCTCATAAACAACGTAAGAAAGGATAGAAGCACTTGGGTTTCAGTATCATGTCTTTCTTTGAGAAAGTTCTGTCTCCCAAGTCCTTCCAAGTCATCTCTTGAGTGTCTGAGTCCACATCCAGCTCCCCATCATACTTGTTTATACACGGATGTTCTGGTTTGGGTTTTGCTTCCCTCCACGGTGCCATGTCCCTCACCGAATTTCACTTTGCTTTAATGAAGAAAGGGCTGGTTTTGCCACAGTGTGAAACCTTTCAGTGGTAAATGTTTTCCCAAGAACTGCTGCTTTTATTTTCTTCAGAATTCTTTATCTGTGCCCCCTCTCTCCCTCTCTCCTTCTCTGTCTGTCTTGTTCTTGCTTTCTCTCTCGCACACATGCACAAGGACAGGCAGACACACCAACATTCACATACCTCTTAGCCTTCCTTTTCATAGCATCATCCCACGCCCCACAGTTGCCTTGGCTACAATGAGTCCAGAGACTTCAAATCCAAAGCCATGTATAGTATATGCTAGGGGACCCCTGCAGTGAGTTGTATACAGCATGAAAAAGGACACACTAAATCTTGACTTAAGCAGCAAGTGAATTGGGTGTGATTCTCATTTGTTCAACGAAGAGGCGTCAACATAGGATTACTTTATATCATTTAGGAGAAAACAGGGTTGTTGTTTTTTTTTCCCAGAAAAGTATAGGAGAAACCAATGAATACACTGAAGTAGCCCTAATCCTCAAGTTTATAGTATCATTGACGTATTCATTTTAGGAAAGTTGTATCAACAACTTAGGTCTTTGGGTGGGATGTAGCAAATACCTTTCTCCTAGGCTCATAGGGGAGAGTAACAGGAGGTGAGGATTTGTTCCTCTCCATCAAAAGTCTGTGTTTCGCTATTGCTGTTGTTCATTCCCTCTCTTCAGCCCCTTCTCTTTGACAAAAAGAGCAAATGAAAGGAACGGAGAGGGAGAAGAAGGAATGAACTGTTTGGCAGAGTAAGAGAAGGAATTCCTTGAAGTAAAAAAAGATTTTCAGGCAGTTCTGAAGTTGGTCCCATCTGAGAACTTTGTTATGGAAATTGGCTGTGGAGCTCACCTACCTGGGGCTACTATGATTGAGGCTTTTATTCCCTCAGTTGAGTATGGCCATGGTGTGGAATTTGGGGAACAAGCTGGAGGGTATGTCTTCCCCACTTGCCTTCATGGGGTCATCCTCTCAGCCTCATCTGCACTCTGGGCTCCTGTCTTGACAAATGATATTTATTTGTCACTACCGATCATTTCTCTGGGTACAGTCTTAGCCCCAGCTTTTATTGTAGCTTTAACCATTTTCTTTTTCTGAGAGCTATAACCTAAGCACACCTCATCCAATAGGAGCCATCCTTACTAAGTCATTTGTTTAATACAAAGCCCATAATGCAAAAACTAGTACTGTAGGTGGAGTCATTCTTTGTGTGGAAAAGTAAATGCCTCTGATTAAAAAAAAAAAATGTTCCACCCTCATCCCTCACTACGATTAGGAATATGAACTATATTCAGACGGAAGAGTTAAATGCCAATATTATGGGCTGCACGATTGAGCCTAGAAACAACAATAACAGGAAAGGAGAGGCAGGGAAGACCAGAAAGCTCAAGGAAAAAGAAGGCTTTGAAACAAAATTATAGAACTTTGTGTGAGTTAACTGGTTTTGCTTCTTTCTTTAAATAAATTTATTTTATTTATTGATTTTTCGGCTGCATTCGGTCTTTGTTGCTGCACGCGGGCTTTCTCTAGTTGCGGCCAGCGGGGGCTCCTCTTCGTTGCGGTGCATGGGCTTCTCATTGCGGTGACTTCTCTTGTCGCGGAGCACGGGCCCCAGGCACGTGAGCTTCGGTAGTTGTGGCACACGGGCTCAGTAATTGTGGCTCGTGGGCTCTAGAGCGCAGGCTCAGTAGTTGTGGCACACAGGTTTATTTGCTCCGCAGCATGGGGGATCTTCCCGGGCCAGGGCTCGAACCTGTGTCCCCTGCATTGGCAGGCAGATTCTTAACCACTGAGCCACTAGGGAAGTCCTGTGGTGTGCATTATTGACAGTGGGGTTTGAATAGTTTAAAGTTGGTAAATGTTCCTGTTGAGAAACCATGTGTTGCTTTGAGTTTGCAGAAACACCTGAGGAAGATGATCCCTTGCTGTCCTGATGGTCCTGTGCTTTTTGTGCATCAGAAGGTGAAAATTGAGGACTTGAACTTACTTTCTTTTTTTTTTACTTGAAGTATAGTTGATTACAATGTTCTGTACAAGTACAACTCTACTACAAATTTCAGTTGTACAGCAAAGTGATTCAGTTGTACATACATATATATGTACATACATATATATTTTTTCATATTATTTGCCCTTAAAGTTTATTTAAAAATATCAAATATAGTTCCCTGTGCTATACAGTAGGACCTTGTTGTTTATCTCTTTTATATATAGTAGTTTGTATCTGCTAATCCCAAACCCCCAATTTATTCCTCCCCGACCTTTCCCTTTGGTAACCATAAGTTGTTTTATTTTTCTATGTCTGTGGGTCTATTTCTGTTTTGTATATAAGTTCATTTGTATATTTTTTAAATATTCTGCATATAAGCAATATCATATTTGTCTTTCTCTGGCTTACTTCACTTAGCATGTTAATCTCTAGGTCCATCCATTTTGCTGCAAATGGCATTATTTTATTCTTTTTTATGGTTGAGTAATATTCCATTGTATAAATATACCACATCTTCTTTATCCATTTTCTTAACAGTAAATATTTAAAGGGAAAACTTCGTCCTAACACTTTTAGCAAGTATGGTTATCACGTTCCTGTTACATACGAGTGGAAGTCTGCCGAGTTCATACTAGGTGATCATTTAATGCCAATACAAAACCAGCTATTGGACAAATATTTCAATGAAACCGAATAATTAATAAGATCCTGATTTACTATTCTCAAAATTGTAGAATAATTGGTGGATATCTGGGTGTTCCTATTTCGTTTCATTCTTCCCCCCATTGGTTGCTCTGGATGGAGCTTTAGAATATTTATGACTGCCTTTGGCTCTCTTTGGCATGCTCCCTACAATTTATCTACCTCTGTAGTAATTTGCTTCTGAATTTGAAGATTAAAGGATGATGAATGGCAAGGCTTAGTGTTTACTGGCTGTGGTGAGGAGGGGAAGTGTGGATTTTTCCTAAGACTCCATTAGAATTAATTCATCCTGTTCAGGGTAGTTCACCAAGTACATCCTCTGCTCTAACACTTAGCAATGACTTAGACTCATAATGCATAGAGGTGTTATTAAAAATACATCAGAATTGACAGCATGAGTTGTACATGATAAACTTCTAGAAACCCTGGAACCCAGTGCCTGCACCCTGAGTAGAGTCCTGGGCAGTCGAACTCTGTATTCCATCAGAAAACGGTTTCTCTTCAGAAGCCTCCAAGCTCTGATAAAGGTCTTTAAGTAGCTCTGATTAGTAGAGACTCCCCATCAATTAGGGAAATGGTATTCAGACACATGGAAAGTCAGAATGTTAGCTACAGTTTACCAAAGTGAAAAGGAGTGGGTGTTGCTCGGTTTTCTGGTCCAGCCATTTCTCTGCTCAGTGAATATGATCAGGACTTTCTTGCTGTCTCTATGTATTTTAACTTGTTGATGTTGAGAGATACAGTGTAGGGTTGGAAAGACAAACAGATTTTATCTAAAATTCTGATTCCTGTCGATTGATAGTAGCTGCCTAAGGTGTTGATTTAAGAAGATTATGATATCATAATAGCTGGGTTCAATTAAAAAAACATAAAAGAATTGCCACAATTGAAGAGTACTTTCTGCCACAAGGTGGGGGAGGGGGAGAGAGAGGAAGAAAGATGTACTGTATTATATAGACATACTTATATATGTATGTACCAAATTATCTAAAATAATTGTATATGCACTTTTAAGAGGTCATTGTAAGGGTGAAATTGCACAATATAGGTGTCAGATACTGGCTAATTATTATCGACCTGTTGCCCCTTTCCCTCTTGGGCAGACAATGAAAATGCAATTTCAGCCTCCCTTGACGTTAGGTGTCTCCCTGTCCCTGAGTTCTGGAGGAAGGGAATGTGTGTATACAAATGACATCATTTCCAGACACAGAAAATAAATCCACACAGGATTCTCCATCCTGTTTCTCTGTGCACTGGCAGAAGGAATGGAGAGGACTTGGGTCAGAAAACGTAGAAGGGAGTGTGGACACGAGAAGGGGCCTGAGTCCCTGAATGACCGCATGGATCAGAGGCGTCCCCCGGCCCCTCCCACTTTTGCCTGACAACCTGCTTTGTCCTGCCATGAACAAGAAATACACTTTTACTGTGTGGCGCCCCAAAAAGCAAGGTTGGTTGCCTACATTGACTCATACTGTGTATGTCAGAGCTTTTTAGAGAATGTAAAGCACACCGGAAGTCTAGATTAGAAATACAAGAAGGCAAAATACATGATTTCCCTTTCCATACAAATTGTCTATTTTTATATCTGCTAAGAAGCTTTGCCAAAGCATTCTTTCTCTTTCATTAAATGGGCATGTTGAACACACTTCCCTTCTTCCTAAATCGAGCTTATGCTTCAAACTGTCTGTCCAGCACAGCCCTCCCTGACGATGACAGTGTTGACATTTGAATCCAGGGGCAGCCTCCAAAACTACATGAGAACTCTCAGGGGTGAGCAGAGCAGGGGCACTTCTCCCCTCTCTCCTTCCCCCCGGTACATACATCCTCGACTGAGTCACTTTCTGCTTTGTAGTTCCTGTCTCTGCCGACTTGGGTTCACTGTGTGGCCTCCTCTAATCCCCAGGTTATTTGATCTTCTACTCTCATTTTCTCCCCAGCACTTTCCTATTTAGGTTTTATAGAATTTATTTTTCCTTTCCTAAGTGTAATTTTTTGTATCTATCTTATTTGAATTTCATTTCATATAATCCCTCCAGAGCATCCAGGCCATTTTGGATTCTAAACATGTTGTCTCATTCCTGACAGCTGGGTATTCATTGTAGAGTACAAATATATACTTAACTGTGATGGCCACACACTTATAAATAGAACAGTAAAACTACAGTGAAAGTTAGAAGAGATGGGAGCCATCCATGAGGCTGGTCCAATGGGTGCGTACTTGTTCTTGCAAATAAGGCAGCTAGAACAAATGGAAAACTGATTTAGCTTGCGTGTGCTAGCTCTCTCTCTCTCTCCCTCTCTAAGAATATCTTTGTCTCTGCATATCTTCCTCACTCTCCTCTCTCTGCAGACCCATTTTTCTTGTTCCATGGTTCACATGGCAGGACATGGCTGCCAACACCCCAAAGTTTTATACCCTCCACCCCCTTTGAGAAATTGCCTCTGATTTTTAGTAGTTCAAAATATTAGAATGAGAGAGAGTGAGAGAAAGAATTCAAGAGAGAGAGAGAGTGAGGGAGACTCTTCTTGGTCCAGCTTGGTCAAGCATCCACATCTGGTCCAATAAACTCTAGCAAAGAGGGCAAAGTTATGGAGCGAAATAAGGCTCAGGGTTCCCAAGCCTGTGGATAAATGAAGGAGAATCATTTGGAATCAGGCACAGCCCCCAAAAGATCTACTTATGGAGGTGAAAGTGAATGGTAGAAGAACATAAAAAAATAAATGAGAGCAGTGAGAGAAACTGATTATAATTTCACTTCTTTGGAACCTGAAATTCAAAAGAGCCTGTGTATGTGTGTGTGTATATATATGTATAGGTATGTGTATGCATTTATACACATACAACACGCTTAGTGAATGCATACTATGCCAGCTACTGGAAGAGCCCTTGTTCTCAGGTAGCTTTCAGTCTCATGGGAAACACAGACACACAAACCGAGAAAAGTTAAGCCCTTGTGAATGGTGATCATGGAGCCCAGAGACCACTTACTAACCCAGGAAAGGAGAATGACAGGAAGTCTTCCCAGAGGAGTAGATGCCTGGGATGGCTCTGAAAGGCAGAATAAGAAGTGGCCGGATGAAGGATGGGTGAGCAGGCCATTCACAGTGGGAGGGATAACGTGGACGGAGACAGGACGGTGAGAAATAATATGGTGTATGTTCTGGGAAGGGTAGCCTGGAGTTGCTAAAGCATAAAGAGGTAAAGAGAGAAAAGCAGTAGGGAGGGAGCAAAGGGCACACTTCAAAGAACTTTGCTGGCCCGGTTCATGAATCCAGACATTAATCTAAGGACATTGGGAAACCATGGAAAGATTTTAAGCTGAGGAGTGATACCACCAAACTTGTGTTTTATATAGATCACCCGGCAGATAGCTGGAAAATGGATCTGAGAGGAAGACGATTTGGGAGACAGGGAGACTAGTTAAGTAACTATTGCAGTGATCTAGGGGAAAGATGGAGAGCTAAACTAAAGCAGAATAACATGAATATTCATGACTTCAACAAATAGATATTAACATTTCTTATGTGCCAGCTACTGTGCTAGATATCTTCCATGGGCCATCTTATTCAGTCTCTAGAAAAGACCTATCATGTCAGGTACTATTATTGCAGGTGAGAAAGCTGAGGCTGAGAGAGAGAGATTGCCACTTATTGGCTATGAGACTTTTGGCCAGGTAAAGGCAATATTTAAATCCAGGTCACTCTGACAACAAACTTTAGTAATTAACCACCATCCCAATGGTAATAGTGATGAAAAGGAAGGAGACAGGTCAGAAATATTTAGGATGTATAATTATCCAGACTACGTCGTGGACCAGGTTCAGGGAATAAGGGAGAAGAATTCGCCCAGGATAGCTACCATGTTTTGAGCCTGGATGTCTAGGATGGTGGATGCAGAAGGACTGGATTTTGTTCATTTTTGAAAAGGGCCTTTGATATTCATTCCAACTGAAATCCATCACCTGGAAACCAGTCGTTTGCCACCATCACTCTCCAGACCCTTGGCCCTTCCATATTCTGTGGCTAGTCAGTCACTCCAGCCCTCCTGGCCTGGGCCCCTTGGCCAATATTTCCACCTGTTTTACAGTTCCTGCAGTCCCTTTGTCCCCTGACCTTTCCACCGTACCCACCTTGCCAGTCACTTTCCTTGGATCAAACTTAACTGTCCATTTACCGTGAGCCAGCTCATGGAAAGTCATGCACTGATCCCTGCAAAAAGCAGCTGGGTTTAGTGCCCTCACTCACCCTTATCCTTTCCTTCTTCTTCCATCAACCTCCCCCTCCTGTTCTACACTGAGCCCCTCTCCTTAGACCCTATCCAAACACCTGCTCTTTGCAAGGTGAAGTAACTTTGCCACTGACTTAGGAATCAAGGTCGTGTAAGTTGAGGTTGCTCAACTTAGCTGCCCACACCTCCACATTCATTACGATCCGTTCTCCCGTCTCCACTCTTATTTCAGAAAAAGAGGTTGTTTCTCTTCTTGCCACCAACTGAAATTGATCAATTGTGTACAAGCTATTTTTAATACATTATTTAAAATGTGTGCACCATGCAAATTCAGGTAAAGTTATTTATCCTCTCTATTAAAAAATATAATATTGTCATCATTAGCAGAGCTTCTGTCATCCCACAACAAACTATGAGAGGATCTCAACTTTCTTCATCCTTACCCCGGGTCAGGGCGAAGTAGGTTCACCTCCAATCAACTAGATTTTAATTAGCCCCAAAATGATGTTTTGTTTCCGTTTCTAAGCCTCAGGCAGTGAAATTACCAGACAAAAAATAAGTTTAACAAGTAAAGAAAGGCAAAAGTCATTAATATCTCAATAACTAGGTCTTTTACTATATATTAACAAGTATTAAGATGCCACCATTTTTAAGATTTTTTTAAAAAAGGGATTTGAGGGAAATTAAATGCATAAATGCAAATTTAATCCTGATGTCAGAAATGTGAATGTGTAGAAAAATTGGATTTTATAAATAATATGATACAGTAAGTTTTATTCCTAGAATTATGCTTCTTTTTACCTAGTGCTTGCAGCTAACTCTAACTTGGTCAGTTAGAAAATTCTTAGTCCACAGTGCCATCTGTTAAAAATTTTGCTGTATTTTTTGTTTTACAGGGAAGTAGTATCTGAGACCCATGATAGCCATTTCTCTCTTAGGTTGAGAATTGTTTTTTGATGGCTTTGCTCGATGATCTTTTTCGAAAACATAAACATACCTTCAGTAAAGACTGAAGCACCACGAGGAAAGAAAAGCCCATAACTTAGGAGGCTGTTTTTGAATATGGAATAAAACATGAATCTAGACATAAGCAAATTAGGACACAATTTTCAGTGTTCTACCCCAGTAGGAGTTTAGTGGAGAAAACAATTTATTTGCTCTAAAATGACAGAATATTTCTCAGCAAACAGCCGTATGTGTTCGCGTGTGCATGTTTCCCTTATTAAATGATAAAATCACTCTAGCTCTGGATTTTAGTGTCTTCCTGCTGGAAGCATCTGATTGCACAAATTAAGCCTAAGACTTAGTCTGGGCAAAAGTATTTTGCCGTCTCATAGGCTCACAGTTAGTGCTGCTATATGGATATATATAGTTTTGTATACATGTATGTATACATTTATATATTTTAACAGCATTTGTAAAAGGATAGTGTTTGAAATGTTCAGTGAATGTTTATTAGAATGCCTTGAACTCCCTGAGCCTCTGCCATGTTTTCTATCTTCCCATGGAGATTTTGGTTTTCTCTCTCTTCTAAAATAGCCTTAGCTGGTGAGAGGTACCAAATCGACAGCCTAGAAGTCAGAAGGCTACTTGTTACTACCATCCTGTAGTACTGCCTTTGGGTTTCTGTGCCACAGCTGGCTGAAAGACCTCTAGTTCCAGCTTCCTATTTAATTTGGCTGGTACTCTCTTCCTGGCGAATCACTTTACTAGCTTGCGCATGGGGTACTGATCTCATAGACTAAGCACACACACAGCTATAGGCGTGCACACACAAACACGGGCACACACACACATGCACTCGCAGGCAAATATACATGTATACACACACATACACACGAGTATCGTGTACATGTGTGCACATATGCAGGCATGTGTGCAATACACACGACACACGTATGCGTGCACACCCACATGCACACACATATATGTGTAGTACACATGCATGTAGATGCATACATCTGCATTTGCATGAACACACATGCACACAGCTCCAAAGCCCTTTTCCTCTTACCTCTTCCACCTAAACGTTTTCCTTTGTTCCCTTTTTTTAAAATTTTTAATTTTATATTGGGGTATAGTTGACTTACAAAGTTGTGTTAGTTCCAGGTGTACAGCAAGGTGATTCAATTATACATATACATGTATTCATTCTTTTTCAGATTCTTTTCCCATATAGGTTATTACAGAATACTGAGTAGAGTTCCCTGTGCTGTAGTAGGTCCTTGTTGATTATCTATTTTATATATAGTAGTGTGTATGTGTTAATCCCAAACTCCTAATTTATCCCTCCCTGCCCCTTTTCCCCTTTGGTAACCATAAGTTTGTTTTTTAAGTCTGTGAGTCTGTTGTTGTTTTTTTTAATCTTTACTTTCTTTTTTATTTATTTACTTTTTGGCTATATCAGGTCTTAGTTGCGGCACATGAGATCTTTGTTGAGGCATGCAGGATCTTTCTTTGCTGCATGGGCTTCTCTCTAGTTGTGGCGTGCAGGCTCCAGGGCACGTGGGTTCTGTAGGTTGCGGCAAGCGGGCTCTAGTTGAGGCACGCAAGCTCAGTAGTTGTGCCGCGAGGGCCTAGTTGCCCCTTGGCATGTGGGATCTTAGTTCCCCGACCAGGGATCGAACCCATGTCCCCTGTGTTCTAAGGTGGATTCTTTACCACTGGACCGCCAGTGGTAAAGTGTTTTGTAAATAAGTTCATTTGTATCATCTTTTTGTATTCCACATGTGATATCATATGGTATTTGTCTTTGTCCTACTTCACTTAATATAATAATCTCTAGATCCATCCGTGTTGCTGCAAATGGCATTATTTCACTCTTTTTATGGCCGAATGGTATTCCACTGTATATATGTACCACGTCTTCTTTATCCATTTCTCTGTCGCTGGACATTTAGGTTGCTTCCATGTCCTGGCTATTGTGAATAATGTTGCAGTGAAGAGCGGGGTGCATGTATCTTTTCGAGTTGTGGTTTTCTCTGGATACATGCCCAGGAATGGGATTGCTGGATCATATGGCAACTCTAATTTTTAGTGTTTTGAGGAACCTCCATACTGTTCTCCATAGAGGCTGTGTCAATTTACATTGCCACCAACAGTGTGGGAAGGTTCCCTTTTCTCCACACCCTCTCCATTTAGTGTTTGTAGACTTCTTGATGATGGCCATTCTGACCAGTGTGAAGTGATAGTTTTCTCCTCAATGCCCCCAATATTGAGACTCTTTTGAGGTTATTGTATAACTCATTGCTGTTCAGAATATGATATTTCTACAGATGAGGCCTGGATTTCTCTTTTTACAAGATCACTGAACAGTCCTACGCACCAGTTATGGAAGTTTTCATAACCTGCCTAAGCAGAAGAAACATCAAATCATTGAAGCTTAATCCTGAAGAAACGAGGGTCACCTTGGCCTTGCCTTCTGACTTGGGCTGTCTGTGTTGTAATAAGTGAGGGACACGGAACTGAGAGCTTCCCACAGCATCCTTCCCTAGATCCAGGGTGTCAGCACACACAGGGATTTGCAAGTGTTTTCTACCACTTTCCCTGATTACTTCTTTGTGGGGGATGTTGGTTTTCACATCCCAGCACTTCCCCGGTGTTCCAGGGTTCTTTGCGATAGACTGATGAGAGAGGCGTTGAAAGTTGTTTCTCCTGCTGGGGCAAGAAGTGGCAGGGATTGGAGGTGGCTTCATCATGCCCTGTAGATCTTATCTCTGCTCTTGTGCTTTTGTTTCATGCATTGAGAGAGGGCACACTGGGTCCGACCTCTGCTAAGTCACTGTGGAAAAGATTGGAAACAAGAGGAGGAAGAGGATCGTGTCTCTTAGTTGAATGCTCTGAGTTTATTGACTCCTGTCTTTCTTGTTACGGGTAGACTTGGGCTTCCCAGGCCTCTGAGCTCAGGATTCTGTGATCTGTCAGCTTTCAGGTCAACAAACCCCTGCCAGGGAGGCTCCTGAACAACAGACAAGTGAGAGGAACTGACTTCTGTAAGAAAAGTGGACAGTGAATACACTGCTTAGGAGGATTTACTAGCCCAGTAGAGGAAACATCTACCAGCTCAAATCCCATGAGATTCTAGCAGTATTTTCCCAGTCTGTTGCCTAGCATCCCCAACCCAGACACTGCCCCCAAATTCACGTCACTGGGGCTATCTCCACAGCCTTACACTGACACTTTTGTCCCCAAGGTTGGTGGGGCCTGAAAACGCAGCATAGGTAGGACTTCTAGTGTTAGCTTAAAAAGCCCTGAAGTCCCGATGTGTACAATTACCTAAACACTTTCTGTACATGATTTCTAAGCAACATACTCTTTATTGTTAATAGAACAATGAGTACCTACTTTATATTCATTTTAGTGTTAGGCTCTAAGGATGCCAAGGTAACAGGACATAGCCCCGACCTCAAAGATCTCATGATCTTGGAAGGAGGAGACAGGAAAGTTCATATTGTAGAGAATCTGTAGTACGTAATATGTGGACAAGGGATAGTGAGGCTAGAGAAGGGACACTAGGAAGGAGGCTGACTTGACGGAGTTGGCCCAAGAAGATACCTTTTAAACTACATCTTAGGAGAAAGAAGAGGGTTAGTCAAATTAATTTAGCTGGAATTGCAGGTCCGCACACTAATACATATATATTAGTGACCACCTGTTTCTTTGGGGATTTTTCAATAAGTCTGTATGTGGGGGTAGGTAACGTGTGCTGCTTGCTGAGGCCCAGATGGAGAGGGGGCTAGAGAGGCCATTGAATCCACAATGAGCCATTGAAGGATTTAAAGCAGTAGAATTAAAATATCATTTTCATTGCTTTGTCTTCTAGGGTGCTTTGACTGTACACTTATGGACACAGATATTTTCAACAGAATTGTCCCAAGATTGATAAATTTTTATTGAGAAAATATTTCCTGGGAGCAATAAGCTTAAGCCAATTTAATTTCTTAATCAACTTCATATACCTTTTCATACAGAACCCATTCATCCAGAGTGAATGATGGGGTCCGATCTTTGGAATCAAAATGACAGAGAAAAAAAATTCGGAGTAGAAAAGGAAAAAAAGTAGTGGGTTCAAAACTTCCCTCTTTAGGTTCTCATTTTACAGAGGTCATGTGACCTGCTGAATGCAAAATACCTTCTTGTCACCTTCTCATATTTGTTTTGGACACAGGAGGGGTCCACTTCGATTCGGGGTGTCAGTTATTTTAGAATGCTTCCATCCTTGGGGAATTTTTAAGTTTTCTAATTATATCTGAAGCAACTGAATATATTTCAAATGGGGCTTTCAAGGAGAGGGACGGTGGAAGTTGAGCAATTAGGCACACTTTGCTTGCTGCCATCACAGACAAAAGAGACAGAGTTTAGAGGGAAGGTATGATCCTTCCCGCCGTTGCTCGGAGCCCGAGGCTCTTCAGGGTCACTGAGGAACGTCATCGCCCACTCATCCCACATCAGCCCAGGAGCACAGGAACCTGGAGAGGTCCTTTGTTGTAGCAACAGTGACTGCTGTCAGGAAGGCTTGAAAACAAGTCACCTGAGGGTTGATGATGACCGGGAAGCTGTATTTTGAAGGATCCCGAGGCGCCTCTTTAACATTCATGCCTCCTTCAGCAATCTGCTAATGTGTAGACTTCAGCTTTCATCTCCTTGAATGCCACCCGGCTCCCCTTGTTGTGCCATGCCTGTGAAATATGCATCACTCCTGTGCCTTTCATCTGAGAGTTAATGACCAAGATTGACGTGTTAGTCAGCAATGGGTTAATGTCAGTTGGAATTAACAGCAGATTCACTCATTGGCTTTTATTGTTAATATTTACATAACTTCCAGATGGTGGCCTTTGGGTAGGGAGACCAGTAGAATGTGTAATGAGCCAAGGTCAAGAAGCTCAGAAAGTCACTTCTTTCTTTTTTTTTTAAAAAAAAGTGTGTTTTATTTATGCTTTTAATAAATGAAATGAATGGCTTCCAGTAAAACTGACAAAAATAAAATACAAGCTTTGGCTTTATGCAAGTCTGAGCAGCCTAAATGGTTACTAAGTGGTAGTTTTTGGGAGCTGGGTAAGCTCAGTTTTCTGAGGCAAGCCATTACAGAAATCTGAAGGAAAAATATCAATCTTAAGTCTTTTTTGTTACCTTTTTTTCCCAAGTTGGTAAACTTTACATAAAGCATCTTTCCTCAGCCTTTGTACGTTTTCTAGCACTACCAAGACCACACTAACCTGCTTTCTTCAGCTTGGCTTTCAACTCAGTATTTTGAGTGCTTCATCCTTGGCTATAAAGTGACCCCTTCTACCTCCTCAGTTTTAAAGTCTCAAAGCAAGATGGCTTAGAAATAGATTGGACATATTCTCAAATATTCTGAAATAACCCAAGAGTTGTATTTGAATGATTCCAGTGGCACACACGTCATGTTCTGAATTCTTTGCCTCCTTGAGTGCTTATTAATTTTCTCGAGAATCGTATAGTTTTTACACCATCCATCTCTTTTGAGATTTCACTGGTGCTTAAAATATAAAGATATTTCCCTCCTTCTTGAGGAAGTAGTATTTTCCCTTTCTGCTTGAAAGGAATTATAGCAAAAGGAAAGAGCATGGTCTTTGGAATCATCTGTCAGTCATAATCAAAGCTACATCACTGACAGACTTATGCCCTTGGATCCGCTTCTCTGAGCCTCAGTTTCTAAACCTGCAAAATGGGGATTAAAATAAACAAAGACCAGAATCGCTGTGGCAGAGAAACTATATAGATTTGCTCCCAGGTACTGCCCCAAAGTGGACTTTTGGGAAAAGCAAACCAGACTTTTGTTCAGTGTCCTTTGAGTTGGAATTACAGTGAGTTGTTCTACATGTGTTAAACACCCTGACTTTTCTTTTGAGAGTTTAGCCCTGATAATTTGCAAGGGAGTTTTAATTTTAAATAGGTGATTTCTAAAGGTTTTGCTGTTCTGAAATTCTGAATATCTGCATCCAAATATGAATTAGGTTTTAGATATACTGTAATAGTTATTTCCTGAATCCAACACACACCGCTTCCTTCAACATAATGTGGGAAACTTCAACTCTCTTTGCAGAGTCAAATGCAGGAAAACCATCATCCAGTTTGTTCTAGTGTGTGTGTGTGTGTGTGTGTGTGTGTATGTTTTGTTTTTTTTACATGTCCTCCATCCCTCTCTCTGTTGCTGTGGAACGATCCAGCTCTGAGGACCTCACCTCAATCTATGTTGTATGATCATTGCTAGGCTTATTGTCTGACACATTGAGACCTGTTCATGGGCTACTCACAGAAGAGCCGGTTCCAGGGCAAGTCACAGCTTCTCTGTGGCTCAGTGTCTGCATCTCTAAAACAGGGTAGTCACCCCTGTCCTTTCTGCCTTGCCAGAGACAGTGTATATTAAAGAGGTTTGAAAAACCTCCTGGGATGAACAAATTCTGGATGAACATTGGTAGTGTAGAAAAGCACAGAGCCTGTATAACCCTCTGGGACTAAAAGGGAGCAAAGTCAAATATGTAATTCAAAGACAGGTTGGCTGGGGTTTGATATCCAAATTATTTTATCCATTGTGTGGTTGAAAGAATAAGGGTTTTGAGGTCCTACCATAGATCAGGATTCACACAAATAAAGAGACACCAATTTCCAAGCACAACAAGGTGGGTTTCGGTTAAGAAAGGCTAGTTTGAA
This sequence comes from Delphinapterus leucas, assembly GCF_059928025.1. NCBI lineage: Eukaryota > Metazoa > Chordata > Mammalia > Artiodactyla > Monodontidae > Delphinapterus > Delphinapterus leucas. Next base: position 142,630,627 of record NC_143131.1, read on the forward strand.
TCAATGGTTCAGTTTTATATATTTTTCTGCTTCAGAATTTACCAGTTTTGAGACCTTTGACATTTCATTTAACCTTTCTGAGCTTCAGTTTCCTCATCGGCCCAAAGGTGATACTAACAGCAGTTTTTCAGCTTTTTGTGTGTGTGTGAATTAGAGACATGTAAAAATATGTAAAGCGCCTAGCACAATCCCAGAGACACACGTGCCCCAAAGAAATGTTGACGATTGTTTCTAGATTTTACACCTTTCAAGTGTACAACTAAACCAGATTTTGAACTCAGCCCGTGTGTTATAGATGCTTTTTTAGATATCAAAGTGTATATAAATAAAAGAAGGATGAAAAGAATCCTACCCAAAAACAAAGACGGGTTGGGAATGTAATTAAAGCAGAACAGATGAAAGAAATCATTTGGCAGAGAGGAGATCCCATTCCTAATAAGACATGCATCACCTTTCAAGGTAAATTTTAGAATGGAAACACTTTTTGAAATGGATTGGCCTGCACACTTGTGAAGGTCCCTCTGGACCAAGTTCTTGTCTTCGGTCAATACCCTTGGTCTCAGTGACTTATCACAAAGGACTAGATAGAGAGGACAGCTCTTTGGTGCTGTCAAGTATTGAGATTTTTAGGGCAACACTAAGATGTAAGGAAAATTCCTAAGGGTTTGAGCTCAGAGGGCCCTGGAGAGCAGCAGTAGTCCTCGAACAGCTTGAATTGTGTTTCCAAGGGGAAAGAATGTGTTTCTGAGGAGGTGAAAGGTAAAATGAATGTTTGATGAACTGAGAATAAGAGTGGAATGACAGACAGTAAGCAGCCTAAGCCCTGGATGATGGCTGGGCGTAGGGTTAATGGCAAGAAGAAGGGGAATCTAAATAACCAGAATATGTGCAATAAAGTACACAAAAGATAGTTTTCTCAGGGACTGAGCAGACCCTCTAGAACAGTGATTCTCAACCAGGGGTGGTTTTGCCCCCCAAAGGGCTCTGGCATTGTCTGCAGACATTTTTGTTTCACACAATTTGGGGGGGGGTGCTACCTGCATCTAGTGGAGAGAATCCAGAGATGCTGCCACACACCCCACAATGCACAAGATAGTCCCCACCTCCAACAAAGAATTACCCAGCCCAAGATGTCAAGAGTGTCCAGGTTGAGAAACCCTGCTCTACAAAGGCATTTTCTAAACTCCATTCCACCAGCCTGCCACAGTGTAATGACATTTGCGGGGCAGGGTGCATGGAAGGAGATGTGGTTTGGGAAGGGTGGTTCCATGTCGCCATAAATTGGGGAAGTTCTGTGACCCCAAAATGCAAATAGGTTTCTTTACTGCAGAATGTTTCTGGTATTTAATAAAAGAGGAAACCATTGCCAAAGCCAATTTTCCTAGAAATAACTTTGTAACTTATAAATGTTCTGCAAAGTATAGTATGGGAAACTACTAACCTAGCATTTCATGCTAATTACTCTGGTAGGATATGCCACAGTATCTACTTGAAAAAAAGTAGACACAGTCGACCTTCAATTGTTTAAACACACACACACACACAATCAAACACAAAACCTAGCCATGCATTTGAACCAAAATGTGGAGGCATGAAAGATTGCATCCTGAGAGAGAGTACATCATCTTGATGGTTCAGGCAGTGAGAAATCAAAGAATGGCCTAGTCCATGGTTCCTTCATACCATCTCTAGCAGTAAGAATGACAGAAGTCTAATGTCTCATCAGTATGCCAGGATGCTAATACAGCCATTTCCCTGATAGGCGCTCAGTACGTTTGTTGAACTGAATTTATTGTTGATACTTAAGCGATTCTCCCCACCCCAGTTATAAGTGAGTAGTTACAGCGGATGCTCACGTCTGATTGCTTTGTTTGTAAAAGGATTCCATTCACTTGCATTTTTTTCACTCTGAAATATTGCATTTATTTAAGTGCATCTTCTTAGAAGATGTATTCAGAAGAGAGCCCAAATAATGTATGCTCCCTGGTTCAATGAGCCCAAATAATGTATGCTCCCTGGTTGAATGCAAGGACATAATTTAAGTAGAGGTGTTGGGCTGACATCAGAGCTTTTGAGTGAAAGTAGAAGCCCAGAGGAATAAGGGGAGAATTTATTATTGTTTACGTGTTATACTGAAGCTTTCAGCTTCCTTAGTTACATGAATGTAATATGCATCACTCCAGAGTGGACCTGGAGGGGCCTTGCAGGGGAGGAATTGGGTATGTGCTGTGCTGTAATGAAATCTGCAGTAATCTGTTACAAATGGCAGCTTATTAGGAAATAGGCATGTGTGTTTAGCATAATAAAATCCCTGCCTTCTAGTAGCCCAATTACTTAATTTTCCAGGAGAAACCTTATATCTCATCTCTCCTTTGATCCTACTTACTATAGTATTAGGGATTAAAAACCTTAGGACCTTTTGTCCTTCAGCCATTCATTAGCTTGATGTTATACCTAATCCCCATTTCCATTTGCAGAAAATTCAGTTAATATAATCAGCTATCACCATTTTGCAGGTTTAAAAAAAAGTAATATCGCTTGAAAAGAATGTTGAAAATTTTTTTTCAGTGGTTTAATTTTGTATCAAATGCCACTTAAATCCCTATGTATTCATTTTTCTATCGCTACCATAGCAGAGTACCACAAAGATGCCTTGAAACAACACAAATTTATTATCGTATGGTTATGGAGATCAGAAGTCTGACATGAGTTTCACTGGGATAAAACCAGGGTTGCATTTCTTTCTGGAGGTTCCAGGAGAGAATCTGTCCCTTGCTTTTTCTAGCCTCTAGAGGCTGCCCACACTCCTTGGTTCATGGCCCCTTCCTCCAACTTCGAAGATTACCAGTGCTGTGTCTCTCTGCTCGTGCTTTCATTGTCACATTTCCCTCTCACCATAGCCCAGAAAGTTTCTTCATTTATAGGGATTCAAGGATTAGATTGAAAAGCTCAGGACCAGATGGCTTCACAGGCGAATTCTATCAAACATTTAGAGAAGAGCTAACACCTATCCTTCTCAAACTCTTCCAAAATATAGCAGAGGGAGGAACACTCCCAAACTCATTCTACGAGGCCACCATCACCCTGATACCAAAACCAGACAAAGATGTCACGAAAAAAGAAAACTACAGGCCAATATCACTGATGAACATAGATGCAAAAATCCTTAACAAAATACTAGCAAACAGAATCCAAGAGCACATTAAAAGGATCATACACCATGATCAAGTGGGGTTTATCCCAGGAATGCAAGGATTCTTCAATATACGCAAATCAATCAAGGTGATACACCACGTTAACAAATTGAAGGAGAGAAACCATATGATCATCTCAATAGATGCAGAGAAAGCTTTTGACAAAATTCAACACCCATTTATGATAAAAACTCTCCAGAAAGTAGGCACAGAGGGAACTTACCTCAACATAATAAAGGCCATATATGACAAACCCAGTCAACATCATCCTCAGTGGTGAAAAACTGAAACCATTTCCACTAAGATCAGGAACAAAACAAGGTTGCCCACTTTCACCACTATTATTCAACATAATTTTGGAAGTTTTAGCCACAGCAATCAGAGAAGAAAAAGAAATGAATCCAAATTGGAAAAGAAGTAAAGCTGTCACTGTTTGCAGATGACATGATACTATACATAGACAATCCTAAAGATGCTACCAGAAAACTACTAGAGCTAATCAATGAATTTGGTAAAGTAGCAGGATGCAGAATTAATGCACAGAAATCTCTTGCATTCCTATACACTAATGATGAAAAATCTGAAAGTGAAATTAAGGAAACACTCCCATTTACCATTGCAACAAAAAGAATACCTAGGAATAAACGTACCTAAGGAGACAAAAGACCTGTATGCAGAAAATTATTAGACACTGGTGAAAGAAATTAAGATGATACAAATAGATGGAGAGATATACCATGTTCTTGGATTGGAAGAATCAACATTGTGAAAATGACTCTACTACCCAAAGCAATCTACAGATTCAATGCAATCCCTATCAAACTACCACTGGCATTTTTCACAGAACTAGAACAAAAAAATTTTACAATTTGTATGGAAACACAAAAGACCCCAAATAGCCAAAGCAATCTGGAGACAGAAAAACAGAGCTGGAGAAATCAGGCTCCCTGACTTCAGACTATACTACAAAGCTACAGTAATCAAGACAGTATGGTACTGGCACAAAACAGAAATATAGATCAATGGAACAGGATAGAAAGCCCAGAGGTATAAACCCATGCATATATGGTCACCTTCTCTTTGATAAAGGAGGCAAGAATATACAATGGAGAAAAGACCGTCTCTTCAGTAAGTGGTGCTGGGAAAAGTGGACAGCTACATGTAAAAGAATGAAATTAGAACAGTTCCTAACACCATACACAAAAGTAAACTCAGAATGGATTAAAGACCTAAATGTAAGGCCAGACACTAGCAAACTCTTAGAGGAAAACATAGGCAGAACACTCTGACATAAAGCACAGCAAGATCCTTTTTGACCCACCTCCTAGAGAAATGGAAATAAAAACAAAAATAAATGGGACCTAATGAAATTTAAAAGCTTTTGCACAGCAAAGGAAACCATAAACAAGACGAAAAGACAACCCTCAGAATGGGAGAAAATATTTGCAAATGAAGCAGCTGACAAAGGATTAATCTCCAAAACTTACAAGCAGCTCATGCAGCTCAATATCAAAAAACCAAACAACCCAATCCAAAAATGGGCAGAAGAGCTAAATAGACATTTCTCCAAAGAAGATATACAGATGGCCAACAAACAGATGAAAGAATGCTCAACATCATTAATCATTAGAGAAATGCAAGTCAGAACTACAATGAGGTATCATCTCACACTGGTCAGAATGGGCATCATCAAAAAATCTAGAAACAATAAATGCTGGAGAGGGTGTGGAGAAAAGGGAACACTCTTGCATTGTTGGTAGGAATGTAAGTTGATACAGCCACTGTGGAGAACAGTATGGAGGTACCTTAAAAAACTAAAAATAGAACTACCGTACGACCCAGCAATCCCACTACTGGGCAAATACCCTGAGAAAACCATTATTCAAAAAGAGTCATGTACCACAATGTTCATTGCAGCTCTATTTACAGCAGCCAGGACATGGAAGCAACCTAAGTGTCCATCGACAGATGAATGGATAAAGAAGATGTGGCACATACATACAATGGAATATTACTCAGCCATAAAAAGAAACAAAATTGAGTTATTTGTAGTGAGGTGGATGGACCTAGAGTCTGTCATACAGAGTGAAGTAAGTCAGAAAGAGAAAAACAAATACCGTATGCTAACACATATATATGGAATCAATAAAAAAAAAAGTCAGGAAGAACCTAAGGGCAAGACGAGAATAAAGATGCAGACCTACTAGAGAATGGACTTGAGGACGTGGGGAGGGGGAAGGGTAAGTTGGGACAAAGTGAGAGAGTGGCATGGACATATATACACTACCAAATGTAAAATAGATAGCTAGTGGGAAGCAGTTGCATAGCATAGGGAGATCAGGTCGGTGCTTTGTGACTAGCTAGAAGGGTGGGATAGGGAGGGTGGGAGGGAGGGAGATGCAAGAGGGAAGAGCTATGGGGGATATGTGTATATGTATAACTGATTCACTTTGTTATAAAGCAGAAACTAACACACCATTGTAAAGCAATTATACTCCAATAAAAATGTTTTTTAAAAAACCCCAGAAAAACAAAGAAAAGAATCAACCGTAAACATAATTCTACAGGTCACACACACACACACACACAAAAGGGTTAGATTGAGCCCAGCTAGCTAACCCAGGATCGTGTCCCCATCTCAAGGTCCTTAATCTGAATCTCATCTGCAAAATCCCTTTTGCCCTGAAAAGTAACATATTCACAAATTCTAGGGATTAAGACGTGGACATCTTTGGGAATTCATGATCCCACCTATGATGCCTCATTTCCTCGTTTCCAGTATGATTTGAGAGAAATTCCAAAAGATTCTCAAGCATCAGAAAAGCATATTTCAAATTGGTTTTTAAAACATTAGCCATTACTTCTTCAGCTTTAAAATCAAATTAACCTGGACATGGACTCTGCAGCTCCATTCTTTTCCCATTGATGCTGTAGAAATAAAACTCCTGAAGGTGCTGAGCAGGATCTGTCCCAGGATGAGTGATAATAGATGTTGGTGAAATATCCCCCCTGTCAACTTCCGGCTATGAGTACCCACGTATTCACCTCCTAGCCTGCATGTCTTGCTCAGCGGAACTCAGCTGTGTCACTTCTGCCTTCCCTCAGGCACTGATTCCTACGCACAGACAGTTCCTGGTGTCAGCAAGCATGGGACTACGGCTGGCTGCACAATTAGCTGTTAATATCTGGTAAAAGGAATCGTTTGAACCCCATCAGTGTACGCCTCGGAGAGAAACTGCTCTTTGAGCGTATGAAACCAGGCTTTCTAACGTGAAAGAGGCTGTGGTCAGAATACAGTATTACTCGTTTTCCATGAAAGCTATGGAAAATGGACCCTTGTTCACTCATAAGTCCTTGGTAGAGATTAAAAAGGAGGAGAAGGGGGTATATCTGGAAGAGTTGAAAAATCCTCAACTTTTTATTAAAGTTCTTAAAAATGTTTCTACACTGACCTTAGCTCTTTCTTCTAAATTTCAGAAAACGGATAGCTCCAATATGACTAGTCGTGGAGAAATGAGGAAATTTATTGGGAGTGCGAGTGTGATGAGGCAGCCAACTACAAAACCCTCTTTGGAACTAGAATGATAGTATTAGAGTTCTTTATCCCTGAAGGACTTTAACACTGTAATCACTGCATCTGTCATTTAAATACACATGAGGTTGTGTGTTCAGTAATTATAACTCTATTGGCACGCTTTTAAAACATTACGGCATTTTTTTTTTTTTAGTCAACGCTTAGAAACCACACTTTCCTGTCCCACTGTTGGCTGACACCAACGAAGCAAAGAAAAGCATTAGAAGGTGAGCCTTTGCCGAAGGTGCATGGCTCCTCTTAGAAAAAGATTTTTTATCTGTGGCTTTCCTTATATTTATAATGCGATCCAGATGCCCTGCCTGATTTGCCCCCTGAATCCTCATCTCATGCCACTGTCTCTCTTGACTGCTGTTCTGTGATTGGGCGTCTTTCTGTCTCTGGAAAAGGCCAAACTCTCTTGTCTCTAGAGCTTTGCCCTTGCGACTCTTTCTGCCCGCAATGCTCTTCCTTCCGCAGCTCCTTCATCTGTACTTATGTTCTCAGCACAGCCACCAGAGGGTGCTAGATACAGTCTGATCTGTCACTGCTCTGCTCCCAGCCTTCCAGTGGCCTCTGATCTCACTGCGGTCCTTAGAGTGACCTCAGAAGCCCTCCACAGTGCGGCCTCAGTTACCCCTCGGACACTTTTCTTCTGACCACTCCTTCTCATTCTCAAACTCAGATTTCTCCATATCCCTCAAGTATGCTGGATATTCCCCCACCTCTAGACCTTTACCTTTGCTGTCTCTGACTTAGTGGTCATCCCCTAGATGTATGCAAGGATTCCCCCCTCCATTCATTACCACTAAACTTTCAGGATCTAGAACAAGCATTTAGTAGGTGCTCAGTAAATGTCTGTTGAATGCATGAATGAACAAAAGCAAGCATTACCTGTTCATGGAGCATCCTGACAGTCTAATTTATAGTCCTCCCAGTATTCTGTAACGCATCGCCCTCTTTATTTCTTCCGTAGCACTTAGACTGCATATTTTCTGGGTTTTTGTCTGCTTTACTAAGAAGTTAGCTCCTAGGAGCAGGGACCATGACTAACTGCTTCATTGCTGTGTCCCCAGCACTTAGTGCATTACTGCCACATGATTGGGGCTCGATAAATATTTGATGAATGAGCAAATCTGAAAGAAAACAAGCCTTCATTGACTGAAATTAGATCTGTACCCCACTAAGCAGGAACTTGAATATAATGTAAAAGGTGGCGTCCAGACAGGCTGTAAATTTCAGTTTTCACACTCACTGAGATATAAATAAATATACAGATTCTCCTGCCTTTCGTGCTCTGTGCTGTTGATCAGAAGTGAGTTTCCTGAGTACTTTGTAATTTACCCAGGATAATCATCGCAGTGAAACCAGAGATCGGCTCCTTTGTTTTTGTCTGTGGTTGCTTTACACATCTCACTGCATCTCATATCAATTAATATTGTACAAATATCACTTTTTTATGTAGCACACCTGTTAGGCTCCAGTGTGACTTGCCTTCCTCTCCAGCAGCAGCCTCGTCAGTGGCTTTGGAAAAGACACTCTAAGGGCAAAATGCTAATTTTTCCATTTACTTGCTATGTGACTTTGGGCAACTTTCTTAACCTCTCTGAGTGTCTTCATGTATGAAATGGGATTTTTTTTTTAAATCAACTTTGTAAAAGTTCACATTTATTTATTTAATATTTTCTTGAGCACCTAATATGGTTCAGGCATCACCTAGGTGCTAGGGGAAGAGTGCTGTACTAGACAAATAAGATGCCTGTCTTCATGTAGCTTTCAGTCTGTTGGGAGTGGGGGGCGATAGATAGTAAAGTAGAAAGGAGATGCATAATTTAGTAAGGTATTTTCAATGAGTAAGTGTTTTCCAAAAAAAAAAAACACCAGTGTGATGAAATAGAGAAGGTAGACGTGAGGGACAGAAGGATACCACTTGAGATGGAACTGTCAGAGAAGACTGTTCTTTGTGCTGAGAACCAAATGCTGAGAAGAATCAAATGCAGAGGTTCTAGGAAATAATTTTCCATGTAGGGATAACAAAGTTTAAAGTCCCTGTGGTGGTTGGGAGCTAGGTGGTTCAGGGACCAGAAAGGTGGCTGTCATGGCTAAAGTGGTAGTGAGCGTGGTTCTAAATGGGCTCCGACATGTTAGGAAAGGTGGCTCGTGTAGGGAGCGCCATGGCAAAGCGTTCCTGGAGGAATCATCTCACCCCTGCTTCTGGCACCTAGTAATTGTCTGATAAATTAAAATTTTCTCCTTCTCTTTCAAATTTAAATTTTCCAACTAGAAGGACTGTATTTATTCTCCATTAAAATAAAGGGCACGAACAAAGGTGTATTCAGGTAGTTTGTTGCATTTGTGCTAATTTGCATTTATTATCAATCACGATTTTAATTAAGGGCACAGAAAATTAATTCTTATTTAAATCTGATAACTTTTTAATCCAAAATATGGTCAAGCATTTTCCCTTGGATTAAGGCAAGCATAATGCCCATAATATGGTACAAAATGAGTCGTGCTATTTTAAAAGAGATACTTTAGTTTGGATATCTTCAAGAAAAATATGTGTTGAAAAAATTCCTAGTATATATATTTCCTGAAAGCCTATGTGAATAAAAAAAAGGATCTGAAGGTCTCTTTAGGAAATCTTTAAATAATAAGTGTTTTCATTAATCGGGCGTATTTGTTTGTTCTCCCAACAAATACTTACTGAATGCTGGTGACTATGTATTATGCCTCATTCTAAATGCTTATTAATTAGGCCCAAGGTTGTATGGATTTACAGGCTATAGACCTCTAATGTACATATAATTGTTTTATCCCCACTACTACACTATCAGACTTCACCGTCCCTCACTGTATTTCTGCAGCAGCTTCCTAATGAGGTCTTCTCAAATGCAAATCTGCCCCTTTGCTCCCTGCTTTCACATCTTTGCTTGGCTTCCCACTGCCCTGAGTGGTCTAGGGGCTTCTTTACTGTTTACCCCTTATTTATTTTTCTAAGTATGTCTCCTGCTGCTTCCTACCATCATCTCACCTTCTTTCCTTTCCTCAGAGAATCCATGCTCTTTGTCTCATGCTGTCACATTTGCCTAAAGCGCCCTTCCTCCTCCCAACTTCTTCCCCTGTGCTTTATACCAAACTAATTTCTACTCAGCCTTTAAGTCCCAGCTTAAGTCATTTCCCAAGGACTACATTTCCATGTCCACCCTATTGCCCTGTCTAGTTAGGTGCCCTCACAGGGCACCTCTGTCTGTCTCAGAATTATCCTGCTCCATTGTCATTGCTGCCTGTCTAGCCCCCCAACTAGATTGTTAGCTAATGGGGGCAGGCATTTTGACCATGAGGTTCTTCTTTAAATCCCCAATGCAGGGCACACTGCATGGCATACAGCAAGTACTCAGGAAGCATTTGTTGAATTTAAAAGGAGCCTTTAAATCAAGTGACTCTGAAAAAGTAGTAGGTAAACTCTTCACTACTTGAAGTCTAGCTTCATGATCCACAGTCCAAAAATCCAATATGATAATACCAGTATTCATAAATAATAATAGCAGGAGAACTTCTTTTATTTCCCTTCTTTTTTCCCCTTTTCCTTTTTCTCCCTTTACTTTTAATAGAACCATTCCAAACTCTGGCAGTCTATATCAGTACTGTGCCTCTCATTCTGGGGGCTTGCTAATGACCGTGGATGCCTCTAACCATCCTAAATTCCCCTAGCTTTCAATTTCGTCCTGTAGAATTGATTGCTTTGAATTTCTATTGTTAGTAATTAATTGAAAGAATAAGTCTTCATGAGAGGTTAATAAATATGTTTTATTGAAGACAATCCCAGCGGTGCAAATGCAAAACTTGTGTGTTTTAAATTTTAAATGGTTATCAAAGTGAAGCCTCCAACTCGACCCAAAGTAAAGCTTGCTGAATCAGTAATGACTCCATTAATATGCTGACATGGCTTTTCGAAGATCTTGTTAGGACTCCCACCGGCATCTGCTGAGTCCCACCTAAATCAAAGACTACTTCCTAGATCAGCAATTTATCAACTGGGGTAGAGAGTGAAGAGGCTCTCAACTCCTTTTGTTTGTTTTGTATATTATATAAGTTTCAGGTGCACAGCATGATAATTTGGCACCTGTATACACAAAGGGATCTCCACCACAAGTCTAATTGCCATCTATCACCAAAAAGTTGACCTCCCACCCTTCACCGATTTCCTGTACTCCCCAACTCACTCCCCCTCTGGTAACCACTAGTTTGATCTCTGTGTCAATGCATTTGTTTTTATTTTCTTTGTTCGTTTGTTTAGTTTTTTTTAGATTCCATATATGAGTGAAATCAGATGGTAGTTATCTTTTTGTGTTTCTGACTTATTTCACTTAGCCTAATAACTTCAAGGTCCATCCATGTTGTTGCAAATGACAGAATTTCATTTTTTATGGCTGAGTAGTATTCCATTGTGTTTATATCTTCTTTATGCATTCATTCATTGATGGACACTTCAGTTGTTTTCATATCTTGGCTATTGTAAATAATGCTGCAGTGAATATAGGGGTTCATATATCTTTTCTAATTAGTGTTTTCATGTCCTTTGGATACATACCAGGAATAGCTGGGTCATATGGTAGTTCTGAATTTTTTTTGAAGAAACGCCATGCTGTTGTTCATAGTGGCTGCAACAATTTATATTTCCACCACAGTGCACAGGGATTCCCTGTCTCCACATCCTCTCCAGCATTTGTTATTCCTTGTCTTTTTGATAATAGCCATTCTAACAGGTATAAGGTGATACAGCATTATGGTTTTGATTTGCATTTCCTTGATACTTAGTGATTTTGTTCACCATTTCATGTGCCTGTTGGCTATCTGTATGTTGTCTTTGGGAAAAATTCTATACAGATCCTCTGCCCTTTTTTTTTTTTTGTGGTACGCGGGCCTCTCACTGTTGTGGCCTCTCCCGCTGCGGAGCACAGGCTCAGCGGCCGTGGCTCACGGGCCCAGTCACTCTGCGGCATGTGGAATCCTCCTGGACCGGGGCATGAACCCGTGTCCCCTGCATCGGCAGGTGGACTCTCAACCACTGCGCCACCAGGGAAGCCCCCCTCTGCTCATTTTTTAATCAGGTGGTTTCTTTTTTGTTGTTGCCTAGTTGTGTGAGTTCTTTATATATTTTAGACATTAACCCCTTATTGAATATATGACTTGAAAAGATATTCTCCCATTAAGCAGGCTGCCTTTTTGTTTTGATGATGGTTTCCTTCACTGTGCCGAAGCTTTTTGGTTTGACGTAATCCTATTTGTTTATTTTTGCTTTTGTTTCCCTTGCCTTTAGAGTCAGAGCCACAAAAGCATTGCTAAAACTGCTATTAGTGAGGTTTTCACCTATGTTTTGCTTTAGGAATTTTATGATTTCAGGTCTTACAGTCGAATCTTATCCATTTTGAGTTAATTTTTTAATATGGTATAAGGTAGTGGTCTAGTTTCATTCTTTTGCATGTTGCTGACTAGTTTTCCCAGCACCATTCAATGAAAAGACCATCCTTTCTCCGTGGTATGTTCTTTGCTCTTTAGTCATAAATTAATTGTTTATATGTATGTGGATTTATTTCTGGGCCCTTAATTCTGTTCCATTGACCTGTGTGTCTGTTTCTGTGCCAATACCATGCTGTTTTGATGACTGTAGTTTTGTAGAATAGTTTGCAATCAGGGAGCATGATACATTCAGCTTTGCTCTTCTTTCTCAAGATTGTTTTGGCTATTTGGGGTCTTTTGAGGTTCCATACAAATTTTAGAATTATTTGTTCTAGTTCTGTGAAATATGCTGTTGGAATTTTGGTATTGCTTTGAATCTGAGATTTGCTTTGGGTACTCTGGATATTTTGACAATATTAATTATTCCAATCTGTGAGCATGGAACATCTTCCTATTTTGTCTTCTCCAATTTCTTTCATCAGTGTCTTTATATTTTTCAGTGTGTAGTTTTCACCTCCTTTGTTAAATTCATTCCTAGATATTTTATTCTTTTTGATGCAGTTGTAAATTGAATTGTTTTCTTAATTTCTCTTTCTGATAGTTTGCTGTTAGTGTATAGAAACATCACATATTTCTGTATATTGATTTTTGTATCCTGTGACTTTAATGATTTGTTTATTCTAGCAGTTTTTGGGTGCAGGCTGTAGGGCTTTCTGTATATAGTATCATGTCATCTGCAAATAGTGACAATTTTACCTCTTTCTTTCCAATTTGGATGCCTTTTATTTCTTTTTCTTGCCGAATTTCTGTGGCTAGGACTTGCAGTACTATTTTGAATAAAAGTAGAAGGGTGAGCATACTTGTCTTATTTGATCTTAAAGGAAAGGCTTTCAGCTTTTCACCATTGAGTATGATATTGCGTGTGAATTTTTCATATATGGACTTTATAATGTTGAGGCATGTACCCTCTATACACACTTTGTTCAGAGTTTTTTATCAAAAATGTATGTTGAATTTTGTCAAGTGCTTTTTCTGCTTCTGTTGAGATGATCATATGATTTTTATCCTTTATTTTGTTAATGTGGTGTATCACGCTGATTGATTTGCTTTCATTGAACCATCCTTGCATGCCTGGAATAAATCCCACTTGATCTTGGTGTATGATCCTTTTAATGTATTGTTGGATTCAGTTTGCTAATATTTCATTGAGGATTTTTGCATCTATGCTCATCAAGGATATTGGCCTCTCATTTTCTTTTTTTGTGGTGTCCTTGTCTGGGTTTGTTATCAGGGAGGGTAATGCTGACTACATAACATTTGTGTGGAAGGTTTCCATCCTCTACAATTTTTTGGAAGAGTTTGAAAATGATAGGCATTAAATCTTTGAATATTTGGTAGAATTCTCCAGTGAAGCTGTCTAGTCCTGGGCTTTGTTTGTTGGGAGATGTTTTTTTATTATTATTACTGACCCAATCTCCTTAGTAGTAATCCTTCTATTCAGATTTTTCATTTCTTCATGATTCAGTCTTGGAAGATTGTATATCCCTAGGAATTTATACATCTCGTCCAGCTTGTCCAATTTTTTTGGTGTATAATTATTCATAGTGGTCTCTCAGAATCCTTTGTATTTCTGTGGTATCAGTTGTAATTTCTCCTCTCTTATTTCAGATTTAATTTGCATCTTCTCCTTTTTTCTTGGTCAGTCTAGCTAAAAATTGGTCAATTGCACCTTGTAAAGAACCAGCTCTTAGTTTCATTGATCTTTTCTATTGTCTTTTAGTCTATTTTAATTTTTCTGCTGTGATTTTTGTATTTCCTTCCTTCTGCTAATTTTGAGGTTCATTTATTCTTCTTTTTCTAGTTCCTTTTTCAGTATAAAGTTAGATTTGGGGTGGGGAAGGATATTTCTTATTTAAGGTAGGCCTGTATTGCTATGAACGTCCCTGTTAGAATCACTTTTGCTGCATCTCATGGATTTTGGTATGTCATATTTCTGTTTTAATTTGTAGGTATTTTTTTATTTCTCGTTGATTTCTTCCATGACCCATTGGCTGTTCAGTAGCACGTGATCTTCATGTTTTTGTGGGTTTTCCCTTTTTTTTTCTTTTGATTTTTAATTTCATATCATTGTGGTCAAACAAGATACTTGGTATTCAGTCTTCCTGAATTAACTGAGACTTTTTTTGTGACCTAACATTTGATCTACTTATCCTGGAAAATGTTTCATGCACACTAGAGAAGAATGTGCATTTTTATGCTTTTGGATAGAATGTTCTCCATATATCTGTTAAATCAACTGGTCTAATATGTCATCTAAGTCTGATGTTTCCTTGTTGATTTTTTGTCTGGATGGTCTATCCATTGATGGAAGTGGGGTGTTAACAACTCCTACTATTATTGTATCTCTTTCAGTTTTTTCCTTTAAGTATATTAATATTTGCTTTATTATCCATTTACATTTAAATTAATTATTGATAGGTAGGTGCTTATTGCCATTTTGTTCATTGTTTTCTGCCTGTTTTTGTAATTTCTTTCTGTACTTTCTCTCTTCCCTTGTGTTTTGGTGGTTTGTTTTATGTTTAGATTGCTTTCAAATTTTCTTTTGTTTTTTCAGTGTCTTTTCTTTGTGGTGACCGTGAGGTTCACATATGCAAATAGTAGCTTGTTTTAAGTTGGTAGCTACTTACATTTGAACACATTCTAAAGCTTTATCTTTTTACTTCCCACTTGTTTTATATTTTGCTGACACATTTTACATCTCATTTTATGCATCCCTTAACTGATTATTGTAATTTTATTTTTATTATTTTTGCCTTTTAACCTTCATACTTGCTTTGTAAGTGATTGATCCATTACCTTTATATATTTACCTTTTCCAGTGAGATTTTTACTTTTGTATGTTTTCTTATTATTAGTGCCATTTCTTTTCAGCTTGAAGAAATCCCCTTACTATTTCTTGTAGGGCTGGTTTAATGGTGATGAACTCTTTTAGCTTTTGCTTATCTGGGAAACTGTTGATCTCTCATTCAATTCTGAATGATAAGCTTGCTTGGTAGAGAATTCTTGGTTGAAAGTTTTTGTTTTTGTTTTTTCCTTTCAGCACTTTTAATGTATCATGACACTCCCTTCTAGCCTGTAGAGTTTCTGATGAAAAATCTGCTGATAGCCTTATGGGGTTACCCTTGTATGTAACATGTTGTTCTCTTTATCCTTAACTTTTACCACATTAATTACATGTGTCTTAATGTGTGACTCTTTGGGTTTATCTCATTTAAAACTTTCTGGGCTTCCTGGACCTAGATGTTTGTTTTCTTCCCCAGATTAGGGAAGCTTTTAGCCCCTATATCTTGAAATAGTTTCTGTGGCTCATTCTCTCTCTCTTTTCCTTCTGGGAACCCTATAATGTGAACGTTCTGCCTGATGTTGTCCCAAATGTCCCTTAAGTTATCTTTAATTTTTTAAAATTCTTTTTTTCATTTTTCTGCTCCATCTGGGTGCGTTCCATTGTTTTGTCTTCCAGCTCACTGGTTTGTTCTTCTACCTCATCCAGTCTGCTGTTGAACCCCTCTAGTTATTTTTCAACTTAGCTGTAACTTCTGTTTGGTATTTTCTTGTATTTTCAGTCTCTTGGTTGAAGTTTCACTGAGTTCATCCATTACTCTCCCAAGTTCAGTGAGCAGTTTTATGACCATTACTTTGAACTCTATCAGGTAGATTCCTTAGCTCCATTTCTTTTAGTTCTTTTTCTGAGGTCTTGTCTTGTTCTTTCAACTGAAACATACTCTTTTTCTCTTCATTTTGCCTAATTCTGTGTTTGTTTCTACGTATTAAGTAAATCAGCTATCTTTCCAAGACTTGAAGGAGTGGCCATGTTTCAGAGATGTTTTGTGGGGCTCAGAAGAGCAATCCTACCTGGCTACTAGAGCCAAGTGCCCTCTTGTGGCAGGGCCAAGGCTGGTGCGGGACACTAGTGAGTGGGCTTTGTCCTCTGGACTGGCTGTAGAGCCCAGCTGTGGCTTCTGTGTCACACTCACAGGTAGGGATATCATTCCACCAGCTGTGAGGCCCAGCTAAGGTGCAGAGATAGGCAGGGCTTTCAGCAGGGCACTAATACCTTAGAGGGAGAATTCCAAAATGATGCCTGCCAGTGGCAGCATTAGCAAGGTAGACTGAGATTGCAAAAGTGGGTCCTGCCAGTGTCTCAGTCCTTGGCCACATCTCACCTGGTTCCTGCCTTTCCAGTAGATGCTTCAAGAGTAGTAAGTAGGTCCCCTTCACCTGTGGTCCTGGTCCTTCTGAATCTGGTGTTTGTGCATGTTTTCAGATCAAGTGAGTATGCACACAAGCCCTTTAAGAGCAGGTTTTCTGTTCTATAGTTTTCCCGGACATATTCCTCATTAGTTTTCAAAGCCAGGTATTTGGGGAGCTCATTTCTCTTGTGCAAGATCTAAGGGTTGGGGTGCCTGGTGTCGAGCTTGAATACTCCACAGGGAAAAATCCATACCTTTGTGACATGTACTGGTTGTGAATCACCACAGCTGGCGTCCGGTTTTCTTCCTTGGCAAGACTGTATCTCTGCCTCTCCTACCTGTCTCACTGCTGTCCTTTTACCCTTTGTTGTGGAAGCTCTGTTTATCCAGTTTTCAGGTCCCTTTCCAAAGGAATTATTCCTTGTGTAGTTGTAGATTCACTGTGCTCATGGGAGGAGATGAGTTCAGGATCTTCCTATACCACCATCTTGAATCATCCAGCCTCTCAACTCTTGTAATGTAGATTATATGCTTATTCATATCCACTGTGATTCCTAGACTTGTCAACATCACTGGACAAGGTTTAAATTAAGATTCATCAAACATTTCATGAACACATTTTGTGCTAAAAATGATGCTGTGTATGCACTTCTCATTGGGAACATGCTGTGAGGCCCTGGGCATGTCACTTAGCTTATGTGGGCTTTATTTTTAGACTGTGTTAACTTTATGGCTCCAGGTAACATGCCAGGTAACAGTTTCAAATCTCGTTTACTTAAAAAGGAGGAGGCTAGTTGACTAGGGGGAACTACGGCCATTGCCGTGATGGAGGCTCTTTGCACATACTGTTCATATTTCTAAAATGCTTTTTCTCCACCCCAATTTATTCCCTACCCCCTTGATTTTGGCGAGATTTATCTCAAGGAAGCTGAGAAAGATGAAACTACCTCTCTTCCCTCCCTCCCTTGCTTTAGGCAAGGATTCTCAGCCCTGCCTGCACGCAAGCATTAGATGAGTTTTCCTAATTCTAAATGGAGTGTCTGAGGGAGACTGTGGTTCATTCTGTATTTCATCTACAGCCTAGAAGCCTGGAACCTCATTAGTCTTCCCACCACCTGCTCCTTCCCCTAACAAAAATGAGCTCCTGGACCAGTGTAGGTGGGAACCACAAGGATTCCTTGGAACGCCCAGCCCTTGACACTGAGGAGGAGGTCCAAACAAAACCTGTGCAGCCGAGGCCAGGCTGACCATATGATACTGCTAGGCAGTTGTCAGGAAGAGACACTTCTCATGTGTTCAAATGTGGGCATGCTCATCAAGGAGGCAAACGCTTGCCATTTCAATAAATATCTGAAGTTGGCAGCATCTTTTCAGTGATAACCCTACTTTGTTGTCTTTACTTTTCGTTACCTTCCCCTTGCACTCTAACTGAACATCCTTCTCAGTACTTCACATTCACCAAACTGCTCCATCACAAAAGCATCACTGAAAACCCAGGCACCATCTTCCACGTCTAAGTAGCCTCTTAGTATTCCCAAGAGACCTCCTTCTCTCTCTTCCTTTCCCCCCACTGGCTCCTTGTCTAGTTGTTAGACTTCCAAGCCCTTAACTCTCTATGAACTTAGAGTATATTTTAGTTACTTCTAAAATATAAAAAGCTATTAACTTTTTATCAGGAAGCTGAAGTTTAGTTTTTGCATGTGAATAAGCCACTGTTCTTCCTGTATTAGAAACTGCTTTTTAAGTCTCTTGTGTTCTATTAAAATAACAATATCAAATTATGTAAATGTGTGTTAATTGCTTTATTGAAATTAATACCCTTATTTAGCAAGTTAAACCTTGCAAAATGGCCATTTTTATTAAAAATTATGGAAGTGTGCTGGCTGTTTAAAGGCTAATGTTATTGGGTGAACCCAACAACTGGGAAATGTCAATTAACAGGAGATTGTTAAATAATATTATTTAAACAATCAGTTTTCTCTTGTAGCTTAGAAAATGGTCCTGGTAAAGTAATAATGACCGTCTAAGGCCTGAGGGAAGGTTTATGACTATTTTGTTCTCCCCTGTTTTTGAATCTGTTGGATTTTCTTTTCCGTTTGTCAAAAGTAGGCTTTGTTTAGTAACAGAAATTTAAATTTAGCAGTTTATAGGAAATTATACTTAGAACACTTCTCCTATGTGAAGGTCATTTTCTGGCTGGCCATAAAAGGCCACATGGCATTTCTGCCACCATGCTGTGGGTACTTGGAGAAATATTTGGAGATTTCGCTCTTTTCTTTTTCAGATAGTTTTCCTTTTACAAAAGGGTTTTGATCTCTCTGCTTTTGATAGCAAGAAGCATTGCATTCCATTGGGAAGATACTTAATATTCTTATTATGGGTCTTAATTTCTTAGCCTCTCCACCATTGGAAATAATCCTCTCCATGCAACAACCCTAAAATCCATCGTCTTCTCAATAGCCCTCAACTGGAACTGCTAGGAACTGTAGTCTTGCAGTATAAATGTTCTCATTGGAGCATACTACAGAAACCTATTTATGAAAAATATCTTGTGGTTTCCAAATAGTTGTAGAGAAGGGAATTTTTGGTCACTTATGCAATTTACAGAATTGAGGTCAACCAAGGATGTTGGGATCGTTTCGACTGAGGCTGGGAAGACAAATGTATGAGTAATACTCTAGAGCTCTAATCTCCTTTCTTACTACATATTGTTTGTGAGTCATTAGCTTTGAAAACCAGAAAAGAGACCCACATTCCAGAGTTTCTCTATCAACACCTGTTCTTAGTGTCATCCAGCACTTGAAAGTAATCATTGTAGGTGGTGGATCATGTAGAATTTCTAGGGCTTTTTGTGATGACTAGATGATCGTGCTTCTTCATTATATGACAGGACACAGCTCTCCTCTCCCACTCCTACCCCACTCCCCCATGATTCTGGAACTAAACCATCAGAGTTTCATCTATTCAGATTTTCTTTGTTCACATTGGAGATGTTGGGGGTTCATTCCATGGACTTCTATGATCAATACTCAAAGTATTGATTTTATCGATCAAGTCACTTGTGAAGCTGACGTTTTTATTGCTAGAACCAAAAACTAGTGAAATAAACTTTCTCTTAATAGACTAAACTTGTATTGTTCCCCAGAGGGATTTACCCAACTGGCTGTTAGGTTTATCCTCCCCTCTACTAAATTTATGCAACATGAACAGCAGAATAAGAAGCATACCTATACACTTAGATTCCTAACAGTTTCAACATAATACTTCTCACAGCAGAATTGCCTGCTCAGCCATAAGGTAATCCATACAGTGTTGAAATATGGTCGCTCTGATTTCTGTGTGGATGTAGGGATACTTCTGATAGGAACAGCCTTAGTCCCAATGTACAAGGACAATGTGCAACTGATTGTTTCACTTTCAGAAGATGCAAATAATCTTTTAATATCAGATGAAAACCCCATACCGGTTGACTAAAATGGGCTTTTATCCTCTGGAATTTTTTTGCCAGTTCTAAGGGGAAAAGTTCAATTTTTAGCTGTATCGCTAGTTTTGTACAACATGGAAGATGTTTGCCTCTGTAAGAGTTTCATGCATTCCATGGAACTGAAATTGGCTGGTCCCTGCTGAGGGAGATTCTTCTGGTCTGTGCTCTGAGAACGTCTTTCATCAGCTGCATGACCATTTATCCAGGTTTTTGAGGTCTCAACCAGGTTATTCTTTGATCTTTATCTTATTCTGAACTTCCTAATGGTCGAACCAGGTCAGAATAGGGTAAATCTCAGCCCTCCACATGTTCAGGAAAAGTGTCATCTTGCTAGTAGCTTAATTTTCTTTGTAACAAAAAATATGTTTATTGAACCTATTTTATCATTTTAAAATATGTATATTATGTTGCTTCTGCCTTCCTAGACTGTTTTTGGTATAACTGAATTTCTTTTCTTGGACTCTGGGTGGTTGCTAAAGCATCCGTTTCTCAGAACTTTTTTTGAGATATTTGAGGCTATTTGCTTGTCTCCTAAATGCTCCCAGACTATTGCATTTTGAGGAGGTTTTCTTTTTCTTTTTATAGTGTTGCTATCTCATTTGTTGCTTTCATGCTGTTACCTTGTCACAAGGCCTGGCAAGTAGTAGGTGCTCGTTAAGTATTTGTTAAACGAATAAAATGTCACTTTTCACTTCTATTGTAGGATTTCCGTTTTCAATCTCTCTCCTCCTCTTTTCTAATTGCCTATGTCTAGTTTGTTCAGGTTTTGGAAATTCGATAGCCCTGCATGATAATCTTATGTGCAAATCGAGATGAAGCAGTGTATGAATGAGGACTTTACTTGTCTGAGGAATGACAATACAGCGAAGGCTTGGATTTTGTGACATCTATTTTAACTGCTAAGAGGTCACTTTTAAAACTTGCTTCCTGCTTTGAAACTGAGCTCTGAATCCACGAAATGGTACGACCGTTGAATTGCAGACAGATGAGGTATTTTTGTATTTAGTTTTCCTCCAATAGTCATTACCAGCACCTAGGAGAACTGCCAGAAGCAGGATGTATAAAAATCACTAGGCCATTACTGTGTTTGTGCTTATTTTAATTAGACTTCTCTTAGATTTTTTTTTTAAAGCTGTTCAGGGAGAAATGTGACCCTTGTGAATGTAATGCCCATCATGTAAAACTTAAGTGCATCTGAGGCTTTGGAAAGTGTAAAATTTACACTTAAGGCCCTGTTTAGTCAATGGAATGAGATTTAAGATCAATTATGGAGGAAAAAAAAACGGAATACATTATTGTTTTCAAGAAAACTTCCAAGACGATAAGAAGTTTTTTTCTCTTACGGCCAAATGGTTGACAGTTGGCCTTTTTGAATTTCAGTTGAGCTTTTAGAGTTTGTTGGTCAGACCCTCTTCTGCCACTTTCTTATTGTGTCTTGGCTGGAAGTCTTAGGAGGACAAGAAAATTTCTCATTAGTGACATGTAGTGACACTTCCCTTTATTGTGCACGGACGATTTCCTGACAGAGATAGATGACATGGTTCGAGTTTCCAAGAAAATGTTATTCCATCATGGAGTGGAGAAGCTCTGAACCAATCTTTCTGATTCACAAACAGGCTGTAGGTGTGCCAAACATGACAAACTGATACTGAAATGCACAGCCTTGAAATGGAAGATGCTTCCTTGTTCATTTCTGGCTGTGTAAGGTTGCAGGTAAGTGAACACATTAACAATGTCAACTTCTCACTGTTCATTAAGGAGTGATGTGTACCATACTCGGTCTGTAGTGAAAACTGCGTATTAGTTGGAATTTTTTGACACCGGAGTCTTATTTTCCCATCAGGAAATATTTTCCTGGAGTAGAAAGGGAAAGCGATCATTTTCCCTGTTTTCTTTAACCCCAGCGTTTCCTCAGTTTGATTCTTCAAATTGGCTTGGTAGTGTCAAAGAGAAAAGCCGTGTTCCCACGCAGTGGTAGACGTTTGTGGATTATTCCCCTCACCCTCAGCAACAATCAGATTTCATCACCCCCTTGCCAACTGTGCCCTGTGTCTGCTTGGGGATACAGGAGAGGAAGCCAAGATACAGGCTAAGGCTGCCAGTGGATTCTGTCCTTCTCACCACATGGTCATTGACCTAAGCTGGCCCAACCAAAGAGCCTCTCAGGACTCTTTTTTTTTTTTTTGCGGTACACGGGCCTCTCACCGCTGTGGCCTCTCCTGCTGCGGAGCACAGGGTCCGGACGCACAGGCTCAGCGGCCATGGCTCACGGGCCCAGCCGCTCCGCGGCATGTGGGATCTTCCCGGACCGGGGCACGAACCCGTGTCCCCTGCATCGGCAGGCGGACTCCCAACCACTGCGCCACCAGGGAAGCCCTCAGGATTCTTAATGAGAACTGGGAGATGAAGCAGCTAAGAGTGAGTCTGTGGGGTGTAAAGATGTGAGCACAGAAACTGCTGCTGCCAGTTTTAGCTGCTAAGAGGGAAGCCAGCCTGAAGAGAAAGTGGGCCCTCCAAAACGGGAAGAGCTAAAAGAATCTCAAAGAAATGTGAGCCGAGTTCCAAACCTTTGAATTAAACCCTCTCTGAAGCCTGTCCTATTTCTAGACTCTTTTCTAAATTCTTTTCCTTTATTATTCAAGATCATTGAGTTGAGTTTTCCATGGCTTGCAGTCAAAAGATACTCACTAGTGAAGCTACTCAATCTACCATTTTGGGTTTTGATCACCTGTTGTAAAAGTGCAAGCCATACAGACGTAGTATAAGATCAAGGAACTAAATGTGGATAGTTCTGAAAGCACGTCTTGTCAATGCTGTGCTGGTAAATGGTTCACAACAAGGTCTGGAGGCACGAGATGAGGTTGGTGTATAGCATTTGACAATTTGATTTCCACAGTGTGAACATTCTTACCCTGGCCAATTTCAAGCTACCAGTGTGATGCTGAATGTGGCATTAGGGAGAGATACTAATAATAATTGGATCCCTTGAGCCCATAATAGTCAGCAGCAGCATACCACTACCTCTATTCCAAAGCCTCCGTTTTACATTTGAGAAAACTGTGATCCAAAGGAGTTGAGGCTTTCTTGAAATCACACAAAGAGAGGGAAGGCTTGAGCCAGAATGCCTGTCCCCTGACTCCTGAAGTCTAGTTTTTAACAAGCTGATAATCTGGTTTATATATGTTTACACATGTAGCTGGTGACGTTAGCACATTTTTCCTTTAAACAGAAAGCCCTGTGGGTCTCTGCTTAAGACCAAAACACTATCCAGATTTTGAAAGTCATTATCTCATTCTTCACTGCCCAGTTGATCAATAAGAATCCCAGAGCATCTTAACAGAAGTGGCCACCACATTTTGACAGTGTATGTGCCAGCCACTGCCTATACATGATTTCCACGGAATGCAGGGAAGGAATCATCCTGCCATTTTACAGGTGAGGAAATTAAGGTTCAGAGAGGTAGAAATCCAAGGTCACATCTCACACCTAGTAAGGGGTGGAGTGATAGCTTGACCCCAGGTTTGTCTCGCGTCAAACAGCAGTTAGACTCCCCCTCATTTGGTGTCCTGCTCTGGAGAGATGATGTTTCCACTATGTGCTAATGCGCTTTGGAGATTTTCCATAACTTAGGAGACACTTGTGGGGAACAAATTACAATACCGAACAAAAATACAGATGCCCTGTTTGCTGATAAGGGCATGAACGGTATTCCTGGCCCTTTAGGGTTCTGGTCATAGTTCTTATTTTTCCTATCACCTAATCTGGCATGTCATCTTTGAGATCTGGTAGAGCTAACTTGTGAGGACTCACATGAGAAGATCCATGTCTTGTCTTCAAGGCCATTTATAAAATAGTATGAGAAGTAGTCCTTTACTTCCAGTAATAAATGCGAGCAATCAGTAAAACCTAAAAAGCAAGTAAAAGATCACATACTGTAAATATCAATAATTACGGTTAATAAAAACTAGGCCGGTAAAAGAAAAGAATGCTCTATTTCATCATTTCATTCTTCTTGTGCCAAAGAGATACCACTTATAGGATTTCCATAGTTTCTCAGTATGTTCTGTCTGCATTATTGAGTGACTCTGCAGCTTTCAATAATGTGGTCTGAATTATTTAAGTGGGATGATTAGCATAATCTGTACTGCACCCTTAAGAATACAGGGGCAATTAAACACCGAGTTTGACCTACTGCCCTCTTTTGTAGGGCAGAGAAGATCCACACAGCACAGGTGATTGCAAAAATCAATGCTGTTCATTCTCCTTCTCTCCCTCCCTCCCAACCTTCCTCCCTTCAACTGTCTTTCTCCACAATGCACACACCCAATTTTTATCCTTCAAAGCTAGAAGGAAACTCACTCACTTTGTTTTGGTCTAAGTGGCATTGAATTTCCTCAATGAAAATTGAATGTGCCAGGGCTTCCCCGGTGGTGCAGTGGTTAAGAATCTGCCTGCCAGGGCAGGGAACACGGCATATCGAGCTTTGGTCCAGGAAGATCCCACGTGCCGCAGAGCAACTAAGCCCGTGCGCCACAACTACTGAGCCTGCGCGCCTAGAGCCCGTGCTCCGCAACAAGAGAAGCCACCGTAACTAGAGAAAGCCCGCGCGCAGCAACGAAGACCCAACACAGCCAAAAATAATTAAATAAATCTTTTAAAAAATTGAATATGCCGGTGAAACAGGGTCTTCAAGTATCCAAGCATCTGGATGTTCAGTGTGGTGTAGACAAATTAGGCAGCTGTATCCGTTGTGCATCTGGCTCTCTTTGGAGTCTTGTAGAGACAGCAAACATTAATATATAAAGAAGAAGAAGAATAACAATACAATTCCTTTGAAGTTCCACTACAGTCACACTGTGGTATGTCAGGCAGCCATATCCAGTGTGTCTGAAAATTATGGTTCAACTTCCTATAATATATACATAAATCTTACCCACCAGTTCCCATGTTGGCGTCTCAGAATTTACACGTGAACAAAACTACATAGGGGGACCCAAGGTCATTTCAGTATTTCACAAAGCCAAACGGAATGAGTACCCTTCTTGGTACAAGCTAACTAAAACGTCAAGTTTCTTTTGGTTTGAAAGTCAATACTAAACAAATGCAACCTTTTATAAGTAGAAATACTTAGCAGATTGTTTAAAAAGGAGGGCTGGGCTTGATATGAGAACTGTTGACCAAGTTCCCAGAACAGTCCTTATCAATTCATCATTTATTCATTGGGCACCTAAGTAAGTGCCCTGCAGCGTTAAGATCTAGACCGCTCCTGTGCCGCTTTTATAATCTAGTGGGGAAGGAGAGAGAGAAAAAAACGAAGTTTTATAAATGTGGTAAATGTTACCAAAGGAACTTAGAAATATCTATTCCTGCTTCTACTCAGAAGGAATCTGAACACAAAAGAGCCATCTGCCTATAGTCCATGATTTTAGAGGAGCCAAAAATGCAACATAGATAGATAGATATCAAAATATCTCTTTTGTAAAACCAGTTTACAAATTCGGTATCCCTCATTTCTTCAGGTTAAGGTCTCAGTAAAAGATGCCATCTCCCCGGAGAAAATGGAAAGCTGTTAGAAAACCTTGAAAATTCTGCTCTGATAAATGTGTTGGATTAGCAGCTGTCACCTGGGACCTCTGTAGCATCAGGGCCCAGGACAGAAACGCTGGAGGTGCTGCAGCAAGGCTTTAGAAGAGAGGAAGGGCTCCCTGGCATGCATACTTCCAGGTGAGGTCACCCCAGAGAGGACTTGAGGAGTGTTGTTGAAATCTGAAGGTCTTGAGGCCAAAAGAAAGGCCAGAAGCGAGCAGGGGACCCTAAGGAGGAGCCAGAGAAGCCCCACCATGGAATGCCAGTGAGGAAGCCCACCTTCCCCAGCCAAGGTGAGCCAGGCCAGTTAAGCCTCGGGTCGACCTGGCTGCAGAGAAGCACCGGGCTCCCTCCTGAACGGTATGGAAAATGAAGCTGAGTTGATGAGATTTGCCCCAGGCCATAGAAGCCGTCCCTGTCACACCTGGGATTCTAATTCAGATCTTTCTGCCTTTCAGAAAGACAACTCCTGTCACTCCCGATCATGTCCTATTTTTAAGTTCATTATTCACCTCTGGGTACTTAGCCGGTTTCAAGAGCTCCCACATCAAAGCATTTTAAAAGGGCGAGTCTAAAATGATGGTCCTCTGGACGCCAGGCTCATCCACTGAGCCCCTGCAAAGGTTCTGTGGTTCCTACAGAGGCGGGCTGCTCATCAACAAGTTTCCCTGGGAGGTGAGAAGCATCTCTCCTCTGATCAGAACATGCCTGTCACCGAGCTCCGGCAGCTACTGAGCCAGCGCCCCAGCCCAGGAGTCCAAAATCTGTCTCTGGCAGAGGCTTAACTGTTTGGCTGCTGCATCGGAAGGTCCATGCTGATACCTCCCAGGAAGAGAGAACTCAGCTGGGAAGTTGCCAGTTGCAGACAATCTTCTCCTTCATTTCAACTCTGCAAGCAGTTAATGTGTTCCTGCCCAGGGTCCAGTCCTGTGGGGTGTGCAGCCCTCTGGGGGTGTGCAGCCCTCTGGTGGTCTGCAGTCCTGCCAGGGAGTCCAGACACACGGGCAGGAGGCAGCCGGTTGGTCCATGGAGCCTCCACGTAATTAAGAGCTTGGCAGTCATGGCTGCAGGAATTCAGGGATTGTTCCAGGCTCTTGATGTAGCGCTGCTCCTGAGAAAGGACCACTGGTAGCATTTAGTAAAGACCCAAAGAAATTGTCCCTGCCTTCTCAGGGTTCTTCCTATCACTTTAGGACACAAGCAAGATGTAAGGCAAAGTGAGACCTCCACTGAAGAGACACCTCCCGAGAATGAACAGGGCTGCCTCTGATCCATGAGATGCTTTGCAGACAGTCTCATGGGGGCACTAAGCTGACCCATATCCCTCTGAGGTCAAAGGGAAACCAGATGAGGTCCCAACCAGTCATGGCTGCTGTGGTTAATCCACCCTTCCGTTCTGAAAGCCTGGCTCCAATGTGCCTCCTCTTTTTTGTTGTGTTGTTTGTATGATTTTGTTCTTGATTTTGTTTGTAACTCAGAACACAGGTTGGTGTGCGTGACCACTTAGTATCTGGCAATGCAATAAGGTGGTGGAAGTTTCAGGCTGTGTGACATTCTCATTATTTACAGAATAAGAAAGTAGCATTAGAGGCTGTTAGAACACAAAGTGATACATTGGACTTGAGTTTACATCATGTCAGATCTGCTTTTTCCCACTTTTGATACCCTCTTACTTCCTAGGAGAGTGGCTTCTTGTGCTAGGTGGTTTTCTTTTAGAAGACTTACTGTAACTCTAATTAAGTAATTATTAGTAAGCCAATTTATTGGATGTCTTTCCCCCTTGCAAGACTGTAATTCCCAGGAACGCATGACAAAAGGTGGATTCTTCATTATTGTAATCCTGATGTCTTAAACAGATTTGGCATGAAGTGCTCGATAAGTATCTATTAAGGGGATTGTATTAGTTCAGTAGGGTTGACATAATAAAATACCACAGGCTGGGTGGCTTAGACAATGGAAATTTATTTCTCACAGTTTTGGAGGCTGGAAGTCCAAGGTCAAGGTGTTGGCGGGTTTGGTTTCTCCCGACGCCTCTCTCCTTGGATTGCAGGTGCTGCTTTCTCCCTGTGTCCTCACATGGCCTTTTCCTCTGTGTGTGCATCCCTGGTGTCTCTGTGTGTGCAAATTTCCTCTTCTTATAAGGACACCTGTAAGACTGGATTAGGGCCCACCCTAATGGCCTCATTTTAACTTAATCACCTCTTAAAAGGCCTGTTTCCAATTGTAGTCACATTCTGTAGTACTGGGGGTGAGGACTTCAGCATGTGAATTTGGGGGAGACAGGGACACACTTCAGATTACAAGGATGAATGCTATAAACAGAATGATGTACTTCACAGGAAACAGGTTCATATTAAAGTCGAGAAATTTGAGAATAATAGACATAAATATTACATTAAAATGAGGTAAGGTGATTTCCTTGTGATAATAGCACTCTCCCTCATAGGCTCCCTTGGGTAAGAAACAAAGGGTGGCGTTACAGCCAACAGGTCAGGGATGGTGTCCTAGCTGGCGCGGGGGCACAGGTTAGGTCTGTCATTTGGGGCTCGTCTATTTCCGGGCCTCAGTTCTTTAACCGACAAAATGAAGGACTTGGAATCACTGAGTCACTCTGTCATCTGTGAAAAGTGGACCAGAATGGAAATATTCCTTCTGGCTAGTCTGTGTGACTAAGAGCGATGACCTTCAGTAATTCTCTTTCTCAAAGGCTTGGGGAAAGAAAGCAAGGATGCAAAGTTTCCCCTGTTTTTTCCTTAGTGGGATTCTAGTTCCGTGCAGGTTGGAGACCTGGGGAGGCAAAAGTCTCCACCCCAGGATGCTTCACTTTTAAGCAACTTTAAGCGACTCCGTAAATAGGAAAAAGCTGGCCAGCGTTCCAGATTTCCATCTTGTTGACTGGGAGCCACTCTTTGCTGGCTTCCATCCATCGCCACCTCTCTTGGTGATAATTGATTTGGGGGATGTGGTGGTTGAGGCAGTAGGAGAGACCGTATTTCCACAAATGTAATAGTCAAAACTTAGCCCTTTCCCCTACTCTGGCCCAAAGCTCAGAATAGATAACTGGGGAAACCCCAGAAAGCGGTAGCGGTCCACGGCCTGTTAGGCACCGGGCTGCACAGCAGGAGGTGAGCGGTGGACAAGCGAGCAAAGCTTCATCAGCCACTCCCCCATCGCTCGCATTACTGCCTGCACCATCCCACCCCTGCCCCCATCCGTGGAGAAACTGTCTTCCACGAAACCGGTCCCTGGTGCCGAAAAGGCTGGGGACCGCTGCCGTAAAGGACCACTTTCCACCCTGTTTCACTGATGTTTTCTATTCTTTCCTCTGCTGAGTGCTTAGTTGAGACATTGTCTTGAGCAGTAAAATGACAATGTAGTACTCCAGCAAAGTGGAACAAGTAATTTTTGGTAACCCTCTCCTACCCTGTTGGCTCTTGAAAATGGTCATTCCTCCATGTGAGAACTTGCTAAGATGCTGCTAGAAGAAAATCCATAAGATGATTAACAGATGCAGGGGTCTCTGCCTTGTCTCATTAGTGGCGTGCTGGTCTAGAAGTCTGCCATCTTGTTCACGGCGCTCCGAAAGGAGGATGGTAGCTGCCTTTGTTCGGATACACATATGTTTCTCCCATTTTCACTCACCACCCCTTTGCCCAAGAAATCCCCTTTCTGAATCGACAGTGGCTTTCCAAGTCTGTATCTTTGCCTTTCTAGCTAGTGTCTCCTCTTCATTTATTCAGTCACATGGGGTTACAGAGACAGGAAGGCAAAAACTTGTGCAACGAATTGTGACCTCAGAAATTCAAGACCATTTGCATTACAGCAGAAGACAGCAGCTTCTGAAATACACTGAGTGGAACTTGGGAAACTGCACACCCACACCTGATAGAATGCTTCTCCTGTCTGCTTTTGGATTGTGCAGTCAATTCACATTTTGTTGACTCTATTTCCCTTCAATCTCCCTTTCTATATAACTTCAATTCTCCTTCTGCCAGGATTTCCCATTTCTTCTCCCGGTGGCTTTATACCTCAGCTCAGCCAATCTTTGAGAAGCAATGCCATGCATCTCTCGTCTTTCTTTTCTATCCCATGTCCTACTTGATCCCTATCTTAGCTCTGCAAACACAATGGGGAAACTGCCAAGATAAAAGCCACCCTTTGGCCTCGGTTATTGGGCCTAGGGACTCATGAAAGGTACCTGATAGAGTTCAATCAGAAGTTCGTACCCTGGGCTTTATTCTTAAAGCCTAAGGATCAGGACAATCTTCATTTTCTCTTACTGAGAAAAAGCATCCCTAACCTGTTTCTTAATTCCTTCTTAGTGGTCCCTCCCCCTTTGACCTCATCAGCCCCCACTACGCCTTTCACTTACGGGGCTCCAGCCACACCAGCCTCCTTTAGACCCTGCAGATATGCCAGGCTCATGCCCATCTGAAAACCTTAGCTCTTGTTTCCTCTTTCCAGCACGTTCCTACCCTATAGCTGCACTGCATCTTTCTCATCAATCTGAGAAGTTCAGTCTGAGCTCACATGTTACCTCCTTGAAGAAACCTCCCCTGACCACCCTGGTTGAAGTGATTTCACCATCTCCACCAGTCACTGTCTCTTCCATTTACTTCTTAATCTCCTTACCGTCAAAAGTAAGCTCCGTGGGCTTCCCTGGTGGCGCAGTGGTTGAGAGTCCGCCTGCCGATGCAGGGGACACGGGTTCGTGCCCCGGTCCGGGAAGATCCCACGTGCCGCGGAGCGGCTGGGCCCGTGAGCCATGGCCGCTGAGCCTGCGCATCCGGAGCCTGTGCTCCGCAACGGGAGAGGCCATAGCAGTGAGAGGCCCGCGTACCGAAATAAAAAAAAAAAAGTAAGCTCCGTGAGGGCTGGAACTTTGTGCTGTGGCCCCCGTTTTCTCCAGCATCTTTAACTGTGCTTGTTACAGATGAGATACTCAACAAACCTTTCTTGAATGAGTAGGTTTTGAAGAATAGGGTTAAGGGAGGCAAAATTAGGAAAATACAATGAATGATCTTCAAAAGGGAATCAGTGGAGAAATTGCCTTGTTGGTTCAGGTTCTAGCACTTAAGTTTGTAGCTCTTTAGGAGTTTCTCTAAATCATGGGCCATCTCTGAGACGTGGCCATGGTGTAGCCAACCTGCTTCAACCATCGCCTCTACACGAAGTGCTCTAAGGGATGTATGCCATCTTCCCTCATTTCTAGATACTACTATCACCTTCAAGTCAAAATATTGAAAATATTATCCTGACTTCTGGCTCAGCAACTCAGTCTACCTTCTGAACTCTCCTGTCAGTTTCACTGCCCATCTTCTCTTTCCTCAAGAAGAAAAACACCAGCCCTCCCTGGCTCTTTTCACTATCTGTAGTCCCTCATTCTCAGTGTATCAAAATGGAGTCATGTTACTTTCTATAAACTTAAACAATCATGCATTCATTCAACACCTGTTGTTTTTCCTAGAAACTGTGCTAAGCCTATAAACAAACAGGGCTCTGGCCCCCAGGGAACTTAGGGTCACCCATTTTCTGTTTTAATTGGATGAAAGAACAGTGAATGAGCATCCCTCCCAGGGTCCAGGCCCTCACCACCTCAACTCCCTTTTCTTAGACAACAGTCTTCTAACCATGTGTTGCACGTTGTTTCCAAACTAATCAGCCCAATCAGCAATGAATCATTCTACCTCCTCTTCTGGAACCTAAACTAACTGGACTTTGGGTCCAGAGTTTTCTTACACTGAGCTTTGGAAAGTTTTTATCATCTGACCATCACTCTAATTTATTCCCACGATTTCTCCAGTAATTCCCTCTTTCCCAGCCACATCATTTGCTTTTTTTTGTCCCTTTAACCTTCATTTTTATTCCTATAGTTCCTAGCACAGAATTTAGATGTAGATGGAACCTTAAACATTATTTAGCCCAACCCTTGCATAGTACCAAAAAGGAAACTGAAGTTCATAGGCTTCAAGTCAGAAAGCTAGTCCTAAAAATATTACCTTCTGGGTTTTAAGGCTCTTCACCCAATACATTTTCATGTATGCTTTATAGCTGTATGTCCATGAGGCTGGTATTTAGCAGTTACTGTCAGAGCCCATTTAAAGTTCTCAAATCAAGTGGAGGGTTAAGAGGGAGGTTTTCTCGAGTCAACGGGGGAAGAGCAGCCTGGTAGGGAAAGGGGAAGGAAGAAGTGGGCTAAAAGGAAGCGCGTTTGCAGATTTGACTACAGTCGGCCTTTAGTATCCATGGGTTCCGCACGTGCGGATTCAGCAAACCATGGATTGTGAATTTTGTTTGCCATCCGAAGTTGGCTGATGCAGGATAGGGTGCGCCAACTATGGGACTTGAGCATCCGCAGATTTTGGTATCCACAGAGGGTCCTGGATACCCGATGGATACAGAGGGACGAGTGTATCTGTTCTCCGCTCATCCGCATTTGTCATCTGGGTCGTTAGAATAGGATGCCTATATTCTGAGCTGCCAAAATCTTTCGTAATCCAAATCCTTGAACTCATCTCGATGCTGAAGAAAAAAAACCAGACGCGCACACACGGTTGCTTTTTCTCTTTTAGTATAAAACCCAGGAGTCTGCTAACTGGGGGATAGCTGAGGCCAGAGTTTGAAAGACCAATAATTGTTGACTAATGGTGCCTCGGTGGTAGTTCCAATATGCCAGTTGATGCATAATGTCTCCCTGCATGAAACCTGATCAAAAAGCTTTAAAGCTGCCGGGCCCCTACCGTTTGTGGAAGAAAACACGGGGGACCCAGGGCCTCAGAAGGAGCGGTGATTTGGAGACATTGACTGTCTGGGCAAGACCTCATTTATAAAAAGACAAAAAAAAAGAGGCACCATCCTTGAAATGCGCTGCATTGCAAAAAGCCCATGATTTGTAAGCGACGTGTAAGGTAACTATTTGAAGTGACAAAAAGGCTAGCAAAATAATAAATAAGGAAAAGAAAGCTGGCTTTTCTTTTTCTTCTCAGTGTTTGAAAACCTCCCCATTAAAAGAACACAATATGCAACTGCAAACATGGATCAGCCTCATTAAGAAGAAAGAAAACTGTTTGAAATAAACCTCAAAGAAAAAAGCTGTCATTTTCTTTAAGGACACCATTATGTTCTTATTGACAAGACAAACGAGTAATAAAGTTGAATTAGAACAACTAGAAGCTTGATAGTTTGGTTGGAGGGAAGTAGAACAAACTTTGCTATTAAAAAAAGAAGAAGAAAGAAAGAGTAGATATTTTAATCAGCCTCTACCCTCATTGAGAGCTTTCTTGAGTCTGTTTCGGGGGCAAAATTCTTGCCTCAACGATACAATGCAGGAGTTTTAAAACTCAAGGGGAGCTTGAATAATCATTATGTTGGAGTATCTTATTTTATAATTGGGGGAATTGGTGTCTAAAGCAGTTACTTGTCTTGCGCATGCTCACCCAGCTTTTGAATTTCAAGGTTAAATTCTGGAAATCAGCAGGAGCTGCAACTTGTTTTCTCCAGATACAGAATCTCTTTTTTCCCATCTTACCAGGAAAGCATCATACTAAAAAGAAATTTATGGCGATTATTCTGAAGTCAATCCAGAAGCATGTTCAGGGATTTTGAGTATACTTGTGAAAGTTTTGTGACTTGGGGGGGGGTCCCAGGGTTCTCTTCCCTGTCTGGACTCGGCGTCAAGCAGTAGAAGCAGAAGTGACAGGGGACCCCCATCCTTCCTCAGCATTGTACTGTGGTGACAGTCTGCACCTTGTACCCACACACTCTCCTTGTTGGAACAGAAGCAATGCCTCTCTGGCCCCTATTGTGAGAAGAATGAAGCAAGAAGACCCTGCCGGCTGTGACTGTGTTATGAAACGCTCCAGAGCAGCAGTGAGAGAGGCCAGACACCTTGGAAGTGACAAGCTCTCCCTTATAATATATAGTAGGAGTTCACAAAAAGGAAAATGCAATAATTTCTTAAGTACTTTGGGCCATTTTCCTCTCTTACTTCCCTCCCCGAGAAGTCTGGACACATTTTTATTTGGAAAGGTGCATTGTGACATTTTATATCATTTCCTCCACCTATTAATAGCTCTGGCTGCCCCAGGTGTTCATTTTCAAGACACCCTCGGAGAAGGACTTCTGGCAGCTGCTCTGCAGCTGACAACTTTGGAGAAGTGGCAGGTTTTAATTGATGTATTGCGGGTACCATGCTTTCTCTCTCTCTCTCTCTTTAAAAAAAAAAAAAAGAAGTGATGAGTTTAGTATCCTCCTAGGGCCTATAGGTTTTAATATGTCAATTTTTCCTCTTTTATTGTAACTTGGATGTTTGTGGCTGACTGACGGTCTTCCGCGCACCTTTTTATCTCTGTGTGACACCAGACACCCGTGTCAGCATCACCCATCTCTCTTTGAACACCTTTCTGGACGGGTAACAGACAACAGCCCCTGTATAGATTCTCACCGGAACAGCAAGTCATACAAGTAGATCTTCAATTAGCTGCCTGCCGTTAGTCAATAATTACAACGAGAGGAAATTGGAAGAGGTGGCTGGAAGGCAGGAATAGGAAGTGCCAAAATTTCTCCTTTCCAAACAGTCCCAGCGACAGTCCTCTGTCTGCCCCCTGAGGGAGGCAGCATCCCCCAGGCCGACAGTTCTGTGGATACTGGCTCCAGAAGCCATCCCCTCTGATTCTGGCTCGTTGCCTCCTCTGTGAAGGAACGAAGGTATTTCCCAAGAGTCTCAAAGAATGCCAGCTCTGCCATCACTTTGCCCAGCGAAGCCATTGCCTTTATGGCAGCTTCTGTGTAGAGCTCCATCTGAGACCCTTCTCGCAATAGGAAGTACAAGGGGATTTCTTACTCCCTTGATTTCCCTTAGCATTCTAATAGATCTTTAAAAAAGAAAAGAAGAAAAGCTTTTTGCTGTATAACTTAAGTACCATAAAATTTACCCATTATAAGTATACAATGTATGATTTCTTTAATTAAATTCATGGAGTTGTACAACCATCAACATGTTCTACTTTTAGAACATTTCTACCATCCAAAAATTCCCTACAGCTCATTTACTGGTCATCTACACTCCCACTGTCAGCCCTGATTAAGCACTAATCTACTTTTTGTCTCAGTGAATGTGCCTTTTCTGGACATTTCTTACCAGTGGAATTATATAACGTGTAGCATGATGTTTTTGAGGTTTGTCCATGTTGTAGCATGTACCAATAGTTCATTCCTTTCTATGACTGAATAGTATTCCATGGACACAGATACACCACCTTATCTGTCTCCATCCACCAGTTGAGGATATTCAGATCGTTTCTAGTTGGGCGCTACCATGCTCTTATGAGCATTTGCGTGCATTTCTTTGCATGGACCTCTTAACTGCCACTCATTAGGTGCTCATGTGCCCCAAGCTATGCTAATCATTTTCAGTGCATCATTTTTAGACTCCACAACAACTGGTAAAGCAGGAATGTTAATCAGAAAACCAAGGCTTAAGAGAGAGCACTCACTTGGAAAAATGTTTCTGGGGCCAAAATTCAAACCCATGCTCTTTCCACCATGCCTGGCAGCCTCTCTACCTCTCAGACAGCAAAGCAGACATAAGCACTGAGCTTTCCACTGCAAGCCCCATTGCCCACCCTGCAGCCACACCAAAAGTCCCTGGTGTAGCCACTTTAAGTGGGTTTGAGGTTTGCAAATCTGCCCTAGGATTCTTTCACCTAAAAATATTCTCCACTAAATTATAGCAGGTCACTTTCAACCCAATTGTTAACATTGATGCACAGATCGGTGCAAATGTATCAATTATCTATCTGATGCTTAGCACCAGGGTGGGCAGTGTGTGAATTCAAAAGATGAATGACAAGCAACATGGCCCCTTGAGGGCAGTATAATGGAAGACCAGACTCATACCCATACATCTAAATGACGTAGAACCAATTACACATGTTCTGAAAGCTTTGATTAGTTAAAAACCTGTGCTAATACCCAGGCCACTTATAACTCATATGCCACCTACCTATTTCCTTCTTGAGTTATGTGAACACTGTGCAGGTTAATTACTAGTACGTAATATAAAGAGGGCTGGACTCTACACAATTAATGAGCTGCTCAAAACATATTCTGTGGAAACGTAGAGATGTTAACATCATTTAAGGCAGTTTCCCAGGTAGTAATTGGATAATCTACAGTTTCCCCTAGAGATTATATTCATATATACATGCGTGCACACGCATGCCTGTGCACACACACACACAAAGTGGAGGGGGGAGAGGATTATAAATATTTGTTTCTTCCATACATCCCATAAATCTTTATGGAACACCTGCAGTGTTCCAGGTACAGTGCAAGTCATGTAGGCTTTAGCAGGGAGCGAAATAGAGTTCCCTGACCTCCTAGAGCTCATAATGTTACAAGGGAAGATGAAGGTTATAGATTGAACATTTGTGCCCTCCCCCTCCCCCCCAAAATGTCCATGTGTTGAATACCTAATCCCCAACGTGATGGCAGTTGGAGGTGAGACCTTTGGGAGGTAGTTAGGTTTAGATGAGGTCCTGAGGGTGGGGCCCCCATGATGGGGTTAGTGCCCTTAGGAGGGGATGAAGAGACTAGAACTCAGCGCTCTTTCTTCACCAGCTGAGGCCACAATGGGAAGGCAGTCCTTCACAAAGCAGGTGCCCAACCCTGCTGGCACCCTGTATCATACTTCCAGTCTCCAGAATTGTAAGAAGTAAAAGTCTGTGGTTTAAGCTACCCAGTCTCGTATTTGTTATAGCAGCCTGAGCTGACTAAAACAATGGATAGTAAATAAATAGGAAATCATAGGAAGAGCCGTGAAGAAATAGAGTATGACAAGAGCCATGAAGAAATAGAGTATGACAAGAGGACCTGTCTTTCAGGGGCAGAAGGCAGTGGGCTTATGCTCAGCTTTGCATTAAAACAAAACAAAAACAACCAAGCAAAACAAAAAATCAAAACACCACCTCTCAAGGCAATGTATGGAGGAAGAATTAGCAGGGAGCAAGTGACATATCCCGGTGGCTTAGAATATGGGCCTGACAGGATAAATGGAGAGAAATAGTCACATTTAAAGACGTAAAGCCCTTCCTTCTGTGTCTTTTTTAAATATTCTGCAAAACTTCCGTAACGATTGGCAATTTCGCCATCAAGCCTCGTAACCCGTTATATCAGTTCTCCATTTTCCCTGCCCATGTTAGTGATAGAATATCTTCCATTAACCTATGCTGAAAGAGCCATTTCTATTCTAAAAATCTATTTATGTTCCCTATAACTTTCTTAAAGATATGCCTCTGGGCTGTAAAACCTCAACCTTATAACTCAGCTGAAATGTGAATACTTTTGCCAAATTTCAGTAACATCAGTTGGGCCTTTCCTGAGTCATTTGATGATGAGGCTGTCTTCCCTTTTGGGGGGGGGGGCGGAAAATACCATCTCTTTCATTTGAAGGGATTAAAAACTGAATTTGATTCTTGGTTACTTGCTGTGGATTTGGTCTTCAACGTCAACAGTATCCTATGACTTTTATTTTCAACTATTTCATGAATTAGAAAAAACGACAGGTGGTCCTAGTTGTGAAGTTTCTTTTAATGATAAGTGTAGGTTCCTGTTCTTTGTTTTTTATCATCTTAAGTGACACAGTGCATTTTATTTCAGATCCTCTTCTCTGTACATTCTCAGTCTTTTTCACAGTTTCTTATAAAGCTTCTCTGGCTAATCCTTGTTACTTTCCAGTTGCCAGAAACCTTCAGTAATGTGATTATTTTTCCTTAAACATTTCTAGGATAAAAACATAGTTTTACCTTTTATAACCTCCACATCCCAGAGAATTCCTTTTTGAAAATGTACTACCCTATACTATTTACTACTGTGGTATTAGTTGTCTGTATATCTTCCAATTGCCTGTGGTCATTAACAGAAATTGTTCCCATTGGTCAGTATTTTCTTTTTCTATAATTCTTCTTTCTGGTAAGAAGAGTACATAGAATTCTCCCCACCCCAATTTAATAGTTAG
Source organism: Delphinapterus leucas (assembly GCF_059928025.1). Taxonomy (NCBI): domain Eukaryota; kingdom Metazoa; phylum Chordata; class Mammalia; order Artiodactyla; family Monodontidae; genus Delphinapterus; species Delphinapterus leucas. The sequence goes on from NC_143131.1 coordinate 142,668,191, forward strand.
ATTAAATTATGTTATGGTATGTATTGAGAAGTTTTTGTAATTCCATTATGTGTCATTGACCCCTCTTTAAGGTGTTGTGTATAAAGACATTTCAATCTGTAAGAAACTGCTTGTTTTTCATTAAGATAAGAACAATTCACATTTTTGTATGTATATCTCCATTTTTTAAAGGAATCAAACCCAATGATATGGATTTCATTACATGTCTGTTGAAAATGAGTATTACTTTGACTGTAACAGCAGAGCAACTGAGGCAAAAGTGAAAAGAATTTGTTATTTAGGACAAGAAGTATACAAGGTATTTATATTAAGCACTGACATAAATAAGATATGATTCCTGTCTTTAAAAGACTTACACTTGAGTAGGTTAGGGCAAAAAGAATGTTCAGATATCCATAATTAGATGAACAGAAGGAAATAAAAGTTCAAGGGAAAGAAGGTGAGATTTATAAAGGCTGAGTAGGTCTACGAATTCAATGCTGAGTCCTATGACCCACATCTTCCAGGTCAGCATGGGAGGGGGGAGCAGCACGGCGAGATCAGCCAGTGACGTGCATTAGCATTTGATATCTCTGTTTTTTGAGTGGGTATCTTTGCTTTTTACCCCGAATCTCTTAGACCACGTATATTAGATTTATAAGAAGATCAACACCTCCTGTTTTGAAGGAGGCAATTCGGGGGCAGATTTGGGAGCTGGAAGTGGCTCGATCCCTAGCTACATTGCCCATTCTGATAAAATCATCATCATCTTAATAGTCTCTCTTTTGCTTTGATCAGGTGTAGTAGACGCTGCCAAAAGTAACGGAGATGATTTTTTAAAGTGAAAAGGCATAAGGGGGTTCCTTGCAGGATTGGTTCATTATTCAGGGGGAGAGTTATCAGCGTCCCTGGAGAACTCTAAGGAAGGAGAGACTGCGCCTAGTGGCAAGTTGATTTACATGATAAACTGGCTGTAAAGCCCCTAACAGAGAACTGGCACAGAATAGGTGCTCAATGAACGTAAATCCTCCATCTCTCTTCCGCTGCTCCAGCAGGATGGCTTAGCCCTATGCTCTTATATGTTCCAGTTGGTGTTCCTGTAAATGTGCTTAGAGCTTCAAGGGCTGCAGTGACACCCGCGGGTTAAGGGGTCCGATTATCAGAGCAGCATCTTTCTCCTTGACTTCGAATGTACTGAGTAATTCTTGATGATAGCTTTGCCCTTGTCACCCAGCAACGGTCCTCTTCTTTTGACTCCAGCGTTCTCTGAAGTGTGAGTCTGATTATAAAGGGGATGAGTCCAGGTGTGCTATGTTTGTGGTGACCTAACATTTTCTGCTGGGATGATTGATATACCAAAGAGACAGTTAATCAAGAATGGACAACTGGGACTTTGAAACCACACTATGTTAAAGTAATATACCTACATTTTGATCCTTTCCCTAGACCTCTGGGAGTCTTTTGAATACTAAACTCATTAACCAGCCTGGGGCTTTTTTTTAGGTAAAAATGATGTGGGTGGCTGATTCGGCATTATGGTAAATTCTAACTGCCACCCCCTCCAGAAATATGTCTGGACAGATATTTTATTTCCAGGAGGGAGACAGAATTCCTCCTTCCGTGGCATGGCTCTGTAGAAGGTCTCTGAGAACTTAGGACTTAACATTTTCTGATGTGACTATATCATATTCCACCAGTATTTCAGAAATTATGCTTTAGGAAAGTCTTAGAGAAAATTTATAGGATAGGACAGCAGTATGTAACATCAGGGGGGTCTGACTTGAATATGATATCAGGAAAGGCTTCCCTAAAGAACTGAACTGATTAATAGAAGGGGTTAGGGGAGGGAGGAGAGGAGGATGAGGTTCCTGGGGCAGAGAGAGGGAGCAGGAGAGAGGAGTGAAACAGATGGTAAGAAGTGGGGAAGGGCTTCCCTGGTGGCACAGTGGTTGAGAGTTCGCCTGCCGATGCAGAGGACACGGGTTCGTGCCCCGGTCCGGGAAGATCCCACGTGCCGCGGAGCGGCTGGGCCTGTGAGCCATGGCCGCTGAGCCTGCGCGTCCGGAGCCTGTGCTCCGTGGGCAAGGTCCAGATCCAACACAGGTTTCTGGTCCATCTTAAAGGGATATGGACTCCATCCTCGGAAAACTGGGAAGCCAGCGAAGGATTTTGAAGAAGGGTCTGTCATGATCAGATTTGTCTTTAAAAGATCATTTTGCCTGCCATGTGGATAAAGAATTAGAGAGAGGAGCAAAAGTGATATTGAGAGAACCAACACGAGGTTGTCATACTGTGTAAGATGCAATGATGGCAGAGGACAGCATGATAATTTGTCCTTTTGCCTTGGAAGTTTACAATCTAGTAACGGACTGGAAATACGTACACAGACTATTACCATGAAATATGTAATGTGCCACAGGAATTATGCAAAGTAAAATGAGAAAAGGGAAAAGCCATTTTAGCAGAGAGAGTCAGGGGAATATCTTCTTACGTGTTGAACAGCCAATCCTGTGACCTGAGGTTTGTTTGTTTTGTTTTTTGCTTTTGTTGTTGTTGTTTTGATTTTAGTTGCAACTGCTTTCAGGTTAAGAAACTGCTTTAAAAGTAGCATTCCCACTGTTTCGGTTGCTTTTAAAGCTACAACACAAACACATATTTTATATTCAGTTTCACATTATCTTTGTCAGACAGTAGAAAGCATGTTTTGGTTAATTTCCTTTTAGAAAGAAGTAAGTGAATTTCCCATTCCTTGTCCAGGTCATCTGTCTGTCAGTACAGTCAGGAAAAATTTAGAGACAAATCTCTTTGTAGAGGACATACTACTGCTGAATCAACAATATGGACGCACAAGCAAATGCAAATGAAAGGTATATGATGACTTTATCCTGAGAAATTTGAAAGAGATTGCAGGTTGAAAGACCTATATAACGTTCTCCTATAGCTCTTGGGGCCCCTTTTTGAAATACCCTTCTGAGACTGCACTCTACTTATCATTCCTCACTTCCCACACCTACATCCAGCTCTCTGTCAATGAGGATGGCCAGTCAGGTGCGCTGATTTGCTGTGATGGAAAAGCTGCCCAGTTCCACTGGTGAATCTCCTTTGAAAAGAAATAGGCTGGATTATACTGAGCTTATGAGAAGGAAAACTTTCAGTTGGTCATGTAGAGAGGCATTGGGAAAGTTCTTGTTCATGATTTCATGTTGGCTTAGCTCTCAGTTCCGTCCATATGTGAGTTTGGGGAAGTCATTTAAGCTGCCTGAGTTTCTTTCGAAAAATAAGATGGTTATGCTGAATGATCACCCAGGTGTTTTGCAATCTTAGTTCCAGATATATATTTCCATCCAGGAGAGCTGTGAACTAATTTTCCAGAAGGTTCTTTAGGCTCAGGATAATTGCAAATGTTTAGTTATATGGGTCTATGCACAAGAGAGTGCTTGACTCTATGTATCTTTCATAGTGATGTCAGAAGAAAGAGAAAGAGAATTCCTTTAGTCCTCTAGGTATCTGAAAAATGCATTTGGGGCAAGAGGTGGCTCCTTGAATATGAATTTTGACTGTGCCTGGTGGTTTTGAAGATTGAAGAAACATCATATCTGGGCTAAGAAAAATAGTAGTCTCCCATAGTTTGCATTCTTAGACCACACCCAGAAAATTCTGTTCTATTTGATATGATGCAATTTAAAGATGCTGACAAATCTGAATCAAAGAAACATGATAAAGATGAAGAAAAATCTGGGAAATTTGCTATATAAGGAAAAGTTGTTAAAAATTGGAAAGGCTTGGTCTTTAAGACTTAGGGATACATTACAGCTGTCTCAAATATTGTGTAGAACTGTCAAGGGAAGAGAAATGAGACTTATCCTGGCTCTGCCTTTCCTATTAGGCCTGGGGTAAATCGATTGAAATTTTAGCCAGCTTAATTTGCACTCAGTGTGGAGAAGGAATTTCTGACAACACTAGCTAACCAAGAATGGAAGGTGACCTAGTTTCCCTTGTGTAGGGGAGTAATACGCAGGAGACTGGATATTAACAATAGTGATCAGAAGAGGCAGTGATTTAAGTGTTTTTGCATGTATTAACTCAGTCATAACACCGCTTTGAAGTAGCTTCTTTTATCATTCCAATAGTATGGATGGAGAAACTGAGGCACAGTATGGCTAAGCCACTTGCCTAATTTGTCACCTAATTAGTAGGTGACAAAGCTGGTATTTGAAACCGTGCAGTCTGATTGTAGAGTCCTCAGGCTTAACTGAGTTGCTATATTGCTTATAGATGGGCATCACTTAGAGAATCTGTGGATGGGATTTCTGCCCTGAGTTTCCAAGGAGGTGTTTGAAGAGTCCACCGGTAGCAGTGCATTCTGGGGTGGTACATAACACATTCAGAGGTGCCTTCCTGCACGTGCACCCAGAGCCCTTGGGGTTGAGGCTCCATGCCCAGTTGCTCCTTCTGCTGTAGGTACACATAGCCATTCAGTTGCCTTCCCCACACCATCTGGAGTTGGGCTTCGTTGTCTCTTGGTAGAATTGTCTTTGTCTTGCCACATCAATGTCATCCACTTCAGCCATACCATGACATTCCTTTAAGAAAAAAAAATCGAGGGCTTCCCTGGTGGCGCAGTGGTTGAGAGTCCGCCTGCCGATGCAGGGGACACGGGTTCGTGCCCCGGTCCGGGAAGATCCCACATGCCGCGGAGCGGCTGGGCCCGTGAGCCATGGCCGCTGAGCCTGCGCCGTCCGGAGCCTGTGCTCCACAGCGGGAGAGGCCACAGCAGAGAGAGGCCCGTGTACCGCAAAAAAAAAAAAAAAAATCGAAAACATATCCAGAAACATTGCAAGAAAAAAAGCCCTGCTATCTGGGTGTACAGGCTACAGCTAGACCTTTCTTCCAGACATGATGGATAGCTGTTTGTCCTCTTCTCCCCCAGAGACTGCACCTTATATGTTTGAGAGATACCTTGCTTTCATCAGCCCTTTGACAGTTAGGAACCATAAGAAATGGCAAGTATTTTCTAGTTCGGAAAGAGAGAGAGAATCCCTTTCAGACTTGGTAAGACTTATCTAAAGGTAACTGACCAAGAAGGAGAACTGACCCCACTTCATATACAGGTGCTTTAAAATAATTTGACAACAGGTAGTTAAAATGTAAGTATGCCATGCTGTCAATCACATTCTGTCTTTCTGCATTTGACACTTGTTTTACTTGAAGGAAGATGATACTGGAACATTTTATGGCATCCATCGACAAGAATGTGCACATGGTTTCAAATAAGGGTTTCCAGCCTTCTGAAACCAATTACTTCTACCTAAGTAGAAATGCCAAAGCAGAGATATGTCAGCAACTAAGAGAATAGTTGTTTGAAGTAATAATAAATACACCCAATGATGATGCCTCGAAACAACAGAAATTGTACACATACACACACACATGCACAAACCTTTTTAAGAGATATTTTTTAAAGTCTGTGTCAAACATTGTTAACCCAGAGAAATGCAGAAATGTCAGACATGGGCAGGACTTGCGGTTGGCATTTGGCTGCCAGCGGGGGAGGCGTCCTCCCACGCTAATTCCTCAGGAACCTCATGCTGTGTCTGTCTACAGGGAAGGGAGAAAAAAAGGGAGGTGGGGGAGAGCAGATACTGCCTCTGATGTTTTTCCTTCGCAGCTGGAGAAGGCCTCAGCTGTGTCAGGCTGGGACTGCTGGTGATTTTCTGTAGAGGGGACCACATAAGGAAGAGCAGCCCATCCCAGCTTATGCCAACGGTGACCCAGCCTCTCCTGATCGTCAGCGTGGCTGGCACAATTGAATGCAAGCCAGACTGCCTCTCATGGAGACGCGTCAGTGCCTCACCTCTGCCTGTGAGTCCTCTCCATGGGAAGGTTGTGATGGAGTCTCTGGGTGAGGATAAGGGAGGTGCATGCAGATGGGGCTTTGCAAGGACCTTTCCTAATTGACAGAGTAGTTGGCGCATTTCCTTTAAGCCTTCAGTGGGTATTGAGGGAAGGATGGGGGGCTTGGCAGTGACACTGCTTTTGCCTGCAGCTCTCTAAGAGTAGCTGTGGATTCTTGCCACCGAATAGAATTTCCAATTCCTATCAAGCTATGGATCTGCAGTTTTTTCTGCTACCTTCGTGATGGCTGCCAGGTATGGCATCAGAAAACTATTCTGTGAACATAGATATAAAATGGGATTGATTAACTGCAAACATCTGTTAGGTCAAGCATCTTATGTCTATTGCCGAAATATTCCTTCAAGTGACTCTGTCTACATCTGTCACATTTCTTCACCCTCCAGAGACCTATTTGTGGTAGCTCTCTGTGCACTGATTGGCATTACCCTTGGCTGTAGTTCTGTGTTGAGGTATTTTACTTTTTTAAACATCTTTATTGGAGTACAATTGCTTTACACTGTTGTGTGAGTTGCTGCTGTATAACAAAGTGAATCAGCTATACGTATACATACATCCCCATATCCCGTCCTCTTGCGTCTCCCTCCCCCCCCCCACCCCACCCCTCTAGGTGGACACAAAGCACCGAGCTGATCTCCCTGTGCTATGCGGCTGCTTCCCACTAGCTATCTGTTTTACATTTGGTGGTGTATATAAGTCCATGCCACTCTGTCACTTCGTCCCAGCTTACCCTTCCCCGTCCCCGGGTCCTCAGGTCCATTGTGTATGTCTGCATCTTTATTCCCGTGCTGCCCCTAGGTTCTTCAGAACCATTTTTTTTTCTTAGATTCCATATATATGTGTTAGCGTATGGTATTTGTTTTTCTCTTTCTGACTTACTTCACTCTGTATGACAGACTCTAGGTCCATCCACCTCACTACAAATAACTCAATTTTGTTTCTTTTTATGGCTGAGTAATATTCCATTGTATATATGTGCCACATCTTCTTTATCCATTCATCTGTCGATGGACACTTAGGTTGCTTCCACGTCCTGGCTATTGTAGATAGAGCTGCAATGAACATTGTGGTACATGACTCTTTTTGAGTGATGGTTTTCTCAGGGTATATGCCCAGTAGTGGGATTGCTGGGTCCTATGGTAGTTCTATTTTTAGTTTTTGAAGGAACCTCCTCCATACTGTTCTCCATAGTGGCTGTATCAATTTACATTCCCATCAGCAGTGCAACAGGGTTCCCTTTTCTCCACACCCTTGCCAGCATTTATTGTTTGTAGATTTTTTGGTGATGGCCATTCTGACTGGTGTGAGGTTGAAGCATTTTTAAAAACAGGCAAAAAGAGAGCGGAAATGATTCATTCTATTAACCGAACTTTTCTTCAAAACATGGATGATTCTTGCGATCTGTATTGATATTTAGTGTGCTGAACAGATTTTTAAGAAACTCCTGGTGTGTTCTGCTACAGGCGCTGGGTCTGTTGACACATCTTCAGGTGTACTATTTGCCTTCAAAGGGCACACTGCTGTCACGGCAATTAAAATAGAGTAATAATAATCCCTTGCATTTCAGGGCAATTTATGTTTTACAGAGTTCTTTTACTCATTTTATCGAATTGATCTCACTTGATCATTACATCAACCCTGTGTGGTAGGTATTACAATTTTTATTAGCTCCATTTTGTGAAGGAGGAAACTAATGGCAAAGGACTCATCCAAGGTCATACAACTGAGAAGTGGATGTGTTGGTACTTCACTCCTCATCTCAGGCTTTTGTTTTCTTATGCAAATGACCTGTAGGTGGTAGAGACACAACCGCACAAATACAGGTTCCCAATTCCATACTTGCCTAACATATATTTGCCATTTTCCTTGTGTGGCCCACTGCTTGCTCTGCAGGCCACAGTAAGGACAGTGTGGAGTAGAACAAGTTCAATTTGAGTGTGCGATGCCTTCCCTTTCCTGCTGCACACATGTGTACACACGCGTGCCGCATGTGCACGCACTCTGCTCCCTGGGTTTAGGGGCCCTGAGATGCTGTGAATTTCCTGTCATTTAAAAAGCAAATCATTACTAAGTCTGATGGAGGGTTAATATTCACTATCATGACTCTAGAGAAAACAGAAGGCCAATTCTATAATAGTGTGATTTCATTGACAGTTGAGTAGAAGGGATCAGGGAGAGCTGGGGGAAACACCAACATCCTTCACATCATCACACATCAGGTCCTTCCACGTTCGAGAACAAGCAAGTGTGCCCCCAGCAGCCAGGGAGGGCAGACGCCCTCGTGGAGCTTAGCACTCTGTTGAAAACTGGCCAGCCAGAGACCTTGAGAGCTAAGACCCGCGCATGAAGTATCTAGGGACACTTTCTTTTTTTCTTTGGCTGCACTGCGCAGCATGTGGGATCTTAGCTCCCCAACCAGGGATCGAACCTGTGCCCCCTGCGGTGGAAGCGCAGTGTCCTAACCGCTGGATCGCCAGGGAGGTCCCTAGGAACACTTTCTAATGGCTACCTGGATGAGCCTCACTGGATTCAGGCGGATACAATTCCCTCCTCCCACCCCTCCCTTCCCCCAACCAAGGCCCTGCTTCCCAACATCTGCATTCAGGCCCAACAGCAGGTGTCCACTGGCTCTTTGTCAGAACACAGGGATGGGACTTGAACTGTCATGACACAGGCTCCCATGAAAAGGGAGGCATCTCTTTTCAGGTTTACCAAGTATGCTTGGCAGTACTTTCTTCGGCAGAAAGAGGGCGAGGGATTTTGCGTGACATTATTTCCTTTGTCGGGACAATTTCATATTCTCAAGCTGCCTTCTTAGATCATTGAATAGTGCCCCGGTTACTTTCTAGAACAGACAGATGCCCTCCCACCTCAGCCGCCGTCTGCCTTCGTGCTTTCATCCACGCGCACGTGCAGAAGTGACACAGAATATCGCCAGAGTTGGCCTGGTGAGGGCTGTCTTTTCAACTTTCTTTTTGAAGTCATTCTGGAAAATCTCTTGAGACATAGGTGGAGGGTGGATTCATCAAATCTTTAAAATGTCAGAGCTGGAAGGCAGCATAAATTGCATGTGGTCCAACTGTCTCATTATAATGATGAAGAAATCAAGTCCCAGGGAGGTTGAGATTTGTCCCAGTTTATCATGATAATGACTGTGTTCCATATCTTGCATGTGTCCTTCACGTGCCCCTCCATCTTTCAAGACCTCGCTCTCTGTCCTGAAAGCTGACCACATAGGCTGCACTGTGGTGGCCCTTGTCCCCTGGCTGCCAACTGTTTACTCAGTGGGAAGAGATCAGAGGGTGGAGGGAAGGGGGGCAGGGTACTTATCACCAGCTTCCTCTTTGTCATAGGGCCACGAGCTGGCTGTTTCCCTGTCCCCGAGATGCCAACCCTCTCAGGGGGCCCTCTCCATATAGTTTTCTCTTTCTGGTTCCCCTCGTCACTCCCTCCCCTTGACCCTTCACAATGCCGGCAACTTCCCTCTTTGGCTTGCCCGAGAGCACTGCACCAACCCTTCTGTTATCCCTGATCCCCAACCACAACTTTTAAAATAGTCCACTGAATAAGCTTTCCTCACTTTACCCAGTTTGTGTGTCATCTGCTTTCAGGCTGTGACCTTGACTGACATAGTAACAGCTGGAGCTAAAACTACAGCCCAGCTGGTTCTCCCTCTTCTGACCCCTACCCTGTTAGTCCTTACACCATACTTCGTTTATTATGGATAGCTTAATACTTTGCATAAATACATAATCTCTTATAAATACATATTGCTAGTCACTATGAAAAGTATTAGCATTCAGTGGGTAAACGCATGTGTTCAGAGTCTTGGGTTCAAATCTCGGTTCTGCCACTTACTAGGTGTTTCTTAACTAGCAAGTTGCTTGACCTCTCTGTGTCTCAGTATTCTCGTTCATAACTAAAAGGCTATGGTGAAGATTAAATGATACCAGTGCATTCAGAGGACTTAGTACACATAAGTGTTCAATATAGAGCGCTCATAAGTGCCCAGCACATGGTAAGTGTTCTGTAAATGTTAGGTTTTACTAGCATTTGCTCTTTGTCAGGACTCAGTTTCTGTACATGGAAACATTTATTAGGACTCTAATTCTGTAAGTGGAAAATGTGCAGATTTTCCCGAGCCTTGCACAGTGTCATAAAATTTCATGAGGACGAAGTCGTTAGTTCCCAGGAACGCCGAAGAGTGATGGGGAAGCGACGGGGAGGTGCTGATGAGTGGGGATGTGAGTCATGGGGCTGCGAGGACCGACGGAACAGGAATGCAGACAGTGCCCTGACGGACAAGCCTAGATTTGCCCGGAAGCTGTGCTCTGCCTGGCGGGGATGGGAATCATCTCCCTTCCGGCAGGGTGGGTGTCACTTCCCAGCTGGCAGACCCGAGGGGAGATCGTGGAATCTGTTGCTTGAGAGAGACAGTCATGAGCCTGGAGTTTCCTGCAACAATCAAGATACAAGGGCTGGTTTCCAAAGATGCCGATGAGTCCCCACCTGGAGACAGGATTTCTTTAGTTTCAGGGTGTGAAATAAAGCATTGGGTTCTTTTTCTGAAACAGTAGATTTTGTTTTTCTGAGACTTATGCTTCCTTTGGAATTGTTGAATATTCAGAAATGTGAAATGGGTTATATTTGAGTGTGGCCGTCCAGAGAGAAGAGTTGTGGGTATTTGGAGAGAGGGACTGGCCCATCCTAAGCTACCTAATCAAGTAGAACGTGAGGCGGGCTCCTCCCCGATTAAAACTCTGTGTGGTGCATTTTCCTGGTCTCCCCAGAGGTGTGGTAAGTCCTGGCTTCCCTTACTTGCGTACAGTGTCTTCTCTCCTATCATTAAATAGGAGCCTGGGACATGCCTCTGGAAGAAAAGGAAATAAAGTCATCCCATCTTCTATTGCCCAGTGACAACCCTCTGTTATTACTTTATGTCAGACAAGCAGAGAGTTGAATACCCTTTTGGAGACTGTAGGAACCTAGGAGGAAGTCCACGCTGTACTGTCTCTGCGAGTGGGTCCAAACATCCTACTCAGGCAGCTGGGGCTCCTCCCACTTGTCCCGTTTTTCCCTTTTCTCCTTTGACTAGGATTTTGATTTCTGGTCCAGAAGGTCATTAACCCTGGAGCCGACAGTCAGATTGCATTGAGGCTGCCCTAAGCGCCCTTGATGGAGTGACTTGTAAATAAATGTCAGTCCCTAGTGCGTGTGCTCCCCCCCGTAGCTGGCCCCTTGTTGCTCTGTCCACCCAGTGTGTCCACACTCCCGCCCAGCAAGGCACCCACTGAGCGCCTCTGTGGCACCGTGTCCAGGACTGTCTGTGACTAAGATAGTGAGTGAATGCATCCTCCTTTCTCAACTTGCTGCTGTATCTCTTTTCAGTCTTTTTTTTTTTTAAGGAACTTTGTCAGTGAGTCCTGTCCCGAATATGCTATGTAAAAGTAAATCACTCTGTCTCCTACCCAGCCCTCTCACTCTCAATCCCCTTTACCTCTTTGTATTTTTTCTTTCTTTTTTTGTGTGTGTTCATGGTACTTCTGAGTTTCTGACATGCTGTGTAGTTATTTATTATGTTACGGTTTCTTTGCCTCTACCCACAGATATGTAAGCACCACCAGGGCAGGAAACTTGGTCTATTTTGTTCAAAAATATATCCCATGGGCTCAGAATGGTGCCTGGTACATGGTAGGTTCTCTGCCAGTGTTTTGCAGAATGAATGACTAACCAAGCGTCCCAAAGAGGCCACTCCAAGAGATTCCTTAACTCTAGAAAAAGGCCCAATGCTGTGTTTTTCTCCACCTTGAAGACTGTGAACTGCTATTAGGAAAAATCACTCAAAAATCAGATTCTATGAAAATGTTAGTATCAAGGCAAAAGAGAAATTTGTCTTCATAACTGATACATGTTTCAGCTTTCGATTATTAACAAATTGAAGGCACAAGGTTAAAATCCCCAAGTAGTACACGACCCCACAAAATGCCCTGCCAGCCTCTGATTAAGGCCCAATGGCCTGACGTGAGGCATCAGAATCTATCCCAGGGCCCTCTGCGGAAACTGGCATCAGAATCTATCCCAGGGCCCTCTGCGGAAACTGGCATCTCCACTTAGCTTCCTGAGTTTCCCAACAGCTGTTCTGAACTCAGGCCCTTGACATTCCCCCTCCCACCACAGAGGCATCCAAGGATGATCATATATCCGCTGGGCCAGAGATAGAGAGAGAGTGCCAGAGGGGCCACATCTAACAACATCACTGATTAGAAAAGTTTCATCAACTTTGAATCATCAGTATGCTTGCACCAATGAGCTGAGGGCTGCAGGAATCAGCTGTGTGGCTGGAAAGAATTAAGCAGATGCGGAAGCACCGCCTGACTTGGGGCTAACCTGAGGAACACGTAGTTCTTGATTCTCAGATGGCTTTTTGGAAGGGAATCAAAGTGACTAATTTTCCATCTCCTCTCTCACACACACAGACGCACACAGTGTGCGTGCGTGCATACACAGATCTAAGGTAGCCTACAGATGAACTAAGAATCTGAGCAGCTTTTTAGGAGGAAAAAAACCTCCTCCTGCCACATCCCCAAACACCCATATTTCTCCTTTTAGGTGTGGGAGAACTTAATAAGCGCGTCTATGATCTGTTTTTCATCTGCATAACACATTCGAGCTTCTTTATCAGGTAGAAGAAATTCCACTAAAGATCAACAAGAATGCATAATGTTTGCAATGGCCAATCATTTTCTCAGAGCTGCTTCCCTCCCCTTCTTATCTTCGTGTGTTTCTTTTGCCTATGTGAGGCCCTCTGGGATTTAAGTTGGTGCCCCAATCTGCAGGGTTTGGGTTGTCAACGGGCAATGGTAAGGTTAGGGATGAAAAGCCGATTTTAGATACTTTCTTAGTATTGATCTCTGTTTATCAGAAAGGCTTTTGCTGTGCTGCTTCACTTCTGTGCTTAGGCAAAGGCTTTGACAGATTTACTGCCACAGCGTTTTCAATCTATTATAAAGTAGCATCAGCATTCAGGGTGCCGTTTCCCTTTCTCTGACCCAGTTTTAAAAACATCCAACTCAAGGTGCTTCATTGAGTTTACATAGAGGTTGCAAAGCAATCAGAATTCCTCCTACAGTTGTTACCACAAGAATTGCTCTAAGGCCCCTGTATCTTGCCCTCCAAAAGCTGCTGTCTTTTGGTGTAAAGAATGACTGCCACGCAGGAAATACTTTACCAAAATCCAATTGAACTGTCAGAGTTTTGTTTTTTTTTTTTCCCCTTCCTCCCTTGATTCCTTTTCCATTATCACTGATTTTCTAGTTTGTAAAGTCCACGTTCACACTTTCTCTCTGGCCTGCCTTCTCCCTGCAGAGCAATTCCAGAAACCAGTTCTGTGGCCCTAACGCACACGCTATTAAATATTGGCGCTCCAAGTCGCAAGAATTTATTCCAACTCTCTCGTTGAAGGCAGCCCATGCAAGGCTTACTGCTTAGAGAAAAATATGGTCTAAGCACGTGAATGCTTTAAAAGATCTTTCTGAAAAGTGCTTCTTGAGGTAGATTGGTTTGTGTTCCGTCCTGTCTGCTGTGTTCATTTTCTCTCTCACCTACACAGGCCATAGAAAGCACAGCTTTTACCAACAGCTTTTCCCAGCTCCCAAGTCAATGTCATTGTGTTCTTTCCATTAGATTCTTTATGCTGAGTGTTTGAAATGGCAGCCTCCGAGCTCCCAAGTGATCAGCAAATGTCAAGTGTCCCCAAGCACAGAAACCAGCTGAGATACTAAGGCACTGCAGGCTGAAGGAGGATTGTATTATTTTTGTTAGGTTTCTGGTGGGATGGGGAATAGGGAGAAAAGGCGGGGTTGCGGGGCGGCGGGGGGGAGAAGATGCCTCACACAGACACAAACACATCATCTTCAATCGCTCAGCATCTTTCAGTAAACAAAGTCATGCTAGCACCAAATCTGGAGGCAGTTTGCTAACTTCATTACCAGCCTTGCCTGGAACAAATGGTAACTGGCAGTGGGTACTTCTAACTTTTCATGAATTCGTTTTAATACCTGGAATGATTCTCCCATGTAGGCTGAACTTCCCCTCACTTTGAATTGTCTGTTTACTTTAATGAAGCCTTCCCTAGCTCTCCAACGTGTTGAGCTTGACAAGCGTTAATTTACAGAGAGCACTTTTTTTTCCTTTTCTTACTTTTTTTTTTTTTCTTTTTTACTTTAGCCCTTTCATGCTTGCAAGGCAAAGAAGCCAGTGAACAGCTGGCAAGCAGTACATTGTTAATCCGGGCTTTCTAGGGGAGAAAGGTGACTTGACCAATGAAAGTCTGAATTTCCAAGCTCTTCCTGCTGGTGGTCTACGTTGTGTCTCTTTACTTTGGCTTCTTAAAATAGGCATCTTTAGATAGGGTCTGGCCAAGAGAGAGATGCTGGGAAATTCTCAATTTCACATTCCTGCTGCTGTGGCAAAAAAGAAAAAAAATCGTAGTTGAGGGTAAATTTGAGAGACTGCTGAGTCTTTCTTCCACTTCTTGTAACTCCAGTTTGACGCTCCAAGCTGCTATTTGCTTTTTTCTGTCTCCGTCCAGATTTTACTTCTCCCAGGAAATTTTCAGTGACCACCCCTCCCCATGCCACCCACAGTTAAGTAAGGTTCCTCTTCCCTGCTCTCATGGCACCATCTGTTTTTTTCCATCACAGTGCTTCTTATATCCTATTTAAATTAATTTAGCAATTTAATTTAAATTGTCTCGATTGTCAGCGCTCCAAGGAGTGAGATGCTGTCTCACCCTTTGTCAGATCCCACCTGGCAAAGAGCAGCTTCCCAGGAAGTAGACTTCTGTGGGATGTGATTTGTAAGCCTTGTGATCTGGAAGCCAGAAAGAGCAATCACTCTTGCCTCTGTGTTTCAGGCAGTCCACTGAGTCACGTGTGGCAAATAAGCCTACCTTTTTAGAAATAAACAGAGCACATTCCTAAGCAGAACGGGGGCACTGGGAGACTGTGGGCCATGAGGATTGCCTCTTCCCCAGGCTGTCACCCTCATGCAGAGGAGATCAGGGCCAGGATGCATATTTATGATCTCTGGTTGAATGTGCCTTCTCTACCTGCCCATGGGGAGCTCTCCCACGAGTCTCCCCTCCACCAGCCACACTTCCCTGCTTTGATGGATGGAGCTGACTGGGCAAGTTGCTATGCTGATGAACTGCTCAGCTACCTGAGCACATGTTCCAGGGAGATCTCCAGGGATAAACCACATTTTAGAGAAGGCTTCATCCACAGCCTGGGGTGAGCCTTTTAGCCCTGAGCTAGCGGAGTTGCTGGGGTAAAGAAGATAAAAGACTACAGTTATCGCGCTCACTTTTTAGCAACCCCGGTGCCTGTCCTTGGGCTGGAAGGAAGCCTTACTGCATTTTTCTCTCCTCCCAGAAAGTTATTCAAATTGAGCCCTCGAGGTCTGGGTGTCACTGTGCTCATTGAAAGAGGGAAACCAAGAAGCTGAACTGAAAGCACTTAAAGGCAGGATGCATTACCTTAAAATATGCAGATGGAAAACTGACATTATTGTCAATGTCGGAAGTCACCTTTCTGAGTAAACATTCACCTCTGGGCAAATGCGGGGCTGTGTTTCTTTCCGTTTACAAATGACAGTATGCAAATGCAGGGGGGTTGTGCCCCAGAACTCGGAGTTGTCTTCTTTCATCTGTCCTTAATGAGGAACATGCAGGAATCTGTCAAAAACGGGCTTGATTTGTTCCTTCTGAGTAGAGGGGATTTCAGCAGCATTAAATCTGCCAGTTGGTTTTGTGCCTAAGTATTACATCAGTCTCTTGTATGATCTTGCATCCTGTGTAAAATGCAATATTGGGGCCTAATGGGCAGGATTAACAAGAGCTGGGAAGCCATAAATGAAAGTTTCTTGTTTCTAGAGAACAAGTTAGAGCTTTTATATTATCTGCCGCGGAGCTCGGTGAATTTAAATATATCTCTTGGGCTTTGGTAATATTCGTGTTAATGTCAAAATTGATCCCATTGTTATTGAGACGTGTGGTTTTTTTCAGGCTGAAGACCCATAGTGCCTGTTGCCAGGGCTGATGAATATCTGAGTGGGATAGGTTCCTTCCATCCTTTTCCCAGAACTAAGTGAGGTTATCATTGGTGCCTGCTACCAACTTGTGTCTGTAGGTTTGCCTTTTCCTGTAGTTCACTCATAAACTTAACTGACATTTTTTTGAGTACCTACTGTGTGCCAGACACTCTACTTGACTCTGGGGATGAAACAGTGAACAGCAAGATCTGGGCTCTTCCCCCATAGGATTCCTACTTAGATATGGAGAGAAACAATAAAGTAAACACACAAGCAAAAAATTATAATTGCGCACTGACATCAGTGCACCATGGGAAAAGAGGATGAGAAGAGAGGGAATTATGGGGAGGGAAACCACTAGATCTGTTGGGGACAAGACAATATTTAAGCTGCGACAGAAAGGACGAGGCCAAGCCAGCCTTGAAGACGGAGGGGGAAAGAGCTTTCAACACAAAAGAATAGTATGTGCAAAGATCCTAAACTGGGGAAGAGCGCGGGGATGTTTGAAGAATTAAATGGAGATGAGCACGTCTAGTGCAAAACAAGAAGGCAGCGTGGGATGAGACGGAATTAAAGAGGCTTCTGCAGAGAATAGATCATACAGGGCCTTGTAGCCATGGAAGGAGTTTACCATTTTATCCTAAGTGCAGTTAGAAGCCACGAAAGAGTGTTTCTTAGTTCACTTTATATCTTTTAAATCTATATTTTCACACCTATTAGGATGGTTATTATTATTTTTTAAAACGGCAAGGCTGAGGAGAAATTGGAACCCTTATGCGTAGCTAATGGGAATATAAAACTGTATAGTACTTGTACAAAACAGTGTGGCAATTCCTCCAAATATTAAACATAGAATAAGCGTAGGATCCAGGGATTCCACTTCTGAGTATATTCCTAAAAGAATTAAAAGCAAGAACTCAAACAGGTATTTGTACACCCATGTTTGCAGCAGCATTATTCACAATTACCGAAAGGTGGAGATAAACCGATTGTCCATTGACAGATGAAAGGATAAGCAAACTGGGATATATACATATAGTGGAAGGGTATTCAGGCTTAAAAAAGGAAATTCTGACACATGCCTCAGTATATGAACCTTGAAGACATTATACTAAGAGAAATAAGCCAGATACAGAAAATAAGGATCATATATTCCTACTTAATATGAGGTACCTAAAGTAGTCAAATTCATAGAGACAGAAAGTACAGTGGTGATTGCTGGGGGAAGTGGGGGCGGGCGGGGAGGGAATGAGGAGTTACTGTTTAATGGGTATGGAATTTCCATTGAAAAGGTGTCAAAGTTCTGGAGATGGATGGTGACGATGGTTGTACAACACTGGGAATGTACTTAAAGCCACTTAATTGTACACTTAAAAAGGATTAAGATGGTAAATTTTATGTGTTATATATTTTACCATCATTTTAAAATGCTTTGAAAACTCCCACACTATTTTATGCTAGCTAGAAGCGCAAGAGGAACAGTAGGGAAGACAGATAATTGCTCCAGTCCAGTATTAAGACAATGGTGGTCCAGTGGCAATAGAGATGCAGAGGATCAGTGGATCTGAGACACATATTAAAGGGAAAAAGCTACAGGACTTTACTGATGGATAACATCACAGTTCTTTATAGTTTGACCTCTGACACACTTGAAGCTTTTAGACCACACTTATGGGGGGAGGGGGGGCGGGTAAAGACTGGCAGAATCCCTTTGACTGGCAGATGTGTTTAAGCTTGACATCTTGGTGTATGACAAGGAAAGCTTTATTTTTAAACCTTTCAGTAGTCTTGGATGGAGTATGGGAGCTATTGCTGTTGACATGTGAATATTTGCATGCACTGTCACACAGCAGTCATATGCTCTGTGTGAACACGGCTTGTCTTGTGATTTGCAGGGATAACTAGCATGTGGCTGGAGTTGTTCACTCCCTTCCTTATTAGTAATGCACGTCTTCCATTAGCATATGCAACTAACTACTCCCTTTCCCCTGTGTAGTGTTGACATTCATTGTAATGATTTATTATCCAAGCTAAATAACCCTCAATGTGAAACAACAAACATGACTGTGTTTGTGTTTTCCATTTGTTTTCTCTTTCTTGCTTCCGCCTAAGTAGATATTTCTTTACGTGATAATTACATGGTGCAGAAACAAACAATTGGAAAGCCCACTAGAAAGATTATGAATGTGGTTTATATTTTTTTTGATTGAAAATCTATGCCATTTTAGTGGCATCCCACATAAGTGACTTGGAATTTTAAAATTATTAGATTATTAAGATGTTTGTTATGAGCAAGCACTCCATATAAGATTTAATGATCTATGAAAGGGCCACATTTGGGCTTCTCATGGAGCCTCTGAAGACCCCAGGAGTCTTGTTTTTTTTGTTTGGAATGTTTCTGGAATGGTCTGGACTATGAGGTTATAAAATGGTAGAGAGCATTGGCTGGGGAGCTCAGCAGTTCCACTGCCTGAGTCATATCCCAGCCACTGACTGGCTGTGTAACCTTAGGTGATGTACTTAAGCTCCCTGAACGTCAGTGTTATCTTCTATAAAATGGGGCAATAGCCATACCTATCTCCAGAGGTCCTTGTGATGATTGAGATACTAAATGTGAAGCCTTTGGAACAGTGCCTTGGAATAAATGCTCAATAAATATTAGCTCTTATTATCATCAGTGAATTGCAAACTGTACGCCCATGAGAAAGACATTATGAAAATAAATGTATGTAGAGACATAATATAAAAAGATAGAGAAATAGACTGGTGGTTGCCAAGGGGGAGGGGTTGGGGGTCAGGGAGTTTGGGATGAGCAGGTGTAAGCTGTCATACATAGGATGGGTAAACAACACGGTCCTACTTTGTAGCATGAGGAACTATATTCAATATCCAGTGATAAACAATAATGGAAAAGAATATTAAAAAAGCATGTATATCTCTGTATAGCTGAATCACTTCACTGTACAGCAGAAATTAACACAACATTGTAAATCAACTATACGTCCTTAAAAAAATTTTAAAAAAAGAGAAATAGATACACTGAGGTCATTATTGTGTGACTATGTATGTATGACAGTGAAATTAATGTGAGGAATGCTTTAGAGTTTATGGTGTGCTTGGAGTCCATGATAAAGATTTAACAGGATTTTACCCTGTACAACAGAGATTAGAAATCTTGGTCCGTAACTAGTTTGATGTTATTGCAAAGGCACATCCTCACCCACTGTGGTTACTCTGTTTCTTATTAGATTTGTTGCCCATTTTATTCACAGTGACCCCTCTTCACGTCATTCTGGACATTGGAGACTATTCATTGGCTCACGATAGTTTCAATAACTTAACATTACAGAAAACTAATTGTATTGTATTTCATCCAGTTAAAGCTACCTTACCTGGCTTACTATGGGCAATTCTGTTTTCTAAAGAAGAAGAAACACTAATTTTTGGTTGAGCTGCAGCTTAAAAACCTAAGCAGGTTATTCTTGCCGCAGACTTTTCCCCAATAGAAAATTGTTATTGATATTTTGTAAGTATATTCCGTTCAAAGGTAAAAGGCTGTTTCCACTTGCCATTTTTCTAATGATTTTTTTTCCTACACTGTGTCTGCAAGTCAACACTCCTGGGCTCAATTAAAATATGTATTTAGCCACTGGATTTGCAGAGAGATGATCAAACTTGAATACTAATACCTGGGCTATTGCCTATGAATACTAGGATGGTGCACGTTGAGGGATGGCTTTCAAGACAGTGGCCAGTGAAACCAGGATGTGTGGCACTGATTACGGCACAGCACACACGTACAGCTGGATTTGGCTGAGTTTTGCAGCAAACACAGAGCGTTGCTCATTAAAATCACAATTCGACTGAGATTACGCCCACTCTCAATCATATGAATTATGGGAAATTTCAAAACCACCAAAACTATGCCACTTTCTACCTTCCCAGTGCCTAGCGGTCCCACAGGACAGGCGTTAGTTTTTCCTAACCTCTGCTCTGAAGACCTAACACATAGCATCATGATAGCAACGGATACTTGTGGAGTTCTTACTGTGTGTAAAGCCCTTAGCTCCTAGCTGAGGATGGAATGATGACCCAAGGCAGGCACAGCCCCTGTTTCTTGGAGCTTCCATTCTAGGGATCAAGGAAGAGGTGATGTAGTCACCTTCTGAGAATTACAGAAGGTTTCCCTGAAAAGGTGCCGATTGGGCAGAACCATGGAGGCTTAATGACTAGGAATGAGTATCTCAGGCAAGAGAAGCAAGGTGCATATGGCCGTGTGGCAAGTGTGGGCATTGCCAGGTAGGGAACTGGGAGAAGTGCTGGGTGTCTGGAGCCAGGAAAAGCAAGGTCCAGAATAATTCTGGAGAAGTGCTAAGGACCAGTCCACCTAGACCATGTTAGGAGTTGTGTCGTGACTTCTTAGACCAACTTAGGACAATAGTAGGCACTGTTGATACCATCTTCCCAGTGCTTTGGCAAATTAAAGCTTAAAGTGGTGAAAAAACCTCCTTCCTCAGCTAGGAAGTGGCATATGGAGGATGTAAACCATGGCCTGAGCTTCTAATCACCCTATTATAGTTCCTCTGTAAGATGCTTCCCAAATATTTTCATGGGGTTTTGACTCACAGTGTCAACGTGGTCTTTCTATAGAATCTGGTACTTAAGTCTGCCATTGGTTTGGTTGGCATCAGAAAGAAACTACGCCAACTGCTGGTAAACTAAACAGAGTACACAGATGAACACAACCGCTGTTATGTTTACACCAAATCCTGGGTCTCCGAGCCTCAGGGGGAGGCTTAAAAATTAGGGCTTGAGTGCAGTTAGTCCCCTTGGGCAGCACGGTGGCGCAGAGAGGATCGTATAGCTTTCTTAGCTGAGAACAACTTGTGAAGTCCAAAAAAAGGAGTTTAAAGAGAGCAAAATTAGTGTTATGTTAAAAAAGGGTTACAATGTATTTAAGGAATGAAAATAAGCCTCTGAGGTTACATACAAAGAGGAGAAAAGAAAAGCGAAGGGGAGGGGAGGGAAAGGAACAAGAGAGAGGGGGAGGGGAGGGGAAGAGAGAAGAGAAACATTGCTATATTATAAATCGGCTTCAGTCATATTCTCTCCCTCTCCTTCTCTCCCCGCCCCCCTCCTTCCCTCCCTCCTCCCCTACCCTCACCTTCTGCTTTGAAGCTGAACTCTTGATAGATTAGCCCACCACTAAAGAAAACGCCCTATTTTACATGTGCAAGCTTGGTAATTGCTGCAGAAAGATACTGAGTGGCTCATAATATTCATATAGTCAGATTAGTTTTGAATCCTACCTCAGTGGAGGATGTTGGAGTAATCCAATTCACGCCTGTTTACCTTGTCTGTGTGGGCACTTCTTTTTCCCAATCATTTCATCCTTTCCATTGGCCTCAGTGGGTGCTATCAACAAAGAGATCCCAGTATCTCTGAGAACAAGTCGATTACCAGACCAGAAAGAAAAGGAATAGACTTAAATGTTTGAAGAGGAGTGGGTTCTTGATTTTTTTTTTTTTTTTTTTGCTTTCTTGGTAACGGTTGAAACAACCCTGAGGCTCTCTCTACCCGAGGCTACGGAAATTTTGTTGGGCAGTTATATCTCAATTCAGAGACAACTGTCTCCTGACCAATCCACTGTGAGCTTTGAACATATGGATGTGTCTGATTTCACCAGGGAGAGTTTTGTAAGATCTCTATTCGAGGGAGCAGCCACTACACAGATGAGTGATACACTCCTGGAATTAATTATTGCTTGCCAAGTTTGAGGGCTGATTCACTCTAAGCCCAGAACTAAGAACTCATCTTAAAGCTGAAATAGTTTTTGATCACCTGGGTCCAGCTCGCCTTCGTAGACCCTCTAACCTGATGCCATGTGTACTTTGCTATTAATGGTAGGCTTTGAACTCCTTAGTTTGAATTTCACTTTCTAATCATAGATATATGAAGACAGTAGGGGCCATGCATTCCCTGGGCCTGATAATTAAGAGCAAGCCTACCTTGCAACTCCAGGCTTCCTTTTTTTTCTGTGAAGGCTGCCTTTCTTCCTGAAATGAAAGTGGTATTTCAACCATCTGGCATAGGCTGCTGTCAATAAAGGAATCCAGTCACATCTTACCCATGTTATTTTGCGTGAATAATAAGCTTAGTCTTTATAAATAAATATGTGCTCCCTAGAATATAGGAGTGGCCTCCAGAGTTGCTGATCTTTCCTAAAATGAATACTACTTGAACAAATAACATATCCAAAAAAAAAAAAAATCCTAATAATTGCTGGAATCTAATGGGAAAAAGGAGCCTGGATTACTGGTGATAGCTGCCTGTCAGTCTTGGAAATCTACCTAAAGGCATGTCAGCTGTGTAAAGTTTTCTCCAGACCAGGGTTTCACTGTCAGGCCATCTCACTTAGGGCTTGATTAGCTTTTTTATTTTTAGGCAGCGTGGCTCTCTACTCTTTTGGACATTATCCCAGCGGGCATTCTCCTAGGTTTCCCTGGGGAAAGGGTACAGGCCAACTTCTCTCATTTTGTTTTAGGACTTTGAAGTTAGGACGTTTTCAATTACCTACCAGACCTGGTGTTCTCTCTGAGTAAAACACCAAGTGTCAGACCCACTTGTCTGCAGTCCTAACATTAAAAGCGCCCTATTAATAGTTTGTTGCATGTAGATGGCCACGGTGCCAAGTTTAAGCACCTCCAACAGGCAGGTTTGCATGTTAAATAGAATCAGTATCCTATTAACCAGAAGAATGAATAAAACTATTCTCCATTTTCTATATGTTTAACCTCTTTGAAACTACTGACAGGTCTTTTATTTTGGAAGTATATTTTACAGGGGAGAAGACTTCCTAAATATGATTTAATTCTTTTCTTCCCTCCAGAGAAACAGGATTTAAAATTTGTGCTTGTCCCCTACAGAAAAGGCTCAACCAAACAGAATCAAAATATCACAGCGGTGGAAAAAAAAAAAAAATGCTGTATTGTTTCAGAGTCCAGATCTGTCTCTTGTGATAAAGATATTTAAATCCTCACTATTCACAGGTACAAGCCAGTCTGAGCCAGGGACTATATTGAAATGATAGAAAGCTTTCAAGTTGATTTCTGTGTGTGCTCCATGGTTGGAAATTCTGTTGGAGGAATATGGTTAGACTATTTTGACAATTTTTAACCTGCTTAAATTGGATTTTTTAAAGTGCACAAATTGATGTTCTGCCTACTTGGAGAATGTTTTAAAGATACCAAGACTTCAAAGAAAAACAGAGTAAATCAGATGCAAACATCCCTGTATCCATCCTAGCAAAATTAGTTTAGGATTTCCCAGGGCAATGCTAAATTAGAATGACGCTCAGACATGAGGGCGAGTACCACTGGTAATCATGTTTTCTTTCATTGTGGGGGGGGACTGAGAAAAGGAAAGCTATTTTTACATCTTGTGAGAAACACTAAATGACATCAACTTCATAATTATCTTTCAAGGGTGCCATTGAGAATTCACAGTGTTCCTGCCACTGTCATGGAGAATTGTGTCAATTTCTGACCCATTGGAATTTGGGGTGTCAGGGGGCCTTTCTTACTCTCCCTGTTCTTTGCTGCCTTCCTATTTGATCATCAGATATCTTTCTTTTTTCTTTTCTTTTTTTTTTTTTTTTTTGAACTGCAGGGTAAATTAGGTCTCAAAAACAGCAACGTATGTTAGATACGATATCAGCTCTAGAAGCTGAAAGCATTTTTTTTTTAAATGAAGCCAGAGAGATGGAGTGATCTGCTTGATAATAAAGCTTAGCTTTAATGCCAGCTCCATGCTGTTACAGCATATTACTAAACAGCAAGAAATGTGGCACAGATGTTGTGGCGGCCATATTTTACACCATCCAAAAGGTCATGTCGCTTGTTATTACATTCAGAATCAATATTAAGTGAGCGTTCCAAATTTCAGCTGTCAGTTCAATTTATTGCTGCAAACCAAAGATGAAGGGTTCTCCACTGTGATTCAAGCAAACTAACAAATTAACTAATATAAGGGCATGCCTAGAAGAAGCAGGTGACCCACATGCCCGCAGCAAAAGCTGAGTTCTTACATAGCTGTGAGAAAGGGCTGCCCCGGATGCCAATCACAAACAATTGTCACCTCAATATTTTACAAAGAAAAAAAAGAAGGAAGGTTCATAGATTCTCAGGTGGATGAGGTATGCTAAGGGCAGCTTCTTTACATAAAGCGTGAGATAACACATATCTCTCAGACAGTATTCAGGATGGCTAGCACACCTTGCAGATGGCTTGACCTGCCTTGCCAAATTTGCCCAGAGGTCAGGTCGCCTAACCTTACTCCATAGTTGTCTTTAAACCTAGACGTGGAAACGCTAAACCAGGTGCAAATTATGCTGTATTCTTCATCGTGCCATTTATCATCTCAACAGGGACATCAGGGATAATCTTTCTTAGCAGTAGTCAGCTCTAGAAAGTGTATAAAAATATCTGACAGATGGATATCCATTCAATTAGTACATGGACACCCACAGTTGCCTAATACGGTTTATTAAAGGGAACGGGGAATTCCAAGTTACTGAGAAGGAACTGGAGGTATTATCCTATTATCCAGCCATCAGATCAAGAGTCTCAGAAGTGCCATACCAATGTATTCTGCACAGAACGGTTGGTGAGAAAGTAGAGGACTGTTGGCAGTAGTCTGCAAGCCTGTGAGTCCACGTACCCATGATTTTCTCTGAAAGTCTTTTTAAAACCTATCCTCAACTGTGTATGTCCGTGATACAGTCTCACCAGTGCATCTGTTGAGAGGATGAATGTTGCCCAATTTGCAAGTGGTCCAGAGGGTGTGCTGGGGCTTCTGCAGGATGTGAGATCTCACAAGGCCACCCCACCAGGAGCAGTGAGCGGGAGGAAACCAGGTTGTATGGTCCCTTGGCAGATGGAACTTCTCTCCTGAGGATTTCCACCTCTTGGTGGTAGAAAATCTCCTGAGATTGTGGACGCATTGGTAAGCTTCCAAACTGCTGGTAACTAAGAAGTAGGTTTAACTGGGGCCCTCAGATACTTTCTTGACAAACGTGGTACTCATTTTTGGTTATTCTCGCTCACCCTGCCTTCTGTTACAAATGCAAGTAATGATTTTTAATTGACTTTACTAGGAGTGTTCAGGAAAAATATCTGTAATTCTAGTAAATAAGTACTTGAGTCAAGGACTATTCATTATTCAAGATTCAATAAACATTTTTTTGAGTACCTACTCTGGGCACAGTCTATGTTCAGTGCTCTGGGATAAAAAGATGAAC
This sequence comes from Delphinapterus leucas, assembly GCF_059928025.1. Lineage (NCBI taxonomy): Eukaryota > Metazoa > Chordata > Mammalia > Artiodactyla > Monodontidae > Delphinapterus > Delphinapterus leucas. The sequence continues at coordinate 142,693,470 of NC_143131.1, forward strand.
AAGACATGGTTCCTATTCTCAGGGACTGGGAGAGAAACAGATGTATTTAAGTAAGTATAATGCAGTGTAGCAGTACCGTTGCTTAAATTGTTTTACCTTTTGACCCAGCAAGTTTATTTCTAGGAATTTATCCAAAGAAACAGTGTGCAAAATTATGGTTAAATGGATATTAGTTGTATCGTGGTGATGGATAGCTAAGTAGATGCTCAATGACTATTTGTTGCATAAATAAATATTATGAACTACCCATAAGAGCAGAAATGGGAAATTCTAAGTGTAACAAAGAGAATTCGCTGAAGATGACATCTACAAAATACAAGATTTTGGAGGAATTTTAAATTTTGTGAAGAATACTTTATAGCCTGGGAAAGATTTCTCAATTTATTGTTTAATGAAAGTGCTTACAAACAAATATGTGTAGTATGATTTTGGTTTTGTGGAAAGAAAAAAAATACAGAAGAAAAACATTCATATGCTATATGACCAAACCAACTGATTGATGGGTTAACTAAAAGAGTAAAGCAATGAGTCATAAAAATCAATCCATACACATCTAAATAGTTTGTTTCAACTTAAAATATAGAAAAGTATTTTTTTCCACTAATCCTAAACTACACTGATCTTAAGGGGCAAGGCTAGGCTTTTTCTTTGAGTGTGAAATTGTTTCTTTCTTGCATAAACTACTCCCATTATGCAGTCTGTATGATTTACTATTTCAGTTCTTTAAAGTGAAGCCAGAAATCAGATGGCTTGCAAAGAAGTCTGAATCCTGAATCCTTCTAGATGTTTACATGTTCCCCAACAATTTTTTCCAGTTGTATCCATACCTAATTTGACAGTATTGTTTGTAGCGATTTGCATGCATTGAGTTTTTTCAAAGCACTGAACTTAAGAAAATGCTTTGTGTTTACACCATTTTATTGGTTCGTGCTATATTTAACTGAATTGTGAAATTAGATTAAAATACAACTGGCGTAAATAGGTTTGAGAACAAACACAATTTGAAGGAGCAGAAGGGAGAAGGTTATTAGAGAGTAGCCTGCAAGCTGCACGCTGTGGATATGCTTGTGTGTTTTACGGAGGGTACGCAGAGTATGGGCTAATCCAGCAAACCACTCACTCAAGTGAAAGTTGACTAGGGGAGCTTCAGGTGCATACGTTAGTCAGAAGACAAAAGCAAATGACCAGAAGAATAGAAACCACAGTGTTAATAGTGCTTATCTCTGGAAGGGGACATTATGATACATTTGTATTATTTTTCTCCTTTTCTGTATTATTCAAACTCTTCACGATGAATACGCATTCTCTTATTAGCAGACAAATTACTCGTTCAATTAATTTTTAAATAAATATTAAAGATAAAAGATGCAGTGTGCCTTGCACTGGGCTATATGATGCAATCAGTGTTTGAGAGGTAGTATGACAGATTTGTTAGCAGGACTGTCTTTACACTTGGGCTCCCTGGCTTTGAATCTCAGCTCTGCCACTTTTTACATGTATACCTGTGAGAAAGTTCACTGCAAACCCAGTTTCTGTAACTGCAAAACAGACATAATAGCAATAGCATCCAACAGCCAGGTTGTTGTGAAGATCAGATAAAGAATATCAAGACCTAAAAAACTTCATGATACAAAGGACTTACGTATTAGCTAGTCTTGTTTTACTATTATTTTTCGTATGTCAAGGGGCCAAATTTCTCAATTGTGAGCCAAACTGAGCCTGTTTTTCAAAGAAAAATGCAAGTAAACAAATGATTAAGTGAGCGCACAAGTATTTGTCTTGATGCTGTGGGAGACGGGTTGGCAAACTGCAACCCATGGCCCAAATCTGACCTACCGCCCATTTTTGTAAATAAGGTTTTCTGGGAACACTGCCACGCCACTGATTTATGTATTGTCTATGGTCGCTTCCACGCTCCAGCACACAGAGTTGAGTAGCTGTGGCAGAGACCCCATGGACCGGAAAAGCTGAAATATTTACTCTCTGGTTTTTTATGGAAGACGTTTGCCCACCCCCTGCTGTAGGGAATTCATCGAGTATCCTTATGAGTCGGAGTAAAAAGAGAAGGTCTTGTGAGCTAGAAGGAGGTGGACCAAAGGGATACTGAGAGGTGTGTCCAAATGATGTGTGCAAGGAATCTGCTGAAGCCAATAAGAAGTATGGAAGGATAGGCTCCGAAAATAAATTAGAGTAGAGCAACGTGAAGATCTCTGTTCACAGCAGCGACGATGCTTAGGTCTAGTGTGTTGGGCCACAGTCTGTTGATCAGGACAAACATAACATGGCTTCAAGGAGATTATCTGATGGTGGGGTATGTGCAGGAATTATAGAAGGTAAACCTGTAACTAGAGCATCAATAGGTACCTGTTAGAGGAACACGGTGATGAGAAAATGGGGTCTCAGCAAGATTAGTAGTGGGATGGAATAAAAAATTAAGTTTCACGTGGTCCTTAAATCCTTTTAAGAACCGTTTCCCATATTCTCACAAAGGAAACCCCGTGGGCTTCTTCCCTGGAAACAAGTTTAGTAGCATGTAGTCAGCAGCAGAGTTCATCGGCGTGAGCAGTATAGCAGTCTTTTCTACAAAAGGTATTAAAATAATAATTGCAAAATGGGATGCTTCTTCTGGATAAAAACCTAGATTAGGCTCAGAATGTCTTCCTTCAAAAGTCATGCATTCATTTACGTGTAGGCTGCACAAGCCTCCGTTTGGGGAAACAGCATTAAAATGATATTATTCTCTCAGAATTCCTTCTGCAGTGGCAAGATCTGCGCGCTTACCTTGCCAGTTATCAACGTCTGATGTGACTCACGCTCAACTCAGCCCTTGGCTAATGGCGTCAACGGCATTAACGCATATCCGGCTGTCACCCAGAGCTTAGGGTATCTTAGGCCTTTATTGTGGTACAGAACATCATAGTGGTAATGAGGTGGAAAGAAAAAAGTTTCCTTCCTAAATGTAAAATGAAAAGGAAAGCATCCAGCATGCAACCTTTGAAACACCAAGTAGACAGGCAGTGGTAGGCCGTGACATCGCGTGCTGGGTGGAAGTGTTTTCATACTGCATCTTTGAGGTCCTCTGTTAATTATTAAAGCCTGCATTGACAAAAGATCTTTAGCAACTCAGAGCTAAGAAACAACCCAACAGCATAGATGATGTTAGAGGAAATATTCACTGCCCTACCTACCAAGAGCCTCTCTAGAAAAGAATAGGATGGGGGCAGGTGGCGAGGTGGATATAGTCCTCAGTAGCCTAGACCATACGTTGTGAGATCCCAAATGCACTTTCACCATGTCCAAGAATTCTCAAGATTGGGTGAACATGCTGCAGACTCTTGAAAAAGTGAGAACGTATTACTTCCTGTTGTCCTTTATACAGTGACTTCACCAGAACCCACGCTCCCTTTAATCTTGCTACTAGCAGGCTTAGAACAACATATACTAGGGCAGAACTCTTTGGAATAACTGAGTTTTTTGGGGTTTTTTTTGTTTTTTTTTTGCGGTACACAGGCCTCTCACTGCTGCAGCCTCTCCCGTTGCGGAGCACAGGCTCCGGACGCGCAGGCCCAGCGGCCATGGCTCACGGGCCCAGCCGCTCCACGGCATGTGGGATCTTCCCGGACCGGGGCACGAACCCGTGTCCCCTGCATCGGCAGGCGGACCCTCAACCACTGCGCCACCAGGGAAGCCCTGAATAACTGAGTTTTAAGAGATGTATTAGTCAGTGGTCCTCCACTTGATGTTGGAGTCAGGTAACACACCAGAATAAATGTGGCTTAGAGAGACAGGCTTCCTGAAATGCTTTATAAGCCCTGGCATTACAAAGATCTCCTACAATTGCACACAAAATCTGTGCTGTTCCCACCACAGCTCTATAGAAGGCTACATCCAACTGCCTTTGGGGCAGTGGGAGAGGGAAGGAGGAAGGAAAGAAACACAGCCACCTTTATACTTTGCCAGGAAGGATTGTGAGCCATCCTTCAATGTTCCAGAGGTGCCAGGGCCAGCCTCCAGGAAGCCACAGGACAAATCTCAAATCTTCCAAATGTATACAGATAAGGGAGAATTTCCCAAAGCATGGGACAAATATCAATGGTGATACTCCAGGGGAGTAGCTGTTTCACATGCTTGACATTAAGTACATTGAAACACATAGCAAGCCCAGTGTTAGCTGTTTTCACTCCTTCAGTCCTTTTTATTTTTTTAAATAATTTTTGTGTTATTTATTTACATCTTTATTAGATTATAATTGTTTTACAATGTTGTGTTTCTGCTGTATGACAAAGTGAATCACCTATATGTATACTTATATCCCCTCCCTCTTGGGCCTCCCTCCCCCCCCATCCCCCCCCCAGGTCATCACAAAGCACCAAACTGATCTCCCTGTGCTATACAGCAGCTTCCCACTAGCTAGCTATTTTACACACGGTAGTGTAGATAATGTCAATGCTACTCTCTTTTTATTATGTCAAAAAGAAAGCCTTCACTTGATACTAGCATGTCTTCCTAATAGAGTCAATCCTTATTATTCATGGATTTCATATTTGTGAATTTGCATACTCATTAAATTGATTGTTAACCCCCAAAATCCATACTTGTGGCACTATCACAGTCAGTCATGGACATGTGCAGAGCAGTGAAAAATTTGAGTTGCCCTGTGCACACTCCCAGCCGAGGCTGAACAAGGAGACATTCTGTTGCCTCCTTTCAATTCTCAGTGTTAAAAAGTGACCTTTCACAGTCTGTTTAGTGCCATGTTTTTCACATTTTTGTGGTTTTTTTTTTTTTTTTTTTGGTATTTCTGCTATTTAAAATGGTCCCTGAGCTCAGTGCTAAGATACTGTCTAGTGATCCTAGGCACAAGAAGGCTGGGATGTGCCTTATGGAGAAAGTGCATGTGTTAGATACGCTTTGTTCAGGTGTGAATTATATAGTGTTGTTGGCTATGAGTTTAATGTTCATGAATCAACAATGTCTATTAAATAAGATGCCTTTAAACAGAAACATAAAACAAAGCTATATATTGGTCAGTTAGTGAAAATGTTGTGACCAGAGGCTCATAGGAACCTAGCCCTTTATTTCTCCTGGGAGCAAAGGTTCAGTATTCCCGAATGGAGTGTCCTTGGTGACTTTAAAAAACATAACTCTCATGAATAATAAGGATCATACTTACAATTAGCTGGCAGTAGCATTTGCAGGAAGTCGTAAACACTTTTGTTTCCACTTATTTGTTTTTCATGTTTTACATTATTTATCTTTGCTGTTACTTTCGATTTATGGCATAAACAGTATTGTAGAGTTTCCTTCTGTTTTAGTAATAAGTCAAAGTTTTTCCCTAGGTACATTTATTTAAGTGAAATAACTGAGTTCACTGAAATAAAAAATATTAAGTCAATGATACTGTGTACTAGGAAATATGGTAGTAAATATAAATACAAAATAACGTGAAGGAGGTAGCAAAAATATAAATTTATGGGAGCCTAGAATTGGAGAAAGCGTTTATTCTTCACCTTTCTTATTTTGCCTCCTTAGAGACTAGTTCTGTAGCCATGAGCACATCGAATAGAGGTACTGTGACTTAAAGAGTGCAAAAAGTAAATAAAAGGGATGGGGTGAGTGTATGGGCATTCTAAACTCAGGCTATAAGCCTTGACCGTCTAGACAGAATTTACGAGGATCGTGGATTAGGCGTTTTCTATATTGTTTCTAAGTTTTCTTATAATTTATAGCAGGCTTCTCAATTAATGTTAATAACCTAGTTCACCAAGACCTGGCCTTCAAAACACAAATTGTCCAGTCACCCGAGCAAGCTAGTTCTCTCTCGTCTGATAAAGACCACCTATGTGCACCCCTGGGAAGGGAAGATGCTCCTGCCCTGCCCCCTGAACTTGGAGATCATTTCCAAGTTCAGCTCTTTGTGGCACACCGTTCTTTAACCTGCTTTTTTTTTTTATAGTAAATGCAAGAGAAAGGAGATTTTTGACACCTGGAGCAAAAGATGTAAAAACAAAAAAGTACAAGGGAGCAGTCAAACTGAAATTAGAGCAATTAAAGAGACAAAAAGTCCCCTTAGCTGCCTTTTGGGTACTTTTTTGATCTTTTCACCAAGGAATTAGTAGCTTTTAATTTTCCCCACCTTAGCTTAAAACACTGCTGGCAGGAAAGAAATGAACATTATAGGAAAGGCTGCTTTGGATTAAAAAACAAAGGTAGGTGAGTCAATCAAGCAGCTGTCAGATGCCACGAACACGGGATCTGCTCGCGTAGTAGCTCAGTGGCCAGGTTTATGCTGGACAACAGAAGTCTCCGTATGAAAGCAGCAGCTTTTTTCACCTCATTTCTAATCATCAGATGCGTGTCTCCACCTGGCTTGACCTTTCTTAGAATCGTCTGACCGACTCGCTGCTTCTGCCACTTAAAAAGGGGGAGGAAGGCTTGCTTAATTTTCAAAGCACACTGAAAGGACAGTGCTTTTGAAATTGGGTGTAAGCTCAGGTTCTGTTCTAACCAGGGACCGTGAAATATTGATCAGCTCCAGCTAAAAACAGGATTTTTCTTTTCTTTTTTTGTTTTGCTTTTGCTTCTGTTTGTTTTTTCCTCGTTCCCCCTGGATGGTTTTGTTCCTCGGCACAAACGCAGTTCAGCTCACTCAGGAAGTCCCAGAGAAAGGGTCCTGTTCGTCTGGGAGATGGTGCGGGCCAGGCTGGGGCAGGGCAGGGCAGGGCAGGAGTGGGGCATGTTTGTGGATGACCACTGGATGCCGTGGGACAGACCCACACGGCATTGGCAGCAGCTTTCACTGCCGGGAACCAGAGTACATCGTTTCAGAAGGAAGGGTTTCTGAACCCCAGTTTAACAAACCCTTCACAGCTCTGGTTCCGAGCCCCAGGAAACTCATTAATGCAGTTAGATGCCACGGCTGCGTGTGCTTCAGACAGAGAGGAAGTGTAGCCACTCTTGTGCTCCACCAATGCCAAAGCATCTCCTCCGTCCACTAGCCCAGCCCCTTCTTCCACATTGACCTTTTGGAGATGCTTCTGGCCTTCTGAGAACTAGCCCAGGCAGAATTCCACAGCACCATGATGTTTCTAATGTTACAAAATGTCAGCTGACACATGAAGGGTTCTTTGCCTACCAAACACATCACTTGGTTCTGCTGAGAAATCACACGGATCTAGCAAGGCCTTGGTCAGGCTTATGGATACAGTCCTATATGGGGCATATGAGGAGCGTCAATGTTTGAGACTGAAGGAGGGAGACAGGGAGGGATCTGGGAGTAACTGAGTAAACCGTGGGGTGAAACTAACTGGCCCGTGCCTTTATAACATTGTGGAGTTTTTTATAACCAACTTCAGGGTTAATTCAGTAAAGAACAGTGGGCGGGGCCCCAGCAGTATCATAGTTGCAACAATAGTTACAAAAATAGGCGCCAAAGTCACTGTCTAATTAAAATTCTGGCTGTATCACTTATTAACTTTTAGATTTTGAACAACATTGTTGAATCTCTAAAGCCTCAGTTTCCTCTTCTGTAAAATGGGGGAAAAAATAATAATGACCTCAAGGGTTTGCATTTTGGTTTGAGGGTTTTGCTTCGGTAAAGAGATGCATGAAACAGTGGGTGTGGATATGACTCACACATGGCCTAGCCGCAGAATGCATCCAGTAAAAGCTCAATGCTTGCTGCTTCCTCCCTCCCCTTCTCCTCCCCCACCTCCTCTTCCTAATTCTCTTCTGTGGTTAGATCATTTAAAGCAGGAATAGTGGTTTTACTGACATCATTCAGCCTTTCATTTGAGGCTAAGTCATATATTAAAGTCACATAAACTTTAAGTGTGACCATGTGTATAGTCATCGACCAAAGGCTGGCATAGTTCCTGTCTTCTGGGAGTTTACACTCCTTGTATTCACTGCTCACCTGCTTTTAACCTTCTCCAGCATGAGGCGTTAGGCGATTTTGGGGTGCCAGAGAAACCATAAAACTATGTTTTCCTCTCAGCCGGCCAGTGAATATGAGATTTCGCACATTTGCATTTGTCACTGTAATTCTTTTGTTCCAAAAAGGAGTGAAAAGAAGGTTAGCAGGGATGTCATGCGTTGGAAGGAGATATCAAAATGTGTACCAGTCTCTCTTCAGAACATCACCCAAAATTGAGAGTTTGTGTTGTTTGGGTTTTCATTCAAGGTAGAGAATCTAAAATACCAAAGACAAATGATTTGTGACTCCTACTCAATGGATTCAACTCCAGACTATTTCCATAAATCCCGGAATTCATCTGTATCCTGTTAAATTAAGATTTTTTCATGTTGAAGGAAATAGTGCCAAACTGATAAAGTCTTCTGAATTATTCTCTCTAAATATACTTAATCTTCATTAATGCAGCCCTGCATGGTATTTTGAGCCAATCTGAACTAAGAGGAAAATTTTTCACATATCTAATCTTAAAATAAAATTTCTTTTTTTTTTTTCCCCCTACTATACAGTCTGTCAAGGCCTGTGTGTGTAGAGATTGTATGTACATATAGAGTTTTTTCCTCTTGGTCTTCTAGCCCAGCCCATGCTCATTTCTGGATATCATATCATATGATTTAACGTGGTCACTTATTTTTTTTTTCCTCCTGTTTTTCCTCAGTGTCATGGGAAGATAAAGCAACTGTCTATTAATATGCACTTCATTTGGTGAGGTAGTCATTTAGGGGAGTTTCTTCCTTTCCTTTCCTCTTTTTTTTTTCTTTTTTTCCTTGCTGTTGTAGCTAATGCAACCATATGCATTTCAATTCCCAGGCTCCCAGGATTCATACGTAGAGAGCAGCTACCACACAATTGATTTCCCGCCCTGCAGGAAAAGGGGAAGCAGTAGAAAAGTCAGCTGGATTGATCGCTAAGATACAGGCCCTGTGGGATGCTTCGATATCATCCACATCTTGAATGCATGAACAATCCTCTCATCAACAGGAAAATCCCCAGGACAGTAACTTCATAGGGTCCAGATAGAAGCTTAAGTAGGCAGGTGTGCTCACCCATGTTCATCCCTCTTTGGGTCTGCCCCGCCATAATAAACTGCCAAATTTATGAATTCAGACTTTAGAAATAGGCAAATCCGAGGTAGAAGCGTTGAATGATGGGGCTGAAGGGCTCTAAGAGAACATTAGTCAAGGGATTGCAGATTCAAATGTCTAAAAGTACCAGGTGTGTGGGTGTAAGATAGTAACTGCTCAATTAGTGCTTTATAAGACAAAGTAAGTAGGCAGGTGTTATGCTAGGAGGTAAAGAAATAAAATGGTCACAAAAAACATACTCATGGGGGCTTCCCTGGTGGCGCAGTGGTTGAGAGTCCGCCTGCCGATGCAGGGGACACAGGCTCGTGCCCCGGTCCGGGAAGATCTCACATGCCGTGGAGCGGCTGGGCCCGTGAGCCATGGCCGCTGAGCGTGCATGTCCAGAGCTTGTGCTCCGCAACGGGAGAGGCCACAACAGTGAGAGGCCCACATACCGCAAAAAAAAAAACATACTCATGGGACAACAAGGACCTACTGTAGAGCACAGGGAACTATGCTATGTTCAATATCTTATAATAACCTAAAATGGAAAAAAATCTGAAAAAAAAAGTGTGTATATATATGTGTATATATAAAAAACTGAATCACTTTGCTGTTCACCTGAAACTAACACAACATTGTAAATCAACTGTACTTCAATTTTTTAAAAAAGCCTATCTGCACCCAAAAAAAAAAAAAAAAAAACCACCCATATTCATGGGTTATCTTTGCCAACAACCTGCTGTTTGTGACCCCTGAATTAGTCTCACTCATTTTACAGAAGAGAAAACTTAGAAAGTGAGAAGTAAAACCCTTACCCAGTGTGTCACACGCAGAATTCCACCCTTCTCACATTTTTTTTTTCGTCCCTGATGCCATTACCAAATACCATGCTTAAAGTTCAACTTCTAGTTTAGGAAAACGGCCTCTCACACCTCAGGTACCAAGCTCTATGGAATCCTATTGCTTACAGTATTAGACAGGATTCTCTCCTTTAAAAATGACAGCAACCGAACTTCAGCCAGCTTCAGTAAAACTTAAAGGGGAATTCATTGTGTCGCACAAGAACCGAGAAATTCTAGCTTAAAGGCATGGCTGAATCTAGATGCTCGAATCAGCTCCTCAAGAAGCCGTGTCTCCACCTCTTCGCTCTTTTTTTTTTCCTGTTGGCCTCATTTTTAGGAATACTTCCCCTTTGTCATGACAAAATGAGCTCCAGTAGGTGTAGGCTTACATAGCTATATGACAACCCAACCAAATTTTGGTAGAGCTTCTTTTTTTAGTGGCTGTGAACAACAAAATCCTAAGATTGAGTCTCATTGGAATAATTTTGCGTCACGTGCTCTTCCCTAAACCAATCAGTATGGCCAGGAGAAAGGAATAATTGATTGAAGGTAGAGTCTCCCCAGTGAACTTGCTGGCCTGGGAATGAGCAAGAAAGATCAAGACACTGTTTTAAAAGAAGGCGATGAGAAGTAGGCAGGCAAAAACAATTAGATATCCATCACGCTTCCCCTTCGTACTCTGTTCAGAGCTTGTCTCTCCCAGCCAGGAGGATTAGCATGGGGCTTAGGTGGTTGGAATTTGTGGGGCAATATCCTGGAATTCCCTGAACTGATCAGAAGGCAATACTGGGGACCAGTACAATTTCCAGTGACTCAAATGCAAAAGATGAACCCCTTCTTCTTCTCTATTTTCTCCATTCTTTTCTTTAACATACATTATTAAGCACTTACTAAATATCAGGTACTTTGTTAGACAGTCTTTTCTCACATGGTGATTTATATTATTCAGACAACAATCTCACAAAGCACAGAGATAATTATCCCCAGGGGCCAAATAGGGAGCATCTGCCGTTCGAGGTTCAAATTTGTGTTCCAGGGAGCCAGGCGATCTAAGCCGTGTGTCAACCAGAGCAGTGCGTTCGTCGGTCTAACATTTTTAAGTTCTGTGTACTAATTTTTTTAAGGCGTTAGTACTTAGTATTCTTTTCCTGACTATTACTTAGCAAGTAATTAAGTGATTTTCTTTTCAGTATTCATACAATTACAAATGGCAGAACTCTAATCTCTAATTTAACAGCAACAAAAAAGAGGAAATATGTTGACTGAGATGACAGAAAAGTCCAGGAAGAGCTGATTCTAGGGGTTCATACCTTGGATCTCTTCTGTTCAAGATTAGTTCCATTCTTTGCCTCCATGTGGAAGCTGGATGGTTATCTGTCGCCTTTCCTTTTTTTTTCACTTTGTTTAGAGCCTGTCTCTCCCCCCACGTAGCTCCAGGCATTCATCCCATCTTTTAGGGCTCTCAACAGAGAAAAGACTTTCATTTTCCAATGGTTCGAAGAGTCTAATTAGATCTGCTTGTCATTGAGTCTTATTAGACCTACTTGACCTGTCTTACATTGCCTGCTTATTCCTGATCTCTGTAGCCAAAGGAATACCATGCTTTGTTTGACCATGATAGAGTCAGGTGACTCCTGGGCACCTAGGAATGGGAGATGACCCCTGCAAACCACATGGGATGTGAAGGCATGGGAGAGATGACTCCTAAAGGGAAACCAGAGGATTATTAGGGGAAGGTGGCCAGTGGCAGTGAGAAAGTCCACCAGGTCTGTGGTCGAGCCGGAGTCATAGCATAGACCTTCAATTTCAAATGAATTCTCTTGCCAGTGTATCTTGTTGCCTCTCTTTTGTCCTTGATGTAGCCCTTTAAAAGTAGTAGCTTTTACTCTTTCTGACTTACTTCACTTGAGGACACGGGGAGGGGGAAGGGTAAGCTGGGATGAAGTGAGAGAGTGGCATTGACATATATACACTACCAAATGTAAAATAGATAGCTAGTGGGAAGCAGCCGCACAGCACAGGGAGATCAGCTCGGTGCTTTGTGACCACTTAGAGGGGTGGGATAGGGAGGGTGGGAGGGAGACGCGAGAGGGAGGGGTTATGGGAATATATGTATATGTATAGAGGGAGGAGATATGGGGACATATGTATATGTGTAGCTGATTCACTTTGTTATAAAGCAGAAACTGACACACCATTGTGAAGCAATTATGCTCCAATAAAGATGTTAAAAAAAATAGTAGCTTTTATATTAACTTTTTTTGAATTCTTATTTTCCCATGGCAATTATGGGAATAAAAATAACTGGATAGGCGGTCCATGGAGATTGCTGTTTTGTTCAAAAGTGAGAGGTATTGTTCTGATTTACTACACTGTTTGAGAAAACATGTGTACAGTAGACAGCAGTTAATGGATTCAGATCCTGGCCATTATTGAGTATCTTTGTGCGACCTTGGGCCAATGGTTTTCTCCAGGCTCCTCCTTCATAGGATTTTTGTGAGGATGAACTGAAGCAACACGATATACAAAAAGGTCTTAGCACAGTGCCTAGCTCATGGGAAGTACTGCTTTTCTCTTTTTCAAGTGATTTACCCCAAGGATTCTTTAAATAAAAAATCCCTTAGAACATGTGAACCATAGATTAATTTACAGTGAAGAATCTATAAAAATATTTCCTAGATTGAATCTACTTCATCAAGGAAAAGACACACGATTTACAACTCATTATTATGATGAAAGTGTTATTAGTAATTGTTAGTGGTATATATAAGCAACAGTGGAATACCACAAAAGATCCTGAAAATACAGGACATATTTAGGTCTTCTTAGAGTCAAAATGGTTCATCACAGAATGGACCTTCAATAACGGTTTGCTTGTAGGTCATGTATTAGTTAAGGCGATGCTAGTCGTGGTAACCGAAAAGCCTGGATTCCCCCAGTAGCTTAACTCCAAAGAAAAATGTATGTCTCACTCCCATCACGGTCCAGTGGCCAAGGGTCCAGCCTTCCTCATAACTAACTATTCAGGAACCCAAATGCCTTCCAGTTGTGGGCTCTGCTTTCCTTTGCATCATCAGCATCCTCTCCATTCAGCCAAAGGAAAAGCACCACTTTCTTGATCACTGACCCATCACTTCCTCTCCCTTTCCACTAATAGCTACATGGCCCTACCAAGATGCAGGTGAAGCTGGGAAATGGAGTCTAGCAACGACCGTTCACAATGGAAGGGGAGGCAAAACCAAAACCTGCATGGGCCAGCTGCTTCAGCTGTGCCACCTTAGACCCTGCTGCCCCGTGCTGTGATGTAGGAGTCTGTGAGCATTTCACGGAGAATGCCGTGTCTCATTGATCATTGCATCCTTATTGCCCAGCGTTGTACCTAAGCGTTTCCTGGTTGAATAAAAGAATTACCGAAACAAACTGGCAAATCTTCAAGACTGGGCTCAAAAAGAATTCTTAGGTAGCTAGTTGCAATCATTTGAAATCCATATTTTCCTTTTCCTAGGCTCTGTCCTATTCGTAGGCTTTGAGATAAAAGAAGGATCATTACAAATTTAATAGCATCTGACTGGAGAATTGATAAGCAGGAGTTACCCAGTGCAGGAAGCCAGACCAGTTGTAGGTCAATGACGCTCCCCAAATCCCGTCCCCTCCGCAAAGCTAAGCCCACCTCATTCCTTGGTTTGTGGAAGAGGAGCCACGGTAGCCCCAAGCAGGTGGGGGGAGCAGGGTGCAGTTTTACCCTCTCGCCAGCCTGGCCAATTTTGGCTGCCCATGGGCCATGGGTCTGTCATCTTTCAGGTCGCTTGGACATTTTGAAAGCCCTGTTATTATGATTATTTTATCATTCACATAAACTAATTTGGATTTTCTTTTTTCCTTTTCGATGATGATGTTTAGATTCTGGCCAGCTGCCTTTAAAGACCAACTTAGTGGGTGCTTTTGTTTGTTGTCATGAACAACAGTATTCTTTGGTCCATCTTCTAAGGCAGGTTAGAGAAGCAGTTAAGAATATACTCTCTGCAGTCAGACTGCCTTAATTCAAATCTTGGCTCAGCTCCTACCAGTGGGGTAAAATGGGGCTTTAATAACATTTCCTATTCTAGAAGGTTATTATATTTTTTAAAAGTACTTATCACGGTGCCTGAGATACAATATGTACTTAATAAATGTTAACCAGCATTATAATTTTTTTTTTCTTTTTGCGGTACGCGGGCCTCTCACTGCTGTGGCCTCTCCCGTTGCGGAGCACAGGCTCCGGACGCGCAGGCCCAGCGGCCATGGCTCACGGGCCCAGCCGCTCTGCGGCACGTGGGATCTTCCTGGACCGGGGCACAAACCCGTGTCCCCTGCATCGGCAGGTGGACTCTCAACCACTGCGCCACCAGGGAAGCCCACCGGCATTATTTTTATTGTAATTATCCAGGTATTCATACCTGAAAAATTTTAAAAGGGGGCTAGATCCTATTATAGTTTACAGATAAAAGAGATAACATCACAGAAGTTGAGTTTCTCATTGCCTAGTTTCTTGATTTAACCTCTATCTCAGCTCTTTGAGTGTATTTTTTGTTAATAACAGACAAAATAAAAAGCAGACTTTTTTTTTTTTTTTTTTTTTTTTTTTTTTAAGATATGATGAAGCCATGCCCTGCCTTTGATTCCTGCACAGAGCCTCCATTCATTGTCAGAGCCATTTCTCTGCATGGATTGATGGCAGAATACGGCCTGTTTCCAAGACTGTTGAAAGCAGGGCACAAAAGAAATCACACTGGCGGGGTCCACAGCTGGCAAAATGGGAGAGACTAAGCGGGTGAAAGAATCTGTTAATACAGACCAGAAAATTTTTAAGCTATAAAAAGGAGTATGCCCACCGAAAGTCTGAAAGCAAAAAGTTTTATTTGGGTAAAGCGATGTTCAACTCTGCGTGATTCCTACTTAGAAAATGCACACGCTTGCCTTCTCCAACTGCCGGAACATCAGTCTTTTTGAACGCAGAGGAACCAAAATAGGGAGAGGAATAATGGGCCTTCAGATAGTCCATGCCCAAAAGAAAACTTAGAAACATAAATGCTAGGTTCCTAGACCCAGCAGAGTATAAAAGAGGGGGTTCCCAGTCTCTCTATCACAGAGGCACCCTGCTGCTGTCGTTCACCATCCCTGTGGGAATCAGTATTAGCAATACATATACCAGCAGAGGGAAGATGGGTGTGAAGGGGCGGTACTCAGTTTCCAAGTCACTTTTCAACACTCCTTTCTCTAACCTTCTCCTCCTCAGAGCTCTGCAAAGACCTTTGCCTGAAGCCCCCAAGTGGTAATCCATCCCTCAGGAAAACATTGTCTGAAAACACTTCTCCGTCAAATGCTTTCCATATTGGAAATATTTCTCCATCACTGGCAGGGCAACCATTCAATGACTACATTGATTCTTCCTTTGTTCTAATCCAGTAAAAAATGTACCTTGGCCTTCATTTTTCACTCCAACCCTTAGAGTATGACTCGAAAGTCTCATGGCCAGTCACACCTTTGCTAAAGGTTTCTATTTCTCTGTGTCTATACCTTATCAATAACTGTCCACAAGGATGCATTTGGCTTAGGAAGTAAACCCCAAGGGTGTAAGAAGAGCATCTGTGTAATCCTTAGATTTCACCGAGCAAAGCCCATGTCTTCATAAAAGCTCTCTAGTGATGTTTTAGCTATCAGATTTCAATTTTTTGCATACTTATTTCTCTTCAGTACATCGTATACTGCAGAAAACATGGACTATATCATATACATGTGCATGTACTTTTGTATATCTGTATATTTTATATAAAATGTGATACAATACACCCTACATATGGAAATATATAAATATTCCACAGAATATAGAAAAGGGTTTTACATATAGTAAATTCTTGGTAAAACTGTACTGAATAAATTAACAAGGATCATAATTGCAGAGCGTACAAGGAAAACAACTGGAACGCTAAGTATGATCAGTGATTCCCAAATTCTGCAATTAGGAATCAGGAAGCAAGTTCCAGTCTTGATTTCAGCTCTCTCTTGCTGGTGAAGGAAGCAAACCTGTTTGTGTGACCTACACAGTGATTAAGAAAATTTGGAATTAGAGGGCTAGGATTCGAAACAAAATAAACACCTAGGTTTCCAATTGCTTTTGAAATGTCAGACAGTCCGATCTCTGAGCCACACCCTCACGTGACATCATTCACGGGCAAGGGCAGCTGATCCTTCAGATGGAATGTACACTTTCCAGGGGGGCCATAGTCCCCATCTCCTCATATTGTCTTCCAAACAGTGAGGATTGGTGTCACTTGCATTTATCATCAAGGTCGAAATAGTGTTTTCCTTACAGTAAAGAAGAGAGTGAATTTTTTTTTTTTTTTTACAAGAAGGGATTTTATTATCAACTTCAGTTGTACATTACCAGATGCATTTTAACCCATGGACATTTTCTAATTGTACAAATGCAGCCATTCACTTGAATTTTCTTTTTTTTTTTTAATTTTTTATTGGGGTATAGTGGTTTACAAAGTTGTGTTAGTTTTGGGCATACAGAAAAGTGAATCTGTTATACATATATCCACTCTTTTTTAGATTCTTTTCCCATAGAGGCCATTACAGAGTATTTAGTAGAGTTCCCTGTGCTATACAGTAGGTCCGTATTAGTTACCTATTTTACATATAGTAGTATGTGTCAATCCCAGTCTCTCAATTTATGAGACTGAACTGTTTCCTACCCCCATGTCTCTGTCAAAAGCAGACACATGAAAAACACGTCAAGAGGGCTGCAGTTTCTCATAGCCAGCCTCTCTCGTTATGAGATCTAAGTAGGTGCTCCAGCCCTGCAAATTTGCAGACCCCGTCAAGCAAATCATAACAGCCCGGAGGCTTCCTTACACGTCCTAGTCATCTTAGTTTTTCTATGAAGATAAAACAGAGTAACTGACATGATGACGTCATTAGAACCGACACAGACCATCTGTGTGAATCAAGGGTTAGCCATTGACCTCTGGCTTACAGATCATTGTGTGGGTCCTGGGGACAGCTCGGGCGTGAAGGCAGAGCATGTTGGCACTTGCTGGAAGAGCACTGTCTCTACTACGCCAGTCTCCCTGGTGGTGTTTGTGGCACAGGTGCAGAGAGGAGATAGGGGTGCATCCCAACCAGAAGCACGCTTTAGGAGAGGAGGTGGTCCATGTGTGGCCCCAGAGGGTTGCTGGAGACTTGGAGACAACACGGTCTGTCTACCTCACTGACTGTAATAGTTCCACAAAGATGCCTACATCCTTAAATTTAGGGGTTTCCTCCTGAGCTAGTGTTCACTAAGTAGAACATAATGGCTCTCTGGGAATGGTTACCAGAGGTCATATAAATCTGCATGGTGGGAATTCCCTGGAGGTCCAGTGGTTCGGACTCCATGCTTGCACTGCAGGGGGCACAGGTTCTTTCCCTGGTTGGGGAACTAAGATCCCACATGCTGCGCAGTGTGGCCAAAAAAAAAAAAAAAAAAAAAAAAAATCTGCATGGCGATCTGTGCTGCCTTTTTTTTTTTAAGGTGACTCATTTTTACCCCCATGAGGTATTGTTCTGTTAACAGGCATTTGCATGATAATATCGATGTCAACATTTGTAATGTGAAGAAAAAAGTTTTGCTCTAAGCTCAGTAACGTTTTCACAGTTTCTGCAGGAGGCTTTTCCTCTGAGGTTTCAATCCCTGACCGAGTTTTCCAGTTTGTCGTCTTCTTCCTTCTGTGAGTCCTGCCACACGGAAAACATGCAGGGGAAGAAAATCTTTTATTTGAACACCCATACTCCCTGGATTCTCCAGAATGAGCAGCAAATACTTGTTCCTACCTGCTTTTAGAAATAGGTAGGGGTGAAAGGGTCTCTCCTTGCTGTTAAAGCCTCAAGAGAGCTTTGCCCTTTCTAGAATGAAATTGTGGCCTGAAATTAAATATTCTTACCTTTCCTTCTGAGGCGGTGTAGTGCAACCTGGGCTTTAAAATCAAGAGGACACCAGGTTCCATCAATTGCCAATGTATGATCCTGGGCCAATGACTTAGGGTCTCTGAGGCTCTGTTTTCTCATCTGTAAAATGGGGGTTATGATAACAGTCTTTTGGGATGATTTTGAGGATTACAGGAGAGAATGACTACAGTCACTACATAACCGTATGCAGTAGATGATGGTAAATTCTTAATAAATATCTACTATTATTTTTCAACTTCTATTTCTTCTTAGCCTCTCTTCTTTTTTTTTTCTCTTTGGTAAAAACATGTGTAAATAATATTTTCTCTCTCAAATTGCAATTTATTAAGAACCATCAAGAAGTGTGCAAACACAACCAACTAGGGTCCAAAGTATGATAAGACTGTCGTGTAACATAACTTTCTATTATTCCCCACTTTCACTTTCATATTCACCTTTCTGTTCGCTTGGGGGAAGATATTAGAAAAATGTTAAACAGCCCTAGATTTGAGAAGTAAGAGTAGAAAAATGATAGACAGTGAGGAATATCGCTTAGGGCTCCTCTCTCCAACAATTATTATTTTTTTTTAACATCCTTATTGGAGTATAATTGCTTTACAATGGTGTGTTACTTTCTGCTGTATAACAAAGTGAATCAGCTATACATATACATATATCCCCGTATGTCCTCCCTGTTGTGTCTCTCTCCCACCCTCCCTAGCCCACCCCTCTAGGTGGACATAAAGCCCCAACAATTATTATTCCTGCATATTTAAGTTATATTTCTATACATCTGTTTAATTGGGGAATATATTACAGTAGATATGTCACCCACCAGTCCACTCAGAACCCAGATAAAATCTCAAGCTGCTTCTACAAACACACATTATAGCAAATGCTACAAGTGGCACACATTTGCCAAATAAAACCGTTGTTTGAGAAAAACATTCTCTTTGGGCATATGACAAAGTACATGCATATCTTTCAAAACTGTTTCTTCTGCTGGTGAACCTCAAAGGAAAATAAGTTGTTTGGGTCCCGGGGGAAAGGTTGGCTGTTAGGAGGGTCAAGTCATCAGTAACTCCTTTAGTAGAGGCAAATGGGAAGAAATTACATTTGGAATGAGTCCTTTACAACATGATTTTGCTTTGCTCTTGGTTAGAGACGAATCAGTGAGTGTTTGTTGATTGCTTCTGTGTTCTGGATACGGAGGTCGATGTGCACATATACAGTAAGAGTCAAATTAGTGGGAAAAAAGAGTAAGCTCTGGAAGAGTTGGAAGGAAAGAAAAAGTAGTCAGCAACTATCCTGCGAGAGGTTTCACGATAAAGGTGAGTAGGGAGATAGCTCCATGGCAGAGATCTGGGAACACCAGGAAACACCAGGAAAAAGAAAAAAGCTGGAAGGTCCTTAGGGAACAAATTGGTGGGGAGAGGAGACATTTAGGCTTATAAAAAGCAAGCATGCTAAATGCAGTGTCGTGTCCTGCCTTGGATCCTGGGACAGGAAAATCTGGCGAAGTCTGGAGTTGAGTTACCTGTCACGTGCCAGTGTTAATTTCTCATGTATTTTTGACAAACATACTATGGTGACATAAGATGCTGAGACTGGGGGACTGGGTAAAGGGCATATGAGTACTCACTGGATTATCTTTGCAACTTTTCTGTAAATCTAAAAGTACCCAAATAAAAGTTTATTTTACGAAAGAAAATCAAGAGTGGGGAATACAGAGTAGAACGATACATTCGGTTGACCTGGATTTGGGGTAGGTGAGTGAAACTATAGCTGAGGTGGAAAGGAAGTTTGGACCATATTGAAAAGGGACTTGAATGCCAGGCTGAAGACTCTTCACCCTGGTAGAGAAGTGCTTTTTTGTTTTAAGCCAAGTAGTAATCTTAATGAAGTACAGTGTTGGGATGACTTAATCTGATATCTGGTAGAAGTGGGCAGGAAAAACTAGTAAGCAAGAGAGATGAACAAGTTAGAAAACTTTTTTGGGGGGAATCATTTTGGGGGAATATAGTATTTTATGACTGTATTTTCCCCTGGCAGCTTAGGGAGAAAATGTTAGCTGTTAGGAGGGTCAAGTCATCAGTAATTCCTTTACTAAGAAAATGGGGGGACATTACATTTCGAATGAGTACTTTCTGAGCATTAGAGAATATAGTGATGGTGGTACATAAAGGCAGATCTGTCTTCCAAATTTTTAAGGCTTATGAGTAGATTTTAGAAGTTGGAGGAGAAACCCACATTGAGTTGTGTTCAGTTCTGCAAGGGAGTGACCCAGAGAACAGTCATCGAAGGTCCTCCTTTTAGCAGATATCCACAGTGAGGAAGTACAAGGAGGGTAAAAAGCCTTGAAGGTAACTTGAGAATGAGGAGATTGAGGAGGTAAGAGAAGAGCCATGAGGATATGAAGCCCCCAAAGGCAAAGGGAGGAGAGAATTTGAAGGAAATGAGCATGGACCACATTGTTAAATGTAGCAAGATCCAGCAAGGTAGACAGGAGGCGTACAGATATCACTAGGGCGGTAACTAATGACCATCAAGGGAATTGTGTCACTGATGAGTTGTGTCACTGATGAAGACAAAAGCCAGCTTTTCACCAGATGGAGAAGAGAAGAAATAGAGGCACAGTGCACATCCCACTCTTAGAAGAAATTGTTTCTTTAGAAATAGAGGGGAACAAAAGATGTCAAATAATGGAGACATCTGTACGAGTCGTAATGCATTTTGTTGTTGTTTTATTTTAGTATTATTTTTAAAGACAGAGAAAGATGGGTCTTGTGAAAGAAGAGGAGAAAGGGGTAGGAAAGACTACACATGCTGGAGAAAGTAACGGAAAGGAAACAGTGTCTTTTAGGAGCTAGAAATAGATAGAAACAGGGCATCTGAGAAGGAGCTGGCTTTGCCTCAGCGGCCACCACCAGCATTTCTCATCTGGAGCTGTGATAGCTTCCAGACTCATCTGTTAATCTTGCCTCACCCGCCCCTGTGTATTTGCCACAGTTTAACTAGAATTTTATCATGTGGTACCCCTCCCCCTCTAAAAACCCTTTACACCGTTGTTCGTTGTTCTCCGGATAAAGATCAAAATCCTACGAGCCGTTCCAGCTTTATATGACACCATCCTCGCTCCTTACTCTCTGCTTCCACCCACAATGGCTTGTTTTCCATTTCTTGAAAGCACCGTGGTTTCCTCCTCCTGAGTATTTGTACAAGCAGACATATTCCCAAGATACTGTGGGTTCGGTTCCAGACCGCCGCAATAAAGCAAATACCACCATGAAGCAAGTCACAGGAGTTTTTGGGTTACCAGTGCATAAAAAGTTATGCTCACACTATAGTGTAGCCTATTAAATGTGCAACAGCATTATGTCTAAAAACAATGTACCTACCTTAATTTAGAAACTACTTTATTGCTGAAAAATGCGGATCATCATGTGAGCCTTCAGCAAGTCGTAGTGGTAACGTCAGAGATCACTGGTCACAGGTCACCATAATAAATAATGAAAAGTTCGAAATACTGTGAGAATTACCAAAATGTGACACAGAGACACGAAGTGAACAAATGCTGTTGGAAAAATGGCGCCCACAGACCCACTCCACGAAGGGTTGCCTCAAATCTTCGATTTGTATAAAACACAGTATCTGCAGAGCATCATAAAGTAATGCACAGTCAAATGAGGTATGCTTGTACTGCTTACTCTTTCTTGCCCTTCCCTTCTGTCTTCATCTACTCATCCTACAACTCTTAGCTCAATGATCAACACCTTAATGAGGCCTTGGACGATCTCCCTCAGTTCTCCCATTCTTATACTCTTTCAGCATCTTCTATTCTTTTGAGGTTTTGTCACAGTTCATTTGGCCTATGTGTGCACGGATGCATGCACGCACACAGAGTTATTCGATAAATGTGTGTCTCCCCCACGTAGTTGGAAGCAGCTCAAGCCTTTAGGGATGCCATACTGTCACCATTCATCCTCCACAGCCTGGAAACAGCAACCTGAACATAGAAGTTGCACATCTATTGGAAGTTGCTACAAAGATGAGTTGTCCACGTTCAAGTGTTTCTTTGGGACTTGTAGAAGTCCCCTCTCTAGCTGTCTGTCAAGGTCCTGATGCAGCTTGATTCAGCCCTTCTTCCCCAGGAGTAAATTTATCTCAGTCTTTTCTCATTTATACCTTCAATATGGCATATGCCAACAAGATATATAAACTCTCCTGCCTATAGGAGTGAAACAGGGACCCACTCTCCAGTTTGTCACAATCCCCTATTAAATACCACTCAGAGAAGTTATCAGTAGTCAGAAGGAAGTGGAATCTCTGCTTGTTAGCCTTAGCCTGACCTTGACAATTGTTTGACCATTTTACCGTGGCGGGGACTTAACAATGGTTGGCATGCAGGAATATGTTCTCAGTATTGTCATATCTACTAATTTTTGAGCCAATCAGCCCAAAGTCCTCCAGTCAGATGCCGTGGCATGTGGGAGGTGTCACTTGAGCCCTGGAATCCTGACTTCTTTTTTCTTGTGACCTGCCACTTAAAGCTTCCTTGCAGTAACGGGGACCCATTCTAAATGGCATTGCCTTTAATGTGCAAAACGTTTGTCCTCTTTAACTGACCACCTCTTAGAAACGGTTAGCATTGAGGGAAATTTTTTGTTTGGGAATAATGTCTGCCTCAACTTACCCATCGTGGACGAATTTGAAGCTGGAAGATAGATGCTCATTTTTCCCTGTGATAGCACCTGCACGCGTATATGGCTGTGAGGCTAAGAGCAGCGTTATTGTGAGTTGTATTTGCATCGTGATGTGAGAGGACAGTGGGTAAGTAGAAACCCGTTTAACACGTAAGCATTTTCTGAGGAAGGAGACTCTGTTCCTTTCAGCCCGTGCTATTTATCCGTCATTTCAGATCTGAAGGTTGAGTATGTTTCACATGTTATAACTAATTCTCTCATTGCCTTCGAGATCGCTGACTTCCGTCCACTGTCAGAGAAATGAAGAGTGAGGCTTTGGGTCAAAAATGAGTTCTGTGTCAGAAAAAGGAAGGAGAGGAATCTTGTTACTGACTGACAGCAACAGGGGGAAAAAATCTTCTGTGATAGTTTAGGGGGGAAACGTGAATCTCATGCAATGTGTTTCTGACCCCGCAAAAGTTATACGCGACTGAATTGGGTCATTCTGATCCATGAATGTTTTGTGGGGGGTTTTTTGGTTATATTTTTTTTGTGGTACACGGGCCCCTCACCGTTGTGGCCTCTCCCGTTGCGGAGCACAGGCTCCGGACGCGCAGGCTCAGCGGCCATGGCTCACGGGCCCAGCCGCTCCGCGGCATGTGGGATCCTCCCGGACCGGGGCATGAACCCGTGTCCCCTGCATCGGCAGGCGGACTCTCAACCACTGCGCCACCAGGGAAGCCCCCATGAATGGTTTTGACCCCATTTGAATAATATGGCTACTATTTGATAATATGGGTAGTAATGACAATAAACATTTAGGGAGTGGTTATTACGTTCCAGGGACTATGCAGAGGGTTTTCCGTGATTTATTCCACTTACTCATCCCTGACAGCCCTATTTACCGTTGAGAGAATTGGTGTTTAGAAAGCGTCAGTTGAATGCCTGAGTTTGTTCAGCTAAAAATGGGCGAACTGGGACTTGGACCCAGGCAAGCTACCTCCAGGGCCAGAGCCTTGACACCACCAACCAAGCACACAGATATTAACTATCGGGTTCATTGCACCTCCATCAAGACCTGTTGCTCCAAAGTCCCATCTCTGTCGCTTTCTGTGAGCTAAAGATTGTAAGTGGGTCACTCCTTTGAAATGTCCCATCAAGGAAACCACTGCCAGCCACCTTTTCCCCATGCAGTTCAGTCCACAGTGCAAGGCAGGTGTTCTGGTGGTTTAGGACACAGTCCTGAAGTGTTTGATAAGGGGAAGCAGGGGGGAGAGCTTCAAACTGTGTAGCACAGCACCAGGCACTGAACACCTCCTGTTAGCACAGAAGCCCGCAGGGACCAGAGTGGATGGCGGCCAGCCGGCACGGGACACGTGTGCGGGAAGCTCTTCCGGGCTGGGTGGCCTTGACCGACATGGGGCTGGAGCTCAGAAAGGAGCGGAGTTGGAGGGTGTGGGTAGATTCCAGGAGATCGCAGACGCCGCACTTTTGCCTAGGGCTGGCCCCGGCTTCAAAGTGAAACTTCCACGGGAAAACTAAATAAAGGAAAGAAAAGCCAAACAGAACAAATTCCCATTTAGTCAGCTGTTACTGTCCTCGGAGGTGCTGTGTTTATGCTAGATCTTAATTATGCTGCTTGTCAAAGACATCCGAAACTCTGCTGTGGTTTGTGGGAGCTATTTTATCTTTTCATCTTTACAGTTAGAAAAGGACTTAGTATGCTGAACCCTACCCTCCATGAGATTCAAACGTGGAGTGAAAGAACCTTTCTCTCTTCCCTGCCTCACTGTCCCCACCTCTGCACAGCCTTCTGCGACCACCTAATGAGGACGCTTTGTCAGTCAGCAGAACCTGGGTGGCCTTGAACAAAACTGCGAAGCCTAGGGCTTCCCTGGTGGCGCAGTGGTTGAGAGTCCCCCTGCCGATGCAGGGGACACGGGTTCGTGCCCCGGTCCGGTAAGATCCCACATGCCGCAGAGCGGCTGGGCCCGTGAGCCATGGCCGCTGAGCCTGCGCGTCCGGAGCCTGTGCTCCGCAACGGGAGAGGCCGCAACAGTGAGAGGCCCGCGTACCGCAAAAAAAAAAAAAAAAAAAAAAAAAAAAAAAAAAGAGAAAACTGCGAAGCCTAGGGGGGCTGTATGGGCCTCCCGTGTCCGACCCCTGTGACTCCCAGACCCCGTGCCTCTGTCTTCCAAGCCTCCCTCGACAGTGCTCATCACTCAGACGTTCTGGGAGAGCACTTATCTGTACCTGCTAGCCGGCTAGGCGTTGGGAGCATGCCTTTGGGGTAATGCCTCGGGGTAGTAGTATTAGGTGGTTATTTGAGATCGTAGATGCACAGCAATGTTTGTTGAATGACTGATCACACAATACAGAGTGTCCCTCTTCAACTCTCTTAATCCTTCAGATTAAATCAAGGAGAACATCTTTGGTTTGGTGTTTTTATCATCTCACTCTCATTTCATTATATCTCTTCTTACCTTTACTTTGTATTTAGGGCAGGTGATGCTTATTTTACACTTCTTGCAGTGATGTACAATTTTCTTTTCAACGAATGCATTTAGGCAGGAGAAGAAAATAGACGTACTTAAAGAAAACTTGTGAAGTCAGTGGTCGTACATGACAAAGCAAAGGGTGGGAGGGGAAAAGGAAGGGCTGAGTTTTGACAAACGCTTTATTCTAGAGGCCCTGAGTTATGCTTCACTCTGACTCAGCCTGTGAGATGCTATTCCTGCAAATCTCTTCTCAGACACGCATGTTTTCAGGGACTCTTGAAAATCATGGCACATTCTTAACACTGAGTGGTGAGTAGACCTGACAACATTTTCAGGCTCCTAAAGGCAGGATCAAAAGGAAGGTATTTTGGAGTAGGTACCTCCATGGTTCATAGAGTACCATAATCTATAACAGTGGTTTGATGGGTATCAGACTTAGGGGCAATATTGGCTTTGTTTTTCTTTATTAAAATTCAGATAGATTTTAAAGATTCTGAGTCCCACCCCCAGAGATTCTGTTTCAGTGGGTCTGGGGTGGGGCTGAGGGACGTGCATTTTAATAACTACCCCAGGTCACCATTGAGCGCTCCCAAAGGAGAACCTCCGCTGATAGGATTTGGTCCACGTTAGTACCCAGGGTTGTGTGCACATCAAAATGAAGCAATGTGTGGACTGCACCGTGTAAATATCAAGCCTTTCGGTGTAAAGAGCCCAAACCAACAGAAGACAAGTCACAGAATTAGAGCTTGTAATCATCAGTGTCAAGAATAAATTTCCAATTCATGCAGCGCTGTGTTCACCGAACAGCTACGTGGTTTGTCAAGCCCACTGGCCTCTCTTGACCTCAGGAAACCTTTCTGGAAAATTAGGATGATGATATTTACCTGCATGAGAATAACACACCTGGCTGGATGATCCATTTAGGTCCATTTTATCTGCCCAGTGTGCACATGTTCCCTTAAAAACTCACTTTCACTGAAGGCCGCTGATGTCATACAAGAACTTTCTCAGTTCCTGTTCGAGGCAAATCTTGAACCAGGTTCTCTTTCACAGATCAGAGGAGGACCACGCATTCCCCCCCCACCCCGCCCCAGTAGGAGCTTGACATCCCTTCTCTCCACTGAGCCTGACGAAGCTGCTTACCTTCTGGTTTCTACAAAAACCAATGGGCTTTGTCAAGGAACACCCAAGTCCAGCACGTGCTCTGATTTCATTTCTAATCACTGACAAGACCCAGGTGACTTGCTCGAGCCTGGCTTTACACAGAGCTCCCTTTCAGTACTGACGTTGTGTAACCAGCCAGATCCTGCCTTACCCAAAGCCTTGTGAAAATATCTTCAGCAGTTAACAGGCAGAGCCCGCAGTTAGAACATGCTCACTAGGCTGCACGGTAGTTTTCAAGTCTTGCAGCTCACATAATCTGCTACTTGATTTCCACTGAATTTCATTTCTGTTGGGCATCAGTACAGGAACACGGGCAGCCCTGTGGGCTCTGCCAAGGCCTGCTGCCTTTCTGCATGTTTTCCACAAGGCTAGGCCGACTGTAAACTTACACACCTATCCTGTTCATGTCTCCTTTCCCTCTTTGGGGGTCCCTTCAATCGCCAAACGAGGCTCTCTTGATCCCCTAGTGAACAGATTCCTTCAGGAACCAACTTAATTTTAGGTGACATTGTGACGGCTACACCCAGTAGTCCCTGTAGATGAATTGGCTGAGTTCTGGAGTTTATTAGATCTTCCTTTGTTCTAGAACTTATTTCTGTGGGTCTCCAAACCACTGCCTTGAAAAATAATGCTCTAATTCCAAATGATCAGATTTCAAATAAAGGCCTTTAGCCAACTAAGTATAACGCTTCTTCCCCCGCATCCCCCCCCCCCTATATTTTGAAAGCCCTGCATTTGGGGGAAAAATATTCTATGTCTCCAGGGTCGGCGCCCCGACCCTGGAGACATAGAAGACTGAGAACATTGGGCAATTTCGTATTTTGTAAAGAAATGATTCTAGCTGCTGAAGGAATCATTTATTTCTATTACTTTTTTTTTTTTCCTTGGGGGCTGGTTGTGAAGGAGCGTGTTGATTCATTCCTCAGTCGATGACTTAGTGCCTGGGATGTGCCTGGAAGAGTGTTAGGCCTTGAAAGTACAGCGATAAATCACACCTGTTTCATTCCCTAATGGAACTAACAGTGAGGAAAGCCAGTCTTCTGGACAGATAAATACAATGGAGCAAGATAAGTGGCATGAATAGAGCTCTGGACAGAAGGCAACAGGATGGAGAGAAAGGAACTAAGACAGACTTGACAGATAATGAGATCCTGTGTTAGGGGAACCCAAGAAAAGTCAGGACTGAAATGGGGGGAATCCAGAGATCCAGGGAAGCAGGAAGGAAGTAAGGCAGGTTGGAATCAAATATTGACAGGGGGTGGCAAATTGCCTCTTGAGAGAAGATTGTGAATCTGGCCCATATTTAAGGTCTACATGTACAGACTGGTGGGGCATGGTGCATGGGTACGTTAACCTAACCTAGAGAGCTGGGTGGGGCTGAAAGATAAGGAAAGGGTTGGGATAATGAAGTTGGAGAGGAGAAAAAGGCAGTAAGTGTGGGATCCTTTATGGTTCAAGACCTTTGGGACTTTAATGAGGAGTGCAGGTCAAGACTAATCACATCTTCACACTTAACATTTCTTCCAATACATTCGTGACCATTCTGTGACTCATCCACAATAAGATGAGTTACTAAGAGCATTAAATGACACGATGATGTGGAACAACCTCCTGAGACCTTAGGATGTGTCAAAACTTATTTTGACCACATTCGTTAAATCTCTCCAGTTCCTTTAAATGCGTGGTCTTCTTAGATAGTAATTCATTGAGATTCAAACTTGAAAGGTCTATCTTT
The DNA here is from genome assembly GCF_059928025.1 of Delphinapterus leucas. Classification (NCBI taxonomy): domain Eukaryota; kingdom Metazoa; phylum Chordata; class Mammalia; order Artiodactyla; family Monodontidae; genus Delphinapterus; species Delphinapterus leucas. The sequence goes on from NC_143131.1 coordinate 142,721,398, forward strand.
CTCCTTTAGGCATCTCAGAATATTTGTTGAAGGATGCCCAAGATGTTCCTCACAGCTTGAGATAATTATAGAGTTACACACTGGTCAAGGTACACATTGTTTGAAGCACCTGGTAGGAGGATTCTTTATGGCATCTTCTGATCGTTTAAATGGGTTCTTCTTGGTTCCCATTACAGTGATCAAGCACTCATGTTTGTTGAGTAATTGTAAATGCATGGCAGTGCAACTAATGTTGTCCAAACAAGGTTCACACCTACGAACCTTTATTCTTTCACTATGAGATTTTATTTCCTGGGATGTCAAATATTAACTTGCATGAGTCCTAGAAATGATGGCTTATTGACCCTGCGTAGTCAAAGAAAATCAAACGAGTGCGTGAAGGAACAGTTGCCAACTGCAGGCACGTACGAGCGGAGACTTCAGTGAAGACGAAGCTAAATACCTGATGTAGGAGGCGTTTAGGGAGAGCCTTAGGCATAGACAAGAAAAGTGGCAAATCAATAATTGCTAAAAATCACTACTTTGATTTTGTCAAATTCTCTACCTCTTACACAGTGAACATCAAATCTGCCTGCCTGGGTCAGATTTCTCTTCTGTGGTCACGTACCTGGGAAGATAGAAAGGACTAAAGAATGCACCGTTGTTCCCAGGACTTGTGGTCTGGCACATAAAATTCCACCAGTGAAGGGTCCTCTAGGAGTGGCGTCCTTTGCATATTCAGCTCCGCCCACCTTTGCCTGACTTACTTGCTGTGCTCCTTTGAACAGATAAAGATTTGAGAGTAAATTTTCATTAATGGAAGATTTAAAGAGTGTTATCTTGCAGGAGTGATCCAGGGAGAAGAGTCTTCAACAAAGACAGAAATGAACCAGTGGCAGGCTTGTCATTCTCCACTTTTCTTCATTTCCTAGAGCAGCTCTGCTTTCTGTGTTGAGATCAGATCACGAGTCAGGAAGCACTGGGTCCTATGGAACTCCAGATTTTCCCTTACCAAGACACGGATCTGATACTTTAGGGTTGGTCAAAGTAATGTTACTGTTTTGTTGTTGTTTTAAGATTTATTTTATTATTTATTTATTTAATTTATTTTTGGCTGCGCCGGGTCTTAGTTGCGGCACACGGGATCTTTCATTGAGGCTTGCGGGCTCTTTGTTGCAGTGCAAGGGCTTCTCCCTAGTTGTGGCGGGCAGGTTTTTCTCTTCTCTGGTTGTGGCACGCAGGCTCCAGGGCTCATGGGCTCTGTAGTTTGCGGCACGTGGGCTCTCTACTTGAGGCGCGTGAGCTCAGTAGTTGTGGCACGTGGGCTTAGTTGCCCCACGGCATGTGGGATCCCAACTCCCCGACCAGGGATCGAACCCACATCCCCTGCACTTTACCACTGGACCACCAAGGAAGTCCCAATATTACTGTTTAAAACAGAGGGAGGAATAAATATGATTCAGAGTTTAACTTCACCTTTACTTCTTTCCTCCCTTCCTTCCTTTATTCTTTATTTTTAGTTGCCATGTCTTTTTATGGAGGTATAATTGATATACCAAAAAATTCACCCATTGTAAGTCTACAATTTCACAAACCCCCTCCACAATTGGCTGATGGATAATCTTTTATTTGAAAACCATGGAAGCATGTTTTGTAGTATTTATTCTAAAAATGTATTTAAATTGATTTTTCTAACTTTTGTTTCACTATTATAATATAATTGCTGTGGCATGACATTAAATGGCGGGGTACGGGGGTGGGCGGGGAGATGGTCTTTTACAGCGATGAAGCCAAGTTTGCAGAGCTGCTCCATTTCACCATACTTTGATATCCCACACTGAGATCTGAAAAAGTACAACTTTTTGTGGATGGCAGAAGGGAGAACCCACTTCTTGAGTTATGTGTCTTAGACTGAAGTTATTAAGCCTTTAGTTGCCAGTAAGTTGGAACAATGATAGTAATCACCTCTGCTACTCATTGACCATATATTCTATTTTATTCTCTTTGCTACTCATTGACCATATATTCTATTTTATTCTCTTTGCATACATTACCTCATGTAAGCCCCACCCTGGGCTCTCTCCCTTTTTAAAGATTAGAAAACTGAGGTTCAGAGAGATGGAATGCATTTTGTCAAAGTCACTCCACAGTAGACAGCCAAGCTAGGAAGGAAACCAGGTCTGTCTCACTGCCCTGCCCCTCCTTTCAAGATTGCCCCTCATTCCATCTCCAGACAAATGAATCAAGGCACAGCAATCCAGGGGCAGCCCAGTTGTCAGAGGTCTGCTTCTAGTGCTAGGAAAGAAAAATTGAAAACACGTGACCCTAGGGAAAAAGGTACGCCAACATCACACTTAACAGCCATTCAAAAATGATGCGAATAGAAGAATGATTTAAGGCGAGAATCCTTATGGCTGTGGAAGTCCTGAGAGGTCCTTTGAGCTGCGCGGTGTCTGAGGCCCTGAGGGAGGGATGAGACTCTGTATGGACAAGCCTGCCTGACTCATCTTTGGTGACTCTCCACCTGGGAGTGAACTGCACAGATCTGTGGTAATGTGTGGGGAGGCATCATGATTTGCCAGCTTGAGTAAGCTCGGAGTAAGTTATGATTATATAGCAACTTGGAGGGTGTAAGAGGGGCATTGTCAGAAGTGATCTCTCCCTCAGCTAACCCTTCGATGTACCACTCATTCGTCACTTGGCACGTAAACAGTGCCTTGTATTAGATTGTTTTCATGCATACGTTTTATCACCTCTCCCCATGGTTCTCAAACTTGGTTAAGCACAATAGTCAAGGGAACCACTTAAGGCAAGAATAGGTTTCTGGTCCCCGGAGAAGCTTTTCATACAATAATCTTGAGTTAAGGCTCAGATACCTGTATTTTTATAAGGCTTTCCTGTGATTCTTAGAATGAACCACGATTCTTAAAATGAACAGCAATTTGCTGTTCTTTAAAATCGTTAAGTCCATAAGGGCATTTTGTTTCCTAGTACCTAGCAGAGAGCTTGGCACAAAGTTCAGTAGATATTTATTGACTGAAGGAGAGAATGAATGAATATTATAATTTCCTTGGGGTCAGTGATGATGTAACTTATGTCCCACAATGTTAGTAAATAGTGATCAATAACTATGTATTGATTGATTAGCTTTAAATCTGTTTTATTTTTCCTCTACCTTTGCTCAGCACTGGGGAAATGGCCATGAATTTGTTTAAAGTTTTGTGTTCCGGAAAACCTGATACCTCTTCAGCGAGGTAAGGTGGTGGGCGTAGCAGCCAGGAGTAGTTTCAGGAGTTCACTTATCCTAGAAACCCAAGGAGAAAACCAGTTCCCACACTTTGCGAGTTTATTTTGCTGTAGTACAGTGAGTAATTGTCCTGAGGGGACTAGATGGCATTGGAGAGTATTAATCTTAGATTTTCATTTCCTGTAAAATAACTTTCCACTTATTACGTTCAGTGCGAATACTCTGGGTTTCAGGAAATATGCATATTTTATCACAGACAGTCCTAAGTGTGCTCCCAAATGTATATGAAACTCAGGAGGTAAGAGGGGCAGGTGCAGGCAATCGAGTAAGTCAGGGGATGCCAGCCTCCGCTGAGAGGACTGGAGTTAAGATATAGAACCGAGTCACCTGGAGTCAGCACAGCCAGTACATCGTTGTCTAACTTCAGGATTGAGCTTCAAAAAATATTTTTAATAGGAAATATTAAATAATATATAATATTGATATGATATATCATCAAGCCCCTAAGTTCCAGATATTGTACTAAGCTCTTTTACACATCATGCTATCTAATTGATTCTTTACAAGAACCTAATGAAGTAATGTAGTGAATTACAGATGAGCGTCTCAACTAAGATTGGGCTTCAGAAAAGAAAAAAAAAGGTTTTTTGCTCATAAAACTGAAAAGGAGTGCAGGGGTACCTCCAGGCAAGTTAGATTTTAGGGGCTCAAATGATATCATAGGACCCTTGTCTTCCCTGTTGGCATTTTTCTGTGATGATAATGATGAGCAGCAGCAACTCCAGCTTACATCCTGGGAAGATCAATCCCCACGGAAGAGAAGACTCTTCCTGCAGAGTCAGGAAAGTCCACAAGATTACCTTCGCTTCCAACATCAACTGCAAAGTTTGAGTGTCCCCACCATCACCTTCCGTTTTGATAATTTGCTAAAAGGATTCACAGAACTCACTGACACCTATGATGCTCATAGTTACGGTTTATTACCATAAAAGGATACAGATGAAATTAGATCAAGGGAAGAAACTCATGGAACATAGTCCAGGGAAGTTCCAAAAGCAAAGCTTCCAGTCGTGTTCCTCCAGTACAGTCATGGGCAACCCCAACTTTTCCAGCTAACGGTGTGTGACAGTGTGCACGGAATACTGCCATCCAGGGAAGCTCTCCTGAGTCTTGGTGTCCAGAGTTTTTATTGGGTATCAGTCACAGAGACATGGTTGACCACCCACATGCTGACCTTCAGTCTCTAGTCTCTCCCGAGGTCAAGCTGATAACCTCATGGTCCAAAGCCCGCACCATAAATCACATTGTTAAACTCTCCAGTGTGGCCCAAGGCCCCCAGGTAGACAAAGACTCTTAACAGGCAGAATATTCCAAAGGCTTTAAGATCACTTTTCAGGAGCCAAGGACAAAGGCCAGACTTCTTTTTTGAGTAAGGTTAACTCTTTACTACACAATTCCCCAGCGATTCCAGTGACAGCCCTGGCTTCCACCGGGGTCAGGAGCCTATGCCCGAACCAATTGCCCTGGCGTGGAGATGAAATATGCCACTTGGCTAGGCTTAGCGACGGGGCCATTGAACTTGCCCACTACATAAAACAATAGCAAGGAGAGGTGGTTCTCCGAGAAAATCGGACATTGATCAAACTCTTTTCAGTAGTAAATAAAATGAGGGTGAAAGTCTGTGTTAACTCATGACAGGACTCCACAGGGTAAATAAAACACCAAATTCCTTTCATTTTGACTTCATGAGATGTCATTAGCAAGTCTATGAGAAAAGGAACTAAAGGTGACTGAATATAAATATAGATTTTTGAAAAGAGACAGAACCTCTTAAAATACGACATGTGTGATTTAAGAAAGAACAGAATAATGAAGAGTTGGTGAAGAGGCTCCATATGTGATTGTTTGTGCAGATTTCCCACCAGAAATGAGTTACCTGTCTCATTTCCCTAGAGCAACATGAAAACCACCTAGAACAGTAGTTCTCAGGCTCAATGTGCTTTAGAATCATCTGGAGAGCTTTTAAAGTCTGAATGCCCAGGTCATACCCCATAGAAGTGAAATCAGAATGGCTAGGGATGGAATACAGGCATTTGTAATTTTTTAAAATATCCCAGGAACATATGTATATGTATAACTGATTCACTTTGTTATAAAGCAGAAACTAACCATTGTAAAGCAATTATACCCCAATAAAGATGTTAAAAAATAAAAAAAATAAAACAAATAAATAAAAGATCCCTAGGAGATTCTAATGTGAAGCGGTTTGGAAACCACCATCATAGGGTATTAAAGCAACACAGACACCACTGCTCTGAACACTAGTTTCCAGTATGGTCAAGTTTCCTTGATTAAAAGAATACCACCCAATCACTAGTCAGAAGAATTGCTCTCCAGAATTAGCAGGATGCGGTGCAAAACCTAAGTTAGAGCTAACTGGGTTCAAACCTGGCTTTTATATTTTCTACGTGTTGGGTCTTGAGCAAGTCTCTTAGCCTCTGAGGTTCAGTTATGTCATCTGTGAAACAACTAGTAACTTCTACCATGTGGAACTTCAGAAAGAGAATATGGAGAGAGTACCTGACATAGCAAATATCAATTCCCTTTTTTATATCATTACATTTATTTTGAGAGAGAGAGAATGGAACCCCCTTGTCTTTTTTTTCCCCCTACCTTTCAGACTTTGTTGCTTTGTGTTTGTTGTGTTTTGTCATTTTTAACATATCTATGTACGGATTTAAAAAATATATCTCAGTCAATCATGCAAAATTTTGGAAATTTTTTTGTCATTAAATGTCATTGTTCCCTTAAGCATTGGGAAGGTGGCCCATCTATTTAGTCATTTATCCACGCAAGATTTGTTAAGTCTCTATGACAATATTTCAGCAATCCTAAAATACACTCACCTACAAAATAACTCATTGTTATCTTACGTGTGAACGAGAAAGGAGAAACCTTTGCCAATTAAAGTGCGACATGCCATGAGTTGCGATAAGAATTCCTATTTCATAAATGTTCAGAGCAAGGAAATGTATATCACAGAGTCAGTGAGATGTGGTGTCCTCCAGGATGCTAGGCATTAAGATATAGAGCTATACGTGATGCTGATTCAGTCATTGGAGGCCAGAAAGGACCAAGTTCCACAGATGGCTTCATCCTCTCTCCTTAGAAGATGGACTCTATTTCCATCAGGAGAAGAACATTTTTCAGACCTCTTAGGCCATTAAATACCATACTCTGATCACCATTTCACCTTTGAGAAATGCAGTGGCCAGTTTAAATGGTCCCCATTTTTAAATCACTTTTCTCCAAACGGGGTCAATTTTAAATGGCTGAACATCGTCCCACCTAGGGAAGGGAGAGTGAAAATGGCTCATTATTTCAGCAGATCACATAAGCCTTGATACAGGAAGGTAGGGGGTGGGAAGTTAGAGGGACTTCAATCTGATGATCACATGATCTTTCTTCCTCAAACCTCCCCATTCAACTGAAGATTTTGGGTTATGATCCCAAATGGGTCGAAATAGAAGCTTGGAAAAAAATTTACTGAATAGAGCCCTTTGCTCTATTCTATATATACTTAATACAGATATGCCCCATTTCTCTCTTCTTACATTAAAGCCAGCTTGCCCATAAATGTGCCTACATTTACTAGATTTTTTTTTTGGTAGCTGGCAAAATATATCCCCAACTGGAGGCAACGTGTTTGAAGAGATTCCGAGGGCAGGTGAAACATCACTGATTCTGACTCATCTCATTGAAATGCAATCTTTGTATTTAGTTTGGAAAATTAATTTTTTGTTGACAGAAAATAATCGAGGAAAAAAAAAGACGAAAATAATAGCCACGTCAAATCCAAATGAGAATCCTACTAATTGCATCTTGGTGTGCCATGCTGGGGCCCTTGTCCAATCAACAGAGCTTTTCTTTCGAGGGTAAGCAATTTAGAGAATGAATCGGCTCTGCTGTCTAATAGGAGGATGGGTGCCAAAGTTAGATCTTTAAAGGAATAATCTTATTAGTCCTCTTATTAAGGAAGCCTCTGCAGTGTGTAGACTTTGAACCTGCCTGATAAAAAGTAGGTCTTGTCAAACAGCTCACAGCTCCTAGTGAAAAGGTTGAACTTTGTTGGTTTAGATCATCCAATCCAAATGCAAACATGTTTCTAAGCTTCTGTTTGCATACTCGGGGAGAAAAAAAGACTTTCTCATTTTCCCTGACTCTGACACTAATAGGATTCCAAGGGGATGGCAGCTCCCACGGAAATTACTAAATCACTGTGTTAATGGCACAAGCAGAAAGGCAAAAGTTTCCTGCGTAACCTGAAATTTAAAGCTTCCCGTTGTCATTGTTTGGGTCCTTTTATTTATTTAACTCTTCATTTTTTTCCTCTTAATGGACCCTGGCCCTTCCATTTCTCTGCCGTTCTATCTCTGAGCTGATCCCGTCTGGAGGTCGTAAGGCTGAAATTTTGACAGCTTTGTCGTTTTCATAGCTGTGAGGGCTGATGTCGAGTTTATAGGATTACTGCTCTCCAGGAATACTTCACTACATAATCAAGCAGAAGGTCAAGAGAGATAGAGAAAGAAAAAAAAAGACTAATTAAATCAGGAGGGCTGACTTGTGCCATCAAACACGGGTACACCTTCAGGCAGGGCCTGATGCTCGTATCCAAGAGCAACAACTGGCCGCAGTCAGGGGCCGCACTTGTCCCAATGGACCACAAAGAAAAATGCCATTAACGTGAGTGACTCCTCGAAGAACTGGCTTCATTCTTTGCTTCTACCCTGCTATTAAGGCCCTTCTCAAATCAGATTAGGGGAAGGCGCAGTAACACAGAGCTTGATTAGCGTAATGGAAAGAGGGGAACCAGCTCTTGTCTTGCCTCTGCTGCTTTTGCTGCTAAGATGTGTGTGTGGCTTCTGAGCACTGGCCTGGTAAGTAATACAGCCAGACAGTAGTGCCCAAATAGAATTAAAGGGGAGTATGAGACTTAGTCTCCTGAGAACAGAATTGAGAAGAGCCTCACTCCCAGTTTTTGCATGACGGGTCCTGCAATAGTGAACCAGTCACCCTGTAAAATTGCCAGAGAGCCGAACTGCTTTAGTCCATTTTAGCTCAGCCTGTCCTGTCTGACACCTCCTCTGTGCCAAACCCTGGCAAGACATTAGCGGTTCAGCAAAGTCATAGACAGGAGCTTTGTGTCTAATAAGGGCGCAGGAGCAAATACGATAAATAGAAGGTGGTGTAATGCAATGATGAGGCAATTCTTAGAGATTTTCAAAATTATTGAGTGTGCTAGTCACTGTTCGGAGTGCTTTACAGAGAACGCGTCATTTAATGCAGAGGTTAGATTGTCATGCCTGGAGCACAAAGGGTGTGGAAAATCCCCCCCCCCCAAATGAGTGGTTTGCTTGGGTTTTGAAGGAAGTATAGGGATAATCTCCTACGTTTAAGAGATAAAAGAATGCAAGAAAAAACTTGTTAAATAGAAAAAACCTCAACTATAGAGGGTTAAAGTGTGACATAAGATGAAATCATCCAAGAACTGTAGTATTCCTGCAGCATAGAGCAAAAGGCAGGTGGTGGAGAGGGGGCTGAAAGTCATGCGATGGAAGTGAAGGTTTTGTCCTATGGGTGATGGAGCCACTGGAGGATTCTTAAGTAGGGATCATGTGCCTGTTTCCGTTTAGAATTGCTTCTGTCCCTGTTGAAGTTATAGCTGGGCGAGTTTGCCCCGTAGACCTCCCTTGCAAAAAACCTACCCCCGAGGGTGGGCACTGCCCTGGCAGAGGTCCCTGTGTACAACTCTCCAGGTTCAGACATCCTAACTTTCTATTTGTTGACTAGAAATGGAAGGAATGAAGATTTGTATTTTTTATTTATTGGTGAATGCTGCTCATGGAAACATAATGCTCCTGTATCAAATCTAATGCCCTAGGATTTCTTAGCAAACATTACCTTCTTTAAGCAGCAACCTGAGTGTATCCCACAAAGTGTCCGACTACGTCTGTGGAAAAGATGCTCCATGGGCAGTTGGCTGGAGCAGTTGAACTCCTAGCTGCGTTTTCTACCAGGCTTGTGTCTAAGGACGTCTGCCTCTCATACCTACAGGTTAAGGAAAACTGTCTTGCTGAGCGATGCCTATCTTTACTGGCCCAATAACATGACTAAGGACCAAGGCAAATGAGAAAGGCAGCAGCATGGGAGGGGGACAGAACAGAAGCAGTAATGTGTTTGTGAGCCACAGAGAGGTGTCCAGGATGGCACACAGACTGGTGATAGTGTCCCCAAGAAAAGGTAGGGCACAGGGGATGAGATTATGAGATAATATATCAGGCCAGAAAGTACACTAATTTCTTCCTTAACGATTTTGCTTCAGGTTAAACTCTCCTGCATGCTTCTGTGAAGCAGGTGCTAGAAATGCAAAGGTTTGCCTCCTGCCCTGAGAAGTCTCAGAGTTTCCTGGGGACCCTTGCTGTGGCCAGTGGCTCTTGTTCCTTCATGAGCAGGGCCTGGTCCCCTCCATTCTGAGGAGGGCTGTGTGCATCCCAGTTAGTGAGAATGAGGATGATGTTGTGAGATTGTCTAAGTCTCTGAAATGTGTCCGTAAGTAAAAGGAAAGCAGTCAAAACAGCGCAGATTAATGACTTGAAAGGTCTTCAGAGGATGGCGGACTATTAACGTCACTGCCCGGGGTTCTGAAAGGGAGTTGCTTTACTAGAGAGCTTGCCAGTTACACACACACACACACACACACACACACACACGCACGCGCACACACACACACACACACACACACACACACACACACACACAACTGAGCTAAGCCCTGGGAACCACCATGCTATGGTGGAAAGAGCAATGGAATGTTGAAAAAGCAGGGAGAATACATGCTTGCTGAAAACTTGGATTTTGCCTTGGAGCTTACAACCAGGGCAGCGTTCTCCCTCCGTACCCCCAGATGGTGCCAGGGAACAAAGCAAACCTTCCGTGGACAGGGAGCAGAGAATTGAGGCCTCCACCTCCCTGGCTCGGTCGGCAGCCCGGGCAGTAGCAGTTGGGAGCATCTCCTCCCTCGCCGCATCTCACGCTGCTCAGATTTCTTAGGAACAGGACTCTGTCCTCCCTGGTCACTTCAGGTCTGTGGAGCCTTCCTAAGTGCTAACCACAGTCAGCTTTCTAAATTGAGAAGGCAATGAATTTTTAAAGTCTTGAACTTGTGCTGTAATAATATTTCTTCCATCCCACAAATTACGATGCGGGAAGGCAACAGATGTGTTTTCTTATGACTCTGGGAACATGAAATATTGATGGGGGAAGGGAGCGTGGACATGGTATCGAGATTTGCCTACGATGAACGTAGCAGTTCTCATCCCAGCTTCTCATTTTCCACCTTTCTCTTCTGACACTTAGGACATGAAGAAAGCCCCAAACTCATATAGCCCAGGCTAGTTCAATGAAAGCTCTTAAAAAGCTGTGCAGGGAAATCTGTCTAAAAAAGTCTTTATCAGTCTCCAGGGACCAATTGCTAATGCAGCTAATACACATTTGATCTATACAGATGATTCTTCCTTTGTCCCCAAGGGAACCTCTACAAACACGTTGGATTTACATGGTGCCAAGCCCAAGCGGCCTGTCAGAAAATAAATAGCATTTTAACACCCTCAAGCATCAGTCCCCGGGATGAAGAGTAGCATGTGGACTCTTCTCTGAGTTTTCTATCCAGGCCATAGGACATAATCAAAACTTCATTTTTACAGCATTTCTTTTCCTGGTGACATTTCACTCTGAGGCACTGCATTCTGAAGAGGAGAAAGCACCTTGTAGTTCAAAAAAAGAAAAAAGAATAGTGTTTCATTTAGGACACTATTTCCAAACACACGTCTGAGTGCCATGTCGGTGTCAATGTGTGTGGTACAAAAACAAGACATCCTTAAGAGGCACAGAACTGATGTTTTTATTTTAATATTTATTTATTTATTGAAATGCATCTGAGGAGTTGTATGTATATACTCATAAGCACGTATATATATGTAGACATATATAGCTAGCAGTTCTAAGCTGTGATTTCATGGATATTACTAGCTAGGATGAGGCTGAAGTTAGAAGCAAGTCAATTTAAAGAAAAATGTTAAGTAACTGGAAGAAGCAGAGATTGGATGGAATGCAGGGGGCAACTGGGTAGAGCAAAGGTCCAGAAGGTGGTAGGAGTATGACTAACATTTGAGAAATGCTGATCTAGGAAAACTCCCCACCTGTTGAACTAATAGGAGAGTCAGGGCTAGCCCCACCCTTTCCCAGCCAGTGGTGATGAGCGGGAATCCAGTGAACTTACGCCCCCAGGCAGAGACACAGACCACACTGATGCCCTGGGGCTCAGTGGGATTTGAATCACAATTCCCTGTTGTCTGAAGTCTTGTCCTCCTTGTGGATTTAAGCAGAAAAGTGCATGTTCATGGTGCCCCAATTCAATGCGTCCTATCAACCCTCTTCCCAATGGAAGGATATAAGGCAAGATGCTGCCAGCCACTCAGGAGACACGCCTTTCAGAGAGGGAGTCCTCCAAACGAGTGGGCTCTGTCCAGGATTCTCAAGTGCTAGAGGAGAATGTGTAACTCTCCTAGGATGTATCTAAGTCCATGTTGGAGAGATTACGATGACAGTGCCTAGCTACTCAGTCTTCAATGTGTGCCAGGCATGGCCAATTAAGTCTAAACTTCAGAAGAGCTAGGTGGACCAGGCACCATTATCTTCCTGGTATATTTATACAGAAGCTAAAGTTAGGACATACACCATTCAGAGATTCAAAACCAGTTCTGTCTGAACAAGAGGTTGGACATGAGAGGCCACGCTCCAGCTGTGAACGCTTTGGGGAACAGCTGCTCCTATAACTGTGGTCCCGTCCACAATGGGCATTTGAACATCCTACAAAGGCTTCCTAAGAACAGTGCCCAGATTTAAACTTCCTCCCTGGCAACAGGCAGTCAGTCACAGACTAAGAAAACTTTGACCATGATCTTTTTTCAGGTCTGGCAAAGGGCGGCAAAGTAGGAGGATGGTCGGTGTGGAAGGAAGAGAAGGGAAATAAAATAATAAATCCATATAAATGAGAGGAATTTCCATGCTAGTGTTCTCTTCCCAGCTCCATCATGAGCCCTGACAACATTAGAAGAATCGCTTATCCTCCCTGATCTTCTTTTTCCCCACGTAGACTAATGAGAGATTTGGACTAAATGACCATCTAAGTCCCGGGAAAACCCTTTCAATCCATGTTAGGATGAGTAATTTATCTTGATCTTGCCTTTGATGTACAGCGGCTCAGGAGAGAGTTGGGTTCGAGGATGGCTGTGAAAACACTAGGAATACCTTACCTTCACTGGTGATTCAGTCTAAAAAGAGCCACATCATAAAATATCCCAGGAAGGGTTCGATAGGACATCTTGTTGTGGAGCAGAAAGAGAAGGCATGGCATACGAGCGACCCCATCCCTGCACTCTCTCTGTGGGCTCTGTACCAGAAGCCCTGCTGCCTTCTAGCCCAGCCGTAGCCTGCAATGCTGTAGAATCAACCAAGTTTCTGAATGAGCCTCTACCGACAAGAAAAATGCCGTCCTCTTCCTAAAGAGCTTAACTTGAACTTGAGGGGAATCCGATGACTTTTTCTTTTGCTTCATGGGAGAAAGTTATTCAGATGAGTATTACATGATTTCTGAATCTCCTCTGCCACTTTCACTTCTTAAGCCCCCAATTTAAAGGATACCCTCAAGCAATTGTTCTGCCTGATGGAAACAGGATGTAGGTGCCCCAGACCATCCATTGTATTGCTCTGGACACAGGGTAGTTTCTCAACCCTGCTGACAACAAGACACACCCATGCCTTTTAGGTAGTCTCAGGAGTACATATTTAGGGATGTTCATTATTAGGGATGAGGTTGGAGCTTCCACATGGGAAACAAAAAAAACAACATAGAATATAAACACCACCAAGAGTTCCTCCACGTTATTTACCAAGGAAGCCTGTGTCGTAAGATGAGCATTCGAGCCCCACACGTTGTAAAAGCACAAATGGCCCGGCACAGTCAGTTACCCTCAGATGAAGGAGACCTGGTAAGAGAAGAAATGTTCAACTTCATGCCGCCCAATCTAGTACATACCATGGAGGAAAAAATAAGAGAAATGTTAACTTAATGCAGCAGAATGTTGACTTGTATTAGAAAGCGATTAGCCGTGATCTGTGCCGTGACTAAAGCATGTTACAACTTGATTTAGCTGCTGTGTTTCAGAAGAACTCATAATTCATGTTTCAACTGGAGAAATAGCTTCAGTGAACGATGCAACATACCGCATTTTTGTTCAGGTGGTTTGACAAAAAGCAAAAGATGGAGTTGTTTGAAACTGGAATTGAGAAAGGGATCTTAACGATGTCCATGCAATCCAGCCGTTCCTAGAGATGTAGTAGCAGTTTGTCTGGCTGTTTCTTAGTAGTGAAATGTTGTAGAACCTGCTTCTTTTGAAGATTTATAATTTTGATAGTTCTTGTTTATGTAAGCAAGAAGGAGTGTGGTTAATACTTCAAATAACTGCATATTAAGGACCTCCTGTGTTTGTATATACAGAAGAGGATACAACGATCTGTTAACTAGATCATTAGAGAAGAGCTACATGGGTAAATGTCTCTATTTTTCAAAGATATTGAGAATAACTTGTGTATGTTATCATCCATTGAAAATGCAGCCTTTATAAAACAGGAAGAGTTTGAAGTATTGCCTTTCTCATTCAAAAGGCTTTAAAACCTTGATCGAAACCCTTAGATAGTAAAATGGCTTAAGGAAAACTGTGAAACCTCATTTATGGAGAAACTTAAAATTTAAAGTAATCACTTTCTGAAAAAAAAATTAAGTTCATCATGAAGTTAAGTATGGGTCCTACACACACAGTATTGAAGTAGAAATACTGGATTGAGTCAAAACCAATGTATTGGACAGTGAAATAAAAACCTGAGTTCCATTGGTTTTACCCTCAGCCTTGCAGGGGGATGGAAGGAGCATTTGACAGGATGTCAGACCCATAGGTTCCAGTTGAACTATGCTGGGTGACATGAAATTGAGAGTCCCTTAATCTCTCCATTCCTCCTTGTCTTTTTTTTTTTTTTTTTTAATAAAATGCTAGCTCTGTATTAGATTAGAGGTTCTCAATCTCTGTTCCTTTTGTGGCTTGTGGAAGGGGGGGTGTGGATAAGTGGATGGAAGGTTCTAGAGGATGTGACTGCAGGCTGCTTTTTCTTCCGTCTCAAGTGGAGCAGTCCTGCTTTGGATATCAAAGTTCTGAAATAGTTTTAGTTTACAGTTTAATCAACAGAAAGGTATTCAGTTGATTTTTAAAGGGCTGGAATTCCCTTTTTAAAAAAATAATGTCTCACAATCCGCCTCTTAATACTCTCAGTTTTTATACTCTCTTTAGTTTTTATTGACATCTCTGTCATGGGGCAACTCATCTGAGCAAGTTTATTGAGGGAAACGAGAGCGATAACTACAGCACTTGGCACACAGATTGTCAATAACAATCCAACTGTTGGGGGAGCACTTAGAGACGGGGCTCGGGCGTCTGTGAACCAGTCACGGTCAGTTTTGTGCCACTGAACCGATAAGCTTTTGAAAATTCATAGACACCAAGGTTAATTGTGAGTTCGCAAGGTGCCAGGCACTGGGTTAAGCCCTTGACCTTTCTGACTGAATCCTCAAAATCCCAGAAGTGAGTCTCACTATCCATAGTTTCCAGATGAGAAAACGGAGGCTCAGGGAGGTTGAACAGCTCGTCTGAGGCCACAGGCTAGCAAAGCACTGGTAGATCCTTGGGTCTCGCCCACACTGCAGCTCTGGTGGGCAGCAAGAGGCTCTCAGGGGGATCCTTGCCAAGATTTTTAGCCTGAGGTCAACCTCTAAGTTGATGATTGCTTAGTTACTGGAGAAATAAATGATATTCTTAAATAATCTTCCTTTCAAAGAATCGTCTCTGTTCTCATCTCCCTTGTTAGTTGCTTCTAAGTCCTTTCCAACAAAAATTACAGTGTTGGTTGGATTCCTTAGTGGAGAAGATGAGAGAATTCACTTCTAGCTGAGAGCACAGTGGTGCCCATGTATGGCCAAGGCCTCCTTAAGGGACAGTGGATTGGATGACCCAGCGTTCTGGATCTAAGCAGCCAGTACCCTAATTTGAAATCATCCCATAAGGTAACTTGTATCTGTTTTCCATTCACCAGATCTTTGGGTGCCTGGGTTCTATCATTTTGTGGTATGTGAATGTGTGCGTGTGTGTGTGTGTGTGTGTGTGTGTGTGTGTGCTGTCGTGCTCCCTTTCATCTGTTTATGGTTGAGGAAAGCTCTGTTCTTTGTGCACTGGAGCAAATTGCTTTGCTACCGTGTGCATCAGAGAGTGGGTTTGCCTGCTCCGGGCTCTGCTCCACTGACCTACACTGCGTTCTCTACCGTTGTTTCCATCTCACACACCAATTTTCCACCCAAGATATCTGAGTGGGGTTGGGCTAAGTCATTGGAAGTGACAGTCACTTAAAAAAAAAAAAACTGACTCAACACAGGAATACACGTTCAAAGGAAGCCTTTGGAGAGAAGCAGGTCGCTCTTTTCTCCTTGTGTTCTTGGATGAGACATTGCCTTTCCCCCAGCCGACTCCTTGCCTCCATAAACTGACTTCACTGTGTGGTCCTGCCAAAGGTGGTTTCACTAAGCAGTGCCTGGGGCTTTCACAAAGTGAAGTCACCTCTGCCTGCCAAGCAGGGACTTTTTAGCTGGAGACGGGGGGAGATTCATAGCCTCTTCACTACTCCTACAGAGGAGGAAGTTGCTGTCATCAGCCTTCCTCTGCTGTACCAGCGTGCAGTACGTTCTGCCCGCGAAGAGGCCCGACTCAGAACACTTGGCTGAGCTATTGACCAGAAGGGAAATGGCAGACCACAACTTGGAGAGTTGTTCGTTTTGCTAAAGAGGAGACTTGGGGACAGGATCGTTGCTCAACCTGGTTACATCCGTGATCTTCCCATCTAGAACTGTGACTTTGA
The DNA here is from genome assembly GCF_059928025.1 of Delphinapterus leucas. Lineage (NCBI taxonomy): Eukaryota > Metazoa > Chordata > Mammalia > Artiodactyla > Monodontidae > Delphinapterus > Delphinapterus leucas. The sequence goes on from NC_143131.1 coordinate 142,737,701, forward strand.
TGGGGCACCAAGGAGCATTTGCTGGGTGAGCGTGATTGCTCTTCATCCAGCTTGGAAGGTTAGTTGTGTTGCCAAATGCTCCTTCCTTCCCTTAACAGCCCATTGGAAATCAGTCTTCCATGAATTCATCAGAATGGTTTCTTTGTATCGCCTCCACTTGGCTGCTTCCATATCAATATCCCCAACCCAGGGAGGCCACTTGCCGGGTGTTCCCCAAACTATTATCTGAACCTTCCTCCCTGGAGTGTCTTCCGCCCACTCCAAGGAAAGTGTCCTTTTCCCTCCGCTCATTTGCCATCGTGACCATATTTCAACGCTGTCTTGGCTCGTAAGGGATGAGCTGGGATACGCCTCAAAGTGCTTTTGTTTCCTCTGAAAGAGGTTGAATCTGGGAAGGGGGGGGTAGTGAAGAAATATGTGTGGGGACGGTTTAATTGTATCCATGAGGATTCTTAGTAATCAGGATGCCAGTGTGTGTTTTCCAGAGCCTAGAGCGGACATAAATAATGTAGCATACCTCACTGTGCAGGCTTGCTGAGGAATGCTGATGGGGAAGCCAAACTGGGACCTGAAGCTCCCGGCTCCCGGCACAACCTTTAAAAGCCTTTTATTGAGTCGTAGTTTGGAAACAGCAGTCAGGGCCTTGGCGGGCCGTGTATTCCAGGAGAAGCCGAAGGAGGAGGAAGTTTAGAGGAAGCGGCCTCACTTGGTTTTGGGAGAAAGAACCTGGTGCAGCCTGGATGGCTCCAGTGAACGACTGGTTAACTTCTTTCTGTTTTCCTAATCCCCAGAAGGAATAGGACAGCCCCGTCTAGTCCCTGAAAGCCTGGTAAGTGTGCAGCTGTTGCTAACAAGATATGACTGGCCCCTCCAACATAGTTAAAAGCATCTTGCTAGCCCTTTAGAGCCTCTTGCCTTAATGGTAAGAGCCAGATGAGCTTTGCAGGACAGCTAACCCCAACCTGAAGTCCTGCAGCTTAAGCTCACTGACAGGAGAAGTATGCACTAGAGAGAGCCAGAGGGACCACGAACGCCACACTTCATTTGCAGGAAGGAAACAAATGTGTCTTTACGTGGGATTTTTACAGGAGGTCTGCCCAGCCAAATATCCAATTGAAGCATCTTCCAGGTTTTGATTTAAAGTGTAACTTAAGCCTTGTCTTGGCCACAAATTATAGAAGTGAGGGAAAAGATGGGTGGGGCGGTGAGGAAGATGGAGTAGAGGGATGTTAGAAATAATTCTCTGTTGTCGATATTAAGGGACAAATTCTGGGCATTCAGTAAAAAGAAAGGCAACTATTCCTTGCTTATACTCTGGTGGTTTAGAGAAGGACCTCAGGGAACGTTTGTTTTTCTTTGTTGTTTTCTTCGTTTGCTTGTTTTTTGTCTTTCCTTTTGATTAAGGCGTTTGTGGTCTAGAAAAGAAGATTAAAGCAGGATCCGTTTAATTTATTCAGTTTGCCTCACAGACATGAAGTTTCAGAATGGTAGGTGTCAAATATATTCTTACCTGTTGGGGAAGTAACTGGGAGCAGGGTTCTCAAACAGGAGATCTGAGCAAAGATGTGTTACCCAGTCGGGGCTGTTTTATGTTTTTGGCCAGTGATAGGAGCTGGTGTGTTGACAAAGAGAAAGTATAGATGTCAAGTTTGCTTGGACTGGAAGGGTCTGTGCAACTTGCCCTTTAAGAGATGGTCTTCCTGCCGTTGCTGGTTTGACAATGATGGAACCTTGTTAAAGTGGGTTAAGCTATAACCCACTTAAATTGACCAAAAAAAAAAAAAAAGTATAAAAATATTCAGACACTTTCGTCATGGGACATGAGTATTTTTTTCCCTTTTAAGTTGCTACATAGTTGGTAGGGGTTTTTCCCCCATTTAAAAAGTAGTATCCAAATGTGTTTTATAAAATAGTATTTGGAAATTTTGTTTGTGACATGATCCTATGGACGGATTACTAGGAACTCAAGAAGTTGCTTATAACCATCCCATCGAACTGGTGGAAAAGGAGCAAGGTTTTTTGTCTGAGCTTCATTTCACACACCCCCACCCCCCGCCCCGCCAGCAGTGCCCATGCTTTGTTTACCTGCTGCTTTATGACGTTCCATGAAAACTTTTATTCTGTAATGACAAGAGCTCTGCGCGCTGCCTCTCTGCTTGTGCAAACACATTCCTAAATCTGAGCTGTTGTTTTGTCTTGTTCCGTTTACCTTGTCAATTTCTGTCATCATAGAAAAGGACACGGGCAGGGGCAGGCTATTGAGGTTTCTTTAGTTTGAGAGTTCTTTAGTCTGAAAGATCTGTTTCAGCAGTTTTCTAGCAAGTCTTCCATTCTTTGGACAATCACATGCCCATCTGTGAAATGGGCTTGAGATCTGACGAAAACGTAATACCTCTGCCCTCTGGAAGCCTCTCAGTCATGGTGGTAAATATTTGAAAGGAAAAAAATTGTAATAGAGAATTAGCTAAGGGTCTCTTAGCAAGCTGTTCTCTTTGGGCCTGAGTTTAGAAACGTTGTAAGCACCTAAAAACTGTGTTGCTTGTTGGTTTTTATTCATAAGCGCATTAGGAGAAAGTACATTTTAACTGCAGAGAGAAATACAATACTTCTAGTAAACAAAACTCGGCTTTTATAACCTAAGGAGTGACCTGGAGGAATGTGAGGGATTGACAGAAGGCCCTGGTTCTCGGGTGCAAAGTCATGGCTTCATGTTTAATTTAACAAAACATTAAACATTTCATGTTTAATTTAATGAAACATTAGAGCACTAGGATTTGTCACCTTCATGACAGAATGTCAGAACTGTGGGATAGTTTCAGAATATATGTTCCTTCTGCAGAATTCATGTGGGACACTGGAAGTGTTTCACATCCAAAGACCTCTACTTTTTTCTAGGGCTCTTTGTTTCCCTCTCATCAAAGAAGGAGAAGCAAAAATGCAAGTAAAACAAGGAAAACACCACCACATTAGGCATGCACTGCTAGTCTAGCTAATTTTAGGGGGGCTATTAGCAGGCGTTTAGGCAAATCTATTAACATTTAGCGTCAGCACAAACGCAATCACATTTCTACTTCTTGTGTTTCTGACAAAATAAGCACAAGGATCTTCAGGACAAGAAGAGAATGGATGTTGCCATCATTTGTTACATAGTAAACTTTTTATTTAACCCACTCAGGTTTTTTAATGAACTATTTAAGAAAGTGGGGTGAGTTATTTGGAAAAACTGAAGGAAGTGTATCCATTTGATAAAGATTATTACCAATGAAAGAGAAGAAACCCTTTGTATGGCATTGCTTGCCAGTACAGTCTTCTGTTCTTGGTGGGGAAAATGTGGTTGCTGGTTGATAATGCTACTTTGCCTTTGGCTTGTGATGGAAATTTTCCGTTTTTGTATTTCAAAGTGCTAAAATATAGATGTGTCCTACCACTCTGTCCATACTTTGCAGAGTGGTGGGGCTCTGTTTTCAACTGATGCTTTCAATGTTTAGCTCCTTTGGATAGAAAACAAGAATTTATGTTTGAGCCATGAAGGTGATGACCAATTCATAAAACGTGTGTATATGTGTACAGATATGTATTTATACAAACACGCAAACACATATATGCACACAACATACGGGCATACAAAAGCCCCACCCCCCCAAATTCTGCCTCCATTCATTTGGATTATCTCTTGCCCCATTTCTGGAATGTTTTTATAAAACACAACCAGCATAGAATTTTGCAAGTACAGTATTTGGTTTTATGATGGCAGGAGTACAAATACGTCTCCACGTTACCATAGACTCAGCCTGAATGTGTGTGCTTCTTCATGCGCCTTGAAGTGGCTGAGACCAGATGCTTCAGCGAGAGATGTCCTATTAATGCAGTTCAAAGGAGCATATGGCAAGAGAAGAATCGTTACGATGGTGACTGACCTGAAGAGCAAGTAGCTTTTTCACCTTTAAAAAAAATGGTTTTAGGGCTTCCCTGGTGGCACAGTGGTTGAGAGTCCGCCTGCTGATGCAGGGGACACGAGTTCGTGCCCTGATCCGGGAAGATCCCACATGCCGCGGAGCAGCTGGGCGCGTGAGCCATGGCCGCTGAGCCTGTGCGTCCGGAGCCTGTGCTCCACAACCGGAGAGGCCACAACGGTGAGAGGCCCGTGTACCGCAAAAAAAAAAAAAAAAAAAAAATGGTTTTAACCCTCTCCTAAGTAGCAGTGAATATTTTCTTGAGTTGAATAATATATATTTTTTAACTCTCCTGGAGGTTGCATTCTGGAATGGGGGTGCAAAGGAGTAACCTGGACTGCTGGGGAGCCCTATTTCCTTTGGCGGGGATTGGGGAGTCGGAAAGACCCCTGGGCCATGGCAGGAAGAATGGTCTGTGCTTACTCACCACCTGCTTACCAGGATGGCCTTTGGGTCCAAGGGCTGATTTCCAGCAGGGTTGGGTCGGCTTATCTTGGACTGCCTGGATGGCACCCCCTGTCCTCTTCCCCCAGCTAAGGAGGCATGCTGGGTGTTTTACCCTTCTCTGACCACCATCCTAACCCACAGAACTGTGGGTTCTTCCCTTCCAAAGGCCTCTTTTGAGGCCCGTCTCTATGCTGGCACTCTGACAGGCACTGGGAGGAAAAGCAAATGAGACATGGTCCCCAGCTTGGAAAAGCTCCTGTCTCATGGGGAAGGGCTGCCAACAGAAAGGCAGAAAGCGTAGACTTCGGTGCTGAGGAAGGAAAGCCTTGCGCGGCGGCAGGCACCAGGTGGGTGCAGAAGAGAGGGCAGCCAGTCGTCAACAAGAAGGTCAGGAAAGGCTTCGTAGAGGCCTTTGATCAAGAGACGTAGCCTGGAAGGTTCCCGTGGAAGATGTGAGGCAGGGCCTTCTGGGTCCTGAAAATGGCCAGCAGTTGGCAGATCAGGGAACTTCAGATACTCAGTCCAGGAAGGCCGGTACACAGAGCAGGAGGAAGGCAAAGGATTGGACTAGAAAGATGGGCAGAGCCCTCATCATGAATGCCGTTACATACCATCCAGTCTGGCCTAGCATCTCAAAAGTGTAAAGCAGCCAGGCTATTCATGGCAGTAAGCACAGCAAGGGCCGGACATGGGGGTTATGGGAGAGTCCCTAAGGTCTGCAATTTCCACGTCTAATTCAACTTAAAAAAAAAAAAAAAAAAAAATTGCGCTGGCTGCCACTGTGTGTACCAAAGAATTAAATGTGAAGGTCCCAGATGGAGCCTGGGGTCTACGAGCTGGAATCCTTTGCACGTGGACCATAGGATGCCTGCAAAGGGATTTCTTCCTCTGTCTAAGATCCAACTTGCTTTTAATCTGGAAAGATTTTATAGAGGAGCTTTTACATAAACAGTGTGTTTCGAGACACAGTGTCTCCAAAATTCTGTAATTTCCAAGCGCCCTCACTTGAAAATCTGGTTGGTGGTGGTGGTGTGTTTATGTTTACTGGTGGATTTACATGTATTTATATAATGGTGGGTGTGTTCAGATTCCTTCACAGAGTCAAAGCTTCTGGAGGTGGAATCAGAAATCCAGGTTGAAATGCCGACTCTGTAGATAAAGATACACACAATTAGCCTGTCACAGCTAATGAGGGCTTTTTCGCTTAGCCCACGTTGTAGGAGGTTTGGGGGCTTTTTGCCTTTGTCTTTAACTTTTTAATCTTCTCACTAGCAATTTATCTTTCTACCCTACGGTCATGGCAGAGATGCTCCCACTTCTGTTAGAAAGCCCTAGCAGGTTCCATGCTACCTTTTGAGAATGCAGCCCCCCACTGAGTGGGGTGGTGGAAGGGAGGCTACAGGTGATCACCTTGACCTTGACTCTCTGCTACCACTTGACCCGCATCTGGCCCCAGGCGGGGAAGGACTTATGCCTCCGCGTGGCAGTCTGTCGGCTGCGTGTCCCAGGGAACACTGGTCACAGGATCCCATCCATCATCCCACAGGCTCTGCCTCCCAGATTGGCAGGGCTCCCTGTGCATTATGAGCCAGGCTGGTGATGAGGGACCCGGGTGTGGGCCCTGGCTGCTTTGCTGGTTTTGAGGCAGGGCGCTGGAATTTGTGTTTGTTGAAGTGACTGAGCTCTCCGTGTCCTAATTTATCTGTCTGCAGAGTGGATGGTAATACTTCTTGTGGGAATAGCGTTAATAATAATTTAAAATTTGGCCAAGGGGGCTTCCCTGGTGGCGCAGTGGTTGAGAGTCCGCCTGCCGATGCAGGGGACACGGGTTCGTGCCCCGGTCCGGGAAGATCCCACATGCCGCGGAGCGGCTGGGCCCGTGAGCCACGGCCGCTGAGCCTGCGCGTCCGGAGCCTGTGCCCCGCAGCGGGAGAGGCCGCAACAGTGAGAGGCCCGCATACCGCAAAAACAAACAAACAAAAATCTGGCCAAGGTATCAGCTCAAACCCTAGTCCCACAAACCAGCCACAACTTCCGTGAGTTCCCCGGTTCCCTGGACTTGTGCTCACGTTTCCTTCCCAACACCTGCCCACCAGCGCCCGGGGTCTCAGAGTTCAATGGCCTATCACACCAGCACCTGTTCCTTTCTCTCTGCTCCATACTGATCCAGTTGTAGAACTCAGCCCCTTTCCCCTGGCGCGTGCAAAAAAGGAATCACCAAGTAGCAAACAAACACATAAGCAAACGCGGTCATCCACCCAAGCCCTCTGTGCAGAGCAGACTGTACTGAGTTTGGGGAAGAGGAAGAGTTTCTTTCCCTCTCTCCCTCTCTCTCGACTGGCCATAAATTCAAGTGTCCCTCCCATTGTACCTACACAAACAAAGCAGGTCAGCACTCCCCACCTCTGCCCCCAGAGCCAGTGCCCTTGGCAGTACGTTGACAGACAGAAGCCAAGTCTATTCCAGACTTAGCTTTTCTCTCTATCCCAACAGGCTTTGCCAGAGGAAGACAGTAGTGTAGAGATTTAGTTCCCCGCAGATCTGAATAATGCCATTTCCCATCACCAACCTCCAAGCCACCAAAAAGGGAAAGCTGCTATGTGTTTGTTTTAAATACGAGTTTTTCTGACACATAACAGTGCATTATATATTTCATTATGCTTTTCAATGCCCTTCCCCCAGGGATGATTGATTGATTGATTGATTGATTGACTGATTGATTGTAGAGGCAGTGTGGCCAAAAGGTAAGAGCACAGACTCTGGTGCTCTGTCCCTTACTAGCTGTGTGACCCTGAGTGAGTTAAAGTTCTCTGAGCTCCAGGTAAATGAGGGATAATCATGGTACCTCTCTGATCCCTCTTATGGGATTCAATGAGATATTATCTCAGAGCCCAGCACGTGCAATGGTTATTTCCTCTGTACTCATTGCCCTCATTTCATTTTGATCTGAATTTTATGATCAGATTGTTCCTTTTATTTCCAAAGAAAGAAGAAGAATTTTCTTGAACCTGGTAGGGTGCTGGGATTCTGGCAGAATACACGTCAGCCCACCACGTGGAAACTGACACAGCGTTACTGGCCTCCCTCTGTTCAAGACGGAAGCAGGCAGTTCTGCTGCTTTCCTGGGAGCAGGCTTTTGGGTTGGTGCCTGTTTCTCTGCAGTAACCATCTCTCCTACCGCTAACAAACCCGAAGTGGTTCAGAATAACTGGCCTTAGCAGAACTTTTTTTTCCAAGCAGAGTATTACTAGAAATGCAAACACTCAAAATTATCTCTTTCATCTTAGGTGGCAGAGAATCTGATTGTTCGCACTTGGTTTGCGTCCTCAGAGGGCGGGGCTGGCACGGGGGCAAGGACAATTAGGGCAACTAAATTTTAATCAACAGTTTCAGTGACAATATTGAATTAAAAAGTTACTAGTTACTAGTTAGAGCGGGGCTTAGCTCCTACACGCGCAGATCAGTCATTCTGTGGTGATTAATATCTATTCAGAACAGAGAATGTATTATGGATACTAAATTATCATAGGAATGAATGCAGTCTTTTTAAAGGGCTTAAAATATGTTAATAAATACAGTATTCCAGCACCTGCAGCTCAAGAAACTAAAGTCATTAAAGATGGATATAATTATATTTATTATTGCAGGGATCTAGGTGGGGGGAAAAACAGTTTAATGAGCATGAATGAAACAGGGGTTCTTTATTTAGAACTTGTTACCTAAAGAAACTGTTCCCTTTGAGGAGGTATTTCATAGAACAATTGAATTAGAAAGCTATACAAAAGGTAAATTAGAGACAATAATATTCTAAGTTTTGGGCAGTGAACTTCAGAGGTCCACTGGGGATATTGCTAAACTCTCCAATCCCTTCTCATTGAACTTGGCATGGGCTTCAACGTCCTCCACCATGCCTGTCACCCCCCCAGCTTCAGTTTCCACCACCTTCCCATTTATGCTCCACCGGAGAGCCCCACCCTCCTTGCAGTTTCTCAAACACACCCAGCTCTTGCCCACCTCAGGGCCTTAGCACATGCTTTTACTTCAGCGTGATGTTTATTTTGCACCACTTCATTAGGACATCGCCAGCCTTGGTCCCAAATAAATTTTCATTACCAGTTCATTGAATCCTCACAACAGTCTCATGGACTAAATCCCATTGTCGTCCACATTCTACACACAGGGAAATAAGTCAGAGAGAGGCCAAGGGCCTTGCCCTAGGTCCTGCTGACTTGAGGTCTTCTCTTTGCCACAAAGTTTTGCTGCTGCTTTGTAGGGTTGGCTACTACCATCCCTCAGCTCTCAGCTCAGATGCTGTCCCTGACAGCTTTATGTCAAGTCACCCTCCCCCATTTAATCTTTCGGGATCCAGTTTATCCTTTGCAGTGCATATTAGCACAATTTACAACGGTGATATGCACGTGTATTTTTTCACTCTCTGGCACTACTGTCACGTCCATGAAGGCAGCAACTGTTTGTGTTTGATGCTGTATCCCCAGCCCTATTCAAGTGACTGACATTTAACACGTACTAAATAAATATTTGTTTAATGGGTCCTTAAACTCATATGTTCACCATTTGCTGTCTGTAGCTAGAATAAATGATATTTTTCATCTATCTATCCAGATAGATTGACAAATAGGTGAAAATATATATTTTTTCAAATTTTCAAAAAGAGAAGATAACTTTCTTTGGTGAAAAACGGCAGCCTAGTATATCCATTTCTGTGTTATATCTGGGTCCTTAGACACAAAAAGTTGGAAATGACGATTGAGAATAACTCCTGTCTGACAGGTAAGGAATCAGAGAAGCTGGGAGGGGAAGCCACTTCCTCAGGGTACGGAGGTGGTTAGGACAGAATTCAGGAGCAGACCCTAGTGCTCTTGGCTCAGGGTCCAGTGTTGTTTCTGCCCATCTGCCTTGCTTACACGTTGTGCTTGGCAGGTCAGGAGTGGTAGTTTGAAGCTCTCTTATTTTCTTAAATCTTGAGGGTGTTGGAGGTGAAAATTAACTGCCTATCTTCATGGTGGAATGCATTTGAAATGCCATTTCCCGTTATGAAGTGGAAGAAGGAAAATAAACACACATTGTGTGGAATTAAAAATGGAGATCCTAACGCTATACATCACGCCCCAGAGGAAGACACCAGCCTTAGAGAAACTGTCTCATTTCTCTGGTTTTCCAGCTTGTTGGGGACATAATCTGGCTCCTAAAATCCCCAACACCGTGATTTTTTACCATTTAGAAGCCGTGGATCACACTGAGAATGTGATTAAACTTTTGAGCCATATGCCCAGAGAAAAGGAATATGGACAAACAGGAAACATTTTGCAGATCATTTCAAGGAGCTCATGGACACATTTTTGTCCATTTCATAGCTCTCTAGAGGCCCATGGATTCTAGTTTAAGAAGCCCTGGTAGCACATAGCACATAACAGTATTAGTTCATTATAATAGCTAGTATTTATTAAGCCCTTATTATGTGTCAGACACCTGGCTCATTAGATAGATAGATAGATAGATATGCTTTCTATATAAACTATACATATTATATATGTACATTTTTTTACTTAGTTCTCAGGTATCACAATTGTTCCCATTTTACAGATGAGGAAACTGAGGCTCAGAAAAGCTAAAGAAGCCAGAGCATATTGGAGCCTGGATTACAACCCAGGTGATCTGACGCCATAGCCACATAAAGGCAGGCACGGGATGTGTTCATAAAGTAGGCCTTGACCAGCCTGTATGTGATGCCATGGTAAATCCCATGGTAGAAAATAAAGGCTAAATAGGACACCTTCAGAGTGTCCAAGAAGGCTACAGAGGGCTGAAGGCTCCATACTTCAGGTCTTTCATTTCCTCACAGAGAGGCAATCAGAATGGTTTCAGGGTATATCCTCTTTCCAAGAAGTGCCTTCCACCCTCCTACATATTGGGAGGGTGGAAGGGGCTCCCGGGGGCTTGAACTGGCAGTTCTTGTGGTTTTATTATAGTCCGTATTTAGGTAACTTTCAATTTGAGAATGTCTGTCATCAGATGGGCAGGTGGGTCCTGTCTGAATGTGAAACCATCTTAGGAATATTCAGAACTAACTGGATTTTGTCAGCACACTTTACAAGAGGCTATTAGTATGATGTGTATTCAATTATTTCTCTTTCCTCAAGAGAATAAACAGTGAACCTGTTAGAAGTTGCTTGAGAATATTCCTGTAACCACTTTTAATTCCTTCTTTCTTTTTTATTTTTATTTTTTGTTTTGTTTTGTGGTACGCGGGCCTCTCACTGTTGTGGCCTCTCCCGTTGCGGAGCACAGGCTCCGGACGCGCAGGCTCAGCGGCCATGGCTCACGGACCCAGCCGCTCCGCGGCATGTGGGATCTTCCCGGACCGGGGCACGAACCCGTGTCCCCTGCATCGGCAGGCGGACTCTCAACCACTGCGCCACCAGGGAAGCCCCCTTCTTTCTTTTTTAAAGGAGGCAAAATCATTTTTACTTAGACGTGGATGTCATTTATCAACTTAGAACTAATAACTTTAATGAATTTGTATACTTCTGTTTCTTTTTCATTCGTTGGGCTTTATCTAGCCATTTTATCTTGTAATTAATGTCCTAGGCACCAGCTTTGATCTAGGCCCCTGGCTGGGCACTGAGCATTAAGAAGTGAATCAGATACGGCGTCTGGCCTCAAGGAGCTTACAGTCTAGTAGGAGAGGAGGCCACGTAAACAAATCTGTGTAATGTGTTGTAGCGCATGGTATAGTGTGGAAGCAGCAGTGGGAATGGTCGGCTCGTGTTCAGAAGTTAATGACTGGCTACAAGCACAGACTTGGAGAAGCAGCTAAGAAAACTGTATTCCCTGGAGTAAGGATTCTTAAACTTGAGTAGGCACCAGAATCCCTCAGAGGGCTTATTAGAAACACAGCTTGATGGGCCCCAACCTGAGATTCTAATTCAGTGTGTAGGGGGTGGGTCCCCAAATTTGCATTTCTAACAGGTCCTTAGATGATGATGCTCGTCCAGGGAATGTACTTTGAGAACCCCTGTTCTAGCATTTCCAGAGGACAGATGGTATAGAAAATACTCATTATTGTTTCTAGGGTTTTATCCCCTTAACTTTAAAATATTTTATGCTCTTGTTACTGAGTCCAGGCTCATACTGCTCACCACACAACAGGCCGATAAATTGAGAGACGAGGTTTTGGGGCAAGGAATAGGGACTGTATTCAGAAAGCCAGCAGACTGAGAAAGATAGTGGACTAGTGTCCCAAAGAACCATCTTAGCAGAGTTAGAATTCAGGCTTCTTTCATATTAGAAGGGGGGAGGGTATTGGCTGTGGCAAACTTCTTGGTGTCAGAATCCTTCTTTCTTACAGCTGTCCACATACATCAGGTCACGATGTTCCTATAAACATCCAACGAGACAAATGTTACTCTCTGTTCTGCAACTTTTTATCTCTATAAGAATGGAAAAGTATTATACCTTTAAAGGTCAGAGCCTTGAGAACGGGCTATCCTGTATATTTTAGGCTATAGGTGGCATTCTTAACTTGTAGCAAAAGCAATAGAATACAAGGTTAAAGTAAAAGAAACACGTCCAATATGGAGTCAAATTTGTGCTTCCCTGTTATACTCTCTCTGTCTTCAGAGTTTCCTTATGAATGTGTGTGCTTCTGTTCTCTCCTTTGAAAGTGTAGCTCTGTAGTGTTCTGCAAGCTCTTTTTTAAGTGCCTGACTTTGACCTCTTATAGGAGGGAAGGGCAAGATACTAAGAAAAATGATAGGCCACTTATACGAATCATGAGCTGTATGAATTCTTATGGATGTGAGGGTGTGAAGGTGAGTTTCTTCTGAAACAACGGTCAGCACTGATTCTCACAAAATACTGTGGATGGACAATTAAATGAATAAGGTGGTCAAATTTCAGATCCAGAGGAATGAAAGAGAGACAGGAGACCAGCAGACACCAAGAAAGCCTAACACAGTGGCAGTACTGCAGCCTTTTCATAAACAGAGTCACGTTCTTGGCCAAATGTGATGGAAAATACAAACTCATGTCAGAAAACAATACCCAGTTCCTAGATTGATGATTCTTGCTCTTTTCCTTTATTCTTTTTGTCTGTTTTGCACAGGAAATAAGAACCTTGTGGACAGAAACATCATCATTTGTCAATCCTTTGCAGCAATTTTCCTGACAGTTCTTTCAGCTCTAAATGCTTTTAAGCATCTGTCAGTATCGTATAATAACCTTAACGGGAGGGAAAAACAACAACCACAACAGTGACAACTATTTGCTGCATAAGAATGAATTGAGTGGCTCTCTCCTTCCTGGACCGCAGTGAAAATGATGGTCCGTCCACATGTGGGTTTCCACATGCAGCTGTGCTGTTATTGTTTGTACATAGACCTTAAGTTGTCTAATTTTTATGTGTGTAGGCATGATGTCAACTGAGAGAGAGAATGGACCAAAAAATATATATTTAGCATCTCAGAGATGAGACAAGTCGATAAACAGCTTGATTACTATTTCATTCAGGAACCAAAAAAAATGGCTTTCTAAACTGAAAGGACCAAATCCAATAACTAACTGTTTGTCAGGGCACTAATAATGGTATTTGTATCTCTTTTAATTGGCTTTAACCTTTCCCTTCATGTGTGCAGTATTAAAAAATTAAAGAGGAAAGTATTTAGAAGCATAGATTTATGGCGCTGCGTAGATTACATGCTTTTAATGAGGTCAGGACAATAAACCATCTGAGCAGAACCTGCTGCCCAATGATGAATTACTCCCTTTTACAATAGATAGACAACAGCGAGTGTGTGGGTACACATGCACGCTCACAGGCGCATCTGTAGACCAAGTGATGCTCAGCTTTGCTGTTGAGCTAGCACAGTGTTTCCAGTTGCAGGGAGAGTCAGGACATTTTCAAAATACAGAGCTGCAATATACCAGGTGAAAAAGTGAAACTTGCAGAATAAAATGCACAATGCTTATGTTAGATATTGACTCAGGTATGTCTGTTTATGTATCAGTATAGATGGATGGATGGATGCAAGGAAGGATGGAGAGGAGAAAAAGGAGGAGAGAGGATGGGAGGGAGGGAGAGAGGGAGGAAGGGAAAGAAATACACATGATACACAGATAATCTGGAAGGAGCACATAGTGGTGTGCTAGAGCTGGCTTGCACTGTCTTGTAAGAGCTGATTGTGTAACACCCTTTCCCAATTCCATCATATTCTTAGTTTAAAATTGCACATGGTGAAAGCATTTATTCCACAGAAAAAGGTAAATGCTTTTATAAGCCAGAGGTTTTTTTTCTGGAGAGCCAATTGTTAAGCCTTTAGCAGCACACTGCTGGACATACAACAAGGCATTCAGAGTGGTTATATCTAGAAAGTGGGTTTACTAGGAGAAGGAGGGGGAAATGAAGCAAGAGTGTTGGGAATGAGAAACAGGCACCCTTCCTCTTTATTTTATAGATTTCTTTATTCCTTCCATTTTCATTAAGCTTTTATTACTTTTATAATATTAATAATTCCTTTTAAACATTTAATTTTAAAATTGGTTTACAAATATCATTGAAACTTTTAAAAAAAATACAGAAATAGAATTAGTCACCTTTACTTTGTAAGTCAGGTACACAGCATTTGTACAAGGAAAAACGATTCAGACAAGTGATAGAATCAAATAGTCAAAGGACTTAAGACTCAGCCAGAAGTGTGTCCTTTGGTGGTGAAAACTTCCTCCGTCTTCCAAATCAGAAGGAAAACAGAAACACAAAGTGTGAATGTAGATTGGTCCAGGAGCGTGGAGTGTTTGCTGTCAGATCCCATCCCACAACAAATTCTAGTGATGAAAATTACATGGTGTACGTCCAAAGCTCATCCCCTCACGTTGACCAATTGAGCCAAATCATATGGTCTTTACCTAATCAGCGACCTTGAGTTGGCAGTGTGAAACATTGCTAATGAGGAGAAAAGCACTCCACTGCAGAAACGGAGGTGAAACCCCACTGAAAATGTACCATCCATGGGGACCAGCCAGTTTGTCACCAGCCAAAGTGATGGTGACACTTCCTTTTGCCACTTTGAGACGCTGAGATCTCTAGTCAACCTCGGTAAGGTGCAGAGTAAAGAAGGCTCACCGTTGCCCCCTCCTCTCCAAAGCCCTGTCGTTTGTCTCAGTTCTGTCTCCATGACAGCAACCAACTCCAGCATGAAAGTCCCTCATCTAAAAGCCAACACTTGAACCATTCATGAAGACAGATGCTTGATTTTATAAACATGTATTCATTCATTCAACACATAATTCTTGTACTGACCAGGGTTCTTGGCCTCCTTAATCAATAGAAATTGATAGGAGGCCAGATAAGAAATACAGGCAAGGCTTTATTGGGGGCCCTGCTGCAGCGGGGTGGGGGGATGGAAAACAAGTAACAGGTTCCCTTGCTGGCTCACTCGCTGAGGGGGTGCGAGCTGTTCCTTATATGAGGTGAGGATAGGGGTGTGTCCAGGGCTCGGGCTGGAGGGGTGAATTAGGTGGTTTGCCCACCGCTTTGGTGGTGTTTCTGCAGGGGGCATGTGTGGTACCCTGCTTTTGCTCCCAACACCCTGTTTTTGCAGTTGTTTTTAGTCCCTTACGGTTTCTTTGTGTTCTGTTGCTCTAGGAGACGTTTGTGCAGGTGCAAGCACTGCAGCAAAGGGTCCCAGGTCCCAGCCTGTCTCACTTCTATGTGCCTGGCTCTAGGTTAGGTGTGGGGATACAATCGTAAACACATCAGACAAAGACCTCACTTACCTGAAGCTGACATCCCAGTAAATGGAGACAGACATAAATAGGTAAACCAATAAAAAAAATACCATCATGAGTAACCTTTGAAAAACAATGAAATAAGGGGGTGTGATAGAGTAACAAGTACTTTATATCTTCGCTTTAGAGGGGAGAAAGGCAAAACATTTCTGGGAAGGTAAACTTTGAACTGAAATGGAAATGACAAGGAGCAGCCAGCCGTGTGTAGATCGTGGTATGAGATGTATGTCCTAAAGGCTCTTTTTTTAAAAAAAAAAACGTATTTATTTATTTATTTTTGGCTGTGTTGGGTCTTCATTGCTGTGCGAGGGCTTTCTCTAGTTGCGGCAAGCGGCGGCCACTCTTCATCGCGGTGCGCGGGCCTCTCAGTGTCGCAGCCTCTCGTTACGGAGCAGAGGCTCCAGACACGCAGGCTCAGTAGTTGTGGCTCGCCGGCTTCAGACACGCAGGCTCAGTAGTTGTGGCTCGTGGGCCCAGTTGCTCCACGGCATGTGGAATTCTCCCAGACCAGGGCTCGAACCCGTGTCCCCTGCACTGGCAGGCAGATTCTCAACCACTGTGCCACCAGGGAAGCCCCTAAAGGCTCTTTATGGAGGTTTCTCTGCTCCCGCTATGGGAGCACCCACTTTTAAGACTGGGTGCAATGAAGGGCACTGTAGGTACTTGCTTGCTTTCCTGGTAACTATCTCAAAGCAAGTTCACTGCTCCAAGTACTTCTGAGAAATATCAAAATGAGATCATTTGTGTATGTGTAGCTGATGTCATGTCCTTAACTAACCCTGAGGTGGTTTACCTTTCAGTGTAGTGGGGAGCATGAAAGAAAGAAAGACAGGGCAGTCGTAAGTTGAGATGTCATCAACAGTTGTAAATTGCGTCTGTACAGTGTGAACAAAGAGACAGTGGTGTGTTGGAGGGGAATGTATGCAGACTTTGGATCAAGAAATATCTGGGCTCAAATGCCAGCACTGTCACTTAGCATCACTCGCATGGTATGGACCCTCTCTGAGTACTCAGGGCCCTTGCCTGTAACATGGGGATATAAAAATGCAATAAGATCCTGTCTATAAGGCGCCTGGCTCAGAGCATCCTCCTGAAGCTTCCTTTTAGAGAAATTTCTGGAAATATTGCTGAACTGTGACTCACTAGAGTGAGACTTCCGTTGCCCGGGGACAGGGAGAGCCCATTCTTGCCTTTGCTTCAGTCTTTATGTTGGGTGCAGCGCTGCAATTTGGGACTTGAAGTTGTAGCAAAGTGTCCCAGATTGGGCAAGAAAATTGGGAATGCAGATGTCATTTTTTGGGCAGGATCCATCACAGAAGACAAAAGAGACACGATATGGGTACTCAGCAAGAGAAAAACCCATTCCCTTAATATTTTATTTCAGAGTTACCCTCTGCCCTTCCCCTACCTGCTTCTCCTTCTCTCTTGCTTCTTGCAGTCCTTTTTGGTTCTCCCTGAAGCACCAGAAATAAAGCTCAGCTCGGAACCAACTGGTCAGAGTCCTTGAATCACATCCCATGTGCAGCGTGGTTTACAAAGCACATGGCATTGCCTGAGAATAGAATTGTAAGGACATGCATGAATGCTGACTCTAGTCCTAGGGGTAATGGAAGCTGCATGTGAATATAAAAATAAAAACCTTGGGAAAAAAATGAACACGACAGAAGCAGCAAGATGATGTTTTTACGTTTTCATCTTTAATTGGCTAAAAATATCAATACAACATATTCTTTGGACAATCTCCCCAACCTCCCTCCCCTCTTTTCATGGGAGTGGGAAAGTGATTTGGAGAAAGAATACTCACTGAATTGATAAAACAGTGGTTACCCCTGGGAAGTACAAGTGGAGGCCTCGAAAGGGCGTTATTTTTTACTTTAAACACATTCATCACTGCTTGATTTTGTTTTGAACCAGCCTGTACTACATTTTTTAATTAAGAACTGTACCTTTTTAAAAACCAAGGAGGAAGAGAGAAGAGTTACTTTCTACACAAGACCAGCTACATTGTTTTTAAGTAAGTTTTATTAACAAGTGACAATTACTTTTTTATGATACATTTAAGATAGTGAATTATGAATGACTGAAAATCCCCTCCAGCCTAATTGGGAACCATTATGTCTGGTAATTGCCACTGATTTCTGCAAACAGTCATTTTTCTCTGGCCTATTAACGTAATTTGAATTTTTAATTGTCTATTGGAGCTAACAGACAGTCCCATTCACCAAAGGGTTTGAGACCAGGCATCACCCCCAGAGAGCTCACGCTGGAAACTCAAAGACCACTGGAGGACACTCTTAGGACTTGGTGGATTGTCGAGTTGAGGTGGCAGCCGTGGTGACAAATGTGACACATCTTTTTAAAGACCCACCGGGTTAATACATTTTCAGACTTCTGCATCGTTGAGTTTGTCCGCTTTGTTTTGAAGCTACCTCACCAAAAAAAATTTTAAAAAGGAAGAATGTCACACTTTTAACAATTTTAACGAGGATTTTCATACCAGTACTTTATCTATGGCACTATGATTAAGTGTGAACATTCTGGAAGAAGGGAAGAACGTGTCCTGCCCCATTTCCTATAGGATTTTTTGTGTAATTAACTCTGTGACATCAGAAAGGGACAGAATTCCAAGTAGAGACAGGTACATAATATATGTAGAATAACATACGTATTAACTACAAAGGCATTTTATGTTCATTTTCTTAAGTTAAATAAATTCAGAAAAGTACAAAGAGAAAAATATGGAGAAAATTAACTATAATCCTACTAATAGTATATAGTATATTTTTGCATAAATGCATACATATATGTACACTAGTGTTTATAATATATTTTCTCACATGATTTAATATTCTTCTAAGATACTATTTTTAAGGACTACATATGGTCCAACATATGGATTCACCATTGGTTATTGAAGCACTCCACTCCTGTTGGATATTTCGTTTCTCAGTTTTTAGCATTACAAAAAAGTGATGTGCATTTCCTATCCATCTCTGATAATCCCCTCAAGAAAATGTCCTAGCAGTTGAATATACCCTTGAATCACCCTCCAAAAAAGTTGAATTTCACGATACACACTCTGAGCAGTATATGCGTGCTGAATTTCCCATACTTTACCCAGCATTAGCTATTAACCTTTATTAAAATACTGGTGCAGTTGCTAACTTAGAAAAAAAGCATCCCATCATTTTGTAAAGTCGCATTTATTTGATCGATAGTGAAGTCAAACATCTTTTTCATCTAATTATTAATGTATGCTTGGATATGCCTTTGTGAACTCCATGTTCTTTCCCACACTGGCCATTTTTCTGTTGGGGTGTACCTCCTTTTTTATCGACACAATCAAGATTTTAAATTCTTTATGCTTTATTAAATCTGTGGAGTCAGCGCTGCCTCAGCCACTAGGTTGTCAGTGCCAAGAAACAACGGACTAGAGCTCAGAGCACACAACTAGTTCAGGTTCTATGGGAAGGAGGGGTTGGGTCTTTTCTGCCGCTGTCATACTCTTCCACATTTGCCATAGGTGGGAAGGGATCGTTCATCTCTCAGTACAACATATGAAGCCATAAACAAAACTGCCCCAAGGGCCTCTGTCTTCTACCTCCCAGCCCTTGATTTTGTCCGCTCGACAAGTCCCAGTGAAGCCCTTTGGGAACCTGCACCTGTTTTAGTACTGAGGGAAACAGGAAATGCCCATCAGAAACATGGACTTGAGCCTCTATCTAAAATACTAAATCACAAGCACTGCTCCCCGTACAAGATTGTAGGATCCAGCATAAAGCAGTGTCTAATCAGTATATTGACGAGGAATCTGAAGCTTAATGATGCAGGAGGAGCCACAGAAATAGTCCGCAATTCCGGTGAGAATATCTGATGACTGGACTCAAATCTCTTTCCAAAGTTGAGAGCTCCAGGGTCCATTGAAGTACCTTTAAACAAAGGTTCCAGCGGAGATCTTTATGAGATTTACTCCGGGGCAGCCCATTTGCTGGTGTGAGTGCAAGTCCAAAGCTGAGACATTTGCGCTCACTGGAAAACTGTCACTACTACTGGAATGAATGCGTTCCAAGTGGCCATGACCCTTCAGAACTTTTGTAACGAGTTCAGCAGGAACATCAAGGAAGGGTGGGTACTAACTGAATTTTTACAGAGAAGTTTCTAGGGCTCAGCATGTGCTGGTGACTCTGAGGGGGGCATTTGTTATAAAAATCGCAACAGTTTGTTATCAGTCCTGACCCAGTCCACTGCCTTCAAATCGGAAACGGACAGTCTGTTGTTGTTTTTTAACATCTTTATTGGAGTATAATTGCTTTCCAATGGTGTGTGAGCTGCTGCTGTATAACAAAGTGAATCAGCTATACATACACATATATCCCCACATCTCCTCCCTCCTTTTTTTTTTTTTAACATCTTCATTGGAGTATAATTGCTTTACGATGGTGTGTTAGTTTCTGCTGTATAAAAGTGAATCAGCTATATTTATACATATATCCCCATATCTCGTCCCTCTAGGGTCTCCCTCCCACCCTCCCTATCCCACCCCTCTAGGTGGACACAAAGCACCAAGCTGATCTCCCTGTGCCATGCGGCTGCTTCCCACTAGCTATCTGTTTTACGTTTGGTAGTGTATATATGTCCATGCCACTCTCTCATTTCGTCTCAGCTTCCCCTTCCCCCTCCCCGTGTCCTCAAGTCCATTCTCTAGTAGGTCTGTGTCTTTATTCCTGTCCTGCCCATAGGTTCTTCAGAACCTTTTTTTTTTTTAAGATTCCATATATATGGAAGCAAACTAAGTGCCCATCATTGGATGAATGGATAAAGAAGGTGTGGCACATATACAATGGAATATGACTCAGCCATAAAAAGAAACGAAATTGAGTTATCTGTAGTGAGGTGGATGGACCTAGAGTCTGTCATACAGAGTGAAGTAAGTCAGAAAGAGAGAAATACCGTACGCTAACACATATATGTGGAATCTAGGAAACAAACAGTCTTATTACTCTTATTTCCTTCACGTCCCCAAGAAACTCCAGCCATAGCCCGTTTTCCCGTCTCAGCCTGTCCTTTGTATACTTTGCTTCAAACTTGCTTCCCTTGAGGAGGCCCTGGGAAATCTCCTTCCTTCCTCACCTAGACAGAGAGAACGAGCGTTGTATAGGTTTAAGGTAACATTACAAACCAGGGTTTCCAGCCCTAGCTTGGGCTTTCTTTTTAAAGTTTAAATAATACACGAAGACTGCTTTGAGAAAAGTGCTTTCCTTGGAGGAAATTTATAGACACTGGATGGCTGAGAGCTCAAGATCTAGAGTCAGAAACTGGCTTGAATTCTGGGTTTGCCACTTTCTAGGTTAAAGGTGGTGTTGTTAAGGGTGTAGGGAAATAGGGTTGTTGTTAGAAGTTAATGAAATGACTTAAGCATATGGTACACCGTCAGTAAGGGTTTCTGAGTACAGGCATGCCTTGGAGGCACTGTGAGTTCAGTTCCAGACCACCGCAATAAAGTGAATATCGCAATAGAGTGAGTCCCATGATTTTTTTGGTTTCCCAGTGCATATAAAAGATACAGTTACACCGTAGTCTAGTAAGTGTGCAATAGCCTTATGTCTTAAAAAGAAACAATGTACATAGCTTAATTTTAAAATACTTGATTACTAAAAACTGCACGCCATCACCTGAGCCTTCAGCAACTTGTGATCTTTTTAGCTGGTGGAGGGTTTGAAATATTGCACAAATCACCAGAATTTGGCACAGAGACATAAGTGAGCAAATGGTGCTGGAAAAAATGTCCCCATAGACTTGCTCGACTCAGAGTTAGCACAAACCTTCAGTTTGTACAAAATGCAGCGCCTTTGAAGTGCAGTAAAATGAGGTATGCCTGCATTGTCTTCATTACTGTTAAAAGTTTACCAGAAGTATTGTATTCAACACTCAGGACATCTGTGGGGCTGGTGTTTATCTGTTTCCTCCACTTTTCAGCAACATCGATATTCCCAGCTGATTGTGGCAGGCCCAGTCCTGCTTTTCTGTGGAAATAGAAAGGAAAAATATGAGATGACTTAAAAGATGCCAGACGAATCTCTGCCCCGAAGCCAACTGTTTATTCAGCTCATTCAGCTAACAAATAATTTCACCGGTGATTTATTGTTTTCCTCAGTGAAATTTTCCTTCATCCATCCATAATTAAAAAGGGTGCAGAGCAGTAAATCGGTGGCCCTGTCATGCAACATTTGTTAGCATCGAAAACTGAGGCATCATAGCTTTTAGGGGAGAAAAATGAAGAGGTTAGATAGAACCTGAGATATGAATTTTTTAACCAACTTTTATTTTAGAAATGAAAGATTGTGTGTGTGTGTGTGTGTGTGTGTGCGTGCATGCATGTGAGCATGTGTGCTTAAAGAATGGAGACCAAAATATAAAGTAAATGTGATACCACATCCTCCAATATGATGGCCTAATTTCCATTGATAGTGAAAATATTCCCCTTATTAGCAACGAGCACATGCAATGTTTACAGTATATTTTGGAGAAAGAATACTTTTTTTTTTTTTTTTTTTAATGACAAAATTTTCCAAGCTTGGGGAAGAAATTGAACTACCTACCTAGTTCACAAGATTTCCTTATTCAAGGTAAATCCAACTACTCCCTTGCCCATAAGGCGGTGCTAAATGGAACAGTAGGTAAGCATTTGAAAGTTTAACTTTTTTTCTGAAGAGAGTTCAGAGTGGAAAAAGCAGAGTTTGGACCCTGACTTTTATGGCCAAGCTAACACAGCTTTGGAATTCTACTGTATAATGTGACCCATTGGTCTAATAATTATACTTGAAAAAATATCATGGTGTCACCGAACACAAGTTTGCATACCTGATGCACAGTGAGGCCAAACACACTGAAACATCAGTTTGGAGCAGAGAAAGGTTTATTGCAGGGCCATGCAAGGGGACAGGTGGCACGTGCCCCAAAATCCCTAAACTGCTTGAAGGGTTTCATCAAAGCATCTGTAAAAGCAAGGTGAGGGAGGAGTGTGGTTTGTTGTTGCAGATTTCTTGGTGTTGGAATCCTTTGTCCTTGCAGCTGTCCACATAGGTCAGGTCACCATGTTCCTGTCAACCTCCAACAAGGCAAATGTTATTCTCTGTTCTGCAGCTTTTTATCTCTATATGAATGGAAAAGTGTTATACCCTTAAAGGTCAGAGCCTTGAGGATGGGCCATCCTCTATATTTCAGGCTACAGGCAACATTCTTAACTCTAAGTAAAAGCAATAGAACACAAAGGCTAAAGTAAAAGAAACGAATCTAATATGGAGTCAGATTTGTTCTTCCCTATTCCAGTGGGAGAGAAATAATGGGAGGAATTGAAGAAAGACAGGTACCTTTCTCCCATAGGGGTTCTGCTATAGCCGAAGGTCACTCTTTGACAAATTCTACACACATAAGAATGAACTTAATACAAACTGTGTGTGTTCAGTGCTTCCTGGAGCACCTTACCTCTTTTACCCTCTTTTCTCTCCCCACCCCCGCATTAACTGAGAACCCCATAAATCAGCTAACAATATAAAAGCCTCATTAAGCCTCTGAAAAGTGCCTAGTCTCAAAAGACAATAGCATTTTGAAGGAGACAGAGAGTACCGACACATATAATCATGAGGAAGAAAACACCAGAATAAGAGAAAAAGCAGTAACTATACCATGCACCATTAAGGACCACCTCGAGATAAGATACTCAGTGTCAGAGTACAGATCACAAGTGAATTTATGTCAAAAAAAGAACGTTTGCTCTATCAGACTATGTCAGACTGGTTTGAACACGTCTGCCCAAGGAACTGTCAAGCTTTCCCAACCTCCATTTGAGGGGTAATTGTGCCAGTGACTCTGAATGCTCAGAGAAACCTTGCCCCCTCACTTTTCTTTGTACAAAACACCCAGTTTGTTGGAGCAACCATGTGCCGCCTAGTCAAGCTGGTCATTCGTTTAAAGAACAGTTAACTTTTCTTTAAAAATTGTCATCCTCATTTTTGTAACTTCTGACGCAATTTCAAAACTCTAGAAAAAGTCAACAGAACCACTCCAACACAATTACTATCGCCAGTTGTGTATGTTTGTCCCATTTGTCAATTACCTTATCATTCTCTCCCCCTTTTTCTCCTCTTTCTCCGCATCCCTCTGTCTCCCCTCAACCCCCCTTTCTCAGGAGCATATTATTTTTTCTGAGCCAATTGAGTAAGATGCTCCCACATCCAACATCCAGCCCCTTTACCCCTGAATTCTTCAGTGTGTGTTTCCCAAGAACAAAGACATTCTTACATAACCACAGTACAAGTTACCAAAACAAAACAATACCCCAAAAAATGAATTTAGCATTGATAGAAGATAATCTAATCCTCAATCCATATTCAGATATTATCAGTTGCCCCAGTAATGCCCTTTATATAGCCCCTGTTCCTCAGTCTAGTATTCCTTTCAGGATCACAAGCTGCACTTTGTTTTCATGTCTTTTCGGTCTCCTTTCATCTGAAACAGTTCGTGTGCCCTTCTTTGTCTTTTTTGATTGTGACATTTTTAATAACTTTTTATTGTAGTTTTACATATATATAACAAATGTAGAGTCCAGTGAATTTTCCACAGGTGGAACACACCTGTGTTATTGGCTCCAGAGCATGAATTGGACCATAAACACAGTACCCCAGAATCCTCCTCCACAGTTAACTTTTATTGTACACGTTGATTAGCCAAAAGAAGCATGAATTCTTTTTGGCCAAATTCAACTCTTTCATCCTAGAAGATCTCCGGATTATGACTGTAAGTTGTCTTGTTCTCATAGTGGAACAGACATCTTGCTGCCATCTCAGACCAGGAAGGGGCGGGGCATTGCTGTCCCCTGTGGTCTAAATGAAGCCAAGTGTTCGACTTTAATGAAGTTAGACAGGGAAATGATACTGTTTACATCCAAAGATCAGAACTCCTTAAACTGTCTGTGGTGATGGACCCCTTTGAGATCCAATCCTTCGGGAACCTTTTAAATATGGTCCTTCTGCACTTGACTGTGTGCAGTTTGCACCACCTGGGACTTCCCATGCAAGGTTGACCTCACCCAAACTGGTCTATGACCCATTCCTACTGACCAGCTGTATCATCGTGGCCATGTCAAACTGCTATGAAAGTTTCTGAGCATGTGCTCTCAATTTCTATATTCCTCTCATTGGGCACTGATGGGATGGGGCTCATGGACCACATTCTGAGCAGTATTGGACTGGGCAGTAAGCCCCTCTCAGTCAGAATTCAGCTGGCTTACACGCTCGTGGAGCATTCCTAATTCCCCAGCCTGTTTCAGGCCACCGTTAAATGCCTCCTGCACAGAGCTCATCTCCGTTTATACCAATACTTTTACTGGGGAGATGATTTCATTAGTATCTAATACCCTGATCTGACTCTAAGCTCCATGGAATAAAGACCCCCTCAGTTTTGCTCCCCTCTGTGTACTCGGTGGTGCCTGATGCTTAATAGACACTCAGTAAGTAGCTGTCACGTGGAAGAGTGAATACATCAGTAGTGCCTTCTGACAAACGACAAGACCATCGGCCACGCTGAGAGATGTTTAAGCCCAACGAAACCGCATTTGGCATAAAAGAATAGGGATCAGTCATTCCAGCTCTGAGAATTCGAGGACATTTTGCTTGTTTTAAGTGGGAGAAATTGCACTTTTGAAAATGCCTAAACTGGGACTTAACGTATGCATAGTAGACACTTAAAAAGCATCCACTTCTAATTAATCATTTTGAGAGCGTAGCGCTACTTTAGCAGGGAAGCTGCATGTTACTATTTTCAGGAAATTCTACATTTGCCCAATTGTATTACTTTCTTTAAGAGTCACATTTAGCCAGGCCTCATTTCAATGTGTATTCTTATCATTTGCGGGGGTGGGACTGCAAAGTTCTATCTTACTAAACAACCAGAGCCCTATTTATTCAGAAAAATATAGATCGTAGATGGTTTGCAAGGAAAGGAAGGTTTTGACAACCAAACCTGGGAACGGATTGTTTTCAGGAACTTCAATAGGCTCAGCTGCTTTCTCTCCTCCACTTTTTTCCTTCCATGTGTATAATAATAATAACAATAAAGTTGATGCTTCACCCAGTAACGATAGGAACTATCACCAAAATGTCCTGAAACTCTCTCAACTATAGGACGTGATCTCTGGGGCAAACACTTAAAATTGCTGACTTTGGGTTGTCAAGTTCTGATGATCTAGGATATATTGTTTGTGCTGTGAGGCCCCGCCTGGAACTAGGGCTGACCAGTGGTAGCAAGACAGTCAGGAGTCCTCTTTTCATGGTAAGACTCCTCTGTTGGCTGGGTGAATCTTTAGTGGTGGAGAAATGTATGTGAAATATACATTTTCCTCACCATTTTCTCAACTTAGTTTTCTTAGTTCCAAGTGGGTAGTAATGATTTATAACTTCAGGGTGGCATTTTAGGAGAACTGGTAGGGGGTAAAAAAAAAAAAAAAAAGGTAGTATAAATGTAAATGTAAAAGATACAGCTCATTCTGTCTTTGAAATTGTTGGTGTGAAAAGAGCTCAACAGTGTTTTATTTAAACAAGGTCGGCTCCAACCTTGATTGACTTGCAGTAAATTGCCTGGTACAAGAGGCGAAAGGAAGTGGAGAGAAAAATGGCAATCAGCACCGAATGTTTCACTATTGATTGACAAGCACCAGAGATGTGCTAGAGTAAAGATAAATTGGCCAACAGGGCCCATCTTGACAGCTCCTGAGATGGGAAAATTGTTCTTGTTAATTTGCTGCGGGAACCTTGTCATTTATGGCATGTGCACTTGAGTGTCCGAATTGTATAAACAAAGTTCAGATTCCTATGCAGCCTCATGCTGTTCTTGGGTTTGGTAATGTTTTGGTGTGTATCACCAGGATGCATTTGTAAATGGCTTTCGAATTGGGGGAGAAAAAGGGAAGCAGTGCACCTGCTTCGAGCCGACATCTTGCACTGAAATGTAGGAAATTACTGGGCAGACGTTTCCCACTCAACAATAGGTTTCAAACAAACACATGTGCAGAAGCTCCCCTTCCATCCACGTTCCATGATTCCCTTCTGGCGTGATGGATCTAATTGGCTTTATCGCACCACAGGCTTCAATTGGCAGTTTTTAGATAGGTAAGTTTTATTTTAGAAATTTGGGAGTGGCCACAAAAATCCTTCATAGACTTTTCCTATCTTCAACCCTTCAGTATTTCTTTCTCTTTTAGTTGTCCCCATAGCATTATTTTTCTAGCACTTTCCCTCCTCTTTCTCTCCTTCCAGCATGCTGAATTAGTGAACGTCTGTCATTTCTCAGCCCCCTCCTTACATCCCTTTCTGTAAAATCAAGAATAATTTGTATCAAGTAGTGAGCAGACTGCCAGAGAGATCCATCCAGCAGTCATCTTTCAGTCTTGCTTGCCATTTTTTGCAGATTAGGTAAAATTTTATTTTCCCTTTAAGGGTGTAATTTAAATTAAGCCGTTGTTGCAGAGGTTTCTTTTTATTTTTTTCAAGTAGAAATCTTCCCCTTTATCACTTTCCTCTCTCTCTGAATTTTTCAGAGTATTAATCCATTCCTGGTAGGGCAGGAATGATACTTATTTTTATTTAAAAGGGCTGTGTGAAAAATAACTTCAAAATATAAGAAATATAAGAAAATGAATATAATAAAATATAAGTGAATCTTTGAAATAACTGGGTATTATCTTATATTAATTACCTTCATTGATGTCACAGCTCAGAACAATGTATCACTTTCCCACTGCCTAAGAGAGATCCAGACTCAAGATGTCCATAATTCTCATATTACTTTGCGCAGACCCCTTTAATAATAAGGTGTTCTGGCTTTAGGCAGATCGCACAGGTGTTTGAAACAGCCTGGCATGTGAAATAAGACAAGGGAGTGGTAGGGCCTGAAGCAAACTGGAGACTATTTACCCCTCTGAAGGCATTCGAGGTTAGGCCCACAGACATACATTGCATTCTGCAGGCTGTCGAGATGCAGAGTTTGTGATTTTTCAACTTAAACTTACCACATTTAACCTTTTCCAAAACACTCCCTTGATATCTCATTTTTATCTTCAGAGTAACCCTGGAAGGCAGGCACTTGAAATTCCATTTTCCCCACTTCACATTGGAAACAGACACACCCAAAATTCGACTTGTTAGATGGAGACAGGGAACAAGGTGGACAGCTCATCCTTGCTGTTGCTCCTGTGGCCATTCTACTTGCTAGTTTCCACCCACCTAGGTATCATACAAGACCTCCTTCCAGGCTTGTTCTTTCACCTCCGTCTACTTAGCAATGCCTGATTCCCAAACCATCTCTGTCTCTAGTTGTTATCAGCCCCTCCTTTCCCAGGGAGAGTTCACTGCACTTTCTCTGGGTTCCCACGCCACTCTAAGCTGATCCCTTGAAGAGCAGTTACCACACTGAAAACAGTTGTGTATTTATGCATATGTGTTGCTCACTAACGTGTGAATTCCTCGAGGGCACAGGCCAGTCTGGTTCCACGTTTTGTTCCTGCTGTCTAGCCCGGCTCCTGTCACGTGGTCGGCCCTCAGTGAAGACTGGCTGAGCAAGTGTGAAATGTTAGCATACACTCATGACAGCTCAGCGACTTAGAAAAGCATTGGATCCAGCATCCCTTCACTCAACTTTTTTCTCCTTCTACATGCATCCATCCATAGGGGCTGACTGGCGAATGGTTGGATTTAGAAATTATCCTGAGTCAGAAACAAGAGGGAAAGGGAAACTCTGACCTGTCTGCAGCGCTTAGACTGCTAGAAGTGTTCACCCCCACGTAGCCCAGAAGTGCTGGGGAGTCTTTTTTAGAATGCTCAGGTGTTGTTTACGTGCTGCCAGGAATCTTTTGAAAGGTTGAGAACAGATGAAGCCGCAGAGGAAAATGCTACAAATGACACTGAATACTTCAATGCTAGGGTATTTTGGACATCTTTTATTAACAAATTAATAGCCCGGGACATGCTTATGAATCACATTCCCAAGGCTAAGTTTCACCAGGGACCAGTTTGTTAGAAGAGAAAGCCTCTTTGGATTGTCCCTAAGTGGCACCTCTAGCTCCACGTAAATGAACTTGATTTCTCCCCTTCTACTTCTATAGGAACCACGTTCCAAGTTATGCATTATCTTGAGGATAGTAAGGATATAGTATCAGAGAATCTTGCTTTTGGACTGAACCACAGAAGTCATCTTACTCCATTTTTATCCGCACTTGGAGTTCCTCTCTAGCATCACCACTAAGGGCTGTTTAACATCCGCTTGAATGCCTCCATCCATGGTGAACTCACTCCCACACAGGAAAGTGCATTTCTCTTGTACACCAGTTCATTAGAAAATCCATCTTACTTAGCTAGACATTTTTTTTTCTTATCTCCTCTATTTTTGGCCCCTTTTCTGCCCTCTATAAACAAACAGAATAAATGCCGCCCGCCCTCTACAGGGCTAGACAGTATGGACTGGATCAGAGCTGCCCTTGTGCACACCAGACCCTGCCTGCCCAGCCTCCAGTTCTCCTGGCTGAGCATCTTAGCTTCTTTTAGACTTTCACCTGACTTGAATTTACTCCCCAACACCATCCTGCCATTTTCTTATGAACATCTTCCAGTTTACAGTGTCATCTTGAAACGTTACTAGGTCTATGGGCTTGTTTCGACCGGCTTAGTGTAGAACTTGAAGAAGTATGGTGTCTCTTGGTCAGAGCTTTGACTTCTCTTAGTGGTTTGTTTGGACCAAACACATCCATCAGTGCCTCGTAGCAGAGCTGTTATTTTATATGTGCTTCTGTTGAATCCTATTTTCCCATCTAGTGCTTGCATAGATTTTTTTTTCTTTTTTCTTCTTTTCATTTATCCCCCATGCAGAACTTTACATTTACCCTCATAGATTTCAGGTTGGGTGACTCAGGTTATGTTTGGATCTTCATTCTCATGTCCAAAATATAAGCTTTTAATTCTACCACTGTGTTCTCTACAAAGATACTAAGACCTTTATTTGTATCCTTCTTCAGTTTTTCCATGAACATATGGGACATGTCCAACAAGAGAGCCCTGTGGCTTATCACTAGGAACATGCAGAGGGATAGTCTTTGGTGGGTCAGAACAGACAGTTGAGGAGGTCATGAGAGTTGCTTCAGAGTGTTAAATAGTAAATGTATAATAATAAAGTGACCACAGATCTTACTCTTGGATTGAAAACTCAAGTTCCCATAAGGACCACGTAGGCAATAAGAATGAATGAAATAGCCAGGGGTACGTAAGAGAGAATGGTGATGTCTCTGGTAAAGTAGAGAGTGCGCATTTCAATCAAAGGCATTACAATTCAATTTTTAAAAAACCACTGTGTTTTCAAAAAAATATGTGTCTGTATGCCAAACGAGACCAGTGAGCTGCCACAGGGCAGACTCTTCTCTAGAGAGCAGCATTAGAACCAAGGAATGGACCCATGTATTTCTCCCATGTAGACAGCAGTCCCCAGCTCTTAAAGATTTCCTGGAGAGTCACGGCTAAAAAACTAGTGCTCTGACCACTTTTCCTTCTTGGGTAGTCGTTAAGATATTAGTCGATTCCCCAACCAGTGACTTTTTGCCGGAACTGACAGTGTCAGCATTCCTTCTGTTGGTTGTTGATTTGATTGTTCTCACAGAGCTTGGTTTTTCTGGCTGAGGGATTTGGGAGCAGGCTGGACATCTTTCCCACTTCCGCCCCGTTCCCAGTGCCCTGCTGTGGGTGGTCCTGATATTGGACAAGGCAGACTGTGTAGAACAGGCCTCCTTTAAAGCCACATGGTACATTGTGTTCGTTTCCTATTATGAATCTAACCGATTGCCACAGATTTAGTGGCTTAAGATAACACAAATTTATTAACTTATAGCTCTGGAGGTGAAAAGTCCAAAAGAAGTCCCAGTGGACTAAAATCAAGGTGTCAGCAGGGAGCGTTCCTTCTGGAGGCTCTAGGGAAGAGTCTGTTTCCTTCCCTTTTCCACTTCTAGAGGCTGCCTGCATTCCTTGGCTGCTGGCCCCTTCCTCACACCACTTCGACCTTTGCTTCTGTGGTCACATCTTCTCCTTGAAGTCTGACCCTCCTGCTTCCTTGTTATTTCCCTCTTATCACCCCAACCCAAGATCCTTAACTCAATCACATCTGCAAATTCCCTTTTACTGTGCAAGGTACCATACTCACAGGTTCCAGGGATTAGGATATGGATGATGATGGGGACCATCATTGTTTTCATCACATAGGTTGTAACTCAGTTATAATGTACGGCCTCGAGGCCAGCTGGAGGGTGAAAGCACTCAGCTCTGTCACCTTCATTCTCATCAGCTGTGTGATGCTGTAGGGGGGAAGGGTTCATTGAGGAGGGGAATTCTACTAGGACTTAGGTGACAGTCCCAGCCTCTGTACTATGCTAGGTCATGTGATGGAGAGAGAAGATAGAGCTCCTCCCCTGAGCTCAAAAGTTAAAACAAGAAACTACTTTCCTCCTCCCACATTTAACCCAGAGAGGATGTAGCGTCACTTCTGAAAGTAAGCAAAGCCATAAATACAATCCAGGAAAAGCCTGGAAGATAACTTCCCGGGAGCTGTTCCAGAAGATAGGGATTGCAGGGTAAGATTTGCGTGACTATTTAAGAGAAACTCCTTTCCAAAGCACCCAGGCTGTGAAGACAAAGCAAGAAAACTGGACTTTCAGCTGGTCGCCAAGGGCTGGCCTCATCTGTCTATCCCATCCCCCGCCCCCAGCCCTGCCCAGTAGCATGCAGGGAGTTAATAGTAGCTCTCTAGTACTGGATTCGGGGACTGGTGTGACATAGATGAGGTTTGGCATCAAAAATGCTAAATAGTTACAACGGAATTTTCTTATCTTCATTCACGAAGGTGTTATGTTTCCCACCTAGTACCATCACTCTTAAGAGGGCATGAATCACTAATTGTTATCTGAATCTCTGGAGGTAAGTTTCTCCGTGGAACCTAGCAGCAAAGAACAAAGCCTTAAACCTTATATATGAGGAAATGTGTCAGCCTACATGGAGATTTCCATTTCCCAACTTGGATATTATGTTGATTGGAATAAGTGGAAGATTAAGGGGGCAGGGTTGTTGATCAGTGTGATCATTTGCTAGGTGGTAGAGGCTGGATAAACTACTCGAGAGAGAGCCAGTTTTACCTTAGTTTGTCCTATGACTCGTGAATTCTGAGTCGTGGTATGAAGTTCTTTGTCTTTGATGAGAAGACACAATGCTTGTGTGTATAGTCATTGATTTTTAAAAATGTAAAGAAATATGTATATATCTGTAACCAGATTTATCCTAGTTGCCAAAGATATTAAGAAAGGATTTTTTTTTACTGTCAAACACTACAGAAGTATTTGGTAAGGTCAGAAAACCTGTTATCTATTTCCCTTCTAGAGGTTACTCATCTTCTTGTTTTAGGGTATAAAAAAGTTTCCCTGCGAGACTTCTGATTTTGGCTTTGAATGTAACACCACCAGAGCTCAAGGGTAGACTTCTGACTATAAGGAATAAAAATGAGTTCTGGGGCCTAAGCTTTGATTGAGGCCATGTCTGTCTTTGTGAGAAGCAGCAGCAGCAAAAGGGAATCTATGGGTCAAGACTTGCTTGGGTCTTTCTGCAGGGGACAGCTAGAGATTGCTGCAGCTCACTTGTTGTGGAGGGAGGTGTGTAGGAAGTGAAGGAAATAGAAGTGCTGTGTTCCTTCCTCTTCTCTTCATCTCTCTGGCGAAAGAAATTGAATCCAAGGAGTTACTGTCTCTTTTAGAAATGTCTTTGTTAGAGTTACATCAGTTAATATTGTCTTAATTGACCCCATGATTTTTTAAAAATAAGGAAAATAGTATTATATGCTGGCTGCTTATTACCTAATACTAATTGTCTACACTACACACAGAATTTTCCCTACTCCATAATTCTCATCTCCCCATCACCGTATCCTTGGTATTCTTAATGCAGAACCAGCAGCCAGGGATGCTTGGAATGATATTTAAATGATTTGAGAAAGACTTCTAATTAAGCTATTGGGAAATATATATATGTTAAAATTATAGGTAGCTGATTTGCTTTTCAACTTTTATAGGGTTTTGCAAGTTTAGAACACTGAAGTCAAAGGTAGAACTCATAAAAGCACAGTTGAACTTACTATATTATGTCAAGATTTACAGTAACAAATTATTGTTTTTCAGCTATGAAGATATCATTAAGCATATGCCAAGCAATCAGTGCATGACTGTAATAGGTTCATGAAGGAAAGGCTTTTTCTAATAGAATTCAGTGGTGTTTTTCCCAAGACAGCAACAGCTTTTATAAAATGATGGTTATATCTCCTCATTATAGAACCTAATCTCCCCCAAAGACATTCAGCAGCTGTAAAACGCTAGCATCTTCTAGTTGTAAATTGTTTTTTTATTATTTATTCCTATTTAACTAAAGAAGAAACGGCCATCAGATGATTTAACAAGATGAGAATGTAGTGGCTTTAGCATTTGACAGCCCCGGATTGTTAGCCCATGCATTGATCTCTTTACCTCTGGGCTTAATGATAATTGGTATTTTTTTGCTTTCTTGCCTCTACTGTATACGCTGAGTATGAGCCTTCTAGAAAGCAAATGTGCATGATCGGCTCTTTTATATTTCTCTTTAGCATGGAATTTAGAGTTATGTGTATTCCTCATAGAATTTAAGAAATTGCAGAATTAGACAAAAAGGGGCACACGTGCCCTGCTGCGGTAAGTCACATTTTGATAGGAGGTGTCATTCTGAGCTGGATTTGTTACCCACGAAGTGATATAGGAAAGGCAGAAGACAAGACAAAAACCTCTATTTGAGCGATGGGCATTATGATTTACTGGTGCACGTCCTGTTGCAAATGATGCTCCACAGTGGGAGCCCTTGAGAAAGTGATCACACTCTGTTTGAGACTGTTCCATGGAATTTAAAAATAAAATGGGACTAATGAGTTTTCGCATCACTCCATTGGTAGAACTCTCAGGGGACGACCAGCCAATTTAAATAAATAAGATTCCATAACCCTATGGGAGATGACAGGGGTGAGACATTCATTTGAATCGAGGCTCCTTTTGAGAAGAGGAAATTTCACTCATAACCTACTTTTAAGTAGATGGTTCCGACATGATTTTTGTGGCTACTTTTCCTTTGTTGCATTTTTTTAAATAATTTTTTATTGTTGTTTTCTCTAGCATCTTTATTGGAGTATAACTGCTTTACAATGGTGTGTTAGTTTCTGCTTTATAACAAAGTGAATCAGCTATACGTATACATATGTCCCCATATCTCCTCCCTCTTGTGTCTCCCTCCCTCCCACCCTCCCTATCCCACCCCTCTAGGCGGTCACAGAGCACCGAGCTGATCTCCCTGTGCTGTGCGGCTGCTTCCCACTAGCTAGCTGTTTTACGTTTGGTAGTGTATATATGTCCATGCCACTCTCTCGCTTTGTCCCAGCTTACCCTTCCCCCTCCCCACATCCTCAAGTCCATTCTCTGCATCTGTGTCTTTATTCCCGTTCTGCCCCTAGGTTCTTCAGACCTTTTGTTTTTGTTTTTTTTTTAGATTCCATATATGTGTTAGCATACGGTGTTTGTTTTTCTTTTTCTGACTTACTTCACTCTGTATGACAGACTCTAGGCCCATCCACCTCAGGAGAATGTTTGTCTTTCTTTCCAGGACTTGGCATATTTTCCTGGAAAGGTTTAAGCAGTTTCTCCACCGTTAATACTGCATGCCTGTCTAGAATGGCGGGTCACTCAGAACCAATTAAGCAACCGTTTCATTCCACAGACTATCACAATTTGCTTTTTGCCTATTCTGTTCAGACTGAAGCTGTATATTTGTGGCCAGTTGTTATCCAGGCTTTAGATTTTCAACTTCATAGATAGAAATTCATCTTCCAGTTTTGTAATAAAATAATTCAATGACAGCAAAATGCAAATAAGACTCTAAAAATTTATGGAGCTTTACATAAATAACCACTTCCCTATCATGATAACAACTGAGAACTTTGTATAGTTGTAAATCTACATTTCTCTTTATTCAATAAGTGTAACCTTAATGCTGTTTACCATTTCATTTGTATCATTTATATATCAACCAAAGGGTATGAACACTAAAAAATAATTTCACATCACCTATCTTCCATTTCTTTCTATTTTAAAAGCCCTGAAGATATAGTTCTCCCATAAATAATAATAAAAAGGCACTATATTAATATTTCAGCCGAGATCCCCATCTACTCATGCACACACACACAAATACATATTCTCTAATATATATACACACCCCTTCCTACATATTAACTGTGCCTGAGGCTTGCAAGAAAATCAGGTCAAGCTAAAGGAGAAATCAGAGAATGGGACCAAAATTAATATACTGCTCTGTACCACATGTGAATATGAGTTTGCAGGGGGAAAATGGCTTATTCTCTGGACCACTCCTATCTCTGTCTGTGTTGAGAAATTTTAACTCTGAGGCATGTATAGCATCACCTTGCCTGGACAGAGGTGAAAGTTCAGCTCTCTCAGCTTAGATTTTATTAGATTTTCTGAAGTCAGATAAAACATGGGTGTCTGCCTTGTCAATTTTGTTCTGTTTCTGAACATCTAAAAGCTCTTTTTGTACATCTTTCTTCCTGGGAGATTTTTTTTGTAAAGTTGTGAATAAAATAATGATTTGCCTATCTGTATGAGAAGGGTTTTCTAGGCAACGATTAGCATCATTTTCAAACATTGGGAATGGCTTTTGGTCCAGGTATATCTTTCATCTTATGCTACGTGCAAAAGGAAGCACATAGCATCGATATGTGAATACGGTAGGACTCACGCCTCTGTAACCGTGGTTTATTCAGGCCACAAGCCGAATTATTGTTGACTTCTCCCTTTCTCTTATGCCCGCATTAATCCATCAGCAAAACATGTCAACTTTACCTTCAGAATGTTTCCAGGTTCTGATCTTTGTCACAGCCCAAGCCCCAATAATCTCTAACCTGGTTATTACAGCACCTTCTAACGGGCCTCCCCGCTTCTGCCCTGGCCTCCCTTAGGTCTGCTCTCAACACAGTAGCCACAGTGATCTTGCTAAACTGTACATCAGGCAGGTCACTCCTCCCTCAGAAGTCTCTAGCAGCTCAGAGTGAAAGCCAAAGACCTCACAGTGGCTTTTCAGGCCTCCTCCCTCTTCCTCACCTCTCATTGCATTCCAGGCTCTGCAACCTGCTTGCTCTTCCTGGATACACCAAGCATGCTGCCAGCTCAGAGCCTGCATCAGTGCTATTCCTTGTGTCTGGATTGGGCTTCCCCCTAGGTATCAGCGTAGCCCCCTCTCTCACTTCCTTTGGATCCCTGTTCAAATGTTGTCTTAACTGGGAGGTCTTCCCTGATGACCTTGAATTAAGTAGCACCACTTTTAAGCCCCACCTTGCCTCTCCCTAGTCCCCTTACTGTTCTCTATTTTTCCCTATAGCCCGTGTATACATGCATACGTGTAGGTGTTTGTATATGAGTGCCTGTAGGTATGTTATTTTGTTGGTTTTTTTATTTGTTATTATTTTCGTTATGACTTCTTTGTTGGTTTTCCTCTCTCCTCACCAGAACATAAGCTCTAAGAAGGCAAAGATTTTGGTTTTTCACTTCAGAGCCCTAGTCCACAGAACAGTGCCTGACATGTATTAGACACTCAAAGACTATGTGTTGAATAAATGGAAGAAAGGGAGGGAGGAAAAGGAAGGAAGGAAAGGAAAGGGAAGAGGGAAGGAAGGTGAGGGAGGGAAGAAAGGTAGGGCCAGGAAGGAGAGAGAGGAGGGAGAAAAGGAGGGTTCGTGAATCCCTTTTTTGTCTTGTCTAGGAACTCTGATGGGAATTGCCTACTAGTCCTTTTATCTTCCACACAACCTCTTATACTGGATAGAAACTATTTTAGTTTAAGTATACATATGCCAGCTGTTGGCTTAAACAAACAATGTGGCTTGTTTGCTGGGATCATAGGAAAAAAAAAAAAAGGTGAGAAGAGGGAGCCCGGCATGCCGGTTTCTGCCTGTACATTGACCAGTCAGCCCCTCCCGCAACTGGTTTGCCAAATGAGTGAGCAAATGCATGTTTACCTCCCAAGTGAACATTAATCACTGTTTACCCCATGCTTTGAGATTCACAGATGAAAGCACTCATAAAAGGAAAAAATGTTACGACTTTGCAAATGGTTACAGGCTCTCATTTAGCTCTGGAAACTGATCAAGCAGGAATGTTGAATCATGAGACTAAGGTTGGCCACATATTACACTTGTTATAATTAATCTGAGCCTGAGCTTCAACACAGTGGCATGTTTCCTTTAAATAAATGGAAGTCCTCTAAGGATGCATTGAATCTATATGGGTCTCAGTTTTCAGCTGGGAACTAAAATTTTTCAGATATGCAGAAGACAGGAAGACAGATGTGTCTCTGACTTCCTGTGGGGCAGGGAGATGCTCTGGGCAGACTGCTTACTTTTTAGACATCTTCTAAATGATCCTCTCTCTCCTTTACCCCAAGGGACAGTGACAACGACACACACAATTATGGGGATTTAGAGCTGGAGCTGAACGTAAAGGGCCTATAATCCCACCTCTCACTGAACTCGAAAACACTTTCTGTGGCCTTGCTCACCAGGGCTGATCAGGACTGCTTAAATAATCTCTGTGATGGGGAGCTTATTACCTGTAAGGTTGCAGATTCTGATGTCATTCAGCAACTGTCGTTAGAAAGCTCTTTTGCCTGTTTCTCCATTTGGTCAAATAGTAACATTAAACACTTTCCATGAGCAAGAGCTTTGTGAGGTGCTGGGAGATGGAAAGATTAAAAACAACAACACTAATAGTGCAGATTCAACAACCACCTAGAGCGATGCTGTAGCCTAGAAGACAGCCTGAAATGTAGTAGTTATTCAATAAATACGTTTTGAATGAACAGAAGAGTGGATTACACTCCAGGAAGAATGAGAAAGTGCATGCCTGAGGAACCATAATACTAGGTAGAACTTAGATAGAGGAGAGGGAAAAATAAATACCGTCGATATCAAGCTGAATCTGCCTCCTTTAACTTTCATCATTCCAACACTGACATCTGAACTCATTCCAGAAAGTTCATTTCTTCTTCCATGGATCTTGACTCAATTATTTCAGGATTGCTACATCCTTCCCTTACCTCTTTTCCAGGCTCAAGAGTTGCAGGGCCTATAATTTCTTAAATGATTTCTAAAACATACATCAGCCTGAATTTCCTCCCCTGGGCAAATCCAGTTTCTCAGCTAGGCTCTTAAGATCATGTTAGCCGAGAATGGAATGGACCAGCCAGTCCAGGTGTGATCACACCTGCATAGCGTACAGCGAGACTCTTTTTTTCTTATGCGTCTCATACTGTACAAACCATTTGGTTCTGGAACCCTTCTCTCCTGGGACACAGGTTTCTATTCTAAGAAACCCCAGTGTTCCGAAGAACACAGTTTGGAAAATAAGAATGTAACATTTTATGTTGGGCTTCATTTCAGGAAGAGGGGGCAATACCTATTTTACACATTTTGCAGTACAGTTGTAAAATTGTAGCCCATTAATATGATTTGCTATGAAACTCGATTTTCTTCATTGTAACTTGAACTTTGGTTTTTCTGTTTATCCTTCAACTTGAATATTATTAAGAGTAGTGTAATTTAGTGGACAGAACCTTGGACTCAGGTCACTAATTCACTGTGTGTTCTGGGAAAAGCCACTTTCTTTCTCTGAACCACAATTCTGTCATCAGCAAAGAGAAATGGTTGGTCCAGATACTCTCCAAGGTTCCTTGTAAAGCTAGCGTTCAGTGGTCTTAAGCCATAGCTTTCTTTGACTTTATCCAGATCATTCAGTGAATTTTACTAACCTCAGGAAAAGAACAAGAGGTAACTAGATAGCTGTTCTAAAGAGAAGCAAAGGAGCAAAGAAGACGAGCAACAGGTCAACCTTACCTACTGCTTCTAAGATTCACCTAACATGGCAGAACTACGTAAAATGGTGAAACAGACGTGAACTACTACCGGTGACTGTCTTTGTTCTTTGCCTGTACAATGTGGCACGTTTTCATAGGAAAAAGCTTCAGATTTTCTGTGTATGTTAAGTGATACTGACACTTTAATCACATCACTTCTACCATGGTGGGGTTGCCCCACCATGTTCATGCCCCACCTTGCACATCGTGGCATCACGTGACATGCAAACTCCTCACTCACCTTAAGTCTTTCTGCATTTCAGCCCTGGTTGGCAGTGGTTTCTTTCTTGGCAACTGCGATTGTTTGAAAATAATGTCAAAACAAATCATTTCCCTTTTTCACTCCCTGCTAATTATTTAGTGGCTATGCCTACTCCCGCGACTCTGCCCTCATCTCTTTCATTACTCTTTTCGTCTTCTCTCTCTTTCCCTCTCCTCCATCGATTCCCTTGACTAATTCAAAACTCCCCCAAGAAGTTGGGCAGATGCATCTCAGGGGTGGGAAGAAAGAAGCAACCATTTCCTAGCGCTTGGTGAGGTTTCAGAACCACGGACAGCGATTGTGGGTGGAGACCTGGGAAAAATCCATTTTAGTCAGCCTTTGCCTGTGGTTTTGAGGCCCCTGTTGGAATCCCACCGGTGGCGGCGATGACAAAACTCTACAAAGAAGCTTTGCAGTAAGAACCATTCTCCCCAGAGATTAGAAGCCAAACCTTATACCATCACATACAAAGAACAGATTGCATCTGGGCCTGGCCGTTGTCCTAATGTCAGCTTGCTTGGAATTTACCTTCCTTCCCCAGGCTGACCTCTGATGATGGGGGCAGGCTCTGGAGGCATTGTTCTAACCGGGCAAACGCTGCAGCCATTGTGTTGGCATGGGAGAGCTGCCGGTTCCTTTCCAGCCCAGCACTGTAATTTTATCAACCCTGGCTCAGAGAAACCTATATTTATAATGCTAATTAGGAGAGCACACATTTAATTTGAGTGGAAGACTGTTTGTATCTCGCTGAGCCTGATAACACAGGGCTCAAGCAACAGCAGTCAGAGGCAAAGCAGGCCTTTCTCCCTTCTCCAAGTGTTTGAAACAGGGCTGAGTCTTGCCAAACAATTTCTCTGTTGGATTAAAAAGAGAGAAGGAGAGTGCTGAATATGCCGGAGCTCAGAAAACTTTGCGTTTATCTCCCGTCTGCATAATATATTTCTCTGTGCACTGAGAAAACATGCCTCTTATGTTATCTAATTGTTTCCTGACACATTTAGCAACAGTTCACACTGTTTAAAGTGACATTAACATTGCTGACAGTGGAGGTGCTTTCATTAGATGGGCTTTGAATTGTAGCCAGGATGCACTGCAGGTCTTCAAACAGGCTTGTAGAAGGCGAGAAAGGCATTATTTATGAAAATAGAGACTTGGCCAACAGCGCCCTGTGGGTGCGTATTAATTTTGCTGACTCCAGTCAATCTAAGAATGTGTTGATGTGCGCACGCACGAACACAAGACAGCTTCTCACGAGCTGAACTAAGACATCTTCGCTGTTCGGAAGGCCACTAGGATGCCTGGGTATTGTGGAAAGTCTGAAACATCTCCTCTCCCATGTCTTGTCAACCACAGTGTAGCAAAAGGTGAGATTCAGACACACATCAGTCGCTTGGCAGCCAGTCCTCAGGCTAAGAGGCACGTGTGGCTGGGTTGCGTGGTAGGCGTGATTATCATGCTCCCAGTTGTGGAGTTAATTCTCCTCTTTTTCCTCCTTAGTGCTTCCTCCTGCCCCTCTAAGGCCATTTTTTTGTGTGTCTTCAGTTATCTGCATGGAGGCATAGTTTACCCTGAGTACTCTAAATGAGCCTTCAGAGAACAGGACCCTGCAGTGCCTGAAAAGAGAAATGTGAAGATTCATTCTGACCTTCATGGAAAAAGGAAGCCAGGCTCAGAGAAGATGGGGAGGGTGCAAGTCAGGTTGTGAATTTCTGTTAGGACGCAACCTCGCCTGTGATCTTTACTTACTGCGTGACCTTGGTCCAATCACTTGATCTCTACAAGCCTCAGTTTCCTCATCTGTAAAATGGGGATAATAATCGTACCTTCCAGAGAGTATTGTTGGAAGGATTACATAAATTACCAACCCTGAAATGTGCTGCGCGTGCTGCCTAGAACATTGTGAATGCTCAAAAAAGTTACGAATATTAGTCTCCTCCACTGGAGTATGGGTTTGATTGTGGCCGAGGCTACATCACATTGCTTATGAGTACTAGGTGCTGTTATGTGATAGTGCAGTAACATTGCATGCATTGACTTACAGGTTTACTGTAAGTCACACAACTAGCAAGCCCTGAGGTAGCCACAGTAGGAACCGTGGCCTCCTAACTCTAGCTGTACTATTAGTGGAGATTTTTTGTGTACAAGGCAATGATTTTGAAACGACTATTCAGGGAAGGAATGAACTAATGTGTATGACATCCGTGGTCTCCTAACAAACTAGACCTAGTACTAGTCTAGTTTAAACTTTCCATTCTAGTTTTCAAACATTTCTACATTCTTTGAGCGGGAGCTTTTCAGCCTTTCTCTTGGCTATTGGTGGTTCTAATCTTTTAGCACCTTATCAAGGACCATTCAATGAGGAATGGATGGGATACTGTGAGCCTGGGCAGCAGAGAGATGAAATAGTTCAAGCATCTGTCACCTAGAGCCTGTGCTTTATCTTTGCTGTCCCTGAGGCACATAGCAAAATACAGACTTACAGTTGAGAACTGTTTGCTCTCTGCAAACAAAGCTTTTGAAGAAGAAAGCTTCCAATTATGAGAACAATTACCACGTGTAGAGCACTTTACCATTTGCATCGTACTTTCGTATATGATATTATTTATTCCTCAAAATGTCCTGGAAAAGGAGAATAGGACATCTATCTCATCTCCTTCTAATGGATGATAATATTTACCCTTTACTTCAGAACATTTATATAACTGTCTCACTCAATGCTTATAATAATCTGTATTTTTATATACATTTTACTTATCAAACATTTGAGAACAGCAAAGTTAGGTGACTTTCCAAAATTCACCCAGCAAATCAAGGGCAGAGCCAAGTTAAACTTCAGTCCGGTTCTACTGCCAGTCATACTGTCATATCAGTGATGGGTACTTTGTCATTGCAATGGTTAATTAAATTCCATTGTCATTCCCTATGCAGTGTTATAAGCTCTAGAGCCTGGGCTCAAATTCTTCAAATCAAACAACCTATCCCCTCTTAATTCAGTCTTCTGTCCTTTGAAATGGGGATGATATTACTTACCCTAATGTGTTGTTATAAGAGTAAATATAATAATATATGTAAAGGGCTTGGAAATAATGCCTGGTACATTGTGAGAGCTCAACAAATCTTAGCAATTAGCAATAGTATTACGTCCATGTACCATGAACCCAAGGAATGAACATAAAAGTAAGATGGATTCCTACATGTCATGGAAGATGTTTTCCAAGGAAGCTTTTTGAAAATTAAGTTTTGACATGGGCATACAGTTTAAGTCTTTCTCTAAAAGTTTTCCCCCCAACTAAGTTCTTTTGAGACTATAATGTAGGTTCCAGGAGGGCAGGGAAACAGTCCAATGTATCTTCTGTGTGTTACTCATGCCACCATAGGGACTGCATTTAGCACTTTGATCTTGTGTTCTTGGATAGTGTTGGGTCACACCTCCCAAGCAGTTCACTAGGGTAGGAAGCTTTCATAATTAGAGTGGGAGTACATCTTACACAGGGCTTAGGTTCTGGGGTCAGCAGCCAAGACAAAAAATATGGTCATACCACCACCCTGGAGAATTCCTTAGAAAGGCGCCACCTTGGATACTGACATATTATCTCTTAATAAATCAATCAGTCAGTTTTTCCTCCAAGGTTGTCACAGACTGCTGTCTTCATCTGAGCACCAGATTAAGCAATAACTTAATATTCTAGCTACTTGATTAAGAGGAAAACATACATTTAAAATCAGAATCAATTCTTCTCAGCAAAATATTTACCCACTGAGAGGCACCAAAAACCCAAGACCAACAGCCACTGTTGGTCAACTGTTGGTGTCACTGTTGGTGTCAACTGCATTGACAGTGAAGTCAATGCCATGTGCATTTGATATACAACCAGTAAATGTTTATGGAGTGAATCGTTACAGTCAACCAATCGCACTGCTATTTACTGTGTACAGGCTCTGGGCTGGGTTCCAGGATACAAAAGTGCATAATCCGCAGTTTCTACCCAGTCATTGATAGTCTCATGAATGAGCCATTTAAGGATTTTTTTTTAATAAATTTATTTACTTATTTATTTATTTTT
The DNA here is from genome assembly GCF_059928025.1 of Delphinapterus leucas. Taxonomy (NCBI): domain Eukaryota; kingdom Metazoa; phylum Chordata; class Mammalia; order Artiodactyla; family Monodontidae; genus Delphinapterus; species Delphinapterus leucas. The sequence continues at coordinate 142,780,299 of NC_143131.1, forward strand.
GGCTGCATCGGGTCTTCGTTGTTGCACGCAGGCTTTCTCTAGTTGCGGCGAGCGGGGGCTCATCTTAATTGTGTGGGCTTCTCATTGCGGTGGCTTCCCTTATTGTGGAGCATGGGCTCTAGGTGCGCGGGCTTCAGTAGTCGTGGCACGCAGGCTCAGTAGTTGTGGCGCACAGGCTCAGCAGTTGTGGCTCACGGGTTCTAGAGCGCAGGCCCGGGAGTTGTGGCGCACGGGCTTAGTTGCTCTGCGGCATGTGGGATCTTCCCAGACCGGGGCTCGAACCCGTGTCCCCTGCATTGACAGGTGGATTCTTAACCACTGCGCCACCAGGGAAGTCCTGAGCCAGACATTTAGAAAAATAAATATATTAACATATTACAAGTACAATGATAGAAGGATGTCCTGGGCAACCAGTGGGTGGAGTGATCAGGAAAGATTTACAAAGAAGATGATGCTTGAGCTGAGTCTTTCAGGAGGTTTGCAGGAGAAGATTGAGACTATCAGAGAGGAGGGATGGGAGGGGAAGATAGATATTCAGTAGTCCAGTTACTTTGATGTGGTTAGGGTATAGGAAATGAGGGCGCCTGGCAAGAGAGAATTCCATGCAAGAGTTTGAACTGTATTATGTAGGCAATGGGGAGTCCTGGGAGATTTAAGAAGGATGACAGGAACGAATCTGTATATTCAGAAATATGTTGGCTCTTGAATGGAGGGGAGAAACACAGGAGCGAGGGATACCAATTACGGGGAAGCTAGAACCATAGCCTAGGCTGTGCCATTCAATATGGTAGCCACTGGGCACATGTGGCTATATAAACCTAAATTAATTAAGAATTCCGTTCCTCATTTGCACCAGTCACATTTCAAGTGTTCAATAATCACATGTATTAAACATTATCGACCTAAAACATGCCTGTCATCAAAGAAAGTTCTATAGGACAGCACTGATCTAAACAACTACACATCACCAAAATAGTAATGCTATCTCATCTTAAAGGAGCTGAGAGATGTAATTAAGGTGCCTGTGTCAAGGAACTAGGAATTTCTGGTCAGAACGTATCTGAGGATCCCTTGCCTTTCGGTAAAGATTTGTGTTGCTTCAGGTGAAATAGATTTGTGTCCTCAAATGGGGAATCTGTACAGATTCATTGCATTTCATCTGATGAATATGAAAAGGCTGGCATTAAAAAAAGTTATAGAAATCATATTACTTCAAAAATAAACTCTCCCCTCTATCTAGAGCCCGATCTATATTTGACACCTTCCAAAGTGCAATGCTGCCAGGAAGATGTGATATATAAACAGGCAAGTTGTCAGTGAGATCTAGGAATGACACTCAAAGACATGGAGCCCCAAACTGTGAAGACAGTTCATGCTTGAAGCTCCTGAAAGAGGCCCTTTAACTGGGGCGAGTCCAACCGCCTGCCACTCTTCTGATAAATTATGTATAATAGCCTGTGCAAAATCGAGGTAGTTGTGCCAGGGCCATCTGAAAACCATTTGTTTTTGAGAAGATGCTTAACTGGGCTTCAGTGAGTTCAGTGAAGTGTGAGTGAAGGGGGCAATTATGTCTTCTGTAAAAAGAAAAACTTGAAATGGGCTGATCTGGAATAGCTCAAACCCAGTTAAGCCAATATTGCCTCATTGAGAAGACATAAGAGGTCATCATGAAGATTCCTCAGGTGAGATTCACTCACCTACACACGAGTTGGAACATTCTCCCCTGAATCTCTTGTGTCTGTAAAGGCAGCCCAACCATTTCTTGACGAACAGGTCTCTCCCACTTCTGGAGAAAGGCAACTTACAACGTCCCTCAGTGACAAATTAGATTTGCTTTGCGGAACTTTTCCCTCTCTTTAACCTAAATTCCCCAATTGCCACTTAAACTTATTTGCTTGAAGGTTTCTTGGGAGAGGGGGAAAAGCTAACTGAATCCAATATTTACTTCTAATATCAACCTAATTCTTACCAACTGGAAAAAAAGAGCTACTTAGAAACTGACCATGTGACATAAAGGATATTAATCTGAAGCCATCACACATGCTGACCCAGAGTTTCTCAACCTCGGCACTGTTGACACTTCGGGCTGGAAATTCTTTGTTGTGGTGGACAGTCCTGTGCGTTGTAGGATGTGTAGCAGCATCTCTGGTCTCTGCTCACTAGAGGCCAGTAGCATCCTCTCCCTTCCCCACCCCCATCCCACTGAATTGTGACAACCAAAATGTCTCAGGGCATTGCCAAATGTTCCCTAGGGCAGCAGTCCCCAGCCTTTCTGGCACCAGGGACCAGTTTCACGGAGGTTCAGGCAGTAATGCGAGCGATGGGGAGAGGCAGATGAAGCTTTGCTCACTCACCCACCGCTCACCTCCTGCTGTGCGGTCGGATTCCTAACAGGCTGCGGGCCGCTACCAGTCCGCGGCCCGGAGGTTGGGGACCCCTGCCCTAGGGGGCAAAATTGCCCCCTGTTAAGAATGGCTGATCTAGCCTAACATGTATATATGTTAAATATATGCAGCCTGCTACGGGGAATATAAATACATAATATGATGTAAAAATATACATATATGTGTGTACATGCCTATATTTTGATTTTCAGATGCTCTGTTCATTGAGGTCATTTTGCATTCTACAGTTATGATTGAAACTACTATCTCTGTTCTTTTTTAAACTTTCAGATGCAGGCAAGAAATTGAGTCTTGGGTGAGTCTCTCTCACTACCTCCAAGATCGACGTATTTATTCTAAGGCCCAGTCCAGCTAGAAAGTGATTTGAGTTTCTCTGCAATGCCAAGGGCAGAAAGCTGCTGCAGTGCATGCTTGATTGGTAACAAGGAGACACCCATTTGCCTGCATCTCTCCCCCACTCCCTGATGCCCACAATATTCTTATAAATAGACAAGGTACCGCCTACCATAAATTGTTTCTCTGGGACCCCACGTGTTCAATTTCTCATGATTTAATAGGAAGACAGTCCTGTTATAGAACATGAACATTTCATAATTCTGGAGGTCTTCTGTGCTGAAATGTATTCCAGGTCTTCTACTAAACAACTGTATGGCATTGGCCAGATCATTTTCTCACTTCGGCTTGGTAGTCAGTTTTAGGCGGGATGCTTTTGGTTCTGAGTGACAAAAACCAACTGAAACTGGCTTAAAGAAAAACCAAAACAAGAAAAGAGGGTTGGGTGGAGAATAAATTGGTTCATATATCGAAAAGTTTAGTGGCAGCGTTCCATTAATAATGGCTGAATCCAGGTATCCTAACGATGCCATCAGAATATCTCTCCCCGCATCTTACACCTCAACTTTCCTCCCTGCAGACCCCTTTCTCAGGCAGCCTCTCCCCTTGAGTGGCAAGACGGCTTTATTTTTCCAGCCTCACCATCTCCCAGACTCAACCCCAAGAGGAAAGAATGACAAGACCCCATAACTGTCACACGGCCATGCACACACAGTAGGTGCTTGTGAACCGACTGGAACTGATAAGCTGCAAGTGTCATTGGCTCCATCTGGGTCCCCGGCATCTATCATGTGTCAAACACAGCCTTACGTATATCATCTCCAGTCTTCACAGCAACATGTGAAGTTAGTGTCATCGAAGAGCCCCAGAGAAGTAAAGTTAGTTGCTTAAACTCACACAGAAAGTGGCAGAGCTCAGTCAGCCGGGCTCCAAAGTCTGTGCCCTCTCCATTCCCCACTTGGGCTTTGGAGGACAGATAAAAGCGGGTAGGCCAAGAAACTAAGGATGGATTGCACAGTACAGAGACAGGAATACTGCAGGCAGGAAGGCAGAGATACACATTTGCAAAAGACCACTGGACGATCACGTCCATTGGAGTCCAGGGTTTCATTTGGGGCAGAGTGGAAAATGAGAATGGGGTGGGTTGGATGATGAAGCCGATTAACAGGTGAATTTGAATGTGAGCTAACTCCAGGTTTGGGAAGAGCCCACTGTAGTTTTGGCAAAACACAAACTGAAGTTCAGATCTTGGTTCTGCCTCTTGGGTGTGTTACTAACATCCCTGAGTCTCTAGACAGTGTTGTTGTGATCATTGTGGAAGGGTATGTGAAAAATCCCCGAGCCTGGTACTTGGCACATAAAATAGGCTGAATAGGTGTGCAGTGGCTTCGTCCGCGTTCCTTCAGCTGGAGGTAGGGAGTCCGGTTAGATTTGTTGTCAGGGTCTGCAGACGTGGTGGTGGCCATGACTGCCATGGCCCAGTGCCTCACTGAGCCCACCATACCTTGAAGAATGTCCCACCACACAGCCCTCTGCGAGTTCCATGTGCTAGGTAGAGCTTAAAAGATTGAATGCGCCTTCCTGAACGATGTTCTCGTGGAACTCCAGAGAAAGTGGGTCCACATCCCTCAACTATTCATTGATTACAAACAAAAAGGAGGACATAATCTCAAGCAGTGAAATTATTTCTATTTACATACATAGTCACATACCTCACTTTTCACTGTGTCAAAAACAGGGACTTCACAAACCCCAAATATTTGGGGGGAAATGGATAATTTAATCAGACATCTGAATAAATAGCTAGTGTTCGGAACTGTCATTAGGACCATTGTTTAAATTCTCTAACCAACTGTTTTGCTTTTGTTAATGCAGTCCTTTTGCAATACTCAGCTTTAACACAAAAGCTATATTTTTATTAATCCTTAAACGTACAAAGCTGCAGAGGATTTCCCGTTTCTGACTTAAGGATTGCTTTCTCTCTTTATAAATCATGTATCGTGTGTGAGCAATCACTGTGGCTGTTTATGGTTAATTACCTCACCTAGGATGATCTCGATGGTGCCTTCCAGAAGAGGGCCAGTCAGTCTGGGGTTCACACCTTTTTCGTTTTTTTAACAATCACGCTTCTCTAATACGGACAAGAGTAGAATGGACCATTCAAGGCTTGGGTTTTGGCGTCAGAATGCTTGAGTTCAAATCCCAGCCAGTTCTGCTAGTGGTACAATGTTAGGAAAGTTAGTCCATCTAAGCCTCAGTTTCTTCACCTGTAAAAGGGGATGATAATAGGATTTTGTTCATAGAAAATTGTGCATGTAAAAAGAGTACATGTAAAATACTTGGCTTAGCACAAAGCAAGATCACATGTATAATTGATAATGAAGTCATTTAACTTATTATTTTATATGTAATTATTCTTCATGCTGTTTGTTTTGCTTTGTTTTGACTGTCTCCCATCCATGTCTCTCTACTCCACCAAATATCCTGACACCCCGTCCCTGCCTAGATCAATTATACATTGTCTACACAGAACATTTTAATATCAGCTGGCCATTAACCTTTTGAGTGAAAAAGGAACTCGTTTGAAGTGAATTTGGGGATTGATCTGCAACATGCCCTCCATCATAAATTAGTGAATGACTATGTTAGCAACAGTTGGGCAAAGCAGCAATTTCATGGGTGATACTTACTGCTTTGGGGATGGAGAGGAGATTGTAGCCCTTTAATCTTGGGTGGGAGAACTAAAGCTGGCTCCAAATCAGTTTAAGAAGGAAAATAGAGCTGTAATTGAGACATTGGGAGTTAAAGTAATGTGACTTAAACCGCAGATGCTGTAGGATAATGTTTTCAGGTGTGACTGAAGCAGATGGTGGATAAAGTCCCGGAGCATAGATGGCAAATATGCTCTGTGCATCTGCTACCTTTCACCCCCACTCCTTGTCCACGATTTTTCTAAGTGGTGATACCACCGAAACCCGGGCATCCTCAGAATCATTCTCAACACAGCCTTCCAAACAGCCGCTCCCAATCTATCAGAGTTCACATGGAACTGTTCTGTCTGGCTGTAGGTCTTTCTTTCAATCAGAAAAATTTTAGGAGTTGACACCATCACAAAATCTTATTCATTTGGAAACAGATAAATCAGCACAATTTGAATTGGTCCGCATTTCTAAGGTCATGGGGAATCCAATCACACAGGTAATTAGACTTTGATTTACATGGGGATCTTGGAAAACACACATACACACCCACACATATACAAGACCATATGAGTTTAATGAATGACATATCGCTGCCTTTGCGTGTTTCCTCTTGCTTTTTAACGGACTGATTAAACCCAGTTTTCTGTACATTTGCTGTGGACTCTATACCCATTCAGAATGATACTTCAAAAATAGTTTGGGGGTCAGGGAGCCCCCGTAGTGCATAGAATAGGAACTGGGTAAGGACATAGCCCCTGGTTACATGCCCATCCCACGCTAAGTATTTTAGTAAGAAATCCGGGTCTATAAAGTGAGCCTGTATAAGTTCCAGCTTTCTCCCCTGTACTTTGGAACCTGTTTGTGTCGGTACAGATGGTCTCTGTCAGTTGTAACAGTCATGGGGAAAAATGTAGCATAAGTGAACAAAATTAGCAAATGACATAGCAAATAGAGAACCACGTACAATTTGGCTGAGGGCAGATCTAGGGACTGAGAAATTTCCCAAGTAGTGGTAGATACCAGGTAGAGAATTTAAGGCGCTACCAAGGCATAGATTTTAAGGAGGCATGGATTTTACAGGAATCAGACAATTCTGTGATGTGTATTCCAATACACTGGAATAGCCCCAGTGCTTTCACTGTGTTAGGAGTGCTCTTGCATTGTCTGTATTTGTATAAATTAAAAGGCATTTCTTTCTGTACTATAGGAAATGAATTCATGCTGAACACAATTTCAACAAGTTCACGTAAAGAATGATTTCACAGCAACTATCATATCAGGCCCCTGGAAAATTGCCCCTGAACTTCAGTTCCACCTCAGTCACTCAAAGGAATTTAAAAATTGGCTCCCAGCCATCCTTCAACATGCAGTTTCAGATATGCCTCAATAATACAAACTTTAAAGCCTATTGATTGTGAGTTAAAATCTGTTCCTGCCAGGGCCCCGCTGCTAAGTGGACGTCAATGCCAACTTCACAGTGCCCTGGTCAGGACGCTCCTGCAACCAGGAGCCTTGAAGAAGGTGGAGGGCGACATGGCTGTGAAAGAGCCACTTTGAACTTCATAACAAAATTACGAGAAAAGCTTTGAACTCTACCGGCTGATAGCTGCTATCAGTGGTTATTCAAAGAAATGTTTCTTACTTGAAATCTCGAGAGTGCCTTGGGATGGGGAGATGGGGAACTGGAAATATGATTTCCTGTCCATCACCTCCCCTCCTTGTACGTCACTGTCTTCCTTTTTTTGTCACCCTGCTGTTTGGGCAAACACCATGCAGACAGGGTGAGAGGGTAGATTTGGGAATAGACAAACCTGGCCCCCGTCACTTGCTAGCTAGGCAATCTCACTTCGTTGTGCCTCGGTTTCCTCATCTGCAAAATGGGGATTATAACCGTTCTAACCTCATGGAATTGTCTTCAGAATTAAATGAGATCATCTGTGTACAGTGACTGGCGCTGTGACTGGCAGATAGTCGTCGTGCAAAAACATCAGCAGTTAACGTAGTGATCATGATGGTAACATTGTTATTAGAAGAAGGCTTTGGGGGGAAATCACATTGATTAAATGTGAGTACTGGTTCTGATGACACTGATGTATTCAGTCTACCTTTGCCAGATCATCTCACAGAAATATCATGCCTCTTATACGGCTCCCAAACAGTTATGAATGAACTAAATATTTCAACTCAAACTTCATTCATCCATTGATCTGTTTCAGGGATGGTTCTTCTTCAGCTGTGTTACTGAGCCCCTAACATTTAAGCTTTAAGGGTACCTCATTTCCTATCTCTTTCTGCCACCCCCACCCTCAAAAAGGGTAATAGGCTAGTGGTTTGATGCCTCTGTGCTATTGTTAGTTGTATTTCCTCTCGCCAGGAGTCCCTTTCCTTTTCTTTTGAAGATTGCCCAGACACCACCTTTCCCAGGAATCCTTGTTTGGCTCTCCACCACTACCTCCACCTGGCCAGGCCAAACCAAGTGTCCCTTTTCTGGGTCCCCACAGAACCATATTCTTACATGAGACCATCCTGCCCCTTATCAGGTGGTATTGAAATGATGTGTTTTACTCTCCGTCTCTCCCACTAGACTGTGAGCTCTCTGAGGGCAGGGCTGATGTCTCATTTATTTCTGTATCTTCAGCATCCAGCAGAGTGCCATTTGGAGGCCCTCATACCTTTTTTTTTTTTAATTAATTAATTTATTTATTTATTTTTGGCTATGTTGGGTCTTCATTTCTGTGCGACGGCTTTCTCTAGTGGTGGCAAGCGGGGGCCACCCTTCATCGTGGTGCGCGGGCCTCTCACTATCGCGGCCTCTCTTGTTGCGGAGCACAGGCTCCAGACGCGCAGGCTCAGTAGTTGTGGCTCACGGGCCTAGTTGCTCCGCGGCATGTGGGATCCTCCCAGACCAAGGCTCGAAACCGTGTCCCCTGCACTAGCAGGCAGACTCTCAACCACTGCACCACCAGGGAAGCCCCTTCATACATTTTATTCATTCACAATGAGCTATCAGTAAGGAGCATTTAATGCACCGAGCAATTGATCAGGAAATACAATTTCAAAAGTGATGACAAAAATTAACATGCATCTGAGGTGCCTGAAAATGCCTCCACACACATAGTGCATCTCAAAGCAGGAAAACAGGTTTCTTCTGCCTGAGTGGAAACTCTAGCCTGGTTCTTAAGTTTGCTTTCTTCATACCTTACCCTTTCCTCCGCAACGCCCAATTCAGGGCACATCCCCTGGGCTGCAGCTCTTGGCTCATTTTTCTGAGCTTCCCAGATGAACAAACCAGCAGACAAGCAGTCACAATGACCCCAAGACGTAAGCGTGAATCAGGGGAAAGTCCACACGGCAATTATCTTCACTCAGCAATTTGGCTGCCAGGACCTCCCTGCCATGGGAAAATAGAGGTTGCAGCAGCCTTCTGTGCGGCAGGAGAACTTCTTGACCCAAGGCCAGCTCCAAGGCACTGCCCGTACCTCCTGCCAGGACGGCTGCTCCTCCCCGTGGCCTGATGTGGCTTTTCTTTGTAGGAATCCCCCCGTGATATCCAGGAGAACCGCATGGTGGAGAGGGTGGTGGCACTGGCCAGTCCTTCGAGATGCAAATACGTCACCCTCTCTGCTTCTCCTCCGCTTCTTCCCCAAACTAATTAACTTGGTTTTAGTCTACCTTATTTATCTGTTCATTCATTCAACAGGTGCTATTTGTGAGGAAGATACTGAGGATATAGGGGTGAATAAAATAAATAGATATATCCACCTTCAGATAGTAATAAGGGCTTTAAAGAAATGTAAACAGGCTAGTAGGATAGAGCAGGTAAGTGGGCAGTTTTCAAGAAGGCAAACAGGGAAGGCTTGAATGAAGAGAAGAAGCAGGTCCGTGCGTATCAGTGATGTGCCGAGTAGGGGAGAATGTTCCACAGAGAGGGGACAGGAAGTGTGAAGACTCTGAAGATAGAATGGTGTGGCGCGTTCAAGCAACAGAAATAGAGATGGCACATTGGCTGGAGATTAAGGGGCCAAGTGGAGTGTGGTTAAGGACCACTTCCAGAGGTGAGTGAGAGAGGCACTTACTGCCGGAGTAGGAGAGACATGGAGGGCATCATAAGGAGTTTGGGTCTCTTTCTACAGGCAATGGGAAGCCATTGGAGAGTGCCAAGCAGGAGAGTGATATGACCCAACTTCTATCATTAAAATAGCATTCTGGGGCTTCCCTGGTGGCGCAGTGGTTGAGAGTCCGCCTGCCGATGGAGGGGGCGCGGGTTCATGCCCCGGTCCGGGAGGATCCCACATGCCGCGGAGCAGCTGGGCCCGTGAGCCATGGCCGCTGAGCCTGCGCGTCCGGAGCCTGTACTCCGCAACGGGGGAGGCCACAGCAGTGAGAGACCCGCGTACCGCAAAAAAAAAAAAAAAAAAAAAAAAAAAAGCATTCTGGCTGCTGTAGAGAAGGGCGAGAGACAAAGGGAGATATAGATTGCGTATGACGAGAGTGGAAGCAGGGAGAACCTCAGGGAGCTAGTCCGTTGAGAGATGATGGAGACTTCAGTTAGGACCATAGCAGGAGAGAGAGAAGGAAGTGGATGTTTCCCTGACTGATTCCATTTCAGCTGTGTAGATGGATACTTCCACTCATGCCCGTTTTCTGAAATACGCAACTATGGTCGTATGAATTTGGACATTTGGAGAAACCTCAAACCACTTGAAAAAATACATCTGGAGCATTTTTTTTCTTTTCTTCTTTTTTTTTTTTTGGCTATTTGTATTGTGAGGTGGTTGCAATGTAACTTTCTCTGGTTGCTCTCATGACATTCATTGCTGACCTTTGACCCCTCTGTCCTCTTTCCCAGGTCGTCCCATTCCACCTACATCCTCGTCTAGCCTCCTCCCATCTGCTCAGCTGCCTAGCTCCCATAATCCTCCACCAGTTAGCTGCCAGATGCCATTGCTAGACAGCAACACCTCCCATCAAATCATGGACACCAACCCCGATGAGGAGTTCTCCCCCAATTCATACCTGCTCAGAGCATGCTCAGGGCCCCAGCAAGCCTCCAGCAGTGGTAAGGAAACTGTGGTGTCTGAACATGTTGTGTGTGTGACAGTCTCGAGTCTCCTGCAAAATGACAACTGTGAAACAAGGGCTGGGGAGAAGGTGGTGTGGGGAGCGGGGAGGTGAAGCGCGCTTGTCGTTTGGTGGCATTGCAGTTCCAGAGTATGTTGGTTTAAAGGCTGCAGTTACTGAAGAGGCGTTGCTTAGCTGAACAGAGTGGGAGGAATTTGCCCACCGCTGCATGTGACAGCATGCAGGTCTCAAGGGGGAAGTGCAGAGAGACGATGGAATATTGAATGCTGTGTTACTACAATTCTGGTCATAGCCAAGTGACCCCGGACACCCTCACGTGCCCAGTGTGTGTGCATCTCAGATCTCTTGTTTTTCTGATGGTTGGCTTCTGACTCTTTCTTGCTTGTTTAGATGATTTGGCGATTAAAATGTGTTCCCTTGACATGAATGCTGAATGTCTGGCCAAGTCTGAAGTGTTTGGGGGTGACCTCTCCTCTAACCCTCTATTTGTCCCACTTCACTTGAAATTAACAAGCTGATTGCGTGGTACCATGATATATACTGCCTCTAAATCCCTGGTTCTCATGGTGATTTTCACATTCACAGAGCAAAGGGACTGGTCACAGCGTTCCATTCCCCTTTTGAGGATTTTGTGGTGCCCGCCTCAGTTCCACATCTCTAAATCTTAGGTGGAATTGACCCAAGTCCCACACTAGCCCTGCCTTATTTCAGTCTCTGCTGTTGGTGGTATGTTCACAAAACATGTGAGTGTAGGATTGAGCGATATCTAGGGTTAAGCACCCATGGGCCCGAGGGAGACATTTGCAAAAATTAATTGCTTCCGACCCCAAGGCTTTGGAGTTATCTTTTGAGTTGGCCACTGGTGGTGTTCCTTAGCATGTCCCATCAAAGGCAATCCAGAGCTTTCCACGCCAAGAGTGTTTCTTGATGGGATTGTGTTTTAGCTCCACCCATGAGTATATGCCACCAGTGGCCTCAACCTCTACAATTACAGAGGACCTCGTAAATACATTTAAGATGATTCATTCAGGAGATGGAGTGATGTACTGCTACTTATGATGGCCTATGCCCTTCTTCAAAGCCAGGCCTGATATATTTAGTAAACTCATATTCTTTTTCAAAAAAAATTACCTAATCAAATCTCTCATCAAATGAGCAATCCATTGTTGATATTATAAAGGCCTTTAATCTACCATAAATCTTTATTAGAACTCATCAGAACTTCTAGTTTGAGAGAAATGTGATTATGGCACTCTTAAAATGACATTACATCATTGGGGTGATTGGTTTATCATTTGGAGAAGAGACATCAATCATGACTAGCGTAACCACACAGTAAATGAATTCAACCTTTCTACCGCGGAACAATGACACTGTAATTGCTCAAAATCAGGCTTAGAATGAAATCGGAAAATGCTCTTTCTTCAAATATGATGTTAACTTAATGGAATATATTATGAAAAATCATGTTTGAGGAAATACTATATAATTAAAAATATGTGGAAATATATTCCCTTTTTTTCTTTCATCATAACCTGATTTTAGCTACAGGATCTTTTTTTTTTTTTTTTTTTTTGCTGCAGAGATTATGTTGCATTTAATTGAACTATCCTCGCTTATGTTTTGCTGCCTTTTATTTCATACTATGTAATTGTGATGAATATTGTATTATAAAGTACAAGACGCTTTTGAAATGAGGTGCACCTGCTGAGAGCTTTTTTAAAAAGATGATTATTAGCAAGAAAATGAGCTTTTAAAAACTATATCCTTTTATGCCTATATGTATACCCAAGCCAAGTTGATTTCCATAAGAGGGGTCAGTTCTTAATCTCAGGGCTGTCTAGAATGTTTTCTTAGTAATAACGCTGTGAGTGATTTCTTTTCTTTTGGACGTTGTATCAGATTGTGAGTGGTTGATAGGGAGTTTTTGTTGATTTTCTGCCTAATCAAGACCTCATTTTGGTGGACACAACAGATGTGTGTGTTCAGAGTCAAACTTATCCATTTTTTCATCACTCACACCAATTTGTTCAGCTCACTTAAGATTGATAGCAATGTAAGCTTCAGTAACGGCAAAATACCACAGACAATTTGAGGGTCCATTTTCATCCCACACAAGAAGTACCCTGATACGATTTCTTCACCCTTCGGGGTGAAGACACCAATGTGCAACATCCTTGTTTTCAGGGGGGTACTTACCTGAGAACTGGTTAAAGCTCCGGCCAACACGCAGCCATTCAAAATTCTTGACTCTGGCCCAGCACTGAAGTGAGTGCAAATCAAGTTCAAATGTGTGTGCTCACGTGTGTGTGTGTGTGTGTGTGTGTGTGTGTTGCAGAATGGATTTGGGGTCCAGGACAAATTGGGGATTCTATCAAGATCTGAATGCAGTTGCCATGAATTTAAATTTGACATAAAGGATTGAAAATAGAATTTGACACAGAAGGTGCAAAGTACAGAGCCGCGCCTGGGTGTTCTGAATTGAGTTTGATGAAAAGGGGCTGGGTTTTTCGGTCGGTGCGGAGGCACAAAGCAAGCGACCATGTGATTGATTATGTTATGTTTAGCTGGTTAATAACACAGAGCTTTTGAATTTGGTCTCTTGGCAATGACCTTGTGCTTTGAAGATCTGGTCCAGTTTGGTCTTCGCCTCTTTCTTAGGTGAAATAAAACCCCTTCCAACACTTTCTTCAGCCCATACATGACAGTGAAAGAATTATTTCCTGCTGTCCTCTTACTGTTGCTGTTATGACTTGACGTTAGTGAAGCCCGTCATTAGGAGGGTGATTGCACTCACTTCCTGCCCAAAGAGCCTCTGTTCTAAAGAGACAGACTGGACATAAACTGTACAACTAAAACGTTTTTGACAGGAACACCTCCTCAAAGCAACAGAAAAACTTCACCTTTATGGTTCCACCGTCATTATGTTCTATGACTGTAGTGCATCCTTTAGTGGACAGTACTAAAACCTTGGCACCTTTGCAGCCAATTTGCTCTCACCTTCAATCTATGCCAATCGTGCGGATACCCAGGTACAGCTAGTGAGATGCTTAGCAGAGGACCGTTTCCCATCACCTCAAGCATTTTCTTCCAGATAGCTGAACTCCAGCAAGTGGCTCATCCTGTGTTCTGACCTTCTGCCGGGACAGGTCAGCTTCAGAGATGTTTCTTGTCTATAGCAGCATACTTTCAAATCTATGAAATAACTCACCTCGAAGAAAAAAATCTGGATCTCAGTGGCAGCATAATGGAGGCTCCTGCCGATGGACAGATAAGACTACCTTCCAAATCAGAATGGGGTTTGCACTTTGCTCTCAGAATATGAGGCAGAAGATACCCGGGCAGCCACGTTATGGTCTAAAAGCATTGGCTTACCTCCTCCACTCTAAAAGGTTGAGTTTTCGTTTTCTTGAAAGTCTAAATAGAAGGAGTTTGGAATACTCATTAGTAACATCAAATGATACAGAAGAAATGTAACCAGTATGCCTCTGCCAGGACCCTTTCCATAGGTTCTGTGTGGCAAAGGAGCTGTCCCTTCTGGAGAGTGTCAGTTTGTTAAAGTGCATTGAAGGTGCCCAGCTTTTTTTTTTTTTTTTTAATAACATCTTTATTGGAGTATAATTGCTTTACAATGTCGTGTCAGTTTCTGCTGTATAACAAAGTGAATCAGCTATACGTAAGCATGTATCCCCATATCCCCTCCCTCTTGCGTCTCCCTCCCACCCTCCCTATCCCACCCCTCTAGGTGGTCAAAAAGCACCAACCAGCTCTTTTTCAAAAAGCAACGCCTTGGTTAATTCTAAAGAACGTAATACTTCAAAACCAGCAAGCTCCCGGTTCCCTAGGGTGGTCCAGGAATTCAGTTGCCTAGCTAATTTAATGATTCTCTTGTTTATCTGGCATCATAAAGCAAAAGACCTTTACTCATTCAGTAATTCAGCCATCCATTCATTCATTCATTCCTTTTCTTACATCTTCCCTATAATTTGTGACAGCTTATAACAATTTTTTTTTGAAACTGGAGAGCTATAAAATGATACAGTAAGGATAAAGGGAAAAATCTAGGGGGAAGAACGTACACGTAGGCTTATATACTATACATAAAGTCCTGTTCCGTTATTTAAGATATAAAATTTGATTCTAAGCTTCCTAGAAACCAGAGCAAAAAGAGAGCAAAGATGCACAACATCTGTGAGATAAAAGCAAATCAACTGACAGCATCGGGGAAATTCTGTGAATGCTTATAGTGAGGTCAGAAAGAAATCTCTCTTACAGGAGATGATGTGTGCATTCCAGATGAACGATTCTCAGGAACATGCCATAATTCATATGCTAAAGAATATCCTGTCACAACGTCTTATAACCTCCCTCCACATAAGCCATAGAGAATATTTTCACTTAAAAAACCATTCTACTAATGCACCAAAATTGCACAGCCCAAGGGCAAAACTTGACTTGGTCCGTCCATAAACCTTAGTTCTATAAAGGAGCGTGTAAGCCATATGCCCCATAGACAATAGACCTTAAATATCATTGCTCATAGCTAAATGTTTACAGGAATTAGCCAACTTTGGGGTGATAGTCGCCCCCCAGAACCTGAAAAGCAGATGTTCTATGTTACAAATTTGTCTTGACAGCCATTGAGAAGTGAGAAATGATATCCTCTCCTGAAGACTAAAGCACTGCCCCAGACAGCCTCACTCATCTGGCTTCTCCCACCATCCACGGGGCTGGATGTGGGATGAGGAAGAAGGGGGGGTGCACAGAAATTTTTTAAGTTAATGAAAGGTCTTCCCCTTATATATTTTAGGTTTGGGGAAGAATTTTTCCTTTCATATGTTACAAATTTTCTTGCCTCCTTAAACAGATTATGCCCACTATAATTTAATTTAGTTTAGGATTTCCTGAATAGCTCACAGCAATTCTTACGCACATGGATGATTGGACTGTGCTGATAATACGAAGTCATTTTCTTTTAGAAGTCGTTCTACATTGTGAAGCTGTTTATCCGACCTCTTTTAAGGTCCCGCATTTTAACTTTAGTCTGTTCTTTCTAGGCTGTTGTTTCTTCTCTCAGCTTCACTTCATTACGCAGAAACCTCCACTGGAGGATTCCTGGTGTCAGTCCACAATAGATGCTCAATACGTATTTATTAAATAAATGAATTAATTAGTGTCTTCAGTAACTGCTAAATGTAATGTTTTTCATCATGTATGAATGAAGAAAATGGATCCTAATGGGGAAGGAAGGCAGGTTAGACTATCCCAGCTCAGGGAAGTATACTTATTTTACAAAACATATTCAATATACCTATTTTTTGTTTTGTCTTGTCTGTTTTTCTATGCTCTAGAACTTTGTAGATCGTCTTTAAATGAGAAGGTTTTGAAAAATAGTTTTTGTACATATCATGACAAGTAGTGGCAGAGCCAACGTAAGGGCCCCAGAGGGGGCCCCAGGTGGGAGCCTCAGTCAAAGGAGTCCTCACCTGTCTGGGAGAGATTTCATTCTTCACTCTTGATTTGGGGGTCAGGAAATCAAGTCCACATGTCATTTCCTCTCCCAAATTGGATTTGTTTTATGCATGAGTCCCTTGGTTCCCATTTCTCTTCCATCAACTTGGATGTCGGGGTCAGATGTTCAGAGCTACCTGTAATCCCCTTCTGGTTCCAGGCATTGGTTTGGCCACCTCTCCTCCAGAGGGGTTCCCAGCATACCAGCAGCGTGGAGTGAGTCCTGGATGCCATCTCAAGGCTGAGGAGGGCACACTCACCCCCTACTCTTGCCCTAAATGCAAAGCCCATGGGATTGGCTCTCAGCCCGAGGCCTTCTTCTCCCTCCATGCTAGCTATTATGCTGAGCATTTTATATACCTTACTTCATTTACTTTCATTTAACCGCCACCACATCCCAGTGCAGCAAGGATCGCCATCATACCCATTCTATTGATGAGAAGACTGTGGCACAAAGCAGTTAAGTGACCAAAGTCACAAAACTGGGAGATGAAGGGCCTGGGTTTCAAACCCAACCTTCCTAATTCCAGAGACTTTTCTCCCCACCCCTCTGTTAAATGTTAACCTCTAAAATATGTGTGTGGCTTATTGAAACAGAAGACAATGAATGCATTGCATTAAGGGGCATGAGTTACAGTGTTCGGAAGGTTGGGAAAAAACTGACACAGCATCACAAAATACTCCTCACCTCCACTGCTTGGCAAACACACATATCCCCTGACTCTTTCCAGAAGATTCTGGTTGAATAAGTTCAGGAGGAACCCAGGAACTGTGATTTCACTCCTCTCTTCGGATGATTCTTAGGGTCTGGCAAGTTTGGGAAGCATGAGTGTAATGGGAAGGCTCTAAAGTAGAAGCTGAAGAACTTAGTTTTTCTATACTCTGTCCCTGATTGAATCCACAGCACGATCTTTAATAATCCTGAGCCTCGGTTTCCCTACCTGTCAAGGTTGCGCATTGCCCCAAAAGGTCTCTGAGCTTCCCTTCTTGCTGTAACATTCTTTGTGTGTGTAAGTTCCTTGCATCCAGCTGGACCAGACTGTCCCCACGTTTATAGGCCCCCCCCAAACCCCCCTTACTGCATGGTGTGGATTTCACCCCACCGTCTAGGGCTTTGTCAAAATTGAGACCTACCCAGTCATGCAAAGTCGCTGCTTGCAGTTTCCCTGCAGAAGCTGAGAAGCGTGGTTTGGGGGTCTGATGACACTTGGTTGAAAATGTCAATATCCATCCCAGCAGGCAGAAGAAGCAAGCACCTGTACCACTGACCTGGGCTCCCAGAGAGCCTCACCCCAGCCTCTGAAACAAGGTCTTCCACTCTGAGATTGGGAATTGATAGTTCTCAGGGACTCTCTCGACATTGCTAAACAGAGGTTGGACCTTTTCTTGTTTTTATTTGTGCCTTCTTGTAATGCACTTGCGTGTGCATGTGTACACACACACAAACACGTAGTTTGTAGGTTCACCAATTTCCAGCCCGGCTAGGGCTGGGACTGCTGTTCTGCACCACAGTGCAAATGAGCACACAGGCAAGATGGACAGAGAATTCCTTTGGAGATGCGTAGCACAGAAGTGACATACAGCAGTGAGATGTTTCTTCTCAGCAAATAATCTTGCTATTGACAAAATTCCCAAGGTCGATAAGCACTGTGTACATTCTACCTCTCCATCTCTCTCCCTGGCTTCATGGTACATACAAGATGTCCTATATGTGACATCTTAACAGTTTCCTGCCCCTAACAATTTTTACCCAGATCTTCAGCTTCTCCCAATTTTTCTTCAAGACTACATTTAATTCTAACTAGCTTCTCGCACAATATTAAATAGCCATTTAAAAATGTGGTCCCAGGGCTTCCCTGGTGGCGCAGTTGTTGAGAGTCCGCCGGCCGATGCAGGGGACGTGGGTTCCTGCCCCAGTCTGGGAATATCCCACATGCCGCGGAGCAGCTGGGCCCGTGAGCCGTGGCCGCTGAGCCTGTGTGTCCGGAGCCTGTGCTCCGCAACGGGAGAGGCCACCGCAGTGAGAGGCCCGCGTACCGCAAAAAAAACAAAACAAAACAAAAAAATGTGGTCCCAGTCCCTTGCTAGAAATGTCTCAGTGCTCTATTAAATGGAAAGATAGATTTCTTTTACCAGTGGGCAGTTTCAACAGAAGTTATAACCCCAGTCCCTGGTAAATCTCTTAAACCCCTCCCAAAAATAATAATTAAGAATAACTGTAGAGCTTCCCTGGCGGCGCAGTGGTTGAGAGTCCGCCTGCCGATGCAGGGGACACGGGTTTGCGCCCCGGTCTGGGAAGATCCCACATGCCGCGGAGCGGCTGGGCTGGTGAGCCATGGCCGCTGGGCCTGTGCGTCTGGAGCCTGTGCTCCGCAACCGGAGAGGCCACAACAGTGAGAGGCCCACGTACCACAAAAAAAAAAAAAAAAAAAAAAAAAGAATAACTGTAGTCTATACTAGTTCGATTCAAATCATAGCTCAGCCACTTTCTAACACTGTGATCGTGAATGACTTACTTCACCTATGCCTCGTTTTTTTTAATCAGTAAAATAGTAATGAAAGTCTACAACTCCTAAAGTTGTCATGAATATTAAAGGACATTCTGATGCATCTGAATATCTTGAAAGGAGATTTAGATGGAAGAGAGATCAGGTTTGATGTTATTTATTTTTTACTTTAGCAAATACATTGTGATGAGATATACATAACATGAAAGTTACCTTTTTTTAAATATCATGTTTAAGTGTACCATTCTGTGGCACGAAGTACATTGACATTGTGGTGCACCTGTCACCACCGTCCATCTCCAGAACTTTTTCATCTTCCCAACAGAAACTCTCTACCCATTGAACACTAACTCCCTACTCACCCCAGCCCCTTGCAACCACCGTTTTACTTTCTGTCTCTATGAATTTGGCTACTCTAGGTACCTCAGATAAGTGGAATCACACAATGTGTGTCTTTTTGTGACCAGCTTATTTCTCTTAGTATAATGACTGCAAGATTCATCCATGTTGTGTCAGGTGTCAGAATCTCCTCCCTTTATAAGGCTGAATACTATTCTTTTGTATCTGTATACCACATTTCAATCATTCATTTATCAGTCACTAGACGCTTGGGTCATTGTCACCTTTTGGCTATCGTGATTCATACTGCTATGAGCACTGGTGTACAGATATCTGTTCGAGGACCAGCTCTGACTTCTTTTGGGTATATACCCAGAAGTGGAATCCCTGAATCGTATAGTCATTCTATGTTTAATTTTTTGAGGACTTGCCGTACCGTTTTCCACAGTGGCTATACCATTTTATTACCCCGCCAGCAATGCACAAGAGTTACAATTTCTCTACATCCTTCTAACACTTGTTATTTTCTGTGTGTTTTTTTTTTTTAAATAATTGCCGTCATAATGCACGTGAAGTGGTTTTGATTTGCATTTACCTAATAATTAGTGATGTTCAGCATCTTTTCATGTACTTACTGGCCATTTGTATATCTTCTTTGGAAAAATGTTTATTCAGGTTCTTTGCCCACTTTGTAATCAGGTTGTTTGTTTTGTTGTCGTTGTTGAGTTGTAGGAGTTCTTTATATACACGCATATCCCGTTCTATTGTGCTTTGCTTTATTGCGTTTCACAGATATTATGTTTTTTACAAATTGAAGGTTTGTGGCAGCCCTGAATCAAGCAAGTCTATTGGTGTCATTTTTCCAACAGCGTTTCCTCACTTCGTGTCTCTGTGTCACATTTTGTAATCCTTGCAAAATTTCAGTGTTTCATTCTTATTATGTTTGATATGGTGATCCCTGATCAGTGATCTTTGCTGTTATTACTCTGACTCACTGAAAGCTCAGATGATAGTTGGCATTTTTTAGCAATAAAGTTTGTTTTTTGTTTGTTTTGTTTTTGTGGTACGCGGGCCTCTCACTGCTGTGGCCTCTCCCGTTGCGGAGCACAGGCTCCGGGCACGCAGGCTCAGCGGCCATGGCTCACGGGCCCAGCCGCTCCGCGGCACGTGGGATCCTCCCGGACCGGGGCACGAACCCGCGTCCCCTGCATCGGCAGGCGGACTGTCAACCACTGCGCCACCAGGGAAGCCCTGTAAGGGCTTATTTTATAGCAGCCATCGTTTTAATGATTTTCACATAGGGCAGCTCATTTAATCCTTCTTACCAATGAGAACAGGAAAATCAGCCCTTGACGCTGGGAATTGGCCTGACACTAGCGTCTGGGCATAAGTGCTGTTAGGAGCTGGCCTGGCATTCCCAGCTAGGTCATGGTGTTCTCCCCTTGAACCTAAGCAAGCTTACCGAATACCAGCATTCATCAAGACCTCTCTGTGGTTGGGATAAAGTGAGATAAAGTGAAAGCAAGACCACGTCATAATCTTGCCTGAACACAGACAGAAAGCAAGTCACTATCCCAAACAGAAAAGTACAAAACACCCCCCTCTCCAGGCTGAAATGAGTGACTGTACTTTCTTTACCAATGGCAGTGTTATTAGCCTCTTCTAGTCCGTCTTCCTGTAGATGAAATATATTGCGATCCAATCAGGATCATTCCCACTGACTGACAGCACCAAATGGAGAGTGAACCGGTTTCTTTGGCCCCTCCCTAAAATCACTGACCACGGCCCTCTCTAATACCCTCTACTGAAGCACCCCATGGTGCCCCGCTGTGTATCTTCTCCCTCCTTGCAATGAGTTAATAAACCCATCTTTGTTTGGTTTGACCACAGTATGTTCCTAGTGGTGTTTTGGCTGGAGGACATTGACACCGTTATGCTGTGGGTTGGTATGATCTCCTGTTCAACAGATGGGACAACTGTGGAACAGAGAGGTTAAGTAACTTGCCCAAGCATACACAGTGAATCAGCAGTACAACAGGAGCAAAGAAATCAGTCTCTAGCATGATAGGTATATAGAAATTTAAGTAAATTTTTAAAAGACAGCTCCCAAAAAATTGGTTCAAGAAATAAAAAATAGTTATCATTTCCTACATGCCTCAGGTCTTAAACACTGAATAATGATCTAAGCATTATATCTGAAGGATGGGGCGATGGAAAAGTACATGTGTGGATGGGGCAGGTAGAAGAAGAAGCCTAGATCTGCCTTTTTCTAGTGAGAAGTTACTAGGTAATGCCTAAAATTGAAAATGCAAGAAATAGCAGCAAAGCCTGTTATTTATAGACCTGGAGATAAATACCAAAATAGTCAGCTAAAATAAAGGTAAATGTTGTTGCCTCTGGGAAAGAAGAAACTGGTGGTGATGCAAAAGGATTGCTATTTTTGAAGCAAACGCTGTAGAACTATTCGATTCTTTAAACTATGCGCATTTTTTCTCTTTTGACAAAAAGAAAAGAATTTTAAAAGAAAGTACAAGAGATTGGTCACGCAAAACACTTAATAAATACAGTGTTAGAATCCCAGATGGTAGCTGTTTAATATCATCAGACATATTTTCACTCAACAAACGTATGTTGATCAGAGGCTATGTCTCTGAGGTGATACCAGGCGATATGAACTTGGAAGGTTGGGCACTGGAGCATTTTCATCAAATCTGTAGATTTGTCTTGTATCTGTTTATTAGGGAGCCCTGTGGAGCTGTTAGGGTTTTAGAGCTTTATCCCAACCCAGGCCCGAGCCCTGCTGAAAAATCCCAGGCTTAGGATGGCATGAGACAGAGAAGATATCCTAATGACTGTTCCTCCTCAGCACTAACCCAGTAGCCGTCTAAGTACAGGTCCCGTCTTTTCCCCAAAACTTTCCCAACCAGCTCAGCCCAACTCCAGCCAGAGTCAGAATTGCACAAGTATTATAGTCTGCCTTATTCAATTCAGCACCTCATTACATTCTGAATTGTAATATTCTCTGGGTATTTCATGCATAGAAGTCACTTGTGTCAACATTAAGTTGTCACCACTTCAAGACAAGGGTCATTTCTTTGGTCTTTTTGTATCATTTAGCCATTGGTACATGTTGAGATGAGCTAAGGCAGACTTATTGATCTAGATTTCAAAGGACAGTGGTAGACTGGGGCAGCAAAAAGGTGGATGCATCCCCAGTTAAAGTCTTCCAACTTGGGCCAGTTGACTGAAGGTCACTGTAATGTTTTTACATCTGAGATCATCTATGATTGTGGGTGTGAGCTTGATCACTGTTAGAAAGAACAGAAAAGGTACCCTAGGGCATGATGAGAAAAGATGCATGTTTGTCCAATCTATTGTCTTCCTTGGATCTAAGGAATGTTTCTCTCTTCATTCTTTTTAGTAGCTGCTCTCCTGAGTTGATGGTGCTTTTGAGATAGTTGTTTCTATTGATCACTTTTTGGTGGAACAGTCATAATCTGGGAAACTAGCCTGGTAGATGCATGGCCTTAGCATCTATACCAGTGTCCCAGGGCCACTGTTATAAGGCACCACACACCGGGTAGTTTAAAACAACAGAAATGTATTCCCTTACAGTTCTAGAGGCTAGAAGTCTAAAATCAAGGTGCTGGCTGGTCCGTGCTTCCTGCAAAGGTTCTAGGGAACAATCTTTCCTTGTGTCTCCTCACTTCTAGTGGTTGCTGGAAATCCTTGGCTTTCCTTGTTTGTAGTAGCATAGCTCAATCCCTGCCTCCATCTTCACGTGGCTCTCTTCTCCCTGTATGTGTCTCTGGGTCCCCAAATCTCTCTTATAAGGATACCAGTGATTGGATGTAGAGCTCACCCTAATCCAGTATAACCTCATTTTAATTCCATCTGCAAAGACCCTCTTTCCAGATAAGGTCATTTTCACAGGGACCAGGGGTTAAGACTTCAACATATCTTTTGGAGGAACACAATTCACCCACAGCAGAATCCAACTGAATACAAAGCAAGACAGAGCTACTAGACGTTGGGCGTGAGAGTAGAGCTCAAAGCCTCCTGTCTTATTTCTGTGACACTGGAAGAAGCATCATCCCTCTTGCCTTCCTCCCACTTGTGTTCTAGATCCCATCTGGTCCCACCTTCACCCTGTGTTAAGGATCCCCTCTGGAGGATCTTTGCCAACAGGATTTAAATAAGTGGAGAATTACTCGTCTCCTTGAAAAATTTCTTGAAAATATTGTCTAGCCTCTCTCTACTTTCTCACTTTCCTTATACTCTGCAACCCCTTATTTTTACTTACTTAATAACTGCTTTTACGACATTCACAAATAGCCCCCATTTGCTAAATTTAATAAATGTCTCATCATATCTTACATTTCCCTTCTTCACTGCTCCTCCCACCTTGAAATGCCATTTCCTTTGGCATCTATTGTTCCACATTCTCTTCATTCTTATTCCTATGTTTCTGGCCGCTTCTGTCTTCCCATAGATGCCCCCTTCTCTGTTGCTCCCTTAAATGTCAGGGTATCTATAAACCCAGGCCCCCTTTCCTTTCCTTTTTATGTACTCTCCCACGGGTGATCATCTACACTCATAACTAAAATTAACTATCTATGAGTTTATGACCCTGATAATCCATTTCTCCAGGTCAAATCTTTTACCCAGTATATCTAAATGTCCCCCGTATATTTCTGCTAGGATGTCCAGCAGGCAATTCAAATACAACAGCTCTGAAATGAAACTCAAAAATCGCAGCATATTTAATCCCAAACATATTCTTTCCATCTGATTCGTGTCTGGTATTCCTCGTCTCAGTGCATGCACTATCATCCAATCAGTTGCTCAATCCAGAAACCTAGAAACCAGGCTTTCTGTTCCTCGGTTCTACGGAGAATAAATTGCCAAACACTATCAAATTTGACTCTTAAATATTTTCGTATCCCTGCTACCACTACCCTAGCTCAAATTTCTATTATCTTTGGCCTGGAGATAAAATTGATTCTAACTGGCTATTCTTTCTTTTTGTCTCTGTCATCTAATTCTTTCTCACATTTCAGTTAGCAGAGTTTCCGTAAAACGCGTATCTCAACACATCTCTCTGCTCCTTCAGACTCTTTGGGGGGACCCCTTGTTCCCTGGATATAGCCTATACGTTTCAGCATATCACAGAAGGCTCCTATGCACGTCCCTATCCCCATCTCTCACCGTTCACCCCACTCCGTACATCGTTCCTGAATGAGGCACACTCGTGCTGTAGAGTCTTTGCGTGTGGTGGTCTTTCCTCCGGGAAGCCTTCTGGTCTACCTGATCTGGGTTAGTCACCCTTCCATGGTTCCCCATGCTGTTATTGAACTCACCATCTGACTGAACTCAACACTGGATTTAAGCTCCTTGAAGACAAGAACCATATCTGCCTTGTGTCCCATTTTACTTTATGCATTTAGCTAGCACAGTGCCTGGCACAGAGCAGGTGCTCAATAAATATTAGGTGAATGAACAAATAAATAGGAACAAAGTCAAAGGATGGAGGAAAGGTGTGCAGAGGCTATTTTCGATTTCCGAAGAATGGTCCAAGAAAGTAGTGGGGGCAGACCCTGGCTCCCAGGCTGTTTTCCTCATCCTGTTGTAGAAGAGGTAAAGAATTAAGAAGGCATTTCTGGCTGATGGAATAAGCAGTGTGCATGGCAAAGAAAGCCAGAAGCAAGCAAAGAAAACCAGTATAGTTAATATTTCAACTCTAGAATCTGAATAAACCAGTAGAGTATAGAAAAATCATTTTGTGTGGTGCTTTAAAGTTCCAGGACCAGCTTTCCCCCTGATTCCTCCGAGGCCCCCAGCCCTCTCTTCTGTCATTTTGTATCACATCTTGTGTTTTACGATTTCTGTGGCTTATTATCCTATTCCTTTCTGGTGCTTGTAAAATACAAAAATGTGAAGGCACATGCGTTTTTGATACTGAAGCATTTAGGCAGTTATCACTTCAATTAATGTTTTCTGCTAGAGTTGTATTTTAGTGGAAAACAATAATTGTTTCAAAGACAGCATCTTGGAGTTGAACCAATTCTATCAGTGAACAGTCAACCATGGGAAGCTAACAATAAAGGCAATGATCAATCGTCCTTTTTCCTTCCCTCTCCCACTCCAAAGGCAGACTTTGCATCCCTTCACTTAAAAAAAAAAAAAAAAAAAAACCAAGCTGACGGTGTAGCATCTTTTTTAACACCTCAGCAGAACAGTCGTGTCCCTTCTCAGAAAGACCCCTAATTTATCTTTATCACATTTTCCCACCCCTCACCCTCACTCAGGATCTACGAAGATGCACCTGTGCAAATTAGGACCTTACAAATCCCTGCTTTTCAATTGTGTTGATGTCCAACCGTGGACTGGGTGGGGGTGGGGGGGGCAGGGCTCATATTCCCTCATGCCAGCCCCCCAGGTAGTTCCACCGTGCATTTGGTGGCATTCACACTTGACTGCAATCGCATTTCAATCTGTTCCATCTGATTGGATACTGGGTTTTCTTCCCCGTCTGTGGTAATGGAGCACTCTTTCCAAGTTCCCAAGGTTATTTTCATCTCAATGACCTTTTCCATCTCCCTGGGGCGCCTGGCCATTACCCACCCCACTTTCACTCTGCCTGCTTAAGGTATTGCTTTATGTGTTACTCTTGCAGCAGTTGACCGTTGTCTGTGATACATTTCTATTAGCGATTTTACTGGAGCAGTGATCTTTATCAGCCTGTGACCCCGCCCCTATTTCTAGGTGGGTTCTCTCTCCGGTAGAGCAATTTGCTTGAAAAAGTGGGAAGAGATAGGGTGGGACACCATCTATTTAAATAAGAGGATGCTGGGATTTCTGTTTCTTTTGCTAACCTGTGCACCTCCTCTTGAAGACTGAAAACTGGTTAGCATATAAGAAACTGAAAATGGGTTGTGAAAATAATTCACAGGGAGGGAAAGAAGTCTTATTACACTGGGCAGGCTTGGCATTTTCTGCCTCTCTTTTTTGATCTCAAATTGCTGAAGGGGTTCAGAAGATAAAAAGAATCTGTGAGACAAAGAAAGAAAATCATGGCAAAGAAGAAAAGAGCCCTGAGGCAGTGGGGGACCAGTGAATCAATCTGTGTCCTAATTCTACAAGAATTCACTGTGTCACCTGGGTGGTCACTTCTCCTCTTGGACCCTCTGTTTTTGATTCTACAGTGTTGGGGAAGTTGGGGCCAGATGTTCTGAAAGGTCTCTTCCAACTTTCAAATGTCACAATTCTAGGAAAAGAATAAGAACTAGACACAACACAGTCCACTTCTAAGGATGTCTTGAGTGGCCAAGTCTGTTAAACTAAAACCGTTGTCTCTTGCTAGATGAATGGTGATGATGGTGATGATATGATGCTGATATTAAATAATAATCGCCACTTACGCTTATATAGCATAACATATCTTTGATATTGTCTATTTCAAAGAACGAGTTCATGTACATTATCTCAGAGGTTGCAAATATTTGGCCCTTGGACACATGAGCCTGCAAACCTATGTGATTTGTCCTTGCTGGTGTTTTTTAAATGTTTTTATTTAGGTGACAACATTGAAATAACAGGATATTTTATATAAACATTCATAATCCTGTCTTTCTTGAAATAACAACACATCTAGCATTACCTGCCTGCACTACATCACGGTCACCAATATCAGCCGGCAAGTAGAGGCTGCGCGTTTTAGGTGGGGTAGGCGTTTTCCACTTAACTTCTCTATATGATCGGCTTGGCCCCTGCAGACCTTTGAACTGTGGTCCCAGTTGTCTAGCTTACGGGTGACGGTGGTGATGATGATGGTAATGGTGATGGTAGCACCACCACTGTCATCGATAATAATATCCCTGCTGGTATACCGTTTTTGCCTTTAGAAAACACTGTCATATGTAGTATCTATTTATGTTTGTTTTTTTTTTGTTTTTGTTTTTGTTTTTTGCGGTACGAGGGCCTCTCACTGCTGTGGCCTCTCCCGTTGCGGAGCACAGGCTCCGGACGCGCAGGCTCAGCGGCCATGGCTCACGGGCCCAGCCGCTCCGCGGCATGTGGAATCTTCCCGGACTGGGGCACGAACCCGTGTCCCCTGCATCGGCAGGCGGACTCTCAACCACTGCACCACCAGGGAAGCCCTGTAGTATCTATTTAAAACCCCTTTACTACCAGGTAGTGAGGAGGACATAAAGAGTTTCATTTTCCCCACTTAACAGATAAGACATTTGAGGGTCATAAAACTGAAGTTACTTATCAATGGATAGTAATCAGTCTCTAATGGCCCCAGACTTTCCACTACCAAAGTCTGTTTTGTAAGACTTTGTCTACCTATTCACATGTATTAAGTCATAGTTTGTTCCTCTTTTTTTTTTTTTTTGGTTACATGAAAATACATATATATGTGTTTCAGACTATTGGTTTGTTTTAACACACTGAACTAATAGAATTCTTACACCTTGGGCTCAGAGCACCCCCAAAATAGGCTTTGACCTTCATGACTGATTTCTCTTAACTTCCCCTAAGCTACCAGCAACTTTTTCAACTACATTTCAGCTACTATCTCCCTGTACTTCCAGTGATGAGTTTAATTTATTTACCAAGTAAGATTATAACGGCTAATGGTAAAATTCTTTGGTTCCTTTGCACAGTTACTCTGGATTTCTAGGTGGACTTAACAACAAGTATATACAGTTAAGAGGAAGGAGAGCTTACATGGGTCATGAAAAGGTTAGGTGAGTTCTAGGGACCCTGGACCAAATATCTTTATAACATAGCTGAGTTTTATGCTGATCTGCTAAGGTCACTGCCAAGGCAGCCAGATGGAGAAGACTTCAAACTCAAGTGTTTTGTTGTGGTTGTTCTTTCTGATATGGGAGTATACAGTGTGGAAGATTGCCTCACCTCTAGTTCCAGAGTTAGTATTGGCAGCCAGAGAGTGTCAGCACATTTTAATTCAATACCCACAGTACGTCCATCGTGTCACAGGGGCTGGACATTACCTGCGTTTGAAGAGCCATCATTACACCAGATCCAGATCCCCTGTCCTCCTTCTGGCATTCTGTCTGATACTGATGACTTCCACAGCTCTGAGACTCTGCTGGCCCTAACTTGCCCATGTCCTCACAGCAGCACAAGATCAGATCCCTTTTTCACAATAACCCAGAGGCTTCTAGGCTTTGATTTTACTCTCACCTGTTTTGGAAAAGATTCAACCTTTACAAAGAGGAAACTTCCTATGCTGAGGAAATTCTGTTTCATTGTATTATCTTGTAAAATGCCTTAAGTCCTTTGTGAAAGGGGCTTCTGGGAGAAATAGACTCTGTTCTAGATTGTGAGATGACATTGATAGTGGGCACACTATGGACTTAATTACAGCATTTCGGAGCAGAAATAAGAAATGCTACTTTCAACGTGCATGTTAATCATAAAGTCCTAATTTCAGGAATATTAAATGTGGAAGGAACATTTCCTAGAATGGAGGAAGTATAGCACATACATGCTTATAAGCCAAATACATTTCTTTATAAAGGAACGGAAGATATATGCCCGGCTCATATTCATGCCCAGAGTTGCATATTTTGAATAACTGGGGTTAGATTAGGTTGATCTAAGAAGCATCCCTGTGTTTCAGTGCAACTAAGCTTCAAAGGGACCTCTTCATAGGAGTGGTTTTCCTTCCTGACGTGAAGGACCAATAGTGCAGCACACCTTCCCCGTTGTCAGGGTGCAGAACCAAAGCAGAGATCGTCTGGAAAGAGCTTTACGTGGGAGGGCAAATGCCACCCAAAATCCATTGTGCAGCTACTTGGGGACGGAGGTGATTTCATTTTCCAAGCTATCACGTTTCAGAGGTCAAGGCTAGAAAAAGTACTTGAGAAGTATTTCCCCAGCAGGGCTAAAGGTGGGAGCCCATGCCTTTATTCTGTCTCCATCACAGTTCTGAAAAACCCTCTTGTAAGAGATCCAAAGTCTGTGCCTTACTCCTGGCTCCATCTGGACTATTGTTACCTTGGGCAAGTTCTTTAATTAACTTCTCTATGTTTTAGTTTCACCATTTTTAACACAGGGATAATTATACTTCAAGATCACGTGTGGAAAAAAAAGCCTCTCCTTTCCCAGTGAGAAGCAGGCATGCAAGTTACCATTATTGTTTATTAATAGTCATGACACCCCACGTGGACAGCGAAATCAAGCACTCTTCCCCATAGAACTCAGAAGCTTCCTCCAGACTCCCTCATTAAACCTGACATTCACTCTGAGATTTCACTGGCAGGTAGGCATCACCTTTTTGCTGGGTTTCTTCTTTTCTCGTTGCCTGCATCAAGACCTCCTATCAACAATTAGGCTTGGGCTACTCAGAACTCACCGCCTATAATGATCACGAGAGAAATTCATAATGGGAAAGTAACTCAGTAGCTACTCAGACCAAAGAGTTGGCAGATTGTAAAAACTCTCCACATACCTCAGGTTTGGAGTTTATACCTGTATTTCCACGGCCCTCCTCCCTCCATAATTGGTCAGACCAGTTCAAGGTTGAACGATAGATGTGAGAAAAGCAATTTCAGAGAAATTCAGCGCACACTTTAACTTCCTACATTGTAGTAGAAAATTCCGCTCATAAAACAACTAGGCACACTGATGAAGACCCCCGCCAGTGTCCAATTAGACTTCCTTAAAAAGGAGCAAACTCTTTAACTTCGTGGGTTTCTGGGGCCTGTTTATCTTTTCCTTTTGGCTTATCACAACTCTTAAATTACCTTAGCATATGCTTTGTTGCTGGTATTTTTCTTCCTTTCCTTTGCCACAGGAAACAGAAAAAGATTTTTATAAGAAGCATTTCAAGAAAGTGTTAGAGGGGGAAAAACGTGGGTTAATGAAATAAAGAAGGAAAAAAATTTCCAAAGCCTTTTAACACTATGTAGTAGGACAATCATTCAGTACGGGATCAACCCCTAAGCAAGATTAGGTCTAACGGGTGACAGATGAACTGAGTTGGATGTGTCAGCTTTGAATCCTTATTACCCTAGTTTCTGTGTGCCACACAAATTCAGGTTCCAAACAATTCTGCTTAGCATGTTTTTGAATATGGTAAAATAATACCATAAAATAAAATGTAAGTAATCAAAGTCCTGTGGTATTTCTTCCACCCAAAGATTGCGTCCCAGGGTGTACATTGACTCCCTGAGAAATATGGCAAAGTAGTTCAATGCAGCACGCATAGTCATCTGTTATTCTACCAGGTCTCTTTCACATGGTGAGTGCTTTATTAGATAATAAAGTCCTCGAGAGGGGAAGCCTTGTCTAATCTTTAAACCTCTGTTCCCTGTTAAGCACAGTGCCCAGCATGTCAGAAGCCAGAGATGACTCTGTATTAAATGGATGAGTGGATGGATGAATGGAGAGAAAATACTTGACTTACTTGATCTTTACGGTTTCTGGTTTCATCAGTGAAGATATAGAATACAGGGCAAGACCCTCATGCCTAGAAAGCAGGCCAGAGTGGCATGTTTTATCAAATATATCTTCATTTCACTTAGAATAAAATCTGGACCACTTATGGCTGACTCCCTATTTCCCCATAGCTGACCTTTCGTTCACTTAGCTCCAGCATCATCTCCTCAGACAGGCCTTCCCTCGTTCTGTATCCTCAACACCGAAGAGAAATCCTGGCATTTAGCATATACTCACTACCTGTTGGGTGATTGCCAAATAATAATTTATATTTGCCAAATATTCAATATGATACTGTCAGAAAATTCTTGAGGTCATTCTGCTTCCCAAACTCCAATTCAAAAGCAAATAATCTAAAAGGCAAATCCAAGGTGGAAATGTTCCTTTGGTTTTGTCCTCCTAAATAATGGGAAGCTAAGGGGTTGCTTCCTCTCCACCACTCCCCACCAGAAAAAGAAGGAAGGAAGGGAAGGAGGGAGAGAGGGAAAAAGGGAGAGAAAGAAAAAGAAAACCTTGAAAAAGACTGGATCAAACAAAGTTTGGGGGGAAAAAAGTTGTAAGGCTTCTCAGAGTCTTTCATATGCTTATGGGAACTGAGAATCTTGGAGAGGAGAATAGATGCCTTGTTTCTAAAAACGATTTGACCAGGCAGCATTGTTCCTCTTCCTCCTGAAGATTTGGAGGGACTAATCTTGGCATACCTTTTGGGAAACAGAAAGTTAAGGACCGACATCTGCAGAACGTTTACCATAGTCTCAGGCATTTCAAGTTTGTCACTTGCTTTGGTCCCTCTGCCTTTTATTGATGAAGAAAATGAGCCTCTCAGAGTTTAGCTAACTTGACCAAATCATGTAACCATCAAATCAAGTACAGCAGCCAGGATTTGAACCATTTCTGCTTGATTCCAATGGCCCTGATCTCCTCACTGCTACACACTTCTCAAAAGGGTGCTTCAACTTCATTAAAGCCTAGAATCACCTTGAGAGCTTATAAGATGCAGATGTCTAGGCCCTCTACCAGCATTTTTAATTTGGTAGGTCCGAGGTTGGACCTGTACATTTGCATCTCTAACAGGTTACCGAGTAGTGTCCGATACTGCTGGTCTGGGACCCACATTTGAAGAAGCACTGTCTTAAACAGTGAGTATCGCTGTTTCATGTTGTTTCGAAATAATGTTCTTAGAGGCTTGAGAAGCTGAAGATTCTAGCAGGTAGCTTTTACTGCCCTCAGATGATATACGACGAATTCATTTCAATGCACAACGCTTCTTGAGTATCTACTGTTACAGACACATTATGTAGTACACAGAGATGAAAGTCAGAGATGACTAACACCAGGTACGTGGCCTTAGGGAGACCCTTATCTAGCTAGTGGCAGGATGGGCTGAGGAGAGGCACTAAGGCGAGCAGAAATAAACAGATGACGGTGATACAGCAGGTCAGGTGTTCTGATTAATGTGGGACACAATACTAGAATGGCACAGCCAGCCCCTCCCCACCTGAGCTACAGCTGGGATGGGGGAAAGTCTCCCTACACCTGACTGCTAAATCATGATTAGTCGTCAGCTGAGAAGGGCAGGTGGGTTTCCAGGAAAAGCCAACAGCAAGTGCAAAGGCACGGAGATAGGAAAGAACATGGTGCATTTGGAGAAGGCTTGGGGAAATGTTGATACCAAGACTAGCATGCAGATGTATCTAGATTCAGGCCAAGAGTGGGAATGACCGGAAGTGAGGGTGGAATCTGGGTGTAAAGGGCCCTGTCTACATACCATGGATTATAAATGGAAGTCAGACAATGAAGAAAGCTCGTAATTGAGGTATGTGGCTCCTGTCCAAAACATGTGATATCTGCTATTTATTCAGACATGCATTCATTCAGTAAATTTTTTTTAAAATTTTTACTGACGTATAGTTGATTTACAATATCGTGCTCATTTCAGGTGTACAGCAAAGTGAATCTGTTATACATGTATCCGCTCTTTTTTAGATCTTTTCCTAGATAGGTCATTACAGAGTATTGGGTGGAGTTCCCTGTGCTGTACAGTAGGTCCTTATTAGTTACCTGTTTTATGTGTAGTAGTGTGTATGTGTCAATCCCAATCTTCCAATTTATCCCTCTCCTCCCTTACCCCCTGGTAACCATAAGTTTATTTTCTATATCCATAACTCTACTTCTGTTTTGTAGCTAAGTTCATTTGTGGCCTTTTTTTTAGATTCCATATATAAGCAATATCATATGCTATTTGTCTTTCTCTCTCTGACTTACTTCACTCAGTATGACTTCCATGTTGCTGCAAATGGCATTATTTCATCCTTTTCTATGGCTGAGTAATATTCCATTGTATATATGTACCACATCTTCTTTATCCACTCCTCTGTTGATGGACATTTAGGTTGTTTCCATGTCTCGGCTATTGTAAATAGTGCTTCAATGAACATTGGGGTGCATGTATCTTTTTGAATTATGGTTTTCTCCAGATATATGCCCAGGAGTGGGATTGCTGGACCATATGGTGACTCTGTTTTTAGCTTTTTAAGGAACCTCCGTACTGTTCACCCTAGTGGTGTACCAGTTTACATTCCCACCAACAGTATAGGAGGGTTCCCTTTTCGCCACACCCTCTCCAGCATTTATTGTTTGTAGATTTTTTGATGATGGCCATTCTGAGCAGTGTGAAGTGATACCTCACCTCATCATTGTAGTTTTGATTTGCATTTTTCTAATTTAGTAAATATTTTTGAGTCTGTGCTGGATGATGGGGGCAATACAGAGAAGGCTCAAACTCTGAATCTGTCCTTCAGGAAGGGAAAGAAAACATTTATGACCTAAACTCCAATACAAAGGTGAAAACGTGCCCCCATTAAAAAGCAGCGAGACACAGAATGAGAAGTTCTGGAGCAGCATGGAGGGAAAGAGGTGACTCACTGGCAGAAGCACAGAAGCCACATTTGTGATAACTCTCGCAGGAGAGTCAGAGCTGGGAGGCAAAGCGCGTCCCCGTTATCAACCTCTAAGACCTTTATGGGTATTTTTATAACCAGCTCTCTGTTTCACCTCCGAGAGTGTAGGGATGAAGATGGGAAGCGTAAACTCCAAAGGCTTTTAGAGAGGGGTTGCCTTTAGACTCACGCCTGCTTTTCCCCCTTAGCTGAACGTCCAGAGAAGAGCTAGCCTGTGTGTTTCCGCAGCCTGATGAAAGGATGGATGTGCCAGCCTCTAAATAATTGCTGCGTGAATCTTTATAACCACCCAAACGAGCTGAGCTCGGCTGGTCTGCGATAGCAGTTATCACCCTCTCATGCTTAAAAGAACGGGAGGCAGAGGCCCTGTGCCATTCTTCCTTCACTCCCTGATTAATGCACACTTTTAGAATATGGGTAAGGACTGACTGATGAGCTGACGTAGTTTAGCTGTGTAGGATTTTTTCCCCCAATTTAGTGAGCAATGAGGACCCGCGTGATTTCTACTCTTTCATTTTGCTCTTTAAGTCTCATCTGTGCCATTAGCTGAACTAGTACGGCTCGTAGTGACTTTGTTTTCCTTACTCAGAATTCAGAGACTCGTTCTTCTCTTATAATTATAAAGTGCTCACAGTCAAGACAGCTCTGGTAAACTTTGCTTTTCAGCACAAGAACAATATTAGCTAAAGTGCTGGTGGTAATACAGATGTTTAGAAAAGTAGGGGGAAAATCAGGTCTTAAAAAGATGGATAAACCCCATCCCAGATTATATCCATCATCTTCCTTTCTTACTATAAACTCCCAAGAATTCGGATAGGAACGCTATTTACAGTGATTGCCGTCAGGAGACGTTGAATATAGATTCATCTGCCTGGCAGGTCAGAATTACCTTTAAAATCTAAGTGGAATGAAAAAGGAGAAACCACATTCTTCTCAGTAATGGGATATTCCTGCGATAGTCTTGTGAGCACCCATATGCTTTGCTGCATCTGTGAGCGCTGCCTCGGGCTAGTCCAAAGGTCCTTATTTTTAGAAGCAATATACATAGATAAGTAGGTAGGTAGACGGAAAGACACATGGATACATAGATATAGGTTGATAGGTAGGCAGGTAGATAGGCATAGGTAGGATGATAAGTAGAGAGAGAAACAGATAACTAAACTCATGAGCCTAGACAATTCCACAGGAGTTTGGGTTGGAAAAGCACACACAAGCAATCCATGCCATGGTCTTTTTTTTTTTTTTTTTTAACCTTTTGGGCCGCTGACACAATCCTATTGGAAGTAGGATCAGAATATTAACTCGGGCCCTTTCACAGTGGGCAACATGACTGCAGAGACAAGGGATCTGTGCACAGAAAACATGACTTCCTCCATCTTCAGCTAATCTGGGTCATATTCCAAGAGCGCTTTGCTGTAGCATTACTGAGGACTTCTTAGTCTACGCAGACTTAAGCGAGAAGTGCGGTTTTCCTCTCAACAAGCTTACCTTCACATGCCTCCAATAAAGGAAATAATTTAGTGCCAAACTTCAGGTCTCAAAGTTTGGTTTCCCCAGACCAGCTGCATCAGCAGCTTCTGAGAACTTGCTAGAAATGCAAATCCTCAGCACCCACCTCTCGCCTTCCCCAGACCTATAGAATCTGAAACTCCAGGGTTGGGTCCCAGCAGTCTTTGGTTTACCAGGCTCTCCAGGGGGTCCTGACTCGTGTTAACGTTTGGGGAGCCCTGATCCAGTAGCTTAGTCGTGTTGAGCTGCCCCTTTAGGCTGTAATTGGCAGCCTTGGTTACACACTGGAATCACCTCGGGATTTTAAAACAACGCCTGAGCGACAACCCCCAGATTCTGATGTGATAGGACCGGGAAGTAGCCTGAGCACCAGGGTGTTTAAAGCTCCCTAGATGCTCTTGAGGAAGGGTTCCCATGGAAGCAGGTGTAAGGCAAGCCGTGGGGGAGAAACTGGAGATATGCAAAGAGTTAGCTGGTTATTGCAGAACACAGCCTGGGCTCTCAGAAGTAAGGACAGGCTTACGTTAGGCCATGTCATTGGGTGGTGAGAGATGCCGAGACTTTGGCCAGAAAGAAGCCACGGAACCTGCGTGTTGGACGAATGTGGAGGAAAAAAAGAGAAGGGACTTCCCTAGTGATCCAGTGGCTAAGACCCTGTGCTCATGATGCAGGGGGCCCAGGTTCCATCCCTGATCAGGGAACTAGATCCCACATGCCACCACTGAGCGCTTGCAGGCCGCAACTAAAGATCCTGTGTGCTGCAGTTAAAGATCCCGCATGCCACAGCTAAAGATCCAGCGTGCTGCAATGAAGATCCCACGTGCTGCAACCAAGACCCAGTGCAGCCAAATAAATAAATAAAAATAAATAAATTTTTTTTAAAAAGAGAGAAGGAAAAATCAAAGGTAGCTGCGAGTACTTGAGCACAGCCAGGAAAATAGGAAGATTCCTCTTAGCAAAAGAAGGGTTGAGGTTTGGAGGGAAGGAGATCTTTGATGGAAAGTAGAAACCAACTCTGACTCTGATGAGCTGTGGACTGGCCAGATGGTGATGCCCATCAGGTAGCTGAAAGTTTGTGTCTGGAATTCAGAGGAGAGACAGGAGGGAAGGGAAGAGTGGAAGAGAAGAGAAGAATGAAGGGGAATACCATGAGGAACACTGAGAGACGCTGCGAACAGAGAGGGGAGTTTGCAGTCATCTGTCTGCACACAGATATCACTTGAAGCCCGTGGAGAGAAGGTCATTGCTGAGAGAACGGGTGTGCTGATAGGAGGAAACAGAGCCTCCAGGATGTTCGGGATGGGAAAAAAACGAAAGAAAAGAAGGTAGCAAAGTGGGCAAGTTTGGAGAAAGAGCCACATTAATGTAGCATCCTGGGGAATGACTGCAAGAATCACTGTTGCCAACAGTATCAAATGCTAGAGACAGGCAAGGAGGGTGAGATATTTCAGGTAAAAAGAAAGCTTGCAAAATCATAATGATAGTAATGATGATAATAACCCCTCGTGCTTACAATCCATTTACGAACCAGGCTCTTAGCCAAGGGCTGTACGTTAACTGAACAACAACCCTCGAAGTACTGGGTTTCCCCATTTTGCAGATGAAGGAAGTGAGGCACAGAGATGTCAAGTACCCTTCACAGATGACACAGAAGAAAGTGGTGGAGCCCCAAAAAGAAATCAGGGCAGCCCGACTGCAGACATCTGGCCGCTCTGCGGAAACCAGCAAGAGCCATTCAGAGGGCGATGCTTTGTGGAGGTGGAAAAACCAACAGGGACTGGAAGTCTCTGTCCAGGTAGATGAAAATATCTCCCGTGTTGCTCCAGACAGAATTCTCCACAGAAAGCAGATTCTCTGTACTGAGAAAATGTCACTGGGCAAATGTGCAAGCACCTATCAGGACGGAGGAAAAGCACTGCACTCTATTCTGACAAAAAGTTGACATTTGAACAAAGGGAATTAAATAAAAGAGAGTACGTTAAATTAATTTGAAAGGTCTTGTTTAAATCCACTCACGCAAAGGCGTTCTCAATTAAGCCTTTTATTCTACCCTTGGCTCACCTCCCCGAGTTCCGTTACTGCTGCAGCTCACAGCACATTGGGGATGATGCCAGGGAAGGTTCATTTCACACCTGAAATGGCTAGACCTCATACCGCTTCTTACAGTATCTTTCTGTCTGTGCCCTCAACCCACGAGGAAAAAAAAAAAAAGCGGGGGGGGGCGGGGAAGGAATGATATCTTCCTCTGGAAACATCACACAGAGGCAAACGTTTCACTGCGGTGCATTAGGAAACCCTTAGATGTCAGGCGCCGGAGAGATGTGAAAAAGCATTGGAACTTCCCTTGCAATTTTTAAAAAAGTCATCAAAGCACTTTATATACATGAAACCACCGACACTTATGTGGGGGAGGAATTATTATCTGGTTATCATGAAGGTGGAAATTACGGCCCTGAGAGGTTAAATGATTTTCCCAGCAGGCAAGAGAAGAAACTTTCCCAGGCCTGCCATGAGAACTTCTCTATTTGTATCTGTTTTCTAATTAGGGCTGCTCTGATGATTCACGGTAAAAATTTGGGAATTGCGGTAATGATTTATCAACACAGGGTTTTTAAAAAATCATTTCCCATGTTTTCGAAGTGAAATTTGGCTGTGAGAATTAATTGCAAAAGAGCCCAGATAGAGGAGGTTGACACAGATTCGTTTTTGAAGTGAAAGGATAGGAGGATTGGCCCTGTTTTCAAACTGTTAATTTTCTTGTTAATCACAGGGTCGGTTAATAACTACCTGGTTATGACTGTGGCACAGAGAGATTGTCTGAAATAGGTCACGCCTTCAGTCAGCCTGGCGTGTCCTGTCTTGATGGAAGCCTCCGGAAGCACAGAGACTCAGCAGTGGGAGGGACAGGGGAGGTAGAATTGATAGCACCGTGACCAGCTCTGCCAGGGACGGGAGGACAGCAGTGCTGGCCCAGGGGACTCTTCTGTTGGAGACAGGCAATTCAGGACAGACTCACGGGGAGCCCCCGGGAGATAAGAGGGTAAAAGTGGACTGAGATGTCGTTTTTGAAATGTATGTGCTTTTTAATTTTTTTAAATTGTCTTTCATTAATAATGTGAATGAACTACGCTCTTATTATGTTCTGTGAACATAGGAGAACAATTGGAATATTTAGACAAGATTTAAGAAGACAGTTAAAAATACCCCAAATTACACATACCCAGAGATAATCACCGTTAACCTTTGATATATAGCGTCCCTCTCTCTCCTCTGTCTCTCTCTTTCTTTATGTGTGAGATCTATGAGAACAAGGATTTTATCTTAATTGTTCACAACTAAATTACTAGCACCTGGAAGTGTTCCTGAGCAAGTAGTCCACAGTCAATCAATATGTGCTGACATAGGATGGAAAGAAAAACCCATTATATTTATTATATGCAATTACATGTTATAAACAAGTTATATGTAATGACATATTCATGTAATTTTTAAATCCCAATCAGAGATTCCACTCTACACAAACCCTCTTTCATATGGCAACATATGGTACCATGAACCAGCACACGAGGACACTAGGCTTCAGAATTTGGGCTCTGGAGTTAGACTGCCCGAGTTGGAATCTGCACTCCAGCACTTACTAGCAGGGTGACCTTAGGTAGTGTCTTAATCTCTTTAGGTCTCAGTTTCTTAGTCTGTAAAATGGGAGTCATAATAATATCCGTGTCAGTGCATCTTTGCGAGAGGAAATAAATTGGTACGTAAGTGAACTTAGCACCTCGACTCACAAGCTCATAACTGCTCGTAAATACTAGTTATTCACCTTATTGTATGTTATTAAGTATTATTCCAGAGCACCATATTAGTGTTATTCCGTCCTGCTGACATAGCATGATTGACTTAAACTTACCCCCTTTTGTCAGGCACTTTTGCTTTTTCAATTTTCTTTGGTGTTAAAAAGTATCACTGCAAAGATCATCCTTCTATGAAAATTGCTTTACCCATCTACGATTGTTTCCTTCGGATAAAATTGTAGAAGTAGAAATAGAAGATCATAGGCAATAGATCTTTTTATAACTCTGTATAACATATTGCCAATGAAATGTAGTAGCTGTGTAGGAACGACCAACGGCACACGAGCGAGGCTGTTTTAACCTGTTACACAGGCTGTTTTTGAAAAACAAGTCCCCTTCGATTTCTTCAGGCCATCTTGAGTCAGGTCAAGGAGTATCCCTGCCAACAAGCAACAGAGTTTTAGGAGCAGGTTCTGGCTGTCTCTGCAGGTGAAGGGTCAGTGGGAAGGGGGAGGGGGGATGCGTAGGTGTGGATCTTCTGTCCCAAGAAGCTGCGTGTGTATCAGAGATGAACCTAACTGTCGCCTTCAGTAGATCTAAGTGCTCAAAGCAAAGTGTAGAAAGCACCGTACCCAAGGTGTGGACCCGGGCTGGCATCTCCACAACTGCTACTGTTGTTGGTGTCTGTAGTTGCCTTGTCATTTTAATGTCCTTGCCCTTCTCAAGATCTCAGACGCAAGGCCATTGCAGCCTCCTTGGTCCCCCGGCTTCTGCTTCTGTGACACGGATCGTATCATTCACTTTCTAGGGCTGCCCCAGCCTAAGAGGATTCGTCCTTCCTATGGAGTTGCCTCCTCGAGAGGAAAACTGATAAGGTGGTCGTAAGACTCCTCAGAGAAATGGAATGAGTTGTATAAATAAAGCGTTCTGGCAGCGGACTCAGGGAGGATGAGACCCGGTGTCACTTACATGTTTCGGAGCTCTCTGTATCTTATGAAGGGGAACTTGGTTTCATATTGCAGGGCTTCAATTCCGCCTGGAAAGTGATAGCGTGTGGCAGTTTGCTTTTGTACTCCTCCAGTTTATATGAAAGGAGTGAGGCACTTAGACTGGCTGTATTTGTTCCGAACAGGAAAACAAATCTGGCATTTTTACATATTGTTCTGTACTCCTGGGAAAAATAGCTTTGGCAGCCTAAGGGAAATCGCAGTTCAAACGGAAGCAATTCCCGCGAACGTTCTGATGTACAGTAAACCCGCCATTTGATTGGATAGAGCTTCCGTTCACTATAATCACCGCACGCCAATCCCAAGGGAGCACTCTTCTAAGCGCTAGGGGCCTAGAGGTACCCAAGGAAGATGTGACCCCTGCCTTCGTGAAGCTTCTGTTCTAAAGGGGAACTTAAAATCTTGGAGTCATAAAAATAGAATGATCACCAACGTGAGTGCTATGACAGAAACATACCATGTGCTGAGATTAAAGAAACAAACAAACATGAAGATACCTACTTAGATAGGATGGGGGAGGAAGCCTTTTGAGGAGGTAACTTTTTAACAGAAACCTGAAAAGTAAAATTGAGGTTACCATGGAACAAGGTTTGAGTGGCTGGGCTAGGGCCTGGGGCAGGGGGAGGGCTTTATACAGGCCAAGGGAACAGTAAGGAAAAGGCTCCAAGACAGGAAAGCTCTGGATTACGTAGAGGAGCTAGAAGAAAATGCACGTGGCTAGAACGTCACCAGCCCGGGGGAGAGAAGCCCGAGAGGTGATAGAAAAGTAGGTGGAGATAGCACCAGTAGCACCCGCAGCCTCTGGGAGCTTATTAAAAATACAGCATTGGGCTTCCCTGCTGGCGCGGTGGTTGGGAGTCCCCCTGCCGATGCAGGGGCGGCGGGTTCGTGCCCCGGTCCGGGAAGATCCCACGTGCCGCGGAGCGGCTGGGCCCGTGGGCCATGGCCGCCGGGCCTGCACGTCCGGAGCCTGTGCTCCTTAACGGGAGGAGCCATGGAGGTGGGAGGCCCGCGTACCGCAAAAAAAAAAAAAAAAAAATACAGCATCCATGCCCCACTCCAGAACTTATGATTCAGAACAGGCATTTCCCTCCACTAGATCCTCAGCCCATTCGTGGACCTGCTCAGGAAAGTTTGAGAAGAGCTGATGCAGGCAATTAAAGTAAGAGGTTCAGGATTTCTGTAAACTGCAAGGACACGTTTTGGTCGATTTAAAGCAGGGTGTGGCATGCTTTAAGGAGATCTTGAAAGATCACTCTGGCTGAATGGAGAGGGATGGGAGAGTAGGAAGAATAGAAAGGAGAGAACAAGTTAGGAGGCAGCTGTAGTCGCTCATTTGAGAGGTGAATTCAGCCAAGACTAGATTACAGAGAAATTCCAAGCATGATTATGTGCCTGGGAAGCTTTTCTGCTGTCCTATGAGCCTGGGCAAGCAGAGGAAAAATATGCCCGTCTATGTTCCCCAGGCAGGACGACAGGACATTTGTTTCCCCTCAAGCAGGTGCTTTGTCTTAGACTCTCAAAGAGCCAAACACCGTCAAGGGATTGGATAAGCCACAGTGGTCCTTCTTTCCAAAGTATCACCTTATAGTTAAGAGCCTGTGCTGTAGAATCATCAGAACTGTGTCCCCATCTGCCTCCCACACACCCTTCCTGGGCAACAGTGACCACATCACCTAGATTCTCTCTCTCTTGGCTCCCTCATGGGTACAGAAGGGAGAAAAGTAGCACAGCGCTTTCCTTAGTAAATTGGCACGTGTATTAATTGAGAAAATGCGTTTAAGTTACTTAGCAAAGTAATTTAATAAGGGCTCTATAGACACAAGTTATTAGTATCAGCAATATCATCTCACAAATATGTACTGCACACTTACCACAGGCCGGCGACAGAGAGAGGTCCTAGAGCCCAAGTAGGGGGCAATAGCTAGCCCCTCCTGCACACAGAGATTGCAGGCTTCTCGAGAAAACCGATAGGTGAAGAAGGGGATTAAATCTAGCTGTGGGGTCATTTCTGTTTATCTTTCCCCGCTTCTCACGTGTGTCTCTCTTCTACTCTGGAAACTCAGAACTTAAAGGGAGCGCAAGGTAGAAAGCATCTTACCTATATGTTTCTTAGTTCATAGACATGTTAACTTTAACTATAGATAGGATGATCAGTGGTCCTGGTAAGCTGGGGACTGTCCTGGGGTGAATGCCAAAAGTGCCACATCCCAGATACCCCCAATGCCTGATTGATTGTCCTGACCATAGGGATGGTGGGTAAGAGCCAGGAGAGCTGCTCTCAGTTTGATGCCCACAGACTAGATATAAGGTCTTGGACAACTCTTTAAGCTTCATTTTCTTTATCTGTAAAACTGGATATTAATGTCTAGTCTCTATGTCTCAAGACATGGTTGTAGGATGAAATTGGACAGCACTTCATACCCCATATGATCAGGGATGGTGAGTCTGTAAATGACCTCATGGTCACGATCGTTATTATTAAGTGTCACCATAGATGAGGATATTAGACGTAAAAGGAAAAAATAAATCCCCAAACTTAACTGTTTCCCAGAAACCCTCTGTGGGTCTCTCTTCCATTTTCAGATAGTTAGAAATACAGAGGTAGAAACACACAGATTAAAAAAATTCAACTTCCAACCTCATCATTTTGTGATGGAGGGCGGGTAATAGGGGCTATTTAGAAGGTATTTGGGATACAGCAAGTTACCACCGATGAATCTTCATTGCGAGGAGAGGTTAGACCTGTGGAATGAATAAAAATGAGCCATTGTGAATGATGATTATGAGATGCTAAATTCACACCGGCTCCTAGCAGCAGTGTGTTGTCTGTAGCCAGGCCAAGGCTGAGATTTTTCAATGAGAGCATCTGGCTTAGAAACTCCACAGCAGGGAGTTGGGGGTGGAGGAAGAAAATTCAAGAAATCCCCATGCGACCTTTTTAAATTTAGCACTCAAGGCACTAATATAAGAAAATACCAGTGTGTGGATGAGAAAACGAGGGAGACTTTACAAATAGGAGAATTCAGGATATCTGTGTTTGAGAAATTCTTTTGGACAAAAGCAGAGAAAATGACATTATCTGTAATTAGAAATAATAATGTGTAATTGGTTCATTTGCCATATTTCTACAGTTCTGATTTAGTTGAACAATGTGATCATTATGCCACCAGTTTTCAATAGAGGTGTCACAATGAAAAATAATTGCAATATTCCACAATATTAACTGCACCCTAATTGCAAAAGTTTTGAAATATAATTACCATGAAAGCTAATGCGACAGGGAACATTAAGCATAATTAGTGTTTTTTTTTTTTTTTTTAAAAAAAGGAAAAACTGTTAGGAGCTTGTTATTGTCTAGTAAGGTAGCTTCAAATTAGCTGGTTGTAGAGCACTTTCATCTAGCTTTTCTGTAATTTTCATTATTAGCACAGACTGTAATAAATTTATTTGACATAGCTCACACCTGCCAACTCTGCAGGAGAGAACTTCTAATGTGCGCCAGCCCCAAGGTTTCCCACTGAACCTGTCAGAGCTTCCTACAAGGAGGCAGCCGGGAGTGAGGTTATTATCTTTTTTAATAATAAACTAAAAGAAAACCCCTCAATTGCACATTACACAGTCCAGATTTAACACTTAAGCTGTGTTTTAAGTAATTTCCGTCGAAAGCCAGTGCTCTAGGAATGCAGTTAAGAGCCTCTTGTGGGCGGCGCTAAACAATCAAATCAGGGACCATTTCAGAGAACTCCCCAAGGCGAAGGCCCACTCTCTAGGGACTGGCGGACTCGGCAGGGAGCTGACAATTAGCCTGTGCACCTGTTTGCCCAAGTGCAGCCCCTGATTTTCTGAGAAGGGCATCGCTACCCACCCACCCTGAACTCAGTGGCCGCGATCAAACCCATCAGTTTCTCCTTTGACACAACTACTCAAGGTCAGCGTTTGGGCGCGATCATCTACACCTCCTCCCCCACCCCGGGCTCCGTCTGTCTTTAATGAGGCTGAAGAGTCAAGATTTTGACTTCACGTCTTCCATCGGATTCGGGGAGGAGAGTACTCAGCCCAGCGGGGCGTACAAATCCAGGGGGAGCCATTCATGTTGCTTTCTATGTAAAGTTGTGCCTTGGGGGTGTCCAAAGTGAATGATGCCTCCTGTGGCTTC
This sequence comes from Delphinapterus leucas, assembly GCF_059928025.1. NCBI lineage: Eukaryota > Metazoa > Chordata > Mammalia > Artiodactyla > Monodontidae > Delphinapterus > Delphinapterus leucas. Next base: position 142,824,076 of record NC_143131.1, read on the forward strand.
TTATTTCTGTTTGTAGGTTTTCTGCTGATTGGCTACACATTACCTTCCTTTGATTGAGAGAGAAAGAACAGAAAGCTGGGAAAAGGAGGGAGAGAGACTGGGAGTTGATATTTTTGCCAGCTGCCCTAGAATCTAATTAAACAGGCCCTCCATCCTAGATGGCACAGCAGATGAAATCAAAGACAAAGGAGGCATATCCACTTAAGAAAGCATAAATCTGAATTATTATATTCCATATGTGTATATCTCCATTTTAAGAACTCACAGACCCTAGTTTGCAAAATACTGCACCAAAAGTTGAACAGGCTCACTTTAGACATTGTCACTCACAACACCAACTTAGTAATAAAAGGGGTATAAATAAAAGTGGGCAATTTTTTTTCTGGTCAAGATGGTCCTGGACCCTTTAGTTTGTTGAAATCATCCTAAAAATGAAAATAAATACTTGTGTAAATTATTATTATTATTTTCTGCGGTATGCGGGCCTCTCACTGTTGTGGCCTCTCCCGTCGTGGAGCACAGGCTCCGGACGCGCAGGCTCAGCGGCCATGGCTCACGGGCCCAGCCGCTCCGTGGCATGTGGGATCTTCCCGGACCGGGGCACGAACCCGTGTCCCCTACATCGGCAGGCGGACTCTCAACCACTGCACCACCAGGGAAGCCCCTTTTTGTAAATTCTTGTAGCCTATGTATAGACCTAAGAATTCAGGAAGAGATACTATTCCTTCTTTTCTCCTGCAAGCCCCAACATAGAGATAAAAGCATCATTGATTTTGTATTAATAGCCACACAACCCAATTTTTAACTCTGATGCCGCCCTCGCTTAAATCAATCTGATAGAACTGATGACATCGAAGTTCTTAGGAAAACACGAAGTTCTCTGTTGCCTAAAGACGCTGTGTCCTGTAGACAGATAACAGTAAGAGAGCAAGTCACTTATCCATATAATTCTGTTTCCTCACTTGTAAAATGAGGACATTCAACTCTATGATCCTCTAGATCCTTCTAAGCTGAAATTCCCTGTCTCTAAGTTAAAGTTAGTTTTTGACTGGAGCATTTCCTCTGATTGCCTGTTTAATATTTCCAGCCAGTTCTTGGTTCTCAGAATCACTCTGTTCTAGGCTTTCTGTTGTTACAACTGCACATGCTGTTAGCAACAGATGAGCCTAAAAGTGTTGTCTAGAGACTATTGGCAGAGCTCAGCTGGCTGGAAATCCTCGGAGGAGAGAGTTTGTAGTCACACTTTTCTCTTCTCTTCTCCTTCTTCTTTCCTCCTTCTCTCCTTCCTTCCTTCCTTCCCTCCCTCCTTCTCTCTGTCTCTCTCCCTCCCTCCTTCTCTCCCCAACACAGTCCTCAGCATCTAGGTTCTCAACAAATATCTCCTGACGAAAGAGAAGAGAAAGTCCAGCCTTGGCAGTTCTCCAGGCAGAGTGTGTTGCTTGCTTGGAGAGAAAGGTACCACGGATCAGAGTTAATCTTTAGGCCTACAAAGGCAGGGGTATCTTAGGAGCTTCCCTTAGTTCAGCATTTGAGGCCCATAATCTGCTGAATACAGCGCCTTTCAATTTATGGAAAGGGGTCATATATTTTAGTGGTTATGCATGACTTACATAATGTTTAATGCTTATTATGATTCCTCAGTGTGACATTTCTGCTGAGTCTTATATTTTCATTTTCTTTTTTCTTTAAAGCAAAAATTGAACCAGTTATATTCTCTTCCAAGGGAGACAGTCTCCTTTTCTAAAGGGAAAAGAGAAAACAAACTAGAAATTTATAGGATAATTTTTTAAAATGTGGATGCCACATGGAAGTTTTCTTTATCCTGTGTCAGGGTTTACAGTTGGACTTTTTAAAGGGTTAATCGACTGAATGTCTGATTATTGCCTTACTTCAAAAATATTAACTACATTCCCTTTGTCCTGTGGCATAATGTAATCACTTGTGTTTAATCTCCCTTCTTTAGGGAATGAAGGATTATCAAAAGTATTGTTGCAGTGTCACCGGAAAATTACTCTTAAAGAGATCTCCTTTGTCAGTACTCAGCTATCACCCTTCACTTATAATTGTTTGGTTGTTAACTCTTATTTGTCAGCACTTTTTAGGTGAAAAGTTCTCTTAGAGCCTTAAGGGTGAACCTGAATTTAACAATAAGTTACCAAACCTGCGTTTGCAAAGATTAGAAAATTAAATTTTCAGTTAAAAAATATAAATAGTTGGGATCTGAACACAAAAATTAGGATGTTTATTATCACCCAAATGGCTAGACTTTATCATGCAAACTAGAAATAAAATTTTGAACAAATAGTTTTATTTTATAGAGAAAAATAAATAAATGTAGGATAGCACTTATATTACGAGTAGAAACAGGACAGACGATGGAACTCATGTGGTTAAGGAACATTAAGCCTTCTGAAGTTCGCACCTGCCTTTACAATTATGAGTAAGGCTTTTTTCTAGGACAGACTACATTTGTACAAAATATCAGACTTCGTGTCAATAGATATGTTTTTTAATCATGAAGGGCAGATTGGGCTCTTATTATAGAGTTATCGACCAGGGATTTATCTTCTAGGACTCTCACAGGATTCGTTTTTTGACTTCTATAACAATCTGGCCCATTGGGACGTGTAGCTTAATTTATCTTTCTGCAATACTAACACAATGAAAATTTTCTCTTCTGGTTTCGGAAATATACCCGTTTTGGCAGAAACTAAGTGTACATGCTACTACTTCTCATTCTTGCACCCAGGGCAGACATCACTAATTGATCGCAGTGCTCTTTCCTGCTGGGAATAGATGCAGCCTGCCAGAACTTCTCAACAGTCCTCTAAGCAGCCACTACTCATCAATCAGATTGGCATGCATGATGAAATGCACTTGCCATTCAGGGCAAGAATCACATAAAATAGCAATCTCATAGATGTGATTCCCTGGGGTATCCAGGATGCCAAAACCTATTATAATTGTCTCTTCAAAATGTGTGTTTAATGTTCTCCTTCCCTCCATTACAAATAAAAAGAATAAAGGCATGCCAAGTAAGTTCTGTTTGGGAGAGAAACTTCTAACATTTTTCATTTCTCCAAAGTGGCTCCAAGATCTAAACTGTTCTTGCACAAAAGGTGCTGTCATTGAAATCCACTAACTCATAGCTCAGTCCACATTCATTTCCTCCAAAAACAAGGAAGAGACAACGCTTATGGTACAGTTTCACTATTATTAAATCATTCTTCTGTGGGCAGATAGTTCTGAATGCTTAGCATCCTCGGTCTTGAATACCGATACTAAATCGTGTCCTTCCACAGAGTGAAATACTCTGAATTTTGAAGGAGTTATATTTATAGAGGAATGATTTATCCCGAGTTACATTACAATAAGTAAATCCATGGCAGCACAGTTAAATTCCAAAGAGCAAGAACCTATCATTACTCTCACATTCTCTTTGGATTTCTGCTAAATTGAGGACTGTGCAATTTATGAATACGTATTTTTTGGTTAAACAAACCCTAGGAAAAAAGCATGTTTAGGCATCCAAAACCTGTTATTAAGAGCTCAGAATATAAACTTCTTATTAGAAGATTTGAAATTTTTTCCATCTGCCACAATCTCTAGAATTCAGAGTGATTTTCTATTTCCTTTTGTGATAAGAGACAATCATATCTTGTTCTACCTATGATGAAGGAACTGCCTGCAGTTTTCATTGTTCCTGTAGAACAGAGGTGTTGCACAGGAAAGGCCATGCATGCTGCATGGTGGGGCAGCGAAGTGAGGAACGTGAATGAGATCAACAAATATCTATCGAGCACCTATTCTGTGTTAGGCATCGAAACTGCAACTCAGGTAGCCGTGGTTGGTCCCAGGAGCAGTAAGAAGAGTACTCACCCGTGAGGGGGTCCAGGAAGCAGTGAGCATCAACTCCAGCAGTCATTCATGCAGTGAATATTTATGGATGTTTTCTTTGTACCAGGCAGTGTCCTTGCCCTCCAGGGCTGCTATCAGACTGCAGAAAGATGTACAACCAGGGGGCGTGGCTTATGACCCATGAGCATTCCATTTTAAGTTTCCCAGAAGTGAAGTTCTTTGGGGCCAGTGACCTTGCCCCTCTAGTTCATTGTTGGATCCTCGGCGTCTAGCACAGTTCTGGCACAAAGCAGGCACTCAATACACACATGTTGACTGAATGAATTATACTAAGGGGGCAGGAAGAGGCAGTGAGTGGATTCATGTAATTTTGCACATTCCTTTTGCAGACAGTGAGCTCCCTAAGGGTGGGCACAGGTCTGCTATCTTTGTGTTCTGAGATCTTGGCATCTCCTGGGCATGCAAAAAAAAATGTTGCAGGGTGATTTCAGAGGTATCCAAGGAACAGATTAGAGGTAAGTTAGGTGTTAAGACGTGAAGCAAAGGAAGGACCGGAGCATAAGGTAATTTGAGACCACCGTGATTTGGAATATGGAAATCCAGAGTACCTTTTCCTTCTCTCAAGAGCAAGTGGAGAATGGAGGTGATTTACCCAGTGTACACCTTGCGTTCATCATTATTCCTTGTGCCAGCCGCTGGTACACCTTGGGCAAAGGCAGGGAAAGGAGAGGGCATTCCTAGGTGGAACAGGAACGGCCACACAGCAAGGAAGGTTCAGGGACGCATGAAGTGATGGATGAGGGATTATCTCTTAGAAGGCCTGGAGGCGGTCATTCCTTAGCATCCTTGCATCCCAGCAAAGCTCTGCTGGCAACCTCAGCAAGATGGAGTTAGCCCAAGGTGACGCTGAGAACCTTGCAGGGCGCTCACCAGAGCTCAATGGCTGGCTGCCTAGCTAGTGGAGTGCTTTATCTCTGCATCCTCCTGCCTCTTTTCCTTGCACAACCTGGACCCTCAACTATGTTCTAATGGCTGAATCCATCCTCTTCACATGGGATTTCAGCATGTTAACTACGTGCCAAAAACCAGTGGGTTTATAAACTTTGATAAAGCAGTGGAAGAAGCAAGTTTCACATACTATCACCCATCATATTTTCATATCAAGCAGGAAGAATAAGTTTCAGTGATGTTACAAAGCATATTTATTTATGCAGACAATCTTTTTATCCTTTTCTCGACAGGATATTGGCACCGCAGTTGAAATGGGTGGGGGAGAGGTGGGGGGAAGAAAGCAACATGTTCCCATTTCTCAATACCCTTCCTGCCAACTTTGAATGAAGACCAACTTCAAGATTTGAATATCTTCAGCATGAATCTATTGCTAGATTGTGGTGGAGAAATTAAAACAATAGAAGCCTTAAAGTGAGATAGACAGCAATTTGCAATTGGCATACCCTCCCTGGACATAGTGACAGGCAGAGAGGGGAGAGGGGTTACACCCTCTGCTGCCGCTCAGTCTGCAGGAGGCCCAGTCACTCCAGCAACTTCTGAATCCCCCCCCCGCTACCACTTCTGTCCACTGAGGTCTGGGCTTCACCACTGTCCAACTGTGTACCTTAGGTCAAGTTATTTAATTTCGATTGCCTCTGTTTCCTCCTCAGTAAAAAGGAAATGAGAGCAGAGCCTAACCAAAGTTTGCTTCAAGGATTAGAAGAGATGTATATTAAGTGCTGAGAATGGTGCCTGCATCTGGTGAGCTATCAATAATGTTAACAGCTGTCGTTGCCATTACAGTACATGTACAGAGCAGAGACTGTGTGCCTTCAATGCAGGGCCAGCAAGTGGAAAGGGGAGAAAACAGGAGCTCAACCAAGGTTGAGTTTTCCCATTTCCTCTTATGTTGTACTTGGCCTGGGGGGTGCCTGACTCTTGAGTTTTACTTGCGTGGGTTCAGGGTTACCGCCTGTATAAGTTCTCCACGGCTGCTGCACTGAGTCACTACAATTTTTTTTTTCTTGGAATATAGTTGATTTACAATGTTGCGTTCATTTCAGGTGTACATCAAAGGAAATCAGTTGTACACATACATATATCCAGTCATTTTTAGATTGTTTTCCCATATAGGTCATTACAGAGCACTGAGTAGAGTTCCCTGTGCTATACGGTAGGTCCTTATTAGTTACCTATTTTATATATAGTAGTGTGTATATGTCAATCCCGATCTCCCAATTTATCCCTCCCCCACCCCCGTAACCATAAGTTTGTTTTCTCCATCTGTGACTCTACCTCTGTTTTATAAATAAGTCCATTTGTACCATGTTTTTAGATTCCACATATAAGCGATATTGTGTAAATTGGTGCAGCCACTATGGAGGACAGCATGGAGGTTTTGTAAAAAACTAAAAATAGAGCTACCATATGATCCAGCAATCCCACTCCTGGGCATGTATCTGGAGAAAACCGTAATTCAAAAAGATACACGCACCCCAGTGTTCATTGCAGAACTATTTACAATAGGCAAGACATGGAAGCAACCTAAATGCCCATCAGCAGAGGAAAGTTACCACAATTTAGTGGCTTAACGCAACGCAAATTTATCATCTTACACTTCTGCAGGTCAGACATTGGAAACACCTTGATTTAGGCTAAAATCAAGGTGTCACTGGGCTGCGTTCCTTCTGGAGGCTCTAGGGGAGCCTCTGTTTCTCTGGCTTTTCCAGCTTCCAGAGGCTCTGCCGGAATTCCTTGACTCATGGACCCTTCCTCCATCTTCAAAACCAGTAGCGTCAGACCTGCTCTTTCTGATTTTGCCATCTCTCTGGTTCTCACTCTCCAGCTACCCTCTTCTACCTGTAAGGACCCTGATGATTACCTCGAGTCCACCTGGATGCTACAGGATAATCTCCGCATCTCAGAGCCACCTGATGAACAAACTTCATTTCTTCTGCAGCCTTTGTTCCCCATTAGTTCATTTCCCCGCATTAGTTTCCTTGGGCTGCCGTACCAAAGGACCACAAACCGGGTGGCTTGAAACAACAGAAATTCATTGTCCCAGAGTTCCAGAGCCTAGAAGTCCAAAATCAAGGTGTTGTTAGGACTGTGCTCTCTCTGGAACCTCTAGAGGAATCCTTCCTTGTCTCTTGCTAGGTCCTCGTGGTTTGCTGACAGCCTTGCAGCTGCGTTAACTCCGTTCCCTGACTTCATTGTCACATGGAGTGTTCCCTGTGTGTCTGTTTTCTTACAAGGACACGAGTCGTATTGGATTAGGAGCCCACCCTGCTCCAGTAGGACCTCGTCTTAACTAGTTATATCTGCAATAACCCTATTAGCACATCTGAGGTTGGCGGTTAGGACTTCAACATATTTTGGAGGGGGAGGCACAATTCAGCCCATGAAACCTAACATATTCACATGTTCTGGGAATGAGGATGTGGACATTTTTAGGGGCGTCATTCCACTTACCACCCCCACCCCGCCTTCAAGTCACCCTCCTTCCTGATTGGGATGAGAAGATAACAGCTCAGAATGAGAAGCAAGGAGAAACTGAGGTTCACCCCCAGCCTCAGGGTGCTCTCTTCTGAATGTCCATTGTTGTGAGAAGAGGCAGCCCTTATATGACACATGAAGGACAGCTAGCCAGTGTTGTCGAAAGGGATTTCAGTCCCCAGCAGTAGAGAAGGGAGTTGGAGAGAGAGGAGAAAAAGGAAGAAATTAAATCCTTGACAACATATGGTCAAATCTCATCCCAAGCGAGCTTTCATTTAAGGTGTCTGAATCCGTTCTTGGAAGTGTCTTTTCCCCTCCTGTTCAGGGAAGTTTGCTCCATATTGAAGTTCTTTTCTGCCCCACACCCCCGCTACCCACCAGCTCCCTTCTGCTGGCATCGGCCTCTGTCACTCCACTGATACTCCAGGCGTGTGGCTAGGTCTCGCTTTCCCAGCAAAATCTTCTGCTCTCCTGCATCGATTCCCCAATTATCTACCTAATCCCCACTCTCCATTCCCTCCCCTTAAAACACGCCCACCACCAACAGAAATTAAAGGCATAAACCAGAAGTACAGAACGTCTTCAACCCTCGTGGCATTCCTGAGAGGAGAAAGCCTGTGTACTAACAAGGAAAGACTATCTGTCCTCTATTTCTTTTTCTGTAGGAAAACGTAGGCAGGCTTTTATTTTAGGTAAAAATGGTATCTCCTTAATTTAGAGGGCGTTCGTTGTATCAGAACATTAATTGTATCAAAACAAATGTCACTGTTAACTCTTCTGATCCAAGATGCAAGATGCACTCTGTATATATGTGAGGAATGTAGGTTCAGATTCCGATACAAGGGTTTGATGATCTGTGCTGCCCTTTTGTCTGCCTGGCCTTCAGGAAGTTACTTGGACTCCTTACTTACAGGTACCTAATTTACAGGTTTGTCATGAGGATTAAAGAAGCTAATAACATATATGGACACTTGCTGTGTGCCGGGCACCGTGGTCTGCCCTTTTTATGGACTCTTGGGTGATGGAAGCCACTTAGAGAGTCCGATGCATAATAAACAGTTGCTATTTTTTGTTACTCCGTGACTTTTTTCAATCTGCCACAGGAAGCAAAATATTCTTCCTGTCCTTTACGTCCAGTCCTGGAAGCTGCTCAAAAATCCATTTCAAGAACCCCAGTTTCTCCCTGGGTTTGTTTCTGACTTTATTGTACTGTATTTTTGTGCAACGAGTCAGAGCCAAAGGACCCGGTTGGTGAAAAATTTAAATCAGATCAGTGAGAGTCAGCAATCTTCATCTCCCCCGCCGTTCAGCTCTGCACCTTTGCCACCAGGTCAGGGAAATCATCAGTCCCGGGGAGCAACTACAAAGCTGTTTCCAGAGCCAATTTCCTGCTGAACTGTGTGTTACACTCTTAGCAACATTCCGAAAATTATACTCATTTCAAAGCTGGCTTTGATCTGGACCCCCTCCCTTCCCTCTCCCCCAGCCTTTGCCGGGAAGCACATCTCCAGGACTAGAGGTTCACCTTGAAAGGCTGAGATGCCGGTGAGCAGAGCCGGGCTCTTCCTGAGAGGGAGGGAAGCCCCAGAACAAAAAAAAAAAAAAAAAAAGAGGAAAAAAGGAGAAAGTCCGTGGGAGGCCTCACTTATTCTCAGTGCTCCACTGCCCTTGCCTTGGTAGCTCAATTCCTTCTCAGGGTGAGAGGAACCGCTGGCCCAGGCTCTGCGTAAAAAGGAGCCGCCTTGGGTTTCTCACTTGGAGTCTGAGGGCAGAGGTGTACAGGGAGGGGATGGGAAGGGGTAGGGAGGAAATGCTTTTCCCAAGGGGACGCATCAGTGCCTTTCAAACCGAGGAAGGCCCATCTTTGATGCCTCGAGCATCAGACGTCCCTGACAATTCTGTGGAAGGAGGAATTCTCGAAGGAGCTTCGTTTTCCTCCTCTTTCCCTCCCCACCTTCTCCCCTCCCCCTCTCCCCCCTCCCCTCACTGCTAAATTATGATGTGGAAACTGAGGAAGAGGAAGAGACTTGCTCACGGGACAAGTTGCCTGTGGAAATCCAGGGTGATCTGCAAATCCCAATTCTAGCCCAAGAGAACATCGTCTCAGAAGCCAAGCAAAGCAAAAGGGGCAAGTTGATGAACATACTTCATCCACTGATGAGAGCTTGGAATCTCTGGGGCTTGTGGGGATGCAGTGCCGTAAACCCAATAGAGATGGAGCATTCTCTTTCTTTGCGAATTGGGACTCTCAGGGTGTCTCTAGGTGGGGAATTTTTTTTATAAGAGTTACCAAGCTGAAGCACTCTCTTTCCACCTTAGATCAGGGAGTAGGAAAAAGAATGTGTAATAACAGGCTGAGCGTGGGTCAGGGGGTGCAAAGCCTGCCACCTGCCTACTGGTGACCTTGAGAGACTTACTAAACTGAATGTCTGAGGTTCCTCATCCATGAAATGGGGAATTGGGGATGAGGATAAAGGATAAAAATCCATGCAAAGCGCTTCAACCAGCGCCTGACAGTTTGTACCCCATGCAGTTCACAGCCCCATAGCGTGGCAGACAACAAGAGAAGGCTTCTCTGCCAAGCGAAGGGTCTCAGTCTTGTCTGTCCCCTTGTGCCCAGCACGTTGCTTTGTATATTATGGAGACTCCATATGCATTGGTTAGATTGAGTTGACTTTAACGATGACCAATACGTTCAGGAAAGTGTGTATAAGGGAACTTTCCGACAAATTATTTTGTAAAGTGAAGAAGCTTTTTGTAACCACCCCAGTATTATTCTTTCAGTGTAGCTACTTTGATTAATGTTATTATTATTCCCTACGGATGGCAACAATAACAACAGCTACTGTTTACTAATATATGACATTTAGTATAGTACTTAGCACAAAGTTAGCATTCAGTGACGGTTAAATAATAGTGAAACAACACATAGCCTGCCTTTCAAAATGTTGGTTTCCATATGCATTTGCGGCATTGCATCTGTGAGATGAAGGATTTGTTTGTATTTCTCTTTTGTGTTAAAGCATAAGAGTTATGTTGAGTGAATAAAAATAGTTACCACTCACACTCAAAAAGAGGCGCTGAGATGGGTGTTGAACAAGCACAGAACATGTCCAGAATGTGGCCGATTCCCCGGGTCCCACTGCATCACGCTGACCATTGTGGTAATTAATAACCATCTTGACACTTGAAGCCCATCAGGTATGAGATGCTGCCCTAGTCTGGGAGGATGAGGGACACGTCCCCACCTGCACACCTCCCTGTCAGCTCTGCCTGCCGTATTAGCAAGCTGCAGCGATTATAATAGACGGAGCCACAGCTGAGCCTGTGGTTTGATTTTTGTCACCATAAAGGCAAGAGTCGACACTAAAGTAATTAGGAATGAATTTTCAGATCTCGACTTCTCAGGCACACTGCCGGGGAGGGAGACAGGAGCGGGTGGCACTGTTTTGGAAGCTGAGATGGTGACCTTGTACGTTGCCCTCACTCTTAATCTTTCTCTCAGAGAGCCCAGTGAGCACTTGGCCAGAACCTCCTGTTAGGTTGACAACCAGAATGGGTGTGTGTGTATGTGCGTGTGTGTGTGTGTGTGTGTGTGTGTGTGCACGTGTGTGTGTGTGGCCCGTAGGCACTTAGAAGAAAAAGGAGCAGAAGAATGAAGCCAATATGGGAAGCGAAGTTACCACGGGGACAAAATGTTCTTCGGAGCAGCTTGAAATGAGCATAATTTGGGAGAATTTCTGCAAGAGCGGTTAATTCATAATGGGGTTTGCTGAGCAATCAACAATGTGTTGCTTGTATTTTCATATGCTGGGAGCATATGCCTCCGTGTGCGCGCGCATGTGTGTTCAAATGCTCCAGTACTTTGATACTTCACTAATGTGCAATCTCTATTTCTTGCTTTTGTCTGGGGGCCTCTCATATTACATTTAGATTGTATCCTTTATCATCCCAAATTGACATTTATGCTTTTACTTCTATTGTTTCCCTAGCTTCTCCCTGGTATGGATCAACAATTTGTTTTAATCTGTGTCACTTCTCTTATCTCCCTCGACACAGAGGAGCAGTCATTTTGCACCGCCATCCGCCTACAGAGGTGGTGTTATCAAGAGGGTGGTGGGGTCCTGCCCCCTCTCCCCACTACCTAAAAGGCTGGCGAATGTTAATTGCTTTTCCAGTTAGTTTATAAGAATGCAGAAACCGCTGAATGCAGCTTGACTGGTTTTGATGAAAGTAATGGAATGCTAGTGCCTATGAATAAATAAATCTGATTTACATAGAGGACCATTGTGGGAGTGGATAGGAAGCTGGTGAACGCAAGCAAATTATAGTTTAAGGACACATTATTCCTTGGCTTTTATTCTAAGTGAGGGAGGAGAGCTCAGCTTTCCTTGGATTCCCAGAGGGGGGAAGGGGGGAGGCGATCCCTTGGCCTCCGAGAAAAATGCTTTGCGAGAGCAGCCTTGGTCTGAAACTTAAGGGGGATGAGTTTTGTTTGGAAAGCAGCTCTGTGTCTCACTTTCTGAAATCCCTTTTGGAAAGAATAGCAAGCCGTGCAGAATTTATGAGCAGTAAACCGAAAATGTTGGCGTGTACATCAGAGTGCCCTGGCGATAGATCCAGCAAAGGCTCTCAGAGGGAGACAGGATCACAACCGTTTCTTTTTCGAGTTTATTTGCGTTTCCTAAATTCCCACAAGATCGCAGCGACGCGAAATGGAATAAATCAAGACACTCTTATTTTCAGACGAGACAAGGCGAATATGAAGTGACGCTCTGCTGTCTGAGTATGCTGATCTCAGCTGACTGCTGAGTTGTAAAGGCGGGAGCCCCTTCTCCATTTGCAACGTGGAGGAAATAAGAGTCATAACATCAGGGTGTCTGCATTTCTAAGCGCCCAGGATTGTTCTGGAATGGGTTCATCTGTCAGGAGAGGAGCTTGGAGGAGGATGTTAACAATTTAACTTGACACCTAGACTAAAGGAGAAGCAGGAATGCTATGTTTTAGAAGTGGCTCTGTTGGTGGCTTCCAACAAATGAATGAAGATTAAACACCAAATTCAATCACTCAAAAAAAAAGATTTGTTATGGGTCAAGTATTATTCTCATTGCGGGAGGTACAGTCAGGAATAAAGCACAGTCGCAGCCTTCAGGGCACATAGATTCTCACACCCAGCCCTTGGCAAGTTCTAAACTCAAGGATGTAAATAACTGAGGGAGATCTTGAAATTCACATACAACGATTCAACTAAACAAAACTCCCAGAAAGGAACTGTTTTCTTTGCATTTAGTATCGTTCATGACATGATGGCGTCCATAATGCCTAAGAAAACACCCGCACAAGAGCCCAGCATGCAAAATCATCAACAATATAAGGAAAAAAAAAAAACCACCTGACTTATTTTGCCCATTGCAGAGTCCTCTGCCTATAAATGCATTTGAAATTAGGTTATTATCCACTATCACCCATGCTTATCTCCCAGGTTCTTCATAGTCATTGCTCAGGTCCTGACGATGTATTGATAGGCTATAGATTAAATACGAAATTACTACGAATCTCAAGCACCCAAAGATTTATGGACCGAGGCTTAGGCCTTGTATCAAATCAACCATCTAGGAAAATATACAACTTCACCATAATATTAAAACTTACTGGCAGCATCTTCATCTTATCCGATTGGTATTGTCCTGATGATAAGCCACAGTAGGCAGAGAGAGAAATTGTGTGATAAATTATAGAACAGGTGTCGAAAAATATCTTTATTACATTTGGATGTGCAAGGATTTCACTCACTGTGCACGGAATAAATAGAGTTTATGTTTTAATGCCCACTTCAGTTCCAAGAACTTTAGAGTCTCAAAAGACTGAGTGGGGCTTCCCTGGTGGCGCAGTGGTTGAGAGTCCGCCTGCCGATGCAGGGGACATGGGTTCGTGCCCCGGTCCGGGAGGATCCCACATGCCGCGGAGCGGCTGGGCCCGTGAGCCATGGCCGCTGAGCCTGCGCGTCCGGAGCCTGTGCTCCGCAAAGGGAGAGGCCACAACAGTGAGAGGCCCGCGTACCACAAAAAAAAAGACTGGGTGATCTTCAGTCTCTCCTGTGGCCCCATTCACAGGAGTTAAACACGTAGATAGGGAAACAAAGTATATAACTACAGGGAAGCTATTGACTCTAAAAGGAAGTGTTTCCTGGTCAGCATGAATGACAGGCACTGAAAGATCAAAATGGGTTACAATCTGCATTTCATTCTCCGCTCCAGAATTGTCTGGAGAGTCTGGATACTTGTTCCTTAAAGGGTGGTCCGCAAACCAGCACATTGGCAATCTCTGGGAGCTTGTGAGAAGTATAGTCTCTGAGGCCCCACCCCAGACTCCCTGAATTAGATTCTAGATCTGGAATTCGATCCTCAGGTGATTCATCTGGGCATTGCAGCTTGCAAAGTGTAGGTCTAGAGGCAAATCATGCTGTCATAGACGCAAAGTGTGAAAGAAGGAGGGGAGCTCTTAATGTGTCACAGAAAGTGTCCTGAATGACCATGAGACATGACCAAAATGTTGATGAAGATGATAATAATAATAAGCCAAAGTAGCAAAACAAACGTTTATTGAACCCTTAAGATGAACAAGACATGGTGCAGAGGATGTTCTATACTTGACCCCATATAATCTTCATGAAGACAACCCTGTGAGTAGAGTGGTGTGGTCTCCCGACTTTACAGATGAAATAAAGCCTAAGAGGATTAAAGAACTTTCCCCCAGTCTGCAAGCTTGTGAGTACCAGTGCCAGGATGGACACCCATATCTGTGTGACATCGTATCACCTGCAGTGAAGTCCTGTTAGTGAGTATTGCTAGTGGATGGGGGCAGCCGTGTTGGAGGAAGACACCGGAATATTAAGAAGGAAATTAAGTCCTGAAATGGGAACTGTCCTTATAGGGAAGGAGAAAAGGAAGACCAGCAAATGATCTTCTATGAAAATATGTCCCTCTCCGAGTTCCCCAGCTAAAAACCTGCAGCCCTTCTTGATTTTTCCTTTTCCCTGATGACCCAGAGCCAGCTGACCACTTCTGTCACTTCCTTTCTTTAGTATCTCTAACCTGTTTTCCTGGCTCTTAAAGTTCACCCTGCTGTCTTAGTTTGTCGCTTGTAGCTGGGTCTACAGAAACGCTCTCCACAGCACCCCCACCTGCAGCCTCTGCCTTTTACAGTCCATCTGTCGTACTACTAGTTAATCACTGCTGTCTTCCCAAAAGCCAATCCAAGCACGTTTCCTCTGCCTGGCTCTGTCAGGTAGTGAAACACAAGGGCAACTAAAACATATACTTTGCCCTCAAGGAAGTGACAACATCATGGAAAGCCCTCACTCTCTACCTGGTCTGCCTATCTGTTCTCATTTCCCTCTCCCCGTTCCTACATGCAACATCCCAGCCACCCTCACCAATCATACATTTTCCACTGCCAGGGACACTCTTTCCATCTCAACTGTCTGATGAACTCAACCCATCCTTCAGTAGCGAGTTTGGCTGTGAAGCCTCTTCCTTCACCTTACCCAAGCAGAAGGACTTGCTCCCTTGGTTTAGGCCACTTTTAGATCAATTAGCATTTTGCTTATTGCCCCTTCTAAATCAGAATTTGTATTCCTGCCATATCCCTGGAACAGAGAAAGGATGAGGAGACAAGAGAATGGCTCACAGATCCAAAAAACTGGACTTTAATATTTGTTGTCCGGTTTAAGACCTTGTAGACAGATTACCCCGAACACCCATCTCTTATACTCTAACCGAAGCCATACAAAGAGGGTGTGGGATGTTTTCAGGCTTTAACCCATCATGTGAGGGCACCACCTGGTCTCTCAGTCACCTCTATTTCAACAGCCTTGTTTGCATCTGAATAGAAACAGGATTAATTGACCAATAAATAGTTTAAATTATCTATGTAATCTCAGAACCTCTGCCAGAGAGTTAGAAAGACAGCTTGAGTGGCTTCAAACCAGAATTATGTCCCCATGGACAATGTCATCAGATTCAGTCCATGTTTGGGAATTCCCTGGAAGTCCAGTGGTTAGGACTTGGTGCTTTCACTGCTGGGGCCTGGGTTCCATCCCTGGTTGGAGAACTCAGATCCCACAAGCCCATGGTGTGGCCAAAAAAAAAGATTCAGTCCATGTTTGAGTCCTAGTAACTTCAGGTTGTATATTAGAAGACTTTCACAGGTTTTAGCTTGTCTATTTCCCCTAGTAGTTCCATGGGATAAATGTTATAAGTTCCATTTGACAGAGGAGGAAATCGGGGCCCTGGATATGTTAAATAATTTCCCACGTGGCTCCCACATTATGGCTTGTAAGTGTGGAGGTTGGAAGTTTATGCTCAGCCGGGAGACCCAGTATTTCCCACTATACCAGGCGGACTACTCACCCACAGCTCTCTCTCTCTCCTGGCCACCATCTTCCGATCAAAGTTACCCGAGGAATATGTGTGACTATATAGAGACGTGAGGTGTGACTATAAAGCAGAAAGATGTTAGAATAAAACATACATGAACGTCTCTTTGAGTGCCTTACTGTCATGCCTGCTGTGTGAAAACACCCCTGTGTTTGTACTCATGACCGGCTCCGTGTGCTGACAGTGTCCACGTCCTGGGTCTTCTTATTTTTGTTTTCTTGTCTCTCAGATGCACCCCGGAGAGGAGGGGATGCTTCATATCAGCTCACAGATGTGATTACAGCATCTCTCTACATCCAAACTTTAGTCATGTATTTGTCTTTATACATACTTTTAACAGGTGAGCAGAATCAGGTGCAGTTCTTGGCTCTGGGGTCCAGTTAGCTGAACGCAGATGACAGGTGAGGTGTTCTTGCCGACTCCTGTGTCAGCGTCACGGGGACCAGCTCTGATCCATTTCTGTCCGTGGGCGCCTGCCAGGAACCATGCAAGCAAGTCAATAGGATGCCCATTGATGGGCCAAACGTTGTTTTTCTCGACAGGAGCATGCAGAGTAGGTGAAAATGTCCAACTGGCTAGTCTGACCTGTCAGCCAATTTTCATCTCTCTTGGCAATAGCATAAAGGCGGACAAATATTTAAAGTTCCTGACACTTAGGATTGGGACTGCTGGGTATATCCCAGTTGAAGGGGTTAACACTTCCTTCAACTCAAGGTAACCAAAGCGTGGATAAAGTGTTCGCCAGAACCTGAAGGGGACCCTGCTAAATGCATAAGTCAGGATCACATGAAACTTATATTCCCCAGGACTGTTGGTCACAGTGAAGTTGGAGGACTGCCTGCGTTAGAAGCATCTGGAGAGCTTGAGATGGCATGTCTTGTCTTATGTTGCCAGCTAGATGCTTAAGCTGTGGCTTTACCTGAAATCCAACAAGACGTCTGATCCACACATTGCATTACAAAATGTATCTCGCAAACAAACAAGCAGGCAAGATGTATCTCAAGACTTTCTTTCTGCCATGTGTCTGGGTAGAAAGAAATAAAACTTAGTATCACTTCACACATACCAGAGTGGCTAAAATTAAAAAGACTGACAACATTAATACTAGCAGGGATGTAGAATACTTCATATACAGTGGTGGGGATGGCGGGTTGTAAAGTCATCTAATCACTTAGGAAAATGGTTTGGCATTTTCTTATACAATTAAACATATACCCAGCAATCCCAAGCCTAAGTGTTAACCCCCCAAAAATAAAAATATATGTCCCAAAGTAGATTTTTGCCTGATTGTTAATAGCAGCTTTGGTTCTCAATAACCATAGACTGGAAACAAAACAAACGTCCACCCACAAATTAATGGATAATTAAACTCTCCAAACGTCCACCCACAAATTAATGGATAATTAAACTCTCGTATCACACATGGAGTACTATTTAGCGATACAATGGAGTAAGCTACTGAGATACACAACAGCATGGGTGAATCTCAGAAACGTTACGCTGAGCAAAAGAAGTCAGATACAAAATAGCACAGACTTATCCTTCCCTTTATAAATGTTCAAAACATGTAAAACAAATTTATGGTGGTCGAAATCATAAGCATGACTTAGAGGGCTTGGGGATTGCCTGAAAAAGGACACAAGGGAACTTTCTGGGGTGATGGAAATAGTCTATATCTTGAGAGAGCTGAGAGTTACATGGGTGCATTATTTATCAAAACTTTTCAAACTGTATGCTTAAGATTGGGATGTCTAAAGTTCACCTCACTTCTTAAAAGGGAGGGTGGAAGAGAAGTGGGTGTGGCCAGAAAAGAGCAGTATGAGGGACCCTCTTGGTGATGGAAATGTTCTGTATCTTGACTGGGTCAATATCAACATCTTAGTTGTAATATTGTTGCTATTGTTTCATAGAATGTTAGTTACAATTAGGGGAAACTGGATAAAGGGTACTTGGTATCTCTCTGCATTATTCTTACAACTGCATGTGAATCTATAATTATCTCAAATTTAAAAGTTTTACTTAAAACAAAACAACAAACATTTGGTATTAACAGCTTGGGATTTGAATTTTTGTCTTCTTGCGAGTAACCTGCTGTGTTTGTGTGTGTGTGTGTGTGTGTGTGTATAGTTTTTATGGGTAAGAGAGAAAGAAAACAGGGCTTTTAAGTAATTTTAAATTTATTTTGAGTTTTGTTTTGATTTCTCCATTTTTATTTTGATTTTTGTTTTGTTTGCTCGTGATTAAATATCCACTCCTTCAATGGGGTTGATTTCATCAGTCTAAGGTCAGAAATCTTTACATCACTCCTCGCTTCTCCCCAATGTCTTATCATTCCAAAGTTGCCATGGAATACAAGGAACCCCTTTCCTGAACATTATTATTCCACTGACATTGGAACATGTCCGTGGAACATTATTTCACTGACACTGGGGAGCAAATAGTGCCTGTGAGTTATCTACGATGCCGGGTCGGGGGATATGTCAGCCACATGTGATTTTGCAAGTTTCCCGGGCAATGCAGTAGTGCTAATGCAGTCTCCTGGATGCAGGGACACCAACTGGGTTTATGTCACTCCCTTGGGGGCCTAAGTACATAAGTTAATCCTTTTTTTTTTCCAGTACATGCAGAGAGGGCTTCCTCGTGTATGCTGCCCATTTTGAGGGAGGGCAGGATGCCTCCATGTGCAAACAGTTTACATTTGAGGGAAGCAAGCAATACATACAGTATCAGAACCTAGGTTTTGGGGGTGTTTTCTTTATTGAAATCCCTGGGAAGGCTGATCTGGCTTGGACAGATCTAGGAAGGAAGGGATTCATCAGCTAGAATTAACTTGCCTGCCTTGGCTTGCCTAAGGCTGCAGAAGGTCATCCTTGAGTCTCCATCACAGCCTGTCTCCTGGCATCTGCCCAACCACTCTGAAACACACCTAGCCTTGTGGATTCTGCCTTAGCCAAATGTCTGCCATAGTAAAAGGCTGATGCTCTTGAGTTAAAAATGCCAGTAATTATCAAGGTGCAATTTAGGAAACTAAGTCCCCTTTTTCTTTCTTTTTTTTTTTTTTTTGTGGTACGCGGGCCTCTCACTGCTGTGGCTTCTCCCGTTGCGGAGCACAGGCTCCGGACGCGCAGGCTCAGTGGCCATGGCTCATGGGCCCAACCGCTCCGTGGCATGTGGGATCTTCCCGGACCGGGGCACGAACCCGCATCCCCTACATCGGCAGGCGGACTCTCAGCCACTGCACCACCAGGGGAGCCCCTAAGTCCCTTTTTTTCTGGTAAGGATATCACCAACATTATCTCAGTATGCCCACTGAAGTCCAGGAGGTGGGTTAGTATGGTTTATTCCATTTTGCAGAAAGGAAAATCAGTTAATCGCACCGAAACCACCTTTCGCTCCTTCATCCTTTTCCTCTTCCTATTCTTCCTTTTTCTTCTTCTTCTTCTTCTTCCTCCCCCTCCCCCTGTTCCTGCTCCTCCCTGGGGAGGGGGTGTAGTAAGACTCTAAGACAAGGATGGAAAATTCTCATTGTCTTTTCTCATTTCCTCTACTAGCATTTTCTTACCTTCTCTAAAACCGCCCCCCCAAAGGCCTGAGGTTCCCATCTCATTCTCACTCCAACATCAGAACTCACCAGTTCTGTTTCCCAGTCCCTCTGGACCCTAAGCCTTGATAAGACACCGAGTGATAATTAGATTAATTGGGTAACATGAAGCTCTCACATGTTATGAAGGCATTTGTTTCCTCTAGGTCCATAAAGGATATTCCTAGTGTAACCTGAGGCACTTCTGCTAGAGCCGTGGGACAGAGAGTTTTAGGCCAATAGCTAGAGCTTTCAGGTTCCCAAAATTACATCTGATGGGAAGAGCAGTGCATTTAATTATTCAGTGGTAAATGAAGATGGAGTGATAAGCCTCGATCTTTCAAGGGCACATAAGAGACACCCAAATGTGTGTGGGCAGAATGTGTGAAGAAGGGCAGGGTCATTCCTAGACTTTCCTAAGCGCATTTGAGAAAGGCCTATGAGAGGATGTTACAGCCTGCCTCAGTTGCCCATGAAATTGCTCCAGTCTAGAAAATTCTGAATCCATGCAAAAGCTTATGAGTTTGTATTACGTTGTCATCATGAGAAGACAATTACAGAGCACCCTGCACCCTCTCCTTTCTTACCACTTATCAAGTTCTGTTGAAGTTGTCTGTTCCTCCTACTGGACTACAAACTCCTCCAGGGTGAGGGCTAAATCTTAGGCATCACATGGTTCTAAGCGTCAAGCTTGGGCCCAGGGACAAAACAGATTCTCAGTTAATGGCTATTGGACTTTTTAACATGAATTCTGGCTCATTTCCAGGAAAGATTGCCCATAGGATGGGCTGTTGAAGAAGTTGGGGTCTGGACCTGAAGGAGTCTCAGCGATGGTCTTCAGTGATCTTTCAGATCGTTTGGTATCCTTATACGAGAGAGTGGATTCTAACCCAGGTCAGCCATGGGCCGTAAGCTAGAACAGAGACTGACAAAACTGGTGGAGGAAGATTTATGAAACTTTCCTTGATGGCTCAGGGCTCGGTTTTCCTGCAGGATAACAGCGTTGTCCCTTAGATAGGAGCGGAAGTGAGTAGTTCAGCTCTGCCTCTCTGCCTTCTGTCCTCTCCATGCACCAGTTCTCAAGACAACACTGTTATCGCACCAAAAAATACAGCCCAGAGCATTACAGATGTCTGGTACAAGCAGAACCCATATTAATGGTTATTGCTTAAAGAAGAGGCATGCTCAGATCTCTTTACTGTGCTCTGGGGAAATAGCAATTCTTACTTTCTTTCAGAGAAGACCAGAGACATAAAAAGATCAGTTGGGTCTGGCCTATCTCAGAGAGAGGAGGCTTTTTCAGAAGTAACTTAAAGGGCAGGTTTGACATGACCTGAGACACATCCCCACAAATACAGATTTCGTAACAATTAATTTTTACCTGGGTGCTGATGGATGTTTAGACATAAAATTTTCAATTTGTTGTTGGAACAAATAAATTAGTGACATTGTATGAAGAATTAATGAAAAGTCAAAAAAAGGATTTTTTGTTTTGGGGCATGGACTTCAAGCTTGTTCCAAAAATTCTGATTTTCTATAGTCTGTTGACAATTGACTTAGGATGAACTGAACATTTTTCCTTTTCTTTTTCTTCTTCTTTCCTCTCTCTCTCTCTCTTTTCTTTCTTTCTTGCTTTCTTTTTTTTTTTTCCATTGAAGATGCTTAGCCAGGTTTTGACAGTGAGTAAATTGTTCCTAGAGCAGAGAGAGATTTTTGGGAAAGAAAGCATGACTGCTTTTCAAGGAGGCTTTAATTGAACCAAACAGGAAATTCATTAAATGACATTTAAAATGGCCAGGAAAAGTTACTGTTTTTGCTCTGGTAGAAAATGATCTGTTTAAAACACTTACTGAGAGATACGAGCGTCATATACCATATAGTTCCATAACACTTACAGCTTTATCAGTGCCAGCCTTAGCTGGGAGGAGTTATTTTCCTTTTCTGCAAAAAACCAAAAGATCCCAAAGTATTGCATTACCATTGTGACCATGCTTGACCTCATATGCTCTGGAAATAAAATAGCACCTTTTGCCCCTTGAAAAACATTGCCATTTGTAATCAGCCCAGATCCCCTGCTATAGAGAGTGTCCACAGCAACAGAAGCTTTTAAATTGCTTGCCTTTGATGAAAATGAAAATGTTATCCATGAAGCATCTCTCTAAGAAAATAAGTCCAGGCCTGATTTGTGTTATGCAAACAGACACATACAGTATCTCCCTGAATCAGCTTTTTCTCATCTGAAATGGAGCTATTGTACTTTATTATGATGTCAGAGATTGAACTGGGGCATGAATGCACTTCTGATAATTAAGATCATATCAGGTTTGGAAAACGTAATTCCTAACAAGAGATGAAAGTTCCCCTATGGTGTAGACTCAGAATGCTTGTGAATGGGGCTGCGTAATGGTCATAGAAGTAAAGAGCGAATTTGAAATTCGTTATTGCAGAAATGTGCAGATAACACCAGAAGGACGAGCACCCCAATCCCATAAGCCCATTTTTTAAAAAACACGAAGCATCTCTTGGAACAGGCAGGTGGTGTATCATATGTTCCGGGAGCGGAGAATGAGCTTCCTGCTTTTAAAAGTAATTGATTTTATAGTGAAATGCGTCAAGAGCACTGGTTTTCAAAATGATTCTGTTCATGAGTGCTGGGAAATAATACACACTGCTAATTGCTTCAGAAATAGCTGGATTCTTTAACTTTGGCTTTGACTGTGGTTGGAAGGAAAATCCTATGCCTTTCTGCGTTTTCCCTCATCACAGATTAATAGCTGTTTTGAAATTGTGTCTCCTTTTGCTGTTCCAGAGATGAAATCTGCATGTCTTCACTTTTTGTCTATGGCATCAGCTACAGTGTTTTTTAGTTCAAACTCTGAATGTTCTAAAGATAGCAGTGTGACATTTCTGTTTCAATGAAGCCCAAGTAGTAGGCGAGGTATAAAACACCAGAGAAGAAAAAGATGTGTTTGCTCATTTTCCCATTGTCCTAGGTGAACAGTTGTAAGTAGGGAGGCTGATTGCAGGTGTGTGGGGGGAATATTAACTTCTGTGATTTGTCATTTTTTGGACACTTAGCGCGTGCCTTACTGTAATTCCATATTTGAATGTCTCAATCCTGTATAGATTGATTGAATGTAATATGAAACCTGAGAAAGGAAACTCGACTGTTTTATTTTTTCTCTCGGTTGTTTCTCCCGTACGCTGACATGAATGTGTCTGATTTAGAGTCTGTGTTTGCTCAAGGTATCAGCCCAGTGGAATAAGCCAGAACCATAGCCTATGATCAAAACTAACTGAACCTACCAATTATGCCTGTGTCTTTCATCATTCGTTCATTCACACAAACGTAATACACCTATAATAAACATACCTACATGTGTGTGCAAGACTGAAGTAGATCTTGATGAATTTATGAGACTGCTCATGTACCTCTTCCTCCAGGAAGACTTCCCTCACCCACTAGGCCAGAAGTCAGCAAATTTTTTCTCTAGAGGTCCAGATAGTAAATATTTTAGGCTTCACTTTGTGAGCTACATATGGTCTCTATCACATCTTCTTTTTTTTTTTTAAACTATCCTTCAAAGTTGAACAAAACATTAGCCCAAGGTCTGAAAATGATCCATGGGCCATAGTTTGCCAGCCCCAAGACAAAGCCAAGTGTCCCTCGTTTCTTCACCCAGAGCAGCCTCCATATCCTATTGAAAAGAGCTCGACTCAAAATTCTCGGAGGGGAGGTTCTTATCTCTGCAGCCCTGGCCTAAGCACTGGCAAGTGTTCATTTTCCAAATATACAGCGATCGCCGGCTTCCAGTTTTATATTCCAGCTGGGAAAAAAAATCCTCTACAGAAACCAGTTAAGTAACGATTCAGAACACAGTGAGTGTTCTCGACAGATCCTTGGCAACTTTGGCTTTCTGGAATAGAACCCCAAGTTAAAAAATGAGTTTTTTCAATGCGCTCCTAAGTTCTCACAATAGCATTAAGGAAGCCTTTGCTCTGTACTTCATTAGGCTTTCATCTGGGGTCTTGTTTGTTCTTCCTTAGCATGTAATTTCTTTTAATTGTAATAATTAAAAAAAAAAACTTAAAAGATGGACAGCAGGAATGGAGGGGTGTGTGTGATGGTGCCAAGCAAAGCAGTAGGCCCAGAGGCAACCCCGAGATTGACACCGGACAGCCTGACCTCCAAGAAGGAGACAGAGTAAATCAGGAGATACAGAGCTAGCTGTCCGCCTAGAACAATTATGTGTGCTCTTCATCGGTCTTCAGTCATCAGTTAAATGTTGAACTATGTTCATTATGCTCTCTTTAAAAATGCAGCCAAATTTAGCATCCAAGTTTGAATTATTATATCTACATAACATGGTTCAAATAAAAACATCTAAGCACTTGCAGTTAGTTTTGGTTATCTGGAAAGTTCCCTCCTTGGACCTCCTCATTTATGAGTAATGTGTGATGAAAGGGCCTCTTTGCAGCCCAGGACCACCTAGCATGAAGGGCAAGGGCTGTAGAATCAGATGGCCTGGCCTGGTTCTTCCTTTCCAGCTGTGCAACCTGAAGAAAGTTACTTAACCTCTCTAAGCCCTAGTCTCCTGATCTGTGTAATGGGCACGTTCCCTTAGGGTCACCATAAGGACTAAGTAAGATTATTTTACTTAGATAATCTCATTATTCTGTGTTAAGTAAGTCAATATCTTATCATTACTTAGCATTCTGTGTTAAGTAAATAAAATTCTTGACATAGAAGCTGGCATAAAGTAGGGGCTCACAAAGGTTAGCTAGTAGTACTACAATTATTATCAGTATTGTTGATGATTAAGTGTGAAAAATGAATTTGACACAAAGTACTCAAGGAGACTACTTAAAAGAGTAAATATGGTGAAAACAACTGAGATAGCGCCTTATGGAAGGTGCTACTTGATCTAGAATGATCAAACGAATTCTAGAAATCAGGCTAAACTGGGACCGATTCCCTCAGGATGCTCTTTACCCCCCTGGAATACTTTCTTTGGTTAGGCTGAGAAAGGCTGTTTTCTAGAACAGTAAACTCCACCCACGTATTTTCACATCAGATCCTACTCTACACCCCCAAATGTTTTGAATTCCCAGTGCCCTATCATGTCAGTTGTTTGTTCCTCACCGAAGGCAGAATGGGAGCGTGGAAGTGGAGTAGAACAATAGCATTTCACTTCCCTCACCAGACCCCCTCCTAGAAGAAGGGGACAGGATCCATGTTTTCTCCCCTGATACGTTCTTTCAAACTGTTTTGGCTTCAAACCACACTTCACTGGATTCCCCAAAATGTAACCCGGCGGGGTTGCAGACATGCCACACTGGTTGTGACCTTTAAAAGCAAGGACCTGAAAAGGGCTGCTTCCTTACGGAAAAACAAGTGCGGATGACAAGTCTCGCCACTGATGTAACACAGAGAAAGGGCTGCTTCAGAGGGAGAAATTGGGACGAGGGAGTTTGGCTGGAGCAATGAGAAATGTCGAGAGCCTTTGGGTATTAACCAGACTGGCAGTGTGATCCCCGGGAGGAAAGACAAAGATAGCTACCGCCTTCCTGACTCAGGGCTGCCCACATTGCTGCACCTTCCTGCCCTCCTGCAAGCAGGCTCTCCTCGTTCAGACAGTCTCACGAGTGGGTATCTCGGGTCCAGCCTGTGCAGCACCGGCTTTCCAGGGACTGGCATTTGTGTCCTCAGCTCTGCAGTCAGCTATTGTGATAGAGGAGCCGTAGCCGACTACACGGTCGGCCGGACGGTTGTGCAGGCAGCACTGCCCTTGAATCGTCCAGGTAAGCAGAATGATGGTTTCTTATAGACTTGCCCTGAGGCTTGGAAGCAAAGAACAGGGGCTGGAAATATCAAAACAGTAGATGGCCTTTTAGCTGTGTCCTCATACGTGTGCGTGGGAAAGAACAGAACACCTAAGGGACAAGGGCAGAGCCAGGGGAAAAACGTGCCCAGGAAGGGAAGAGGAAATAAGACGTGAACTGCTCTACCCAACTGAGCCAGAAACAGAGGAGCAAAGAAGAGCAATTAGCCCATCCTGTTATTTGTCAGTGCCTATGCTACCCTGGTTAGAATTCTCGCTTCTCACACTTTGCCCTCGTCCCCTTTTTGGGACCAGCCTTTGTAAGCCACAGTCCCTGCTCTGAATGCAGGCAGTGTCGTTTTCCCGTACTTCCCTCTCCTTTCTGCCAGGATCCCAGTGCATCAGTTAGGAACTTCCTGGCCTCTGAAGGACAGGACTGATGTGGGTCACAGGTGCTAGAGCTGCACAGACACTATGCTAATTACATCACACCTGTTTCCCCAGGTTAAGCCGTTGCTATTGGCAACCTTGATATCCCTTTTCATTTATCCATTTACCAGCAAGAAGTTATTGCTCTTCCCCTACCCCATCATGTAACAGACCCTGGACCTGGGACTCGGTCCCTTGTGCGAGGGGACAAGGGCAGTAAAGAGTGGCACGTGGGAAAGGAGCATCTGTAAGTGGTACCTGGAGCTCCTGAAAGAGAGAAGGGTCCATTTCACCTGCACGGGAAGAAAGTGGTCAGGAAGGGATTGCAGGAGGATGTAAAATTTACAAGATGAGAAGGCACTGGCCAGTTGTTAGTACAGGCACCAGTACAAGCCAAGTCAGTGTAGATGGCCACGTGAAGGGCCAGACCTGTATCCACTGCTGGCGACCCCTCCATTCCTGAAGATGTTTTTCCAGTAAACCCATGGCATCATGCAGAACTGTGCCATCGCCTTTAAACAAGACAGGTATGATTTTCTCCGTTTCTCCCAGCTTAGGTTCTGTTGAGTCCCTGACATGTAGCTGAATTGTGAGCTGCCTTCGGGGTTCTTTCTAAATACTTTTACAACTTTTTTTTCTTTTACTATACTTTTCTGCTCCCAGAATCGACCCCTTCTACTATGGGAAATTTCATAAGACAAACAGAAGTTTCTCTTCCTGGGTAGCAATCTCCATTCATGAAGAATTGCCTTGTATGGAGTCAGGAAGTATAGCAGGTTGTGAAGCTCTGTAATTTGTCTCCCATCAACTGACGATCTTACTGTGATGAATAATGCAGTACTGTTAAGGTTGCTACGAGGTTATGGATTGTGCTGAGTGTCAGTAAAGGAGCCGTCAGCGCCATACAGCAAAACCATCCTATCTCCTTACACAGCACAGTTTCTTAAACAGCTTGCGAGAGGTACACGAGCTTCAGCAAACAATATTCTAATGAATTCAAATACCAAATCTATTAGCGACATGCCGATAGGACTTTTACACAGATCTTGATTCCATCTGGGGTTTTTTCTAGTGTGCTTTTTTTTATTTTATTTTTAAGGATGTGCTATTATATATGTTGAAAACAGATGTTCAAGGTTGGGGGTCAATTTGCTCCCTTGTTTTTTGGAGAAGAGCCTCAGCTTCTGTACCTGAAATGGCTCCTGACCTGATGCAAATCTTTCCCCCATCAACACCGAATAACTCTGTCCTGCTCTTAGCATTCATCAAGGCATTTAATTCTGTTTTGTTATACTTTTAAAAATTAACATATAGTACCTACCTTTATGCTGTAGGGTTCCATGACTTTTAACACATGAATAGATTTGTGTAACCACCGGTCACTATTGTGACACAGAACAGCTCCATCACCTCAGAAACCTCCCTTGTGCCATCCTTTTGTAGTCACACCATCCCCCAGTCCCAACCCCTGGCAGTCACTGATCTGTTCTCAGTCACTAAAGTTTTGGTCTTTTGAGAATGTCCTATGGGCGGCATCACACAGCAGGTAACCTTTTGAAACTGACTTCTTTCGTTCGGCCTGGTGCCTTGGAGATGTATCCCGATTGTTGTATCCGTAGCTGATTCCTTCCACTGCTACGTACTATTCCATTGTACCCCGCTTTGTTTATCCATTCACTCGTTGTGGGACCTCTGAGTTGTTTCTGGTTTTTGGTGATTAAGACTAGAGCTGCTATAAAACTTTCACGTGTGGGTTTTGGGTGAACATACATTTTCATTTCTCTAGGGTGAATACTACGATCAGGATTATTAGTTGGTGTGGGTACGTGTAGTATCGTGGGAAACTGGCAAACTGTTTTCCCGGGTGACTGTACCATTTTGCACCCCTACCAGCAAGGTATGAGTGTTCCCATCGTGGTATTTTGATTAGCTTTCACGTCTGTCAAAAGTCTGTCCCGGCACAATGCTCTCGTTTGCCATGAGCTTCTTCTGGTTAATTGAATAGGTCATTTATTTTTTAGTTCTCTAATGAAACAGTCCTTAGATTTTCTGTATTTTTAATGTTAAAGTCTGCTTTTCTCACTTCTATTTATGGTTTCTTCTTCGGTTCAGATTACATGTACTTTAACTAGGAAAGCATATCAATTATACGTCACTTGTGTTTTTCACAGAATGAGGGCCACGAGCTTAGGGTACTTGCAGATGTGTCTTGGACAATCAGGGTAAACCCGAGTGGTGAGACCTCTTCATATGGTCCACTTCCATTTTCACTTCATGAATCCTGATGCCTCACTGCACTTTAAGTGTGCAGAGAGTACCCCCAAGGGCCATGGGTGTCCTACTGATGTGATTCAGAATCCAGGGCAGGAATTCCAAGTCTGAACCTTGCTAAGAAAGCAGTAGAGCGCTTATATTCCATGTGCATAATTGAGGACTCCAATTCGCCATGCTCTATTATCTAGAATGAAACATAAAAGACAGTTGATAAATACCACATTCAGTTTAAAACACAAATGAATCAAAATGTTATAGTTTCTCTCCACAGGTAATAATTAACATTCTTCTGAATTTCTCTGTGTGTCACAGAGCATCCTTTAAATGGTACGCTAGCAAAAAATCCTAGTATATTGAGACATGCGTGTATGTAGACCCAACAGAATAGTGAGTTAGCTTTCGGAGATAAGACCAGGGTGGGGAGAAGGGGGTAAGGTCTCATGTTTAGCTTAATAATATGCATATATGAAAATTTTTCAGAGCAATATGTCATAATGGCCCTTAGAAAATTTTTATGCATGAACTGCAACGTGGATAAAAACGTACATGAAAAATGAAGCATTCTGATAGTAACAACCACAAGGGGAAAAAGAGTGTTAAGGCGGGATCTTTGTGGCTCAGTGAAAAGGTGAGCATAGGTTATGACTGTCTTTCTTTACCTTCCTAGAAGTCAGAGATTCTGTAGCCTCAAAAATCCATGGAACCCAGGGTAGATGCTCAATAATTAATTGCTGAATGAATGTGCACGTGAATAAATGAAGACATGAGTGAAGGAACAAAGAAACAAATGGTTGAAAATGGTTTCTCATAAGTGAGCTTAGCTCAAGGGTCATTGTTCTTGGCAAGGAATTTAATTGGAGAGAAGGCAAAAGGAAGAGAATATGAAAGGCTTTATCAAGAAGCAACTGGCAAATGACTTTGCTAGGCTCTGTACAAAAAGAATCCCATAGAATGAAAACTTTTTCCAATTATATACCATGTATAAGTTAGAGAGATTTGTAAAGATTTAATGGGCTAACTGTGGCCAAGGGGAGTGGTTTAATATGTAACGTGCCAGTGTTAGCCCCAATGGTAGTCCTAGAACAGAGCAACCATAAAATATCTCACACTTGTCACCATACATTAAGGAAGCCGTCGGAATTCATCTGATCCACTCCAAAAAGGCTTCCTGAAGGAGGAGGAATTCCATCTATCTTGCTTTTGATTTGCAAATCCTCTGCAGCACCGTCCTTTTCCTTTCCCACAGTCATTTGCTTTTTGTATCACCAGCCACAGAGATAAATCAGGATTTACCCTGCTCAGGTGAGTCAGTGGCCTGTAGAAGAGATTCTTTAATACAGTAGATTCGTGATGGAGAAACTAACATTTTCCAGTGGTCCAGGGAACCACCAGAGATCCTGTTAGTCAGAATTTGGAAGCGAAGTGTGTCTATTTCCACTTGGGGTGTGTCAGAGGCCTCTGCCATCATTAGTTCCGTGGGGATTTCTGCTTTTAAGGCATTTGTTGTCACGTCTGGGTTGCTACAGAAGAGAAAAATATTGCTGCAGTTTGCGTGAGATAGAGCTGTGTTTTGGTAAAGAAGCCTGCAATAATTTTTTTCCTGAACTTTGGTCAAGTTCAAGCTTTTGCGATTTGTCTCAAATGATATCAAGCAACAGCCCCTTTGAAAGACTTGCCCTTTTGTTAGAATTTGCACTCTCCTTTCGACTCCTTTGTTCTTACCTTACTTCTCAAAGCGTCATTCATTCATTCATTCTTTCAGCAACACTTTCTTGTATCTACTAAGTGTTCCAGGAGCCAGGAATTCAGCAGAGAATAAAACAGCATCCTTGCCTTCAAGGAGCTTACTTTCTAAGAGACAGTTTTTAAAAATGTGATAAGTACTTTAGGCAAAAAGAAAGCAATGTAAGGAAGATAGGAGTGCTGAGGTTGTCTTGGGAAGGCATGTCCTAAAAGGTGACACTTAGTTGAGACCTGCACACACTAAAGGAGTGGGCCACTCCACAACCTCTATCCCCAGGCCAAGGGTGTGGCAAGTGCAAGGGACCTGAGGTCGAAGACTACTTGCTTCAGTCCCAGATCAGGCAGAGACCAGAGAGGATCAGGGCCTTTTTAATTTTTATTGTTTTTAATAGATCTTTATTGGAGTATAATTGCTTCACAATACTGTGTTAGTTTCTTTTGTACAACAAAGTGAATCAGCCATATGCATACATATATCCCCCTATCCCCTCCCTCTTGAGCCTCCCTCCCACCCTCCCTATCCCACCCCTCTAGGTCGTCGCAAAGCACCGAGCTGACCTCCCTGTGCTATGCGGCTGCTTCCCGCCAGCCAACTGTTTTACATTTGGTAGTGTATATACGTCGCTGCTACTCACACTTTGCCCCAGCTTCCCCTTCCCCCCACCGTGTCCTCAAGTCCATTCTCTGTGTCTACGTCTTTATTCCTGCCCTGCCACTGGGTTCATCAGTACCTGTTTTTCTGTATTTTTTTTGCACGCGTACGGTATTTGTTTTTCTCTTTCTGACTTACTTCACTCTGTACGACAGACTCTAGGTCGATCCACCTCACTACAAATAACTCAGTTTCATTTCTTTTTGTGGCTGAGTAATATTCCATTGTATATATGTGCCACGTCTTCTTTATCCATTCATCTGTCGACGGACACTTAGGCTGCTTCCATGTTCTGGCTATTGTAAATAGTGCTACAGTGAATATTGTGGTACCTGTCTCTTTTTGAATGATGGTTTTCTCAGGGTCTATGCCCAGTAGTGGGATTTCTGGGTCATATAGGAGTTCTATTTTTAGTTTTTTAAGGAACCTCCATACTGTTCTCCATAGTGGTCGTATCAATGTACATTCCCACCAACAGTGTAGGAGGGTTCCCTTTCACCACACCCTTTCCAGCATTTACTGTTTCTGGATTTTTTGATAACGGCCGTTCTGACCAGCATCAGATGATACCTCACTGTAGTTTTGATTTGCATTTCTCTAATAATTAGTGATGTTGAGCATCTTTTCATGTGCCTCTTGCCCATCTGTATGTCTTCTTCAGTGAAATGGCTATTTAGGTCTTCCACCCATTTTTTAATTGGATTGTTCGTTTTTTGATATTGAGCTCCATGAACTGTTTGTCTATTTTGGAGATTAATCCTTTGTCCGTTTTTTCATTTGCAAATATTTTCTTCCATTCTGAGGGTTGTCTTTTTGTCTTGTTTATGGTTTCCTTTGCTGTGCAAAAGCTTTTAAGTTTCATTAGGTCCCATTTGTTTATTTTTGGTTTTATTTCCATTACTCTAGGAGGTGGGTCAAAAAAGATTTGCTGTGATTTATGTCAGAGTGTTTTTCCTATGTTTTCCTCTAAAAGTTTTATAGTGTCCGGCCTTACATTTTGGTCTTTTATCCATTTGGAGTTTATTTTTGTGTATGGTGTTAGGGAGTGTTCTAATTTCATTCTTTTACATGCAGCTGTCCAGTTTTCCCAGCACCACTTATTAAAGAGGCTATCTTTTCTCCATTGTATGTTCTTGCCTCTTTTGTCGTAAACTAGGTGACCATATGTGCGTGGGTCTATCTCTGGGCTTTCTATCCTGTACCATTGATCTATATTTCTGTTTTTGTGCCAGTACCATACCCTCTTGATTACTGTAGCTTTGTAGTATAGTTTGAAGTCGGGGAGCCTGATTCCTCCAGCTCTATTTTTCTTTCTCAAGACTGCTTTGGCTATTTGGGGTCTTTTGTGTTTCCATACGAATTGTAAGATTTTTTGTTCTGTTTCTGTGAAGAATGCCATTGGTAGTTTGATAGGGGTTGCATTGAATCTGTAGATTGCTTTGGGTAGTATAGTCATTCTCACAATATTGATTCTTCCAATCCAAGAACATGGTATATTTCTCCATCTGTTTATGTCATCTTTGGTTTCTTTCATCAGTGTTTTGTAGTCTTCTGAGTACAAGTCTTTCACCTGCCTAGGTAGGTTTATTCCTAGGTATTTTATTCTTTTTGTTGCAATGGTAAATGGGATTGTTTCCTTAATTTCTCCTTCTGATTTTTTGTTGTTAGTGTATAGGAATGCAAGAGATTTCTGTGCATTAATTTTGTATCCTGCAACCTTACCAAATTCATTGATTAGTTCTAGTCGTTTTCTGGGGCATCTTTAGGATTTTCTGTGTATAGTATCATGTCATCTGCAAACAGTGACAATGTTACTTCTTTCTTTCCAATGTGTATTCCTTTCATTTCTTTTTCTTCTCTGATTACCATGGCTAGGACTTCCAAAACTATGTTGAATGAGAGTGGCGAGAGTGGGCATCCTTGTTTTGCTCCTGATCTTAGTGGAAATGGTTTCAGTTTTTCACCATTGAGTATGATGTTTGCTGTGCATTTGTCATATATGGCATTTATTATGTTGAGGTAGGTTCCCTCTATGCCCATTTTCTGGCGAGTTTTTGTCATAAATGGGTGTTGAATTTTGTCGAAAGTTTTTTCTGCATCTATTGAAATGATCCTATGGTTTTATTCCTTAATTTGTTAATATGGTGTGTCACATTGATTGATTTGTGTGTATTGAAGAATCCTTGCATCCCTGGGATAAATCCCACTTGATCACGCTGTATGATCCTTTTACTATGTTGTTGGATTCTGTTTACTAGTATTTTATTCAGGATTTTTGCATCTGCGTTCATCAGTGATACTGGTCTATAATTTTCTTTTTTGTGTGATATCTTTTTCTGGTTTTGGTATCAGGGTGATGGTGGCTTCATAGAATGAATTTGGGAGTGTTCCTGCCTCTGCAAATTTTTGGACGAGCTTGAGAAGGATTGGTGTTAGCTCGTCTCTAAATGTGTGATAGAATTCACCTGTGAAGCCATCTGGTCCTGGACTTTTGTTTGTTGGAAGATTTTTAATAACAGTTTCAATTTTATTACTTGTGATAGGTTTGTTTATATTTTCTAATTCTTCCTGGTTCAGTCTTGGAAAATTGTACCTTTCAGAGAATTTGTCCATTTCTTCATGGTTGTCCATTTTTTTGGCATATAGTTGTTTGTAGTAGTCTCTTATAATCCTTTGTATTTCGGGAGTGTCAGTTGTCATTTCTCCTTTTTCATTTTTAGTTTTATTGATGTGCATCCTCTCCCTTTTTTCTTGATGAGTCTGGCTAAGGGTTTATCAATTTTGTTTATCTTCTCAAAGAACCAGCTTTTAGTTTTATTGATCTTTGCTCTTGTTTTCTTCGTTTCTATTTCATTTATTTCTGCTTTGATTTTTATGATTTCTTTCCTTCTACTGACTTTGGGTTTTCTTTGTTCTTCTTTCTCTAGCTCTTTTAAATGTAGGGTTAGATCGTTATTTGAGATTTTTTTGTTTCTTAAGGTAGGATTGTATTGCTATAAACTTCCCTCTTAGAACTGCTTTTGCTGTGTCATATATGTTTTGGGTCGTCGTGTTTTCATTGTCATTTGCTTCTATGTATCTTTTTATTTCTTCTTTGATTTCTTCAGTGATCTCTTAGTTATTTAGTAGTGCACTGTTTAGCCTCCATATATTTGTGTTTTTTACAGTTTTTTTCCTGTAATTGATTTCCAGTCTCATAGCGTTGTGGTCAGAAAAGATGCTTGATACAATTTCAGTTTTCTTAAATTTTCCAAGGCTTGATTTGTGACCCAAGGTGTGATCTGCCCTGGAGAACACTCCACGTGCACCTGAGAAGAAAGTGTATTCTGCCACTTTGGGGTGGAATGTTCTATAAATATCAATTAAATCTACCTGGTCTATTGTGTCATTTAAAGCTTGTGTTTCCTTATTTATTTTCTGTTTGGATGATCTGTCCATTGGTGTAAGTGAGGTGTTAAAGTCCCCTACAATTATTGTGTTACTGTCAGTTTCCCCTTTCATGGTTGTTAGTGTTTGCCTTATGTATTGAGGTGCTCCTGTGTTGGGTGCATGAACCTTTATGATTGTTATATCTTCTTCTTGGGTTCATCCCTTGATCATTATGTAGTGTCCTTTCTTATCTCTCATAAAAGTCTTTATTTTAAAGTCTATTTTACCTGATATGAGTATTGCTACTCCAGCTTTCTTTTAATTTCCTTTTGCATGGAATATCTTTTTCCATCCCTTCACTTTCAGTCTGTATGTGTCCCTAGGTCTGAAGTGGGTCTCTTGTAGGCAGCATATATATGGGTCTCATTTTTGTATCCATTCAGCCAGTCTGTGTCTTTTCGTTGGGGCATTTAATCCATTTACATTCAAGATTATTATCGATATGTGTGTTCCTATTACCATTTTCTTAATTTTGTGGGATTGTTTTTGTGGGTCTTTTTCTTCTCTTGTGTTTCCTGCCTAGAGAAGTTTCTTTTACATTTGTTGTAAAGCTGGTTAGGTGGTGCTGAATTCTCTTAGCTTTTGCTTTTCTGAAATGCTTTTGATTTCTCTATGGAATCTGAATGAGATCCTTGTTAGGTAGAGTAATCTTGGTTGCAGGTTTTTCTCTTTCATCACTTTAAGTATATCCTGCCACTCCCTTCTGGTCTCCAGAGTTTCTGCTGAAAAATCAGCTGATAACCTTATGGGGATTCCTTTGTATGTTATTTTTTGTTTTTCCCTTGCTGCTTTTAATATTTTTTCTTTGAATTTAATTTTTGTTAGTTTGATTAAATATGTGTCTTGGTGTGCTTCTCATAGGGTTTATCCTGTATGGGACTCTCTGTGCTTCCTGGACTTTGGTGACTATTTCCTTTCCCATGTTAGGGAAGTTTTCCACTATAGTCTGTTCGAATATTTTCTCAGACCCTTTCTTTTTCTCTTCTTCTTCTAGGACCCTTAGAGTTCGAATGTTGGTGCATTTAGTGTTGTCCAGGAGGTCTCTGAGATTGTCTTCAATTCTTTTCATTCTTTTTTGTTTATTCTACTCCTCAGCTGTTACTTACACCATTTTGTCGTCCAGCTCATTTATTCGTTCTTCTGCCTCCGTTATTCTATTATTGATTCCTTCTAGAGTATTTTTCATTTCAGTTATTGTGTTGTTCATCTCTGTTTGTTTGTCCTTTAGTTCTCTAGATCTTTGTTAAACATTTCTTGTATTTTCTCAATCCGTGCCTCCATTCTTTTTCTGAGGTTCTGGATCATCTTTACTGTCATTACTCTGAATTCTTTTTCAGGTAGATTGCCTATTTCCTCTTCATTTATTTGGTCTTGTAGGATTTTACCTTGCTCCTTCATCTGTGACATATTTTTTTTGCCATCTCATTTTTTTCTTTTTTTCGATTAGTAGAATTGTGTTCCTGTCTTACAGGTTGTTTGGCATGAGGCTTCCCACACTGGAGCTTGTAGGCTGTTGGGTAGAGCTGGGTATTGGTGCCAAGATGAGGACCTCCAGGGGACCTCACCCTGATGAAGATACCCTGGGGTCTGAGGTTCTGTTAGTCCAGTGGTTCAGACTCGGAGCTTCCACCGCAGGAGCTTTGGCCCAGCTCCCGGGTCATGAACCAAGATCCTGCAAGCCATGCAGGGTGGCAAAAAAACAACAACAAAAAAAGGAAAACAATAACAAAGTAAAAAATAAAATTAGACTAGGTAACTAACAGATATGTTAGAAAGAATATAAAAATAAAAATATCGATGAAACAACAGCTGGAAGGTAAAAGAGAACCACAATAGTAAAAAAAGAGGAGGAGGAAAAAAAAAAAGGTGGAAATGACCTTGGCTGTGGAGGGCAGGGCCTAAGCAGGGGTGGGGTTTGAATGGTGGGCGGGGCCTATGCTTAGGACCCCCAGGGCTGGAAAAGGCCCTGGGAGCTGTGGGGCTTAGGCTCAGTGGAAGAGAAGGGGCCCGGGCGTGCCTCCTGCCTCTGGTCTCAGAGGGCGGGGGACCCTTCCTGGGAGCCCAGCAGGCTCTCCAGGCCCAAAAGGGTGGGGACCAATGCCCTCCACTCTTCTCCTGCTCCTCCAGTCCTGGAGTCCCCCTCCTGCCTGCCTCTCCTGCTCTCCCCTGGCCTCCATCCTACACCCCCAGGACCTATGCGGCAGGGGGTGGTGCCTTGGAGGGTGGGGGAGCCGGCCTGGGAGCTCAGTTGGATTCCTGGGGTCGAATGGGTGGGGCAAACATCTCCCACTCCTCTCCCACTCCGCTGGTCCCAGAGGAGGGCCTTTCTTATCTACTTCAATGTTGTTGTTGTTGTTGTTTTTAATTAATTTATTTTCTTTTATTTATTTTATTTTTGGCTGCGTTGGGTCTTTGTTGTTGCACGCGGGCTTTCTCTAGTTGTGGCGAGCGGGGGCTACTCTTCATTGCGGTGTGCAGGCGTCTCATAGCAGTGGCTTCTCTTGTTGTGGAGCACGGGCTCTTGTTGTGGAGCACGGGCTCTAGGCGCACGGGCTTCTGGAGTTGTGGCATGCAGGCTCAGTAGTTGTGGCTTGTGGGCTCTAGAGTGCAGGCTCAGTGTTCAATGTTTTCTTTGAGAACAAGGCTTGAAGCTGAATGGAAGAGACAAACCTAGGCTGATAATCTGGCTAATCCCTACACACATCCCAGATTTTAAAATGTCTGTGTTCTTGCTTTTTCTCTGCTATGTTTCTTCCCCCAGATATTAGAATGGCTCTCTCCCTCCTTCCTTCAGGTCTTTGATCAAATATCATCATTGAGAAGCCTTCCCAGGCCACACTGTTAAAGTGTCAGATAAGCAGTGTTAGAAATGGAAATTATTTGCTTCACCAAATCTGATTATTTCATGAAAGAGATGACTCATTCTCTATGTTATGGGATTAAGAATAATCCCATTTGAGATGATAAATACTAGAAAGTTTTAGTAACCCAAGAAGCCCTGAGAAACAAATTGCTAATTCATGACTTATGCCATCTAAATGTGATGAATAACTCAGGGCCTCAGGGGGTTCACTGGTGAATAGCAGTAATAGAGCAACTTGCTTGGCTCACAGGTGAACCTCAGCAAAAGAAACTTAAACGTCTGGATTTTCCACAAGTGTTTCATGCAAAATGAGGGCTGATACTAAATAGGAACACCAAGGTTCAAGAAAAGCTGAGCTTTCCTAATGCTGATTTTCATAAGGAATAAGAGAATTTATAAAACGTGAAAAGCTACTTATAAGGTCCTTCAAATTGCCAACCATCAGATGGTTCTATTTCAGTGCATTTAAGTTACAAAAGGTGCAAATTAAGAGCACTGATTATTTCGATATGTTTTAAGACCTAGAGCTATTGTAACTCATGAGTAGGAAAAAGACCCTTTGTTGTTGTTGTTTTTTAATTGAAGTATAGTTGATTTACTATGTGTTAGTCTCAGGTGTACAGCAGATTGATTCAGTTGTACGTATGTATATAGATATAGGTATAGATACAGGTATATCTGTGATATATGTATACATATGTACATATATCTGTTCCTTTCAGATTCTTTTCCATTATAATTTATTATAAGATATTGAATATAGTTCCCTGTGCTATACAAAGGGTCCTTGTTGTTTGTCTGTTTTATGTATAGTAGTGTGTATATGTTAATCCCAAACTCCTAATTTATCCCTCCCCCTCTTTCCCCTTTGGTAACCATAAGTTTATTTCTATGTCTGTGAATCTATTTCTGTTTTATAAATAAGTTCATTTGTATCATGTTTTTTAGATAAGGGTCCCATATACTTAATGGTGCTATTTACCTCAAGAATATCTGGCAGCAGGAAGTTTTCCAGGTCGTTGAAATAATCTTGGAGTCACAGGATCTATTTCACTCCTCTCTCCACCATCTCTAGAAAGAATTAGCCTCGTTAGGCAAAAGTAACTGAATACTGACATTTCCTAAGTACTTCCTATTCATAATGCATTTTCTAAGCACTTTAGCTTTAAACATACTATCTCATTTAACTCTCTTTACCAAGTAGGGATGGTTATTAACCACCTTTTATGGATGGGGAAACAGAAGGCCAGACGGGTTACCTACTTCATAACTCAGGTTGTCGACAGAAGTTGCCCTGGCAAAACTGGAGAAATCAATGTTGAAAAGACTGTGAAAAAGCCCTAGAAATAGCATGATCAACCATGGCTAAGAGGAAACCCTGTTTTTCAAGGCGGGGGCACAGTAGGAGATGGTGATTCTAATGTCATTGACACCTCCTGCCCCGCAAAACTGAGATCGGCAGAGCACACTGGCATCCTGTTGGTCCCAGTGTTTTCTGAAAGTTGTTTGCATCCTGGGACTCTTGGGTAGCGCCGGGGGGTGGATTTTCTCATCTTACCCTCCTCAGCACTGGATATACCTGTTCATCATCCGTGCTACATCATAAGAAGAACCTTGAGCACTGTCTGATCCACTTCAACTAAGAGTGCAAAGCAGTTCCAAGACAACTTTGAGAGAAAACACCAAACAATTATAAAGAAAATCCAAAGGGCACTCTCTCTGATAGTACATGAACCATGTAATCCTGGGAGGGGAATGCTTCTTCAGGAAGCTCTCAGATATTTGTTTCTCTGGGATAATTATGTACTTGTGTGTGTGTGTGTGTGTGTGTGTGTGTGTGTGTGTGTGTATGTATGTATGTATTTTGAAGGCAGATAGAGTATCCTGAAAACATCTCCAGCAATATGCTCTGTATATCCCATTATAGCAGCTGTCACTTGACATGAAACCAGATGCAGTTCAAGGTGTGACATTCCCCTGACTTCTGTTTATATAGTGTGGAGAAACTTTTGTTCCCTTGCCCTATAAGGTGCGTACCACAAGAGATCTGGGGAAAAGGTCACCCAGATAGTAAATAATTCTGCTGAGTTTTGAAGTGAAAATGCTCTAGGAACCTTTATCCTGTCCTTGCCATTTAACTAGTGCGCTTCAGTCATTGTTGGTATTAACGAATGGTGTAGATTAGAGCTTGTACCCATCATTCTGTTACTCAGAGGCTCAATCTGAAATCAAAATCATATTTTATCTTTGTTTTGATCCTCTTCCTATGTTCGGGGGAAAGAATTGTGACCATTTCAAAGAAAAAAAAAAAAAAGGAATGAAATACACCCCAAGGAAAACCTAGTTAAAGAGCGAAAGAATGACATATTGATGTGAGAAAATTCCACTGTGATTTTTATTTAAAAAAAAAAAAAAAGTCTGGCCTTTGAAAAACATCCTATCTTTCATGGGTAGAGAAATATCCAAATTATGCCCAACCTATTTTACAATAAGACCTTGAAAAGCTATGCGATGAGCTGGAATGAGAGGAGTTTAAATTTTTGATGCAGTTCTCTGCCTGGGAAAGTGATAATGCAGCTCAAATAAGAGAGAGAGTATTTTCTGCTACAGCGCAACAATCAACATAACGTCTGGGCGTATTAATAATTTCACTCCTAAACTTCTCGACAGGGAGAGCATGGGTCTTAATAGCATTGTCAGGATCCTTAGGGCAATTGAAAAACCCAGAATCATTACTTTCTAGTGATAGGCATTCCTCTCCCAGAGGATGCCAAAATACCTAGGGTAATGTAGATTTATTGAAATGCTCAGACAGGCCCTGCTCAGATGTAACTTCGCAATAGAATCTTCTCTTTAGAAGGATTTCTCTCAAATATTTCAAGTGGTCTTTTTTTTTTTTCTTTTTGTATTTGTCACTTGGAAAGTAGCTAATGGAGTTGACATTGATCTCAAGTGAGACTTTCCTGATGATTTAAGAAAGCAAGGAGTGAGTATAGGGCTATGGTAAAATGATGTGGCGTCTATGATGAAAATCCCTTTGTGATCCATCAGAGGTGAGAACTTGCCCTATTTGGGCGGTACAGTCCCAAACCAACAAGCACTATTAAGCTTGTAATTCAAGGGTAGCTGCTGGTTTGGCACCCGATTCAAGACTTCTCGCTCTCTTCCTTCCTCCCCTCGAGAGTACCTGCCTGTGCGTGGCTAGGTTTTGGCTGATCAGAAATGGCTCTCTGCTGTGATTACAGCCATGCCTGAAGCAGTGGAACGAATTTCAGGATCCCCCTCAGACCCTCAAGTGTACAGTTGGCTCTCAAATGGCCATCGCCTAACAATCTCCACCTGAAAAATATCAACAGCAGCGGCGGGGGGGGGGGGGGGGCCCAGACAGAAAGCTCCTGTGAAGGACTGGCTTCAGGTTGCCCGGGAAAGATTTTTTTTAAATGGTATGAAGTGGCCCCCATCTGAGATCTAACTTTGATTGGTTCCAACGGGACTCTGCAACAGACAAACATCGTGGTTATAAAAAAAAAACAGAGGGAATCACCATTTATATGAAATGTCCAGGGTTTCCCTGGTGACGCAGTGGTTAAGAATCTGCCTGCCAATGCAGGGGACAAGGGTTCAAGCCCTGGTCCAGAAGATCCCACATGCCGCGAAGCAACATAAGCCCGTGGGCCACAACTACTGAGCCTGTGCTCTAGAGCCACGAGCCACAACTACTGAGCCTGCGTGCCTAGAGCTGATGCTCCGCAACAAGAGAAGCCACCGCATGAGAAGCCCTCGCACCGCAACAAAGAGTAGCCCCCACTCACTGCAACTAGAGAAAGCCCGCGCGCAGCAATAAAGACCCAATGCAGCCAAAAATAAACAAATAAATAATAAATTAATTAATTAAAATGAAATGTCCAGAATAGGCAAATTCATGGGAACGGAGAGTAGATTAACAGGAGGTATTGGAAAGCACCTGCTAATGGGTATGGGGTTTCCTTGCCGGAGGGAGAGGGGTGGTGACAGAAATGTCCTAAAATTAGACAGCAGTGATGTTTGCACATCTCGGTGAATGTACTTTTAAAATACTAAAATGTACACTCCAAGGAGCTGAATTTTATTATAGCTCAGTTAAGATTGTTATTAATAAAAATAAAAAGGAATTCAGGCAGAGCCAGGAAAAAACAAACAAATTAAAGCAGAGGGGATGGAAGTCACCTTCCTCCCGTGTCTGGCTCTCTCCCTGTTAATGGACCCTCTGAGGGCAGTAAGCGTTAGGGGGATTAACTACATGCTCAAAGAACAGAGGCAAAAACCCAGTCTGATCCCTCTCTGCTGAGGCTCACCACCCTCCAGGGACACGAGTTGTCAATTCATTTGTTCATTCACTCTGTGCCACTTGTGTGCCAGGTACTGTAGCCTTGTGCTGCGGATATAAAAACAAGAGAGACGCGCTCTCTGCATTGGAGGAGCTCACAGTCTAGCTGGGAACACAGGAGAGTCCAAAAATAATACAAAACCTTGTGCCAAGGCTGATGAAAGAGAT
Organism: Delphinapterus leucas; assembly: GCF_059928025.1. Classification (NCBI taxonomy): domain Eukaryota; kingdom Metazoa; phylum Chordata; class Mammalia; order Artiodactyla; family Monodontidae; genus Delphinapterus; species Delphinapterus leucas. The sequence continues at coordinate 142,865,184 of NC_143131.1, forward strand.
GTACCCCGCGTGCGCTGGAAAGGGGCCCAAATGTATACAGTTAAATACAAAATGTACGAAGGGAAGCATATCATTTAACCTCCTTGCCCCTCCATTTCCTCATCTTTAAAGTGGACAACAATATCTATTCTGAAGGTTATTGTAAGTTATTTTTCATTTTGATTTTATTGGAGCGTAGTTGATTTACGATGTTGTGTTAGTTTCAGGTGCACAGCAAAGTGATTCAGTTATCCATACACATATATCCACTCTTTTTCAGATTCTTTTCTCATATAGGTTTTTACAGAATACTGAGTAGAGTATTATAAGTTTGAAATAAGGTACAATATATAGAGTGCTTATTACATAGCTGGGGCTTATTAAATGTGAGCGGTTGTTCTTAGATGAGCTAATATGTCCCTCCAAACTGTAGTTGTTTATGAATGTAGGTAGAGGTGACAAAACTTTGGTTTCTAAGCCTGCAAGTGATTCCTCCTTATGACTGCAACCCCCATGCTTCTGTCATGGGATGTGTCATTATGAAGGCACCCGGAATGTTTTTTCTCTGAGGTCATACATTTTACGTAAGCAAGAGAACTACAGATCATTCCTTATGAGTAAGTACCATCCTTTCCTTCTCTGGTGCTCTGGTCAGGCTGACTGGGGTCTTTCCATGAAGGATGGCCCCTGGTCCAGGACTGTGCAACTCAGGCCAAGAGGCACCAGCCAGAGCCTATCTGAGGCCCCCTGGGAAATGAGAAAGAGGCCGTAACTTGGCTGGCTCCTTCATCCTGCTTTCTTTTTTCTCCTCTATTCTGAAATGCGGAGAAATGTGCAGCCTGACAATAGCAGCCAGTTGCAAGAAATACTGCAGACCAGCCAACCATCCTGCAAAGCCAGCAATACCATAGGAGGGTCAATAATAAAAAATAAGAGTCCGCTCTTTAGGAAACAAATCATTCAGTAGATATTAAAGGCAGGGAAGGAGGGAGCAAGCTGAATGTCCACAGCATCCAGTACTTTGAGACAAATAAGTAAGCCTCTCTCCAAATGTAGGAGGAAGCTGGATCTGGACCCCGCTCCCCCCAACCCCGGGCTATTGGCAAAGTGCCTCCAGTCAGAGCTGGCGGGATGAGATGGGAGCAGTGTGCCCTTGTTTCTGCCTCCAGCAGACCTAATTGGGAGCCAGGGATGCAGCGTGGAGGAGGAAGCTTGAGGAGGGCCTTTTGGGAAAGCACAGAAAAGAGACTGTGCTGCACTTTGGCTCTTCTGGCCTATTTCTCCTGATTCAAGCAGCACTGTGAGGGGCAGAGCTTTGAGGTGGGCGGTTCCCTCCACTTTCTCACAAGATTTGCTCCTACAATTTAAGCACATGTGCAAAGAAATGCGTCAAGCCAGTTTTCCTCTGTATCTGAGGGGGCGTGCATAAACTGGGGCAGGGTCCTCATTCCCTCCCTGTGTGCGTGCTCTCTGGGGCCTCGTGCTCCTCTGCATGCGGCAGAGTGGGGAAGAGACCCTGGGGTCAAATATCAGCTCTACCGTTTACTGAGCTGTGTGACCACTGACGAATTACTTAACCTCTCCGAGCCTCACGGGCAGGATCTGTATAAATGGGGATGATAAGAGAACCTGTCCCTTAGGAGTGAGTGGGAATACCCTGAAATAATTTAAGTACAGCACTTACCACAGGATCAGACACACAGGGAGAGCTTAATTCATAGCATCTATTGTCAGTATTATTGGTGTGTTGTCATTATTTGTTTATGGAAATGGGACAGTTCTGAATCCCAAGTTCCACTTCAGCAGGCTCTTAGAGAGATGCTCTTAAGACCACCTGTATTAATGCCTGTGCCATGTCACTTAGTCACTATGCCCTTCTGTAGACAGAATTTGAAGGTAGAGAGGTCTGAGGTTAGTGACTTTGCCTCCATATGCTGATTTGATATCTCACCATGAAAGCTCCCACCTCAAAGAGCTAGGAAAACTGGAGCGACCCAGGACGTACTCATTACTTTCACCAGAACCATGGTTGCTGTTGTTGTTATTACTATTACTGGTATTATTAACTATAACACAAAATAATATGTGTTGGTAGCTTACTATATGCTAAGAATTGCGCTAGGCTCCCTATAAATATTCTCATTTGATTCTCCTAACAACCATATGAAAGAAGTAAAATCTCTATACCCATTTTACAGATGAAGAAACAGACTCAGAAAACAATATGTAACTTTCCAGTGGTCACACAGCTAGTAAGTGGCCAAGCAGGAGTTCAAAGCCACCCAGCAGCCTGGCCATCTGCAATAGCCTCCACTCTCCATAGTTCTAACCAGAGGCTGTTACTCTTGAAAATTCTCACCTCCGACTCCCTCTAGCTCCCATTCAAGGTCAAATTTGAACAGGGTGTCCTGGTGCCAGTTTTCATCACCCAGAGACTCCAGAAGCTCTGTCAACACCATCCCCACTTCTTGCATCTTCAGATTGCCATCAAGATGGAACTTGCTCCAAAGGTGAAGTTCTTAAGGCAGACAGTTTGTGGTTAATTCATTACCTTGGGGTCCGAAGGGTTGAAATTTTTTTTAAAGGCCAACAACTGGCATGCCATCTCCAAGAATGCGTGAATTATTAGCAGCTAGGCAGGGCTCTACTTTTATTTTTTCTTTCACACATTTTATCATCATTTTTAATTGCTAGGAATAATTGGTGTGGGCAAAACACCACCAATCTGAGTTCATCCCTGCCTTCCCACTGTCATCAACACCCCGCTTGGCAAGGGTAGACGCAGCCTAAATGCCTCCCCCAGCTGTCTATTTAGGAAAAATGCAACAACAGTAGCCAATTATTGTGAATTTACTTCCTTAGCTGCAAAGAGAATTCTTTCTTTATACATTATTTAAAATGTGGGTGTTGCTAGTTTCCACACGCTATTTGAGCACCACTCATCTAGTCAACACAAGAGTTGATACTCCAGTATATATACACAATGGAATACTACTCAGCCATGAAAAGGAATGAAATAATGCCATTTGCAGCAACATGGATGGACCTAGAGATTATCATACTAAGTGAAGTAAGCCAGACAAAGACAAATACCATATGATATAGCTTATATGTGGAATCAAAAAAAAAAAAAGACACAAATGAACTTATTTCCAAAACGGAAAGAGACTCACAGACACAGAAAACAAACTAATGGTTACCAAAGGGGAAGGGGGGATGGGGGGAGGGATAAATTAGGAGGCTGGGATTAACATGTATAAAATAGATAACCAACGAGGACCTACTGTTTAGCACAGGAAACTATACTCAGTATTACATAATAACCTATATGGGAAAAGAATCTGAAAAAGAATATATATACATACCTATATAGTATATGTATAACTGAATTGCTGTGCTGTACACTGAAACTTACACGGTATCGTAAATCAGCTATACTTTAAAAATTTTAAAAACAGTTGATTTTTTAGTGGCCACACAACTTTGTTGGAATTGATGTTGTGAATTGATAAAGAAGCACTGCTTTACTTTTTAAAACTCTACTGTCAACCAATTGGCATTTAGGAAGGACAGAATATGTGAACGGCATCTCTGTCAGGATCAAAATTGCTGGCAACTGTCCCACAGCAAATCTAGATGCTCGGAAGCATAGACCGTTCAAGCAAATGAGCCCAAACAAGCAAACAGGACAAGTTAAGCATTCATTCAAGCACTTAATTTTTAAATCTACAGGAAGCACCTTCTCCACAAATTAACTTATCTTTGCTACGAGTCCTACCTGTCCCACCCTGGCTTTTAACAAAGAACCAATATATAGCTCCTTCTTCCTAGGACTAAAAGCCCCACAGTACCTAAAAACAAATTCCAGGTTCTGGACCCGAGATAAATCAGGTGTAGAATAATAGGTTAACACAGCAATTTTAATGCCTGTTGCCTTTTGCCTGCTAAAAGCCTACTTATTAGGTTGATACCATGTAAGTGTTTATGTTACATAGTTATTTGTGGCTCAATTACATTATTATGTGATTTCATATTTATGTAATAGAAGGGCCATTTGATGCACGTGAATTAAGCCCAATAAAAGTATGGAACTCAGAGCAGATGCGAAGTTTCCTTCGTCAAGCCGAGGTTATTCATTTTTGTTTCACCACAGACTGAAGACAACCCTTGCCTCGGAGAACGGCTTTTCATGTCATTTAGCGTCTTAGAAAGCAGTAAGGCATGTTGCTTGCCATTGTCTGCATTTTTTGAAATAGAAAACCGTCACATCCTGCAAACGCATTGGATGAGTATAACAAAAACATACACAAAAAAGTGCTTGAGATCATTAGCTGTAGCAGAGATGTTGTTATATTAGCGGTATGTGACCCACACAGAATGCTAAGGAACCCCCAAGTCAAGCCAGCAGTCAAAAACATAAATGCCCACCAGCCAGTAACATAAATGCATACATCCGACCAGATGAAGATGGCAGGGATCGTTCGGGCTGATGACAAAAACAAACTAAACAAACAAAACCACCCAATGGCATTCAGCTCTATCCAGTTGTTGCCTTGAGAGAATACAGACTTCAATTGGTTTTTGTTTTCAAGAGAAGCCAGAAGTCTGGAACAGGATATACAATCTTGACCTTGAAGTTTTGGTAATATTCAGCTTGGGTGCCGCTGGTTTGTGACTCCTGGCCTAGAGAGATGAGCTCTGGGTGTACTCCATCTCCTCAAATCTGGGATCCTTGAGAGCTGCAGTTACATCTTTATCCATCCGTTTATTCCTAGGAGAACCAAGCAGTGTTCCCTGCACGTGGTTTGGGGGAACTTGCCAGCCATCGGGTAGCATGTTTAGCATTTTACATTCATCTTCCCCTCGAACTTCCTTACAGGTAGTTACTGCTGTCTTCATCATTTGGCAGGTGAGGACACGGACAGTTAAAGAAATGAAGTCTCAGGCCCAGGGTCACACAACTCAAAAGGGGTCAGACCCGATCCTTGAACTCAGTTCTTCCGATTTTATCGCCTAACCACCGGCTCAGTGCTCCCGCACCGCTCTGCTTCTCCCCCAGTGGTAGCCGTTACCCGTCTGTGTTGTCATTGTCTTTTCCTTCTAGCTCCTGTACCTAGTTGAAAAGTTTGTGTTTTGGATAGAGAGATAAATGAGCAAATATGATCAACGTCACAGTGGAAATGAGCAGCAGTGTAAGGAGAACATCTTTCGATATTGAGGACGGGGGATAGTTTTTGTTGTAATTGATATCAGTAATTTGTTGCTTTATAGGAGGACCCGGGTGAGTGGAGAGTTAAGTATTTGTTCAACTTCCTCTGCACTTCTTTCTCCATCTCCCCCCGACCCCACGAAACCCTAGGCCTTCTCTTTAGGAGAAATGGAAAGAGAGTTTGACGTTTCTCTCAGTTAACTGGAAAACTCAGCCTCTGTTTTGTTTGGAACGTACCACACCACACCCGGGTCGGCGTTTCCATTCCCCCATCAGCACCATCCCTGGCTGTGTCCGCAGAAAGACAGCCACAGGAATTCCACCCACACTGAACACAGATGGACAGGGAAGGGCCACCCAGGCTGGAGCAGACAGAGAAATCTCAGGGTGAACAGACAGGAAGCAGGAGGGTCCCGATATCTCATTTAGTGAATTAAATCCCTCACACGGCCTCTTTGTACTTTGGGAGAGTGTGTGGTCTGGAGGGCTGGAGGGCGGGGGCCAGGGGGGCTGAGGGAGATGGTAGGTTAGTGCTTGGGGCTGGGAAGGGTGGGTTCTCGCTTGAACACTGATTCATCTCGCCTTCCCGAGGCAAGTCTCATAATTACCTAACTAATGGAGAATAATGACACCACTTTGATGGGAGTTGAGAGGGGGAGAAAGAAAGGCATGAGAATTCATTAACCTTGTGCGAGGGGCTTGGATAGCATCTCTGAAGGATCATTATTACATCATTTCACCCCCTTTTCTCACCTCTTTCCACTAATACGAGACAGACAAACGTAAATAACTATATAATAATAGATTACAAGACAGACAACAATGCCAGAAAATATAGTAGCCTGCTACAGCAATGGAACTCCCTCAAAGATATATTTAAAATGCCACTGGTGCAGAATGGAAAATACGAATTACAGGTTCATTTGGAGGACGCGATTCAAAATCTATACAACTTGTACAGTGGCACTTCCCATTAGGTTTTAGCTTTAGTTGTCTTTTTCTCACACCAAAAAAAAAATCCCCCCAAGTAATTTCAGCCCAGAGATGCAAACTTCAAGGAAGCACTTTCCTCTGTATTTTTCTTTCCTGTTTTCGATGGTCATGATGCTCTCCAAACCTAGGATCTTCTTGACATGTTGTCTTTCTTTCGGAACGTTTCTGCAAGGCTTCCCAGGAGCCACGGAATGTAGATTACACCTTTTGGAGATGTAGCCCGGTCACATAAGGAGCCAAGTAGTTGAAATTTGTGTCAAATTGCTTGTTTAAATGACTTGAGCCAACTTCTGAAAGCCAGGACAGCAGGGGCTGAGGATATTCAAAGTTGGCAGGGGCCAAAATGACAAGGCTCGGCAGTCACCTGGCGGGCTGCCAACCCCGACTGGAGGCTTCAAAAAATAAACTTTCTCAAAGGACACAAATTAAAAGTCATGTTTCAGTAGCCATTAAAACCAAATTATAGGCTTACGTTGCATAGTGAACGACCTTCATTTTCATTATGTTTAAAATATTTCACTTCGTAGGTGGAGAGTGGGTTGCTAGGAAAACGGTGTGTGGAATTGCCATCCGTGGTCATATTTACAGGGGAATTACAGGGGAATACAGGGGTATAGTTGTCCTTTGTGCGTTTTTCCAGCAAGGACAGAGGATTGCAAGTTTAGAAAGCAGGATGCAATTTGGAGTAAGGGTCGTGGTTTGAAAACATCAACCCTGACCTTCTCCAGAGACTGGGTCCTCAGGGTTCATCTCTCAGAAGACAGATGTTATGAAGCCCCTGATCTGAGCGGGCTCACAGGTGTGTTTTGTTGATTCTCATTAAAAAAAGAGTATACATATACATATGAATATGTGTGTATATATAAACATATATATAAATACACAAACACACACACATATTTTTTAATTGTCAACATTTTTTAAAATATAGAAAACTCTTTTGAAAAAGTCCAGATCTTCAGCTCTCTTAGAAAAACTGGAAGATCATCTGCCTTGAGCTCTAACCCCTACATGGCCACGTGAGGCTGGATCTGAGTGAGGGCTGCTCCCTGCCCTCTCCAGTTCACCCCAGTCCACTTCACTTTCCTGCCTGGCCCCTGATAGGTGTTTACATTTACTACTCCCTGACTTAGAGTGTGTCATCTATCTTTTTTTTTTTTTTTTCCGGTACGCGGGCCTCTCACTGTTGAGGCCTCTCCCGTTGCGGAGCACAGGCTCCGGACGCGCAGGCTCAGCGGCCACGGCTCACGGGCCCAGCCGCTCCACGGCACGTGGGATCTTCCCGGACCGGGGCACGAAGCCGCGTCCCCTGCATCGGCAGACAGACTCTCAACCACTGCGCCACCAGAGAAGCCCGTGCCATCTTTCTTATACCTTCAGAAAGATGCCATGTTTTTAAAGAATGTATGGAGTGTACTGGTTTACCAGGAGATGGGCTAGGGACTTGTTACAACAATGCTCAGCCTTGAATATCATGTTACTTTCATTGCAGAATTAATATGTTTCAAATAATTCCACTGGTCAGCCCTCACCAGCCTGGTTTTGCTAACCTAGTTTCTCATTCTTAATTTGATGCTGAGGGATAAAGGCAAATCAAAGTATACTATTTGTTAGTAACTGACATTGAGGTGCTGGACACAGTCGTATCTGCATCTGTAGTTCGTGACGTTCGGCATTTGTCAATATCGAGGCTTTTGTTCCAGGCCCTCCTCCGCAGGCTTGCAGAGCGAACTCAGCCGCATTCTGAAGCCCCTAATGGCCGTTTCTCCTTCCTCTTTTCTCAGGCCCTCCGAACCACCACAGCCAGTCGACTCTGAGGCCCCCTCTGCCACCCCCGCACAACCACACGCTGTCCCATCACCACTCGTCAGCCAATTCCCTCAACAGGAACTCGCTGACCAATCGGCGGAGTCAGATTCACGCCCCGGCTCCCGCGCCCAACGACCTGGCCACCACGCCCGAGTCAGTTCAGCTTCAGGACAGCTGGGTGCTAAACAGCAACGTGCCCCTGGAGACCCGGTAAGTCCCCATCACGATCCTGGCTCCCTGCTGCATCACCCGCCCAGAGCAGTCGGGAGAAAATCCCGCCTACATTATGGGACAAGTTTACCGACTCTGTGCTGTTCCCTTGGTAATTTGACCCTGGACGGTAGGTTGATAGGTATTTCTTCGTTCACATGTGTCTCCTTTTAATGCTTGTTTACTTTCTTCCACAGCTCCTGTGTACCCAACTAATAGAATTAGCATAACATATTTTTACTCAAAGACTCATGGGAAACATGCTTCTAAGGGTATATTGACAGAAAGCTGCTGATAAATTATGCATTTAGCCTTTCTTGAAGTAATAAATGAAGACTCATTTGAAATTAAGTGTTTGGGGAGACCTTGAGAAACAATCCCTGATTCCAGACTGACAGAAGTATAATTTTAATTTATACTTCATCCAACATGCAGTCTCACTTTAATCCCTCCTGTATACACTAACAGCTTGATGCCTGAGGGGCAAACAATAGTGTAAAAAAACAAACAAGAAAAAAGCGGCAGCACTTATGTTGAGAGGGAAGGGTTTCAGAGTGATCTCCAGGTCTGGCTTTGTTTTGTTTTGCCTTTGCTTCTGTCCTTTTCTCACCTTTGCTTCTGGTCTTCCAAAAATCACACCTGCCTTAGTGACCTGAAGGAAGGGGCATTGGTCACAGCGTGGCAAGCTGCAATGTAATTGACAGTGGGTCAGCCAGATACTGGAACGGCCTTGCTGTTCCATCCCCAGGCACTTTCATGGTTTGTGTGCTTCAATTGGTACAGTTTCCTTGCCCGGAAGAACCATGGAGACTAAAGAGAGAAGGACTAATTCATACTGAACCTTCAAAAAGTTCCCACATAGTTTTTAAACTTTAATAACTTAGGTTTAAGGAAAGACTGAAATAATCTGTAATCTTTCTGGTAATGGCCCGTGAATTTTCTGCACACGGCTCGAAATAATTATGCAAGCCATAGCATTTGATGTTGTTTCTTACCTCTAGTATGTTTTGTTTTATTAATAAGATCTTGAATAAGTTGTGTACCACTGTCACTGTGGCCACTCCAAGCTTTAATGCATTTTATTTTCCAACAACTATAGGTGACTTGTAACCAGGCCTGCAGTCTTAATCTCTAAGGCTTACAGCAGGTAAAGTCAATAGAAACTCTATGCATATATTATATATAATAGATAGATTTAAGCATTTGTACTGATATAATAACCCACTGATAAGTAGCTTTGCTGGAAAGGTTCCAGGCTGAAAGTTGACTGGTCCGCCAGGCTTAACTTCGGGTGTTTTCATAGTTGGTAGTGGTCTTTAAGGCTGGATAAGACTCTGTCTTTTTCGTCCTTATATTTATGAACTGCCGTAGAGCTTGTTGGGTACTAGTCAGACTGTTTTCACATTAACAGACCATTGTTTGAAAAATAGTTTCTAGACATAAAGGCTATGCACAGTGGTTAGGATGAAGAAAGAGGAGGGAGAAAGGGAAGGAGAAATGTAGTAGATATTGGGGGAAAAGAAGGAGAAAAAGGAAAGAAGAGGACCACCATCGCCATTAACAACCAGTTTTTACTGTGCAGTTTGTACATGCCGATGTCAGTGGTTTAAATGCACTACCTCATTCAAGCATGGAAGCGATCCAGTGAGGTAGGAAGGAATCGTTGTTATTAGCATTTTAAAAATTCAGAGTCTAGACTTGGGGGGCAGAGTAACTTGCAAGCGTTCTAGGGCTTCAGTGAGATGGTAAATTATGAGCCGCATTGGATGGAACTCTCGTGGTTCCTACACATAAAATAAGGTGGTCAGATTGTCTGAGGCAGGAACAGCCACGAACCTACCTTTATTGCCTTGATTGTCACGTCTTCAGGGAAAGATCCATCAGAGTGTCTACTCCTCACAAAGAGTCTCCTGTGGGTGATGAGAAGACATACACTGCATAAGCGTATCTCCCATCGCCCAGTTTCTGATGTGATCAGTTGGCAACAAAGTGTTCCCTTGAAAGGATCTGGAGGAGAGGACCAGCAACGCCAAGCCTATCCCCTTCTTGTTCTCCTGAAGTTCTCCCAGAACATGCTTTCTGACCTGTAGAGTCCTTCTGCAGATCGCTAGGATACATGGCATTTCTCCTAGGATTGGAGCTTCTCAGTGATGCTTTTAGAGGAGGCAAGCTTGGGAAGTAAGTAAGATGGCCAAAACCTTGAAGCCTAGCAGAAGGAAAAAAAACAAGGGAGAACATATCCAGATGTTCTTTGATCAGTACATTCAAGGGCCAAGAGTTCGAGAATATAAGGCCCTTGAGATGGGGCTATTACTAAGTCAGTCGCAGATATTTGAAACTCCATCCATGGAACTGAATACATATAATTTGGATGTGCAGCTTGTCTCATATATGAAAACTTTAGCAATAATTAATAGAATTGTTGAACTTTGTGTTTCTCTTTTAAATATGATTTATACAGTCTCTTATTAGCATTTACTTACTGAATCCCTGGAAAATACTAAGCGCTATGTTAGGTACTGGGGAGATTATGATTAAAACATGTATCCTGCCCTTAAAGCTCATACAACCTAAAAATGGAGATAGGCACATAAACAAAAAGATAGTGCAGTGTTTACAGGAATGGAAGTGCGTAAGTTACAGTAGTTGTACAGTTGAAATAGTTATTAAATTTCCCAGGATGGTCAGGAAAAGTTTCCCAGCTGAGGGCCTGTTTGAGCTGGGTTTCGAAGGATGAACAAGAGTTTACCTAGAAGGTAGAGCGGTGGGAATGGGAGGGTGGGAGGGAGGGAGACGCAAGAGGGAAGAGATATGAGGATATATGTATGTGTATAGCTGATTCACTTTGTTACACAGCAGAAACTAACACACCATTGTAAAGCAGTTATACTCCAATAAAGATGTTAAAAAAAAAAAAAGAGTTTACCTAGCAGGTAAGTGGAAAAAAATCAAAGATTATAACATCATTTGTTCTCATTCTTCAGTGGTTTTCCATATAGTCTTGGAAACTGTAGAGCTGAACGGTTTCACTCACTCACATGCTGAAATATTGTGAGTTTAATGGGGTCATTTTCTTACCCACAAGAGCAAATGTAGGAATGGAAGCTCTTACGTTAGGGGCATGATATCATACTAGGATTCCAATTCCTGTCTTTCATACCCAGTAAGAATTGATTAACCACAGCAGGAAAAAACCATTGAGGGCAAGACATTCTGGAGGCTGACCATGATGTACTCATCAATTTTGAAAATGCAATGGAAATTGACAAACTGCTTCACCACCTGTACTTTCATGAATACAGACTTCTGGGCATGATGGAAGAATTTCCTAACTCTGGGAGGTGATGGGCAGCATTCTGCAACCCCCCGAGACTCCAGGCCAAATCCAAGGTGTTTCTTTAGACCAGTAAGGAACAAGCCCTTGCCCCTCTGCATTGCTTTTTGATGTTCCCGTCAGTCTTAATGAGGCACGTTAGATCTTCCCTGGACTGTGTGTTTTCCATTTTTGTTCTATGACAAGTAGAATCAAGGTGCTAATTAAGGAGGCATAGCCAGGAAATAGACTGTATGAATCTGGAATTTAACACAAGATGAAAAAGCTTATAAGGAGAGTTCGGTATCAACGTTAATAATGTAAATAACAATGCATATAAATTTGTACTACCCAAGACAATCAGCTGACGTGTAAACCATAATATAATCCAAGAAAAACCAAACATAGGGCAGAGGAACTAATTGCAAACAGCCTGGACTCTCTTTTCTAACGTATGCGTAACAGAATCGCTCTGCCCACCATCTTTCTCTCAGCTTACTGGCAGAAGATCTTAGAACGAGGTCCCTGTGTAATTCTGGGTCGATAGCACCTATCTCCTCCTTCCTCTCCTGAGAGGAGCAAGGTCAGGAATCTTCCTGGCCAGCTGCTTCTTTGGGAGTTTCTGAAGTCAGCATCTCTTTGTCTAAGACAGTAGAAAGTAGCTTAGCGACAGAACCTAACTTGCTTTCCTTTTATGCATTTTGCTGAGGCAAGCTTCTTTCTTGGAATCCATCCCGGTAGCAGGTCGCTAAAGAGAATCCGTAAGCGGGACAAAACTTCCCTCTGAGTTTGCTTTTGCCCTGAAATACCAGAAGGCCTCATTTTAGCCATCCAGATCCTCGAGCTACAAACAAGTTTGCAACTTGCTCTTTGAAATGGTCATCCATTACTCATTCGAGAAACATCTGTGAGACCCAGCCAGGTGCCCGGCACCGAGGATTCAGCAGTGAGGAAGAAAAGCAAAGTCCTTGCCCTTCTGGAGTTTCCTGACTGTAGACAGAATGTGAACAAAAGATTAGGCATACGCCTCTACAGTGACAGGTGTAATAAGTGCCGTGTGAGGTATAGAGAAGCCAGACTCAGGAGAAATTTGCATTTAGGCTGAGCCCTAAGGATGAGTAGGTGTTAATTAGACTGAGAGAATGTTCTCGGTGGCGAAAACCACGACCCACTGGGGGAAGAAACGCTAAGATGCCAGGAAGAGAGAGCAAACTAGACAGACAGGCAGGAGCCGGACAGTGCAAGGTTTGGGGCTGCTTTAAAGATTTTGGACCCAGCGCCAAGAACAGTGAAAAGTCACTGAAGCATTTTAAACAGGAGGCCAAAATAATAACATAAATGGTCCCGTTTTGTTTTTAACTATGGTAGCTGCCATAGGTTCAACAGGTGGGGGGTGGGGAGGGGGGCTTGAGGGCAAGTTATAGCAGGACTGAGGGTCCAATTTGGAAAATACTGTCATGGTTAAGATGAAAAATGGTGGGGCTTCCATTAGGGTGCCCGTAGCTGCAGTATCAGAGCTGTCTGCCTTTCTCTTACCAATCTGGCCAGAAGGTGCACGTTCAAAGATGTGGGGTATGTACTGAAGGTAGAATCAGCAGGAATTTGTGACTGATGGAATATCAAGATGTAGGTTAGGCAGGTGTGAGCACGGTATCCAGTTTTTTGGCCTAAGAGGCTGAGTGAATAGGGATGTCATTTAGGAAACAAGTTCGGTTTTCCACTCGTTAAATCTCTGAGGCAACAAGAGTATTAAGAGTAGCTGTTATTGGCCAGACTTATTTTGATTCTAAAATAATAGATGTAACACAGAAGCACAACCATTTGCAAATGATAGCATAGTTCGTGTATCCAAAGCTCTCAGCAGTGGACTTTTCTCTTAAAAAAAAAAAATCTCTCCAGAAACTTTGTTCAATTTAATAGTTATTGTACATGATTGTGTAGTTCTGTGAATAACAACTTGATCAAATAGTTTTTGCTCCATGCTTAGTTTTACATGCATGATCCCACTGAACCCTTTAACCCTTCTGTTGAGTATATGTTACTATCCCTATTTTAAATAAACAGAAACTGAGGCTTGGGAAGATGAAGTTACTTACACGTCTCCAAATAAGTTAAGGGGCCGAACTGGGGTGGAAACCTGGGTCTACCTGACTGCACGTGCAATGCTCTTAACCACCACATGGTAATGCCTTTGAGACTAAAAGGACAAAACAAAACGATGCTTATTATCCAATTAGAATGTATCCAGTCCATGGAAATGGTGAAGTTAACTCAGTATAAGTGACACGAGGCAAGAAATGATCTGAGGGATGAACCCCAGTCCGTTACTGGACATAGAGTGAGTCACAGACAATATCATGAGCCAGGCAGGATAGAAGGGACCCTTGTCTCCAGCTCTGCGGGATCGGTGGCCATCCAGGATGGTCAGTCTGAAGTCCTGAGCCTCCACGGTGGTGGCAGCATGGGATCCACGTGAGCTGAGTTACAGAGAGGAGGTTTAGTGCGCTGCATGTCGTAAAATGCGAGAGCAAATTGACACTGCAGACGTAAGAAGCGGTGCTACCTTTTTAGTTCTGTGATTTGCATAGGGTTTATCTTGCAGACAGTCTTTGCTAGACTGGTAGGAGAAAGCCACGCAGCCGCGGGTATGGTGGCTGGCCATTTGGTCATAGTTTGAGTAGGGACACTGAGGAAGTTGTGATGAACACCCAGGAAGTGCTCTGATAAAGAATGGAGCTTGTTGGGCTTGGTAAGTGGCACCTGAGGAATCTAATTTGGGTATCAGCATTTCAGAAAACATACTTTTTATCTTTAAGACCAAGTAATCTTAGCCTCGTATGGATGCTTTATTGGGAGTGCATATTTGGGAATCAAGACTCAAGACCTTTAGTAAATAAGGTTGTCATGGGGAAGCAACGAGACTGTTGGAACATGTTCACCATGCTGAACCTGAAGACTCTTCTCCACTTGTTCTCCAGATTGATTTTTCTACCTAAGGATTAATTTTCTGACAGAATCACTGACAAGTTTGATCTTGAGAATATTAAACCAGTGTAACCTGTTTTGCTTTTCTTCCTTTTTTTTTAACGTTTTTGCGTGAGGTTTAAACCTAGAATTCATTCCGGGTGAACCAGATGCATTCCAGCACTTTTCAAATCAATAGGCCGCTTGATTTCTCCATATTGCAGAACATTATGCTCCCTCTAACTTCTCATCAGAGGCAACATGGAAATTAACGAGACCTTTAGGTTAGCGTTTCCAGCTCAGCCTTAGTTTATAGCTTTACCTTGCCTTTTTGACACCATGATCCCGCCTGGCCACCAGCAGCATTGCACGTTGCAGTGAGCTTTAATTTTGTAGTTTTCTTAGTCTTCCTTGGAAACTGGCAGCTTATTAATCTCAATATCTGAACTGCACAGTAGGCAAGCTCTCCGATGAGAAATGAGGCTGTGTCTTTTTGTTTTTGGCAGATGGAGACAAGAGGTTGGTTGTTGGATAGAGCCGGGGGGGTGGGGGGGATGAGTGGTAGAGGAAAAAGCCAGTAAGCAGGGGCACCCTGTACCCCAAATCACTTTCTGACAATTGGCAGGAAAATAAAGAGAACCTAGTCTAATCCACTCCTCTGCAATTTAGGGCTTGCGGTGTTAAACACATTCAGACCTGTTAATAAGAAAATAAAGTGTTGTGGTTCGTGTGCAAATTACAAGGTGCATTAAGAAAGAAACAAGCATTGCATCTTACCTAAGACCACTCCATTCTGCTTTTGGCATGGTTTGCAAACTTGGAAACATCCTTGAAGGTAGAGGTGTATCAGGAGGGCTGTCCTTTTGAAATTTGTCTCCTGCTGGAAAATTAAAGCCCTGTTAAGTTTATTAAAGCTTTGGGGACTTGGACTTCTTACTTGCGAGTTACCACAGGGAAGCCTCTGGGGAGAAGGAACTTTTTTTTCAAAAGCCGTCCCTCTGCAGCCTGGACCGCGGGGACCCAATTAGGGATTGAGGCCACCTTGTGGTCATGGCTTGGAAGCGCAAGACTCTGCCCTGAGTATGTGTAAATGTTGGACTCTTGGGTTAAGTTCAAGGTTGAAAAAAGCTAAATATTTTCATCTCTGTCTGTGCTCTTTCACCCATTCAGCTAATATCAATTGTCATTCCCCTGGGGTATTTCCTGAAGCCTTCCCAGAGGATATTTTATGTGGCTCAGACGGGAGAGACTGGATGGAAGGCAAGGCTTTTCTAATTCTGGCTCCCCAATGATTTTTTCTTTTCACAGAAGCCAGGTAAGGCGTTCGTGGTTCTCCCAGGCAGGCGAAGTAGGCTCTGCACCTTTTCTGAAGCTTCCTTTGGTTTATTAGTCTTGGTCTCGCCTGCCCTTGTGAGTGGGGATCTTATGTCCCCAGAATTGCAATCTATCCCAGGCGTTCAGCCAGTTTGCTCAACTAGGGCTGCATCCTTTAGATGATAGGGGAGTTTAAGAAGCTTTAAGCAATTTTTTCTCAGATACCTTTTTTCCCCTCCAAAACCCACTGATCTATTCCGGGCTGTTCCCTAAGTCTTGAATGCAAATATCCTTTTTCAGAAGTCATGACAATTTTTTAAATTAATTAATTAATTTATTTTTTTGGCTGCGTTGGGTCTTCGTTGCTGCGCGTGGGCCTTCTCTGGTTGCAGCAAGTGGGGGCTACCCTTCGTTGCGGTGCGCGGGCTTCTCCTTGCGGTGGCTTCTCTTGTTGCAGAGCATGGGCTCTAGGGCGTGGGGTTCAGTAGTTGTGGCTCACGGGCTCTAGAGCGCAGGCTCAGTAGTTGTGGCGCACGGGCTTAGTTGGTTCATGGCATGTGGGATCTTCCTGGACCAGGGCTCCAACCCGTATCCCCTGCATTGGCAGGCAGATTCTTAATCACTGTGCCACCAGGGAAGCCCATGACAATGTTAACCATGGAGAATCACCCTCAAAATCATGTGTTTTTAAATCCCTTACAGAATCATTTCTTGCTCAGCGTAACTGTCTGAGGAATCAGCAAGTGCTTCCAATTTCTGTCATTGGTGTTTTAGCTGTGAGTGCTTGCCTTATATTTAAAAAGAGAATGAGTAACACTTCTTTTTTATTTGTGAGATGGTTCTGAAATTCTCTTTCGGCTTGTTAAAGCTTCAGCTGGGTTGGAGCATCCCTAAGACAACTGCTCAACAATTAGTCCTCCTGTCAAGCTGTTGCACACCAACGATATGACGATTAAAAGCTTATTTTTTTGTAATTATTTGAAGGACTGGATTAAAAATCCTGTTCTAGGAAGAAGGTGGGAAATGTCTTCTTCTTGTGTTGGTATGTGCTTAGATAAGAATTTTAAATGGAGCTTAATCTTCATGACTTTTTAATCTCTTATCAACCCAGATCCTCTCCACTGCACTTTGGAACAGGTAATAAGAAGGCATAAGGTGATATTAGGCACACTTAAGCATTTGGTGGGACCCCAAATCCACCCCACCCCGGCCAATTTAGTAAAGTGAGAGAATAAATGTAAAAGCCCTCTGGGAACGGGACCCTGCTGTGTGAGGGTCTTGTATTCAGCTTCGGTCTCTCTTAGTATGTTAATGTCCTACAGCTGAGTGCTAAAGGCAGAGGACGGCAAAGATTATCTTCTCCAGCTTCTAAACCTCAGAATCCACGTGAGGAGAGATGGTGGTCATATTGAAAATCTTTCCACTTCCTGTGAAGGACTGAACACTCTTTTGGGCTTTGTTTTTAGGCATTGTCATCTCTTCCGTGCCTGCCTTGTGCCGGGCACTGTATTAGGCACTTTATATTATCCGATTTGAAGCCCTGTGCGATGGATACAGTTGTCCCCTTCAGCATGTCAGGAGGACGAAACCTGGGGAGATGAAGGGTCCGGGACAGAATCAAGATTCAGGCAGAACTGGATTCAGGGACTTAAACTCAGGCATTAGGCTCTCTCTCTCTCTCTCTCTCTCTCAGCTTTGTTTTTCCGTTTTCCAACATTGTTCTTAAGCAGGTCTCCTTTTGTGAGATCTTTGTGGGAATTATAGGCTCTATCCTCATAGCTCAGAAAGTAATAGAAAAAGGATTTCTTCTTCTGGATATTTCAACGGAACTCCCTGGATATGTCAACGGAACTTCCTGGTTCTCAGGAACCCAGCTAGAATCCCGTGCCCACAGCAAACCCAATCCCGAGACCTGGAGCCTGGGCCACGTTGACTGTCTAGGCCTGGATCACGTGCCCACATGGAACAGGAGACCAGGAAGAAGGGGGTGGCCATAACCAAACACCACAGTGTTGGGAGACCGTAAGATAGAGGTCTAGAAGGAAAAAAAAGAAAAAAAAAAAACCCAGGCCAAGTTCAGTACTAGTTTTGCCCTCACCCAGCTGCCTTCTCTTATTGGCTAATTATAGTGATTCTCCTCTGAGCACACAGTCCTGCCCAGGGGTGGGGTTAGGGGAGGTTCAGAGCATCTGGTTACTTCACTTGCCTTGGGCACCGAAGGGAGTTTACAACTGATTCCAATATGAAGTGGAAAGAATAAGGTCCACTGAGTAATTCGCATCCGCTTCTGATTCATCACCCTCTGGTTCACTTCTTACACGGCCCACGGCTTTACCTTTGAGTTCACTGAAGCCACTTAATGCATTTTAACTTTTATTTTATTGATGTCTCTTTTAAGCTGTCCTCTTCTTTCCTGCGTAACTGCTTGGATTCCACATTTTCTAATTAAAACGTGCTCATTTATTGTCTCACTAAACAGTGCTCTTTACGAGGGCTCACGATGAGAAAGTTAACTCGGAACAACTCAACGCGTTTCTCATCTCCTGAAAGTGGCTGGAGAAGCAGCTTTACCTTTATCAAGTTGAAGTCCTTGGTTTTGCTTTTTCATAAGACAGTGAATGGGAAACTTTTAATTCCATGCTCCAAGCTTCTGTTCTCAGCAATATAAAAATGCATTTTATGCTTTTTTGTGGTGACCATCTTAGATAGGACATTTTGCAGGGGTCAGTCTGCTCTGTAATGGACCTTATTATAGGTACCATCAGAATAGTTCCACATTTAATTAGACAAAAAGTTTTGTCCTAAAAGTCAACATGTCCTACTGTCAATAATTATGCCCATTGCTATTTACACTCCTGTGATTTAATCTGATATTACTAGCTGTAGAAAAGCTCAGTAGTAGGGGGAAAGGTAGCACACTTACATTTAACCCCCCCGCTAGAATTTCAGTATAATGGTGTGGGGGACACTGGGTTGGGTGTGAGAACCAGGAGGGAAGGACACATTCAGTTTGGGTCTGGGGGTACTTTGTTTTCTGAGTTCTCACCATCGTTGGCCTTGTCTGGAAATATAAAAGCTGTGTTAGGATGGGGACCTCCTCACGTCCTGCCTATAACGTGCGTCTTCAAGTTCACAATACCTTCAGTTTGGGGGAGAAGGGAGAAGTATAGCATTTTCTGCAGGGCTAAAATTGAAGGCCTATTTCAAGCCTAGAAGAAGAGGGAGAGGTGAGGGGTGGCGTAGGAAAGAAAGGGCCTGGTGATGAGGACACAGAAATAAGTATTTACCTGCCATCTTCTGGGAAGTCGGCCCCTTGATCCTGCCCGCTGCATCAGAAAGCAGACCAGGAGAAGGAATCAAGGTCAACATGATTTAGGTTGACCTGATCATTTAAGAGGAGGGGGAATCATTTGGCAGCACCAAGGCAGAATTTTGAGACGGGAACCCATGTTAGGATCACTTGTGCAGGCCGATGCCTGTTCTGCAAATGAGGAGGGTGAGGCCAGATGACTCGTTGGTTTCTCACGCGGATTGTCTGGGTGGGACTGCAGGCAGGCTTCCTGCTGGAGCTTCCCTCAGATCGCCTCACTCTTCCCTGCACGACGAGTAGGCGACTTTGTTGCCTCTTCTTCCCACGCAGCATCTTTATCTCCATTTCCTTCTGCAAAGGAATGGTCAAGGATTTAAGACAAAGAATTAGAGCACATATTACAACAGCTTTGGTATCTCCAGGTGTTTTATTACAAAATGTATTCATTGTCTTGGTAAAAACATTGAACAATTAGAAAGGTGAAAAGTGCAAAGTATATTCGTGCCCTGCCCCTCCATTCCTATTTTCAAGGAAATCTCATTTGAAGGTTTATTATTTTAGGCTTCCAGAAATGTTTATGGTATCTGAGCATATTTTGTTTAAGTTTAATATAAAAGGGATCGTGTTATACCTACCATTTGACAACGGCCTTTTTTAACTTCGTGAGAAATTGTAGAAAGCAGTTCAGGTAATATCATATATACGTACCTCATTCTTTTTTTTTTTATTTTTTGGCTTAAACAACAGAAATTTATTTCCTTACAATTCTGAAGGCTAGAAGTTCTGAGATCAGTGTGTTGATACGTTAGGTTTCTTCCGAGATTCTCTCCCCTTTGCTTGTGGATGACTGTTTTCTCCCTCTGCCCTCACGTGGTCTTCCCTGTGTTTCTTTGTCCTTATCTCCTCTTCTTACAAGGACACCCCAGCCTAATGTCCTCGTTTTCCCTTAATTACCTCTTTTTTTTTAATAGATCTTTATTGGAGTATAATTGCTTCACAATACCGTTTTAGTTTCTGTTGCACAACAGAGCAAATCAGCCATATGCATACACATGTCCCCCTATCCCCTCCCTCTTGAGCCTCCCTCCCACCCTCCCTATCCCACCCCTCTAGGTGGTCACAAAGCACCGAGCTGATCTCCCTGTGCTATGCAGCTGCTTCCCGCCAGCCAACTGTTTTATATTCGGTAGTGTATGTATGTTGATGCTACTCTCACTTCGCCCCAGCTTCGCCCTCCCACCCCATGTCATCAAGTCCATTCTCTATGTCTACCTCTTTATTCCTGCCCTGCAACTAGGTTCATCAGTACCATCTTCTTCCTTAGAGTCCACATATATGCATTAGCGTACAGTATTTGTTTTGCTCTTTCTGACTTACTTCATTCTGTATGGCAGACTCTAGGTCCATCCACCTCACTACAAATAGCTCAATTTCGTTTCTTTTTATGGGTGAGTAATATTCCATTGTAATTTTGTGCCACATCTTCTTCATCCATTCATCTGTTGATGGACAGCTAGGTTGGTTCCATGTCCTGGCTATTGTAAATAGAGCTGCAGTGAACATTGTGGTACATGTCTCTTTTTGAATTATGGTTTTCTCAGGGTATATGCCCAGCAGTGGGATTTGCTGGGTCACATGGTAGTTCTATTTTTAGTTTTTTAAGGAACCTCCATACTGTTTTCCATAGTGGTTGTATCGATTTACATTCCCATCAACAGTGCAAGAGGGTTCCCTTTTCTCCGCACCCTCTCCAGCATTTGTTGTTTGTAGATTTTCTGATGAAGCCCATTCTAACTGGTGTGAGGTGATACCCCACTGTAGTTTTGATTTGCATTTCTCTAATCATTAGTGATGTTGAGCAGCTTTTCATGTGCCTCTTGGCCATCTGTATGTCTTCCTTGGTGAAATGTCTGTTTAGATCTTCCACCCATTTTTTAACTGGATTGTTTGTTTTTTTGATACTGAGCTCCATGAGCTGTTTGTATATTTTGCAGATTAATTCTTTGTTGTTTCATTTGCAAATATTTTCTCCCATTCTGAGGGTTGTCTTTTTGCCTTATTTATGGTTTCCTTTGTTGTGCAAAAGCTTTTAAATTTAATTAAGTCCCATTTGTTTATTTTTGTTTTTATTTCTGTTACTCTAGGAGGTGGGTCAAAAAAGATCTTGCTGTGGTTTATGTCAAAGAGTGTTCTTCCTGTGTTTTCCTCTAAAAGTTTTATAGTGTCTGGTCTTACATTTAAGTCTTTAATCCATTTGGAGTTTATTTTTGTGTATGGTGTTAGGGAGTGTTCTAATTTCATTCTTTTACATGCACCTGTCCACTTTTCCCAGCACCGCTTACCGAAGAGGCTGTCTTTTCTCCATTGTATGTTCTTGCCTCCTTTGTCGTAAATTAGATGACCATATGTGCGTGGGTTTCTCTCTGGGTATTCTATCCTGTATCATTGATCTCTATTTCTGTTTTGGGGCCAGTACCATACTCTCTTGATTACTGTAGCTTAGTGGTATAGTTTGAATTCGAGTAGCCTGATTCCTCCAGCTCCTCTTTTCTTTCTCAAGACTGCTTTGGCTATTTGGGGTCTTTTGTATTTCCATATGAATTGTAAGATTTTTTGTTCTATTTCTGTGAAGAATGCCATTGATAGTTTGATAGGGGTTGCATTGAATCTGTAGATTGCTTTGGGTAGTATAGTCATTCTCACAATATTGATTCTTCCAATCCAAGAACATGGTATATTTCTCCATCTGTTTATGTCATCTTTGGTTTCTTTCATCAGTGTTTTATAGTCTTCTGAGTACAAGTCTTTCACCTGCCTAGGTAGGTTTATTCCTAGGTATTTTATTCTTTTTGTTGCAATGGTAAATGGGATTGTTTCCTTAATTTCTCTTTCTGATTTTTTGTTGTTAGTGTATAGGAATGCCAGAGATTTCTGTGCATTAATTTTGTATCCTGCATCCTTACCAAATTCATTGATTAGTTCTAGTCGTTTTCTGGGGCATCATTAGGATTTTCTGTGTATAGTATCATGTCATCTGCAAACAGTGACATTGTTACTTCTTTCTTTCCAATGTGTATTCCTTTCATTTCTTTTTCTTCTCTGATTACCATGGCTAGGACTTCCAAAACTATGTTGAATGAGAGTGGCGAGAGTGGCCATCCTTGTCTTGTTCCTGATCCTAGTGGAAATGCTTTCAGTTTTTCACCATTGAGTATGGTGTTTGCTGTGGGTTTGTCATATATGGCCTTTATTATGTTGAGGTACGTTCCCACCATGCCCATTTTCTGGAGAGTTTTTATCATAAATGGGTGTTGAATTTTGTCAAAAGCTTTTTCTGCGTTTATGGAGATGATCATATGTTTTTTATTTATTTAATTTTTTAAAATTTATTTATTTTGGTTTAGTTATTTTTATTAACAGAAAATGAAAATATCTTTATTTGGATTGGCAATGGAAAGAAGTGATCACAGAGGACAATTATTTACCTTTCCTTTTTTTTTTTGTTTTGCGGTACGCGGGCCTCTCACTGTTGTGGCCTCTCCCGTAGCGGAGCACAGGCTCCGGACACGCAGGCCCAGCAGCCACGGCTCACAGGCCCAGCCGCTCCGCGGCACGCGGGATCTTCCCAGACCAGGGCACGAACCCGTATCCCCTGCATCGGCAGGCGGACTCCCAACCACTGAGCCACCAGGGAAGCCCTACCTTTCCTTCTTATATCAAGATGAAACAAATCATATTTAGTAGAACATTTCTGTAAAAGAAAAGTTAGATCATATGGTTTTTATTCTTTAATTTTTTAATGTGGTGTATCACATTGATGATTTGCATGTATTGAAGAACCCTTGTATCCCTGGGTTAAATCCCACTTGATCATGGTGTATGATCCTTTCAATGTGCTCTTGGATTCTGTTCGCTAGTATTTTGTTCAGGACTTTTGCATCTATGTTCATCAGTGATACTGGTCTATAATTTTCTTTTTTTGTGACATCTTTTTCTGGTTTTGGTATCAGGATGATGATGATGGCTTCATAGAATGAATTTGGGAGTGTTTCTCCCCCTGCAAATTTTTGGAAGAGTTTGAGAAGGATCACTCAGTGTAAGCTCTTCTCTAAATGTTTGATACATTTTGCATGTGAAGCCATCTGGTCCTGGACTTCTGTTTGTTGGAATATTTTTAATTATGGTTTCAATTTCATTACTTGTGATAGGTCTGTTTATATTTTCTAACTCTTTCTGGTTCAGTCTTGGAAAATTGTACCTTTCCAAGAATTTGTCCATTTCTTCGTGGTTGTCCATTTTATTGGCATATAGTCGTTTGTAGTAGTCTCTTATAATCCTTTGTATTACTGCAGTGTCAGCTGTGACTTCTCCTTTTTCATTTCTAGTTTTATTGATTTGCATCCTCTCCCTTTTTTTCATGATGAGTCTGACTAAGGGTTTATCAATTTTGTTTATCTTCTCGAAGAACCAGCTTTTAGTTTCATTGATCTTTGCTATTGTTTTCTTCGTTTCTATTTCATTTATTTCTGCTCTGATCTTTATGATTTCGTTCGTTCTACTGACTGTGGGTTTTCTTTGTTCTTCTTTCTCTAGTTGTTTTAAATGTAGGGGTAGATTGTGTATTTGAGATTTTTCTTGAGGTGAGACTGAATTGCTATAAACTTTCCTCTTAGAACTGCTTTTGCCACGTCCCATAGGTTTTGGGTCGTCGAGTTTACGTTGTCATTTATTTCTATGTATTTTTTTATTTCTTCTTTGATTTCTTCACTGATTTCTTGGTTATTTAGTAGAGCACTGTTTAGCCTCCATGTATTTGTGATTTTTACAGTTTTTTTCCTGTAATTGATTTCCAATCTCATAGTGTTGTGGTCAGAAAAGATGCTTGATACAATTTCAGTTTTCTTAAATTTTCCAAGGCTTGATTTGTGACCCAAGATGTGATCTATCCTGGAGAATGTTCCAGGTGCACTTGAGAAGAAAGCGTATTCTGCCACTTTGGGGTGGAATGTTCTCTAAATGTCTGTTAGATCTATCTGGTCTATTGTGTCATTTAAAGCTTGTGTTTCCTTATTTATTTTCTGTTTGGATGATCTGTCCATTGGTGTAAGCAGGGTGTTAAAGTCCCCTATTGTGTTACTGTCGATTTCCCCTTTCATGGTTGTTAGTGTTTGCCTTATGTGTTGAGGTGCTCCTGTGTTGGGTGCATGAACATTTATAATTGTTATATCTTCTTGGAATGATCCCTTGATCATTATGTAGTGTCCTTCCTTATCTCTCATAAAAGTCTTTATTTTAAAGTCTATTTTATCTGATACAAGTATTGCTACTCCAGCTTTCTTTTGATTTCCTTTTGCATGGAATATTTTTTTCCATCCCTTCACTTTCGGTCTGTATGTGTCCCTAGGTCTGAAGTGGGTGTCTTGTAGGCCACATATACATGGGTCTTGTTTTTGTATCCATTCAGCCAGTCTGTGTCTTTTGGTTGGGGCATTTAATCCATTTACATCCAAGGTTATTATCGATAGGTATGTTCCTATTAACATTTTCTTAATTATTCTGGAATTGTTGGTTTTGGGGGGTTTTTTTTGCAGTACGCGGGACTCTCACTGTTGTGGCCTCTCCCGTTGCGGAGCACAGGCTCCAGACGCGCAGGCTCAGCGGCCATGGCTCATGGGCCCAGCCGCTCCGTGGCATGTGGCATCCTCCTGGACCAGGGCATGAACCCATGTCCCCTGCATTGGCAGGTGGACTCTCAACCACTGTGCCACCAGGGAAGCCCTGGAATTGTTTTTATGGGTCTTTTTCTTCTCTTGTGTTTCCCGCCTAGAGAAGTTTCTTCAGCATTTGTTGTAAAGCTGGTTTGGTGGTGCTGAATCCTGTTAGCTTTTGTTTGTCTGAAAAGCTTTTGATTTCTCCATCGATTCTGAATGAGATCCTTGCTGGGTAGAGTAATCTTGGTGTTAGGTTTTCTTCTTTCGTCATTTTAAGTATATCCTGCCACTCCCTTCTGGCCTGCAGAGTTTCTGCTGAAAAATCAGCTACAAAGGAATCCCCATACGGTTATTTTTTGTTTTTTCCTTGCTCCTTATAATATTTCTTCTTTGAATTAATTTTTGTTACTTTGATTAATATGTGTCCTGGTGTGTTTTTCCTAGGGTTTATCCTGTATGGGACTCTCTGTGCTTCCTAGACCTGGATGACTATTTCTTTTCCCATGTTAGGGAAGTTTTCCACTATAATCCCTTCAAATATTTTCTCAGACCATTTCTTTTTCTCTTCTTCTTCTGGGACCCCTATAATTCGAATGCTGGTGTATTTAGTGTTGTCCCAGAGGTCTCTGAAATTGTCTTCAATTCTTTTCATTCTTCTTTCTTTATTCTATTCCTCAGCAGTTATTTCCACCATTTTGTCTTCCAGCCAGCTTATTCATTCTTCTACGTCAGTTATTCTGTTACTGATTCCTTCTAGTGTGTTTTTCATTTCAGTTATTGTGTTGTTCATCTCTGTTTGTTGTTTAGTTCTTCTAGATCTTTGTTAAACATTTCTTGTATTTTCTCAATCCATGCTTCCATCCTATTTCCGAGATTCTGGATCATCTTTACTATCGTCACTCTGATTCTTTTTCAGGTAGATTGCCTATTTCTTCTTCATTTATTTGGTCTTATAGGTTTTTACCTTGCTTCTTCATCTGTGACATATGTTTTTGCTGTCTTTTTTTCTTTTTTCTTTTTTTTATGAGTCAGATT
Organism: Delphinapterus leucas; assembly: GCF_059928025.1. Lineage (NCBI taxonomy): Eukaryota > Metazoa > Chordata > Mammalia > Artiodactyla > Monodontidae > Delphinapterus > Delphinapterus leucas. The sequence continues at coordinate 142,891,031 of NC_143131.1, forward strand.
GTGTTCCTGTTTTTCTGGTTGTTTGGCCTGAGGCTTCCAACACTGGAGTTTGTAGGCTACTGGGTAGAGCTGGGTCTTGGTGCTGAGATGAAGAACTCACTCCGATGAATATTCCCTGGGGTCTGGGGTTCTCTGTTAGTCCAGTGGTTTGGACTTGGAGCTCCCACCTCAGGAGCTTCCCCCTGACCCCGGGCTTGCTAATCAAGATCCCGCAAGCTGCGTGGGGTGGCAAAAAAAAAGAGAAAAACAACAGAGTGAAAAATAAAATTAGACTAGGAAACTAACAGATATGGTAGAAAGAATGTAAAAATAAAAATATATATGAATCCACAACTGGAAGGTACATCAGTACCACAACAGTAAAAAAAGAGGAGGAGGGAAAGGAAAAAAAAGGGAGGCGGTGGAAGGCCTTGGCTGTGGAGAGCAGGGCCTAAGCAAGGGCAAGGTTTGGGTGGTGGGCGGGGCCAATGCTTAGGACCCCCAGGACTGGAAAAGGCCCTGGGGGCTGTGGGAGGTGGCGCTTAGGCTCAAGGAACCGAAGGGACCCAGGCTTGCCCCCCACCCTGGTCTCAGAGGGCAGGGGACCTCACCTGGGACCCTGGCAGGCTTGCAAGGCCCGAGTGGTCAGGGCAAACACCCTCGCTCCTCCCCTGCTCCTCCATCAGGGCCCCTCCCACCTGCCTCTCCTGTCTCCCTGGCCTCCCTCCTATGCCCCTAGGACCTGTGGGGCCTGGAGGGGGCTTTGGATTGCAGGGGACCGGCCTGGGAGCTCAGCAGGCTCCCCGGGCCCCCGTGAGCAGGGCAGTCGCCCTCCGCTCCTCTCCGACTCTTCCCGGAGAGTCCCTCCCACCTGCCTCTCCTGATCTCCCTGGCTTCAGGGGCGCTGATCTTGTCTGGCATCCACTTCTCCTCCCCCCTCAGTCCCCCTGTGTCCTACCGGTTCACTTTGGGGTTGCTCCCCTGTCCTTGGGGTCAGAGTCCCCCACCAGAGGCCAGCAGGTGCCCTAGTTGGGGGGGGCGACACTAACTCCGCACCGTCCCACACCGCCATCTTGACTACTCCTCATTCTTTTGTAAAGTCTGTGTAGTATTCCGTAATGGCATAATTTATTTATCCAGTCTCTTGTTGATGGACATTTAGACTGCTTTCAGGTTTTCGCTGTTACAAACAAAACTGTAATGAAGAGTCTTGTGTGTATATCTTTCTTTGCATACTTACCTGATTATATTCCAAAGTTAAATTCCTGCAAGTGAAATTGCTAGATCAAAGGGTATGTATAATGTGCATTTTGAATTTTGATAGATTGCGCCGAATTATGTCCATCTCAATTCGAATGTTACAATCTCTCTTTATTGCTTAATGGTCAACGTTTCTTTTATGGGTTTAAAATAAGAGCCCTGAAGTTCACCGTGTTGGATTTTCGGCATAGAATTGAAAGGATTTTCTCTTTCAAGGAATAATGTACTAGCTAATACTCAAATACCCTAGAAACTCAACTCTGCTTCTTACGTGCCAGGTAAAATGAAAAAGAGGTATCGCTGTGGGGAAAATTGGATTCACTCACTGCCCTTGGTTCTAGCCATAGGGCCCTTTCTCTTTATCCCAAACTTGACGCAGCGTGGCCAGTGTGATTCAAGCCTAACCTTTGCTACCTTTTGTTTTCTCATTAATATATGGCAAGGCTTAAATTTGCCTCTTTTCCCCATCTACCTTGCCTCTATCTCCCTAATGGGGATATTATAAGAACGTCTAAGACGACTTCGTCAAGTTTCTGAGTCCCCAAGAGAAATGTGGAGTACGGCAGTATTATTGTTCTAACTATTACAGGAGAGCACAATGATCAAGGGTTTGAAAATCCCACACGGACAGTCTCTTTTGTGAAATAAGTATGTGAGGGCTCTGTTAATAAGAGGCCCTCAAGCCAAACTTATCTAGGTTCTTTATCTGAAACTCCAATTTTATGCTAAATAAGGATTTTTGTATTTCCCACCTCCCATTTGTAATCCCATTACCAGCTGTGTTCATTGGACTTCAGCTTAATTCATCCAGCGTTTATGCAGGTCATGTTAGGGGCTGAGCATCCAGCAAGGCGCCGAGGGTGTAGGAGGAAGATGGTGTGGCCCTTGTCTCCTGGGAATTACAGTCTAGTAGGAGAAAGCTAAGCATGTAGTTTAGGTGAATGTGGAAAGTCGTAAGATGGATTTAAGCTCAGGGCACTGTCTGGGAACATAGGATGCTGGGGGTCAGGGAAGCTTGGGCTGTGTAGAAATGGGGTGTGAATCCCATTCTGATGGAAACATGAGAGTTACCCCAGCGAAAGAGCCTTCCAGGCAGAGGCAAGGGAATAAGAAAAGGCCAGAAAAGCAAGAATACCCAAGTATTCTGGATCCACTGGGCTGGGACTCAGTGTAGGAGAGGCCCCAGGGCCTGTGGCAGGGACACCTTCAAGGCCCAGTCAAGCACCCTGTGGTTTATTCTGTGTAGGAAACGGAGCCTGCAGACGTTTGTGCAGAGGTGTGTTATGGTCACATTTGCAGTGAGGAAGAGGAGAGACTTTGATGGACATACCAGAAAGACAGGAACTAAAGTTCACTGCAGTTAACCAAAGGATCCCACAGGGAAGAAAGGAAAAGGGACTAAAAGGCAAGAAATACATACTTTCAGGAGGCTGTCTATGGGAGTCATTGGTCATTAGCTCCAGAACAGTGAAAGCCAACATTTACTGTCAGGTATGTGCTGAGCCCCCTCGTTTAATCCACGCAATATCCCCATGAAATATTTTCAGTCGTTTTCACCATTTTCCAACCAAGGAAACAGATTCAACAATGTCACATCGTTTGCCCCAGGCTGTGCAGGTTACAGGTGGGGCAACTAGGCTCTGAAATCCGCATGCTGCCTACAGTTTACCCATTAACCACTGCCCTGCCCAGCCCCCAAGGATGAGTGGGTGCTGTCCAAGCCCCCCACCCTGGCCTGACCTTCTTCCTCCCTCCTGGCCCCTGCCCTTCCCAGCCACTCCTCTTCCCCTCCCAGAAAGGCAGACACTGCTTTGTTTTTCATGTAACCACTTCACTTCTTGTCAAGCCAAACCTAAGAGCCAGACAGGACCACAGTTCAAGTCCACACCTCTGCGATGTCTGCAAGGCAGCCTCCCCTCACCAGACTCTCCTTGAGGTTTTGTTTAATGCTCCCACTTGCAAAGAAAATGCCTGATGGCAGGCCCCTGCCTTTTAGTCTCACATGCCACCTCCGCGTCAGGCAGCTTTCAATTTCCTGTGCCTCAGCATGTCCGTCTGCATCTTCGTCAAGACTTCCAAGATGGCAGTGACAAGCTTTTTGGGTACTTAAGGCAAACATGCATGACAGTTTTCCTTGACACTTGCATTTTTAAAAAGCCTTGGCTTGAGCCTTAGGAAGCCCAGCATTTGAGAAACCAGGAGCCTTTCAAGGAAGCCAGGCTTTCAGTGCCTGCTTCCCTGGGACATGTTTTGCGACAGGGACACTGCAGGATCTGCCCAAGGGGATATGAAGTGCCATAGCAATATTTACGTGTTGATGCTAAATGATGGTTGCCTTTTTTAATGGCTTTGTGTGTGTGTGTGTGTGTGTGTGTGTGTGTGACTGAAGTGTATGGACCTGTTCTGTGCATTGTCACTGGGTATGTGGCTGGCCTACAAACACACTTAAATGGCACACTTCTGCAAAGCATTAATCTCTGAGCGTCCAACAGATATATGTAGGCAAGCAGACATGTCACAGGCGTTGCTACAAAGCTTAATTAATATCCCTGAAGGGCTAAAGCATTTCCTATACAGTGCTAAGTGAGAAGAAAATGTTGTACCTATGGACATTATACATGTAAAGAAATGTGGGTACGTACACCGATAGGCCTTCTTATATTTGCTTATGCCCCAAAGGGTCTGATGTAAATTCAAATGGGAAAATCAATTGTTTTCAAGATAACTAACTATCTTTTATTTGAGGGTTGAAAAAAGGGAGCAGGGCCCCAAACTTAAATGCCAGAAATCTCCACCACAGTGGAAAAAGGAAATCCCTAACACACAAAAATGAGTAGCAGTTTTCTTTCTCCCCTGGCTGTTGCTATGTCTAAGATAGCTTTGATGACTTAGGACTTGTTGTTAGCTATGCAAGAATTTAGATAAATCGATTTTGTTTTCTTTTCTAGGTTTTGAAGGAATCCCATAGAATACTTCATCTGTCCCTTTTAATTTTTATGACATAGATAGGCCTGCCTCCTTCTCTTCTTTCTTTCCTTCTTTCCATCCCTCCCTCCCTCTCTCCACCCAGTGACTAGGTCTTAAGAACCTACAAAAATCTAGGAAATAACCATTATTGGGGTTTGTTGGTTTTTCATTTCTTCTGTACTTTAGTGTACTCATTCAGAAATGGAAATGAATGAAAACTTTATTTCTCAAAGGTATACCGCATGGAACACCAGTTTGAAGACTGGGAAGGTGGGTGGGTTAAAATTTCTGTAATCAAATCAGTAAGCAGAATGATAAATATTTTGCAGAGGGTACTGGGATATTTAGAATATTTAAGATGTTAAAGGCTTGTGAAAATATGTAGTAATTTCCTTAACTTTATTTACTCCAGTATTTCCCAAATACCATGGCACACTTTCTTTACCTGAAGTTAGTAATATACAAACACACTTAGTGATCCCAAGAACACACTTTTATTTTTTGTATTGTATTGTAATTTTTTACATCTTTATTGGAGTATAATTGCTTTACAATGGTGTGTTAGTTTCTGCTGTGTAACAAAGTGAATCAGCTATACCTATACATATATCCCCATATCCCCTCCCTCTTGTGTCTCCCTCCCACCCTCCCTATCCCACCCCTTCTAGGTGGGCACAAAGCACAGAGCTGATCTCCCTGTGCTATGCGGCTGCTTCCCACTAGCTATCTGTTTTACATTTGGTAGTGTACATATGTCCATGCCACTCTCTCACTTCGTCCCAGCTTACCCTTCCCCCTCCCGTGTCCTCAAGTCCATTCTCTACATCTGCGTCTTTATTCCTGTCCTGCCCCTAGGTTCATCAGAACCTTTTTTTTTGATTCCATATATGTGTTAGCATATGGTATTTGGTTTTCTCTTTCTGACTTGCTTCACTCTGAATGACAGTCTCTAGGTCCATCCACCTCGCTACAAATAACTCAATTTTGTTTCTTTCTGTGGCTGAGTAATATTCCATTGTATATATGTGCCACATCTTCTTTATCCATTCATCTGTCAATGGACACTTAGGTTGCTTCCATGTCCTGGCTATTGTAAATAGAGCTGCAATGAACATTGTGGTACATGATTCTTTTTGAATTATGGTTTTCTCAGGGTATATGCCCAGTAGTGGGATTGCTGGGTCAGATGGTAGCCAGGAACACACTTTGAGTCTTACATTTCAGACCTTCTCTGACCCTGACTGAAGTAGGAAGCACAGAGTTTCTTCAAACCCTTCCTAGAGAAGGACTTCGTAATTTTGCTTTTAAGATAAGACATAATATCTCTCTCCACCTAAACTTTTGAAATTCATCCATATGCAGACTCATTTACCAGGTTCTGCAATAGTTGGGCCTAGTGAGTAAGCACTGCTTATAATACAGTGCTCAGAGCATGGGCTAACAATGAAAGCGTTTTTAAATAAAAATGTCAGGGATAAGGGACTTCCCTGGTGGTACAGTGGTTAAGAATCTGCCTGCCAGTGCAGGGGACATGGGTTTGATCCCTGGTCTGGGAAGATCCCACATGCCGCAGAGCACCTAAGCCCGTGAGCCACAACTACTGAGCCCACGTGCCACAACTAATGAAGCCCGCACACCTAAAGCCCGTGCTCCGCAACAAGAGAAGCCACCACAATGAAATGCCTGTACACTGCAACGAAGAGTAGACCCCACTCGCTGCAACTAGAAAAAGCCCGTGCACAGCAATGATGACCCAATGCAGCCAAAAATAAAAATAAATAAAATAAAATAATTTTTTTTTAAATGTAAGGGATAAGATAGCTTTCCTAGAATATAAACGCTACCAGGCTCTCACTATAGCCTCTTTCCTGAAATGAGAGCCATTGAGTTGGGAGTGTTAAAGCATTTTGTAAGGTATGATTACTCTTTCTGCAAATACTGCCACCTGGCTCTTTGGTGATGCTTCTTGTTTTTGTAATTTATTTCAAATTTTCAAAAATAAGCTTACGACATGGGTTGGATGCAAGGAATCTGACACAGTGTTTAGGGCCAACCAGAATGTAACCTTGCTGAGGAGTTCAATGTGGACCACCATTCTCTACATTTAGAAACCAACTACAGGTTTCTCGAAAAGTTAAACATAGTTACCATATGACCCAGCCACTGCAATCCTCCAAATAACTGGAAACAGGTACTTAAACAAATACTTGCTTGCAAATATCCAGAGCAACACTATTCCCAGTGGCCCAAAGATGGAGACGACACAAATATCCATCAGTGGATGAACGAATAAACAAAATGTGGCACATATACAGTCGGCCGTCCACGTCCGCAAGTTCTGCATCCGTGGAGTCAACAAACCGTGAATCAAAAATATTTGGAAAAAAAAAAAGTTCCGAAAAGCAAAACTTGAATTTGCGACGCGCTGGCAACTACTTACATAGCATTTATATTGTATTTACAACTGTTTACATAGCATTTACATTGTACGAGGTAATACAAGTAATCTAGCGATAATTCAAAGGAGGATGTATGTAATTATATGCAAATAACTCTGCCAGTTCATATAAAGGACTTGAGTATCCATGGATTTTGGCATCCAGGTGGAGTCCTGGAACCCGTCCCCTGCGGATACTGAAGGTTGATGATATATATGATGGCATAGTATTCAGCCACAGAGAAAGTAATGATGCACTAATAAATGCTACAGTGGAGATCACCTTGAAAACATTATGCTAAGTGAGAGGAGCCAGGCATAAAAGGTCACATGCTGTATGATTCCATGTAGTAACTGAAATATCCAGTATAGGAAAATGCATAGAGATAGAAATCAGATGAGTGATTACCCGGAGCCGGGGGTGGGGGAAGAGGGAATGAGAGTTGCTGCTTAATGGAGACGGGGTTTTCTTTTGGGGTGATGAAACATTTTGGAACAAAATAGAGGTGGTTGTACGACATTGTGAACACACTAAGTGCCACAGAATTGTACACCTTAAAATGGTTAATTTTATGTTATGTAAATTTCACCTCAGTAGGAGAAAAAATTAATTAATGGAAAACAGCTAGAGGGTCAGTGTGTCTCCCTCGGTCTAAAAGATCTACTCATGGGAGAGACCAAGTAGTCTGGAGAACCCGATTCTTGCTCCAGTCTTTTCCAAGCAGAATGCTAGGGAATAAATGTCTGTTTCCAAAACATGCTCTCAAATGGCTAACTTTGAGGGCACGACAGAAAATATCAGCACGTGTGATTTGATTAATAGGTAAATGGATCCATGTGGGTAATATGTTAGCATCTGAAAGATGGTCCACGCGATCCCTGTGCAGCACATCATGGTAAATGCAACTCTTCAGGCTTTCCCGAGATCACTGAAGCACCAAAGATAGGAAATAAAAAAGGTGTATCGGGCAGGACTCCTTTGTTACAGAGGTAGGGATGAAAAAGAGAAAGATAAATGGATTCTTCTCTGGGTGGTGGAGGGTAAACATAGGAGGTTTCGGAGATGAGATCCATTCTCATCACATTCTTTTAAAAGTGATTTGGAAGGGAAAATACACCATGAAATCTCCATGTTTGCAGAGATACGAAACCTATGAAGATAAACTGCTCGGTATGTCGGTGGGCAGAGAAGTGACAGATAAGGAGCAAGTACATTTACCAAAAATTCTTCCAGACTTATACGAATTTTATCTCTGAGGCTCCCGGTTACAAACCAGGAAGTAGCCCTGAGATTAGTGTAAACTAATGCCTGAATATATACATCTATTGGGTTTACTGTGAAAAGGGAGAAATGAAGGACTGCAAAATGTACAGAATCACTAAGTGGGGTCCTAGAAATAAGCCTAAAAAATGCATTACCCCACTGTTTTCCTAAACCATCGTGTGTTCTCAGTGGAAATGATCAATGTGATTATGGCTAATGTACCTCAAGAATGACAGACAAGTTGAGGAGCGTTCTGGCTTGAAAGATCAAGAAAATGAGAAGGCTCTCACAAAACGTGCTAGAAGCCTCCTCAGAATAGAAAGGTGAAGGCTTCTCAAAGGATTTAAAATAACCACTTGTAGACATAATGAAAACGTGGTCTTGTTTACCAAAACCTTGAAAACCAAAATGACAGAGCATCCCTTGAAGGAGACGCTACAGCATAAATAAATAGAAGTGTTGCATCTGGGAGCAGACAGGAAACTTTGAAATTCGTGCCTTCCTACAGGCAGCAGAAAATAAACTTTTCAAGATCTAGATTAGCTCGTGTTTTTATTCATTTCCTAAAAATTGATCGAGCACCAGACGTCTGCTGGCACTCTCCCAGAGACTGGGGATACAGTGGTGAGGAAGACTTCATCTGGGCCCTTAAGGAAGGTACATGCCATTGGGGAAGCAGACAGTAAGACAGGCACAAACACGATAGCTACTCAAAGGGATTAGTGCTGAGCGGATGAGAAGGCTGTGTCTCTACACCACTGCCATGAACCAGGAGGTGGGGTGGTCCTCAGGCCAGGGAGGATAATCAAATGATGGGGTGGGAAGGACTGATCAAGGAAGGCTTTCTGAGAAAGTGAGCTTTGAAGGGAGCCTTGAAAGAACTCAGAAGGAGGAGCCATGCAGATGTCTCAGCTAAGAACATTTCAGACCAAGGGAAACACAGTGAGAATACCCTGAGATGGAGAGAAGCCTGGCCTCTTTGAGGGACAGCAGAAAAGTATGGCGAAGCCTCAGGAGCAGAGTCAGTGGAGGCTGGGAGGAGGTGAGATAGGCCATAACAAGGTTCCTCGTCAGCCATGGCAAGGAGCTGGATTACTGCTAAGTATAAAGGAAGTGGCAGATTTTAAGCGGAAGAGTAATGCGATTTGACTTGTGCTTGCAGACAGTGACTGGCTCCTGAGTGGAGGATGGATGTAAAGGGCCAAGGTGGAAGAAGGGAGACCTGTTTAGAGGCTGCTGGATGCTGTAGGTCAGGCGCAAGGTGATACAGAGGTGTAAGTGGCGAGAAGAAGATGGATTGGAGGCAGAAAGGAAATCGACTGAAGATGGATCAGGTGTGAGGGAAGGACAGGAACCCTAGTGAAGCCTAGTGAGGTGTATGGTATGGCGCTCACCCGGATGCCACCCTCTGAAACTAGAGCACGCATCTCGCCTGCCAACAGATCTCAGCCAAGTCCCTCTCTGAGACTGAACTTCAGCTAAAGACAGCCACCCTGCACCCAAGGTTACATCCCTGTGGACAGCCCACATCTAATGACTGGTCCAGGTGCGGTTATTAAGGCCCAAATCCTGCAGCCCAAACTGAAACCACTCTGCAGAGGCATCCCAGCTCCAGAGCTCGCCCTTTGCGACAGCATCCCTGTTCAGTTTCTCCCTCCGCCCACCCTGCTTCTGTCACTCCCAAGAGCGCTTGCTAATAAAGTTTCTGTATGCAGATGTTTCTTCCTAGAGTCTGCTTCCTGGGGATGGCACCTGTCCAGCTGATGGGTGAAGGCTTCTTTAACCAATATGGGTGAAGCCTGAAGAGAAGGGTAGTTTGGAGTGAAAATCAGGAGTTGTGTTTGCTCACGTTCACCTTAAGATGTCTAATTATATCCACATGCCGATAGAGTGATAGGCGCCATGTTAAGGGGTGGCTAGAATATTCTGGAGAAAAACCCAAACCCTCAAGGCAGATGGCAAGGAATACAGCCAGGCCTTCTCATCATAGAGGACTAGACTGAATTCCCATGAGTCTCTTCTACCATAGTTATTTTCAAGTTTGAGTGTTCCTAAATCTGCTTCCTTTGTTCACAGAGAAGATAAAGTTTAAAACCCTTTGTATCTGGACTAAAATCCAAATTCCTTGCTCTCAAAACCATGCATAATATAGTCTTCCATTGGGCCAACCTCTTCTTCCCACCACTTAGCCCCTGGATCACGACACAGTGATCCACGCTGTTCTTCATTCACAGCCTCAAAAATTCAATCTTTCCCACCTCAGGGCCTTTGCACATACATTTCCTTTGCCTGGGATGCTCTTTTCACCGTTTGATTACCCGTTTCTTATCCTCAGACCTCCTCTTTTTGATCATCTCCTCAGAGAGGAGTGACCACACTAATGGCGTCCCACATTTTCTCTTAGTTCTTTGTTTCCTTCATAGTACTTCTCACACTTTGTAATTATTTCATGTATTTATTGGTTTACTCAGACTTGAGTTTTGTTTATTTGGTCTGTCTCTCCAATTAGAAATCCCCCATGGGGGTAAGGACTTAATTCACCATTCTATCCATGTGCCCAGTAAATATTGGTTGACTCATAACTTCATATTTTAGATATTATATTCTTTCCAGAGATGAGGAAAAAATACAATACATACATGGATTAAACACCTCCTATAGGCCAGCTTCTGTGCTCACAAATCCTATTACCTCTTTCAGCCCTTCCAACAGTTCTGTAATGTACATATTATTATTTACCCATCCTTTAGAGGAGGCATCTGAGGCTCAGAGAGATTATTTGGCATTCCCAACGTCATGCAGCTCCTCATGGAGTTGAGATTCCAATCCAGACGTGCCTCGCTCCAAAGCCTGTACATTTTCCATTAAACCGTAATTTGTGTGTTCCTTCAGCAGACGTTTGTTGAACACGTACTATGAACAGAGAAGAATACTAGGAAGCAAAAGATACAGGACCCGCTGTGGAGAAGCTTGTAATTTGACTGGAGAGACAAGGCAAACACACAGGACAGATGTAATAGCGTTAAGCAGAATATGATAAAGGGACATACTGTAAGGTTCCTTCCAGCTCGAAAATTCTTTGACTCTCTGAATGGTACAGGCAGTAAACACAGTGGGAGAGGTCATTCTGCTCCTTGATTGTATCTGATGGCATGCATTCTGTCTGCATCCACCTCTGGCTGCCAGTGAACACAAATGCAAGTCTATTTCAGATGGCTGTCTCTGCACTCCCATATTATAGTGTAGGGTGGATTCAAGGTCAAGTTTGAAGTCACCATATTATAGTGTATGGTAGATTCAAGGCCATGTTTGAAATCAAAGTCAGAAGTCTTTGTTTTTTTTCCTCGACTATATTAAGACTCTTATCAATTAACTTGAAAAAAGTCAAGAAGTGAACAACTGGCGGGGGGGGCGGGGGAGGGCAGTGGTTTGAGGGAGGGGGAAGACTCCTTATCTCATCCCAAAGACTCTGAAATGGATTTGCTCACAAAACACCAGGTTTCTTTAGTGACCTCCTGAGACTTTGCCTGTCACACTGAACAGCATATCATTTCATAGGGGGAAAAGAAAAACAAAGTGTTTCCATGAGAAAGGCTATGTTATATCACAGTGTGACGCTATTTAAATATCAAGCTTCTATTTAGAAAATGGAAGGCAATAAATTGAGTTGCTAATTATTCCAGCTGTGAGTATTTTTGGTATGACTGCACATTTTGAAGAGGGCAAAATAGAGGATCTTCCTGTTGCTCATGGCATATGCAAATGTAATGACGGTCCCCTCTGATCTAAAAGGTTCAGGGGTCAGAAACCTTGAAAGCCTATTTCTCATTGCATCAAAATTGGTTTGAGTCTAAGCTTAGGAACTCATGATATGAAATGGGCTTTTCATTATACTAATTGGGTTATTGGCTGCTTCTTCAAACTTGGGAAGTAGGTAGCAGTTTTTTTTAAACATTTTTAAAGTTTTGTTTTTAAAGCAACAGTTCACCTCTCAACCCAAGCATAAATTCCCAACCGGAAGAGGAGAAGAAACATATTAGTGATGTCCTCCATCCCTTCCCTTCCTAATAAAATTATTTTTGAGGGGTGGAGCTGCCAGCAATGCTCTAGTCACTGTGCTAATTAGGACAACGCATTCATTTTACATATATTTTAAATGAGCTGGGCACTGCGTATGTCAAGGAGATCTAGTAAAGAGCAAGATATACATGATTCCTGCCTTCAAGCGATTAATAGCTACATTTATTGATCACTCACTGGACGTCAAGCTCAGTGTTAAGGCTTTCACGTAAATAAATTCATCCAATCCCCCTAACAAGCCTATAAAGTAGGTACGAGCCATCTTTCCCTTTAAAGGTGAGGCCACAGGGACTTAGAGGGGTAAGTAACTTGCCCAATGCCAGGATCCAAACCTTGGTTGTCCAGGTTCAGAATCTGTACACTCAATACCTTACTGGTTTCAAAAAGAATTAAATTAATAATAATAAGAGAGGGCTTCCCTGGTGGCACAGTGGTTAAGAGTCCGCCTCCCAATGCGGGGGACACGGGTTCGAGCCCTGGTCCGGGAAGATCCCACATGCCGCGGAGCAACTAAGCCCGTGTGCCACAACTAATGAGCCTGCGCTCTAGAGCCTGCAAGCCACAACTACTGAGCCCTCGTGCCACATCTACTGAAGTCCACACACCTAGAGCCTGTGCTCCGCAGCAAGAGAAGCCACCGCAGTGAGAAGCCCGTGCACCGCAACCAAGAGTAGCCCCCGCTCACCGCAGCAAGAGAAAGCCCATGCACAGCAACGAAGACCCAACGCAGCCAAAAATAAATAAATAAATTAAAATAATAATAATAATAATAAGAGAATGTTTATATGTAGGGGAAAAGTCTGACTCTAAACATCAAATGTTTACCAGTCTCTCTCTCAGAGTACGGGAGACCTTTGCTTTCTGTTTTTTTAAACTTATATACTTTGTCTTTCTTTTGTAATGTGTACCTCTTACATTTGCAAATAGGAAAATAAAGGCACGACAGTTAAAAGATTGCTTAGTTTTGCTATTCAAAAAGTGGCTGGGGAGCTTCCCTGGGCGTCTAGTGGTTAAGACTCCGTGCTTCTAACGCAGGGGTGTGGGTTTGATCCCTGGTTGGGGAACTAAGATCCCACATGCTGCGTGGCATGGGTAATAAATAAATAAATAAATAAATAAATAGTGGCTGAACAGTATGGTGTCCAACATCATCTTTCTCATTATCTTATGGTTTTTCCATCTCATCCTGGAAGCTTCTCTCTTTTTCTGTTTTCTTTTACTCTGCATGCCCTATGTGTGTCTCTCTCTCCCTTCTCTCTCTTTCTCCCTCCTTCTCTCTCTCTCTCTCTCTCTCTCCCCCCCCCATGTCACCCACCCTTCGAGTTTCCCCTCTACCACCACCATTCCTTCTCAGATTGGAGAGCATAATAGCGATGCCAGAAAGTGTGGTGGTTATTTAACCTCTCTCCAGCTAAATGTTTTATCATATCTCCTGAAAATCTAATTATAGCAACTTTACATGCTACAGTACCCTTTATGGGCTGCCTCTTTTAAAAATTTTTTTTTAATTTTTTATTTTTTCCTTTACCATCTTTATTGGAGTATAATTGCTCCAATAATTGGAGTTATAATTGAGTATAACAGTGTGTGTTAGTTTCTGCTGTATAACAAAGTAAATCAGCTATACGTATACATATGTCCCCGTATCTCCTCCCTCTTGCGTCTCCCTCCCACCCTCCCTGTCCCACCCCTCTAGGTGGTCACAAAGCACCGAGCTGATCTCCCTGTGCTGTGCGGCTGCTTCCCACTAGCTATCTGTTTTACATTTGGTAGCGTATGTGTGTCATTGCCACTCTCTCACTTTGTCCCAGCTTACCCTTCCCCCTAAGTCAGAAAGAGAAAAACAAATACCGTATGCTAACACATATATATGGGCTGCCTCTTTATTAAACTAACTCCTTTAGACACAATAAACCTGGTGCTTCAAAGGGCACGGCCAGCGCCAGTGAGATGGGATGGGATCTTCTGTACTGATCACCACCCCCCAACTCCTGGTGCACTTCTGCCTCTCTCCTTTCTCTGGCTTTTTATCAAATTTCAGCAACAGCCTGTATGATACTCAAAATCTTTCAGGGATTAATGGATGGCATATCAATACTTTCATCCGCTACTCTGAATACCTCTGAGTTTGTTTTCTGGAGAAGTCAATTTTCTTGGTAGAGCAACAATCAATACCTGGTTTCCCTGATAACCAGAGCTGCTTTTTTGCACACGGTGCTACCTGGAGACCATTCAAGGCGTTCACTCGGTTTCAAGGAGAACGTTGGCTGCGGCTGACTTCATGAGCAAAGACAGCGGCTGCGCTGTTGTCATTAGCCGTCCTGGTTAGTTGCATGGTGCTCTGTGATGAGAGAGCGGGATCCAGATTGAGAGAGAGCGAGAGGAAGGAAACAAAAACTTGTCCTCTGTACAGTTGTTTCTCTAGTACATTTCCTTTTCGAAGCCCTGCTGGGATTTCACCCTGGGAATACAGCTAAACCAAGAAAAAAGAGGGCGACTGCCTCTTAGGATCCCACTGGTTACAAGCTGAAAAACAAAACGGTACTTGGTGTTAAGGGATTTTCCATATTTGTTTCTTTGTTTCTTTGGTAGGTTTTCAGGTTAATGAGTGAGTTTATTCACAATTGACTCAGGAGAGAAGGAAGAGAAATCTTTTGTTGGGGCCTCAAGTAATTTAGCCAGCCACTGCTTCTCAAAGCTTCTGCTCTAGATCAGTCGAACTCCATCTCTATCGCAAGAATAAAATAAAAATGCAATAGTGAAATATACAGTGAATATTTATATTTCAACAGTGAAATATACAAGCAGCTCATGCAGCTCAATATCAAAAAACAAACAACCCAATGCAAAAAGAGGAAGAAGACCTAAATAGACTTTTCTCCAAAGAAGATATACAGATTGCCAACAGATACATGAAAGGATGCTCAACATCACTAATCATTAGAGAAATGCACATCAAAACTACAATGAGGTATCACCTCACAGCGGTCAGAATGGCCATCATCAAAAAATCTACAAACAATGAATGCTGGAGAGGGTGTGGAGAAAAGGGAACCCTCTTGCACTGTTGGTGGGAATGTAAATTGATACAGCCACTATGGAGAACAGCATGGAGGTTCCTTAAAAAACTAAAAATAGAGCTACCATACGACCCAGCAATCCCACTACTGGGCATAGACCCTGAGAAAACCATAATTCAAAAAGAGTCATGTACCACAACGTTCATTGCAGCTCTATTTACAATAGCCAGGACGTGGAAGCAACCTAAGTGTCCATCGACAGATGAATGGATAAAGAAGATGTGGCACATATATACAATGGAATATTACTCAGCCATAAAAAGAAAGGAAATTGAGTTATTTGTAGTGAGGTGGATGGACCTAGGGTCTGTCATACAGAGTGAAGTAAGTCAGAAAGAGAAAAACAAATACCGTATGCTAACCCATATATATGGAATAAAAAAAAAAAAAGGTTCTGAAGAACCTAGGGGCAGGACAGGGATAAAGACGCAGATGTAGAGAATGGACTTGAGGAGATGGAGAGTGGGAAGAGTAAGCTGGGAAGAAGTGAGACAGTGGCATGGACATATATACACTACCAAACGTAAAACAGATAGCTGGTGCGAAGCAGCCGCATAGCACAGGGAGATCAGCTCGGTGCTTTGTGACCACCTAGAGAGGTGGGATAGGGAGGGTGGGAGGGAGGCGCAAGAGGGAGGGGATATGGGGATATATGTATAGGTATAGCTGATTCACTTTGTTATACAGCAGAAACTAACACACCATTGTAAAGCAATTATACTCCAATAATGATGTTTAAAAAAAAATGCACGGTGTTTTTAATTGATGGGGTCCTTCTTACATGGATGTGAGGCATGAGTTTCTTGTTTGTTAGACTTCTTTTTAAAATCTTCCATGGTTGTTTCATCAGAGAAAAAGGTATGCCCTTAATTTTCTAAGCCAATCTGAAGCAAAAGCCTGGTTTGCCAAGATTCTGCCTCAAAACTGCATGCCTTTGCTGTTATGTAAAGCTCATGGGGGAATGGCTGTTAGGTTTGCGTGCTCTCTCATAGTTTTTATTAAACAGTTTTGTTTTCACAAGAGGAGAGGTGGTGACATGTACTAAAAAGATTGATAGTTTAGGGTGAAGTGATGATTACTTTATTCTAAGAGCTCACTGGGACTGAGGGTACAGAACAGAGGACAGAGAGGAACTATCCTTCCTTAGCTTTAGTACTCAATTCGACAGCCAGCCTCTGAGCCCCTAACCTGTGCTGAGCAGAATGCTGGGTCCTGGGACTGAAGCTTTGATAACCCACGTGGCTACGAAGGAAAGACGTATGCACACAAAAAAAGAAGTATTATTTTTTTGTGCAACATCAAGGGCTGATTTTCTCTCTCCCCTCAAGTGTTAGCAAACTCCAAGGGCAGCACTTTAGGGGCCCCTCATTTGCCTTTCCTTTCCCAGGCACAAGTGGCCGATTCTGAGAGCAATTGAGTTGTGCTTGAAGAATGTCAAGTGCATTTGGAAACGACACATTTCTGCTGATGCCTGGAGTCCTGAGCTGAGCTACTTGGCCGACTGCTGGGAAGACGTTCGGTTGGGGCATCACAAATGATCCCTTGGAGCACCCTCAGCCTGCCCCTGAGGGGGAAAAGCTGTCTTAATAGCCAGCTCAGGAAAAATCCGGAGAAGTTCCCTAAGCCTTCCGGGTCCTCCCATTGACCATGTGGCCAGGCCATCACCTTGTGGGTCTTGCTTCATTTTATTTATCTTTATTCCTGCTTCATGTGACTGCGACATTTGGGTGAATCAGAGCTTGCATTTTTTCAACTTGTTACTATGAAAATTTTCAAACATTCAGAAAAGTTGGAAGAATAGTACTACATAAGAAAAACCACCTAGTTTCAACAATTGCTATCATTGGTACTCTGACTTAATAATTCTAAGGACCAGAAACTAGAAACAAGGGATGTGATCACTAAATGAGTTTCATTTAACAATGATCATTAGAGACACCACAATACCAATGAGCGGCCTGAGAGATGTATCCTGAAAAAGATAATACAGTGCCAAAAAGTATACAGGTTGTTTTTGGTCTGTGGCAGGATCTGGCCTTGTATGTATAAATATAGACAGTTGCCTGTATGAACTATGCAAACTTATAAATCTGTTTGGAAAATAAGAGTCAACATGGCAGAAGGATCCTAATTTCAGAATTCAAAATGTTCACAGTATTGTCCTTTTAGCATTCATGATTTTGGCCTTGGGAACATTGCAGGTCTTTCACTCAACAAAGATTTGTTGACTTTCTTCTTTGTGCCAGGCTCTATTCTAGATGTTAGGATACAGCGATGAACACAGCAGACAAACCCAATTATTTTGGACTTCATAGAAATTCAGTTCTAATGATGGAGGCAGACAGTAAATAGCACAAATGCATATACCCTGAAGGAGAATAAAGCAGTTATAACAGGATAGAGAATGACAGAGAAAAAAGTAAGGGAGGCAGGAAAGATCTCTCTGGGAAAGTGACTCTGGAACAGAATGTTGAATGATATGAAGAAACGAATTGTGCAGCTATTTCCAGGCAAAGGGAACAGCAAGTGCAAAGGCCCTGAGGCAGGAATATGTTGGCTGTGATATGATGAGGACTAGCAAAAGGACAGTGTAACTCATGGAGGGGAGGAGGATAAAGTGGAGGAAGATACAGTTGGAGAGGTGGCCAGGGGTCAGATCATGCAGGGAATTGTAGGCCATGGGAAGGATTTCTGATTTTATTCTAAGTATTATTGGAAACCTTTTCTTTTCTTTTCCTTCCTTCTTTCCTTCCCTCCTTCCCTTCCCCTCCCTCCCTCCCTCCCTCCTTTCTTTCTTCCTTTCTTCCTTCCTTCCTTCCTTTCTTTCTTTCTTTCTTTTTTTGATAAGGGGACGGTGATGACATGTGACATAATCTGACTTTCTTTTTAGAAGGAAGTATGAAAAATAGATTGGATTGTCAAGGGGACAGTGTTAGGATCTCATGAAGCAATCATGGAGCAATCCCAGTTAAGTCCCTACATACGAACGAGTTC
Source organism: Delphinapterus leucas (assembly GCF_059928025.1). Classification (NCBI taxonomy): domain Eukaryota; kingdom Metazoa; phylum Chordata; class Mammalia; order Artiodactyla; family Monodontidae; genus Delphinapterus; species Delphinapterus leucas. The sequence continues at coordinate 142,909,092 of NC_143131.1, forward strand.
CGTTCTGAGAGCTCTTTCATAAGTCCAGTTTGTTCATAAGTCCAGCAAAGTTAGCCTGGGTACACAACTAACACAGTCAGCTATATAGTATTGTACTGTAATAGGCTTATAATACTTTTCACACAAATCATACGTTAAAAAAACAAAAAAATAAAACATTTTTAATCTTATGGTACAGTACCTTGAAAAGTACGGTAGTACAGCACAACAGCTGGCATACAGGGGCTGGCATCGAGTGAACAGGCAAGGAGAGTTACTGACTGGAGGAGGGAGAGGAGGTGGGAGATGGTAGAGCTGAAGGATCGTCAGCAACAGGAGACGGAGGGCAAGCTGCAGTTTTCACGCATGCCTGACGTTGATGGCACAGGTTCTGGGCTTGAAATAAAGATGCTGTACCACCGTGCTCTCTACAGTATTTTACAGTAAAGCACACAAAAGCACAGCCACTTGTAGAGGATGCACGCGTGTGACAACGTACGTGAGACACGTGACCTAACTTACGTGATTGGACAGGCAAGCACATGTTCGCACCTTTGAAAGTTCACAACTTGAAGGTTCGTGTGTAGGAGACTTACTACATAAGAAATAATCATATTCTTCTATTATTTCTTATAAATGAGTGCATTAAAAAATAACTAAAGTCAATTTAAACTTCTTCACCTTCATCTTGTGATTTCCCTCATGTTGCTAAAACATTCCTGCTTTCGCTTTATTGATTCTGTCCACAACTGTGACTGATGTTGAGGCCCTGCTGTTTAGATTCTGGAAGTACCAAGATAGTAATACCACTGTCAAGTGTAAATTTGGTTTGGGACAGACACATTAAACATATTTACATAACATAGCATAGTATATAACATGTTATATATTATTTATATAAGTATTGTTTGTATATACATTTATATATATATGCACACACACACACACACACACACATATATATAAACAAGTATATAAATAGCTTCTTGAGTGCACAAAGTGACGGGGTGCTTGGGCTGGGGGGGAAGGTTGGAATAGGTTTCCGAGGTGGGTCGTTGGCAGGTGAGTAGGAGTTGGGTGGCGTGGGATGGGTGGGAAAGAAAAAGAAAAGCCATTCCAGAAAGCATTACACGTCATCCACAAAGGCACCGTGGCATGAACAGACTAGTTAAGGGGCACTGTGTCTGTTTGGTGTGGCTGAAGTATGGAGTTCATGGGAGCTGGAAGCATAAGGTTGGAGATGAGGATAAAAAGGCTGAGTAGTGGGCTTCCCTGGTGGCGCAGTGGTTGGGAGTCCACCTGCCGAGGCGGGGGATGCGGGTTCGTGCCCCGGTCCGGGAGGATCCCGCGTGCTGCGGAGCTGCTGGGCCTGTGAGCCATGGGCCGCTGGGCCTGTGGGTCTGGAGCCTGTGCTCTGCAATGGGAGAGGCCACGGCGGTGAGAGGCCCGCGTACGGCAAAAAAAAAAAAAAAAAAAGGCTGAGTAGTGGTTGTAAGAGTGTAGTCCCGTATTGAGATTTGGGTTTTCCTCTTCTAAGTACTGGAGAAACCCTAGGGATTTATAAGTGAGGGCGTGATGGAATTTCTGGTTTGGGAAGAGAAGTAGCAGAGGGATGAAGGAGAGGGTTGGTGGGAGAAGTTTTCAGAAATAAAATGAAAGGGAACTTTAACCCATCGTGTAGGAGAAGATGAGGGAAAGGAGGGGGTGAAGATGACGATTGTGTCCTAGACGACTGGGAATAACAGGAGTCAGGAGGAGTGTGATTGGGGAGGGGAAGGAAAAGAGTCCGTGTTTGGTTGCAACTTGCTCAAGAGAGTTAAGGAAGGTAGAGGAAGACATGCCCAATACACAATTGGAATGTGGGTCTCAGGAAAGAACTTGAGCTAGAAATGGAGATCTGGGGACTCCAGCCCCATCAGTGATGGCTGAAGCCAGGGGAATGGGTGAGATCTCTGTTGGAGTGAAAACTGGTGTTCGTATATTTGTAAACCCTCATTAATGACGGCTTACAATGTCCGTATATTCCTCTAAGTTTGATTCCCTGTTTTTACTACCCACTCTTGGAGAATTGTCCAAGAAGTAAACTTGAAGCAGTTCTAAGTCAAATCCCAGAGTTCTTCCACCACCCTGGCTTTCTGGTGTGTATATGTTCTAGCTTAATTATAAGGCAGTGGACTATTATCTATGACCTGGAGAACTCTTCAGGCGTTTGCTCGACGTTTGTCAAGCTTTAAATGTAAAACTCATGTTTCAGCCTCCTTATATTCTCTGAAGAATTAAGAATCAATGCTGTTTGTAGGGCATCGAGTACTTACGATGAAACACACCCTTGGTTAACTGGTTGTCCTACATGATGGTGTGTAATCCCCACAACAACCTGTGCTATTATTACTCCCACTGTACTCCATTTTACCCATGAGGAAATGGAGGCTGTCAAGAGCAGCGTCAGGTAACTTACATGAACTTCCTTGTCCAGGAATGGCACTGCCAGGACTCCGATCCAGATGAATCTTGCTCCAAAGTGCCTCCTTTAGACACAACGCCTACTGCCTCCCCCTCCAAAGGCTCTTTTTATCAGGAGCATTCAAAGACATCTATTGGACAGGGAGTACAAACCTTACTTATAGAATCAAACCTCTTGGCTGTGTTCAGATCACTGAACATTCTTATTAGCACAAATAAAGTTTTTTTTTTTAATGCCATTTTTTAGTTCCACTGAACGTCAGAAGTTTTTAATTTATTTATTTTGGCTGTGTTGGGTCTTCGTTTCTGTGCGAGGGCTTTCTCTAGTTGCGGCGAGCGGGGACCACTCTTCATCGCGGTGTGTGGGCCTTTCACTGTCGCGGCCTCTCGTTGCGGAGCACAGGCTCCGGACGCGCAGGCTCAGTAGTTGTGGCTCACGGGCCTAGTTGCTCCGCGGCATGTGGGATCCTCCCAGACCAGGGCTCGAACCCGTGTCCCCTGCATTTACAGGCAGATTCTCAAACACTGCGCCACCAGGAAAGCCCCCACAAATAAAGTTTTAAGTATTGGTTGTTTATTTTGATGTTAGCCATGCTAAATAATTCACTAATCAGATACTCATTTTCTGACAGGGTTGTCAGTGATCTCAGGCTCCTTTGATCTTTGCCAAGAATTAAAATACTTTCAAGGTTTTATCTGGAAGCAGCCAAGATACAAATATTTGTAAGGACAGTGATCTTGCCTCAGAATCCCACTAGGAAAGCCTGCTAACCACCATATGCAAGGAGAATGTGGTGTAGTAAGTCCTGTTAGAGCTTTTAGTGTCAGGCAGACCGGAGTTTAAGGCCCAGTGACACCGCATGCTAACTCTGGGCTTCGGTTTTCTTCTTTGTAAAACTAAGGTAAAAATAGTACTCACTTCATAGGGTCACCGTGAGATTTAGTTTCAAGTAAAACATTTAGCATTATGGCACATAGTGTGTGTGGTCCATAAATATAATTGCACCTAATGAAAACTTGAAGGGAAAGGAAATACCTGTATAACATTTTAAAATCTTAGAATTGAAACTGAGTAAATTCGTAAAACAATGAGGGAGCTTCGTTTATTCATTCAAGTCGCCCCTACTTGCTGAACTGGCGTTGGGTCCTGGGACCATAAAGATGAACAAGGTACAAAATAAGACACAGCCCCCAGCCTCCACCTGGTCAGACTCTAGACTCTACTGAACCCGTGCTTTGAAATCCACTAGATATTTTCCGGAAGACGAGTCATTTTAAACAAGGTGTGGCACGGCACCTTTGAAGTTTCATAAATGGCACACATAAGAGGGAGAAAATCTATTGGGGGAGAATCGATGGTCTTTGATGTGTCCTTAGAGTGACAGGCTCCTGACCCCTGAGGAAGGGTTCTATTAAGGGTCAACAGTGCAGCGCATTATCCTGTTGACATACCATAGTTCTAGACAAGGGGCACCTTGTTCAATTGGCAGACAAAGATATTTCCAAAGAAAGAATTGTGATCTTGAAAGCAAACCTGCGGTTACCAAAGGGGAAAGGGGTGGGGGAGAGGTAAATTAGAAGTTTGGGATTAACAGATATACACTACTATATATAAAATAGATAAACAACAAGGATTTACTGTATAGCACAGGGAACTATGTTCAGTGTCTTGTAATAACCTATAATGGAAAATAATCTGAAAAAGAATATATATACATACATATAGATATGTATGTTTATATATAATCACTGTGCTGTACACCTGAAACTAACACAGCATTGTAAATCAACTATACTTCAATTTAAAAAAAAAAAAAAAGGATGGGGAAAATAAAAAATGACCTAGAGGGGTGGTTTCAGAACAGGAGGCAAGTGAAAGGGGAAAACAGCCCAGAAAGAAGGCTCAAGAGAGACAGTGTAGGATGACACTTAAGAGCACAGACTTCAGTATAAGACAGAGCTTGGGGTTTAAATCCTTGAACGGTTGCTTGACTTTGCCAAGCCTGATTTCTCATATCTTAAATGGGGATATTATAATATTCAGTTTGTAAATAGTTGTGACAACATATTTCAAGTGCCTTTTTTTTTTGATTGACGTACAGTTGGTTTACAATGTTAATTTCTGCTGTACAGCAAAGCGATTCAGTTATACATACATATATTCCTTTTCATATTCTTTTCCATTATGGTTTATCCCAGGATATTGAATATAGTTCCCTGTGCTGTACAGTAGGACCTTGTTGTTTATCCATCCTGTATATAATAGTTTGCATCTGCTAATCCCAAACTCCCAACCCATCCCTCCCCTACCCACCTTGGCAACCACAAGTCTGTTCTTCAAGTGCCTTTAAATAATAGGTCCCAATACCTGATAGAGCTCAGCACCATCTTCACCATATCATGGCCAGCATCTCTGAGTGAGCAACAGTAACTCAGTTTCCATATTTGCTTTGCATATGTTGCAGGATTATTGTGGAAGATAAAATCCAGAGGTATATGTGAAAACATGAAGTGATGTGAGTTTATGGAATTAGTTTATGTCACCATCAAATGTAACATTCGCCCCTTTGCCCATGACACGGTTGGGTAGATAATCAGAACTATATTAATGCTATAGAAAGCAGAGTGGGGGAAAAAAAGCAGCTGGATGGTCCTCAATAGCCACGATGTGGATCCTGACCCTTTCCCTTTCCCTGGCAGGCACTTCCTCTTTAAGACATCCTCGGGAAGCACACCCCTGTTTAGCAGCTCCTCTCCGGGATACCCTTTGACCTCAGGAACCGTTTACACACCACCACCCCGCCTGCTGCCCCGGAATACCTTCTCCAGGAAGGCCTTCAAGCTGAAGAAGCCCTCCAAATACTGCAGCTGGAAATGCGCCGCCCTGTCGGCCATCGCTGCGGCCCTCGTCTTGGCCATCCTGCTGGCGTATTTCATAGGTAAGTCAGGGCAGTTGTGAGCAGGTGGGGGCGCTGTCGCCGACTTGTGAATGTAGAGGGCCTCTGTTGTCTGTACCATTGGCTTGTTGGCTCCTGAAAGATGTAAAAATGAGTGATGGAGGGGAGTGCTTTTTTCCTCCTGGAATCCATTTCAGTCTGATGAGTTTTTCCTTCATGATTCTAAATGACATTTGTCAGAAGTGAAATTAAGCATCCTTACTGTATTCTCTCTTGGAGCTAAGTTGAAAATTGTCATGCCTGCCAACCCATCCCCCACTCCTCAAGTAGCCTTCTGGTCTCCTCCATCTTGGATTTTAACCCAGGTCTGTGCTCTGAAATTCACGCAGCATTGGTTAACTTCAGACAAAAACCAAATAGAAGAAAAGCAAATCAGCATGCCTAGAACATCATATTGGATGGAAAGCCAAAGCAGCTAGATGATTTTTAGAGCTGGAGAACAGAAACAGGATAGAGAGGCTAGAGCACCCAACCAGGTCTTCATAGGGAATCAGGTCACCCAGACCCAGTGGATCTTGCCCAGGTCCCCTCCTTTGCCTCTGTCCCTTTAGCCTCAAGTCTCATCCCACATGCTGCTGAATCTGAGTCAGGTTCACCTCCCACGCCAGCTGTGATTCTGGGTGGGAGCTCAGGGTATGACTTAGGATAGCAGATTGGTGAAGTTGCTGGGGTGTCTTTCTTTGAATGCCAGGGATGTTGATTTGCATCCGTGGGATGTGGCCTTGTAACTGTGGGAACCAGCAGATGCCAAGAGTTCAGGGACAGGGTGCCCCATGCATTTGAGCATCCTGGGCTAGACACAAAGCCTGCTCGCAGCTCCTGGCCGCAACGAAGTGCCCTCAGCACTGCTACTTTGTCACCTGAACTTGCTAGCGGCAGATCTCCTGGCCCAGGCCGAGGCCACGGTGACATTTGTTAAAGTTTATTTAAAACACTTGATGGTTCTGGCTTGGTCTCAGGGCCGCTCTGTCAGGCCTCCCCAGTTTGGCTGTGCCACGTTGCAAAGCAAACGTATAACCCAGCAGCAAAAAGAGACCGGTTCTAAATCAGCTCATAACACTTATGCTGAAACCCTTCCTATTTACAAGAGGGAAAATAAAAACCATCCCTAACCATTCTGGTTTTGCCCTTTCTCCCAGTGTAAGCCCTCCCTTCTCTCTCACACTTCCTTCATCCTCCGGCAGCCAGCAAGAGAATAAGCTGGTCCAGAACTTCCCAGACCATTATGCCCAAGCTTGCCTGATGGCGGAGAAGGGTGACTGTGCTCCCCCAGAGATCTGGGGCCCTGCCCAAGGCAAACCACGACAGGCCAAGAACTGATGCGAGGTTTTCACTCTCTCCCATAATGTTGCTATGCTCATCTTAATAGAGAAAAAGGTGTTTTTACAGTCCTCGTCAGTTGCATCTCTCAGGAATGGCCTCTAGAAGTAAGAAAATTGACACTCCGGGGAAACGCACCATGTTGACCCGGGGCTTTGCAAACACCTTTGTGCTCTAAACCCCAGCTCTGCATATGGGCTGAGGTCAGATACCCACACACCCCTAGTTGAAGGTCATGCCTGCTTCTCACTTACCTCTTGATGAAGGATGGAGTCATGGATTGACTCGAGGAGGGGCAAGGGCATCTGTTGCACCCTCAATCACTTGAGTGGAATCTTTTGTATCATTAAAGGTAGTTTTGTGTGCTTCCCCAGGTAGCTGTTGGGGAGGAGAAGGGGAGGGGTTGGTGGAAGCAAATTGAACATGCCTTTGGGGTCCTGGCATGATTCAGCTTTGTGTCAGAAACTTCAAAAAGGGTCCATGAGCTCACCTCTCAGGCTTAATGTTCTGCTGGGCCGGTGGGCACCATGGAGAGGCCCAAATACGGAAATTGAGGCACTGCCTGCCTCTGCCAGTACCGTCCCTTGTGTACCTCCTTCTCCACTCGCAGGAGAGAGATAGATGGCTAGTGCCTGAGTTATCGAGCTTGACAGTTAAAATATAATAGCTCTCTGTAGGGTGATCGTGGAAAACCCTGTAGCGAGAGTTTAATGTTTTAATTGGGTGTGTAACTTGTAAATGATGGATTAGGAAACATATGTGTCCTCAGTCTGGAGGCTACTGGAAGCTGGACCCGAGCATCTTAGGATGGCTTATTAGTTTATAATCCGTCACTTCCTGTTATGTATGCTTTAGGTAAGATTATGCTTCGACCCTGGAGTACTGAAGAATTGTTTATGACTGAAAATGAGTGATGGAATGGGCCGATTCACCCAGCAGTAGTGGTGGTGCATAGAGGGCTACAGGGCTCCTCTCCAGAGGTGATGACGGGTCTGCAAGCACGGTGAGGGGTCACGATCTGGAGGACTGGTCATGACCCCAGTGATGCCTTTCTCCTTAGCTTTAACAAAGTTGTTTTCTTTCTGGTTCTTGGTTTCCTAAGTAAAACCTGGGAGTATGATGGTTATTAACGTTCAGAAACTCCAAAGTATGGTGAGGATTAATTAATGTGTATAAATCACTTTAAAGATGAAAGGCAGTATATTATTTATTACGGAGCTGCAGGGACACAAACAGTGCATTGAAAACACAGAGAAAAGTGCCGTCAGGAGCAACACGTGATTGTGCCTACCTAGAAGACAAGCCATCAGGGAGAACAGAAGGACAACATAAAAATCAAAGCCTTCCTGTTAAGGAGGCCGAAGTTTTTAAGGCCTGAGCCCACACTAGCTCGTACACGACCCTGTGTTCCACTGGAACATGACAGGTCCTGAAATTGAAGCGTCAACTGCAGGACATTTATGGACAGGCACTGGGTTCAGGCCTGCCAGGAACTGCAACAAATAGGCCAAATTATCTTCCTTGCATGTTGAAACCTGCATGAAGTCTTTCCAGAAATGAGCAATTTGGAAACGTTCAGCCCCATGACAAATTCTTCCATAGACCCAGCCTGTGGGTGGGTGTAAATCAGCATAACACCAGCCCTCTGGCAAAATGGAAGACGTGAGCCTTTACCAGCTCGGGAGAGGTCCTCCAGTTCCTGTTCGCACAGCTGAGGTCAGAGATCTTTTACGATACACTCTTCCAGCAGATTCTCCCGATGCCAGATTCTCCCGGTGTACGAAACATCCTAAAATGAATTCCTCTGAAAAGCTGTGCAAACCACTAGGGGACTATTTTGTGCGTTACTCAGCCCCTGGCCCAAATGGTTCCTACAGGGAAGACGGGTTTAGAAGAATTTGGCCGTGAAACGCAAGAGAGCTTCCTGCTCAGGAAGCTGTCTGTTATCCTTGGGCAGCTCAAGTACTTTCATTGCCTGCAACACCAGAAATCCCTCTGGATCCCTAAGTTTCTAAATCATGTGACCAGCCTAGTGTTTCTCACCTGTGTTATGCCAACTCTACCGTGTTTTTATCCTTATAGGGTACATACAGTAACTGGTTAGAGTCTTCTATTTGTTTAGAACTGTACGCTTTTCCATTTAAAGCGCTTTTATATTACGATTAAACTTGAACCATACCCCCAGCCCCCAACATACACTCTGGCAGAAAATGAACTTGGCGTATTACAATCATTTGCCGAGAAGTGATGCTGAGGCCCAGAGGGTCTCAAGTCACATGGCTAGTTAGTTGCAGGGCCAGGACTAGGCGCTTGGTCTCCTGATGCCTAGTCTAACATCCTTCCCTTGACTGCTCTCTACTAAACATCACCGTTGGCCAGATTTCCCAAATACTGCATAAAACCTCAGTCATCCTTTTTGTAGCATCAATTCCCCTTACCTAATTCTGTCCTTATCAGCAAGGGAGAGTAGTTGGTTCCCCTCCTTCCTGAATTCGTCTTCTAACGAAGTGTACAAAAGCCACATCTCCTTGGTCTCCTAACCTGTCCTCATATTTCTGCTTTCCCAAATACCTTCTATTACAGAGACCAGAAAACTTTTTCTGTCAAGAACCAGATAGTAAATATTTTTGATTTTGTGGGTCAAACAGTCTGTTACAACTTCTCAACGTTGCTGTTGTAATTCAAAAGCAGCCCCAGACAGTGTGTAAACAAATGGGCATGGCTTTGTTCCAGGCGTCTTTAATTGTGGACACAGAAATTTGAATTTTATGTACTTTTCCTGTGTCGTGAAATGTTATTCTTTTGATTTTTTTCAACTGTTTAAAATGTAAAACTCTCCCCTAGCTCCATGTGCTGTTGCCAGAGTTTGCCAACCCCCGTCTGATTGTATTACTGTTCTTTTCCTAAGAGTACCTTTTCAGAGTGTTTCCACCTTTATCAAAAGAAAAGAAAACAAACAAACAATCAAAAACATAATGCTATCAAATTGGCTAAGAGGCCACTCATACGTCCACTGTAAATGGAGCAGGTGATTGCCTGCAATCCCGTTACATAATGAATAATTACATCTGATTTTTGACCCAAACCAAAAGTAGAAAAAGCAAGTTCCTTTTCTCTTTAAAAAACTTTCTATAAGATAAAAATTTCCATCCCAACAGACTGCTTGAAACACTGCCCCAACTCATGGATGGAGTAGAATCGCCGAGGTATTTTGCCACATACTCACTTGTCTTCAATCTTCAGTTACCATAGGTGTCTCTGCAAAACCATTGCCTGTTTTTAAAGATGACTCAGTGCCTGATGCCTAGTTTGTTGAGGTTTTCTAACAGGTCGTAACAATGCTGGGTCCCTGAATGACATCATTGCTTTCTTGTCCCAGGTTAACATTGGCTAGATCTCATTTCCTTAAAAGGCACCAACGTTCTTGCAGGGCTACCCCCCATCAAGGAAGAAAGATGCTTGCAGTGTATGACTTTGCTGTTTAAATCCAGATAATCCTCCAAATTCTAAGATGAGTGTCAACAGAACAGTTCAGCAAGACACAGGATTCAGACCGTCACCCCTGAGTTAAAAACAAGTCTTCTGTCAAAAACTCTTCACGTGGCTGGGAAAGGAAGGGTGGCAGAGAGAAAGATAAGAGCATTTATGTCATCCTAAATTAGTTTTTAGCTCTTCAGATCCCTGCCAAACTAATATATATGTGTGTGTGTGTGTGTGTGTGTGTGTGTGTGTGTTAGAAAGTCACCTTGTCTCTTTTCACTACAGTAATTCCTGCCAAATATGAAATACTATGTTTTAAGTAAGCCGTTCACCGCTCTGTCTTCTGCCACTCTTACTTTGATCTGGGAAGAACGCGGGCCATCAACATGTCAGGATGTTAAAAGTGTGGTAATTTGGGGTGCTTTCAGTTTCTTTTGAAAACAATGAGAGATTATTTTCTATGGAAACTAAAAGCCTACAATGTGTTTAAAGTTGCTACACTTGGAAATTGATGTGTTGAGACTCACAGCTGATGAATCCTGCGTTCTCAGCTGCTATTTTGTGTATTCCCGTCTTGCTGAATAGAGCAGGTTTGGGGGGAAACATAAAGAAAATGACAGAAACTGATGACGTCAGTTTAACCTGGCATCCTTCATGAGGACAGAGCCTAGGAAACATGTCAGCTCTCTCTTTCAAACTCACTGCTCTTTGACTATCCAGAGAAACACTAAACCTTCCCCTCCTGTATGAATTCCAGATTATATATTTATCTCCCATTATCTAAAGGGCAAAATGCTAATGATGATGTCTGAACAATCCGGCAAATAACATTTCCACCCAATTCCCCGGCCCCAGACGGTCCAACCTCACAGTCGACCACGCAGAGAAAAAGAGAACTGCCCGCAAGTTAAGTCAGGGGACCCAGTTATGTTATCCGTTCCATGTTAGTAGCAGACTTTTTATCTAATAGATATGCTCATGTGCTCTTAACCAGATAATAAAGTCCTGTCAGTGTCTCCACACTGGTGCGTCTCTGGCAGTGGGACTGCCATTTCCTAATTGTATACCTGATTTCAGAGGGTCTGTCGACTTATTACGGAAAGTCAATTAAGTCATGAGCTAGGTCTTCATCACCTAGCCACCACATGGCAACATTTGTATCTCACGTTTGACATTCAGAAAAATGAGTTCCTCTGCTGAGGGGGCGGAAGTGTTTGTGCTTTTCTCCCCAAGGTGCCCGTCAGAAATCAAAGTAGTCAGGGGTCAGATGGAGGGATACGTTAGGAGTCTGAGATTAACACATACACACTACTACATACAAAATAGGCAAACAACAAAGACCTACTGAATAGCACGGGGAACTATATTCAATATCCTGTAATAACCTAAAATGGAAAAGAATCTGAAAAAGAACAGATACGTACATATAAATATATATATATATATGTATATATAATTGAATCACTTTGCACCTGAAAGTAACACAACATTGTAAATCAACTACACTTCAATAAAAAAAAAATAGTAAGAAATAAGGAATCAAGCTAGTCGGCCAATACAGGGCTTTCCACCCTCCTGGGTGGACTTGATCGGTGAGAATGAGGACGCAATTTTTGGTTCCAACTTAATAGAGCGTCTTAATGCAAAACCAGGAAGGAGGGAGTAAGTGCTATACCCCAGGTTCCCAAGGACCACAGTAAGGAAATGGGATACTGTTATCATCTCCCAGCCCAGGACTTTGTGCCTCCATGACGTATGTGTCGGGTGGATGAGGATGGAGTGTCCACCACCTATCTGTCCCTTGAGTCACCATGCAGTTCTGTCCTGGACTTCGTCTGTAGCAGTTCTCTCTCTAGTAGTCATTGGTCCTGAAGCAGTAATGAGACACTGTTGTCTCTGTCTCCACACACTCTGTTTATTTGTCTGGATCACTTAGGGGGGTCACCAAGCGCACAGATCCCCATTTCCTAAGTCTTTCATTTGTTCATTTATTTGTACTTGCTTCATGATTTAAGATTCTGGGCCCAGCTTTGAATGTACTGTAGATAGGTATTATTTCATTCTACATTTTACCTATAACACAGTTGCAGAGGTTCTCGCCCTGCCTTGGTAATTACAAAAGAAACAGCTTGTTGTAATGGAAAGTATATACTTGGGCTTTGGTGTCAGAGAGACCTGGGTTCAAATTCTGATGTATGTACTTAAAAACCATATGACTATGGGCTTGCTGTTTAATCTCCCTGCACCTGAGTTTCCCATACAAGAAAACAGGGATAACTCCTACCTTGTAAAGATGCTTCAAGTATTCCCTGAAATGATACATGCATACAGTTTTCTTCAAATCCAATATGTCATCGTGTATGAGAAGTGTCATTATTGTTCGTATCCCCAAGGAGAGAAAAGGTTATCAGTCAAATATGGCATGATTCCTTAGCATTTATAATATGTATTTTTAGAAGGAGGTAGACACAGACCACCTGAATTGATATACAACCCTGTGTATAGATAGGTCCACAGTCACACCAGCAGACCAGTGTGCTGCCTGACCAGCCTCAGTTGTAAGAAAACACTAATTTTGAAGGAGCATTCTGATTCCAGAGATGTGAAAATGTGAACAAAATTTGAATCTTAGAACTGGTGAAATATGGTGGTACCTGGCATACAATAAAAGCTTAACTAGAAGGAGCTATTGTGATTATTGTATTGGTTACCATACTCCTAGGGCAGGTCCAGTGAGAAGCCTAGAACAGGTCCTTGGGTCACTGTATCCTCAAAACAGTGCCTAGCACCTTGTAAGCGATCAATAAATATTTGTTGAGTTAATGAACGCTAATTAGGGTTAGGGCTGAGTTGAACCATGTGTGGAGGGCATTTGTCAAGTACCCAGAATCCCTGATTTCTAGTTCTACTCGTTCCCCACGTCAAGGGAAGTTGCTGGCTCCCTGATGTTGTAATTGCCTCTGTTCCCAAATTGCGTCTCCAAGTTACAAAGTGTTTAGGCAAAGGAACAGTTAAGTTAGGTGGGCTGTGTAAGTACCACACTGAAACCCTCTAGCAGGAACCTGTGATTCCCTGAAATCAAGAGAGCTAGCTGAGTGAAACTGGGAAGTGCTTGTGTCTGGCACACAACCACCGTTTGGCACTCACATTCCAAAAGTGTAGCAGGATTCAGTTGGAGTTCAAGGTGAAGAAGCAAATAATGGCATAAATCTGAAAGTCGGCTGGCTGCTTCTCCGTAAATGAGGATGTGCTAAGAAATGAAAGCAATTGCTACAAGGCAGCAAGTAGAGAAGGGAACCATTATATGGTGAATTAGGTCTGTGTACACAAGCCATACAGGATCTTTTGTGCTCCGAAATGCCCTGTGTAGCAGTGTAGCTCAGAAACTTGACCCCAAAGCAAACTTTTAAGACATTCGTATTTCCCTTGAGGTCACCTTAAACCAGACTTCTTGTGTCCTTCATGGAAAATGCCTTTAGAGAAAATTCATAACTTGGTTGTAAAGAATAGACACTCAGAATTTTGGCCTGAGCCCTTTTGTCATCAAATAAATCTTTTATGAAATTGATGTCTCATAATAAGATACTCTGCATTAGGAGAGCAAATGGTCCATCAATTATATTAATATATTTAATATTACCATAAAAGAGAGGATAATGCATTGCACGTTCCACTAATTTCATTTTTTATCTTACCGACTTCTAGCCTTAAATAAATATGTAAATATCAGAATGTTTCAGAAAATAGTCCTAAGCTACATGTTGATAAGAAAAGAGCTTTGCGGAGGAAAATAATATCCTCCATTCTTGGAGAGAGAAAGGAAGGTATACGATATATAATACATATCGCCTTTCAAAGACGTTTTCTTTTTCTTTTTTTTTTTTTCCTAAAAATCAGAGCTATGGATGAGAAGGGAGGAGCTTTGCCTCCAGTCTTTACATTTCTTTCATCAGCACTGCACAGCAGTTAGGGAAGGTCCTTCCCTTGGGATGGATTTTCATTGGAGTTAGGTCATTTACGGGAAGATTTGTGCAAACATGTTTGGCACTCCCCTTAGGGACTCTGATCTTTGTAAAAGAAAGGCATATTGCCTTGCTTTGGCCTTTGCAGTCATGATGCAGTTCTATCAGTTTGCTTACTTACGTTACACCATGAGCGTTTTAGAGGCACGTTAATGAAGTTTAGATTAGGCTTGGTCATATTCCACAGGGAAAGGCAGTGTGTCAAATGCTTTCTGTTCTTCAGACCATGATAAACAAGAGGACATCTTTCAAGGAAGTTCAGTGTGCCCTTGAGTTAGATGCATTTTGGAAATGGGCTTTAAGGCTCCCTTATGCCCCCAGTTTTACAAACATTGACTTCTGGGGTATTAGCTAAATTAGAGTACATGTGTTTCATAAGCTGATTTGTAGAGTTTCTGAATCTCAAGAGAGTTGTGGGGTAAAGACTTTTTTTGCCATGAAGAAAATTCGTATAACTTTGTATATTAATTTCATGTATTATTAATTTTATATTAATTTTAAATTTATTAAATTTATTACATTAATTTTATGTTTTTCCATTGGGCAAGAAATGTTATTTAGGTGACTTACCGTCTGGTCACATCGTATGTTGGAATCTGCTGACGAGCCTCGGATTCTAGGACATTTTTACTTGAAATTTTTTCCTAGACCTAGAGTCTCATAAGTAACCCCATAAAATAGTACAGTTAGTAGGAAAGCTTAGAGCCTGGGTAAGTTATGTTTTGCACAACGCGTGCCATGATGTTAATCAGACACATAAAACAGTGATAGAGGCGTCTGAGTTTCAGTTTTTCCCAGACCCAACAGGGAACAGAAGCTTTTCTACTAAAAAGCTTTGGTATCAACTCGTCGGTATGAATCAGTGCTCAGCTATCCTTTTCTTCCCCTAGAAATGTGGAGCGGTCTAACCATTTTACAATAAGAAACTGAGGAGATCTGTGTCAACTTTTATGCGGCCTGGTTTTGTCCCGTGAAGGCATTATCTCCTCCTGAAGTTACTTTAACAACCATAAAGCTCCCCAGTAAAAAAGCTTACACTCCGTGGGACCGCAGCAGTGCCCAGAGAAGAGCCAAAGAAAGAAGAATAAATACTAAAACGAGTGGGATGAAATTAAGGCGAGAAGTAAGAACAAGGCAGAAGAAGCTGTGAATAGAATAATTAGAAATGTTACCCAGCAATGCAAACTGTGAAGTGCCACGTATCAAGCAGGATAAAACATGGCACAATTAAAAGACACAAGTATGGTGAAAAAATGACACCCAGCATACCAAGTTACACATAATCTGCACAATTTCTCCAAGCAGTGCATCCGGGCAAGGTAATGAGATGAAGAGCTATCGTTGAGAATTGCTTGGAGGTGCTGTTGCACCACCTCATCTTACATCATTAGACTTTTGGTTCCCTCATGAGCTACTTAGATAAATAACAGTAGACAGTTCGACATTTATCCAAATAAACCAGAAAGCTACCATGGTAAAGGAAATTGAATTTATAGACACGGTAGGCTCTTGCCTAATAGACGAGAGTAATGTGTTCAATGATGAACATCAATCTATATTTCAAATACAGTGTATGAAGGGGGGCCTCTCAAAACACCTCCCTCCTACAAAATCATTTCTCACTAAGGTTGGTTTATCTTCCCTTGTGTCTAATTGCTATCCATGGAATTCTGCTACCATCTCTGCTACTGCAAGTGATGTAAGAGATGGAAAGAATGAATGTGGGTATTGGTTCCCAGGACAGCATTGAAAGTTGGGGGTTAGGAAAATCACTTCTGTCTTTAGAGTGTTGTCTTTGGAATAACCCTTGAAGCCAGAGGGCAAGGATATTTGTTTTTCATCAAGTGAGGGCATTCTCCAAAGTCTTCTTTTCGATCTTGATCAAAAATCAACATGAGGAAGGAGAACTCTTTTAGATCAGATCTTTTCTTTGCCTTAGTTTGTAATCTTCATGGTGTAAAAAAAAAAAAAAAAAAAAAGGTCCAGTAGAGACTATTTGAGGTTACCCTTCAATTTTAGCTCCCAGTCCAATTCAATGGATTTATGAACTTCCAACATTTAGGAAAGTTTCCTAATTCCTCATTGGGCAGGTCTTGGTCTAGGACAGGACACGGATATGCCCAGGCTGATAGCCACTCACGACTTACCCAGGTCCTGGCTGGTGGTGTGGGGACAGAGAGTGGGGCAGTGAAAGAGAAGGGACCGGAGCTCACCTCTTGTAGTTGGCATGTGTGTAAATGATTCCACACACCACTACTCCCCCAGACACTGTCCTGAATAGTCTGGTCAGAAACACTTTCTATTATGTGCATATTTTAATGAACTGTTTTGACATGTAAATTTGGTCTGACTTTAAGGAAACCAACTTCCAATCCTGCTTCTAAAGGTTTGCTTTTTCACAATGTTTGCTTTTATCTGCTCGGATATGAATGTCTCTGTTTCTCTTCTCCCCTCCCCTCCCCTCTCCCCTCCCCTCTCCCCTCCCCTCCCCTCTCCCCCCTCCCCTCCCCTCTCCCCTCCCCTCCCCCTCCCCTCTCCCCTCCCCTCTCCCCCTCCCCTCCCCTCCCCTCTCCCCTCCCCTCCCCTCTCCCCTCCCCTCCCCTCCCCTCTCCCCCCCTCCCCTCCCCTCCCCTCTCCCCTCCCCTCCCCTCCCCTCCCCTCTCCCCTCCCCTCCCCTCCCCTCTCCCCTCTCCCCTCCCTCCCCTCTCCCCTCCCCTCCCCTCCCCTCTCCCCTCCCCTTCCCTTCCCCCTCCCCTCCCCTCCCCTCTCCCCTCCCCTCCCCTCTCCCCTCCCCTCCCCTCTCCCCTCCCCTTCCCTCCCCCCTCCCCTCCCCTCTCCCCTCCCCTCCCCTCCCCTCTCCCCTCCCCTTCCCTCCCCCCCCTCCCCTCCCCTCTCCCCCTCCCCTCCCCTCCCCCCTCCCCCTCCCCTCCCCCTCCCCCTCCCCTCCCCTCCCCCCTCCCCCTCCCCTCCCCTCCCCTCTCCCCTCCCCTCCCCTCCCCTCTCCCCTCCCCTCCCCTCCCCTCTCCCCTCCCCTCCCCTCTCCCCTCCCCTCCCCTCTCCCCTCCCCTCCCCTCCCCTCTCCCCTCCCCTCCCCTCTCCCCTCCCCTCCCCTCCCCTCCCCTCTCCCCTCCCCTCCCCTCCCCTCTCCTCTCCCCTCCCCTCCCCTCCCCTCTCCCCTCCCCTTCCCTCCCCTCCCCTCTCCCCTCCCCTCTCCCCTCCCCTCCCCTCCCCTCCCCTCTCCCCTCCCCTCCACTCCCCTCCCCTCTCCCCTCCCCTCTCCTCTCCTCTCCTCTCCTCTCTATACATATTCCACCTTTAAGTATCCTTGGGACAAGTCCAGATTTAGCTTGCTCTGTCAAGTTTAATTTTTTTAAAGGAATATACATACATTACAGTTAATTTAATTTTAGGCTTTTTAAAAATGTTCTAGTCTGCCCATCTGTGGCTTTTTCCCGACTCTTGTGCACCGCCACCTTGGTTCTTTAGGTGGAGGTCATTGGGGTGAAAGTGCTGCCTAGGCTGGGGCCTCTGCTGGGAGGACATATCTCCATTTCTCTTTTAGGGATATAGATGCTAATTGCATGGTATTTTATTCTTCTCATCAAAACTGACAGGAATAAAGCCTTTTCGAAAGGTCAGTTGACCCGGCAGTGCTATCCTATCCTTATCATAGGAAAATACTGATGGCTTATTTTAATGTCAGAGGAAAATTGGAGAGCAGACCTGAAATATCTGTGACTAAATTTATCTCAAAGGAAGAAAAAGAATTGTCTGTCATGTATGTATGACTAAGGGATTTATTAAACAAGCTATGTACCCCACCCAGGGAGAATGCTGTTAAAACACGAAGAAGAAGAAAAAAGAGAAAACAGAGATCACAGGAAAGCCAAGCCTGAACTCTTCTCATAATTGCATGTCTGAGTACCCTTGCTAATTTTGCCCACGCCCTTTGTGGTTCTTTCTTCACCACACACTACTGCTGCCTCATCCCTAACTAAAAGCCTTACTGTGCCTGTGTTTCCTGCCCCGTCACAAAACAAAACAACACAACAAGCAAACTGAAACCTGGCTAATTGAGAAGATACCCCGAGTAGACTGAATGGGCTCTTGGCTTGTTGTCACATCCTTCAAAACTCATTTACCGGGTCGGATATACCACAAGGGTTTTCTTCCAGGGCCTGGCTGATCTAGAATCTCTCTTGGTGGAAATGTAAAGAAAGAGTCCGGACTTAAAAAGTAACTAGGTGTGAATCGCAGAGAAACGGAAAGGATTCTTTATATCGTGCAAACGCGATCCAACTGTGGCGGATTTTCTTTCACATGAAAAACTGGGGGGCAGACCCCAATGGCAAAGCATGTGAAAAACATGACAGAGGGAGAAAAATGTAAGCGCCACAAGAAAAAGCAAGCATGCACAAGAGAGAAGAACTATGGGGAGGCATCCCTTAGAGTAACTGTAGTGTATATGTCATATAAATTTCTTTCCTGGGAAGATAAAGGGTGCAGGAGGCCAGATGAATAGCTAGAGAGAATTATCGTTTTCTCTGGCTTCTGTAGAACAAGAAACAACCCCATGTTCGCTACTGGCCTAGTGAATAAACGGAAGCGCAAGCCTCATGGTCAGTTCAGAAAATCCTCTGCCTTAGGTTAAGCCGGTTCTTATTTTTCCACTGGATGACGAGGCTGCAGTTCTAGCCCATCTGTTCCCAGCCCCGTCCCCAGCATTCTCAGGGACTGCATCCACTTACCTTCGAAAGCCAAAGAAAAGAGCATGATGTGAGAGGGGGAAGTAAAGCCAGTGGCCCAGGGGAGATTAGTCTCATGCTGAGTGGGGAGACTGAAAATCTCTCCCCAGAACCCTGTGATCGCGTGGGGGTCCTGAGGTTCTCACGCACAGGGGTGACCCCAGTGTCTTGACGGAAGATTTTCCACATATGCGTAAAGGTTCTCTGTGTAGAAAAGAATTTCAACTAGGGGCTTTAATGCACTTGAAAGCGCATCAAGAGTAACACCAGCGTGCTTTCACCATAGCCTTGGAATCCTAACATAAATAAGAGAAAAACTGTGATTTAAAATATAATTCCAAATACTAACTGGGCCCTGCTGTCTCGATGAGTAATAAGCTTCAATAAATGTGTGACAGGCACAAGGCTCTTCAGTATGAAGAGTAGTGAGGCCTCAGAAATAGAAATAGGTTTTTCATTACATGAGGGATTAGGTTCAGCCTGACTCTGGAGCCTGTTCCCAGGGTCACAGCTGCATCTTCGGCCTCCGGTCATATTAACCAGTAATAGTGAAACAGGCAAGCGTGGCCCGAAACAGCGATTTGTTTTAGGGAAGGGAGAAAGGTCACTTTCTCCCGCTTAAGCCTGGATTGCCATTGTTTATGACACACTTTCCCTTAAACTTCTCTCCGTCGGTGCTAATGAGCTACAATTTGAGTCAGGTCCCACCTGGGTGCTGCTGAAATCTGCAAGGAAGCCAGTGATGGAGACACTGGCAAGGTTTGGGGTAGCAGTTGTTGCTGTTTTATTTTTATCCACATCAGGCTCACCAGCACACACGGGTATATTTCTTTTGAAGGTCGTCCGAAGTTTTATTGTTTCATGCAAACTTGGCTATCCATTTGAGTCTTTCCTGATACAGGAACTCAAAATTCAGCAGGCCCACCCCAGGCCTCTCTTCTTCTCAGCACTTAGATGTGTGATCAAGAAACTGATTTGAGCACATCCTGCGTCTTGGCAGCCAAGGGGACCGTGGCGGGGGATGGAGGGGGGGGTCTTCAAAGATGAGTTTCAGCGGGGATTTGAAAAAGGTTTGGGGACTCTGGTGTAGAAGGGCAGCAGTGATGAGAGCGGATTATCAGTTTGGGATAGGTTTCCTTTTTCATGCGTTATCAACACAATTCCCTGCCTCTGTCCCTTCTTGACACAAATGATAACTCATTGAAACTTTATACATCCAGGATCATTGTTCACCAATCAGGAAACCTGATTGGTTGTTGTAAGAGCTCCTCGTTTTAAAGGCCCGCTGGCATTGGAGCAGTCCAGTGAAGAAAGCCCTGAATTTGGTTTAGGAAGTTGGGTTCCAGTCTGGACCCTTGCTGACTGAGTGCTTTGGGGAAAGTAGATTCAGTGCCCTGAGCCTCCTTTCTTTCAACTATAAGAAGCGTTTGATAATGGTTATAATGATGATGGTACCTTTTCTCATAGTCTATGGGAAATTTAAACTAGATATTGATGTGTTTTATTATTATTGCTCTTTGCTCTTCCAAGAGAAAACACACAGAGGTGCTGAACTGCAATTTAGGGATTGGGCTATCGGAGTTTAGAGAAGGGGGAAACCCCCAAGGGCTGGAGAAGCTGAGGATGACTGAGTGGAGAAGGTCCCAGGCTGACCCAGTCCGGGGAGGATGGAGAGAAAATGAACTAGGAGCGGGCTGAGAAGTGTTCCAGGCAGAGAAACTGACAGCAGGGAAGGTGAGGGGCAAGAATTAATAGGGTAGATGAAGGGCAATGGGCAGCTCAGCTGGTGAGGGGAAGGATGCCGGCGGAAGAGCCATGGAAAATAGTAGGTGAGGTAGAGCGGGCCTAGGTGATGGATGGCCTAGAAATCTGGCAGGAGGTTTAACTTGATTAATTTGGCATCAGGGAGGTGCTTTAAGTTCATAAGCGGGAGTATAATACGATAAAATTATGACATGATATCGTGTCAGTTACCTAGTAGATGCTCCATAAATATTTATTCGCTAATTGATTAAAGATGAAGATAGATTGGGAAGTAAGACAGGAGACAAGGGAGACTGATCCAGAGACTCTGGCAATAACAAGTGAGTGTGTGAGTCGGTGAAGGCCCAGATTAGAAGGGGAGCTGTGGAAACAGAGAAACAGAGGGAATCTGTGAGAGACGTCTTCCAGAGAAGAAAAAACAGATTTGTGATAGTATCTGTCGTGTGTTGACTACGGAGGTGAAGACAGAAATATCTAGTATGCCCATCTGGTTTCCAACCTGGATCCCTGAAGGGATGCTGTCAAGAATGGGGGAGCTGGCAAATTAAAAAGTAACCCACCATTTTTAAAATCACCACTCACTTTTCTAAAAGCATGGCTTGCCAAAACGTTTCTTTTTCTTTTTTATGAGTGTGTAATTCTACCAGGGCTGCCACGAAGCCATTCTTTTTTAATGCACTCAGTAAATCTCTGTGCTGTTTCTTTATTGTGAGAGGACCATTTGATCCAGTAAAACCCATCCAGACCCCTTCGGAGGCATTCACTTTGGATTTTGTATGAAAGTCTGGGGGGAAGAAAGAAGAGCAGATTCAGGTTAAAACTAAACTCTGAAAGGCTGACAAAATTCCTCCAAAACATAGCCCTCATATATGGTGCAAATCTTGTGAACCGAAAAGAGGCATCAGGGTATATACATTGACACACAGCACACCCATTTATAAATAGAAAAACATGCTCCAGGACTTGAAGGCACTTGCCTTAGAAATGCAGACTGTGGTCCTGGGAGTCTGTACCATTGCCCTTTTTGATTTGGGGCAGTGAAGCTTACAAATGAAAATCTTCAAAGAAGAAACTTGCCTTTTGATCAGCTGGTTAGAGGCAGGTTCGAAATTATGATAAATCTGCTACACATTCACTGTATGAGCAGGTTTAAATTCTAATGTGTCTCTGCAAATGAGGCTGACTCAGTGTACCCAGGCTGAAGGATGAGATGGATGAAGTAGGTTGTGGGTTTACGGACCCGGGCAGAGACGGCCAGACGTCAGGGAATGAGCCTTTGCTCTCCTCCCGCCAGCCCTGTCTCTGCACCACGCTCAAGTCTCCATTTATTTTCTATGCTTTAACATTTGACTGAAGTGCATGAAATACCCTGTCAGATGCTAGGGGCCCAAAGTAAAGCATAAAATTGCATGATCACCTGGGGAATTTTAGAATTAGCTTCCAAAGTTACCACCAAGATAATTTAGGCCCCAAAGGCAGTTTAGTTTCTGTAATCTGGGTTGAATGTGTGGATGATCCTAAATTTCGTTGATAATTATGTGTCTCTGCTTTCTTTTTCTCCTTCTTCTCCTTTCTTCTAGTCTCTTTTCTGCCAGAGGGGAGCAGGAGATAAGGCTGGGCTATGAAGCCAGACATCGCACATTTCTGTCCAGTTTTTGACCCTGGATCATGGTGCTGGTTTTCAGAGAGACCTAAATCAGTAACCATTTCCAAGCTCAGTTAGGTAAAGATGGACATCAGACCCTAGCCATCTCCACTTCGTCCAGCGAGAGAGGCAATACCATAACACCATGATAATCCCACCCTTAAAGTCTGTGCAGTCTTCCTGCAGCCTCCCCAAGCCTCCATGAGAGAAGTTCCTGGGATTGGATGTCATGTCTTGTGGGTTAATTAATTGTGTGCATTCCCAACGAGCCCATGGCTCCGTCATAAATGTGGAGAGTTATTATAAATGACACTTAAATGTAGTCAACTTCTCAGCCAGGTTAGAATAATCACAGGACAATACAGCATTATTGTCTTAGTAGTGTTGCTGTAGCTGACGACACTCTGAACTCCTCTTTAAAATAAAAGGAACCTGCTCTGGGAACTCCAAGATTGGATGAAATTTTAAAGTGGAGTTTGGAAGAGAGTGAACAGACTCTTAACCGTGGGTGAAATTGTGAGAGAACATCTTACACTATTCTTGCAAACCAGCTTGTCATTTCTCGAGTGTATAATGAAATAATGTGTGTGAGTATTTTCATGCAGAACAGCCTTTTCCTCGAGTCTTACCCTCTTCAGAGCTCCGTGGTATATGCAACAGAGCCTTTTTAGAACAGTGTTTTATAATCTCAAGACCAAGGGCTCCCAAAAGGATCCCGAGAGAAGTGTAAAGGAGTGGTAACTCTAAGACTGCACTTTTGTGAGTAAATGATGATGAATGACGAGGGATCTTCGTGGGGAAGAACCCCTTAAAATGGTCAGGATCAGCAGGGAATGAAAGCAAAATGCAAACACTCCTATTCTGCAGCTATACTGATTAGCAGATCTATGATAGTTTCCACGTGTGAGGTGAGCCGTGGGCTTGGCTAATGGCACCCTTCCATCTTCAACTTGGGGGTGTAACTAGAGAATGGCGCTGAGGTTCCTTCCCGGCTCCACTTCCTTTCCGTGACTGCTCTTCCTGTGATCCTAGGTGAAAAGGATGGATTGAAACCCGGTAGGTCTTTTTATAGCATATCAAATATTTTACCCATTAAGCTGACTTGACTTGAAGAGGTACTTGCACAGATTGATGAAATAATCTACATATGACCACGCCTTGTTCTGCAGTCTGGGTGGAGTAATAACCAGTCACCTCAACCTTTGCTTATTCAGAAGGTGGTCGGGGCCCAAAGATGTGCAGAATTATTTCCTTTCCCCTCTTGCTGTTTTGCACGTGATGCAGGATTGTAACACGTTGAGGCCCACTTGTGGATCCGTCCCAGTAAGATTCACCCAGCGAGACTCTTTTGTACATCAGGACTCCATTGCTTTCTGCTCTAACTCAGCACAGCCCATCCCACCCCTGGAAACCTTTAGCAATGTCTGCAGACCCCTTTGGTTGTCACAACTGGGGGATGCTACCGGCATCTAGTGGGTAGAGGCCAGAGATGTTGCTAAACGTCCTGCAATGCATAGGAAGAATCATCTAACCCAAAATGTCGATAGTGCCAAGATCAAGAAATTCTGTTCTCACTGACTTGTAATCATGTTTTTAGGTGTATTTTTTTTCTCCTTTACCATCAGAACCAAAGTAAGAGCTCAGACCCGGTATTGCCCTTGTGTGGGTCATCTTTAGCTCTGTATTGCTATTCCTCTCCATGCTATTTTTCACACTCAAAGTCCTCACTCCCCTTCATGAGAGCAAGCTGTGGTGCTAAGTTCTGAGAAGTTATTTGACTAAACTGGTCAACTTTGTGCTGTGAAAAGAGGGTTCAACTGCAGAGGTGTAATGACAAGTACCCCTGAATGTACATCTTTCCCAAAGTATCACCACTGATTTTTTTTTTTCCTCTATAAAAAGGACAGTGAAGTCAGTCATTTGTTAAGGATCTACTATGTGCAGGAACTTCACATGCAGTGTCTTATCTAATCTTCAGAATGACTTGATTTTCCTGTTTCTAATTAAGGAACGAGATTTAGAGCCCTTAAGTAACTTGCCCACAGTAACTCACTAGTCAGTGGTTGGGATCTGGAAGTAAAACAAAGGTCTACTTGACTCCAAGTCCACAATCTTATTGATATGTGAACTGCCATCAACTTGGTGACTTTGACGTTATGTGTCTCCATCCCCCAGGAAGTTCTTGCAACCACCCTTAACCATAACGCTTCCAAGAAAGGAGAAAATAGGGTCCCTCTGATCACGCACAGACAGGTTAGCTGCCCCTTAGCCTTGTCCTGAGAGCTGAAGGTTGACACATTCCCTAGCCAGTTCTCCACGGCAGAGAAGCCTGGAGACAGGCAGAAGGAATTGGGAGATAAAATGAAACATGCTTCAAAACTGAAAGTGAGGAGAAGACCTTAAAGTCCTGGTCAGGGCGGTCAGACAAGGCAGCGTTTCAGTTAGGGAGGCATTCAGCTGCCAGTTATCAAAAACAACAAGCATAGGGCTTCCCTGGTGGC
Organism: Delphinapterus leucas; assembly: GCF_059928025.1. NCBI lineage: Eukaryota > Metazoa > Chordata > Mammalia > Artiodactyla > Monodontidae > Delphinapterus > Delphinapterus leucas. The sequence goes on from NC_143131.1 coordinate 142,933,968, forward strand.
GCAGTGGTTGAGAGTCCGCCTGCCAATGCAGGGGACACGGGTTCGTGCCCCGGTCCGGGAGGACCCCACAAGCCGCGGAGTGGCTGGGCCCGTGAGCCATGGCCGCTGAGCCTGCGCGCCCGGAGCCTGTGCTCCGCAACGGGAGAGGCCACAACAGTGAGAGGCCCGCGTACCGCAAAACAAAAACAAAAACAAAAACAAAACAAAAATGAAGGCTCTATGTTTCACACAGAGCCGCTAGATAGCCAAGGTTGGCAGGAACTGGCATTGTTTATGCTGTTCAGTGATACCATGTAGGACATGAGCCCTTCCTCTCTCTCCACTTTGCCATTCCCAGAACTTTAGTGTTTTTCCCTTGGTTTTGCTGCCTCATTGTCACAAGATAGCTGATGTAGCTCCAGATATCATATCCAGCTTCAAGGGGGGAACAAAGAGAAAGAAAAAATTGAAGTCTCTGAGTCATTTATCAGGAGAAGCCTAAACCCACTCCCCCAAAACACACACACACACACACACACACACACACACACACTTCCCAGCAGAATTTTACTTATATCTTGCTAGTCAGAATTGTGTCACATGGCTGTCCCTTGCTTCAAGGGAGGCTGGGAAAGCTTTTCTAGACTCTGCTTAGAGGCAACAGGGAAAAGAAGGTTAGAATTGTCTGATAAATCTGAAAACAGCAGTGTCTTATAACAGTGATTTTTACACTCAAAAGCTTTTACATTCAAAAGTTTCTGCTTTTCTGGAAATAGATACAACCTCTACTTCTAAGAAATCTCTTTTACATACGTGTCCAGGGTGGCACTTTGAAAGAGCGTGTGTTAGTTTGTTAGGGCTGCCCTACAGAAGTACCATGAAGTGGATGGCTTACCACAAAAGTCTATTGTCTCACAGTTCTAGAGGCTAGAAGTCAAAGATGAAAACGTCAGCTGATTCCTGCTCCCTCTGAAGGCACTAGGGAAGGATCTGTTACGGGCCTTTCTCGTAGCTTCTGGTGGTTCCTTGGCTTGTGGCAACAAAACTCTTATCTTCACATGGCATTCTCTCTTACGTGCGTATCTATGTGGCCAAATTTTCCCTTTTCTTAAGGCCGCTAGTCCTATTGGATTAGGGCCCACCCTAATGAGCTCATCTTAACTTAATCATCTACAAAGAAACTTACTTGTAAATAAGATCTCATTCGTAGACGCTGGAGGTTAGGACTGCAACATCTTTTGATGGGGGCAGGGGGCGGTGGAATACAACTCAACCTGCGACACAGGATTTTTCTGAATCGTTCATAGTATCTTAACAGTAATGATGACTGTTAGTATTTTTGAGCATTTACTCAAAAGTACTAACATATGCAAAAGAGCTCATATGAATTTTCTCATTTAATGTGTATTACCACCACATTAAATGTTTGGTACTATCATCATTTCTATCTTACAGGAGAGAAAACTGAGGCAAAATAATATTGGATAACTCTCCCCCAAATCACATAATTAGTACATAATAGGGCCAGGTCTCAACCCCATGCAGCGTGTCCTCTGAGTCCTTCTACTTAACTATCACCTAGACTGTCTTCACCACAGCCATCTTCACCTCTGCTCTTGCAAGTTTCCTGTTCATAAATGGCAAATAAGGGTAGACAAGTTGGTTTCCTTAAAAAATTTTTTTCTTCTCAAAGCTTTCCTTGCTGCCTTTGAAACACAAATAAAACACTTCATTCTGTACTGGGTGTAACGGTTTCCTCTTATTCAAATGCAGCGCCATCTACAAAGTATTTTATTTCATCATTTGTTGAAGTCCACTTAAAAGATGAAATCACCCTTAATGGAGCAATGAAATGGAAGGATTCCTAAACTGAAGGCAAATGATTTGTGTAGAAACCCAAATGCGCCACCTTTGAGGCAAAAGCCAAGGCGATGGGTGCGTTGGTCCTGTCCGCCACTCCTGCCCAGTCTTGGGAGGACTGTGGTCTACCCCGACAACCCCAGGGAAGAAGAGGGGCTCTGGGAAGCTGGATGAAATTGTGCTGCGGTGGCCAAGCAGTCCACAAGGCGGAAGTGCTGCGTCCATTTGGGTCTTCTGGCTCTTCTCAGTCATCAGAAGCCTGGCGTCGATCTGTGTGGACCGGTACAGGGAAAGGACTTTACCGGCATTGCTTTGGTTACGCAACCCTGTAGTTGATCCCTCTTGCCATAAAACTGCCTTAGTATCCACTTACAATCATCCAGTGCTTTGCTATCATCCTTCTTCTGCAACAAGACCATGAATGGAAAAGAAGGCTGCCCTCCCTTAGATAAAGGACTGAAGACTGAGAAGGAAATGTGGCTTTTTTAAGGCAATCACACAGGTTGCTCATTTCTTCCTGGCTGGGGCCAGACGGGGAAGGACATGAGAACGAAAAAGCAAGTAATGCTTTATGTCTGTGTGGTGCCTCATGATTCTGTGTGGTCGACAGCATCCATTATGATGCTCATTTTACAGCTGCAGACACGGGCTCATGTAGAGAAGGAACTTGTCCAAGGCACACAGCTAGTCCATAGCAGGTCAGGGGCTAGTACCCAGGTCATTGGACTCCGAATACTGTGCTCCTTCCACAAGAAGATTCAGCACTGCTGCAGAGAGCTGTAATGAAGGGCTTCCGATTTGGGCTGACAGAAGCTTCTAGAATCAGAAAGGGCAAGACTTCCACCTAGAGGACTAAGGTGCCGATTCCAGGCGCCATACCTGAAGGAGAAGTCTGTTTAGTTGGGGAGATAAAAGGACTTGAAAGGACATCTCTTGGCTGGCTTTCCTCAGTTTGGGATTTGTCCACGTCACTCGTTCTTTGAGTCAGCAAACAACCGTGAGGAACAGTTTCCTCCCACTTTTATCATCCTTATTCCTGAGGATAAAAGCTACGCTCTTCCACATCAGAAGGGAAGGAATAATTATAGCAGCTAACATTCAGTGAGCCCTCGAGATGCTTCAAGTTGAAGGCTTTGTTGGAATCACTCACTTACTTCCCCTCCACATCCTTATTAGTAGTGGTAAGAAGAATTGTCCCCATTCAGCAGATGGGGAGACTGAGTCATAGAAAGTTTAAGTAACTTGTTCAGGTTTGCACAGCTGAGGAGAAGCGGCATGAATGGATCAAGAGGCCTGTATTTCATTACTTTCTCTGTTGTTAATTCTCAGTGCAACCATGGACAAGTGTTTACCCTCCGAGGGCCTCAGTTTCCCTATCATAACAATCCCAGCACTTATACAGCACTTACTCTGTGCAGGTCACTGGGCTTTGCCTACATGCTCTCATTTCATCCTTGCAACAAGCCTATCGGGTTTTGCTATTTTTACTTCCATTTCATAGATGAGGAAACTGAGGCTAAGAGCTGTTAAGTAACCCGTCCAGGGTCACACAGCCAGGAGCTGCCTAATTAAAGCATCTGGGCACTTAACCATAATGCTCTGTGGCCATGGGTCATCCCCAAGGTCCTTCAGCTCTAAATTTCTGTCAGTCCATTATTTCATCTGCCTTTTTTTTTTTTTTTTTTTTTTTTTGCGGTACACGGGCCTCTCACTGTTGTGGCCTCTCCCGTTGCGGAGCACAGGCTCTGGACGCAAAGGCTCAGTGGCCATGGCTCACGGGCCCAGCCACTCCGCGGCATGTGGGATCCTCCCGGACCAGGGCACGAACCCATGTCCCCTGCATCGGAAGGCGGACTCTCAACCACTGCGCCACCAGGGAAGCCCTCATCTGACTTTTTAAACTTAATATAAATTTTTCTTCCCAAGCGTTGCAACTCTATAGTGAGTGCTGCAACATTTCAAAGAGCATGCATTGTCTACATTTTATTCCCACTTGACAGATGCAGAAACTGAGGTGCAAATCAAATAACTTGCTTAAAGTAATACAATTAGAAAGATAGAGAGTGTCTTCAAAGTCAGGCCTGCTGAATTCCAGTGCCCATGTTAAGGTAGGTTCTGGGGAGCTGAAACTCAGAAACTATACTTACTGCCCCTCGACCTTGACCTCATTTGGGCAATGACATCATGATCCCTGATCATCCTCTCAGTGGGAGTTGAAGAAGGCAGTTTGCTTGGTGGCTAACGGCAGACCCTCTAGAATCAGAACAGGGCTGGAATCCCCACTGTTTTACTTAACAGCTGTATGATTTTGACCAAGTTACTTAACCTCTCAGATGGTTTTGTCATCCATAAAACGGTGATAATAGATGCACCTACCTGCAAGAGTTACTGCAAGGATTAAATTACATGCTGTGTGCACAGCTTTTTGCACCATGCTTGGTATAAAGTAAGTGCTCAGTAATTGCTAGAAGGGATTGGAGTGGACCTTCACAGGGTCACCAGACTGAGCCAGCCCAGGGCAGGACCCAACTTTGCACAGGGCTTCTCCCCACAGGCACCCTGCTTATGTCCCTTACTACATGCATTGGTCATTTATCAGCCTCTTCTCCTGCCCCTCGGGATTTCTTCTTCCCTTGGTTCTGACCCAGCTAGACGGGCCTCTCATCATTTCATTAAAGGAATAGGAAGTAGAGACAATGCGTGGTCAATTTTAGAACTAGGGACTGAGGTGGAAAGAATGTGTGTTTGGATCTGCTCAGAAATGGGTTCAAATTTGGATATCATTTAAATCTCCCTGAGCTCCAGATTATCACTCTAAAATGAGAGTAATAGTGCCCCCCTTTGCAGAATTATCATTAGAACTAAACAAGAAGATAGCTGTGGAGTGCCCTGACATGGAATAAGAAAATGATTGTCATTTTTAGATTGGCCAGCACGTTTACTCTGGGCAATTTGTGGCGGCCCATTGAGAAGAAGTGATCTGAGTTCTGCAAATGCTCTTTGCTCTTTTTATTTGGCATTGTTTATATTCTGACTTGTCCCACTCCTACTGTTGCTGGTGGGAAAGAGTATAAGAGAATAGTGTGGGACAAGCAGATCACTTTTGATAATACGTATAGCTATTTAATTTTTATTGAGTAGAGAAGGATGTATTACAGGCAAAGCAGTATGCCCATTAGGATATTCAGAAGCGTTCATCCCAGAGTTGGAGCCTCTGAGCCATCAGTGGTTCCATCCTCCTAAGAACCTAGGGGCTTTCGGGGCTTGGTAATGATTCTGATTCTTTTTTCCGTGTGGCTATTTGAGAAAGGGGCTTCATAAGTCAGGAGCTCAAAGCAGAGGATGACTTCAAAGTTCTTCACGACATTCTTGCCATTCATTGTTGACGTTGGGTGAATCTTCAGGGCCCCTCCTGTCAATCTTTTCTTGACCTATTAGCCTTCTTCCCTTCTTCCTCCATCTTCCCATCTTTCTCTTCTTCCATGTTTCTTACTTGCTAGCCGCAACTCTCCCAACTGTTGGGTGATGGAAGACCTGTCTTTATTGAGCTTAAACTTTCTCTTCTGCCATATGGTGAAATCAACCGCCCACCGGCATCTTGGAATTGGTTGAAGCATTCATGGGAGGTAGTACATGTTTAATGTTTTAAAATTCTACTTACTGTAGAAGTGCAAGAATTGCTGGTCTTTGTCTCTGTTCCTTGCTCCCTCTTCCTCGTCTGCTCCCAGCATTATGTCTGATTTCTTCTCTCTCTCAATTTATCCAGCTCACATAATTTGCCTTTTCATTTTGTGAATAGAGACAATTTGTGAATAGAAATTACTTCCAAATGTTTCAAAAATATTTTCCAAGCATTCGCTTTAACATGGTCTTGTGAGCTTTTTTCCTCTTTCTTTTTTTTTTTTTTTTTTTTTCATGAGGAAATAAGTGTTTCCAGGGAAATAGGGCCTGGAGTTAAAAAGGATTGGATTGCCCGCTCTCTTACTGATGACAACTTCGGGTCCCTGATCGCCAGAGTAACTGCAGATATGGACTTGCTGACCCCGGGGTTGGCGGAGGAAGAAGACAGTTCAATACAGACCCCTGCCCTAGAAGTCCCAGAAAGGAACAGGATAAGAGGGAGGAGAAAGGAGGAAACAACTGAGTTCAGAAAATAGAATTAAGAACACCAAGTGCAGTGAGTGATTCAGCCTGGGGAAGCGTGGTGTTCTGGGGAACCACTTACGGTTCATATGGAAGCAAACAGTACACAGGGCGCTGAGGTATTAAAGGAGCTGGGACTGGAGAGAAGCATCAGGGGACAAAGAGCCTTTCACACCATACAAATGTGTATTTGGATTTGATTCTTTTTTTTTCTTTTATTTACTTATTTTTGGCCGCGGTGGGTCCTCGTTGCTGCGCGCGGGCTTTCTCTAGTTGCGGCAGGCGGGGGCTACTCTTTGTTGCGGTGTGTGGGCTTCTCATTGTGGTGGCTTCTCTTGTTGCGGAGCATGGGCTCTAGGCGCGTGGGCTTCAGTAGCTGTGGCACACAGGCTCAGTAGTTGTGGCACATGGGCTCTAGAGCACAGGCTTCAGTAGTTGTGGCGCACGGGCTTAGTTGCCCCGCGGCATGTGGGATCTTCCCGGACTAGGGCTCGAGCCCGTGTCCCCTGCATTGGCAGGTGGAGTCTTAACCACTGCACCACCAGGGAAGTCCTCCGGATTTGATTCTTAAGCGATGCGAACTCTGCTGAGAATCATGAGTAGAGGAGGGCATGGAACAGTGTGGCAGCCCCGTGTGGATTGAAATGAGTGGTCAAGACTGGAGGCGATAAGATCTAAGGAGGCTGTTTCCAAAGCCCAGAAAGCAGAGAAGGTGAACAGACCAAGGACAAAAGCAGGGCAGGCCAGGAGGGGAGCAGATCTGGGAGACATTTTAGAGGTTGAATGTGCAGGTTTGGTCATTGTGAATCTGGTAGGAAGAGGAGGGAGGCACCAGGTATGACTCCATCAAAATGATCAGGCTTTTGCTCTCTCCTGGGCAGAGAAAACAGCAGTCAGCCTCTGGAAATGCGGGAGCTAAGAGAAGTGTTCCTGTTCCTATAATCCACAACGGGAGCCTGATCAGTTCCATGTGTTATGTCAGTACATGTCAGCTGGGCTGGATGACGCTGGGGGCTCTGGGACAAAGAGTGTACTTCCTCGCTTATTTTCACACACGTAATAAACAAGTTAGAACACTGTAGAATTGGATTGAGTAAACTTCCTGATTTTGTCGCTGCATGATGTTTTAAGGACAATAGGCGTTAGAGAAAACAAAAGGCTTAAAAAGCACCTGCCTCTTTTCACTTGAAATGACTTGTCTCACTTGCCTGGTAGTTTAATTGCCTAAAAGTGAGGAACGGTCGAGGTACAGATAGCCTAAGCTGGGCTTCACAGAGGGGCATGGATTTCTACTCCTGTGACAGTTATACATTGGGTTCTCAGAGGGTTGGGATCCGTTTTGGGCTTCAGGGCCGGATTTAGGACGGATTCAAGGATTAGATTGTTAGGATTAACTCTCAGCCTCAGATCTGGGGGATAATGGTGAGGATGTAGATTGGCTTATCAGTCAAGTTCATTTAGACCTCGCCCCTCCCAGGTACAGGCTCATCACTTAGCTGTAAAAGACAGGCTAGGGGCTACAAGGTGATCCCCAAGGCATCTTTAATGGGTGTTCAGAGTCTCCGCATTCTCCAGAAATACGTGAGAGAGGATTCTCAAGCCCTCTCTTTACAGGGCAAAGGCACACCGAGATTCTTAACGGGAAGGTCTTGGAGTAGCTATTGCCTGATTCCTGTTCCCCATTTTCTTCCAATGGAGATTAATTGTATGCTTTTATTTTTTTTGCCGAATATGCTCCTACAAGACATTTTTCAGTCATGATATGTTTGGCCTTACCTGGTTATCACCGTTTTATGTGTTTGGGGGGGGGACGCGTTTGGTGTCATCGTTTTATTTTGTTTTCTTGGGAAGAGAGCTACCTGCCCTCTCATAGCCACTTGATTTTCGGCAGCTTGGGTGGGAGATCCTGAAAACGATAGCCACTTCTACCTTGGGCTGTGGCTTTCAGCGAGTCGTGGTTGGGTATGATGGAACTTCTACCAGCCGGCTTCCCAAACTGAAATGCTGGCTTTTGTGAACTTCAAAAGTTGCTAAGATACTGTGTGTGTTTGGACACCATCCAGTCTGTTTCCCTCCAGGCTCACAGCTTTGACGGAATATTTCCTCTCCCTGATATTGTTAGATAGGTGACATGCCAAACCAAAGTTAGCACCGTTAGAAGACATTTCTTTGAGTGCGGTCTCCTTGGTTCTCCCATTCATCTGCCGTGCTGGAAGAAAAAAGTCAAGTCAAAAAAAGCTCTATTAAATAAATGTGCCAAGTAACGAGGAAAAAAAGAAAAGTTTCTTCAACTTTTATACGCTCAGAATTGTCTCACAAGCATATTTTTGTTCCTCTCCTCTACTTAAAAATTGATAACCTAGAAATAAAGTTGAGAAAGGGTTAGAAGTGGTTTGTGGCACAAAAGTGGCACCTACTGGTAAGCCTTGGCTGAAATTTGAAGTTTAGATTTGTGCATGACCTTGACCAAAGTTACATCCTCCTGAGAAGGCTTCCTAATGATTTTCTGTGTCTGCAAGGGCAAACCCTCTTTAGATGTATAAATATTAAAAAGCACTTCTTAGGCATGAGGGCACTGGTTTCAGGGCTACAGAATGACTTTTTCAGCTTGTAATTAAAAACATCTACTGGATAACTAACCAGCAGCACTGTTTGCTCAAAGGAGCAAATGATTTAAAACTGGGTCACACACAAAAGGGGAATGACCTCTGGGTAGCTGTTCTTACCTGTGGTTTCTAGAAGCATCTACCTGGCTCCCCCCACCTTCTTTTAGCTGTTGGGTTCTTGGGTTTCCTTTACTTCTGTCTTTGGGGTTTTTGCTTTATCCTGGTGCTATTTATTTCATGTTTGGGTTTCTATGTCTTTACTCTGTATCTGAATCAATAGAGCTTGTCCTTAAAGGAAAATCATGGCTCCCTCATTTAAGGGGACGTTCAAGGTTTGCAAAAGGTACCCCAACACTGACTGCAGTGAGCAGGCAAAACAATCCCTTTTGAAGAACGATAAATTTTTTTCAGAAAAACAAAGGGTCTCCTACATATTTGATTTTTATTTTTCCTTTTTAAAGGCGGACTCCATAGAATGATGCAAAGGGAACGTAAGTGGATCCGGTACAAAGAGCTGTGATTTATCCAGTTGAATAAGTGAGAAAGGAGTTGAGCTCTGCCCCTTCTAAATGGTGCCAGGCCTTTTCTGTTCATTTTCTCATCTAATCTGCAGTACAATCTTATGCAGTCGGTACTTCTATCAAACCCATTTTACAGATGGGAAAACTGAGGCCTAGAGATTCTTTATCTAGTGCTGTCTAACAATTAAATGGCCATATTAGGAGTCTTTCTGACTCTAAGTGACGTAAGACAAAGACAACCTTTGTTCGTTTGTTCATTCATTCATTCCTCAAATATTCATTAAGTCCTCCTAATGGCCCAGCACTGTGCTGGGGGCAGGGGTGCAGTGCTGAGGGAGAGCAGGCAGGTGCCCTGCTCCTGTGAAACTGACTGCCTCATGTTACAATCAGAGTCACCACATCCCAGTTTGCTCTGTGGCTTTTTTGTTTGGTTTTTTTAATAAATTTATTTATTTTATTTTTGGCTGCGTTGGGTCTTCGTTGCTGTATGTGGGGTTTCTCTAGTTGCGGCGAGCGGGGGCTACTCTTCGTTGCGGTGCACGGGCTTCTCATTGTGGTGGCTTCTCTCGTGGAGCATGGGCTCTAGGCGTGCGGACTTCAGTAGTTTTGGCACGCGGGCTCAGTAGTTGTGGCTCACGGGCTCTAGAGCGCAGGCTCAGTAGCTGTGGCGCATGGGCTTAGTTGCTCCGCGGCATGTGGGATCTTCCCGGACCAGGGCTCGAACCCGTGTCCCCTGCACTGGCAGGCGGATTCTTAACCACTGTACCACCGAGTAAGCCCTGCTCTGTATTTTGAAGTTATGTTTTAGCCCCTGTGGGGAGGAGTTGACAGATTGGGAACATCGATAATTATTGAATTGGTTTTGTCCCCAGGCTTCTTAAAAACAGTTTTCAGTGAGTGCCAAGCCCTACTTGGCACTACTTGGGATGTCTCCCAAGTGCTACTGAAAGAAATCAGAGCAGGTTGTATTTTGATTGTCTGACCATCCTCAGCCTTAGGTTGCTGTGTTGGGCTTTTTCTCAGGAGGCCCATTTTTCTCAATTCTTCAGCCTTCTACCACTTGGGTTAAGTTTTGCTTTGTGCATTTAAAACAAATGCCTTGGGCTTCCCTGGTGGCGCAGTGGTTAAGAATCCATCTGCCAATGCAGGGGACACGGGTTCAAGCCCTGGTCTGGGAAGATCCCACATGCCGTGGAGCAACTAAGCCAGCGTGCCACAACTACTGAAGCCCGCGCGCCTAGAGCCCGTGCTCCGCAGCAAGAGAAGCCACTGCAATGAGAAGCCCGCGCACCACAACAAAGAGTAGCCGCCGCTCGCTGCAACTAGAGAAAGCCCGTGCACAGCAAAAAAGACCCAACGCAGCCAAAAATAAAATAAATTTTTAAAGTAATAATAAAAAGAATAAATAAAAATAAATAAAACAAATGCCTTCTGGGCATGTGTGTAGCAGGATTAGGATAAAATGACAGGGATGAGGGAAGATGGATTTTTTGGAGCCAGTGAAAAGACTGCCTGAGATGGAAGATTCCCGTCATCAGGTCAGTCTTACAGAAGCAGGTATAGTGTTTCTTTGTTTGTATTTTCAGTCTTTATGGGACAGGGGGATGATTGTTACAAAACAAGTTTAGAGTTGTTCCTGACTTCCTGAACGGTTGTTTTCTCCCTCTAGGGTCAGGGCTTTGGGGTCACCCCTGCCCACTCTGCCCAGTTGATGCCACACTTTTGTGCATCTTGTCTCTCCATCCTGCCCTCTGTAAGCAACCTTCCATGTGCCAACCTCCAGTACCTGGATCCTTTTGCATCCTATTACCCTCCCCCTCCCCACTCCACTCCCCTGTCTTTCTTTCATCAGTGGAAGAAGTTTGCTTGGCCACCGTGGCCTGAATAGTGAGGGACCTGGATTAGCACGACAGCTTCCGCCACTGTCGGCATGTGACCTAATGGAGTTGGTACAGAGGGTTCTTTAGAGGCGCTGGTCCTGGCAGGGAAAGCTTCTGTAATCTTGCCGTTGTTTAGAATGATGAACTTCCAAACCCTACTGCAGAGTGGTGGCAGCCACGCTGATCTGAAGCCTTGGGCACATTCTTTTGAATTGCTTTGAAATTGGATATTCAAAATTCAATAAAAATAAGCCAGCCCGATGGTACAGCTGAAGCATTCCACCCATCCAGCTGGATAAGCCGTGATGATTTCCAGGCCTCGGACTAGCAAAGCCCGAGTGTGATGGGAAGATGAGCGCCAGGGCTGCCAGATAACTCTCTCTGGCAACTCAGCCCGCTGCCGGCGCCCTGCCAGCTGACTCACGGAGCAGGGCTGGCTCTGGCAATATGCGGCTCCTCTCGCTGGCCTGCCCAGGCAGGGATGCGGTGCCTGCCTCAGTCTTGGCCGGGCTCCAGGAGGAGGGGATGCCTCAAGGGCAAGTGGACAGGGTGTCAGAAAGACAATAAAATCCCAACACTCCAGTTGTCTGCAGAGTGGCTGGACTTCCCAAGCACTCTGCCACAGATCCAGAAGCGTCAGACACGTAGGCTGGTTTAATTAAATTGTATGCAGATGTAGACAAACACCATAATTTGCCCTTGAGCAAACGCTACTGCTTTTGCCTGTGAAGGAGGACATGGCATCGTGGATGGTGTTCTGTTGCCATCTATGTTGGAAGATCCCGCTTCATCACTGTCCGTTGGGAAAGGCTGTTTCTTCTACCCCGGATTTTAAGAGAAGACCATTCTCCCTTCCCCCTAACACTCAAGCTGCTTGATCTCCCGGCTTCATGATGGGGTATCACAATTATAAATAAAAACAGAAATTCCTATAAGACATATACATATATGCAGGGAGAGGTATATATGTGTGCACACGCATAAAGATACACATATATACATGTATGTTTATATGCATTTCTGTACATACATATACATAGATACACAGGCAGTCCGACCTATAAAGAGAATCCATTTGAGAAGGGTGTGTCGTAACCCCTGAGCAGTCTCCTCAGTTTTCATAATAGGGCCAGTCATACCCCACGCATGAGTCCCGGCTCTTTGTCGGAACTGGCGTGTATGTGAAGCACCCTGAGTCAGATTCCGGGAGAAATACATCCGTTAACCTCCTGATTGTCACCCCATGCCACCCACAGGACCATACCTAAAGAGGAGTAATTGCAGTGGCTGCTTGCAGGGACATTGTGAGCAGCCCACTCCATTGGCCTGCGTTATATATTGCCAACCACTCAAGGGCCAGCCGTGAAATTTAATTTGGAGTTTTACAGACCCATTCTGAATCCGAAATCTCAATAATAACTTTCCCTTTGCTCAGCCCTTTAACTGTGAAATTCAGTTGGGGAGTTTCGGAGCAGCAGGTAATGTCACAGCACACCAGAGGGATTTTGCCAGAATTCTACTAAAGTGCTTGCAAGTGTCATTTCCATATTTAACTAATTTCAGTTTTTAATTAGCTCCATGTGAAAAATGAGAGTTCACGCTGAGCTCCTCTGTCAGCACAGACGCTTGTTTCCTTTCTAGGTTCTCAGGACAATTAAGAAAAAAAGAGTCGACGCTACAGTAAATGTGATCACGCATCGCTCTCTCAAGCCCTAACATTGTTCACTGGCAGGGAGGAAGTGGCACTGCCAGGCCTGCTCGCCAGACTGGGAAAGAGCAGTAGGAAAGGGGTTTAGATGCATATCTGTGGATCCCAGAATCTGAATGGTTTCTTAGCCGCACAAAGTGTATCCTTGTCCCTGGATTCTCCAAGATGACTTGAAATCAGTTTTTGAAAAACCACTGTATGTAATAGGTAACTACAAAAATATGTTCCTCTGGGAAAACAGGTTTTCTTGGTGCTGTCTACGTGCTAAACTCTTGCATCCAGGTACCTCCACGTTCATTCGATTTCAGATTCTGAAGCCTCTTGGCATATGAAAGCAACTTCTTTATGGTTAAGTTTCAAAATGCAGTACAGACATGGAAATTTGTTAATCCTACATTCAGAGTGTAAATTTACCACTTGGGACTAACATGCAAATGAAAAACTACATACTCTTCAAAAAAAAATGTATTGAGAAGTTCTGCTTTGCATAAACTGAAAAATATTTGATGTAATCAGGTTTCTGAAACAATATCGAGGAAGCCAAACAAATGCAGGCCCTGCGTCTCATTTGCATAGCATCCATGCTAATGGCATTATTTGTTTAAAAGAGAAGATTCATTCGAAGTTTTGAAAGCGATTTAAGTGGAAAAGTGTTGGACACTTCTCTCGAGTAGCAGTTCTCGGAACCTGGCTTGCTTGGAAAGTAGAATCCTTTTTCTGTTTGTTTTCCATGCGTTTTGGTGCTGACTGATTCTTCCCCATTGCCAGTGGGCATTAACAGATGATGCCACAGTGAGAACACGAGATGTCTCCAACGGCAACTGAACATTGGAATCCAAGTGGCAAAAGGAAGCCTCAAGTATTGGGTCCATGTGGCTTGATTGGGGAGCAGAGTGGAACGCTGGTAGCGTTTTCTCCCGTGTTATGTCTTTGTATTTTCAAAGAGCAAATACAAGTTTGTGGATCAAGCAGTGCTGCCTTTTGGGTACGGAATTAGAGAAGCATCCTGGAGGGTTGACAGAAATTCTACCATTCGAAATTTGTTTGTGTCAATCATACATGAAAAGATGGAGAGAAGTTTTTGAACGTGAAGAGACAGCCTAGAAGTTCTTTAAAATCACTGCCACAGTGAGGAGCATTGACCAGCCATAGAGGCTTAATTAGCCCCTGAGACTTGAGGATAGGATTCGATCGCCCATCTGAGCTTAGAGAGTGTGATACTCCTCTCCCAGGGCCATGATGGGGGCCCACCTGTGATGGGGAGTGGATTGCGAATGGAGAAAAGCACAACTTCTGCTTCCAGTGGTCTGTTTAGCCGTCTGGAGATGAACATGGTTTGGATCTTGTATATTTCTTTGCTCTTCTCAAGGCGTGAGATCAGATGGGCCTCACCTGGGTGTTCAGGGGGCATAGCCTCCTGTAGCTCATCACAAGAAGCTTGTTTGGCCCACAGTTTCCTTTGCTGTTGAAGACCGCTCTAAAATGCAAAGAGCAGGCAGCAGCTGTGTCCACCTAAACATTTATCCTCTGATGTGGGGATTAGCAATTAGCAATCCTATAACAGGGAGTTCGTGTAATAGAATTGTGAGAATAATACAGACTCTGGAAGTCAGAATGAGCCTTAGATGGTGTGGAAAGCCACAGACGTGAGTCAGAGGGAGAAATGCTGGAATGGGCAGTACTTTTAGAGAATTTTATGCGAATTCTGGGCCCAACAACCCAGGGTGAAAACCATGGTTTTTTCACAGAGTGCTTTAGTCTTACTAGTCATCCATTTACTTATTAATTATAGAACAAGTATTTTCCAGTACGAGGCAAGAAAACAGGCTCTAGAATCCAGACTGCTCAGGATCAAATCCCAGGTTGTTTTTTTTTTATTACTATTATTAATATTTACGAGCGACGTGAGCACAGCCAGGATACTTAGCCTCCCTGTGACTCAGTTTCCTCCCTGTAAAATGGGCACAATAATAGGACTTGTCTTATAGGGGTTTTGGGACAATTAAATGAGAGAGTTGTTGACTAGCCCTTAGCACAGTGCTTGGCAAAGGAAGGAGTTATGTAAAGACTGTTTTTACTGTGCTGGGTTCCAGATGTACAGTAGGGAACCAGACGTACCTAGTCACTGCCCTTCTAGAATACACAGCAGCAAACCTGGATAGAACCAGTGAAGACAAATCACTAATTAGACATACACATATATGCAAGGGGAGATATACGTGTGTACACACACATATATATACAGACATATACACATTTTTGTTTATATGCATTTATGTACATACATACATATACCTAGACACACAGAGAGACAGCCGACCTATAAAGAGAATCTATGTGAGAAGTGTGTCTTGTTACCCCTAAACAGTCTACTCCATTTTCATAATAGGGCCCATCATACCCCGTGCATGCATCCTTATAAGGGTCCATCAGCCTTCTAAGTGCTATATGAAATAAGGATGTTGAATTAGGAGTATGGGAAAAAAAAATAAACTCAGCAAAAATAAACCAATTGGCTAAAGCCATTTATCAGAATGGTAATCCCTCCTATGGACAAAGTGGTCCCATGTGCACTGAAGCATATTTCTCAGAAAGACCGTGGAGAGCTAAGTACCCTCACCCAGTGAGAGCTGCCTCCTGACCTCCTGACCACTGTATGAAGCACAAGACTGCATGGAAAGAACATTGAAGGTCAAGTCTGAGATCATTGGCACTTCATTAAGGATTCTGTTCTAAGTGCATAGGGCCTTCCCCGAAAAAGAAACACAGTCTTGCCCTTAAGTCCAAATGTGATGCCCAGAGGCCCCTAGACTCTTTTTCTTTCACTAAAACTCTCAGTTCCTTCACACAGAGTTTTTCAGGCATTGCTTGCTCCTGGGAACAAATGGGAGAACACACAGAAAAAGTCCTTCAGCTCAAAATCTTGCCTAGACTGACCTTGCCCCTGGACTGGCTTTGTGTATCCTAAATCCAAGCCCAGTACTTCACCCCATCGCTCAGAGTTCTTTCTGGGATGCTTGGTGCTGAAAAGTCACCCCTTATCACCAGAATAAGAAAGTATTGTCTGAAGGAAAAATCAAATTCAACTGTTTGGTTTTCCTACTTTAGGAAATACAATTGAACTTCAGCTTTGGGCTGCTCTGTCTTGTGTTCAGTATTCCAACAGAGAACAAATCTCTATAGAAGTTTGGTTTGTTGGTTTGCTTTTGTTTCTGGTTTTATTGTTTTCCTCCGGGTGGAAGGTTTCAGTAACAACTGTTTGTTCTTGCTGTCGAAGAAGTTCAGCACACAGGTACTACAGCAGGTTGATATGGTAGCAAGAAGACATCACCTATTACTTTGTGTAATAAACCTCCTTCCGGAGGAAGAGAAAAAATGGCTGTGCCTTGACTGCAGAGCAAGTGTGGTAAATATTTACAGGAATCAACACTGTTGGCAGAAATGGAACTTGCAGAGATCTTCAGGTTCCAAATTTTCAGCCAAGACTAGAGAGGAAGAGACCATATAAACGGGTTGTAGTGAGCCTTCTAGAAAAAGGGCACTGAAACCCAGCCTAAGAGATGGGCTTGGACCAGCTAGGTAGCCTCATGCTGACTCTCTATCAGACATCTCTAGGGAGCTTTGGCAAGAGTGGAATCTCAATTTGATGCTAGCTGAATTTTGCTTTTCTTTTTCTTTTCCATTAAAGTTCATTACGGGATATTGAATATCGTTCCCTGTGCTATACAGTAGGACCTTATTGTTTATCCATTCTATAGATAACGGTTTGCATCTGCTAATCCCAAACTCCCAATCCTTCCTCCCCCAAACCCCTCCCCCTTGGCAACCACAAGTCTGATCTCTATGTCTGTGAGTCTGTTTCTGTTTCATAGATAAGTTCATTTGTGTCGTATTTCAGATTCCACATATAAGTGATATCCTATGATAGTCGTCTTTCTCTTTCTGACTTATTTCACTTAGTACACACACACATCTACCCCACATCTTCATCCATTCATCTGTCAGTGGACACTTAGGCAGTTTCCATGTCTTAGCTACTGTAAATAGTGTGCTAGGAACACAGAGGTCCATGTATCATTTCGAATTACACTTTTGTCTGGATATATGCCCAGGAGTGGGATTGCTGGGTCACATGGTAATTCTGTTTTTAGTTTTCTGAGGAACATCCATACAGTTCTCCGTAGTGGCTGCACCAACTTACATTGCTACCAAGAGTGTAGGAGGGTCCCCTTTTCTCCACACCCTCTCCAGCATTTGTTACTTGTAGACTTTTTAATGATGGCCATTCTGACCGGTGTGGGGTAGTACCTCATTGTAGTTTTGATTTGCATTTCTCTAATAATTCTAGCTGAATTTTCTGATAAATTCCTCAGGTCACACCTGGGAACCGATATGGTTGATAAGAAGTATAGTCCATATGCTTTATACATCAGACAGCCAGACAGTTTTGACACTTCGTGAAAAACGCAGATGCCTGACACATTCTCATCTGGACAGACAGCCATCCCAACACACCATGGAGCAGGGTCTCAGGGGCACCCCTGAGCATGGACAGCGCTTTGTTCCACAGAGAACCCTGTACCTCTTCAAGGGTTCGTACAAACTGTGGTAGACACAAAATGGGGAGCCTGACTGGCTCACACCAGTTCCCTTGGTGACAGGGTTGCCAGATTCAGTGTAGAACCCCAGTTAAATCTGAGTTGCAGATAAATAACAAATAATGTTTTTAGTATAAGTATGTCCTGAATATTGCACGGGAAATTCCAATTTAACTAGCATCCTATATTTTTATTTGCTAGATGTGACATCCTTACTTGGTGGCCAGGTCTATACTCAACACCCTCCTCGCATCGTCTTCAGATCAGGGCCATAGTGTTATCTTACCTTCAAGGCCACAGTGACAGGCCCAAGGAAGGGCACGTGACCCCAGCTGCGACGATCAGAATACTTGCTTGTCTAAGAGCGAAGCTCAAAAAATGAAGCTCTCTTTTCTCTGGTGGCCCAAGAGGGTGGGACGATGAGTCTGGCATTCTCTGTGGCCACGGCCCACCCTTTGTGGAGGGAGCCCCCTGACAGAGAATAAAGACAGGGCTTGGGCTTCCCTGGTGGCGCAGTGGTTGAGAGTCCGCCTGCCGATGCAGGGGACACGGGTTCGTGCCCCGGTCCGGGAGGATCCCACATGCCGTGGAGCGGCTGGGCCCGTGAGCCATGGCCGCTGAGCCTGCGCGCCCGGAGCCTGTGCTCCGCAACGGGAGAGGCCACAACAGTGAGAGGCCCGCGTACCGCAAAAAAAAAAAAAAAAAAAAGACAGGGCTTGGTGAGGCAGATCCTCCCTCACTTCCGTGAGCTATCTTAAGAACCTTCCAAAAATTGCCCTATTCTGCTAAAGCTAGGTCAAGCTGAGCCCTAACAGTCCTAAGCTAATGCATAGCTGTTCAGCTCAAACTCATGGGGTCAGCCTCCCGGACTAAAGAAAAAAAGAATTTGCCCCAAGAATGCTTACAGACAGGTATTTCCAATCACATGCCCCCGGCACAACTACCCCAGTGCATCATCTGGTTTTGGGCAGCTCTGTGCCTGATGGGGGGAAAGGGGATGCAGTCCTTCTAACAGAGCCCAGATCCCCCAAGACCTACCTGCCTTCGGTCTGCACGTCCATGGTCAGGGCTGACCAGAGAGTGGAGGAGAGAACCCTCCCTTTATGCCATCTCAGAGCCACTGTCTAAAATATCTTCCCTCTGAAAATATCTCCCCAATTTTAGGCACAGTGCTTAAAATTTCCACCCTGAGAGTTTATATGTTTGGCTTAAATCACTGATCTCCTCTATAATTGCACATCCATTAATGGTAGAAAATGTGAAGTTGTTTTAAGGGGCGGGGGGCATGAATGAATTCATGTATCAAGTTCCAACAAGTTCTGGGACGTCCCTGATAGCACAGTGGTTAAGAATCCGCCTGCCAATGCAGAGGACACGGGTTTGAGCCCTGGTCTGGGAGGATCCCACATGCCACAGAGCAACTAAGCCCGTGCACCACAACTGCTGAGCCCGCATGCCACAACTACTGAAGCCCTCGCACCTAGAGCCCGTGCTCCGCAACAGGAGAAGCCACCACAGTGAGAAGCCCGCGCACCGCAACAAAGAGTAGTCCCCGCCCGCCGCAACTAGAGAAAGCCCGTGCCCAGCAACGAAGACCCAACGCAGCCAAAAATAAATTAATTAATTTTTTAAAAAGTTCCAACAGGTTCTGTTTTAATTCTGTTAAGTGGCTGATGGTTTGGAAAGCAAGGTTCTGAGCGACGTGGATGGGCGTCCAGGAAGCTTCCAGCGGGATGGGAAAGCATTCATGCAAGTGGCACTGTTGAGTCTGGAGGTGGCCATGGGTCTCTGATAACTGGTCCTCCCAGACAGGCAGAACGGGCAGAGAGCAGGTCCCTATTGCACTTTGGCTCAAGTCTGGGTCTGCCACTGTCTCCATCTTTCCACTCTGGCTTGAGCCTCTCTTTTCTGTATTGCGTCTTCCTAGCTGCTTGTGACATCCTACCCGCGTGGGCAGAGACCTCGCACACCTGGCAGGAGGCTCTGGGGCTCTCACCTCCTCCACCCTCGTGGAAATAGGCAATAGGAGCTTGTTCCCGCCGTTCACGTTCTCCTTTACTCATTGCTAGCGGCCTTGCTTCACACAGCGGTCAGTGGTTCTCCAACTTGAGCCTCCATCAGAATCACTTAAAGGGCTTGTTAAGCCATATAGATACCTGAGCCCCGCCCCTGCCTGAGTTTCTGATTTATGGGTCTGGAGTGGGGGCCAGTACTTTGCATTTCTAACAAGTTCTCAGGGGATGCTGATTCTGCTGGTCTGGGAACCACAGCCTGAAACCAATGGCCTGGACCAGCAGCTTTTGGAGGGCAGCGGTGTCTCAGTTATTACCATTCCCCTCCAGAGCCTGGCTTAGCACCAGGCACAGAGTCGAAGGTTAGGAAAGACTCATTAACTGATCCCACCCACGCTATGCAAACCGAATCATGTGAGCAGGCTGAATTTGTAGATATCAGGTTAAATGTAGGAAATATTGCTATTGAATGTGTTTTTACACACAGAGGCATCTCCCAAATATTAACATAGGAGGGGACTCAAGGTGGTGATCTGGGTAGAAGGAGGGAGGTTGGAGGGCTTGAGTTGAAGCTACGTTTGCATAGGAAACACGCTGCGTATTTGCAGTAGCTTTGGAAAAGTTTGATGGAAATCATTTAGAATCCCCCCCATTCACCTCCCTTTTCCCACCCCAGCTGCACCTCCCACCACTGCTTAGTGTTGCCAGTGATATCACACACGCGTGAAATCTGTGAGTCGGGTCAGCAGGTCTGACTCTTCTCTTGAAAGCATCTCTCCAAAAGGATGCCTTCAAGAGTCAGTGCGGCAAGGTGGAAGCAAATGAGATGAGGGATCTGTGCTTCTCAAGAACAATGCATAGCCTCTCCGCCAAGGTATTTAACCTTTTTAGGTTGAGTTCTGTAACCTCTTCTGTAAAATGAGTCCAGAGGAGATGATCCCTAAGTATTTTCCCCCATTGGATTCTGATGTTTTAATTCAGAAGGCAGGACATCTCCAATTCAGGAATGACTATTTGCCTCTAATCTAGCTGTTTGGAATCTGAAAGATACTTTTCTCCAGACAGACAGTTATTTCTGGCCAGTCCACACAATAACTAATTTGTTGAGCTTGTAACTCTCTGTCAAGCCAAGTGCTTTGCATGCTTTATTTTGTTTAATGTGACAATCTCCCCTGGGAGGTAGGGAGTTTTAAGATTCTCAGTTTACAGATGAGGAAATAGAGGGTCTGAGAAGTTGAAAAACTAAACAAAACAAAACTTTCCCAGAGTCTCACAGACACTAAGGTCCAAAGGGATCTGGATTTGAGGCCAAGGGTTTTTGGCTGCAAAGCTACTCTAACCATCATGTTCCATTGTTCCCATAAAAGTATATCTTAGCCACAATGCACCTGAAGTATAGCGTCTAGCCTTTAGGCAGAAGGCAGCATTCTTTTTTGGCACTTTTGCTATAAGAGGCAGAAAGCATTATGGTTAAGTGTTTTGAGCCAAAGTCCCCAAGTTCACAGCCCAGCTCTATTACTAGTGGTGGAATGACCAAGTTACTTAATCTCTCTCCCCTATAGTTTCTTCATCTGTAAATGGGTATAATAAAAGTATCTGTCTCTGGGGCTATTGTATTAAGTGATTAATATGTTTAAGTTGGACCATATAAAATTACCGATATTCTACCATCTTTGATCTACCAAACATTTCATATCTAAATATTTAACGTTCTTAGAACAGTGTCTAGCACACAGTAACCACTATATTAATGTTGACTATTATTGTTATTGAAAATTGCATTGAAAACTAGTAGATACAGGATGGATCAACAACAAGGTCCTGCTGTACAGCACAGGGAACTATATTCAATATCCTGGGATAAACCATAACGGAAAAGAATATGAAAAAGAATATATATGTGTGTATAACTGAATCACTTTGCTAGACAGCAGAAATTGACACAACATTGTAAATCAACTCTACTTCGATAAAAAAATTTTTTAAAACAAAGAAAATTGCATTGAGGGTTTGCAGTATCTGGGATATAGTCGCTGCTCAATGATGGCTGGTGAATTTATGAGTTAAGTAGAAACTGGGATGCCCAGGAACACATCTGTGATGGTCTGGGCTGTGGACATGTTTCTGGGCAGAGGCAGGTGATGGGATCAGGGCTCTTGGATTCTAGCAGGTTCCAGACTCTCCTGGCATCACCCTGGCCTAAGGTGGGGAGGCTCTCGGCAGGAAGGACTGACCCCATGGATGCAGCCTACCTGAAGCAGTCTTAGGCCTCTGGCCCTGAAGAAGTAAAGAAAAAGCCTCAAGGTGGAGGGGGTGGGTGGGAGGTCAGGTCTTGTGGTTTGCTTTTATCCAGCTGGAAATAATGAGAAAAGACAGGCACGGGCAGCCTTCTTTCCAGCCCATTCTTCTACTGCTGATGTTTTTGCTTTCTTAGACCACTGTAGAGGGCAGGGAAAACACAGAAATAATGGTGGGTCCTTGGGAATAGAAAGACAAATGTTCGAAGTTAGAGGCAGTCCAGCATTACCAGGGGGGTAATGTTTTCTCCACTGCAGGAGACAGACCACTAGTAGCACATGCGCAGGGTGACTGTGTGCTGTGTGGGCAAACGTCTTTATTTCAATAATTCTATGTCTATTTTCATGTATCACAAAGCCTTATAACTAATATATCACACATTCTATTTCACAGATACTATTTTGGGTTGAGGCTAAGTGGATTAAAGTTTTAAGGTGGGGGTGGGTGGGTATTGATTTTAAAATGTAGTGAGGAAATACTAGCATGAGTGGAGATCAGATTTAGTAAAAAATCAGGAATGTGGTCCATGATGACTGAGGTTAGGGAAACACCAGCAGGGAGGTTGAGATACATCCGCATATTCCTGGCTCTGGCGCTTAGTAGCTGGGTGAGAGTGGGCACGTTATTTAATCTCCCTAAGCCTCAGTTTTCTCATCTGTAAAATGGAAATAATAGGTCCTGCCTCAAAGATGATTTCTGGGGGAGCAGGGAATTCAAATGAGAAAATGCTTAGAAGCTGGTAGTAATGGAGAGCCTGGTACAAAGTCAGAGTTCAACAGATACTGTTCATTACTATTGCCATGATTATTCTTAGCCTGGTACACTGCAAGACCTCAATTAACTGCATTTTTTTAAACACAAATTGTTAAGCCATTCTTTCATTCAATAAATAGTTTTTGGACATAGTGTGTTCTAAACCTGATAGTGGCTCTACTGCAGCAAATTGAAAAGAGGGGGTATAAAGCCTCACTCTCACCCCTCAAGGTGCTCATGGATCAAAGTTTGAGGGGGGATGGGAGGGGAAGTAGAGTGATCAGCAAATAAGTTATCACCACATAAAGCCATAGATGCTGTGAGAGGTGCGGATACAAAATATCCTGGGGGCAGAGAGGAGGAAATCGGCCTAGAAGAACCCCATTTAACCGCAGTGGTCTAGAACTGCTCTGTCCAGTAGCCACATGTGAACTGAATTTTTCACTTCATTTCATTGTAATTAAATTTAAAAACTGAAGGGATGTATTTTTCTATTTAACAGACTTTTATTGTTTTGGCAGGACCACATTTCACTCTAACCACTGAAAGTTCAGCACCTCCATTGAGATATGCTCTTAGCGCAGAATACAAGCCAGATTTGGAAGACTTAACGAAAAATGATTTTTACATTGATTACATGTTGAAGTGATAATGTTTTGGAGGCATTAGGCTGAAACCATGACATTTATTTTTACCTATTTAATGTGGTTACTAGAACATTTTAAGTTGCATATGTGGCTCGTGTTATATTTCTGTTGGACTGGAAGCAGAATGGAAATGACATTTAAATTAGAGAACTCTAGAGGTTCAGAGGAGAGACCCAACTCTGGTTACCTTGGACAGTTCTTTCTGACAGATCTGGAACTAAGCTTAGAGGATCTGAGGGCAGCAGCCAATGGGCTGTTCCTGGGGCTGCGGAAGGACAAAGGTGTCTCTGAGATTTAGTCTAACTATGGGGACTTGGTCGAACTGCCAGATTTAACTTTTTTTTTTTTTTTTTTAAATCTGGCAAGCCTTGACCTTGGGCGTGTTGTATAACTGGTGTCTCATTCTCTTCGTTTGTAAAATAGGGATAATAAAATATCTACCACAGGAGTGTCTTATATTAAAGACGAAATGAAATCAGATAAAACTAATGTGGACATTTTAGAAACTTCAGCCTCAAAGATCTAAGTAATAAAAACAAGTGGGGGAACTTTTCAAACGTGTTCATCTTTCTTGAGCTCCAAACATGTGGGTCAGGGAGCCTCTCTCTCCCAGGCAGGTATTAGAAGAGACACCAACCCCCGCCTGGAGGTGAATTGGGTTACGCCTGAGTTGGGATCTTCCATCGAGTAATTGGGGGTGTGGGGGGTGGGGAGGGAGCACAAGCCGAAGGGAGGAGGAAGGTTAATTATGAACCGTGTTGAATGTCTTTCTGCTGTCATTGCAATGCTTTGTATAAGCCAAAAATGCCACAGCCACAGTGCTGCTACCTGTTGAGAGAAATGTGTACCTTCAGCAGGAAAGAAATGTTTGGGACTTAAGTGTCACTTAAAGCCCCTGAAATTAGCTCTACCAAGTAAATTGTCAAAAACTCCAAATAAGCCTAATTGTGTCATTTATCTAATTGCAGAGGAAAATGTTCTTTTTTGATGGATTTAGGTGGCTTGCATTCCGAAAAGAAAGTATCCTTTTTTATCCAGACTAGCTTTCTCCCGGTAAAAAGTTGACTGTGTTGATAGTAAACACATCAGAGAACCAGGACTACCATACTTCTGGGATTTTCAGTTCCTACTGTATGATCAATCCCTGGGAGAGAGAACTACTTTTTGTTTTTAACGTGATGTTTCTTTCCTTCAGAATCAACTTTTAAATGTTTTAGGTTAGGCATGTGAAATCCACTTAACTAAAAACCATTTAAGAGAAAGAGCAAGCCCAATTTACTGTAACATGAGATTTTTTTTATTCCTGAGTTAAAAAAAAAAAAATCCTTGAGCGAACCATGTCAAAAATTAAAAATTGAAAAGAACATTGGCAGCCTCCCCATGTGCCTAATTTGGCTTTGCTGAACAAATGACCAAATTGAAATGAGAATTACATACAGGATTTGCTCAACGTCCTTATTTCTTCAACTCATTTCTCACTCCTGAAAAATTACCAAGGTCAAACGCAGGAGGGAACACATCTATATCGACCACGACATCCTTGGACCGGGTAGAAATAGAAAAGTGGTGATTTTAGACTGTAGGTGTGAATGAACTTCTGTGGTAGAAGTAATTTGCCAGAGAAACCCGAGCTAATGAATTTAGGATCAGAAAGAACCATAATGCCCCTTTTGTTGACTAATTTAACAGGTTATTTTTGCTTGCGCCCTGCATTGCGAATCATAGTAATAAAAATCTTAGGTGAGAGGAGAAGGCTTCTCTGCAGTGCCCTCATTGTTTTTTAAGGCATTTCATTGCCCATCAGCTTCTCTGTCTTTAAGGAGGTGGACGAGACAGTAGAGAGGGCACCAGACAAAGAATCAAGAGACCAAATTTCAAATCCTGGCTCAGCCAGTCATTGGCTGTCGTGGGCACCATCTGTACAGCAAAGGTGTGGAGCAGACGACCTTTGAGCCCCTCTTGACTGTGGCTCTGCCATTGTGATGGGATGCAGAAAAGGAAGCCACAAAGCTGTGTCTGGTAGGGGATTCAGGCCAATGGGGGTTGAATATCTAGATGAGTGTACGTCCCCCATCTTCACTGGTATTGGACTTTGAGCTGACAGTCGTCCTGCTGTGAGTTGGGTGGTACAGTACTCAGGCCGTAGGTGTCACGGGGCTCAGGTTCAAATCACCCCTCGACCACTTACCAGCTGCATGCTACTTCAGTCTCTTGAGCTTCAGCGTCTTCATCTACGAGATGGGAGAATAATATACACACCCCATAAAATCGATGCTGGCACACAGTAAGGGCTTAATAAAAGTTAGCCATGATCACCATTGTTGTCATGACAGAGTGATCCGAGACCCAACAGGAAGTGAGACACGTTTCTTGAGTGCCTCCTTTGTGTTTGATACTCCCAGGTTCCTGTCTCCTTTATATCACAATGACCTGCAAGGTTGGTTTGATCACCCCTCTCCCCATAGAGATATAAAGGGCTGAGAGCATGTGCTTGATTCCATAACCAACTGCCCCAACTGTGAGCCCTATCAGGGTGGGCAAAGTTCCCAACACCTTTCTGCCTCAATTTTTTCATCACAAAATGGGAATGATAATAGTACCCACCTCCAGGTTTATTGTAAAGGGCAAATCAAGTAATGTATACCAAGTGCTCAGCAGAATGTTGACCCCTGAGTCAGCGCTTTCTAAAAATGTTAGCTTTTATTCCAGCTAAGGAAAGCAAAGCTCAGAGAGGTGAATTCATTGGTACAAGTTCATCTGCTTGTGGGTAGTAGTGTGGGGATTTGAACCCTGATGGGACTGAATCTCTCAGGGACCCAAGATAGGGAGATAGCTCTTCCTTTATCCTGTTCCTAAGGCCCCCTGGCTAGGCTGCCAATCTCAGGCTGCCTGGCTGTGGGCTCTGAGTTCAGTCAGAAGGCTCACAGGGAGTGGTTTGCTGGGGGCTGCCCGGGACTCAGGAAGGAAAGTGAGTCCAGACTCTCTTTCCCTCGTTTGCTGCAGCTGAGGGAACAGAGTAGGGCCAGCGCCCTCACGGCCACCTCCCAGAACCCCCTCCCCACTCCCTCTTGCAGAAGGCGATTTTTCACGAGAGAGTTCCCCCTCTTTGTTCCAGCGCACACGGCACATCTCCTGATCGATGTGACATCTCATCCTCTAAAACATTCATGATGTCCGCTTCCCAGGATGCCGGTGGCCGCATGCTGCGTGCAGCCCACGTCGCCTTCCTTCTGTAGTTGGTGGTCTTGTGGACCGGCCCCCTCTTGAACAGGACCGCTGGTTGCTGTTCTTTAAAGAAAGACGAATGATGTTTGGATTGTTGACGCTGAATGACAAGCTTCGGGGTAGGGCGGAAGAAAGATGCATTGAGGTGTATGTGTATGGATTGTGGGGATGTGTTCTGCTATCACAAAAGCTCTTAAAATCCGAGACCGTGATTTATTTGAAGAATAAAACCTACCGATGTTATCATTCTCTAAAGGTATTTTGATCACATGGGTCCTTTCTTGGAGAAAGAAAGGCTTTTATTTTAGTTCTTTCCAGGGAAAAGTAGCAGCAGGAACAGAGTAGTCTGGGGTGGGAAATGATGCTCTGTATGTCGAATGGCTCCAGGTGTGTATTTATCAGCCCGAGGCTCCGTGGACAATGGGATGCCTGGCCAGCATCGCCTGTCCTCCAGTGTACGTTCCTGGGGACCCCGCACCAGAAACAGAAGGTGGATGTCAGCTCATGGGCCCATCTTGCGTATCGATCTGCCCGGTGATGTTGGGAGCCAGGGGGCCTTGTTAGAGGTCACCTGAGCACACCAGACACCACACACCCACACTGTTAATAGTTGCCACCTGCAGTGCAGCAGGTGCAAGGGGACGAAGGGGGTGGGGATGACACCGGCTTGGGGGCGCCATGCACCCTAAAGCGGCAAGGAGCCCCGTTTGTTTCCTCCAAACACAGGAATTGATTAATCTCATACCACTTCCCGCTCACTGTACCATCCCAAGCCTGTCACAGGAATAGATTAATGTGCTGGTCCCTCCGTGCGGATTCTTCTTGTCTCGGGAACACACCGCTGTCTGGTCCCAGAGCTGTCTCCTGCAACTCTCACCTCGTCCTCATGGCAGACATGCAGGTCAGAAGGTCTCCCTGCTTTTGTGAGGGACTAGAATTAGAAAGGCGCAGACAGAATTCATGCCAAGGACCGCTTTAGCACCATAGCTGGAAGATGAGAGAGTGCAGGTAGAGGGGTAAATGCAGGTGCATTTCTCCCAAGCCCCCCTCATTTCCCGTGGTCCTGCCAGGATTCTGGTATCGTATCTACAGCTCATCCTTCCTTCTCTGTGTAATTCCTGGGCCATAAGCTTTGCAACCATTTTGGAAGCTGCAGGCTGGAAGTTGGACACAGGCAAGTAAGTTTTCAGAGCATTCTTAGCAGATAGGTGCACAAATCCCATTACTAGTAAAGGGATTTGTGGGCGTAACTCCCCTGCAGTGCTTTGAAAATTTATTCCACTCAGTGTATTGCAATACAATGGGGCGAAACTAAAAGAAATCACTTCACCAATGTGGTTTGGAAGGGATTTTTTTTTTTTTAACTCCTTTAAAATTAAAATTTTTTAACTCCTTTAAGACTTGGGGCATTTCTGAGAATGTTATCCCTCATGGTTTTGTTTACATCTCTTCTTTTAGGCAGAAGGTCATTTTGGCGCTGACAGCCTTCCTAAAAAGGATAATTAATACATTGCAGTGGGCCCTCACCTCTTTAAGGAAGACCCACTGAACTCTACTGCATCCCTGAAGGATGATAAGCAAACTCACCAAGGAAAAAGTCACCAAACATATTGATTGTTAGCCAGCAGGACGGTAAATTGAAGTTGGCCAACAGATTTATTTTCTATTGACAACGGCGATTCCTTTAAGTTAAATAGCAAACTGGTTTTTATATTTATAGAGGGCTAATGACTGCTTGCACAAGGAGGTGTCTGTTCCCGAGTGAGCCTTGACAGTATTTAGTAAGTGGTTCTGTAGCCCACCTGCCTTGTTCAGTCTTGGCAAAGTAGTGATTCATTTAAAGAACTCCAAGGGCCTGACGGCCTCCAGTGAGGACTCAGAGGGAGTGAGTCACTAGCAGGAGAGCATGGTGGTTGACTCTACAGGTACAAGTGTCTCAGTCTGAATCCCATAGTTCCCACTTCCTGGCTGTGTGATCTTGCGCAAGTCACTTAACCTCCCTAAGCCTCAATTTCCTCATCTAGAAAATGTAGATTATACTACCACCTCACAGGGTGAGAATGAAAATAAATGAGCTTTCATCCTCTTTAGAATCCTCCAGGGTCATCCCATCTCACCCAAATATAAGGCAGACCCCGTCCAAGGGCACTCACTCCCCACCACTGATCCCCCCCAGCACCCCACACTCTCCTTTTCCCCTAACTTCACTCCAACCTGATGTCAGCATGAATTGCTTTCTTACTTCCTTCAAGCCTTGGCTCAGATTTACCTATCACAGGCAATCATCTTTAATTGGTCTACAATTAAACCAAAAAAGTTCAATTTCCCAACCCCCATGCCCTGGCATTCCCTAGCCCTGTACTCTACTTTTCGCTTATGTGTTTAGTTTCTATTTTCCCCTGAGGGCGAGGAACTTGTCTTTTTAACTGCTTTATTCCTGGTGCCTAGGAATACACACCTAACACACTGTAGGGGCTCAATAATGTCTGCTGAATGATAAATGATGAATAAATGATGCAAATAATGTAATTAGCCCAATACCTGGCACAGTCCCAAAATAAATGTTCATTGTCACCATCATCGAGGAGGCTCATTTGCAATGTGTTAATTTTCACTACTACTTGCAAAAGTGCCTTTACAGATTGCCTGTGCAAGTTCGAGGTCAGCATTGGTGCGTTTGAGCTCGGAGTATTCCGCTGCGGTTTTTTCCGTCATCTGGGCAGGGGCCCTTTCAGAATTGGCTACATTTTCCACGGGAGCCCTGGCATTGTTGACTAAATCGGGAGATGTCAGGGTGGGGAGACCCAGCCCTGACCCTTCCCATCATCCTGCCTCGGTCTCTGAAGGAGCTTTGCCGTCATCTCTAAGGCCCTTGTGAATCTGATCGCAGGTTGAGCCACAAGACCCAGCAAACTTGACTCCCTCCTCCCCTCCCTAAGCTCTGCTTGGCCTGAAGGCTTCCATTTTCAAAGGGAAAAGCCCAATCTCTTCCTCCAGTTATGTATTGACAAGACTGATCTTTAAAGATACCCCCGGTTCCTGGGGACCTGCTCGGCAAACGCAGAACACCCGTGGCCCCCGTGTTTGCCCTCTTTGACAAGCAAGGGCTGAGCAGCTCTCTGGGAAGCGTTGCTGACATATTGATTGGCCCTCTTGTCAACTTGATCCTCTGCCAGCCAGTGAACATGGAAGGTTCTAAGTGGCACCCAGCAGGGCCCACACATACCCTAATTACTATTTCAGACAACCCCCGTTCCAAGCTGCCACTTTTCAAGGCCTACAGTCTCCTCTCTTGTGGTTGCTGGAGAATTCTTTTACCTGCCGCCAACCCCTCCCTCTTCTCTTTGCTTTGGCTCCCCCTGAGTATTTCTATCGGACCCCATCTGGCACAAACGCAGGCAACTTCAGTAAGAAAATAGCACCATAACTGCAGGTAGGTCTGTTTATTCCTGCTGAAATCTGGGATCTGTGTGTGGCCTGTCCATCCTGTCTTGGTTCATTTTCAATACTTGGTAAAAGTTTTCTCCAATTAGCCAGAGGGATACTTTCAGAGTTTGGCTACCCTATTGTGTTTTTGGTGGCTGATTTCCCAGCTGCCACCTGGATTACATGAACTTCCCCTTGGAGCCTTTCCCTGTTTTGTCCCTGCTGACCCATGGAGCCCCCTTGTTGCATCCCAGGATCTCTCTGGAGCAGAGCCTGTCAAACCATGATAAATTGTGCATTTAGGCTGTCAGTGGGGGGGTGAATAACATTAGGGAGAGGGTCTCCCAAACTCATTTCACTTCTGACCCTCAGATGGTCTGAACAGGACCTTTTGGGATGAGCTGCTGGAGCATTTGTGGGGATTGGGGAGGGGACCACTCCACTGCATCCAGATGTCTTTTGGGAGAAAACGGTGAGGCCAGTGTTCACCCAACATCTTGAGGTGAAGAAGCGGTAACTCTGGCTTCTCTGAGGCTTCTCAGCTTCTAAGTCTGATTCTGAGAGCAGATCAGAATTGGAGATATTAGGACATAATGTTTAAAGAGCTACTTGTTGCTGTTGTTCATAGAGGCTAATGTAGTGGCCTTAAATATGTGCAAACTCTTCCTGGCTGGGTTTTAGAAAGGATCCCGACCCAGTAAGTGAATAACTTTAAGGACTGCATGGACACCTAGTGTATAAAAGTGGAATTTCTCACTTCCCGTATACTTGAACGTATCAGTCAAGATTGGCTCAGGCATGCTGCTGTAACAAAGAACCCCAAACCCTCCGTGGCTTACAACAGTAACAGTTCCTTTCTCCAGTCGTTCTGTATTATATCACCGGTCAGCCATGGCTCTGGACCGTGCTGTCCTCGCTCCAGACCCAGGCTGATGATGTGGCAGAAGGAAGAGGTGTGCAGCGTGTGTGGTGAGATTAATAAGGTGAGGAACTATGATGTAACCCCCAACCTCAGGAACGGGGTGCTGACTCTACAAAATTGGCGATTCCTCAACCACAGGGAGATTATCATGAGTTGCAAGAAAGAGACCGGGTTTGCCGAGATTCCACTGCAAACCAGAATTTGTAACCAGATCGCTATGAAATATGAAGCAGCCAACTGCCTCCCACTGTAATCCTCCTCGTATTCCAAAAGCCCCCTGTGATCAAACTTTACAGTCACCAGCTTCCTCGTCTGTGAAACGGGCATGATGACGGCACCCACCTCAAAAAAGCTGCGGGTCTTGAGATAATATCTGTAGAATGTCTACCACGGTGCTGGCCATAGAAGGGGTCCAAGGACTGGCAGCAGGTATTAATACTCTAATCATGAGAAAGCTTCTCTTTGCAGACCCCTCCATATAGTGGCCAGCACTGTTTCACTCCATCCTTTACCCCCCTGTATTATGTGTTTTTTATTTATAAAGAGTATCATGTCCTACAATCCAGCCCCTCACATCTGCCCGCATGTATCATTACTGATTCCAATGAACACTTATGGAGCACCTTCTATGTTCAAGATACTCTGCTATCAATAAATCTTCGGGGGGGGGCAGTTGCTGAACCTCCCTCTGGCCCTAAGCAGCTATTATCCTACCTGTAAAGGGAAACCTTTACAAAAGGTAAAGAGAGAGAGACTGACTGATTTCTCAGCCCCCACCATCAAGCAAATCAGTAGCAGAATGAGAAACAGAATTCTCATTAGTCAGGAAACTCATTTACTTCACAGCTCCCTTGGGTCTTTATCCTAAGGACACTTTAGTCCATCCCCACAGGCCAGAAAGATATTCTCATTTTCCTACCGAGTAAGAGACAAGGAATAGCTGACCAAGAAAAAAATAAAAAGTGCAAACAAAAGCCTATTTCAGACTCCCCACAACACCCCGCCTACAAAAAAAAAAAAAAAACCAAGAGGAGGTGGTTGTACCCCGATATAGTTCTCACTTATTTACTTAATGTTCAATTCAACAATAGAAAGTATGCCCAAACTTGAGTTTCATTTTGCAACTTGAGTTGCATCGCTTCTACTGGGAGGACAGAGCTTATGCACCGCGGATTTGGCTTTTGTCCTTTTTCCATCTTCGTCTCACTTTCTTATTTTTCCTTTCACTTCTGGGAGTCGTCTGAGAAGTTACTTGTGTACTCTGACCCGAACCCTTCTCACCCCATCTGTGGTCTTTTTGTTTTCAGAATACTTTTTTTTTTTTTTTTTTAAATAAAGAGATGCTACAGAACCCAAGATAAAAAGCAAGGCGGGGGCAGGCGCCTTCGCAAACGGAGACCACCGTTTCGTGGACGCCCTCGGTATATCCAGTAAGATCGGGATATTGCTTGCTCTCTGATCTCCCAAAGCTGATGGTTGCAGTATGTTCTGTACCTTGGAATGACAAGATTGAGTACCAGGAAAGGGGAGCAGTTTTGACAAGAGTTTTCATATTGATGGGGCGCTGGGGAGGTTGTCATCTTTGCCTGATGGACCCATCACTTCCGTTTCTAGATATGAAAAATCAAAGCTTTGTAAGGCCTGGGCCCCAGCTGGATCTGCAGTATCTATCCGTGTCTCTGTTAAAACACAGAGACCCTCCTTGAAAGAACCGCATCTCCAGTGCAGCAGCAAAGCTGGCTCGAGGCAAGCGCCGATAACCCAATAGTATGTTTTTTTGGAAATCTTTTAAAAATAGCTAATTCCTCGGCTCCCTTCACCTGGTAATTACAAATCAGAAGCTATCGTTCTCTTGAAGCTGCCACGATTAGTTCTCATGTCCTGACCTCTGTACAGTGAAAATATGTCATTATTTGAGGCAATCGAATCTGGCCTCTTCAACTAAGTGACCTACATAGAACAGATAAACTGCAGGCGAAAATTAGGTGTTACCCAGACAGAAAGTGTACAGTAAATGTCACTTACTCTTATTAGCATGTATCATCTCGAAGAGTTGCAGTAGTGGGCCTTGCACTTCGGAGTAAGGTAGAGAAAGAAAACTTGGTTCTGAGGTGGGGATGTGTGTAAGGAAAAAGCAGATGTACACGCAGGGACACCTTGCCACCTTCATCCATGGCCATCAATCTGAGCTGTAAGGTTTGAAGATAGGTTTTTAACCTTAAAAGAATGCAGCCTGACTTTAGGTGGTGGTAAGCAAGCAGAATTAATTGCTGTGTGAACAATTTCCTAAGCATTGTTAATTGTGTTTCCTGTGGTTAATTGTTTCTCCCATCCCCGGCCTCATACTAGGAACCTTTCCCTGTCAACAGCCCTTTCCCTCCTGCAGTGCTGGAAACGTAGCAAAGGCATCAGCCTGTGTCTGGTTGAAATGCCAGACAGACATGTGGTGGTTATTGCCTGGCTGAGAAATATGCAGGGGAAGGAAGTCCTTATTTTTTCACAAAGGAAGCATTTCTTAGATACGGACTTTGAAAGAAGGCAGGTGTGTGGAACTTGCCTTTCGCTCCACACAGTAAGAACAACTCACCAAGAGCCATCAGACATAGGGGGATATTGGCTTAGCTCAACTCACCGGGACGTGGGCAGTTGGCACCAACGGAGTGACAAGGACCACCAGAAGGAAGTTTGGTGTCTGGAGGTTGGAGGTTGTATGGGAGTAAAACGAGAGTTTTGTAGGCGTGCTTGTTTGCTTAGCAAAGAAGAGGCAGTGCTTCAGAACTCTGTGTCTCATCTTGGACTGTGGGGGAGGGTAGAGATAGGGCAGGTGAGAGGGAGAGAGACAGTGAATCACCGTAGTACTATTTCCGGAAAAGGACTCCATTCCGTCACTACCCCCAAGCTTTTTCCACCATAGGCTCAAAAGATGTTCACTTGTCAGGAAGAGGGCTGGAGCGGAAAAATCGTTTTCAAGTTTGAAACAGGGAGGTGGGCTTTACCGTGGGCCAGTACTACTGCAGATACTGGAGGCTACATTGGTATTTCAGCACAGGTATAGTCTCGTCTGCACCAGACCAGCAGACTGGCCCCGCCGGGGGAGCCTTGATTTGAAACAGATTTAGACTGTGAGCAGTTTGGGGGAAACTATTCTTTTCAATGCCCCTGGACCACCAGTCTATAAACAGCTCTGTCCGGAGCGCAGGAAAGGCTGGGAGGGATGGAGAGTGCCCTTTACAGTGATTCCAGAGGGGCACTTTCCCCTTTAGGGTGGCACCATTTGGAAGGTCCGGGCTTTGTTTTCCCCTCCCTCCTCCGCCTGCCACTGGGGATGCTCTCCCCCTGAGGCTGTTGTTTCCTTTCCACTGGAAGAGGAAACCCAACTACCCAGATCTACTTGCCTTCTGTATTTAGCTAATCCCTGAGGCCTGGGGCAAGCCAGTGTTGAACTGCAGCTTCCTTCAAAGGCAGTCGTTTGGAAAAGGCACCTGGCCCTCCCCCTTGACATCTGCATTGCTGAATTCTCTATTCATGTTTTCATTACTTTGTCTCTCCTGCAGCCATGCATCTGCTCGGACTCAATTGGCAACTCCAGCCGGCAGATGGACACACCTTTAACAATGGGATAAGGACCGGCTTACCAGGAAACGATGATGTGACAACAGCACCATCTGGAGGCAAAGGTGAGGTTACAGCCGCAGCTCGCCCTCTTGAGGCCACAGGAAAATTCAGAGCTCTCGCCACCTGGTTCAGGTTTTCTAATCCGAATCTTGTAAGGCATGCAAAAGGAAGGAAAGGGGGAGAAAAAAAAGCCCTGCATTTTCTAGGTAACCCCGTTCAAAGCTGTCTGCTGTTCCTGTCTGTGAGCTGTGTCTGGCTGGAGCCACTCGGAGCTGGCGCGGTGCCCGCTCAGAGCCATGTGCACCCCTACGCTATCTGCAGCGACCGGCAGGGTCTGGAGCTGCTTGAAAGCATCTCAAGGCCTGGGGAGCAGCAGGAGAAAGTCCTGCCTGATGGGGAAAGCTGAGAGCAGCAGGCGGCACGGGCCAGTAGACTAGAGCCCTCTCCCCAGGGGAGAGATGCAGCTTCTCCAGGGAGGAAGCACCACCTGGCAAGGCATGAAAGAGAAAGAGCCGGAGCTGTTCCGCTTCGGGGGAGAAGAGAAAGGAGTTTTGACAACTCGGGAACAAAGCTTCCCTTGGCAAAAACAGTGAAGGGGACAATAGAAATGTTTACTGAAGCAATCAGGCAACAGTACTTTTGCAGGAAAAAAAGAAAAAAATAGGTGCTAACAAGGTGCTAAGAAAGAGGAGAAAAAACAGAACCATGGGGAAGTGGGGACGTGGGGCAATTCAGAGACAACCAACGGCAGCCAATGGCACCATTAGGCAGGCTGGCATGCAGGGTAGGGGAGGATGCTTGACTCAGGATGGAAATCACAGACAGAAGAGATTGCACAGAAGGGTTCTCCAAACACAGAATTTTTCACTCTGCCTCTTAGCACACTAGGCAGTTCACCCGACATTTCTTAAAATACCCCACAGGGATATTTCAGCAATGGTAAGGGAAACATTTATTGGGCACCTATTGTGTGCCAGATTTAACGTTGTGTAACTTTAGTAACCCTAAAGGGAGAAAAATTATCTTGGAGAAACTGGAGCCCAGGATGTTTTAGAAACTTACCCCAAATCCAGCAAGTAGGCAGGTCCAAATCTGAACTCAGGTCTGTGACGTGTGCATCTTTAAGGGAGCTGTTGGGTTTTTCCTAGATCAGGCATTTTCCACAGAGGATATTCCAGAATCATCTTCCCATAGAGGTGTACATTAATCAGCCCTGAGGTGCTAATGTTGCTTAAATTAGCCTCTCCGGAGCTGTCCTAATGCTTTAAGTGTGACTTTGTCGTCTTTTGATCGAGGCTTTAAGCGTCGTTCTCCTCATCTATTCTAATCATAACACTAAATTACCTTTAAGTAAGCATGAAAAAGTTTTATCTGAGGATGAAATTATATGCTTTCCGTTATCAAGTGACTAAAACTAGACCTGAAAATGAAAAGTATATTTTACCTTAACTGACCCAAAAGCCAGGAGCCAGATTTGCTGGCCTCAGATTTGCAGTCTGCGCATCTCCAGGGCTTGACACCACCTGTAAATGTAACTTCAGTTGCCTTTACTGCAGTGGTTCTCGGCTGGGGTGTTTTTGCCTCCTAGGGGCACATCTGGCAAGGTCTGAAGACTTTTTTGATTGTCACATTTAGAAGAGGTGCAACCAGCATCTAGTAGGGAGAAGCTGAGATACAGTTAAATGGCCTACAATGCACAGGAGAGCCTCCTACGATTAGGAAGTATCCCATCCAAAATGTCCGTGGTGCTGCTCTGTGAGAAACACTGCTTTTGGGGGTCTCTGTTATGTTTGATCCACAAATGTCCTTTAATCTGCAAATCAACACTCCATTTTTTGAAAAGAGTGCAGAATACACATTTGAAATGTGAATATGCATCTTTTTTGCACAGGGATGTATTTTATGTCCATATACATACTGAGATTACATACACACACTTTTTAAACTAAAAAACAATTTTTTGGGGCCGCTCCTCGCAGCTTGTAGGATCTTAGCTCCCCGACCAGGGATTGAACCTGAGCCCTCGGCAGTGAGAGACCAGAGTCCTAACCACTGGACCGCCAGGGAATTCGCACAAACACTTTTTAAATAGCGTTCTTCACAAAAGGGAATCACTGATAGGCATTTACTTCCATAAGTGAAGGTCGGCCTCTCCTCCCATTTGTGATTAAGCTTCATTTCCAACCCCACCGGCAGGACAGAAGATTCCCGGAAAAGAACAGGTCCTAGCTAAGAGTATGATGTCTCTAAATGAACAAAGAAACATTTTCCATGGTGTCTTTGGAAGGGCCAGAACTTTTCCCCTCAGAGGCCACCTGCTTTTGAAAATACTGTGTGAGTTGTATAACATCACACATAGCAGAATATTTTCCAAATGAGTTCTGAGCCAGAAAAGAGGTTACCAAGTCATTGTGCAGTGAATTTTGTCAAGAGGACTTTTATGATAAAGTCTGAGCATTTGAAATTGCTTAAAGTTGAAGTAGAACTCAGAACGTCTTCTTTCTGAACACCAAAACAGTACTCTTTCCTGTGACCGAAGAGATCAGATCTCTCCTTAAGTTGTTGTGAAGTTTGGTTTTAAAAATGACTAGAAAGGTTAGTGTTTTCACACACCCGCCTCTTTTTTTTTTTTTAACATCTTTATTGGAGTATAATTGCTTTACAATGGTGTGTTATACCCGCCTAACTCTTTTTAAAGGCGGTGATCCTACGTTTGAATTTCTTTACCCAGTGACCTACCTCCTCTGCACAATCCAAATCTATACATTTAGATAACCTGGATCAATTCCAATCGACTACTTTTCCAGTGTTTCAAAGAGACAATCAAGATATATTGGCAATAAATTAATTAAATACCACCCTCTCCATTTTTTTGTGCTGTACGATAATCCCTCACTCCGATAATGTTTTAATCAAGATACACCACACATTGCCAGGGAGGTTAATCTTATTAAGCAATTACTAGGTAAGTATCCAGCAGAAGCAAATTAAAATGTAAGCAAAACACAGGCATGTGAGTCCCATCTAAGATGGCACATCGATAGAGATTTCATTACCTGGTCTTTAGGAGTGTTTACACTGCTCAGATTTGGAAAGGAGTCTAATAGACAGGGCAGCCTACACACTCTGATATGTTGGTAGAAACAAAGCACTTGATTAATTGGTTGGGAGAATATATGTTCTTTGGGCTTTGTCTTCCCTTTTCCATTTGTTGTTGTTCACGGTTTATTTTTTCTCCATTCTGTCTTTCAATTAAAACTTAACGTGGTTGATTTGGTCGTTGGATTTCACATCAAGGAAGGGGAGCCCACAGACTGCCAGAATCACTCACCATCTCAAGTGTATTTCTATGTTAAAAGGAACGAACTCATACGTCTTCATTACAAGAGCACGGAACACTTTTTCTATAGATCTGGGAATAGATAAGCCTTGAGAACGAAGATTCAGTACAGTGTTCTGACCTGGTCAGATAGCATAAGGGAATCCAGTTTGATTGGCTAGGTCCAGAGGCAAAATATACAAGAACTTTTAAAGGGCACGTCGTATGTAGCCAATTTGTGCACTGATCTTAAGAAAGAATAAACTCCCAAGTAGAATTTCATGGGTCACTCTCAAAACCTACACTCATTTTACATTCAAGGTGTCCTCTATATCTGGGGTCAGCAAACTGCATCTCATGGACCA
The DNA here is from genome assembly GCF_059928025.1 of Delphinapterus leucas. Taxonomy (NCBI): domain Eukaryota; kingdom Metazoa; phylum Chordata; class Mammalia; order Artiodactyla; family Monodontidae; genus Delphinapterus; species Delphinapterus leucas. The sequence continues at coordinate 142,971,845 of NC_143131.1, forward strand.
AATCTGGCCAGCCACCTGTTTTTGCAAATAAAGATTTATTGGAACACAGCCACGTTCATTCATTGTCCCTGGCTGCTTTTGCACTCTGGCAATGGAATTGAGCAGGTGCAACTGAGCCTAGATGGCCCCCAAAGGCTGAAATATTTACTGTCTGGCCCTTTACGGAAAAAGTTGGCTGACTAGTCTTGATCGTGTACAAACCCATTTCTACTTTCCTTGGACTTGTCTGTAACTACAAGTTGTAGGACACTAGGGAGAAAGACAAAACTCCAATATATCAGTTTTTCCTTCTTGACATAAAGTTGGGTATAATATATTCTCAGATAACTTCGCATTGACAGATGATCTATACTACAGGGCTCTGGGGTTGGTCTGACTAGATGCAAACACCAGCTCCATCACTAAGGAACTGTGTGGATGTAAACAGGTCATTTGCCCTCCCTCGGCCTCTGATCCATCACCTGTAAAATGGTACCCCCTCATAAGCTTGCTGTCCCCCATAATGAGATGTCACTTATAGAATATGGTGTGTGATATCAGATACTTAATAAGAGATCCGTGAATATTTGTTGTTTTTCCTGACATCATCATAACGTCTCTCGGTCGGTCCATTTAACAAGCCTCCACAGGCTGCCACTTCTTATGAGGTGCTGTATTTTCCAAAGGCGAAGGCTGCCTTCAGAATGTGAAGGTAGACAATCCTACCACTTCATCTTTTTCCTTTACCCTCTAAGAATGGGGACAAACCCTGATGAAGACTTCGTCTCAACCATGTACTTGATGAGGTCAGTAGGAAGCAGGACTTCCCGTTCCAAAGGGCCAATGTGCAAAAATGAGCTGGCCAGCTCCTTGCAGCATTATTTGTCTCACTGCAGCTTGAGTTCCATCACTGCCGGCATGTCTGTTTTAAGCCCCACCATTCTCGGTTTATAACTCAGCTGTAAACATTTATTTGTGCCTGGAGCACATTTCTTTCCTACCCTTTGAAAAAAAAATCAGAATTTCCAGATGGTATGCAAGTTGGAAAAAAATGGCAAAGACTGTTATTCTGTTTAGAAACATGTTTTTCTACACTTGCCCTTTCAGCAAAAACTTCATAATGATTTTTACTAGTTGGCTTAATGTATGGTACTAGGAGCCAGATTAGCAGGGAGGTTGGTAATTCTTCCTCTGGCTCTCATCAGCCTCTCAATGAACACAACCCAGGGTTCCAAAATGATCACTTCCCTACATGGGGCTTTTTCAAAGTCGTTGAAGTTCCCAGAAGGACAAGGGGTCATTATGATCGAGCCAGCCATTGAGATACTGCACATCTACTGGCAGGTACACCAACAACCTACATACCAATGCAACAACTCCCCTCATTTTGGAGGCCGTGCCATTCTACCGTTGTTACAGATGGGTACCACTTAGTGCATCACACTGATGGATTTCAACTTCTGATTGCCCTCCACAAGCCATTCCCAGTTGCATACTTTCTGTTATACATGGCATCATCGTGGCTTGACATAGGTATTAATAATGAGATCCAGTTTCCCTTCCTGCCACATTCGCCCTTACTTTCATTGGCATGCTTCCCTTTCAGAGAGACCTGCACACCCAGAGCTTGGTCTCTGCTATCTGCTTGGATACGCCTCTCTTTGTCTCTCTTGTATTTAGCCCAGGGTCTGAAATGCAGTCAGCCTAGTGGTTACGTACGTGGGTTTCTGAAACGGTCAGACAGAGCTTTTGATCCCAGCTCTGCCACTTAAGACCTGTGTGATCCGAAGCGAGTCACTTTACTCCTGTGGTCCTCTTGTCTGAAAAACAGGAAAAAAAATCATAAAGGAATCAGGAGACTACATGGCAAGTTGTAACCACTCAATAAATTTTTTAGCTGCTATAAATAATACTAATAAACTGAACTACTTATTAATACAGAAGCATGTTCACCTGAACAGTCAGATGTATAAATACCTATTAACACCCTGAGTGGCAGAGATTTGGCCATTTTTGTCTAAGATGACAAATTGAGGTTTCAAAAGAAAGGCCATGTGTAGTTCTGAGTGCTGAAGGATTTTATAAAAATCATTATTGCTGTGCGATGCTGTGCATACTGTAACAGCCGCAGTGGACGCTCAGGATGGAAGTCTATTCCTGAAGAACAGACAGGCAACAGCCGGGTGAAGGCTCCTGGGCTGCTGCTGACTCAGACGAGCTAGTGAATCTCATGTCCTTAGGAGAATCTTTTCGCCTATCTTCTGGTTAAACAGAATTCACAGATGGTTGTCCTGATTCCCAGATAAATGGAAACGAGGTGTAATGACTGAAGCAATATTCTGAATTCAACTTTATTTGCAATAGATAAAAACATGTGAGGCAGAAGAATCTGCAAGGCAGATTTATGCTAAGGTGCCTCCAGAGTTCAGTTTAAGTTTAGGAAGTATTAACATGAGGCTTCATTTCCGTGCTATGACCGTGAGTCCGTTCCCTTTATCACTTGTTTGGGGAATAGTCTTGCTGTTTCCATAAATGAATTATGGCGACATTTTCTGAAATGATTAGCTTCTAATGTGGCTATGGAAGGCTGTTGTTTTGCTCCACATCAGTCTTGTTTAACTGGTTGGAAGTTTAGGTACGTGTGTCTGAAATAGGCAATCGCTTCACATTTCCATGAGCAATCTTCCGTGGAGTTATAGACGTGGGCTATCCTGTGAAATTGGTCATTAGAGTGTTGCTTCTAAAACGCCAGAAATCTCATCTTTAGGCTGGAGATGAACCCGCAAGAACCAGTGTGTCTTAAGCATCTTCTTCTTAGGGCAAAATGATCACCATCTCCACTTTTCACTGCGCAGCTCGTAGATAGAAAGAAAAGTTGGACATGGAAGCCACGGCTCTGGGAGATGGAGGCTGGACTCCATTCCTGTTTGCCAGGACACTACGCCTGGTCATTGCCTAGAACCCAAGGGTGGCGGCCGGACTCACACAGAATGACTACAGAACGGTGTTAAATTCCTCTGTTCTTGATACTGTCGATGCAGAGACTTCAGGCTGCCTAGATAATGGATAATGGGAACATGACAGACACCCCAACTTTGATGTTGACCAGAGATTACCTAGCACTACAGTCGATGCTTGATAAATAGTCGTTGCATGAAAATATGAGTGAATGACCCACCCAGCCTTGCTTGGCACATTCATGGATCATTGTGAAATAAACACATGGCTGCCTTTCAGTTGCCCACCTGAGAAGCAGCTAGAGCCCACATTAACAGCTGCAGTTTGGGTGTTAAACTGGCCTTTGCTTTCTCTGGACGTAGCACTTTAATTCATGCAGTAGGTACCCCCGCAGGTCTGCAGATGTATTGACCACTCATTGTGTATTGATTTCAGCTGCTCTGCAAGATGTCTGTTTCATTACAGCCCACTCCAGCCCTGGGCCCTCTTGTAGTTAATAGTGCACTAGGCAGCTGATACCATAAACTATCAATAAATCATCACATATTTATCCTCCAAATCTGGGATAGTTACAGGTGTTTTGCAGGCAGCACAACAGCTGGATAGAAAGATGTAAAAGTGCCTAAAATTCGCGTCCTGTGTTACTCTGGTTAATCCTCAGAAGCAACCCCATTATACAGAGGAGTAGACAAACTCAGAGAGCGGGAGGGATCAGCCCGAAGGCACACGGCTAGTAGTTGTCAGAGCTGGGATTCAAACCCAGGGCTGACCAGCTCCACATGCAACATTGCCTCCTGAGAACTCAGAACTTCTCAATATGACGACACCCATCTTGGAGGTAAAGGTAGAAACCATAATTACTTTGTTTCCTTGTTGAGTGACTCTCGATGGCATCCTTTTAGGGGTTAACCATGTTTGTCCTAGAAGAGCTGGCATGGCTCCGGGAGCCCAGGTTCTGAGCCTTGTTTGTGGGACCAGGAGCCTGGTCCGGGCTGCTGGCCTCTTTGACCTTGGAGGGCGGCACAGACCTCCTGGACATCAGCCCAGGGATTTGACCTCCAAGGACAGAGTCATGGAGATGGTTCCCCAAGCTGGCTGTAGCAATTTACAAAAGCCACCTTTCCTTTTAATCTCTTGGGAGGCAGTATTGGCCTAACTTTTCCTTTTATTATTTTTAAAGTTACAGAAGTTATGCGTACTCATTTTGAAGGTTCTTTTTTATTTCATTTATTTATTTTATTTATTTATATTTTTGGCTGCATTGTGTCTTTGTTGCTGTGTGCAGGCTTTCTCTAGTTGTGGCGAGTGGGGGCTACTCTTGGTTGTGGTGCGTGGGCTTCTCATTGCAGTGGCTTCTCTTATCGCGGAGCACAGGCTCTAGGTGCGCGGGCTTCCGTAGTTGTGGCTCGCGGGCTCTAGAGCACAGGCTCAGTAGTTGTGGCGCACGGGCTTAGTTGCTGTGCGGCATGTGGGATCTTCCCGGACCAGGGCTTGAACCTGTGTCCCCTGCATTGGCAGGCGGATTCTTAACCACTGCGCCACCAAGGAAGCCCTTGAAGGTTCTTTTTTAAGTATGTAGAAAAAGTCTTTTTTCCTTTGGCTGTAAAGGCTATTAGTGTAACAATTGGCGAATTTGAATAAGATCTATAAATTAGATATATTTGGTTGTATCAATGTTAATTTTCTGTTTGTGATAACTGTACTGTGGCTCTGAAAAAGAATGGCCTTGTTTTTAGGAGAAACACTTGGAAATATTTTGAGGTAAGGGAGCCACCTGTTTATAACTTAATGTTTCCGAAAAAATATATATTTATATACAGAGAGAGAACACAAATGTATGTAACATTTATGGAGTCTGGGTGAAGGATATGCAGGAATCTTTGTACCATTGTTTGAAATTTTTCCATAAATCTGAAATTATTTCAAAATGAAGATTTTATATATATTAAAGGTATTTATATGCAGATATATATACACACACATATATATATGGAAAAAGTGAAAACTCTTTGCAAAAGAATAATTCAGTTGCATATGTGGAAAGTTTAGTTTGAAAGCAATCACTGGTTTGTTAAAAGGGGTGTTACCCTCACTTTCTGATAACCCCTCCCCCCACGGACACCACATAGGCGTCTTTGTAGTACAGACCCAGAGATGACCCTCCTGACTTGCTCTGTAGACCACAGTAGGCTACGGTGGAATGCCCCTTAAGGTATCCTTGGGTCCAAACCACTCTTATGGAGATAAGGACAGTGAGACCTGGAGAGCTGAACTGCCTAAAACTAGCCAGCTGCTTAGTAACAAGGATGGGATTTCAACAGAATAGTTCATTTACATCCCTTTTCCTTCCACAAATGGTTCAGCATCATAAAGCATCAGGATTAGGACCCTTACCTTTTGGTTGTTAATCCAATGACCTATACACTAGACTCCAGCTGCCTTGGCTCGTTTTTTTTGTTTATAAGACTTTATACAAAAGATAAATTAAGAGTTGACTCATGATTTTTCAGAAGGATTCATAAGGAAGTTTTCTTTAGGTAGTAAATTTCCCCATGGAGCTTTCAAAAGAGAATTTAATTTTTTTTTTTTTTAAAGCCAGTTTCCGTGCAACTTTTCAAAGTAAATCTTTCTTAAGGCTCTCATTTCACCCAGTAGTCACAGGGGTTTTGTTAAAGTACCCCATCAGATGGTCAGATAAAACTTGATTCAGTTCAATAAGAATTTATAGATGGGTTGCCAGGTGCAAACCACGGAGAACCCAGAGATGCATTTGTAGCCCTGCCTGACCTCAGGGAGCATAGCGTCTAATAAGAGACACTTAGAAAGGCAAGTAAAATCAACATAGTACCCAACAGCAGTGCTGCAGTAGAGTTAAGTGTAAATGCTATGAAAACGCAGAGAAAGAACCTATTTATCTGGCAGGAGGCAGGGTATAAAGGATTAAAGAGCTTCAGTGTGAAGGTATAGCTGACTGGATCTTAATTTCAGTGTTACTGGGGTGGGATAGGGAGGGTGGGAGGGAGGGAGACTCAGGAGGGAAGAGATATGGGAACATACGCATATGTATAGCTGATTCACTTTGTTATAAAGCAGAAGCTAACAATTACACTCCAATAAAGATGTAAAAAATAAATAAATAAACCAGATGCCTGTTATACTGTAAAAAAAAAAAACATTTTCAGTGTTACTAAATAAAGTAGGATTTTCATAAACTAAGCTAATCAATAAAATAACCAAACAGGCTTCTAGAAAGTCCCACCAAAAATCAGTAATGGAAACAGAGCCTGACTCCCAATTTTAAGCTTGTTCCCATAGTTAAGTCTATTCCAGAAGAGTTAGACTCTCCCCTCTCTCTTGATAGATACATACATACATATATATACACATATATGCACATATACATGTATGTAAATATATACATGCATATCACATATACACACAATGTCTTTTTGAAAATCCTTTACTCTGAAGAGAAAGCCATGGAATATTACTCAGCCATAAAAAGAAGCGAAATTGAGTTATTCGTAGTGAGGTGGATGCACCTAGAGACTGTCATACAGGGTGAAGTAGGTCAGAAAGAGAAAACCAAATACCATATGCTAACACATATATATGGAATCTAGAAAAAAAATGGTTCTGAAGAACCTAGGGGCAGGACAGGAATAAAGATGCAGATGTAGAGAATGGACTTGAGGACACAGGGAGTGGGAAGGGTAAGCTGGGAAGAAGTGAGAGAGTGGCATGGACATATATACACTACCAAATGTAAAACAGATAGCTAGTGGGAAGCAGCCTCATAGCACAGGGAGATCAGCTCGGTGCTTTGTGACCACCTAGAGGGGTGGGATAGGGAGGGTGGGAGGGAGACGCAAGAGGGAGGGGATGTGAGGATATATGTATACATATAGCTGACTCACTTTGTTATACAGCAGAAACTAACACACCATTGTAAAGCAATTATACTCCAATGAAGATGGTAAAAAAAAAAAAAAGCCAGACATTTTCCCTTATCGTTTTTCATTCTTTTATTTAATTCAGGGTAACTAGCATATATTTTGCTATTATTATATGCTAGGAACCTTCTTTGTGTACTTCCATTTGTTACTCTCAGCCTATGAAATAGTTACTATTATTGTTCCCATTTTAACAAAAAGAGAATGAAGACCCAGAGAGGTTAAGCAAATTGCTGGTGGTCACACAGCGAGGAAGAACCAGAGCCAGGATTGGAACCCAGTTGTCTGGCTACAAAACCTATACTTCAGCACCCAGGTGCACTGCCTTCTTTGGTGGATGGAACATGAGGGGCGGGGCATCTGAAACCCTGGTGGGGGAGTGTGACTACTGAGAAGTCAGCCTGTACTCATTGGCGGGAGCAGCTAATTTACTGACTTCAGTGTCCTGAAGCTGGGGTCTACTGAAAGAAGGGGGACCCCACTACTATAAGAACCAAACCCAGACTTCCCTGGTGGTGGCAGTGGTTAAGAATCCGCCTGCCAATGCAGGGGACACGGGTTTGAGCCCTGGTCCGGGAAGATCCCACATGCCGCGGAGCAACTAAGCCCGTGTGCCACAACTACTGAGTCTGCACTCTAGAGCCCGCGAGGCACAACTACCGAGCCCGCGAGCCACAACTACTGAAGCCCGTGTGCCTAGAGCCCGTGCTCCGCAACAAGAGAAGCCACTGCAATAAGAAGCCCGCACACCGCAACGAAGAGTAGCCCCCACTCGCCACAACTAGAGAAAGCCCGCGCGCAGCTAAAAATAAATAAATTTATTTAAAAAAAAACAAAACAAAACAGAACCAACCCCCTTAGGCTCCTTGTCGGAATTTCTCCAGCGCAGCCGCTCCCTGGAAGCCTCTTCGCCACCTCTGGCGTCCTCATTTGGTTTGACATTATCAAAATCCGTTTAAGTTTCAACAGCAGATTAGTGGGCTCGGGGGTGCCGATTCCCTGCTACTTTTTCATAGCCTGTCATTAACCCAGCAACCCCTGAAAGCCCAACAGACATGAAAGAAAGCTCATTTTATTAAGTTTAAAGATGAGTGATTTCTTTAGCATTCTTTTTTATTTTTAGTGCATTTCTTTAACTTGTTGCTACACTGTGATTGCTGGGGTTACATCTGGTCTCTATCAGAGACTCCTAAACTGTTTTTCCCCAGGGTTGGTTTTTTTTTTTCCTACAGCTCTTCCTTACTGCATCCTTTTTATTGTATCCTTTCCTCCAAAGGCCTTAATCTGGTGAGGAGAGGAGCCCGTCCAAAGCAGCATTTTTAAGTACAAATTCGTTTTTAATTTATAATAATCAGAGCTTCTGATCAACTGGTGATAACAAGTGGTTCCCCCTAGATATGTCATTATGTCAGCAAAATAAGCAATATGCTTTTGAGGCTTAGAGCCTTACCGATAATAATAATCATGATAGCTAATTTTTATTTAGTGCTTACTTTGTGCCAAAAATTAGTCGAAGAGCTTTGCATGGGTTCACTCATTAAATCCTCCTAACAGTGCTATGAAATAAATAATAGTAGTGTCCCAATTATACAAGGGACAGAGGCACAGAGAATGGATGCACTTTACCAAGTATCAAAGCTGGGGTTTGAACCAAGGCAGTCTCAGCCCAGTCTCTGCTCTTACACGCTATGCAGTATTCCTCCCCTACAGGAAAGTACTTCATATCTGATAGGCAACATAAAAATGTTTGAGGAGCAAACCATCTAAAGAGCTGACCCACGAAGGATTACTAGTTTCTTTTCTTCCTAACAATGTTTTGTGATGGAAGCTTCCAAACTTCCTGTAGGAGCCTGTTCCCTATCCTAGAGGTTGAGGGTTTCTTCTTAAGGTCCAAAGCAGCGTGTCTTCTACTTTATTTTAAGCCCCTGTTTACTTCGTATTTGATCCACTATTGAACTAAATATGGGGAAAAAAATAACTTTACACCCTCAAGTCATTCTGTGGTTTTTCTTGTATAATTTAGATATGGAAAACCTTTAGGGATCCAAGAATATCACCCCTCCATTTTCTGGAATGAGAAACCGGCACCAAGCATTTATGAGTATCGTCTTGATGCAGTGGCCAGGTGGTCACAGAGCCAGGTCAGCTAAGTCAGAATGCCTCACTCACCTTTCATGCCAGTCTTCTGCAACCTTATGATCTCTCTTGACCATCCAAACCTTTTGCAATGGATTGTGGCCAAATACAGATGAATATATTCCAAAGAGTTCGTCCATTACAGAATGCAGGAGGGAGCTGGCTTCCCATCCTTTGCCCATGAGACTGAAGAAGTTTTAGATCCACAAGGCCGCCAAAGCGATCAATCAAAAAATGAAAAGACCCTCAAAACCAAAATGTCTTCAGTTCTTTCTGTATTTTGGTTTCAACTGGTTTAGAAGGTCTCAAGACGATAGGAGATTGTGGATTTATATTTCCTTTCAAGTTCAGAATCCATTTGAAGGAACCACAAGTGGCCTATGTAAAACTAGCTTCCATCAAGGTTTTGTTCCCATTTTAGAGAGGATGATGTTGAGGCCCTGAGAGATCAGTTAACTTTTCTTGGGCAACTTCTAGTAGCTCCCAGCTTTCTCTTAATTCTGTGTTCATAAAGGAAACCACCCTCCGAAGTGTAGGAGACCCTGGCTAGTTCGTTGTTATTAAGAAACCCTCTTTTAAAATAGGAATTTCTGGAACTCCTGTTATTAAAGTTCTGAAGGTTGCTGAGTATGGGCAACCAGTGGTTCCTATATAAGTGATTTCAAATAACGCAACAGAGATGCCCCAGTGTCACCGTGAGAGGGGTGTGGTTTCCACACGGTTCCTAAGTCCCTCCTCTTAAGCGGGGAAGGGGTGACACCCAATGTTGGGTCAGCCTTAGAGCAAGTCAGCATTTTCTGTTGAGTTATTTTATTTATTTTGGACTGATGTTTGTTCACTGCTGGCTCTTTTTTATTAATTTATGAGAATGTCAGAGTATATTGGACTTGTTTGTGGCAGGAAAGAATAATTAACAGCTGCAAGAATTAAATCTGGTGTCAAATTAATATCACTCTCCCCTTCCCTACTGATCATTTTACATCCCTGTCACATTTGGAGTTTACATGTACTTATCAGACTCCAGCTCTTATGATAGTTGATCAGTAAAGAGTAATCTCAGAAGTTTAGCAAGCACTGTGCCAATATTTCAGATGCCCTGGGGTATGAGTTTCTAGGATTATTATTTAAAACCTAGATATTTTAAGTTGTGACCTAAAGAGAAATTTGCCATGGGTTTCACCATCATATATTTTTTAAATACTGGCATATAATCAAACAGAAATGTAGAGCCAACTAATGTGTACACATGTCATGGACTTGGTGTCAATTCCTATTTTCCAGTGCCCTGGTTCTTAAAGAACAGCAGCATAGACAGTGGCGAAGCGGAAGTTGGTCGGCGGGTGACCCAAGAAGTCCCACCTGGCGTGTTTTGGAGATCACAGATTCACATCAGTCAACCCCAGTTCTTAAAGTTCAATATCTCCCTCGGGAAGGATGCTCTCTTCGGTGTTTACATAAGAAGAGGACTTCCACCGTCTCATGCCCAGGTAGGAACATGCTTGATATAGCCATGAGTTTAAAAAAAAAAAAAAAAAAAAAATACCACTTCACACCCACTAGGATGGTTATAACTAAAGGATGGACAATAACAGTTGGAACCCTCCTGTATGCTTTGTGGGAATGTAAAACGGAGGGCCACTGTGGAAAAGAATTCAATAGTTCTTCCAAAAGTTAAACAAAGAATTACAGTATGATCCAGCAGCTCCACTAATAGGTGTATTCCTACAGAGAATTGAAAACTTTATTTCTCATTTAACAATATGCACAAATGTTCATAGCAGTGTTTATTCACAATAGCCCCAAAGTGGAAACAACCCAAATGTCCATCAACTAATGAATGGAGAAACAAAATGTGATCTATCCCTACCATGGGATAGTATTCAAACATAAAAGGGAATGAAATATTTTTTTTTAAAAAAAGGGAATGAAATATTGTTACCTGCTACAACATGGATGACTCTTGAAAATGTTATGCTAAATGAAAGAAGCCAGATACAGAAGGCTACATATCGTTTGATTCCATTTGTATTGTCTGGAATAGGCAAATCCTTAGAGACAAAAAGGAGATTAGTGATTGCCAGGGGAGAGGGAGGAAAGAATCGGGACTGACTGCTAATACCTTTGGGGTTTCTTTTCGGGGTGATGTAAATGCTCTGAAATTAGATAGCGGTGATGGTTGCACAACAGAGTGAATATACTAAAAACTGCCACACTGTAAAGTGGTGACATTTATGGTATGGGAACGATTTCTCAGAAAAAGAAAACGGTTACCTCCCCACCTGATGACGTCACCTTTGCCAGACCTTTGCTCATCCTTGGGTACTTTTTGTTCAAGGGGTCTAGTTATTTGTTAAAACATCACTAGGAGACATCCCACTGTGTTTGAAAAGAGTGACGTAACGTTAACCAAAATTCAGCAACCATTTCCCTGTGGCTTCCCTGTGCTTCCCCGTACTAAGTGCCTTGGGGAGTGCTTGACACTGCATAAGTGAGATTATTCCCAGCGTTTGGAATGACAAGATTAGATTAGAATATGGATTTCATTGTTTTTCTTCTCATCCCTCCTTTCATTTTTCCTGGTAGAGATTTTCTTATACATCCCACTTGGGATAAATTCACCCTCATCTAGTTTGGTCTTCTTTTCCAATAAGAATTGTATATCCTAAGGAAAACCAAGCAGTGTTTTCCCGCCTCACTTGCTTTCAAATCCAGCGAGTATATAAAGAAGTACATTAGGAAAATACACCAGTGGAGGGAAAAACACCCTTAACCACCCATTATATCCAGTCAAAGCTGACCTTTTTAAACATGTGTTGGGAAGGTATTCATCCAGAAAATTCAACTGGAAGAATTTAAAGCTTTAAACCCATTGGCAAATGCAGAGCAGTCAGGCCACCATTTCTTTGTCCTTAGCTCACAGCAGACATTGCTAATCGATGACTGCACTTTTTCCTCACTAAACTCGGTGCACAGATACCTCCAAGAGAACCCTAAAGGCAGCCACCACCAATTGACTGGTGTTGGCTCTCAAGATGAAATTTATTTGCGGTCCCATCTTTACAGCCTGAAACGATCGATATAAGGGACTAAAAGGACTACTTCTTTTTTGAGCAGGGAGAGCTGTGTAGGCTTATATTAACATACACAGCCCATGCTATAGGGATCAATGTGTAAAGTGGTAATCAATAAGTCCTCCATCCATCCATCCAGAAAAATATTTATTGGTCTAAGCACTGATTATCTAGAGATGAGTTAACATAGCCCATGACCAAGCAGAACTCCTGTTACAAAAATCACGTCTGTCCTTTAAAGAGATTCTCATCAAGAGAAAGAGAAGGATTCAGCTAAGAGGAGTCCCTGAGGCATTTCTGTAACTTCTGGCCAGGTGCAGGGTGCTGGTCTGGGAAGTTATGCAAATTGTTAGGGGGCCTCCCTGACCTTCAGGCTCCACTCTTTCTACTGTAGCATAATGAAAGATTGACGGCAGTGAAATCTACTTGTTGGCATTATTTGAGTAAGTAGGAACATGCCTCTGGGCACAGCTGAGCATAACTTCCCTATCAGCCCCTTGGATGCCAGGAGCTTTGCGGCGGGGGGTGGGGGGGGTGGGGAACCTCTCCCTTTTGACATTGTTCCGAAGCGCTGCGATCCCCCTTCGCTTGCATGCTCTGAGCAGAATCATGGAAGGGCCAGCGATCATGGCAAGTCAAGTAGGTAACCCTCTGAAACTGAGTGATAGTGGACAGCAGGCAGAAGCGTACTCTTCCCAGGTTCCCTGCTGTTCTGACTTTCAGGACTCAAACCCTCAATGACAGTGTCTCTCCTCCTTTTGTGGCTACACCACGCTGTCCATCTCCTGCTAAGCCGGTGATTGTTCTAGTGATCGGCCTCTCAAAATAGCTCCACTCCGGGGACAGTAGGTGTGCACAGAGGGTTGCCGTCCAGCTCCCAGTTTGGGAGTTTAGCGTGCGTCGGAGGGTCCGGTAAGCAAGACAAGGTGCAGATGCCTAGAATGCACAAGACAGGTACAATACAGGGGCGCTTCTTAAAAAAAGCAAGAGAGGAGAAGACGACTCCCCACGCATTCTCGTGATCATTCGCTATCATGACGTGCATTCATGTCCATTTGATGAGCTACGTTTCCCGCAGGAGATGGAGCTTAGCCCCTCGCAGTGATAGGTGACTAACTCACGTCTCAAACCATTATAGAATTTTTCATTTCTATTGGCATATCCTATCAAGGAACATAAGTTCTATGGGGATTGGCAGGCTAGCCAAGGTGACTCATTTGAGCTGAAAAGAGAGAAAGAGGAAGAAGTGGGGAGGGGGAGGAATATGAAATTCTCTTGGCTGCATTGCATGAATGGCTATGCTTAAATTTTATTGAGTATCATGCTCTGACCAAGTGCCTACAAGATTTGGTATCCTTGTCCAAGGATATTAAATACAGGGGAGAATCCTTTCTTACCTGTTTAAATTTCCCAAAGAATCAGAGTCTGTCCCAGTTGACTTTTTGAACGTGGCTTTCTACAGTGATACAGTACAGAGGTAGCATGGCATAGGGGAGAAGGTCCTGGAATTAGAAAACTGAGGATGGAGTCCCTGCTACGTGCTAACCAGGTGTCCTCGGACATGCGCCTTAACCTCTCTTAGCCTCAGTTTCCCTGTCTACCTGTGTTCCCTGCCTCACAGTGTTGCTATAATTACACTACCCCTACCACAACAAAGGGAGGATGGGAAAACACTCTGCAAACAGAAGCACAATATAAAGATATGGTACACTAGTGTTTCATTGTACTTAGAGGTCCTGCGTGGCCCTAGTCAATACTGTCTATCGATAAGCAATGATGTAAATATAGGTTTTTAAAATAAAATTAATTTTCTCATTTTTTTTCTTCTTATCAAAGGACAAATTGTTTTCATTACAGAAAAATTTTAAAAGCACGGAAAAACAAAAGGAAGTAAAAACGCCTGTAATTAGAAGCAGTCCCCTTTTGCTGAATAGTTATGTAGTGTTTTTGCTATAGTAAAAGGTTATCAGTGGCACGGGCTTCCCTGGTGGCGCAGTGGTTGAGAGTCCGCCTGCCGATGCGGGGGACACGGGTTCGTGCCCTGGTCCGGGAAGATCCCACGTGCCGCGGAGCGGCTGGGCCCGTGAGCCGTGGCCGCTGAGCCTGCGCGTCCGGAGCCTGTGCTCCGCAAGGGGAGAGGCCACAGCAGTGAGAGGCCCGCGTACCGCAAAAAAAAAAAAAAAAAAAAAAAAAAAGGATATCAGTGGCAGTATAAAAAAAAACTCAGCATCTAAGTGGCTTAAAGCAACAGAGGCTATTTCTTGTTTATATCAGTGGTTCTCAACACAGGGCAATTCTTCCCCACCCCAGAGGCATTCTTCAGTGTCCGGAAATATTTTGGGTTGTCACCCTGGGGAGAGGTTGCTCCTGGCAGGCAGTGGCAGGTGGGATGCTGCTAAACACGCACAGGAGAACTCTCCACAACAAGGAGTTATCCAACCCCAAATGGCAAACATGTTGAGGTTGGGAACATCCTACTTCACGTGTTCACTTTGGGTGATATTGGGCTTTGCTCTATGTCAGTCTCATTCAAGGGCATGGACCTGTGGAATTTCCACTGTCAGGAACATAACTAGTACCCCATCGCAAAGGAAGGAGAAGATGGTGAGTTATGCACCAATCCCAAAAGACTGCTGCTTGGAAATGTCACATATCATTTAAGCCCTTCTCATATGGACCAAAGCAAGTCAGATCCTAACTTCCATGGAGCTGGAATTACAGTCCTCTGAGGTTCCTGGGTAGAGGGGCACCAGATATCCCAACGAAAGGCCCTTATGCCTTAACGATAAAATGTTGGGAGACCTGTCCTCATGGCTAGTCTTTGTGTACACCCTTAGTTCTTTTCCTGAAAGTAACCCTTAAGGATTTTATACTAATTGCCAAATTTTCCTTCTGAAAGTTTATACCAATTACCCTCCCTACTCTCCTGCCCACCAGCGGCAGTAGGTGCCCATATTATTTACTTGAACTCTTGCATAAACTGGATATCATTGTTTAATCCTTGTCTGTTAGAAAGGTAGCTATCCCATTCTCTTTTTTTTTTTTTTTTGCGGTACGCGGGCCTCTCGCTGCTGTGGCCTCTCCCGTTGCGCAGCACAGGCTCCGGACGCGCAGGCTCAGCGGCCACGGCTCATGGGCCCAGCCACTCCGCGGCACGTGGGATCTTCCCGGACCGGGACACGAACCCGTGTCCCCTGCATCGGCAGGCGGACTCTCAACCACTGCACCACCAGGGAAGCCCCCATTGTCTTTTAAATGCAGCATTTTGGTGCCCTGCATTCCATTTTTTTAAGACCTAGACAAAAAAGAAAAACAAAAGTTGATCTAAGCCATTTAAGCCATTGTCAACCTACCAACTCAGATTCTCATGGGGCTGGTGTATGTGAGGTAGCCTAGTCCATCTTGCCGAGTATTTGAAATCCTACAAACTGTGTCAGGTTTGCTTGAGCCCAGTTCTAGAGGGGAAACAGGTGAGACTTAAAGGTCGTCATCGTCATCATCATCTGACCTGGATGCACTGCTAGGGATCAAAGGGAATCTCAGAAGCTGTTGATGCAAGTGAGCATCTTGGTGGGTAAGGCAGGGAGCAGGTTTACTTGACAGTTCATCACTGATTGTTACTGATATGTCAAGCCAAGTAAAATCCTGCGTGAGAACAAGTCAATAATCGGCAAATTAGGTACATGATTAACCGAACCAACAAGATGCAGTTAACGCTGGGGAGGTCTGCTGGGACTTCACCTTCTCCCCAGTCCTGTTTAGGGAGTATTAAAAACGCCTATTTCATCACTCAGACTGATGGAGCCATGAGAGCCCAGTCACTTCCAGAGGCCACTTGAACGTGTGGGGGGGGGGGGGGGTGGGCTTACAGCTCCAGCTGTAAGGGTTGATTAGAGGCAGGTAGTAGGGATTGAATGACGCTAAGATAGAAGCAGACACTGTCAACCCCAGTGCTTTACTCTGAGGTGTGTCTGTGGGATGGGAAACAAAACTATCCACACATTCATTGAACGATAGAAGGGAACGATTTAAGAGACCACAAATTGCCCCGTGATCATACCAAAGAAATGCAAATATGGCAGATCGAGCCTGTGCAGACCAAGATCAAATGAGCCGAGCAAACATTCCTGTTGTCCTCTTCAGCAGAATTCCCCTAAATGACATTTTTTCAAAGCAGATTTATAAATAGCGACGAGTGGGGTTAGCTGTTCGCCAGCTCGGTTTATCCCTTTCCAATTCAGAGCCTTGTTTGAAAATGAATTCCGTCTTTCCTTGTCCCCTTCTCTCTTGCCCAAGCAAGTCAACTGCACACAGTTTCCATTAGAGGTGGAAGTAACTGGATCCCTGGGTCGGTGGGACGCCCACGTGTTCTGAGCAGCCCGCTTCTGTCACTGTGCCCCTGTCCAGTGCCCATGATGCAGGCAGACAGGCTCTCCTTGGACTTCTGTCTTCCTGCAGAGCTGTGTTCTGGGATCTTAGTGGGGAGAGAATACCAGGGTTTGGGGCTGTCAGCTTGCATAGCTCACCGCACAGCATTTTAATTTCATTTTGAAGGGACGCATATTTTTACAGGCATGTTTTTCAGACCCTTCCTTTGCAAAAGAGCTTGAGGTATGGAGAAAGAGTTTGTGAAACCAAGAGAACCTTGGTTTCTTCTTTATTGGACTAAAGGTGCTTCTGGAAAGGTCTTTCTCAGGACACCCCTTGTGATTATCTGGTGGCCTCCTGATAGGAATGGAAACTGCCAATTAAATCAGTGGGTACCCTCCTGGGCAGTCACCAAGCAGGAAAAATCTCAGAAGATGCTTGAGTTTTACAAGGGACCTTGTATTGATGGGCATGCACGGGGAGGGCACGTTGAATGTTTTTCAAAAAAGTCAGTTATTGAGAACATGGAACTCGGGGAGAAAGATAGAAACAGAGAAAGCAGGGATGAGTAAAAGGGGGCAGCACCAAACCACATATTTTGACTGAGCAGAGTCTCAGAGGTGCTGTAAGTCAAGAGTTTCAAATTTTCCAGACAAAGACCTTAATCTTCAAGTGAAATCTTCTGTAGAACCCCATATATAAAACAAATCAATGTGACAGTTTTATTAGTATAAGCATGGTTTATAATTCAAATCCGTATTTTTTATTGTAATGTTTTGATCTCTGTATATGTATGTTTATTGTATGTGTGTATATATATATATATATGTTTATATGTGTGTATGTTAATAATCATGTATACAGATGGAGACAGAGACACAGAGAGAGAAACTAAACTCATGAGGTTAGTCACCCGTAGGAATAGGTGAGGAGAACAGGACTGAGAATTAGGTTTAAAAGGTACTTGTTCAAAGGGCTTCCCTGGTGGCACAGTGGTTGAGAGTCCGCCTGCCGATGCAGGGGACACGGGTTCATGCCCCGGTCCGGGAAGATCCCACATGCCGCGGAGCGGCTGAGCCTGTGAGCCACGGCCGCTGAGCCTGCGCATCCAGAGCCTGTGCTCCACAACGGGAGAGGCCACAACAGTGAGACGCCCGTGTACCACAAAAAAAAAAAAAAAAAAGGTACTTGTTCAGCGGGGCGGTGGGATGTGTGGTGATGGGATGAACTGGGAGATTGGGATTGACATACATACACTAATATGTATAAAATAGATAACTAATAAGAACCTACTGTATAAAAAATAAAATAAAATACAATTTCCTGAAGGATCATCTGCCTGCCACACCCTAGAATGAAAAGTAAATTCTGTGTATTTTACCTCCTATCAAAAAAAAAAAAGTACTTGTTTTTATCCATAATAAAACATTAAAGGTAAGGCAAGCCCTTCCCCATCTCTAAGACACATGCCTGCTCACACACGTACAAAGACTGAAAATAAATATGACACAATGCTAACATTTATTCATTTGAGTGGTTAAAATATGGGTGATTTGTCACCATATTCTTTATACTTTTCTTAATTTTAGTAATCTCTCTGTCTTTAAGAAAAGTAGGTCTGTGACAAGCTTGAGTCTATTTTGAGTAAAACAAGCATTAAGAGGTTATAGATGATGACTCTAATCTTATAGCACTCTCAGGATTCAATTTATTTATGTACTTTGTTTTGTCTGCACAGCTTTGAGAAAAATCACAGTGAATATATATAAGCAGTTGCAAAGAGCAACTGTATTTTCTTTCATCATTTCCCTTACAGGCTCTGGCTGGTCTTCAATTAAATTGATCCACAAGCTTGAAGGAGGAGAGAGAGAAAATAATCGTTTCAAGGTTAAATCACTTAAAATATCTACTCACATCCCTTGCCTTAGATACAGAAGTAGAGAGGTTGCACCCCAAACTTAAAATAAGCTGTGAAACTCTTTATTAAAAAAAAAAAAAAAACACCATTCTGGAACATGCTACATGTTCTTTTTTTTAAATTGAAGTATAGTCGTGTACAATATTATATAAGTTACAGGTTACAACATAGTGATTCACAATTTTTAAAGGTTGTACTCTATTTATAGTTATTAGAAAATATTGGCTATATTCCCCACGTTGTACAATATATCCTTGTAGCTTATTTTATACCTAATAGTTTGTACCTCTTACTCCCCTACCCCTATATTTCTCCTCCCGTCTTCCCTCTCCCCACTGGTGACTACCAGTTTGTTCTCTATATCTGTGAGTCCACTTCTTTTTTCTTATAGTCACTAGTTTGTTATATTTTTTAGGTTCCACATATAAGTGGTATCATACATTATTTGTCTTTCTCTGTCTGACTTACTTCATTTAGCATAATGCCCTCCAAGTCCATCCATGTAGCTGCAAATGTCAAAATTTCATTCTTTTATATGGCTGAGTAGTATTCCATTGTATATATACACCACATCTTCTTTATCCATTCATCTGTTGATGGACACTTAGGTTGCTTCTATATCTTGGCTATTGTAAACAGTGCTACTGTGAACATTGGGGTGCAGTTACATGTTCATTTGAAACTGCATTCGTGGTTTAACATCCTGACATGAACTTGAACCTCTGCTCTGCCTGGCATTTGCTTGCAGGATCCACCAGCGCAGTTGCTTATACAACCTTATCTGAGCAGACACACATCAGGTGGATTCAAAGAAAGCCCAGTGCAGATCTTGAAGTTTTCTAATAAACAGCAGAGTAACAGAAGTTCAGATCTGTGTTCAGAGATACTTAGAAAAGATTTATTCCAAGATCTTCACAAAAATTAACAGCTTTTAAAATGTTCCTTGAAGCCCCCCTCAGTACAGATGTTTGTAGGGAAGCCAAAGATGTTAGAAGACAAAAATTACTATCAGTCATCTGATCTCTTATAAAAATGTTCTCCACTCAGAGATCCCTCCCCATTTAACACTAGTTATAATAATAATAGCATTATTTGAGGGCTCCAGTGTGCCAAGGACTGTTTCACATGAATTATTTTCTCTTCACAACAACCCTGTGAGGTAGGCACCATTAGGAGCAGCCCCATTTTACAGACAAAAGAACTGAGGCAGAGTTTAGGGTCACAAAGCTGGTATGCACTGAACACAGCAGACTGGCACCTCCTTTTTCTCCTCTCTGCCAGCAGTCATTTCCAGGAACATCCTGCAGTACAATGTCAACATGAATGCTGACAGAGTAAAATTACAACTCAAGCCCAAGACGAGAATTTCATTAAGTCAACAAAAGTGATGCTGGAGATCTGCCTGTAAGTGCCCAGGGAAGCCTTGGGTAAATGCAGATCTGGCTGAGGTAGCACAGTTAAGTACTGTGGCAGAGAGAAGTGGCAAGGAAGGCGACAAGATCAGCGCTTCCAAGAGGGCGGTTCTAATATCGTAAAGAGAGGTCCTGGAAAATTTGATGAAGACCTCCAGTATGTTTACATTTGATTGTGTTGCACCAGTCAAGCTACAGGGATGCTGCATTGTTCTCGAGTATTTCATCAACTCTGAGATACACACGATGCTCATCTTTTGACATCTCTGAAAACAGGATGCATTTTGCAATCAGTGAAGTGGAGGGACAATGAAATGTTTGGTGTCTCATGTTTGTGTACGTAGGAAAGCTCAGTGTTCGTTCTAAAAATGAGAGCGTAGTTGCAAGTATAACCTGAATATTCCTAGATATCAGGTAAAAAATACTTTCATAATTACAGTTTTACTTTTCAAGGTAAATTCCGAATCAATCAATGTTAAGAGCATCCATTTTAAGTGACCTTTTATTAATTCCAAATATCCTCAGATAACTAGATCCTACTGTATATGTCAAGTCAGGGAGGGTATTTAAATATAATTTTTTAAGCATATAAATACACAAAAATAAAGTTTAAATAAACATTCTGTGGAATGCCTATGCAGCTGTTCCAGACACAGACAAGCATGGGCGTAAGGGTGTGGACCAGTCCAGACTGCCTGATCTTGAATTTTAACCTCCAGTATTTCCAAGCTGTGTGACCTTGGGCAAGTCCCTCAGCCTCTCTGTGCCCTGATTCCTTCATCTATAAGATGGAGATAATAATATTATACATTCATAGCATTGTTGTTAGATGTAAACGAGGTAATCTTTATAAAGCACTTACAACTGGACTGGCACAAAGAAATGGTATAAGCTATCATCATGTTTTTCAAAGCATCCGTAATGCAAACCCCACAAGCTCCCAAACAAACAAAACAAAACAAATTCCAACTGTTTTATTAAAAGATAACTTTTATTTGTGGTTTTCTCATTATAAGAAGAATATATGCCAATGATAGAAAAAAAGGAAACGTTAACATTTTTAGTATATTTTCTGTTCACATACATTAATCATTTTTACAAATATAGGATCATACCATACATACGCTTTTTACTCTGATTCTTTGCATAATGATAAGTAGGGAACAACTTTCTAAATTTGAATATTCTTCCATAAACTCATTTTAAATGCCTCAAAAATAACTCATTCTATAGATTAAAAAATTTTTAACACCTTTATTGGAGTATAATTGCTTTACAATGGTGTGTTAGTTTCTGCTGTATAACAAAGTGAATCAGCTATACGTATACATATATCCCCATATCCCCTCCCTCTTGCGTCTCCCTCCCACCCTCCCTATCCCATCCCTCTAAGTGGTCACTAAGCACCAAGCTGGTCTCCCTGTGCTATGCAGCTGCTTCCCACTAGCTATCTGTTTTACGTTTGGTAGTGTATTTATGTCCATGCCACTCTCTCACTTCGTCCCAGCTTACCCTTCCCTCTCCCCATGTCCTCAAGTCCATTCTCTACGTCTGCGTCTTTATTCCTGCCCTGCCCCTAGGTTCATCAGAATCTTTTTTTCTTTTTTAGATTCCATATATATGTGTTAGCATACAGTATCTGTTTTTCTCTTTCTGACTTACTTCACTCTGTATGACAGACTCTAGTTCCATCCACCTCACTACAAGTAACTCAATTTCATTTCTTTTTATGGCTGAGTAATATTCCATTGTACATATGTGCCACATCTTCTTTATCCATTCATCTGTCAGTGGACACTTAGGTTGCTTCCGTGTCCTGGCTATTGTAAATAGAGCTGCAATGAACATTTTGGTACATGACTCTTTTTGAATTATGGTTTTCTCAGGGTATATGCCCAGTAGTGGGATTGCTGGGTCATATGGTAGTTCTATTTTTAGTTTTTTAAGGAATCTCCTCCATACTGTTCTCCATAGTGGCTGTATCAATTTACATTCCCACCAACAATGCAAGAGGGTTCCCTTTTCTCCACATCCTCTCCAGCATTTATCGTTTGTAGATTTTTTGATGATGCCCATTCTGACCGGTGTGAGGTGATACCTCATTGTAGTTTTGATGTGCATTTCTCTAATGATTAGTGATGTTGAGCATCCTTTCATGTGTTTGTTGGCAGTCTGTATATCTTCTTTGGAGAAATGTCTATTTAGATCTTCTGCCCATTTTTGGATTGGGTTGTTTGTTTTTGTATGGAAACACAAAAGACCCCAAATAGCCAAAGCAATCTTGAGAAAGAAAAACGGAGCTGGAGGAATCAGGCGCCCTGACTTCAGACTATACTACAAAGCTATTGACAAAGGATTAATCTCCGAAATGTACAAGCACCTCATGCAGCTCAATATTTATTTAGTTTTTAATAATTTCCTTATGATGAATTCTTAAGAGTAGAATTGCTAGCATAAAGGAGTTACAATATGTCACACTTATGTAACAATAACAACAGCCATAAGAATAGCTGGTATTGATCTGGTGCTTACTGTGAGCTGGGCTGGACTCACAGTGACCCTCAGAGGTAGGAAATGTTACTGTCCGCATCTTAGGGATTAGAGAGCAGAGACTCAGAGAGTTGAAGTAACTTGCCCAGGGTCACAGTGCAGCCTGGTGAAAGGTTTAGGCCCAGCTTTGAGAGAAGCCACCAGTGCCCATGATTCTGTTCCGCTTTTGTGCTTGGGAAGGCATTTTGTGACTAGACACGTTCCCAGTTTACTCCCTCTCCTCAGTGATACATTTGATTTATTTTCACAAGCAGCCCACATAAGACCCTCCTGTTGATCTTAGGAGGGCACAGGGCCAAATGTGACATTGTTGATAAACCACCGTCTAAAGACAATTAAATAGGAACGTGCAGTAAATAAGAAATCACATCAGAAAGGCAATGAGAGGTAAAAACTTCCATTCTTCTGACCTCGTGGTAGAGCTTTGGCACATCTTGGAATAGCCTTGAGATGTTCATCACTATTGCTGAACTTGACCCATACGCTGTGGCTGACTAGGTCTTCAGAGCAGCACCTTCCACCCTTCTCCCGGGTTGGATCAAAAGGCAGCATGATGAGGGCATAGCCTTGTGGGAAGACGAAATATGAAATCAGTCCATTCATGTGCTCAACAAATATTCACTGAATGTCAGTACTGGGGATGCAGAGATGAAAGGCATTTAAAAAGATAGGGACCTGACAAGTTAAGCAACAAGGGCAGCATCATGTAGGGAGAGCTGGAAGATGCGGTACCGGGTGGAAGATTAGAACTGACGTTCCAGGATCAGCTTGGTCTGGGTTTGAATCTTATCTCTGCTCTGTAGTAGCTGAAGGTTGGTGGATGAGACTCTCTAGATTCAGCTTTGCCATCTGTAAAATGAGGGCTGTACCTCATCAGGTTGTTGTGAGAATAAATGAGATAATGCCTAGGAAATAGTAAGCACCCCATGGAGATCAGTCGATTAGTCTGACTGGTTATGACCCTTACCGCTCACTCGCAGGTAACCTAGCAACCAGCGGTCTCTACAGGGAGAAAATCGCAAGGTCTCTGGCAGAAACCAGCGCTGGTTTGCAAACTGAGTTTTCATTGGTCCTCCTCAAGACTCTAACCCAGATTGCAAAGATCAGAGTCTTCCAACTCGGTCAGGATTGGAAGGATTGGAAACAACTCAGGATTCCTGTCTCCTCTCAATCCTTTTATAAATATACGAGGCGGCAGGGGATCGGGGTGCCTCTCCTGGGGCACACTGCACAGACATCCAGTCGTGTCCAGCCCGAGCCCGGCTCTTCGTGGGCTGGGACAGGGGTGGACAGCGTGCATCCTGCTAGCGCTATTCCGTTGTACATTTCTCAAAGTCAATGCCGTGTATCATTTATGAAGTTTGTTCCTGTCCCTTGTATGATAAACTCATCAAATGTTAGCTAAAGAGTTGGGTACAGGTAGTTTAAGACCGTGAAAATAGGCCACCAATTCTAACCTGTGCAGGATTTTAGGGCAGCTTCCTGAAGGAGATGCTACCCGAGCTGACTCTTAGAAGGTGAGTTAAGCAGATAAAGAGAAAGGGAAGAGAGGGAAAGATCATTCCAAGCTGAGGGCAGTGAAGATCCCCCTTTTGTATGGGCTGTGTTGAAGCTTCACATAACGATTGTCCTTTCTTTAAAAAATGGTGCTTTTCTTTAGCCGTCACTTACCAATGAGGACATAGCTTTTCCTTTCAGAACTGGCTCTTACAAGGCCAGGAGGGACCAAGGAGGGACCAAGCAGCCCCTCTGGAGGTTTAGTAGCTGTGACCCTGGATTGAGTTGTTGCAGATTTACAGCGTGTACACAGCCCCTGCTAGGAATCCACGTTAAATAAAAGGAAAAAAGTGGTCAAATACCACAAAGCTATGAATTACCCTTGAAACTGGGAACACACACTTTTTATGTACTGAGGGGAAGTCTTGAAAATAGGAGATCAGGACTTAGGGTTTTCAACTGTTTCTCCCTGATCTCGAAAATTTCGTGGGAGAGGGTTAACAATCTCCCAAGAAGACCCTGTCTTCAGATAGATACATCATTCTATCAGAGGCAGGCCATAACCTTGGACTCCACCAACGTTTATTGAGCACCTACTATGTGCCGTGTGTCGAGGTGCTGCAGCAGTGGACAAGGCAGAGCTGGCCCTTGTTTGGCTGCCGGGCACTGGCATTAGGCCCCTCTAAGAATTTCCAAGAAGGAAGGGCCACCTACCAGGGAATGCATTGTCCCTGCCTTGCCCTGGCCTGGCCTTATTACTTAAAGTTTATCCGTGTTGGGACTTCCCTGGTGGTCCAGGTGGTTAGGACTCCGTGCTGCCACCGCAGGGGGCACGGGTTCGATCCCTGGTCGGATCCTAGCATGCCACATGGTGTGGCCAAAAAAAAAAATGATAAAGTTTATCTGTCTTTCTCGTGGAAATCCCTCTGTGAAACACCTCTGAGAAGGAGGGGTGCTGGGATCTCACCATGGTGTTAGAGTTGGTGCTAACATTCTTTAGCAGTAACAGTCGATCCTTTTCTATTGATTTTTCCTTCCCCCTACATTCCCCCCATCCCATCCCGGACATTCAAAACACACTCCTTCGAAAACCGCACTTTTAGGCTTGATAACGGAGTTGGTGGGCAGGGGGTGGGGCTTGGCAGGACCCATCGGCTGCTTATCTTCACCCAGCAGACCGCCAAAGCCCCTGCCAAGCCCAGAGGGCCCTCAGGGGAACCAGACACAGTGAACACACCAGGTGAGAAGCTCTCTTTTTATTACAAAAAAAGGGTCTGGTCTCATCTTTTTTTTTTTTTTTTTTTTTGTGGTACGCGGGCCTCTCACTGTTGTGGCCTCTCCCGTTGCAGAGCACAGGCTCCGGATGCACAGGCTCAGCGGCCATGGCTCACGGGCCCAGCCGCTCCGTGGCATGTGGGATCCTCCCGGACCGGGACACGAACCCGTGTCCCCCGCGTTGGCAGGTAGACTCTCAACCACTGCGCCACCAGGGAAGCCCTGGTCTCATCTTTTATAACCGTTCGTCAGAGCATCCATCTCTGCAGACCTTCCATCGGGCTACCGTCATACTGAAAGGAAACTCTGAAGTTTTAGAAGGCCAGCTCCCTGAGCGCAAAGACTGTCGGGTTCCCTGCCTCATCTCCAGGGCTGACAGAAGTGTGGTCTGTAGTGGGCGCATCCATCCCCGTGGCCTGCTGGTTCCCTCTGCAGCCTGCAGACCCCTGGTCTTGTCCGTACTCCCTCCAACTCCGCGGTGCTGGCCCGCTTGCTCTCCCCTCGTCATGCCAAGCTCATTCTGTCTCGTAGCTTTGGCACTGGCTGTTCCCTCTTTCCGGAATGCTCCTCCCTGATATTCAGGTGGCTCCTTCCTTCCTTTTGTCAGGCCTCTACCCAAACGCCATGCCCTCCGTGAGCCCTTTCCCGACAAGGGACTCTAAAACTGGATACTCCTTTATGCTTTATCCCCATACTCTACTTTATTTGGCTTCAGTCAACTGAATTTAGCCATAAATGACTAGCCGCCCAATGCACACATTTTACGTGTACAGTTTGATTCCTAAAATGTGAAGAGTGTGTCTATCTGAGTAAGCACCAACACAATCACGATATAAAGCATTGCCACCCCTCAGAAGCTCCCCTGGGCCCCATGGCAACCTCATACCAGCCCCCCGCTGATCTGCGTTCTGCCACTAGAGGTTAGGTTTGTCTTCCCTGTAGTTTTATGAACAGGGTAGCCTGTGCTCTTTTGTGTCTGGCCTCTTTCACTCAGCCTAATACCAATGAGATTCACCCATGTTGTTGTGTGTGTCCGTGGCTCACCCCTGTTATTACTGAGTAGACATGCGGTTGTATGGCTGCACTATAATCGTCTTGTCCGCTCACTTGATGGGCATTTGGGTTGTCTTTGGTTTGCCCTTTTTTATTCATAGCCCTCATCACTCCCTGGCATTCTGTTCCCCTAAGGCAATGTCAGTCCCCCGGAGGGCAGGAACCTTGGCCATATGATTCACTGCTGGATCCCCAGGGCCCAGAACAGGGAGGGCCAGGCACATAGTAGGTGCTCAATGTTTGTTGATGGAACCAATAGTTTTATATTCATTTTCCCCTGTAGCATGAGGCCTGGGCAAGACACAGGCTTGCAAGCTGGGCTTCAGATCTTTCTTTCCTATGAACCCAATCTAGACACCTTCAAGCCTTCCAAGGAAAACCAAACGTTAGCTGGGGCTCCCTGCTCGGTGCTCAGTGTGTCTGTGCCCTGTCGTCCTGCCCATGATTTCTGAGTTCCTGTGGCTTCTTCCTCTTGTATCTTTTGATCTCTGCTTTCTTGCCCCGTGATATCCAGGAAAGATGCTCACTCTCTTTGCTGGTTTCCATAAGAAATTCCATCACATCAAGGCTCTTAACAATTTCCCTTAGTTTTTTTCTCTTTTTTTATTTCTTGGATTTGGGAGTGTGGGGAGGGGTCACAGGAAGAGGCCACATTGTGGCCTGGGTGGTCCCCAACATCTTGCTGCTCTCACCTCCCCTCCCTTTACCTCTCTCTAGCTCCCTCTCTATTTCCAGTAACCAAAAATGTCTTCCTTTGTCTCTCCCAGAAAAGTCCCGCCTGCCCTCACGTTCCTTGGTTTCTTGCTTTCTGCTTAAGCAGTGTGTTGAAGAACAGTTTTTCCCCCAAGAAGATTAGTAACATGGCTCCATCTCATCACAGGTGGGCGGGGTACCCCCTGAATCCCAGGCACCCCTGTCTTTGTCGTACCAGCGCAGCCTACCAAGAGGGAAGAGATACTCCAGGTCAGGGCGATGGAATCCAAAACACAAAGCAACTTGTGTCCTGAGTATGATTCTGTTGACAGTCCTGCAGGCTACTTTAGGAGCCCCTTTCTGTCATCAGAGGCCCTCCCACCCTGACACACAGCAGAGATTCTCTTTCCCAAAGACAGGAAGGTAAACCTTGATCTCCCCATATGAGCAAGGCTGACCAGCACCACGTTCCGGCTGCCTGTTTATTCAGTGTACTGGCCTGGAATGCAGCGGATTTGGGACACGCTCTCCTAAGCTGACTGCTTGGGTGTGAAGCCCAGTTCTGCCACTTACCAACTCCTGAGCAAGTGATGTAACCTCTCTGTGCCTCGGTTTCCTCATATGCAAAGTGGGGATAGTGATTTGTATTCATTGGGGCTATTATAAGCATTAAATGAGATCGTACATGCGAATCACTTAGAACAGTGCCCGGCCTCATTAAATGTTACCTCGTAGTATCATCCAAGCAGTTAGCAAACAAAACTCAGGAAAACTGTATCGAGTTTACTAAAAATTCCTAAGAACTTCTCCTAAAGAGGTTATGTCCTTTCAGTAGTTGTATCACCAAATTCCACTGTGTTGGTATACACTTCACTCTGGGTACGATTTCCTTTGGGCCTAAAGGTTTTCATTCATTCAGTCAAGATCTTTGCTGAGTACCCACTACGTGTCAGGCACTGCTCTAGGCCCCAGGGGATACCATATGGAATAAAACAGACACGTCTCCTACTTATTTATTTATTTATTTTTCTGTATTCAAAGCTGATTAACATTTATTTATTTGGTTGGTTTTTTAATTGAGGTATAGTTTATGTACAATATTATATAAGTTTCAGGTGTACAACATAGTGATTCACAATGTTTAAAGATTACATTCCATTTATAGTTATTCTAAGGTCTCCCAGTCTTAAGAAGTTTGTGTTCAAGAGTAGTGAGATGGACTATAAATTAGCAGATAAGTGACATGGTTTTTTTCAAAGAGTTTTTGATGAGTTTTTGCTGAGGACAGAAAAGGAGAAGTGATAGCAGCATTTTAGAATGGATGGTTAGGGATGCCCTTTCTAAGGTCATGGTGTTTAGGCAGGCATGATTGACAAGGAGCAGGCAGCTGGGGACCTCCCTGGTGGTCCAGTGGTAAAGAATTCGCCTTCCAATGCAGGGGACGCGGGTTTGATCCCTGGTCTGGAAACTAAGATCCCACATGCCACAGGGCGACTAAGCCTGCACGCCACAACTACTGAGCTCGCGCACCTCAGTGAGAGAGCCCATGTGCTGCAAACCTCAGAGCGCATGCGCCCTGGAGCCTGCGTGCCACAACTAGAGAGAGAAAACCCGCAAGCCACAACTAGAGAGAAGCCTGCATGCCACAGCGAAGTGCCCGCTCTGAAATGAATGATCCCGCATGCCTCAGCGAAGATCCCGTGTGCCACAACTAAGACCCAATGTGGCCAAAACTAAAATAAATAAATTGTTAAAAAAAAAAAAAGGAAAGAAAAAAAGCAGGCAGCTGTAGGATCAGGAGGAAGAGCTTGTGCAAAGGCCCTGAGGCTGGGATGAGCTTGGCATATTCCAGAGACAGAGAGGAGAGCAGTGTGGCTGGAACACAAGGAGAGAGAAGTTTGGAGGTGAGCAACAGGAAATTATGGGCCAGGTATGGCCAGCACCCAGCAAAACCATCCAGAACTTTCTTGACGTCTTCTTGCATCTTCTGCAGTGGTCCATCTTTCTGTCCTCAGGTGCCCAACCCACTCTGCTCAAGTCTGATGCTAGCACTCCTGGGCTCTGCCTTCCTCCCCCTTCTCTGCTCACTGGCATCTTTAGGAAATTTACAAGCCAGGCCAGCCACCAGCTATGCTGGAAGCTACAGCCAGGTTCTTGGAAAACTTAAGGCGACCTCCCACCGTTAAGACTCATGCAGATCCAAGTTCAAGTCCTCGCTTGGCCACCAACCACAGTCAGTGGCCCTGGGTATGTTACTTAACTTCTCTAGCAGCCTTTGTTCTCTCCTGAGAAATGGGGAGGAGAATAAGATTTCTGGGAGGATGAAATGAGATACCATATATCAGCTTTTGCCATTATGCCTGGCACATAGCAAATGCCTAGAAAAAAGAATGGGTACTTCTTATTTTTGATGATTACGTTTTCCACCACTGCAAGAGGACGTGTGGTGAAAGAATCAAGAATTGCACCTATGTAGATGTAGTCTCCCCTGCTCCTTATTGTAAGGAATTTCGGGCTGCTTGATCCTCACGATGGAGCCCAGCATGATGATTGCTACAGTCCGCAAATATAGGTGTTGTTTCCTTCCCAGAAGCTTAGGGGCTCGTTCGCATAGCTGGTGGACAGACAGCCCAGCAGTGCCCACACTGGGCCAGTCAGCATCTAGTGAAGTGACTTGGACGCTGTAAGTAGGAACTGAAAATGACAAGCGAGGCCACGTGGAAGGAAGGGAGCCTCCCACCCCCACCGGAGCACGGCCCACCACCCTCATCCTTCCACGCTTCCCGGAGCACTCAGCCCTTTGAAGGAGAGAAGAGAGGTGGTGCAGAGCTTTAGATGAGGAATCAGCCAGACCCACTTTGCCACGGGCCTAGCTGGAGGCAGAAGGAGATGCACAGGCCCCCAGGAGCGACCCACCACTGCCAGTTGTCACCAGATGCCACCAGAGACTCTGTGGTCATGTGGCTTCGAGCAGCCCTCACTCACACATGCTGCTTCCCTGCCATCCAGCCAACTGCTGCATGTGCCCTGCCATTTGAGGCAGAATCAACATCAGACATCAGGAGGCCGGGGACGCAGCCAGCGCGGGGCCAGGCGCGGCAGGGTCTCCGTGGGAAATGTCGGCATTCGCCGCTGCTCCTGTCCACGTGGGCCCTCAGCGAGCAGGTGGTCCAAATAGCAAGAAACTTACCCGCCCCCCGCCCCACTTTCCCAGGGTCCTGGACCCAGTAATAACATCTTCCTGAAGGGCGATGGATCTGTCTTTAACCTTGCCCTCTGTGGCAGGTGTGCATTTGCGTGGCTTCCAGAAGCATCTCTCAGCTGCGCGCTCCCTGCCTGTGGACGCTTTCCCTCCTGGGGAAGTGACGGGCCCTGCTCAACGGTGCAGCCCCCTCTGCTCTCTCCTCCAGCTCCTCTGGAAACCCACTAAGTTATCTTAATTACCATTCCTCCTTGGTCTCTGCCAAGAAGGGGGCAGATTGAAAATTGGATCAGATATTTCCTGTGGTTTCTTTCTTTGTCCCTCAAGCACTCGTAAAAGTTGTGTTTTCATGCCACTTTGGGCTATGACTGATGACTTAAAGGCACAGCCCTCACACTGCATGCCAACATGCGTTGTTTTCCAGAGGCCAAGGGAAAGAAGAGAACTTCGGTGAGAGAGGGGGAGTTTATCAGGGGTTATGGCGCTGTCACCCTCTGGGTGACCTTACTGCCTGGTCAAGAGAGGCCAGCTGCCTTGAGAGACAGACTTGGCCCTGCAGGCAGCCTTTGCACACACATCCCCCATCGGGGTTGGGTCACGTGCCTTCTGATCCTCTTCCAAGGCTCTCTGCAGATCTATTAGACAGAACGTGCCAGGAAGCAACCTTCTTAGTCCTTCAAGCACAGCACGGTCCTCCAAGCAGCCTGGAATTGATCATGATGGGATCCTGGAGCTGAGGAAACAGATGTCCCTGGTGCTAAGCCTGAGTTATCAATCCCCAGTGCTGGGGCATGAGAAAGCAACTCTGGCCAGGGTCTGAGTTCTTGGAAGATGGACTCTTCCTAATGTCAGCCAGGCTGCCGTCTAGGATTCTTAGAGAGCAGAGGCTCTCCAGAACCAGATGGCCTCCATGCAAACCAGCTTCTTACTGCGCTTCTGCTTTCCCTGCCCTGGAAAGCAGTCTCTGCATCTGGCTGGCTTGATCCACCTTGTATTTCTAGCCTCCAACCCTCCCCGGGTTATAGCAGCCGTGAATGATGCTATGTGACGCTGCTTGGTATATGTTAACCTGTGAGGAGGGTAACTACATATTCCAAACGGAGCACTCTCAAGAGCGGAAGGAGGAACAGAGGAGATGGAAACTAGGACATCCCTGGGCAAACTGGGATAGATAGACACCCTACACATAATAGGTTGGAACTTGACTGACGGAAGATGCTGCCATCCTGGGTGATTCTCTCCCACCGCCCCTAAGAAATGGAAACATGTGCTGGTACTTTACTATAATCTTGGGAGGTGAACCAGGAAGGCAGAGAAGCATGAGGTTAAGAAATCTTGAAGGCTGTGCTGAAACAACACATGAAATAACATATAACACAAATAACACAAATAACAACACTTGTTGAGGCCATGCCTCAACATTTCAGTAGCTTGATGTTTTTTTTCATGTGTACAACATGATAGTGGGTTGGCCAAAAAGTTCGTTCCGTTTTAAGTAAACATAAAAGACACATTTTTCATTTTCACCAAGAACTTTACTGAAAAATGTATTCATTAACCGAGTGAACTTTTGGGCCATGCCAGTATTTCAGCGTCTTTATGCACTGCAGTGTGCTCACCACCAAAGTTTTGTTTCCATCCATCACCACACAGTTGACCCCCTTCACCCATTTTGCCCTCCCCCACCCCCCTTCCCCTCTGGTAGCCACTACCCCTTTTTTCTGTGTCAGTGGCCTAATTTAGTAAGTGTTGATCGCTTGCTTGTGTCAGTATTTCCAGCTTCCCTCCAAGTGCTAATCTAGGATCCAGGCCACTCCTATCTTGTGACTCCATCATCTTGGGATTTAAGAGAACTCTGGTTCTCTCTAGAGGCAGATAGGTAGGGA
Organism: Delphinapterus leucas; assembly: GCF_059928025.1. NCBI lineage: Eukaryota > Metazoa > Chordata > Mammalia > Artiodactyla > Monodontidae > Delphinapterus > Delphinapterus leucas. Next base: position 143,003,796 of record NC_143131.1, read on the forward strand.
GAGTGAGCAAGTAGGAGGTGGCACAGAACGTTTTATGGCAGGGTCTAGAAGTGGAGTTCATCCCACAGCGTATGTTCCATTGACGGGAACACTGTCACATGCTCCCACATAAAAGCAAGGAAGCTGGAAAGGAACAAGACACTGATACAGACAGTGACCATCCATCTCTACCACAGTGGTCACTAAGGAACAGTGTCAAAGGAGGAAAAGAGGGAAGACAAGCGATGGAACAAAGAAAGTCCAAAGAAAGAAAGTGTACATTGGACATCATCCCATTGAGAATTTTTTTAATTTATTTATTTATTTATTTATTTTTGGCTGTGTTGGGTCTTCGTTGCTGCACGCGGGCTTTCTCTAGTTGCGGCGAGCAGGGGCTACTCTTCATTTCAGTGCGTGGGCTTCTCATTGCGCTGGCTTCTCTGGTTGTGGAGCACGGGCTCTAGGTGCGCAGGCTCAGTAGTTGCGGCTCGTGGACTCTAGAGCACAGGCTCAGTAGTTGTGGCACACGGATTTAGCTGCTCCGCGGCACGTGGGATCTTCCCGCACCAGGGCTCTAACCCGTGTCCCCTGCATTGGCAGGCGGATTCTTAACCACTATGCCACCAGGGAAGTCCCTCCACTGAGAATTGAAAAGGTGAAGTCATAATGGCCGTCTAAAGTCACCTCTCAAATCTGGATGATCTATAGGCATGCACAGATTCCTTGGCCCACAGTGTCCATCATGTGCATGTCTGGTGGTGCATGACTGAGGCTTGCGGCCTGTAACTCTGCCCCTTTCTCTCCTATTCAGGAAAGCACATTAGAAGACAAGGGAGGGCAGGTGATCATTACTGGAGATAAAACCTTCAGTACCTGGCAACTTAGTTTCCTTTCAATGGAATTCATTTACAGATTCAGTATTTTATGCACTTGATATTTTACAAATATTTATTGATCAAACTCTGCTCAGGATGAATTAGACACAGCAATGAATTATCATCATGATAGCAGAAACTTTCAGGGTGTGTTTACCATATACCGAGTACTGACTATTCTAAGCACTTTACATGGTTTGACTCATTTAATCTTTACAACAGTGTTTTGCTGTATTATTATTATGTTTTGAAATTATACCCATTTTAAAGATAAGGAGACTGAGGCACAGAGAATTGAAATAGGTTGTGCAAGTGTCACAGCAGGTAAGCAGCAGAGCGTGGGTTCTAATCAGGCAGTCTAGCTCCGAAGTTCTCAGTCTTAACCACTCTACCATGCAGAAGAAATCCCTGCCCTCCTGGAGTTTACATTCTTCTGAGTAGACAGACAATAAGCATAAAAACATTATATCAGGGCTTCCCTGGTGGCGCAGTGGTTAAGAATCCGCCTGCCAATGCAGGGGACACAGGTTCGAGCCCTGGTCTGGGAAGATCCCACATGCCACAAAGCAACTAAGCCCGTGCGCCACAACTACTGAGCCTGCGCTCTAGAGCCCGCAAGCCACAACTACTGAAGCCCGTGCTCGTAGAGCCCGTGCTCCACAACAAGAGAAGTCACCACAATGAGAAACCCACGCACCACCGCAACGAAGAGTAGCCCCCGGTCGCCGCCACTAGAGAAAGCCCGTGCACAGCAACGAAGACCCAACGCAGCCAAAAATAAATTAATTTTTTAAAAAAAACATTGTATCATTTTAGAGGGTGATAAGTGCTTTGAAGAAAATAAAGCACAACAAAGAGATACAGGATTGGGACACCTCAGACCAACATGTCCCAGCGCCCCTGGCTCACAGATTCTTCCTTAAATGAAAACTGCTCTCCGTACTTCCGTGGAGGGGCTCCGAGGAGCCGGCCAAAATAGATGTCTCTCCTCTAACAAATACCTTTTCCAAGAGTCATTTGATTGGTTGGACAGCGCACACTGCTGCTGGTCCTAAGCCATTTCTCTGCCCCTGGGCTGGGCAGCCAGTTCAGCAAGAGATGACTGATGCCCAAATTAATAATGAGCAATGGCCCCATGCAAGTAACCACCTTCCCCCAACTTTTCCTCGTGGGAGTGATAACCTGGACCCCAGATGAACTATATCCTTCTCACCTCGGCACCGAGGAAGTTACACTCATTCCTCTGGCTGACAGCAGTTTGTAGACATGGGTCTGGGTAGTCGGAAATTTACAAGTTGCTAAGGAACAAATGCTCTGGTTACAAAGGGCTCCGAAAGGAGCATCAGTTTGTCATATCACTGCAGATCATTTATTTTATCCCATAAAGACAGCTGCAACCAACAGGCTCTGGGGTAGAGGGAAGCTAAATACAAACATTCGTTTCCTGAGAGATGGAGGAGATTTCCACTTCCTACGCAACGTCCCTTGCCAGGCCCCCAGATACAAAAACTAGAACCATGTGCTTCTCTTCTGTGATCCTTGTGATTTGCAAATAAGTGACTCAGAGTCACAGGGTACTTCATAAAATGGTTATTATCTTCCAGGCACTGCCCTAAGCATTATCTCATGTCATCCTTATAACATCCCCGAAAGGTGGGTGTTATTATTCCCTAGTATGCAAACCAGGAAGAGGGTAAAAGATCTGCCTCACTTCAAACAGTAGCAAATGGCAGTCAGAATTCAAACCCAGGTCTGTCTGACAGCAGAACCTTTGTACCTAAGCTTATAGACTCTTCTGGTTTCAATTATCACATTTCAGTTGGGAAAAGCTGGCAATTCTGCTGACAAGGAAGTCCCATTAGTAGATTTCCTGGAGTTTCATTCTTTGAAGTTCGTGAAAGGGGTTACAGTGGATGTCGGTAACCCACATAACCCTTTTTATGGCAGGGAAAGTGGTGAGAGAGAGCTTAATCCCACAGTGGTGGTTTTTATCTGCTAAAGACCTACACTTTGAATGTTCTCTGGAAGTCAAGGTGCAAATGACTTTCCTGTGGAATGATTTCGCAAGAGTTCGCAAGATGATTGCATTTCTGCTGGGGTCTTATTGATTTTCTCATCAACAAGTAAGAAACATGGGTGTCCTCTTTGCCTTTCCCTTCATCCTCTCTGTCCAGCCCATGGTCAAGCCCTGTCCTCTCTTCCCTAGAAATGTTCCTGCAAAGTTGTCCCCTTTCCTCATTCACTGTCCTCATCAAGACGCCTGTCACCTCACACTTGGGTTTCTGCAGTTGCTTGCTAACTGGTCTTTCTGCTTCTTTTCATTCCCTCTTCTAGAACACCTCATAGCCTGCCTGCAAATGAACTCCTCAGAACATTCCTCCCATCACATCGTCATTCACTGCTCAGGGATCTTCTGTGGCTCCCACTTGCCTGCCGCAGGATTTCACCATTCCCTAGGACAGGCCCCTTTGGATCACACTTGCTCTCCCATTCCCCTCACCCCATTCCTGGTTGCCTTCACCCACCACTCTGTCTTCCACTGATTGCTTCCAGTTCTGAGCCTGGTTTCCATTGAAACAGAGTTTCATAGTTAATTGCTGGTCGATGGGAGGCCAGGCACTGTGAGGGCACTGCACCTAAACAGATCTAGGTCCACATTTTTCTTGCTCACTTGGTCACTGGGTGACTTTTGATGTGTTGCTGGACTTCTCTGAGCCTCCGTTTTCTTATCTGTAAAATAAGATACCAATAGTGCCAATCTTACAGGGGTTTTGCAAGAGTTGAATGAAATGATGACGACGATGGTGGTGGTGATGACAGCTCACGTGTATTTTGTGTTTGCTTTGTGCCAGGCACTGTTATCAATATGATCTTATTTCTCACAACAAGCTATAACATAGGTACTGTTATTTTCAGTTTTGCAGATGGGAAAATTGAGGGAGGGACAGGTGAAGCTAATAAGTTCCAGATTCTCTCCCAGGTAGTCTGGCTCCTCAGCCCTCTTTCTTAACTACTCTGATATACCACCTTCCTTTCGTGAATGATCAGTCAGTGGTATCTGGTAACATAGGTTCATAATTCTTTACCTGAAACTCTTGAGTGCCAGGTGCAATTTGGAATTCAAAATTGGGGGAATTATTAAAAACTTATACTTGGCATATGCTATGTATCCTATAACACCCCAGTAGGGACTGGAGCAAAAACCCATCTCTCCCTCTCTCTCTCTCTCTCTCTCTCTCTCTCTCTCTCTCTCTCTCTCTCTCTCTCTCTCTCTCTCTCTCTCTCTCTCACACACACACACACACACACACACACACAGAAAAAACCACAAAAGCTGAAAAGAGATTATGGCCTTATAGTCATAAAACTATTAGCAATAATTATAATAAATGGTGACTGTTATTATTACAACTTTCATGACTCTTGTTTTACTTACAATCAAATGAGCTTATAGTAAAATGTACTCAGGAGTGTCTCTCAGTTAACTAATGGGGCTGGAGGGGAAGGAGCTTGTCTGCACCCTGTGTCACATGCTCTCTTCTTTTCCCAGTATGACTTCATGGAGCGTCTGGACGGGAAGGAGAAATGGAGCGTGGTCGAGTCACCCAGGGAACGCCGGAGCATACAGACCCTGGTTCAAAACGAAGCCGTGTTTGTCCAGTACCTGGATGTGGGCCTGTGGCACCTGGCCTTCTACAATGATGGCAAAGACAAAGAGATGGTTTCCTTCAACACTGTAGTCTTAGGTAGGTACGGGATCTCTGAGGTGATATGTCATGAAGGAAAGGATGGAAGTGTCTGGCTTCTCTGTTGAAGGCGCATCTTCCAAGGTGGTCCTACTATGTAGGGGACCAAACCAGCATCCTTAATTTAGCGTTCATAGTATCATCCACCTAAAACTAGCCCTGATTAAAATATGAATGCTACTTAAATCATGAAAAAGGCACTGTGAGTACCAGGGATTGAGTTGCATTGAACAGCTTGGGTCCAACCACCTGGCTCAAGCCCTGGCCACACAGCCTAGGCAAATCATTGGACTTTTGTCAGCCTCAGTTCCTCATGGTAAAACAGAACTAACTAGTCCCTCCTTATAGTGCTACTGTAAGGAGTAAATGAAACGTTACAGGTATAAATCCCTAAGCAGCCAGTAAATACTGACCATTTGTGTCAGGTCACAATTTTTCTCAAAAATCAAGGAAAGCTCAAAGTAAATTTTTTTTAAAAGACCTGACAAATAAATCAGGAAAAGGATATAACCATAAGAAAGAAATCATATCTTTGTTCCCACATTGGTAAATCTCAAAAAGCTTTAATTAAGCACTTGTCATTTGGGGCATGTTTTATAGCAGTCCTTTTTAGTAGCCGTTGGGGAAAAGCTAAGATTTTATCCAAAATTTCCCCTTATATGTGCATACAAACCTGTAAGAGGGCCACTATTTTGAGAATATTTCATGAGGTTTTCTAAAGCAAGCCCTAAGAATTTTAACAATCATATCACCTATAAATAATTTTCATGACATTTATTTTGTCATTAGGTTTTAATCTTCTTACTAATGATAATAACTGATCCTCTCTGAATCAGGGAAGATTGTTAGACCCATTTCACAGAGGAATTAACTGAGGTTCAGGAAACTGAGTCCCTCAAGGTCCCAGGATATGGAAGTGGTGGAAATGGCATGGACTTCTGGGCCTCATTCATTGCCTTTCTGCGACGCCATGTTGTCCCAGCAGCGTTTAGTTGTGGACCTCAAGTTTCACTAGAGGAACCTAGATAAGATGGTTGATCCAGGATTAAATCCTACCTTTTCTTTCCCACATCCTACCTGGGAGAGTCACTAAACTCCCTGAGCCTCAGATTCATCGTTTGTGGGAAGGTAATGACGATATCTCCGAAGGGAGGGATGATGTGACTTCACGTACTGAACCTGTCTGGAATGGAGCTGGTAGTCACTCATGAAAGCCGATGATTTTTTTTTTAATATTTATTTGGCTGCACTGGGTCTTATTTTCAGGATCTTCATTGCAGCACGCAGGATCTTTAGTTGCGGCATGTGGGATCTTTTAGTTGCTGCATGCAGGATCTTTTAGTTGCGGCACGTGGGATCTAGTTCCCTGACCAGGGACCGAACCCAGGCCCCCTGCATTGGGAGCGCGGAGCCTTAGCCACTGGACCACCAGGGAAGTCCCAAGCTGATGACTTTTTAAGAGCGCATCTTGTACAGCTGTTTTTCTATTGACTGCATGTTAAGAACTTCTCTGTTAGTTTCATGGATTGCTCTGAAGGATTCCCTGATTCTTGAAAGAGAACCTGAAATTCAGGTGGCAGCCACAACTTCAGAATGGTACGAAATCAGGTGGGATTTGGTATTTACCATAGCATTGAAGTTAATGCTTAGTCCCTCTGTTAAGGAAAGATTGGCCCTAACAGGGTTAGCCAAATGCTCCTTTTAAAGCAGTGCTTGGCATACCAGAGCCCATGGGCCAAGTCTGGCCCACTGCCTATTTTTATAAATAAAGTTTTATTGGACCACAGCCACATTCATCTGTTGACAAATTGTCTCTGGCAGCTATAACAACAGAGTTGAGTGGTTGCAGAGGAGACAGTTTGGCCCATAAAGCCTAAATATTTACTCTCTGTCACTTGACAGAAAAAGTTTGCCAAGCCCTGCTCTACACTAATGGCATAAACTTTGTATCAGGAAAGTCACTGGAGAAGTCTTCCACCGTTAGGGAAAGTTCCCAGGAGCATGTTATGTACCAATGAGGGAAAAAAAATAATAATGTAAAAGGATAAAAACCAGATCACAAAAGAAAGAAACTGGCAACACATTTAGAACTAGTTTGAGATGGTAAGATAAAGAACAATCTTTTTCTTAAGAGCATGATGGGAAATGATATCCTTTTGGTCACCTTGTGTGTTTTCTTAAAACAACTTTTTATAAATCTTTTTTTTTCTAATTTTTATCGGAATATAGTAGATTTACAATGTTGTGCTAGTTTCAGGTGTACGGTAAAATGCGTCCGTTATCCATATACAGATATCTACTCTTTTTTAGATTCTTTTCCCATATAGGTCATTACAGAGTAGAGTAGCGTTCCCTGGTGCTATAGAGTTGGTCCTTATTAGTTATCTATTTTATATGTAGTAGTGTGTACGTGTCAATCCCAACCCTCCAATTTATCCCCACCCCTTTCCCCCTTGATAATCATAAGCTTGTTTTCAACATCTGTGACTCCATTTCTGTTTTGTAAATAAGTTTATTTGCACCATTTTCTGAGATTCCACATATAAGTGAGAGCATGTGATATTTGTCTTTCTCTGTCCGACTGACCTCACTCGGTATGACAGTCTCCAGGTCCATGCATTCGCCTTGTGTTTAAATGCAAAGACTTGATACACAGGACAGCAAACCCCACACACAGCAGCTGGCTTAGCTGGAGTCTATAAAGACTCAGTGGAATGGTTAATAACAAAAACAGTTACAACGGCACATCTATAGAGAGTTGACCATGTACTAGCTCCTGGACTTGGCCCTTCTGGGGTCTAGATCAGTTAACCCACAGAGTAGTTATATGAGGTCATTACTACCAATATTCTGTTTTCCAGTTGAGGAAGCCCAGACTCAGAGAAGTTAAACAAGTTGCCCAAGGTCACACACAGCTAGTAAGGGGTGGAGTCAGGATTCAAACTCTCCCAGAGCCTGTGCTCTTAACCACCGGATTGCTTTGGATTCGAGCCAGATAAATCCCTTTCCCCTTCCACACAGCAAGTTGTCTGGGGGCCATATTATCTAATAATGGCTTCTGCCCTCCGTTGCCCTTATCCACATGGACACAGACATGGTATTGAGATGCCCTTCCCCCAGGCCATTACCCTCATTCGCCTGTCGGAGCTGGGAATAGCAATTCTCCCCAGAGGATTTCTCTCGTCTGGACTGTAGCTCAAAGAGAAAGTCAGAGGTAATCTGCCTAATCGTTGGGCAGACATCTTGATAGAGCAATGATAGTAATTGGCCTGAAATGTAGGGAAAAGTGCAGTGTTTTATTTGGCTCAGAGATTCTCCCACACATATCTATTATCGGAACACACTCCATCAAGAGCAGCCAGGAGCGCCGAAAGCCCCTGTGATATGAAACAGAAGGAAGGATGTTAGATGGGTGTTGACCAGCCATCACACTAAATATACCTTTGACTCAGGGATGTCTTTTGTGTTTTGGAGAGAAGCAGCCTGCTTTCGGAAATGCGTTTCATCTCAGGGTACAACAGAGTGGCATTCTTGAAGCACGGTGCAGATTTCGGGGAGGCTAGCCTCCACTTGTATAAAAATCCAATTTCCTGGGCTAGCTCTCATCACCTGCCCTGTTTCCTCAGCAAAAGTCCAACCAGGTTGACAAAAAGGAAAGCTGATAAGATTTCAAGAGTAATATCTAAGTGGGTGTTGGAAAAAGGGGACTGAGAGAGGTGAGCTCCTTCTATATTTCAGCAGTACTACATAATTGTTTCTTTCCTCAAAAACTGTAGAAATGCTTCAGAGACAAGACCTGGGCGGGGGGTGGCATGGTGAGAATGTAAATTGATACAGCCACTAGGGAGAACAGTATGGAGGTTCCTTAAAAAACTAAAAACAGAACTACCATATGGGCCAGCAATCCCACTACTGGGCATATACCCTGAGGAAACCATAATTCAAAAAGACACATGCACCCCAATGTTCACTGCAGCCCTAATTACAGTAGCCAGGACACGGAAGCAACCTAAGTGTCCATCGACAGATGAATGGATAAAGATGTGGTACATGTATACAATGGAATGTTACTCAGCGATAAAAAGGAACGAAATTGTGCCATTTGCAGAGACGTGGATGGACCTAGAGACTGTCATATAGAGTGAAGAGAGTCAGAAAGAGAAAAACAAACATCGTATAATATCACTTATATTTGAAATCTAGAAAAATGATGCAGTTGAGCTTATTTGCAAAGCAGAAATAGAGACAAAGACGTAGAGAACAAACGTATGGATACCAAGGTGGCGGGGAGGTGGGATGAATTGGGAGACTGGGACTGACATATATACACTACTATACATAAGATAGATAACCAATGAGAACCTACTGTATAGCACAGGGAACTCTACTCATTGCTCTGTGGTGACCTAAATGGGAAGGAAATCCGAAAAAGAGGGGATATATGTATACGTATAGCTGATTCACTTTGCTGTACAGCAGAAACTAACACGACATTGTAAAGCAACTATACTCCAATAGAAATTAATTTTTTAAAAAGACCTGGGGAAATTGAATGAAGAATACTCTTCACTGCAGTTTTTGCTCATTTTGGATTCTCCCACCCTCTGGGATGCGTGCGCGTACACACATACATACACACACACGTCTACGATTACTTACCAAGGACCTACTGTGTGCCAAGCATTGAGAATACCTGGGTGATCAGTTCAGATCTGGTCTCTTCCTCATGGAGCTTGATGAGAGAAGACAGATAGGTAAAAAGACAATTATAGGAATTAGGGGAAGATAGAGGAAAGGGAGGGTACAAAACCCAGGTTGAGGGCAGTAGGGAAGGAAGACGCCTAGAAGCTAAATGTTTTCTAAACTGAGACTTAAGGATAAATACCTCAGCTAAAGGGCAAGGAGGCCTTCCAGCCCAGCACAGAGCCTATGCAAAGACTTTAGTCCTTTTCCCTGGGACTGTGGTAGCAAAGAGCTTCCTGTCTTCGATGCTCTGTCTCTGAGGATGTTAGGTTGGAGAACAGGGAGATTTCCACCAAAGCATCCCCAGACCCAGATGCTCAGTGAGAACCTAGCTCTACTTTGCTGTCCGAGTGACTTCTGAACATGCAAGCTGGATGATGTCATGTTTCTGTTGAAAATTTTTCGCTTGCTCCCACTGGTCCCAGAATAAAATTTAACTCATCCACATGGTCTCCAGGGCCCTAGATGATCTGGGTTTCTCCAGACTCATCTTAGGTCACTCTCTTCCTTTTTAGCTACCCTCCAGCCACGTGGGATTCAGTTCTGCCGTTTTCCACCTCAGGGCCTTTGCATCATCAGCTCTTCCTTCTGCCTGGGATACTCTTTCTTGCTTGCTTTTTTATTTTTTTTTATTTTTTTTTTGTGGCCACGCTGCGAGGCTTGCAGGATCTTAGTTCCCCGACCAGGGATCAAACCTCGGCCCACTGCAGTGGAAGCACAGGGTCCTAACCACTGGACCGCCAGGGTATTCCCCTGCCTGGAATACTCTTCACCTGGCTGTTCCAGCTCACCCTTATATGTCACCTGCATAGAATAGAGATGCCCTCCCTGACTGTCCTTTCTCAGTAGCTTCCACCTCTTACTCCCCGTCACAGTGTCCTGTTCTCTTCAAAGCACATATCACAATTTTTATTTGATTTGATAATTTTTTTTTGGCCTGTATTCTCTGTGACAGTGGAAGTTCTGTGAGGGCAGGGACTGTGTCTGTCTTAGTCACCAATGTATTCACCAATGTCTTGTAGGGTGCCTTGCATATAACAGTTGCTCAGTTAATAAAGTAAACCCGGGCTTCCCTGGTGGCGCAGTGGTTGAGAGTCCGCCTGCCGATGCAGGGGACACGGGTTCATGCCCCGGTCCGGGAAGATCCCACCTGCCACGGAGTGGCTGGGCCCATGAGCCATGGCCACTGAGCCTGCGCGTCCAGAGCCTGTGCTCCGCAGCGGGAGAGACCACGGCGGTGAGGGGCCCGCGTAACGCAAAAAAAAAAAAAAAAAAAAGTAAACCCTATGTCAAGGACTGTGACAGGTCTGAGATCTCACCGTAATTGTCAGCTCACACAGTAGCCGGCCACAGTCTCATTGATGTTATCAGAAGAGGAGGCGCTCCTGGGTCAGAGACAAAAGACTTTATTCCTCGGAGCAATGTAATATCCACAGTATCAACATATGTGCCAGTTCCAAGCCCCAGTCCCCACAGGGCAACACAAACAGAGCCAGGTGTTACCTACACAGGCAGTGAGTGGGTTACATGACAGGAGAGAAACTCTGAATTTACTGTCCTTGAGTCTCCAAATGGGCGGTGAGCCTGCTCATTCTTTTCTCCAGAGGGAGACATTATCTTTATTTATACTGGACAGTAACTAAACTTGCCCTTTGCTCTGGAGACAGACACTGTCTCTATCTCCCAAGGCTGTTCACTGTACAGACAGCCTTTAGAAAAAGATAGTCCAGAGCTAAGGAGTCAGTGCCTCTGCTCATAAGACACTCAGGAACACAGGACACCCGTGGCAAATTGTCTCCTAACATCATGTGAAATTGCTTTTTGACCTGCAAAAGCAGCTACTTCATATGATTCAACCTAATGCTTTTTGAATGAAAGAAGGAACGGAGGGTGAATAGATGAAACAAATCGATAGCTACTTAGATGCTTCTCAGCCCACCTTTATTGTGCCAACCTCAGGGAGTTGAGCCTGCAGTGATCATTGTTAGACACTAAAGACATTGGCTTGGGAATTCCCTGGCGGTCCAGTGGTTAGGACTCTGTGCTTTCACTGCTGAGGGCTCGGGTTCAATCCCTGGTCAGGGAACTAAGATCCTCAAGCCACGCAATGCAGCCAAAAAAAAAAAAGGAGAAGAAGAAAATAAATTGGCTCAATACTGATTTTGAAAAAGCAGATACACTGATTGAGTTCTCCTAGTGCCGGAAACCAACCACACCCGGATTCTGGCAGAAGAGAGCTGAGAAGTGAAGCACTATAGAAAGAAAGCACTACGGCGTGGGTTGGTTTTTCAGTCCAGAGTGGGAATAAATGGGAAATTCGGTTTAAAGGAAAACCTCCCTTACCATTCACAGGTGACTCCATTAGGGACAATTAGACTTCCTAGTCTTTCATGCATATCACCAAGCCAATGTCCCCAGCTCCCCAAGGACTGTGTCATGTCATCTTTGGGGCATAGTGGCTTTTGATCATCTTAGTAGTTTAGAACCTGAAAGTCTAAATGTGTTTATTTGAATGTAAGGCAAAATTAGGTTAATAATAATCATAATTTTAAAAGAGTATGACTCCTTCTGTGCAGACCCAAATCAACATGAAAAGATTCCAGAATTATCCCTTTGAAGGCATTACTTGAGAGTACACATAGCAAGGTAAATCACGAAATAAGATGGCTATACAGGTTAGAACAAGGGTGAACTAATTGATTTTCATGAAAAATAAGATCTGCAAAAAGCTAGGCATAAAAGACCTTTTGTACCACCCCAAACCTACTACTTCATGAATCCCCAAGTCATGCCAAAATTGATCAGTCTTACGTATTTCGACTTCTCTTTCTTTAACGCAGGGGATTTTTTTACTCTGTAAATCTGAGATCAGGAGCCACCACTGTCATTTGGAGAATCACTCTCTATCCCTAAGGCTAAAAGCTGATATCCCACATCTCAGACCAAATCTCAGATTGACAGGATGATACTGGGGCAGGGTGGGGCTTACAGTGTTTAAAAACTTGCCAGCATTCAGTCTTGGAAAATTGTAGTTTTTAAATCCAGATAAGTAGTTTCTTTTGAAAAAGCAAAAATTGCAGCAGTATTAGCCCCATATTCCTGCCTGGGCTAATCACACGGAGAGCAGTGGTTACATCCATGCGTTGTTCAAGTTGCCCTAGTCCCCACCCATCCCTGTTCTCCTCCTTCACTCACTTCTCCCTACCGGTCCTCTGTAGGCACCTGAGGTTACTACCGCTGCTCCTGAAAAACAGTGGATGGCTGACTATTAAATTGCTTCACCAGCAGGCAGAGAAAAAAGTAATTGTTCAATTTCTCTCTTTTTCAGATTCAGTGCAGGACTGTCCACGTAACTGCCATGGGAATGGCGAATGTGTGTCCGGGCTGTGTCACTGCTTTCCAGGATTTCTAGGAGTAGACTGTGCTAAAGGTATTTACCACCACTTCCCTGCTATGACTGGAAAATAGAAAATAGGCTTCTCAAAAAGGGGTGGGAGAAGGGGCACCAAAGTAGCCTCCCCAGCAAATTCCACTGGGATATCTTGTAAACCCGTGCATGCTACACGTCCTAATGCTTTGGCAAAGAGTAGACTTCGACGTATGACAACTGGCCAATATACCTGTAAGAGCAGGGCAGGGATCCTTGCCATTGAGGTGTGCTGAGAAGAAAGACTTGCTAAAAATGAGATGGTTAGATTTCCTGTAAAAGCAGAAGTGAATTACCATCACTCCTTTCTTATAATCATTAACGTCCATGAAATGGAAGATTAAGCATCTCAGGGTTAGTAAATTTCATTCATTCTGGCCAGCTATGCTCTTAATCTGGGGAGTGCTATTTATCTTGGCTGAATTGGTTTTAAATTGTATTATTAATTTATCTACACTGCTTTGCACAGGATGATGGGGGCCCTGGGATTCTTGGGGGGAAAGTATTATAAGAAAGAAAATGACTCTCACAAGAACAGAGGACTTAGGGCTGCCTGCCTAGCCAGCAGGAGACCTTGAGCCTGACCTTCAAGCAGTGCGATCAGAGGCGAGTGCAGTGGAGAGCAGACTTTCTCACACTTCTTAGACATGGTATGTGCGCACACACACACAGGTATACATTCTAGATAAATACAACCGTAAAATTAAAATGAGACTTTCACAAACAGCACTTCATGTTTCTTTTCTATTCTGTACCGTTTCACTTTTTATAAATGAAATACACTGACTACGCTGATTCCCCACCCGCCAGTGAGTCTGAAAAACAGTGATGGAGAGGTTCCAGGCCCTTGCTCAGGAGTCAGGCATTCCTGGGTTCCAATCCCAAGCTCAGCCATTCAGGATCTCTGTGATCTTGAACAAGTGATCTAACATTTCTGAAGCTCCGTTTCCTCCTCTGGGAAAGTGGGGAATTCCTTCCTAAATTCATTGTGAGGATGGAATGCAAGAACACACCCCAAGCTCTTAGCAGAACATACTGTGAGCCCTCGGAGGGTTTAGTTTTACCATCTTTTATTTACATAGGTCATAGTATATTTACTTATATATTCATATAATATTTTCATCCTTTTCTGTGCTTCTCATTAAAAGACCATCCTACCTTGACGTTCTGAGAGAGAGGCAGTCATTAGTCAAGCCGCTCTGGAAAAGCTAAATCACAATGGCTTGGGGAAATCGTATTTCAGACACTCACAGTATTTCAAAGATTTGCGATGCCCATCCTTCTGAATGCTGACTGATCAGTGACTAGGACTCTTTTAAGTGCCTGAAGTTCTGGATTTGGTTGCGCGTGTGTGAGACTCATTCCTAGATGACACCACCTATGGATACATTCATGAAGGTTTGGTAAACCTGTCAGACACAAAAGGAGAAGAGAGCACGCAGCCACCGGACCGTTCCCTTGGCTGCTTTGCACCTTGGCACGCTCTGCCCGGGGGCACGTGGACACGTGCCCAAGCAGACACTGGAGCCTGGTGTTCCTCGCAGCCAGCCCTTTGCTCCGGTTCTGAAGGGCTCTGTTGAGGCAGGTAGGTGACACCCTGCCGCACGGTTGCCATGTACTTTTCAGAACGAAGGCTTTAAAGGAGGGAAAACCTCAGTAGCATTCGAATGGCTTTCCTCGCGTAATCTAATTTCCTAGGAGTGAAGGCCTTAATGAGAGGAAGGACAGAATAGTCCTTTTATCTGTGGCTGCAAATGGGCTGAGCCCTCAGCTGCAGGGCCTGTGAGCTGTAAATGTATATTAACACTGACACACATCAATGTATTATTAATCCCCAAAACCGTGTGTGCTCTGACTGCACATCCAGGGATCAGCCTTTCAGCCCTAAGTACCCCGGCCATTTAAGAACTCTTCACTCTCGATCCATTTGCAGATGAGCGTCCATTCTGCATTATGGATCTGTAATGGGGTGTGCATTTAGCTGCTTAAAAGGCCTCTCGGTGTGCGTTTTGCATTTACCACCTGTACTGTGGCCAGGCGCACGCTCTGAGCGTGCATTAGCCATGGTATATAATTGATCCTCACGAAACAAATATCGAGTGGCTGTTCAGAGCAGTTCCTCCTGCACACTCAAAGCTGTTCCTGAAATCGGCCTCTGAACTTGTATATTTTAATTCAGCTGTTGATGCCTACAGCAGACAAAATTGAAGCGTTTAGAGATTAAAATTGCTTTCTCCTTGTTTCCCCATTTATTCTTGGCAAAGTTGGCTTAAGAATGTCAGGAGTAAGCTTCTACCGCTTTGCCCTAAAGACGTTGCTTCCTTAGTATTTTTGAAATTTAAGCTACTTCATTAACAATGACGGTGTTTGGAAACCCTCTAAACCCTTGTTTCCCACACTTTGCTCTTTCATGTACCACCTCTATGTTTGTTGCCAAATTCGTGGGCCATCAGAATTTTTATTTCCTTCATATATTTCTTTAAGTCTACCCATTAGGTTTACACAGATGAATTTATTTTAAAAGGACTCAGGTCAAAATGAAAAGTTAAAAAAGAGAAAATTGGAATCCCTTGCAATAAATAGGAAATGTTAGTGCCACCTTTAAATCTACTGAGAAAGGAGTATTTCCCTTTTATAAAAAATTTTATTGAAGTATAATTGATTTACAATGTTGTATTGGTTTCTGGTGTACGGCAAAGTGATTCAGTTTTATATTTTTTTTCCATATTCTTTTCCATTATGGTTTATCAGAGGATACCGAATATAGTTCCCTGTGCTATACAGTAGGACCTTGTTGTTTTTCCATCCTATATATACTAGTTTGCATCTGCTAATCCCAAACTCCCAATCCATCCCTTCCCCACCTCCCCCTCTGCCTTGGCAACCACAAGTCTGATCTCTGTCTGTGAGTCTGTTTCTGCTTTGTAGATATGTCCATTTGTGTCATATTTTAGATTCATGTAAGTGATATCATATGGTATTTGTCTTTCTCTTTCTGACTTACTTCGCTTGGTATGTTAATCTCTAGGTCCATCCATGTTGCTGCAAATCGCATTATTTCATTCTTTTTTATGGCTGAGTCATATTCCATTGTGTGTATATATATACCACATCTTCTTTATCCATTCGTCTGTTGAGGGACATTTAGATTTTTTCCATGTCTCGGCTATTGTAAATAGTGTGCTATGAACATAGAGTGCATGTATCTTTTTGAATTACAGTTTTGTCCGGATATAGGCCCAGGAGAGGGATTGCCAGCTCATATGACAACTCTATTTTTAGTGTTTTGAGGAACCTCCATACTGTTCTCCATAGTGGCTGCACCATTTACATTGCCACCAACAGTGTGGGAGGGTTCCCTTTTCTCCACACCCTCTCCAGCATTTGTTATCTGTAGACTTTTTAATGATGGCTGTTCTGACTGGTGTGAGGTGATACCTCACTGGAGTTTTGATTTGCATTCGAGAAAGGAATCTTTGCACTGCCCTGAGCAATCAATCCCAGTCAGCTTCTCACACATTCATTTCACATCAAGAATCCCCAAATTGGGTCCTACTGTATATACAGCACATGTGAAGCAGCCTGGCTCCCAGATAAATTCAAGCCTTGAGCATCTCATCTCGTAAGTATGGGCTCCTGAAAATAACAAAATTCACTACCTACACCTGTGTGATATAGTGAGCACCCAGTAAAAATAGGCACACAGATTTAACTCTACCAGCTTCAAATGGGTAAACCTAATGATTAGCTCCTCATTTACTTGTGGTCAGTTAAGCCTCCTTTTCGGATAGTTTTAACAACAACTAATAGTTATTACGTATTAAAGATGTACCAGGCATTGTGTAAGTACATAATACATACTATCTTATCTGTTCTCATATCAACAATGTGAGATAAATCCTATTTTAACCATCACCCCCCCAATATTTTCAGCTTTTTATATTAAAAGCATTTTTGTCTTGCAGTCAAGTTGCAAAAATGCACATAGAGTTCCCAGAGTTCACTCAGCTTCCCCTAATGTCAACATTTTAAATTATCAAAGTTCAGTTAGTGAAACCAGGAAATTAACATTGATCGATGCTATTGACTAATTCACAGACTTGTTTCCTATTTTGCCCTTTTTTTTTCTGGTCCAGATCCCACATTGTGTTTAGTTGTCATGTCTCCTTAGTCCCCTCCAGTCTGCGAGGGCTCCTCTCTCTCTTCTTGTCTTTCATGACCTTGACCGTCTTGAAGAGTACTGGTCAGGTATTTTTTAGCTTGTCCCTGGATGCGGGTTTGTCTGATGTTTACTCGTGATTAGATGGAGGTTATGCATTTTTCACAAGATGCTATGCCCTCCTCAGTGAGTCCTATCAAAGATGCATTTCTGATCTTTAACAAGAAAAAGATTCAAATGGGGCTGTGTGTGTGAGGGTATGTGTGGTTGCGGGTGTGAGCGTGTGTGTACCTTCCCCTCACCCCTCACGCGTAAGGCAGAGATGCTTGGGTGGCCGTATCCCGTTGGTCCAGCACAGTCTGTCAGTGACTATGACACATTGCTACTCACAAACAACTTTTGAGCCCAGGAAGCTCGTAGGTGTTAGCAGGGAGTGACCTGGAGCAGCCAGGGTGAGGTAATCGAGCTAGCAAGTGCAGAGAGGAGAGACAGCTGGTCCCGAGGCCCCTGCTACCCTGAACAGTGCATGCCATCTCCCGGCCGTGGCCCACAATCATGTCCCTTCTTTCTTGATAAAAGCCCTTAGGAGGTCCCGAGCCCAGGTCCACCCGCATCACAAACTCGCATTCCCCTTTGTTCCTGCACTGCCAGCTGTGCCCAGGATGCCTCGGGTCTGCCAGTTTCTGCTACTGCAGGCAGCCGGCATACTCAGGCCCTCCTGCCAGAGGGAGAATTCGCCACATTCCCATCACATCCGAGCGGCCGGGTGTATGTCCGAGTGACAGAAACGCGGATTTACTCTCCTGACCTCGTGCTGCACCTCCCGTGCCCTCAGATGTGCGGTGCAGACGACAGCTCCTTGTCTCCTGATAAACCTGACAGTCTGCATCAGGCATCTGACGACATCCCCGCAGTGAATGGAGGAAGCAGTCGGCATGAATTTGCAGGGCATTCATTCCTCAGCCCCCACCAAACCGGGGGCTCCGAGGGGCTCAGATGTCAAAGTGGAACTGACCCTCACCCCAGAAGAATGTATGAGGGTTCTAACACCTTGTTCCAAATCAGTCAAGGGGACCAAACTTATTCGTGCATCCAGCAAACGCTTATCATATGCCTGCACTAAGCACCAGAGATACAATGATGGGCCAGAACGCCAGGGCCTGCCTTCTGAGAGCTTCCCGTCTGATGGATGCACGTGATAAGTAAGTGGGAAATGGAAGCCTAAGTCCAAAATGCTGGGTTGTGGGCTCTGAATGCTATTATAGATGTTATTAAGGAGACGATAAGGAAGCTCATGAAGCAACGAAGTGTGGATCTATGAAAATAGTCAATTAGTATCGGGGAACGTGAAGAAAATTCCACGGGGGGAGAGTCTGGTAAAGGAGCTACACTAAATAGTGTCTTCTAGCATAGAATTTCATTAATTGTTTAATGCAATAAACAATCTGTTCAGATTCAGAGCCTGAGGAGAGATGGCATTTCTTTCCCTATAACTCGTACCATTTTCCATCAGGTGCCCCTCTTGTCCAGCTAGAACCGTGCTCATGATTCAGTTATTGTTTAGTTTATGTTTTTTTCTGTTATTACTAATCCCCTTGCATGACTTTCTCATTACTATACTTCTATGCTATTTGCTGTGGGCTAGATGCTTTTTAACTCTGATTCCTTTTTCTTTCATTGACTTTTATTGAAAGGTCTCTCAATGACTTAAGATGCTTCCTTGGGTCGCGTGTAAAGCAGCTTTGCCTTTCAGAAGACATCCAAGGCTTCTGACGATCTTGTTTTGACACTGGCTTCTCAGATGGCACACTTGGTGCTGAGCTTAAGGCCCCAACCTGCAGTAGAAACTTAACACACCAGAGCCTTCCTCGTTCGGTAATGCGTGTTTAATAGCGATTAGAAACGACAACGCCCGCTGCTGATCAGCTGTCAGGGGCGGCCCAGAAATGCCACGACCACGGGAACGTGAAGTCTTCTTTCTGGGGGGGTTGGTCTCCGCTCCTACCCGGTTTGTGTGGAGCCTTGAAAAGACAGAATGGGGATCTTGCCAGTTTTCTCCCATTACCTGGCAAACGTACCCACTACTCAGTCCTTCTCGGCCAAGTGCTAGCACAAAAGTCAAATCATCGTCATCGTCGTCATCGTTGCTGACATGTATCGAGTTTTTACTATGAGCCAACCACTGCACCGAGCAACTGCATAATTATCTCACTGAATCATTAATTGTCCTATTTTATAGATGACTATGATCCCCTTTGACGGAGGCGGAAAATGAAACACAGAGAGGTTCAGTGACATGCTCAAAAATCACTCAGCTCAGAAGCAGTATTACTAGGATTCAAACCAAGCAGTTTGGCCTGCCCTCTTAACGCTAGACCAGCCATGAGATGGATTCACCTCAGAAGATGTGAGGTGTAAGGAAGACGTGCTTTGCAAGTTTGCGTGGCAGCTGCACACTAGGATTTGGGTTTGAACCCCAGAAAGCTTAAGGAGAGGAAACTAGGGTTTACTAGGTAGAGAGTGGCAAAGCAGGCATTTGAAACAAAGTCTGTCTGACATCGGAGCCTGTTGCTCTGAGCCACTGTCCTCCCAGCCCCACAAGCTGGGACATCCTATCACCTCCCTCATCTTATCATTTGCCAACTCCTATTTCATCGACCTTCAACCCATTGTTCTCCTATCCTCACAGCCACTGCCCTGTTCACTTGGCCACCAGCTCTCCCTGATGGCATTTCTCCTACTCACCACCAGTGGCGTTCTCCCAGAGCTCTTAGGAGCATGACACTGCTCTCCCCAAACACCTACAGTGGCTCCCAGTTGCCTCCCACAATGGTTGTCAATCTTTGGTTTAAAGACATTTAGCTGGGGAAATTGTTATAAATGCATACTCCCAGGCTCTTCCCCCATGCCAGCCGGTTCTGAAGCAGTAGGACTGGTGTGTAGCTCAGGCTCATGCACATTTTTAATTATCCTCCAGTAGGGCCCTGATGCTGGTGGTCAGGGGCCATAGGCTGAGAATAAATAACATATTTCTTAGAATGAGGTTCAGGGTCTTCCATGATCTGAGCTCCTTTGGCACCATCTCCCACTAAGTCCCATACACCATAGATTCCAGCTACTTGTCCCTCATAGACACCACGGCCCTGCTTCTTCCTCTCTACTCATGCCATTTTCTTGGCTGGAATGTTCTCATCCTTCCCAAACTTTCCTATCAAACTGCTGCTGATCCTTGAGGACCAAGCTCCCAGGTCACCACCTCCCTGATGCACCCACAGAGGGAACCCTGCAGTCACACAGGACTTGGCGACACCTTAGCAGTGGCCCTTCATCCCGTGCCATGTTCTAGCTGGGGGGTGACATCGGTTTCTCCCACTGGATCACAAGCTTCCAGCCGTTTTCTTTGTATCTCCCTGCACCTAGTTTGGCACCCAGGAGATAGTAAGTGCTCTCTAACTGTCTAGGGGCTTGAATTTAGGGGTCAAAGATCATACAGATGAAAACATTGCTGGGAAATGTACAAGACAAAGTGAATGCTAGGAAACAAGATTCAAATTTGTTGGATTAATCACACAGGGATAAATCAGCCAACACCGAGACACAAATTTCAATGAAGGAAGGGAGAGAGCAAGTGAGGGAGGGGAAATGGAGGAATGAAGAAAAGGATGAAGGAGCAACAGTTTACAGAAAAGAAATACCATTTGTTCTGCAGTTTACCTGCATCCTCTCAGAAGGACAAAGCTATGAAGAATGGAAGCTGCAGAGTTTGAATTGGCTAGGTTTGAATCCATGCTCCTCTAGTTAACTGCTCCCATTTTAGAAAATTACTTAACCTCTCTGGGCCCTTGTTGTCTCATCCATAAAATGGGGGCAGTAGCAGTACCACCTGATGGATTGCCGTGAGGACTAAAAAGTAAATGCGTGTAAAGCATGTAGAGCCATGCTCGGCACGTATTAAATGCTCCATAAACATTAGCCAGCATTAATCTTCACAAGCCTTTGAAATCATTGTTATTATCCCTATTTTACAGGAGAAACAGAGACTTAGAGAAAATAGGCTACTTGCCGAAGACCACACTGCAGGCTAGATTTTGAGGCCATGTCTGTCTGACTCTGAGGCTTATGGCCCTAACTTGGTTTTCCTAACTTGGCAGGAAGATCCCCTAAAAGGGGGGCAGTGACCACTCACTCTCAAAGCCCTCACAGACAGCGCAGCCACCTGACTCTCCTGGCTGGCTCCACTGCCCGCCCCCCACCCCACTGCTTTCCCGTCTCCCCATCAGTTCCTCCCCTTAGTGGATGTCTGCGCTCAGGAGAGAGATGACAAGCCCCTTCATCCCCACCACCCGAGAAATGCTTTCCTCAGAGCCTCCTTTGCAAAGGTGTAGGGGTCCTCTCCACAACCCGAGAAATGCTTTCCTCAGAGCATCCTTTGCAAAGAAGCCACTTTCCCCTTTCACAGCTGGCCTCACCTCTCTCAGTGAAAGATGATCAGATCCCACCTGTCCTTCCTGGAACCACCTAGGATGTTCCTTCAGACCCTCCATCTTTCACACCTGTCTTCCTCTGCCACCCCAGCTGCTCCCCGCAATCTCCTGTAATGCAGACAGGCCAGGGGCCATGGCTGCTGCCCACAGGAGCCATTCCACGATCCATTGCAGTTCGAGGCTGAATCCCACCTCTCCTTCGTCCCACCCTTGACCTGAGAAAACGTGCAGGAATTCCTTGGCAGCAAGAACCCAGGAGGTGGGGTTTGAAGCCAAGCCCTTGGTTCGTGCTTTGCAGAAAGTGTCTCCACACTTGGCGAAGGCACCTCTGCACATATTCAGCACAAAGTGTGTGACGGGCCCTGTGCAAAGGGTTTAACCAGAGTGATCTTGTGTCATCCTCACATCCTGCATCATTATCATCCCCATTTCACAGCTAAGGAAACTGAGGCCCAGAGAAGTTAAGGTACTAGCCCAGGTATGGCTTTAGAACCCTATGTATCAGAATCACCTGTTAACTCACAGCTTGCTGGCTTCTCCCCACCCGCCCCCCAAAGTTCCTGATTCAGTAGGTCTGGGGTGCTAGCATCAGCCCGGAGTGCTTGTTAGATATCCAAACCCTCAGGCCCCACGCCAGACCCTCTGGATCAGAATCTCACTCTCACGGCACCCCCAAATGACTTATGCGCGCATCCAAGTCTGAGCCTGGATGACGTTGCCCTTGGACTTCTCTCATGTGGCCCAGAGAGATCTGAACGGCAGCAGCATTACCGCTTTTATCTTACTTCCCCCCAGCTTGCCAAGCAGGTGTGGAGGATGCCTGCCTCCCCAGTTTGGAAGCTGCAGTGCCCTTTATTTGGTCCCCTCATGTGAGTCCATGCCTCTAGAACGTGGCCGCTCCCACTGTTTCCCAGGCTTGTTGCATCACCAAACATAAATCACTTGGCAGGACCTACCTCAGTCAGCCCTCCCCCAAGTCAAATCGCTTCTGAGACTAAAAACTTCTTGTTTCCCTTTTAAACTACTAGATAAGTTGCGGAACAGTCTTACAAAGCAGAGTGCCTAACCCCGGAGAAACTTGCTGTAGGTGTGATGCGTACAGAGGTGGGGAAGTACTCCAGTTTTAGAAAAACAACTTCCGTATTGGGGAAAAAAACCAGTCTTTAGAGAGGTCAGCTGGGATGGGTGCTGGGAAAGAGAGTGTTTCCCCCCTCGTCTCTTTATGATGTGATGATTTGGAACAATTTTCTCCTAATAAAAATAATGATAATAGAATCAAATCTATAGATTTCTTATTATGTGCCAGGCATTGTACATGGCACTTCACAGACATTATTTCATTTCATCCTCTTAAAAACACCATGGGTTTTTCATCCAGAATTTTTGTCCCATTTTAAAGATAAGGAAATTGAGGTGAAAAATAGTGTCCATAGTTACACAGCTGGTAAAAACGAAGGGAAATTCGGGCTAACTCATAAGCCTACACTGCCTGGTATTGTTCTACCTGCTGGGGAGACGGCAGTGAATAAACAGACCTTCATGTCTTGGGGGAGCTCCCACTCTTGTGGATAACGAGACACCAAATAATTTGCAAGCTGGTCTCAATGCTTAAAGCATAATAAGAATGAAAAGCTACTTCAATCTGGACTTGAGCTGCAAAAAGCTTACTGTGTACCCTGAAAATTTTAAATATTCATTATATAATTAATGCTGTTCAGTCACACACACACACACACACACACACACACACAAACTTAAACTTTTTTAAGAACAGCTTAAGCACTTATCGATTGAGAACTTTTATAACTCTCAAAATGGAGGCATCCCCATATCTCTACAGGTATTTTAAATGAGTTGAATTAATCATAGGCTTAAAAGTCTCTTGCGATCTTCGTTAACTTCCCTGGGTTTAATTAAAACATCTGTGCACTTTTAATTTATCGATTCATCCAACTCATATGTCATGTTTTTAACACACCCCAGCATGCTCTGCATCATTTTTAACCCGATTTCCACTTAACTAAAGCAATTAAATTCACCCCGGATTAATTAAAGCATCCATACTTTCGTGCTTAAGTCAGCCCGTGCTTCTTTCCCCACATGGCTCCTGAATGTCAGAGATCTGACGTACCTGATGAGTTTTTCGTCCTTGTGGAAATTCTTCCCTGAATCACTTCCTGGCTTATTAATATGCCATCTGACAGAACGGGAATGAGGAAGTGGGTGCACCTGAACTTTGGCCCTCTGAGCCAGGGACTGTGCCCCCGTCTGTCAGAAGCATCCTTTGCTTTCCTCTCTTCACGGGGCGCCTGCTGGATCTTGCCCCCCTCCCCCCGAGACCAACTAGAGTGTCTGAGTGGTCCAGGCAGGAAGGCGGTGGGTGGCTGTTCTGGTCAGAGGCAATCATCGTGAACAGAATGCCTGGTGATCTTTGCATTTATACTTCCGTCATTGCTCCTTAGTTCTGCTTTCCAACCTCCTCACTCTTCCTACAAAACACAGTCCTTTCTTGTCCTGACCATTGAATAGGGACGGAAAACTGAGGCACCAGCGTCGAGAGGCTTCACCGTTGGGCATGGGATGCCAGACAGCTCTTCAGATAGGGACAAGTGATCCCCCTAGAAACTAGTTTGGATTTCTGCCCCTACCCACCGTGACAGAGCCCGTTTCCCCTCAGCCATGGCAGTGTTGAGGGTTATCAGTCTTTTAGATTTGTTTTGTTGTTTTTTTGTTTAATTTTTTAATTGAAGTACCGTTGATTTACAGTGTTGCGTTAATTTCCGTTGTACAGCAAAGTGATTCAGTTGTACATATGTATACACATTCTTTATTCATAGTCTTTTCCATTATGGTTTATCATAGGATATTGAGTATAGTTCTCTGTGCTCTACAGCAGGACCTTGTTTATCCATTCTACATATAAAAGCCTATAGATCTTTTTAAATCTAAGTCAAGGATTATTTCTCATTTTTTTATCTATACTTATTTAATGGCTAATGAAGCTGAGAATCTTTGCATACTTTTATTGGCAGTGTAAAATTATATTTATATGTCCTTTGCCCAGGTTTTCGTTTGTCTGTTTTTATTGATTTGTAAGAGCTCTTTGTGTATTTCATACATCAAACATTATTCTGTGAAATATGTTAGAAGATATTTTTTCCCAATGTTGCTCATCCCTCAGTTTTGTTTAGGGTGTTTCTTTATCATGTAGAAGATTTAAATTTTAAGTGATCAAATCTGATCTTCTTGGTTTCTGGAATTGATGTCTTTTTTATATATCCCACTCTCAAGAAAATAAAATTAGTCTTCAATATTTTTTCTAATACTGTTGTAGTTTATTTTTCTATTTGGATCTTTAATCTGTATCGGATTTATTTCTGAGTATAGTGCGCAGTAGAGGTCAGACTTTATTGTCTGCCAAATACGGTGTCTAACACCGCACTGTAAGATGTTACGGAAAAACCCAAACGCACTTTCAGGCCAACCCCACAGATTGTCAATTGCAAGGATGGAGCAAGAAGCAAAACTCGCCTTTCCTGACTTCGGCTTAGCACCAAGCTACGTCCGCAGTCTCGAAAGACGATGGGACACCAGTTTTGGTTTCGAGGACACTGAACTTGCTTTGCCTCACCTCCACGATCCAAATATTATATCCTCAACTGCTTCAGGAGACTCAAGGCATCTTTGTTTCTCTGTCCCTTTTCCCCACCACCTAACCCAGCTACTAGCACACATTAGCTTCTTCATAAGTGTTCATTGACTAACGGGGATGCGAGGCAACCAATTGTTAATATGATTTTGACACTTTACCCAGAGTACTAGGTTCAAGTATTCTCAAGTCTCTTTTCCAGAAGGGTTTTCTATCAGATTTCGAATCATTTTTAAAAGACACCTTATTTGTTTTCTGTTTTTTAATTTTATTGAAGTGTAGTTGAGTTACGATGTTGTGTTAATTTCTGCTGTACAGCAAAGTGATTCAGTTATACATGTATATATTCTTTTTCATACTCTTTTCCATTATGGTTTATCAGGGGATACTGAATATGGTTCCCTGTGCTATACAGTAGGACCTTGTTGTTTATCCATTCTATATAAAATAGTTTGCATCTGCTAATCCCAAACTCCCAGTTCGTCCCTCCTCCACTCCCCTCCCCCTTGGCAACCACAAGTCTGTTCTCTGCGTCTGTGAGTCTGTTTCTGATCTGTAAATAAGTTCATTTGTGTCATGTTTTAGATTCCACGTATAAGTGATATCATGTGGTATTTGTCTTTCTCTGTCTGGCTTACTTCACTTAGTATGATAATCTCTAGGTCCGTCCATGTTGCTGCAAATGGCATTATTTCATTCTTTCTGTGGCTGAGTAATATTCCACTGTATACATGAACCACATCTTCTGCATCCATTCATCAGTTGAGGGACATTTAGGTGGTTTCCATGTCTTGGCTATTGTAAATAGTGCTGCTATGGATATTGGGGTGCGTGTATCTTTTCAAATTATAGTTGTGTCTGGATATATGCCCAGAAGTGGGATCGCAGAATCATATGGCAACCCTATTTTTAAAAAGACACATTGTTCGAAAGTCCCTCCGCATACCTAGCCCAGCCCACAAATGACTTGTCAAGTTGCAGGCATTTTTCCCTCTGTCTGTCTGTCTGGCTGGCTGGCTGGCTGGGCCTCCTCAACCCCCTCTACCTTCTCTCCAGGTAGTGTCTGTACTGTAAGCTCCAAGTAGGTGGGACCCCTTTAACTTAAAGCAGCAGACACAGGTGGCTTGTCCTGTTACTTCCCACTGAGTAAATAACACTGACAATTCATTTCATCCCTTACAGAGAACTTTGGGGGGGAGAAAAAAAAAAAGCTGCAGCTTGATCATTAAAATGGGCTTTACGCCATTTAGATGAATCTAAAGCCTGTTAACTTGTCAGTCCTTAGTGGCAGTGGCATATTTTTCTTCTGCGCAAGTCTTAGAGCTTCCATTTACTAGATTTAGTAAAACAGGAATAGTGACTTTGTGCAAACATTTTAATTAATTTTAAATAGGAAGTTGAATGTACAATGCTGTGCTCCTGGAAAGCCTTAGGAACAGGGGAGAGAGACGGGGACATAAAACTTTCCACGTGTGATTCCAGAACCATCTCCCTCCCACAACCAGAGAAGACTAGGGGAAGAAAAAGATGATGTCTTTCTGTTAGTATTACTTGATGCTTTTCTGGTGGTGGTGGTCGTGTGTGTGTGCCTTTGAGACCTACTGCATTTTTAATTTTATTAACCCTTGAAGTCAGTCTGGAGATTCAGTTTGGAATTTCGTAAGGGAACATCCGTTAATTACAAACCAGGTGTCAGCTACTGTTTTGAGTCCTCAGGCATTTTAGCACACTTAATGTTCCCATCACCTCTGAGAGAGAATTTTTTGACGGGGAAAGTGGGTCTCAGAGAAGTACAGTGATCTTGTCAAAATCCCAGGGCTGGTAAGTGATGGGTCAGGATTTGAACCCAGGTCATTCTGGCATCGAAACCCTTATTCTTTCCACCTGTGTTCCATATCACTTCCAGGCAGGTGCAGTCAGAATTGTTTGCCCTATAACCTGTCATTAAAAAAAAAATCTTGTAGATTTAGTGATAGTAAAACTATAAGAAAAGTTATTAATGCAGGAGGTCCCCACCTCACGCAGCCTCTCACATGAGAACCAAGCTGAGCCTTACATACTGTGATGCTCTGGGTTGAGTTGTGTCTGAGGATGAGTCAGTTACCCTGAGGGAAGGAGTTCTCCGTGCAGGTCAGCCCAGTGACCACTGGAAGGCGCTCATCTGACACTTGCCCTCTGTCCCATGGTAAATGGGTTACGAGAGAGCGTCGTTCTTCTTTAACCTGCCTTCTGCTTTTGTTATGTGACATCAGCAGAACCTGTCAAGCGCCCTGCTTTCTGGAGAACATCACAGTGTTTTTCATTTTCTACCACCCTCCTGGTGAGCATACAGCAAACATATTGAAGGAAGGCTGCATTTAGAATGTGGAGACCTCCCTGACCTGACTATTCTCTACCTTTTTTTTCCCTGAGTAATTTAAGTAGGTCATATTTTAAATTTGACTTCCCAGGCACCTGGTTTTAAATAAAATCCATTCTTACCTTCTAGACAATCCCATTTTTTTCACCACTTGGAGTCTATACAGAAGAAAAACAGTTACAATATGAATAAAGTAAATAATCCTAACTGTATTTTATCAATTAATAAGGACAATAATTGTTTCCTCCTTACGTTCTACCCTCTTCCACCTTTTGGGTGGAAGGAAAGTGCAATGGGAGCCCATTGGTGGTGATTTGATGTAACTTTCTCTGCCATCCAGGACAAGTTCAATATATAACCCTCATGTCAGAAACAGCCCTTGGCAGCTCTCATCACTAGGCATGGGTAGCCACGCTTCTTACTGTTTTCCTGTTTGAGTGTGCAAGGGAAGAAGTGCGGTAAGAAATGATGCTGATTCTAGTCTTCCCACCAGGAGATATCCCACAAGTGTTACCTAGATCAGAAATGGCAAGTGAGTTTTCTCTTGCCACCTCCACCTGCTCCCAAGTCCCAGCCAGGGCGCTACACTGAAGGTTTTTAGGCTCTTCCTAGGCTCAGGAGGACAAGATGCCATGATCTGCCCCTGCAGAGGTGCAGGAAGGGAGAATAGTAGCTCATGTACACTCATTTGCCCTCCCTGACCTAAAGCTTAGCATGAGTCATATGGGGCACTGACATGGAACCAATTTACTTTGTCCTGGAAGCCCTCTCAGTACTTTGAGAAAGCCCATCGTTTCTCATACTTGTTGGTATTTGCACGGTCTCTAATCTGAATCTTGGGCACCCTTGTTCAAAACTCTTTCATCTACCCTCTCTCAGACAATCAGCATGGGTCGCAGCTCTACAGATCTCTCTGCTCAAATCTCTTGGAAATAGAAGGCGTGCTGCCTACATTTAGAAAGAGTTTATCTAAATTTAACATGTAGCTTTGATGTTCTCTCTTTTGATCTCATCCTTCTTCTCTGGTAGATTCATAAGGATAAGAATTCTACTGGAAATGGTTGTTTGTACAACTATTCTAAAATGGAATATGGGAGTGGGGATAGCCCCTCGATCATATGTCAGCTGTTGAGATGTTTTTGTTTCATGTCAGTTTACAATTAGGGTCAATTACAGTCAACACACACAGTTCACGAGAAAAAGGCATTGTATGTACAACATGAGGTCCACTCTAGAAATTGTTCTTTCCACACCTTTCATAAATGGCCATTTTGTGCTTGCCCACACGCGCACCACTTGGGAGTCCCTGAATGTCAGGAACATAACAGACATATTTACTCAATCAAGCCAACATTGATGAATGCAACACTGGAAGGAAATCAACAGTGATAAACATAGTCTTGTCCTTGAGTAGCTTACTGTATCTTGGGGAAATTAGACACGGAAGGAGAATTAATTACTATAAAAACTAAATAGAACATGACAACAAAAGGGGCACGGTAAGGTGGATGGGGCCTTTACTAAGGAGCGATCTAATTAGGTATGTAATCGCGTCAGGGGATGGGGAGACCATTCTAAGTCTTCTACAGGTACATGTGTGCCAGTTGCAGGCACACATGTACCGGTAGAATTCTTGGAGCCTGTGCATTCCAAATCACAGGTAAACCAGGAATTGTTAAAACACCCCTGTCGGTCATTTCTGAAGGTCCCTGAATGCCAGTTCCATAGCCTGGAGCCATGCCCTCATTTTAGGCTCATGGTGGAAGCCAGGTTGGAAATTCAGGCCCTTTACAAACTGATCCTGAAGTGAAAAGTCCAAAGTCTGAAGGTGACCACTAAAATCTCACTCTTGATGACCTCCAAATGGGCAGTATTGGCACGGTTGAGGCCAAACTGGTAAGAACTGTTGGCAATTCATACCAGACCATCCCCAGATTGTCAGCCTTCTTCCTATCAACAGAGGCAAGAGGGTCCCTGCTGACCATCCCCAGATTGTCAGCCTTCTTCCTATCAACAGAGGCAAGAGGGTCCCTGCTGACATGAACTGCTAGAGGTTTCATGTCTTCAACCTGCCCTCCCCTTCCTTATTTTTTTTTTTTTTTTTTTTTTTTTTTGTGGTAC
This sequence comes from Delphinapterus leucas, assembly GCF_059928025.1. Taxonomy (NCBI): domain Eukaryota; kingdom Metazoa; phylum Chordata; class Mammalia; order Artiodactyla; family Monodontidae; genus Delphinapterus; species Delphinapterus leucas. The sequence continues at coordinate 143,033,338 of NC_143131.1, forward strand.
GCGGGCCTCTCACTGCTGTGGCCTCTCCCGTTGCGGAGCACAGGCTCCGGACGCACAGGCTCAGCGGCCATGGCTCACGGGCCCAGCCGCTCCGCGGCATGTGGGATCCTCCCGGACCGGGGCACGGACCAGTGTCCCCTGCATCGGCAGGTGGACTCTCAACCACTGCGCCACCAGGGAAGCCCTCCCCTTCCTTTTTAATGAACATAAACATCAGGAGTAGGAGTTGACTAATCTGAGGGTAAAATATTCAGCAAAATGGGTTCTGATCCGCATTACTGACAGCAGCAACACGCATGTCCATGCAGCTTAGTTAAAGGCACAGCTTAGAGTCCAGGCAACCTGGTTTCCAGTGGGGCCCCCCTACTCGTGACCTTTGTGATTTCCAGCAAAGTAATTTCACCAATCTGAGCCTCAGCTATAAAATGGGAGCGTGATTCTAGCCTCCCACCTCGTTGGGTGATCACGATGATTCAGCAGTAAATTGCGTGTGAAGGATCCTATGCCGTGCCCAGCATATAATAAGCATTCAGTTGGTGGTAACTGCTGTTATTAGTAGCATTTTTTAAATTCATTTTTATTGGCGTATAGTTGATTTCCAATGTTGTGTTAGCTTCTGCTGTACAGCAAAGTGAATCAGTTATACATATGCCTATATCCACTCTTTTTTAGATTCTTTTCCCATACAGGTCATTACAGAGTATTGAGGAGAGTCCCCTGTGCTATGCAGTAGGTTCTTATTCGTTGTTATTAGTAGCATTTTTGTTGTGGTGGTCATTGTTTATCTGAAGATGGCTCTGCACCTCCGTGGCCCAAGTCCCCAGCCAAGAGCACTGCAAGCAAAGCCGAGATGCCCGGCAGGCTCAGCCTCCTTAGACGGACACAGCCCTTCAGGCGCTGTCCCCAGCCCCATCCTCTGTGACCCGGTGCTCTGTCTTTGCTCTTTGCAGCCGCCTGCCCCGTCCTGTGCAGCGGGAATGGACAGTACTCTAAAGGGACATGCCAGTGCTACAGCGGCTGGAAAGGCGCGGAGTGCGATGTGCCCTTGAATCAGTGCATCGATCCTTCCTGCGGGGGCCACGGCTCCTGCATCGATGGCAACTGTGTCTGCTCTGCCGGCTTCAAAGGCAAGCACTGCGAGGAAGGTAAGCGCCAAGGGGCGGGCTGGGCAGCCACGGGGGCGGGAGGCGTTTGCAGGCCTGGACCTTTGCTAGTGAGCCCAGCGTTGTGCAAAGGAAGCTTCAACATTTTGCCCTTCAAACCCCTCGGCTGTGATGAACTTCTTAAGCTGTAGAACGTAAGAGAGAAGGCTTGCTCAGCTGACTCTGGAAGACATGTTTTGTTTTCCCCTTCTTTATGTTAATTAGCTCCTTTGCTTTTTCTCCTTTGTTTTCTGTCTTCTGTCTCCCTCTGCTTTTCCTCCCCTTCCTGCTCTTCCTTTTCCTTTTCCTTCCTTCCCCTTCCCCATCTTCCTCTTTTTTTCTGCTTTATTTAAAGTCCTCTGAATTGGGAATTATGGTATCCAGAAAAAAAGACACAAGAATCCTTAATCCTCCTCCCTTCCCCAAAGCTGTTTTCTCTTCTTTTTTTTTTGTTTTTCCTTAAAGCTGTTCCTGGTAATCTCAGAGCCACATGTGTCTGTGTAAATATTTCTGCAAAAATTAATATCAATAGAAGGCAGTCAGGCTTGAAAGACTATAGGTACCTGTGTCATTTAGAGACACCATGTAGGGCAAATGATCCTGGTTACCTACAGTCACAGAGACTTAGAGGAGAGTGGGCGTGCGGCGAGAGGGCTGGGATTTGATGAGTCCTGAAGAGCTCACTGTAGCGTGCTTTGAAGTGGTCGCTAGCACACATGGGCAAACCAAGCCTGATCGGAAGCTGGGGGTGGGGGGGGGGGGCGGTGGTTTGGGGGAGGAAGTACAGGAATACAGGGAAAGAGCACCTCTCCGGAAGTGTTCGGAAACCAGCTCTAACTAGTCCTAGTTGCTCTGGTTAGTGCTCCTGGAAGTCATTTGGTAGCAAGGTGTTGGGACCTGTAAGGCACTGGAACTCGGCCAGGCTGCCTGTCAGCCTTCCCCCTCTGTATTTGCCCTTCCAGAGTATGGTTTTAGTTGCCCACCTATTGCTTTTCCCCTTATAAAGAATCAACCACAGTTAGTAGGAAGGTAAAAACCTAGGTTCTCTCCATCTCTCGCCTGCTCCCCTCCCTTTGAATTGGCTCAGTCATTACAGCCCTCACTGCAAAGTAATGACAGTGGCTTTCCCTTAGATACCCACACGGAAGCTCCCCTTGTGACTTCTCCCATTTCATAGTTTTTAGAACTATTTCCACAAAGACTCAGCTTCTGTGACATTATTCTTCTAAGATTTTCCAATACATCACTGCTAGTGCCCTTAATGGGGCCCAGAAGTGTGACCCCACCCCCAGATCCTCATTTGCTCAACTCTCTCTCTATTTTTCCTCTATAATAAAAGGTAGGGGCTTCCCTGTTGGCGCAGTGGTTGAGAGTCCGCCTGCCGATGCAGGGGACACAGGTTCGTGCCCCGGTCCAGGAAGATCCCACATGCCACGAGCGGCTGCGCCCGTGAGCCATGGCCGCTGAGCCTGCGCGTCCAGAGCCTGTGCTCCGCAACGGGAGAGGCCACAACAGTGAGAGGCCCGCGTACCACAAAAAAAAATAAAAATAATAAATAAATAAATAAAAGGTAGCCTCCCTCCCTCCATCTGCATCATAAAACCAAATTGGGAGCTTGGATGGAGGAAGTGCTGATTTAATAACCCTGTTGGAAAGGTTAAAGTTCTTAAAGATAAATGGACTGCAGGAGGCAAAGCTGCATTGGCTGAAGACATGGGAGAGGCCAACCATATGACAAGCAAGGTTAACACGACCTTTTGCATGTACCTCATTTGGCAAGAGGATAGTGATAGAGCAATGGTGTTGCCCATCTTAGAATTTTTTCTGTCCAGTCAAGATTGTGCATATCTGTATGAGTGGGATTTCAAGTACTCTCTCAACTTTCTCACTCTCCCACCTGGTCTCATTTAAATGTTCAGAATGAATTAAGCGTCCAACAAAACAAGGAAGCCACGTGGATCATTATGAAAGGATGAAATCGCCTCCGTTGATTTCTGCTACCCCAAAAGAATGAACCGAGATGATGCATATGCTGTTTTCAAAACAGGAAATGGAGTCAGAAGGCCTGGATCAGCCTTTTTTCTTCCATTTGGCTTTTTTCTTTCTGCTATTCATCATAGTCATAACGTTCAGTTTACCTGAAATGGCCATGGCCACGAAATCAATAGTTGTCATCCTCCATTTCTGCTGCATAAACATTGTTGTACTATTAGCAAATTTGCACAAGAAAATGAAGGGACAGATTCGTGAGGTTTCACTCGATGGTGTCTGGGGGAGTGGGAAGGTGAGACGAGAGAAGAATTGACATATTAGTTTAAGTCGGCCATGTTTTCATGTCAGTTTCATGGTTGAGTCATTTTTCAATGACATTTAACTTCATAACTGTAATTCATGGTTCTTCAGGGGGTTATAGTACATATTGTTTGTAAAACTCCTTGACCTCCTTTTTTATCCTTAGGGACAAAAATTGCATTCACAACCCTTTTTTGTCAAACCTACAGAGGGCCCAAGACTAAATGAGTTCTAATGATTTCAGCTGCCAGAGGGCTGGTGGTATAAGGCACATGGTACTTAGCTGGTAAAGGCCACTGTCCCCCTTTTAAGTATAACACTGTTTCTATTTATAAAGCTTTGTAAAATGCCATCCTCCCTCCTGCCTGCGGAACACTGAGGAGGTGGCCACGAGACCATCGTATGAAACTAGAACCAAATTGAAAATTCATAGTGAAACTGCTCCCCTTAAAGTCTGAATTTAGTTATTCCATCAGCTGCTATGATTATAGAGCACAAAGGGCATGTTTACTGGCTTCACTGACCTGAGAAAGGCCTATCTCATATTTCTAGATACAACAAATGGTTCTTTTGACGACATTCCACTCCAGGGCTAATAAATCTCAGTGGATTTTCCTCCTTCCTTCATACTGTAATTCAGGCTAGAGAAGCAAAAGCTAATTTATCTGGAAGAAAAGTGTCATTTTTTTCCTTTTTTTTTTTTTTTTTTTTTGGTATATTACTTTTTATTTCATCCTTTTAGAAAAAGATCATATGATAGTTTTTTTCAGTTTTTTGAGAACTCCTAGCTATTGGCACCTCACCAAACATTTTAAGTGGCTAATTATAGATGGAGAGTGATTTTTGAGGCACATAGCACATGAGGTATTTTTGTGTAGATTTTGATTTTGCTGTGTTTGAAATGGGGACAGAGTGAAAAACTAGAACTTTGGGATTTTCTTTTATGAGAAGAATATGGACAAGATTGATTCTGAATGAATGAGTTCATGTTTTGCAGATTCCAAATTGCACAGCATTCTTCCCAAAAGCAAGACGTTGTTAGCACCCTTTTCTATTTCTTGTCAGTCCTTCACACTGGAAATTTGTCTCATTAACAACAAATGCTTATGGCAAAGTCCGCCGTTTATCCTCACAGCAATTATGTATTGAGCACCTACTGTATTCCCTTGACTGTGAGAGGCATGAGAGGTTAAAGACATTGCACAGCCTCTTTGTGAATGTCTTCCATGTGTTTGAATCTTTCAGTTCATTTACATCGGATGTGCTCCACCCTCCTGAATGGAGCAAATTTGAAAATATCAGAAAGGGTTCATGTCATCAGGAGTAATAGTCCCCAAGACAATGAGTTCAACATTAAAGTGATTGTAACCAGAGAAAATGACATCATCATAAATGTCTCCAACTAATAATAAGCCACTGAAATGTACCTTTTTGAGAGTATTCCTGATTAAAAAAAAAAAAAAAACAATGACAACTTTTGCTTCCCCATGGCTCAAATAGTTTTGAACTGATTTCCGTAAATAACGTCTTCCTGAGAAGGTCCAAGTGGGATCCTGAAAAAACATCTCTTAATGCTGAAAATTCTTATTTCTGCCTCAAGCTGTGCCCCCAGTTGATGGCAGAAGCAAAGGCTTTAATCTAGGCCAACAGACCTGATTTCCAAGCTGTTAAAGTGAGCGAAGTTTATGTCTTAGTCAAATAAGATGACAAGACCCCGCCCCCCACCATTGCTCTGATCCATAAGGCACCATCTGAGACTCACGTAAGACCACTGTTCACCACTCAGACCCCACGGTGTGCAGTGCCCTCTGTTCAAATGCCACTGCATCATTTTCTAGGAATACCTAAGGACGCTGGCCTTCCTCTAAAAAGCCCTATTTGTCCATCCTTAGGCTGGATGGATGTCCAAAGTTTGGGGTCACATTCTCATACAAAAAGTCCTGTCCTGAGAACTGGCCTTTGCAGCTCACTGCTCTCCACTGAGTGCTGAGTGGAAGATTGAACACTTTGAGTGGATTCCAGAGTAATAAACTTCAAGTCACTACTGGATGTATAGCCACTCTGATTACTAAGATGGCCAAGCAATCAGACCATGAAACTGGCAAGAACAACAATGACTGGAATCTGACCGTTAATTCGCCTGATAAAGCCTAACAGTCTTGGGGGAGGTCAGTGCCACAGCCAGAGACTCACCCATCCATTTTACTAAGATTATGTGTAGGAAGGTTACCCCTTTGGGATCACTTCCACACCCAGCTTCACCTCTTCTATCCTGCACATTTACTAACTTCTTCCAGTAGATGTGTGCTCAGAGAATGAAAACTAATTTTAGACTTAGCCTAAGTGAAACTTAATTAGGAAAGTGACTCATGCATGAGTGTCACTGGTTTTCTTTTTCATCTTTTGGTACCTTCTGTAGTCAAGTATTAGTGAAGTTAGACTGAGCCTCTCTACTTTTCTCTCCAAAAGTGAGGGATGATCGGGTTTGGTATTACACGTAGAGACATCACCAGCATTCATGGTCCAGTCTCAGAAGCCCTGATGTGGTTCAATAAGGTACTAATGCTTCTAAGTACAAGGTTCTCAAGGTTGGATGATACATCTCTACATTTGGTTCCTCCTGATTCTGCTTGAGAAATCCCCCTTTTTCCTTTACATTCTCTTCAAGTTTGAGATTTGGTGTTTTAACAAAGAAAAAGTCTTTAATTCTTTATGGGTATTCTACCTGGGCTGTTCCATTTGCTTTGCAGGCGGGTAGGAATTGGTGAACCACTGGTGTTTCATGGCCCATCCCCCATGAGTGATCAATACTTTTCCTCTTTGTTTTTTTTTTCAGTTGATTGCTTGGATCCTACATGCTCCAGCCATGGGGTCTGTGTAAATGGAGAATGCCTTTGCAGCCCTGGCTGGGGTGGCCTCAACTGTGAGCTGGCGAGGGTCCAGTGCCCAGACCAGTGCAGTGGACATGGCACTTACCTCCCCGATACGGGCCTCTGCAGCTGTGATCCCAACTGGATGGGTCCCGACTGCTCCGTCGGTAAGCCAAGAGGTTTTCTCCTCACTTTCCCCAACCCTCATGCCCTGTGTTCCTTCCAAAAGCCCAAACAGATGCGAATCTGCTCTTTCCACTCGGGATGGAGGGACTTTGGTCAGTTGCATAGTACCTCTCTTACTCTATCCTCAGTCATGAAGTCTTTGATCCTTGAGAAAAGAACAAACAAACAAACACCACTTGGTCCTTGTGCCTCGTTGGTTTCATCACTGCAAATGGATGAGGGGCCCGGGAGGGATGCTTCCCTTTGCATTATAGCTTTCTTATGTACGCCCCCTAAAGGTACCAGAAAACCAAACAGAACAATTCAGTCCCAGACAAACTGAATGGAATGTCCTATAAAGGAGAAAAGACGCTCCCTCGCGGTGCCAGGTGAACATGTTATAAAGCTCTGCAGTACTCCAGTGACAGGAAAATAATGAAGTGGCACTGTACCCTTTATTTTCCTAAAATTAAGAGTACGTGTCTTACCTCCCTAGTGACCTTAAAATGGAATGGTTCAACAGTTCAAGCCAGTCTCCACCTTTCCAAGAATGGTTCCGTTCACACTGTCAAGCGCCTATCCAAGCAAGCCATCATCCTTCCGCCCCCTTCTGTCAGATTACCATGGCAATCAGGAAGGGAATCTATGCGAAGCTTTGCTACAATGGGAAAGAAATGAATATTTCATTCCAGAAGGAAAAAAAAAAGGAAGAGTCAGTTAAAATGGGCTATTTTGGGTATCTTCTCAGCCCACTTGCCTCTGCCTGCAGCTCTGATGCTGGTGGTCCAGGCCAAGCTCTGTGGAGGATGGGGGGAGGGGGCGCCCTAGATCCAAGACCCAGCGGTGCTACCGACATGCGGTGTGACTTGGAGTGAGTCACTAACCCTCCTGGTCTGGTTTCCCCTCCCCTGGCATGATGAGCCATGCCTCCCTCAGTAGTCTGTCATAAGGATGAATGTCTGGCACGTGCTTGTCCTCGAGTGAGAGGTCTGGAATGCCAGAGAGTGCATATCTGTCTGTATGTCTCCTCCCCAACCACGAAAGACTTTGAGCTCCTTCGAGAAAGAGGCTGTGTAAATGCAGCACGATTAGAGCGGTCATGATTGCCACCAAGGTGCCGATCTGGGTGACAGCTGGGCCTGCAGTCATCAGTGAGGTTGGAGCCGCTGGGTCTCTGACTGGCCTCTGGTCAGTTCAGGCTCTCAACAGGGAAAAGAATCCCAGCTGGCTGGGGAGTCAGGCTCCGCAGGTATCTTTTCAGGTGGGCACCTCCCGGGTGGCTTTACCAAACTGGTTGAGCAACAGTGTCTGACCTCTTCCTGGGATGGTCTCCAGCCCTAGAGCAGTGGTTCTCACACTTCAGTGTACATCACAAACACTTGGAGGACTTGACAAAACAGATTTCTAAGTCCCACTCCCCGCGTTTCTAAGTCAAGAGGACCAACCAGGGCATAAGAAGTTGCATTTCCGCATAGTTCCCCAGTGATGGCACTGCAGCCAGTCCAGGGACCCCACTGTGAGAACGCTGCTCTCGAAACTACCTCACAGTGGATGAATACCCAGCCAGTGGAGAGACAGGCCGCCCAGGATGACATACCTCTGGGCCTTGGGCCAGCTCCAGGGACCCGGGCCATGTGTGTGGTCTGGCCTCCAGTGGAGGGTTTCGCCGGCTGTGGTGTTGAGCTGTAATCATTGTTTTTCTTCCAGAAGTGTGCTCAGTAGACTGTGGCACTCACGGCGTCTGCATCGGGGGAGCCTGCCGCTGTGAAGAGGGCTGGACAGGCGCAGCTTGTGACCAGCGCGTGTGCCACCCCCGCTGCATTGAGCACGGGACCTGTAAAGATGGCAAATGTGAATGCCGAGAGGGCTGGAATGGTGAACACTGCACCATTGGTAGGCAAACGGCAGGCACCGAAACAGGCACATATTTGCTTTATTTTCATAAATCGTAGATCTATAGTGATGGTCGTGCGTTGCAACGGGCTGTTCCTGCAGGGACACGAGTGCTCTCCAGCATTTCCTGCTGCCTCTCCAAATCTCCCAGGGCATAGGGAAGGGAAAAGCAAGGTCCTGATTGGAAAAGGCTTTCCCTTCTTTCCAGAATTCCAGATGGGGAGGAAAGGGAGCAGATCGGATAAGAAAATCCATCCAAATTACTAATCGTGGAGAAGGGAAATGCGCACGCATGGGAAATGGTCAGGGCCTGGAGGTTTCAAGCACCCCAAATGACTGTGGTCTTCAAGTCTCCCCTTTTTGAATACCCTCCCAGCCGGATCCCTGCTTGCTGGCAACAACTGAACTCACTTCTTTTAGACCAGGTTGGATGCAGGGCAGGACTCCCAGGTTTCCTGGGTAACCAGGTACCCCTCTAATAGGTTTGAGCATCCCCTTGTTGTCCCAAGACAAGGCTTTGTCCTTGGGCTCCTGACCCTTCCCCTCACCACCACCATCGATAAATGTCTCCTCCTCTGGCCCCATTTCATTCTCACTCAGTCACCTCTCTGTGTATATAAAGCTTGATGACTGAGAATATTTCTTAAAAGGTCATTTTCTTTAAGAAGTAATACTTCTCAAGTTTCTTCGGTTTTGGTTTTGTTTGTGTCACGGTTTGGGGTTGGTTTCGTGCCAAGCTGGCTGAGGCCACGTGCTTGCATGGAAACTCTCAGAGAGGTCTCTACCCAAACTACTAACATGGCCCCTTGAACTTACCTTTGATTCTAGCCATTGAGTTGGGGGCCCTCCCCTCTGTCCTAGCCCCAAGACCCCAGGCACCTGGAGTGAGAGGCAGGGTTAGGAGCTTCTCCAGGGCTGACTCATGAGCTCAGACTCAAGTTTCCCATGCTGTTCATTTGGGTGGTCAAGCAGAGAGAAAGTGCTCTCTGCATTAGGTTTCCCCCAATTCTATCTAATTGGGCATCCGAGGGGCAGCGTGCCTATCCAGGCCACGACCATAGCACTGGGACCCTGCCGGGACAGTCTGTTGGCAGTGAATTGTTTTTGCAATCGTTCAATGATGCTCCAGATCCCGTTCCCCCTGCAGCCGCTTTCATCTTCAGTCCCCTGCAGAGTCTGGGGGATAATTCAGAAGGCTTTCAAGGGAAGGAAGTGCACAGCCCAATACTGAGACAGTTTAAAATCCTTATTAATAGCTCCCACTCTTCAGGGGTGCTCCTCTTGATATACTTTTGCATGCTTGGTGTGATCTAAATACAGACCCTCCCCGCCCTCATACCTCCATTGCCCCCAGTCTCCCTCCCCAAAAGAGCTCTTGCCAACCAGTAACCTTTAGGTAGAAAATCCCCCTTTGTCTCAGTTCACACAACCCAGCCTCAGCCTCCCCTTTGCTCTCCCCTTCCCGCATCTGCCGAGGGTTTAGCATCCCACAGGGATGCCTGCTGACTCTGTCCTACCTACAACTCATCTCTACTCCGGGAAGAGCTCACAGGAGGGCAGCCCTGATGGATTAGAGCAGAGGTTGGAGAACTGTAGGTGGGGGTGCGGACCAAATCTAGCCTGCTGCCTGTTGCTCTGTGGCTTACGAGCTAAGAATAGTTACATTTTTTTAAGGGTTGAAAGAAAAATATTTCCTGACACATGACAGTCATATGAAATTCCAATTTCAGTGTCCCTTAAACAAAGTGTTAGTAGAGAACCGCCACACCCATGTGTGGATGTATCAGCAGCTTCTGCACTGCACCTTGGCCTTAAGTCATCGCAACGTGGTCCACAAAGCCATTTGTTGTCTGGTGCAAAAAAGACAGGAAAAAACTGGCCAACCCCTGAATTGGAGAGTTGCGCAAGTGTTGACAGAGAGGGAGGAGAAAAGAGAAGAGGGTCAACATTCACTTTAGAGAAAGGATACCAATTGTGACTTGAAGGCCATCGGGGGCCAAGAGAAAGGGAAGGGTCCAAATGTCACAGAGAGCGAGTGGAGAGAGAACAAGTGTTGCGTGGAAATGTCTCTGGGGCCTTTGAAGATGAAATGGGAAGATGGTAACTTGAGTCTCATAGAAGATGGTGAGGATGTGGCCAGCGGGAGAACACGGGAGATGATTCTTTCTAGCCAGCCCTTTGGGTGAGATGAATTAGAGAAAGGTGTTTTTGCTACTTGAAGTGTCTAGTTCAAGTTTCACAGCTCCGTGAGCTCTTGAGGAACAGAGAAGGTGCAGATGTATGTGCCAAGTAAAGCTCCCCCAAATGAAGCTAGTGACGTCCCAGGAAAGTCCCTCCTTCAGAATTATGATCTCTCATGACTTCATGAGCTCGCATTACGTATGTCATAAAGATCTTTATCACCAAAGTCTGTCCTTGTGAGAAAATAGGGCTCTGCGGTTTTATTAGTAGTATCAGTGCCACCTCCTCACAGGTTTACATTCATTGGGCTTTGCTCAGAAATAGCCAAGCATTCCTTGGTTGGTGAGATTTGCTATTCAAAATCTAGAGGTGTTCGTACACATGTCATTGCTCCTTTTGCTTTTCAACCTCTGCCCCCAGAGCTGTTTCATGGAGTTTTAATCTTTTATTTTGAGCAGACTCTCCTGTCGATTCACTCTAAAGTGAATGCCGCAATTTACAAGCCCAGAATCAGTCCTCCTCCTCGGGGATACTGACGGTCAGAAAAGAAAGAGAGGCTCTTTGGTCCCTTTCAAGCAGAGCCTCAAATGCTATATTTTGAAAATAGAAAACAAATAAGAATGAGATGGCACCTAGCCTGCAAAAAAAAAAAAAAAAAAATGCATTGGGAGGTTCGGGATAGGGCAAAGCAGTGGGTGCTTGGGTTGTCTGTGGTCTATTTTCAAAAGCTCATGGTGCGACAGTTTTCTTAGGGTCATTGCAAAGAGTCAGCTAAGCATTTCACATCAGTCCTGGTGTATCAAGCTTATTTTACCCAAGGAAGCAAGAAGACAGATGCAGCGGGGAAAGGGATGAGGATAAAAGCACAGCCTCCCAAAACTCAATCAAGTAGAATCACCAGGATCTATCCACGCTTGGTCAGATGCGTTTCTGGAATTTTTCAACCAAATTATTCTTTTATATTTGGATATTTAATACATATTGCTAAAGATTTAAATATAAGGTATAACATTTCAGTGTTAACTGGTAGAGCTAACTTGCCAACAGGTTGGATTCTACCAAGCAATGATCTTTTATTAACTCTTTCTAACAAGTTAAATACAGAGTATGGCAAAAATCTCCAGAATTGCAGAGAGGAGAAATAGACGTTGAATCTAAATCAACCACAATTCGCGTATCTCTTTGGAATATATTAGCATTATTTGAATAGGCTGCAGTTTACTCATATGAATAAATCAGAAGGCACATTGTGTGGTTAGACTAGTTTCATTCTTTAAATATAATCCTAAAATGGGTTGTTGTTCCTATCACCTGCCATCCCTCCCACCACCCCTTATTAATACTCTGGATTCAACCTCAGCAGTCTATTCAAAGTCTATAACACCAGGGCGTAAAGGAACCGTAGAATAACTCAGAAATCTCTATGAACTAGAGTAAACTCAGATAAACATCTCTTATAAAGAAACAGAGTAAATGTTAACATGTTCCTCAAGCAGAATAGTTGGGCAAAATACAGGGAGAGACCAAAGTTCTTATTGCTGGAGATTACACGGAGGAAAGCAAAATGCTCATTGAGGATTGTTGCTATTATCGTAAGCTGTCCAGATATCCACTCTAAATAATACAGGCTAACACACACACAGAGTAAATCCACCAAAACTAGGCTCTGACCCTAGCTGAACTCTTTGATATCTGGGTAGTGAGCAATGTCTATAATGGTTATTCCAGTCTGTTTACTTTTTCTATGTGGTCCTGACCTCCAGCTGCATTTCAGAATCACGAGGACTGGATTCCCAGGATCGTGTGGGACTGAGTAACCTGCCCCTGTACCACAAGTCAGAACAGTTTTCTTTTCCCTCTATCGCACTGGGACCCTTCTATTTTTCCTCTATAATTGGTTGGGGAAAGAACTGGGTTCTTGTGATGTTAATAAGGAAAATGAATCTTTACCCAAGGTAAAACCAGCCGTGCGACAATCTGATGTGCTGATTAAGTGATTGTCATCAGGAGTAGACAGGGTCACAGTTCAAGAGGGAGAGGGCTTCGGAGCTACAGGGAACAGGTCAGGAAGAAAACGACTGTCAAAATGAACCAACTTCAGGGCTTCCCTGGTGGCGCAGTGGTTGAGAGTCCGCCTGCCGATGCAGGGGACACGGGTTCGTGACCCGGTCCGGGAAGATCCCACATGCCGCGGAGCGGCTGGGCCCGTGAGCCATGGCCGCTGAGCCTGCACGTCCGGAGCCTGTGCTCCGCAACGGGAGAGGCCACAACAGTGAGAGGCCCACGTACTGCAAAAAAAAAAAAAAAAAAAAAAAAATGAACCAACTTCAGACTGAGTACAGCTGCTTCTGCATCTCATTCCAGCTTCATTTAAGTTATGGAAACTTTTTTTTTTCTTGTAGCTATTATCCTTCAACATTTGAGCTTTCATGACTCTACAATGAGATATCAAGTTGAGATAAAATTAGCCACTGCGGAGCCATCCTTCCCACTGGGTCTTTGGAAGCAGCTAATTCTCTGATTGGTTCAGTAACCTATTCCTCCGGGAGCTCTTACTGGAACCTGTACTAGGATCTCCATTTTTATTTATTTAAAGCTCCCCCTGGCTTTATGGCTCAACCATCCTCTAGTTTAAATGGAAACATTTTTTTGGTATGACTTTCTACGTGATTTAGTAACATATGCCCCAGCAGAAAAGGAGGTCTCATCAAAAAAGAAAAGAGGGGAAGAAGTCTTGCAGTTATAGTTCTGTGGGGAGACAGTGAGTTGGAGCATTCCTTGTACCATCACCTTCATGTTTCAGAGGGTCCCCTTGATGTACTAGCACGTGGCCCGCAGGGACAAGGCCAGATCCAACAAGTAGATAGCTTGATACGAGGTATCACCGCCTTCACAAGAGCAAAGAACTAAAAACAGTATGGAACTCTTAGAACAGAAACCCATGGGTGAGAGTTAGCATGAGGAAGATTCCAGACTCAAAAGAAAGGAAAACATCAAAGAATAAGAGCTGTTGAAAAATGGGCTGCACTCCCTGAGTGTATGTAGTGAGGACTTGGTCGCTTGAGCTTTTACAAAGAATCAACATTTCTTCCAAGACTATCAGTCTTGGGTTCCACAATATACACTCAAGACTTTATATTAAAGAAAAAGGGAATGCAGAGAGGGCCCCGGAGCAATGAACTCCATAAGATGTTCATGATGGGCATTTTCTCATCACTTGCTATCTGATTCATTGTGGTATCATGAAGAATAAATGGACAGAGGACAGGAGCTCTGTGTTCTAGGCTTGACTGTGCCACGAACATTCTGGGTGCCCTTGAGAAGTCACACAACCTTTCTGACCTTAGTTTCTTCCCAAGGCCAATGAGGGGGGTGAACCACATCACTGCTTTCTAGAGTGTGGTCCACCAACATGAGATGTTTTTGTTGGTGTGCAAATGTATTTTATTGACTGGTTATATGGGGCTTTTAAAAAGAAGTATTAGGAAAAACCATAACTAGCTCGTTAAACTCATGATTACATGGGCATTAATGCTTAGGGATGTTGAAAAAGCAGGTAGTGATATTAGGCCTAAGTAAATTTGAAGAAAAATATTAAGTAGGTAACAGTGTAGATATTGCAAATGTCACGAATGCAATATGTGATTGACTAGATTTAGAACACACCTGGATGAGATGATCTCGAAGGACGTGTCCGTCTCCAGAAATTTATTAGTTCTGATGCAAATATATATGCATCAGATGGAATGGTCCACTCCAGGACAATCAAATCTTTCTCTCTTCTGTAAGGTCAGGGAGGGTCTCCAGGTAGATTCCCATAATATACTGATACACTTTACATCAAAGGGATGGATACAGCAGAGTGTTGGTTTTGCCGATAATACGTTGTGAATTTTGTTAGTCTGATTATCTGCTCATCTCAGCTCCAGTTTATATCTGATTTACCTAGAGAATGCTTCTGTGCATTGAAAAACTTCCTTCAGTGGTTTATATTTGTGTTTCTTTTTGTCCATTTATATTTGTGTTTCTTTTTTAAAATTTTTTATTGAAGTATAGTTGATTTAGAATGTTGTGTTAATTTCTGCTGTACAGCAAAAGTGATTCAGTTATACATATATATACATTCCCTTTTTAAATATTCTTTTCCATTATGGTTTACCATAGGATATTGAATATAGTTCTCTGTGCTGTGCAGTAGGACCTTGTTGTTTATCCATCCTGTATAAATTAGCGGAAGTCTGCTAACCTCAACTTCCCACTCCATCCCTTCCCCAACCCCCTCCCCCTCGGCCACCACAAGTCTGTTCTCTATGTCTGTGATTCTATTTGTTTCATAGATAGGTTCATTTGTGCCATATTTTAGATTCCACATACAAGTGATATCACATGGTATTTGTCTTTCTCTTTCTGACTTACTTCACTTAGTATGATAATCTCTAGGTCCATCCATGTTGCTGCAAATGGCATTATTTCATTCTTTTTTATGGCTGAGTCATATTCCAGTGTGTGTGTGTGTGTGTGTGTGTGTGTGTGTGTGTGTGTGTGTATACACCACATCTTCTTTATCCATTCATCTGTCGATGGACATTTAGGTTGTTTCCATGTCTTGGCTATTGTAAATAGTGTGCTATGAACATAGAGATGCATGCATCTTTTCGAGTTATGGTTTTGTCCGGATATATGCCCAGGAGTGGGATTGCTAGCTCATATGGCAACCCGATTTTTAGTTTTTTGAGGAACCTCCATACTCTTTTCCATAGTGGCTGCACCAATTTACATTCCCTCCAACAGTGTAGGAGGGTTCCCTTTTCTCCACACCCTCTCCAGCATTTCTTACTTGTAGCCTTTTTTTTTTTTTTTTGTGGTACGCGGGCCTCTCACTGCTGTGGCCTCTCCCGTCGCAGAGCACAGGCTCCGAACACGCAGGCTCAGCGGCCATGGCTCACGGGCCCAGCCGCTCCGCGGCATGTGGGATCCCCCCGGACCGGGGCACGAACCCGCATCCCTCGCATCGGCAGGCGGACCCTCAACCACTGCGCCACCAGGGAAGCCCACTTGTAGACTTTTTCATGATGGCCATTCTGACTGGTGTGAGGTGATACCTCATTGTAGTTTTGATTTGCATTTCTCTAATAATTAGCTATGTTGACCATCTTTTCATGTGCCTGTTGGCGATCTGTGTGCCTTCTTTGGATATATTTGTGTTTCCTAATTTAAAAAGAAATGGTGTTAAAGTAGAGGTCCACCTGACCATATCCACGTCACTTGCATCTGAGCAATGCAAGCATGATAATGAAGGGATTAAGACACAGTCTTTCGTGTCAGTCTACCTGAGATCAAATCCGAGCAGATTTCTTAACCTCTGTGTGCCTCAGTTTATCTGTAAAATGAGAATACCGAATACGACCTACCTCGTTGGGTTATATGTAAAGTAGATGGCCCAGTGCCCATCATAAAGTAAAAGCCAGATCAATGTGAGCGAACATCGCCATCATCATCCCCCCCGTTATCACCATCATTATCTACTACCAACGTAAGACAGAGCACAGGGGAGGATTATCAACATCAACTTCTCTTTAAGACAGTTCTGCTGCCTTCAGTCTCCCTCTCACACATCTGCCCTCAATCCATCAGGCAGTTAGCAGCATGTCGAAAATAACACCTACCCACTCTCCATTTCCCAAAGGTTTGTTCTGTAACTTGCTGGCATCTGGTTCTAACAGAGAAACTGCCTCTCTTACCTGGAATCGAACCTGCTTATTTTACCAAACAGCCCAATTGTACATGAAACCAAACATCTGAATATCCTTAGGTTAATACAGGTTAATATTAATACAATTGTGAAACTGGGGTTTGCTGCTTTCAACCAAAGTTCCCCAAACTAGACCTCTTGGACATATCCAGGGGTAGCCAAGAGTTCTCTGAGAATTTATTTTTAATTCTGGGTTTCCTTTTGACCATAAGTATACTTCAAAAGGAAAAAGACTTTTCCCTTGAAATATTACTTTGGAATTCTGTTATTATTTGAAGAGAATAAAACTTCAGTTCTTTAAGCCAGTGTTTCTCCATATAGGGGCCACAGACATATTCTGGAGGCCTTTGGTAGGAATCTGTTCTCCTTTAAGAAGAAATCTGGTATTTCCTACATTTGAGGATGTTGTCAGCTCAGTGTGTCTTAGAACACCTTGTCCTGGTCTCGCCTTTCCTTACTCCTTCTCATTCCTCATGACTCTGGGTTCTAAGATTCTATCTGCCTGGCCCTGTGCATCGAAGAATGACCTAGGAGCCTCAACTTCGACTCAGTTGAGTAGCACACATGCTTTTTGGAGAGTGAAGACTCTCACTGGTCTGTCCCTATTCAGCCCAATAAACTTCACAATTACCCGCATTCCTCCCAGGCTGCAATTGCTTGACTCCTTGGAGCATAACCCAAGGGTCATATCTGGGGATTCTTTGCAATTCCCTGGCTCATTTCCTGGGTTATCAGGAGTCATACCGGATATCCCAGATGTTCATGGAAGAAACAGATTTTGCATTTTCTCCCAAGTTGCCTGCCTCATGGGGTTCACTCTTATACTAACCCACTTTTTTCACAGCATTCTATTTCACAAGCTCTTTTTCAAAGGCTTGCCTTTATTGCTTTTGGAAAATAGGGTACCATCATTTTTTTATTTTATTTTAGTTTTTTGCGGTACGCGGGCCTCTCATGTTGTGGCCTCTCCCGTTGCGGAGCACAGGCTCCGGTCGCGCAGGCGCAGCGGCCATGGCTCACGGGCCCAGCCGCTCCGCGGCATGTGGGATCTTCCCGGACCGGGTCACGAACCCGTGTCCCCTGCATCGGCAGGCGGACTCTCAACCGCTGCGCCACCAGGGAAGCCCGGGTACCATCATTTTGAAAACCCGCCAGCCGAAGTCAGGGATTATTGCTCTCCTCTTCTATCCTTGCCATCGTGCATTTCTATGTATCGTTATAACCAGACCCGCAGAGGCCTTCATACCACTGACGATCTCTCAGCCTTTCCCTTCATGAGTAATAAAGAAAGAAACCTCACCAAGTAGCAGCTCGGAGAAAGTTGAGTATTTCATCATAAACATTCTCGGGATAATTAAAACGGATTAAATTACAAGAGAAAATGCATTTAGTTAATCTTTCCTCTAATTAGAAAAGTATCCCTGGCTTTAAGTAAAGTGTTTGTTTTTAAAAACATGTTTTCATTGTAATCAGTACAGGGGAGGCCTGCTTGGTCCTCAATGATAGGATTCAACATCTGGAAAGTAATTAAAAGCTACCAGCCAGTGTTTTTTTGTTGATTAAGATCCTTCAGGAGCCTATTCAGTCTTTTCCCATTGCTTTCACCATGGGATTCTCCATAAATGACCTCATTCTGTGGTCCATGGCGACGTTACCCTCTTTCTGTGCCCAAACGGTTGAAGATGTGGCTGACTCGTCTCAGTCAACAAGTGTCAAGCGGGGAGATTAATTCAGTAGAGTTTATATACTTTTCCAAGTGAGCTGGGATGATAGTCAAAATGAGACCAGTAGGCAACATGAGACATGCGTGAAATAGAATAGGGTCACAGTCTAGCCCTCCATGAGTTCTGTTCCAAGGCTGACAGATCCCACACTGCCCCAAGCCCTGCAAGTCCGTCCCACCGGTAAGGAATGATTTACATCACTTCTTCAATTTTACGGTTCATCCCAACTGCAAAGCTTCCTCCCCACCCTCACCCCAGACATTCCTAGAAGTTTCCAAATATGTCTGACATGTTCATCTTTAGCCCATTCAGATTCTTCTAGCTCAGTCCCCTCAGTGAGGCTGCCTACAAAATGTAGTTAAGGGGAACCCTAGGATACTTCCCCTACTGCCCGGGTCCACGCCAGGGGTGTACCAGCCAGGACCCTCAGCACCCACCCTACTGAAGCCCTGCTGTGTTTACACACAGAAGGAGAGAATGCCACACTCTCCCGCACTGGGAAACTTTATCAGCTGGTAACATGTTCCTTTGAGAAAACAGCCCTTCATTTTTTGCCTATAGCCCCTCTCCCATACTTCAAGGTTTTGTCCCAGGGCTGGGCTGTAGAACAGACCACAGGATCCTTTCTGTTTCCTCACCTGCGTTCATCCTCAGACACCTTCTATAGACCCAGGGACAGTGAGGGATGCTCACAAGTTCTCCAAACACAGCCAGGCTCTGGATCCCAACTTAGCCTTGGGACCCCTACCGTCTACACAGCTGACTCTTAAGGTTGCTTCCGTTTTCAGCCAGCTCAACTGTCAATCAAAGAGTCCCTATGGCCTCCCACCTTCCTAATAGTCATGTCCCAGGAGGAAGGGAGAGGGAACTGCTTCCATGTCCCCTAGACTCTAGGTTTCCAGCAGTTTCGGGCACAGTTCTTTGAGGCTGCTTGCTCTAATCATGCATGGCACCCAGCATCACCCAGCGGGCCAAACTATACATCACAAAAACTACATCCTGCCAGAGAAAGCAAGGGTTAACCAGCGTTCTAGAGACAGAAAGCCCCAGGTAATTGTTGTCCAGGAGGAATTAAAGACACAGACCTACTAGAGAACGGACTTGAGGATATGGGGAGGGGGAAGGGTAAGCTGGGATGAAGTGAGAGAGTGGCATGGACATATATACACTACCAAACGTAAAACAGATAGCTAGTGGGAAGCAGCCGCATAGCACAGGGAGATCAGCTCGGTGCTTTGTGACCACCTAGAGGGGTGGGATAAGGAGGGTGGGAGGGAGGAGATCTGGGAATATATGTATAGCTGATTCACTTTGTTATAAAGCAGAAACTAACACACCATTGTAAAGCAATTATACTGCAATAAAGAGGTTAAAAAAGAAAAAGAAAAAGAAAGCGCAGTAAAAAAAAAAAAAAAAATTTGCTGAAGATCCTGGGCCACGAATTCCAAGTTCAGCCACAGCAGCGCCTGGTCAAATTAGCAATGAAGTTGGTTAGAGCCTGGCCCAGAAGCGTCATCTGTCTAAAGCTGTAGGCAGAGTGATGGGCTCTGCTAAGTGTGAATTGCATTTCTTTATTTTTTAAATTATGCTTTAACTTCAAGAGGGCTTGCCAGGCAGCCGTGTCTCATCTAGAATCAATGTCGGGGGTAGGGGCCCCCAAAGATTATAAAACAGCCACCTCACAACACAGAGGAAACATTTGTACCTGATTTGATTCCAACATGTTAGCAAGCTGTCACTCACTGGTCACGCTACTCCATCCAAGAGACACACTGTCTGATGACACGAAACTCCAACGTAGTGGCTTGGCCCTGCAAGAGAGCATCCTGGCAAGAGGCAGTGAGATTGTTTCTCTCCGTTAGGTGTATGTGAGCTCAGGAAGCCCAGATGTTGCTGGTGATAGCAACGCCCGCCTGTGAATAGGGAGGGAGATTGAGGATGTTGAGAGAAACTAGCTTCTTCCTATTAACCCAGGAACGCAAGCAAGTCGAGTTGGGTCCCTGAAGCAAGTTGCTATCAGCTTCTCACCATACTTTGAATATGAATTGATTTAACTTTGTATCTCCATTTAATGGAGCCAAGAAAGATCTGTATCTGTTCACTTACAGACCTGCTCTCTGGGGGTCTGATACAGGAAATGTTTTCATATCATAGAAAAGCCTAGCGCCGAAAACGGTCTACCCAGAATTAAACAGCTTGAAACACATAATACACATCAATACCCACTCCAGACTCTCAACAGCTACCACATCCTGTCTGTAGACTGTAACATCTTCCCTCTCTGCTAACCGTGAACACTCATTGTCAGTGCTCATATAGTTACTACTGTAGTTATCATGCGTTCGCAGGGAGGGGCTGGTGTAAGGAAATGTGTAGCAAAAAGATTAAATGTGTGAATGAAACAGGCCTGGCTTCAAATCCATTGCCTGTCGGGTGACCTTTGGCAGTGTCTGTATCTTCAGTAAGCTTTGGTTTCTCCCATCTGTAAATTGGGAATTAATAATACCCATGCCCTACTGTTGTGAGGGCTTCACTTATAGGTGAAGCACTTACCACAGTGCTTGATGTTCCGTAAATGTTGGCTTAGTCATCATGAACAGCACTTCTTTGTGCCTTTACTGTAGTATCCCCACTGTGTCTTCATGGAGTAAGCAGTTAAGAAAGCAGTAGGGATAGGATACAACAATGCATGGGAAGGAGCCCAAAAGTCCAGAAAGAGAGGCCGGGGTACTAGACCTCATGTGTTAAGCCAGGTGTCTGGGCCCTTCCTCTGATTTCACTCTTGCAGGAGGAGCTCTTTAGAACACCTGGATTCTCTTCCTTTAAGAAGGGAGAACCCAAGGAGCAAGTGTAAAGCAGGGAGGGCGGTAGAAATGTCCCAGGGTGGATCCGACTGCCAACTGCAGGAACGTGGGTGTAATAAACAGGAGAGCCACATGTGTTTCATTGCATGCCACGTCTGGGGTCCATACTTCCTCTCTCTGGTTCTAGCTGGGCAATGGCAACTGCATTCATTCATTCGTCACGAAACATTTATGAAGTGCCTACTGTGAGCTGGCTGTAGCACACGCCCCCTCCCCTCTTCCGTGGGAGCCCCTGGGGCAGCAGGGATGAGAAGTGACTTGCAGAGGGGCGGTTGACAGCCTGAGGAACTCTAGACCTCTACTGCCTTTTTGACTGCATGAGACTTTGCTGTTTTCTAACTTGGGACACCCTCCTGGTGTTTCTACCAATACTTTTGGCTTATTTTTCTGCACCATGCTTTGCTCCTAGCTTCCCAAGGAGATCAATGTAAGAATAGAAGCCCTGTACTTCAAATGGTAGTTTAAATTCCTTTGTAACACAGTGTAATTACATAAAAGGAAGCAGTCAGGTATCAAACTGTGTGGATACACACAAATGACTCCCTCATAAGTGTTAATATTTCCAACAATGGAAGACAGTTAAATCAAATGAAGATGGCAACTCATTAAAATTTGATTTTCCCTCCTCTCCTTTTTTATCTTTTAATCCTCCATAGATGGCACAGCTTGTTCAGTTAAACAGCACTCATTAATTAAATCTCATCTTCTGCTAGCTGTAGCTATATTTTTATTTATTAGGACAGCCTTTAGATGCTTATAATCTAATGTAGTTGGATTACTGCTTGGACATCTCTAAGTAAGAAAACTGTGGGGTTTTCAGGTAGAATTACTGGCTAGAGGAGGGTGCGGGAGAAACCAAGTTCTCCCCTGGCAGGAGCTGGCAGACAGGCCTCTCCTCTGCTGGGGGTGCTTAAGCTAGATTTGGATAATGAGGGCACCATGCATTCAGTATCTTTGTTGACTATGGGGAGGGGAGGGAGGGCCAAATCTATAGAAGAAGATGTAAATTCAAACACCCCTACGTGGGTGAGGCAAGCCCAGTATAAGTAAGTGCATTAAATAGGGTGTAAAATGGTAAGGATTGGAAATAATCTGGAAACTAAAGGCCCTATCTGTGGAGGGCAGACACAACCCGCCACTGGCTGAATGTTGCCATGTAGAAATGCAAGCCTAGTTTTGCCAAATTTTCCACTTCTTCAGTAGAAGCCAGAGATCCAGATTGGTACGCATACTCTCCCAACGTTTAAATGTTGGCAAGCAACTCAAAATTTATGCAAATGCTGTACAAGCCATTCAGACAAGACTGGGGGCCAAACGAGACACCCATCGACTGGGGGCCAAACGAGACACCCATCTGTGGCCACTGACATCTCCAGTGAAAGCTGAGTGCTGAATGAGGAAACATCATTTGCCTGGATTGAGACTTGCGTAGCTTTGGCTACTTTTCTTTGATACCCCACCTCTCCTGGTGACTGGTTTAAGCTGGCGGGAGTCTCATTATCCTGATATAACGGTGATACTTTGCACTTACATGGTGAATTTTTCTCCAAGGAGCTCAAAGACTTTCTGTTGCCTCAGTCAACCTCACAACAAGCCTGTGAGGCCAGCAGGAGGCTCTTGCCCCCCAATACACAGTGAACAGCATCAGGAAGGATTTGACACGAGGCAGCCAGGTCGACTCATTGGTTTCAATCCACGGTCTACACGACTGGCAAATACAGCATTCAAGAAGCATGGGCAGGGTTTCCAGTACTGCCTCCTCTGCTGCCCTCTCTGGCTTCTATTCCTTGCATCTGCTCCAGTTGACAGCTCAGCCCCAGATCTCAACAGTATAGGCCAACTGAGCCAGTAACTCATTCCTGTGCTGTGCGTGTGAGTGCGTACACGTCTGTGTGTGCATGCATGTGTGTGCACCCATCTGACTTCTCAGCAGGCCCAGCATGGTACATCCGCACCCATTACAACATGTCTCTGCATTGGTCATTGGTCTAATGCCATGCTCTGAAATGCTACCTTTGCAAGTGCTCAAGACCTAGAAACTCCAGATAGGTATCTTCAGGAATCTGGATGCCTGTATTTTACTAACCGTGCCTGAATAATTCATGCTGCTTGAGGTCCCTATGTCCCTTTCTCTTCCTCAGTCTGATAGAATTACGATGGTAGAGGAGAAGTCTTTCCCTTACAGAGCTGGCACGTGTGCCCTCTCTGTGGCCACGGTGGATTAGTGGGAATGGCCGTGTAAAACAGGCGCAAGGGCTAGAGCAGTGCAGTAAAGGGCCAGGAACGAGGATCTTCCCTGAGTTGCCTTGGGGAGAACAGCCAAGGAAGTAACACTGACCATCAGTGATTGGAGCTCTGTCACTGCCATCACTTCCCCTCCATGACTGGGCTCAAGGGCTTTCCTACACAGTCCCCCTGCCCAGCCCCTTCCCCTCGGCTTCTTGGGCATATGTGCTGTCTGTCTTGCTCTCCTCAGGGGAATTCCTTCCATGGGCTTTGCAGGCATGACCCAGAAGGAAGACTCCAGTACAGCAGAGTGTAAACCTGTTGATCTTTACCCCAGGACAGCAGAGCACGAGTCTCCTGCATTTTCTAGATTACCGTGCTCTTCCCTCCAAGCTGTCTCAGATCAGGCTGCTGATTCCCGGGAACAGTTCCCAGCATGATATCCTACTAACAGTCATTCACATTCTCTGCATGCGAGCATGCCATAAACATCCTTCAGAGGAAGATGCGAAAATGAGAGAAACACCTGGCCGTTTTCAAATGCATGTGTTGGGGAGAAAACGAAGCTTATTGACATTGGAACTACAAAGGCTGTCATACCCACCCAGCTTGCCACCTGATCCTGCAAATCAGGACACTCTTCATTAGAGTCAAAGGAAACTGCCTTTACCAGGGATGCAAACTTTCAAGGTCTGCAGGAAATCAATGGAAATCCTTCCTCAATCTAGTCTGAGCCACAATTGATTGAACCTCCTGAATCAACCATAACGTTTCAGCTCGTCCAGTAGATCAAAACCAATATTGAATACGTTTAAAGTACGTAGATTAAAAGAACAATTTCTTCATATATATGAGTATAGCTGAGTATATAAAGAAATGGCTTTTTTGCTGCCTTGGGAGAAATCGACGTGTGCTTTCCATGTGGCCGTTCAGAATGGAAGCTTTCAAAGGTCCGCCGGGGCTGCTCTTTGTCTCCATACATTACGCTTCTCAAAA
The DNA here is from genome assembly GCF_059928025.1 of Delphinapterus leucas. Lineage (NCBI taxonomy): Eukaryota > Metazoa > Chordata > Mammalia > Artiodactyla > Monodontidae > Delphinapterus > Delphinapterus leucas. The sequence continues at coordinate 143,057,443 of NC_143131.1, forward strand.
TATTCAATATCATACAAACAAATCATCATTTGTATTTTTAGAACAGATAAGCAAACATACATTTGGGGGAGTTCAAGGGGCACCATGTTGGGGACTCCTCTGTCATAATGGCCTCAGGGTGACATTCTAGAAAGTCAAAAAAGCAAAGGTAGCCGCTGGCATCCTCAGTGCTGCCAAATCTGGTAAAGCCCAAAGTGCCCACGGTACGGTGTGTAAAATGCCAGGGCAGGTGACGCTCACCGTAGATCTGCCGGCAAATTCAAGCCCACCTGGCTGAACTGGCCTTCGGGTTAAATTTACTCCTGAAGGCAGACACTGACATTCAAGGGAAGTGCAAGAGGCCAGATGCACTGGTCAGCAGGGAGTTCGGCCACTGCAGTTTCAGCTCGCAGCCCCACTCAGGTTTCGGAAGAAACTGAAGTGAAATTCCAGGTTGAGTTAAATACCTGGCAGGACCACAGGTCGGTTTCAGTGCATCTAACTGACCTCAGCTTCCTGGGATGCCTTTACCTTGACATGTAAATTTCCGCATCCATCACCAGTGAGATTGGGTTACACTAAGCAATGCAACCTTAAAATATTTTCTGAGCAGTAAAAGCAAACGATTGCAGTGTCATAAAATCCCGCCTTTTAGCAGACATGAAAATGTTACTGATACTGATCGCAGCGAGGTAAAAAGCCACAGGCCAAGACTGAGGGGAAGGAGGCAGGGCCCCTGAAAACAGCATGAGGCTGACACAGGAAGACAGGAGTTAAAGCCAGCTGGGAATGGCTTCAGGAGCTAGAAGTGCACATTGCTGGGGATTCTGCTTTTCATTTGTTTTTCTTCCCAGGCTGGGGCTTCACCCCTTTCTATTAAAACCCTGACAGTGGCTCCCAAGAAAGATGACCTCTGGCAGGACCAATTCCTTTGGTTTGGCCAATCCTGCCACCCAGCAGCAAAAGTACTACCCAGAAAGAGCCTGAATGATCCCCTGCCCTGAGCAGGAATACAGAAGGTGCTCTGTAAGTGCTAGCTGGCTTGAGATTCCCTGGGTATGACCCTCTGAGCCATTTCAGAGAGAGAAAAAGAGAAAGCACATCAGATCTGAGGAGAAAAGTTGGAGAGGAAAAGAGTGAAGAGCCACTGTGAGTTGGCTTCAAAAATACTGTGTTTCTTCTTTGTTATACAGCAGAAACTAACACAACAATGTAAAGCCATTATACTCCAATAAAGATGTTTAAAAAAATGTTATAATGTTAAAAAAAAAAATACTGGGTTTCTTAGCTGGCCAAACAGCCCATTGGTTACAAAGTCAAGAGCTGGATTGGAAGAAGGAATAGCAAAGGGAATAACCAAAACTGAGTAAATACAGGGTTGCTCCTGAGTTGGGAACATGAGAGCTTGAACAAAGGATGTGCTGGCCTGTAACCTAGTGCATACATTCAAAATGACACAGAATCACCCCCGATGGAGTGAAAAATGTTCCTTGGGAGGGTGTGAAAACATCTTACTCTTTATTGTATAAAACAGATTCATGGGGAAGGAAACAGTAACCAAAAATGTTAGGAAATACTCATCTGGTGGAAGAGATGATCAACTGATTCGTCTCAGAACGTCAATAGAAGTGGCCTCAAGTATCTTTCCTGAAGACACACTATGGCTTAGGAAGCTTTCTTCCAGTTCACATTTCTGTCTTTATCACCCCTTGCCGGCTGACTCAGGCTTACACCGAATCGGTCTGGGCTGAAATAAGGAGACGGGACAAATAATTGACGTCGTATATGTTTTGAATTTACGGATTGACTGACTTCCCCTTTCGGATAATAATAGCTGATAGATACTGAGTATTGACCATAAAACCTGCCAGTCCTGGTGCCAGATTCTTAACGTCTTGACCTTCTCTCGTCAAATCTTCACTTCAGTTTTGCGAGGTGGAAACTGTTGCCATCAGCATCGTACGGGTGAGAAAACTGGCTCAGAGAGGTTCAACAATCGGTGGAAGTCTTGACTGGCAGGGACAGGGGGAGGTGAGCTCTAAATCCAGGTTGACTTGACAGAGACCAGGTGTAACCAGTACACCGTTTAGATCAGCTGCTTTGACCCCAGCTAATTACAACAAGAGGGTTACTTTGGAGGCCAGCGATGAAATCAGAGTATATATGGGCACCAGGGAGCCACCCTCACCTACTGGTAAGGTCACCACCTGCAGAAGCATCTGTTTGGTGATGGAGGATGACCCCCCCCCGTTAGTATGCTTTGGGGTTCTCTGCTTTACCAGCGCCCCCTGGCCAAAGAGTGCCCTAACTTATCTCAGATTTCGAAAATGACTTACTGCCCCTCAGCATAGGCGTCCTTGACCAACTCCCCTAAATTTAAGTTGACTTTCTGTCAGAGTTCACATGGCTACCAACTTTTCATTAAACTAATTATTCAAAACAATTCAGAGTTAGCGTTCTCACAGCGACTGTAACTCTGCCGTGACTATATTAAGGTGTAAATCGAACAGCATGTTTTGCAATGAAGTTAATTTTATATTCACCAGAGAACTGAGTTATAGTTGCTGTGGGAACCATCATTTCGAATCTCTTGACTTTCGTGCATTTAAATTCTCAACCACAGCATTACACACTGTAGCATATTTTGCATGGATGCTTAATTTGCTTCGCACCGTGGCCTGTCTACCCTGACCTTGGACGTCTTGTCAGAGACTAGCATAGCAGCCTTCTGGTTTTCCCAGCCTTCTTTCTTATCCTGGTACCTATGACACAGCACGGAGAAATCACCAAGAAACCAAAATGGTTCCCATTTTATCTTTAAAATGTTTTGGAGAGGTAACTTTCCTTAGAAGCACAGTCAGGGAGAGGTACCAAGCCTCGGGCAATGTCGACTAAAGCAGGCAATGCCATTGCATTTGTGTGGAGCCAGGATTCTCATCCAAGGGTAATTTTGGCCCTGCGCTGTGTTATTCAGTACACACAGGGCGACCTCTGAAAGCTGCAAGACCTTGCAAGTGCCATTAATCATGCCGGCATACACAGCCATACATAAGAACTTATTGGAGCTCCGGAAAAGCTAAACAGCGTTTCCCAGAGCCCCATAAAACCCAAGCATCTCTAAATCAAGGCGCATTGCAGGCCCTCTCTAAAAGGGACATTCAGCAGAACTGGAATAGAACTCGGGCTAAGTCCTGGTGGTATGGAATTGGTAACATGTGCCCGGGTAGAGGCAGAGGCTTGTTTGGGAGGGCTAGCAGAGCAAGTGAAGCTCTGAGATGGTTAGAGACGTGAGCGTTCCATCTACAAGGATTATCGATTTTTGTAGCTTTATTGGAAAAATCAGTCATGCTTTCTGCCTCCCGGGGATTGCTCGGCTGCAATTTGGGAGTGTGTATGTGTGGAAACTCGGCAGGTTAAGCAGCTGCGTAGCCGCTCCCCTTCACCATTCAATTATCCATTTAGCGAAAATGTGACGGCAGAAACATACTGCTGTTTTGCATGTTTAAAATGTATTTGAAAGGAGGGATTTTTTGTTTCTCTGTAAATGAGAGGATTTCCAAGAGGAAGCTCTTGCCTTCCTAAGGGCACACTCATTATGCAAAACTGAAGAATAGCACCTAACAATAGCATGGGCTACTGTTGGAATTCTATACTCTAGGAAAACAAGTCTCCTCATTCCTCCTACGGATGGAGACTTCTTGCACAATTGGTAGATAAAAACCCTATCATGACCAGCGACCTGCCCCCTAAGTCCTTGATCAGCTAAAATAGGTGTTAAGAAAAGGACTAGAACACTACATGCAAGTAGAGTTTCAAAGCACAGGATACGGTCAGGACGACAGGGTTCCCCGCGTCACAGGGATGGGGATTGGTGAATGATGAAGGTGCTGGTTTCGTGAGTAAGGGCGGGGTGGGAGACACCATGCCAGCCAGAGGAGAGAAAGGTGAAAAGCGGAGGGGAGATTGCAGTGTTTTTATTGTTTCTGTACCAGGCAGAAAGTAAAGAAAATAAGACAAAATATGGTTACTGTATGAGGTCATTTGATATGCAGTGCTCTGAGAGCACGCCTTCAGAGGATTTGGAGAGATTGTTTGGTAGGGAAAGCTCGATAGCTTAATAAATAAATATAAATATAGATAGATAAATAGATATTGGATCAGTGATGGGTGGATAGGTAGATGATAGATAGAGATAGCTTTAGTGTGTTTGAGTGCCACAATTCAGATGCGTCAAGCTGACCTATAGAGATAAACAGAATGCAAAGGGATTTAAAGTCCAGGATTAATAATCTGGGAGGATGCTTGGGGATGGTCCAAGGAGGCCTTAATGCCAAGAAGAACTAGACAAAGCTGGCAGAATACATGAAGCCTGTGGTCTGAAGTCATTATGTTAAGAAAGTCAGGAAGTTCGTTTGCTGGAGCTGTTCCATGTTAGACTATCAACCCTGACTATAGGGACAGAGCCTGGGAGACCCCGTGCTTCTCTGATCTCCTCCACCCATGCTGCCCTTTCCCTTCACTCTGCTTGTTGTCTTTAATAAGGAAAAGCAACTTGGAGAGGAGGGCAGAATCCCGTGTCCTCAACCCCATTTGTTCACTGATTCTCAGATGAGGACTCAAATGTATTTACATAACCGGAGTGCTATATTATGGACGAAGTATTTTATCCTCTGCTTTTGTGTCTCAGAAGTCTTTTCTTTTGGAGGGTATGTGTAGGGAACCCTAAATCCATAGAGAATTAGCCTTGCCACACAGAGCCATGGTAGCAGGGCACCCCTGTAGCCTGCCTGAGCAACCACGACAGTTACCAAGACTACCCCTATGGCCTCCTCCTGGCCAGCTTCCCAGATCCCACCCTTGCCCCATCCCTGTGTGTTCTCCTTGCACAAAGGGACCCTTTAAAACTTCAAGTCACATCGGGCCACTCCTCTGCTCAAAATATCCCCAGAGCTCTTGTTACTCAGAATAAAGCCACCATCCTCAGAGTAAACTGCGAGGTTCTGCATATATCTGTCCCCACATTGTCCCCTTGTTCACTCTGCTCCAGTCACACTAGCCACCTTGCTGTCCTTCCAACACCCCAAGCATTCTCTGCCTCAGGGCCTTTGCACCTACACTTTCCTCTGCCTGGATTCCTGTCCCCCCAGACACTGGCATGGCTCTCTCCCTCCCCTCCTTTAGGGTTTTCACTCAAACATCACCCCATCAGCGAGGACTTCCCGGACCACCCCATACATAACAGCAATCCCCCTCACACACCACCCCCATCACAGTTCCCCTCCCTGTTTTATTCCCCCCCTAGCGATTATCTCCATCTGACATGCCGTATTAATTTCTTATTTGTTTGCTATGAGTCTCCCCCAGTAGAATGTAAGACCTTTAAGAGCGAGACTTTGTCTCTTTTGTTTACCGCTAATATGTTCCGTGTCTAGAAAGTACCTGACATTTGGTAGATACTCAGCACATATTTACCGAATGAATGAAAGAATAAGCTCATGAATTTACTCTGGAAGCTGACACATTATAACAACTCCGTACATGCTTGATGTTGCACTGGGATTTCTCCCTCAGAAGTCCTTTCACTTCCTGATTTCCACACACTAGACCCATCAAGGGCGTGGGGTAGAGCTGGAGACAAAGGGCAACCCTCTTGACTGGGGACCACCAAGCCACTCAGGCAGGACATCATGGGGTGGCTTCACCCGGCAGGATCCTGTCCGCTTCTCATCTTATGAACAGAGTGGGTCAAGCTCCAGACTGACACCTCACACTCCCCTAAACCACCTATAAACTCAAAATGGTCATTGATTAATCCACAGTGAGGAAAACCCACATCTCCTTCTCAGTGTATTGTCTCTCTCAGGAGAAATCTATATGGGAAAGGAAGTTAAGATCAGAAGATCGCCCGGGAAGCAGAGAGTCAAAGCAAGGGGCGTGTTATTCCGATGCCAACCCTGTCCCTGTAGAATCCTCCCTGGTTAGAGGGAAGCGAAGTGCATGGGCCCAGAGTTGGATGGGCCTGGGTGCAAACCCTCAGGCTACCACTTTCACTGATTATGACCCTGGGAAAGTTCATTAAGTCTCTGAGCTTCAGATTTTTCAGCCACAGATGTTGATAGTAACTTGTACTTTATATGCTCCTTGAAAAGACTCCATGAAGTAATGAGGTTGAGAAGTGCCGAGCACCGGGACCCGCACTCGTCAGTGGCAAGTGGTGTCCCTTTATTCCCCCCAATCAAGCAGGACGCACTCACTGCTGAGTTGACCCTGACTCTCTACTGCTCCACGGGGCTCCCCTTCCACGCCCCGGGCAGACCACCCCTCTCTGTTAACATACTTTTTTGAGCCTGAATGAGATTTCTCAGCCCTAGGATCCTTTACAGTTTCACCTCACATGCCTCTTGCATTTAAGGGGGATTCCGAAGATAGCGTGTCGCATTATGTGCCCATCTTACTCGTGTAACTTTCAGGAAGTTATCTCACTTTTCTCATTTCCATTTCCTCCTCTTTGGAGGGCACCTTCCTGGGGTCTTTGCTCTACTGACTGCGCTGATCCTGGTGTAAACAGTAGTGGACACTCCCTCGCCATCACCAATTCAAGTGCCAATCAGAGGCTCTCGCAAGCCATACGGGACCCTTCTGCTACTATTTGAGGTTACTTTTTTTTCTTTTTTGTTTTCTTCAAGGTTACTTCTGACAACAACACTAATAATAATAGCCATCAGTTCTGGATCATTTACTATGTGCATTTACACATGGTTTGCACATCATGCGTATTTTTGTGCATTAACACCTATTAACACTCATGCTAAGTTTGATAAGTAACGTGATATGTATTCTCTCTTTTAAATCCCAACAACCCTCTAGGATAGGTACCCTTCTTGCCCTAGTTTCATAGATGAAGAAACTAAGGAATAAAGAGCTTATAATTTTTGCCTAAGATTATACAGCCAAGGGATAGGGCTGGATTCAGAGCCCACTGCCTTCACCACGCTACTGCCACATGGTTACTGGGCTGACCTGGTACTTTGGCCCAAGGAGGCCACAGATACTGCTTGGAGGGCCCAACGTCCTCAAACAAGTGACCTAGTATAAAAGCCTGTGCCCTCTCCCTTGCTCTTGGGGGGTGTTCGCCTCCATGACCACCAGTGAAAAGAGCCCAGCCCTCACTCGCTGACCTTGATAATGACAGTTATCCCAGGTGGCATGCGACTGAGGGGTTTCCTGGGGCTCAGGACTTTCAGGGCTAAAACCCAGACAGTCCCAGGCAAACGGGGACAGTCGGTCCCCCTAGTTGAGAGCAGAGACTCTGGAGCCCGACCTCACATCCTGGCTCCACCACTAACCAGCTCTGCCACTTTGGTCAAGTTACTTAACTTTTCTGTGCCTCCATTCCCTCTCCTGTAAAATGGGAATAATACTAGGGCCTACACCGTAGGGTTGTTGTAACCATAAGTTAATGCAAGAGAGGCATATAAAAGAGTGCCAAGGCACACAGAAATGTCTAGTTGAGGAATTGCTATTATTGTTGTCATTCTCTTAAAAGCTTCCTAAAATCCAGAGTTACAGTCCTGGGGCAGGTTCTTTGTCTAGCCCTTTTAACATCTATAAGAAACAAACATTTAGTGATTTCCTCACATTTTCTAAAGTTGGGCTGCAAACAACAAAAGAATATACAGGGCAATTTATCATCAGCCTGATCTTAACAGCAGTTAAAAGGGAGCCATAAGCCTGCGGTAAGTAACAAGTCCGTGCCCACAGGCCTTTTAGGTGTTATTTGTATTTTTACGAGCCTCCTGTGGCTATAGGGGTGCTCAGTGGGTGTAGAAATTGGATGGTTAAAAATAACAAAAAAAGAGATCAAAGCCCGTGCCTTTGTTCCTATTTCCATACCAGGGAGGTACCACATTCATTATTTGCTGGACAGCTGTGGGAGTAAGCAACCCGAGCGACAGCAACTTGATTATCCTCCAAGAACCAAATTAAACCATTGGGCTTTCTTATTATTGTCATCCCTGCCTTTGTGGAACTCTTGTTACCCTCTTCATCTACCAACAGGCCTCTGTCCTCCCTCGCTGGCTGCTCTATCCTGTCTCTCTCAGTCAGGAGGGATCAGTTTATTCCAAGGTGAAAGGCACGGACTCCTCCAGCACTCATGCACGGCCGCCGGCATCAGCTCAGTTTTAGACCCCGTACTGGAACCAACTGTCTCTTTTGCTTGGGGAGGTGTCATCCATCCAGGGGCTTGGGATGTGACCCGCAGGAATCTTTTCCCTTTGCCTGGCTGCCGAATCAAGGGCCCAGTGAAGCAGCAGAGGCACCACATGGTTTATTTATGCATTCATTCAACACACCGCTTTCATGCCAGGTGCTGGGAAAACAGCCTGTACAACAGAGTCAGAGTCTTTTGCACTCGGGAGGCTTGGAGGCTCCCAGGAAGATGAGCGTTGAGGCTTCTCAACCTCAGCTGCACAGAGGAACCACTTGGGGAGCTCAAGAAATCAAAATACTGATGCCTGGGTCTCATCCTCAGAGATTCTGACTTAATTGGGGGTGCAGCCTGGCGTCCGGATTTTTCAAGGCTCCCAGGCGATTCTAACGCGCAGCCTATTGGAGACCCACTGCTCTAAACAAAAGAGGAGTTAGAATGATGGTGAGTGCTTCAGAAGGAGTAGGTGGTGCTGTGAAGTCATGTGATGGAGGGGGAACCTGCCTTCCTTTTCCCATACTGACAGAAATGATGCTGATCAGTGAGAATCCTGGTGCGTCCAGGAAACATGCAGCATCGACACCTGGATCCAAACTTACGTCACCTCACGGAAGCTCTGCCGTTTCTGTTGCTGCCGGGGTGGAGGGGCATGACTTCTGCCTTAAGAGCAAAAGAGGAACGTTAGACCGTGGAAAGGATCACTGCCCTTCCCAGCCCTCCCCCTCCCCCTCCCCCCCACCCCTATGCAAGTCAGAGAGCCTTCCCTGAGCAACCACTGGCTCAGCCAAGGATAAATGGCTTTGCCAAGTGAGTGCAGGGAGCAGAATTTAGGGAGAGGGATCTGCAAAAGTGCAAACGGAGGAGGATCCAGACTACGTTCTAGAACAGAGGAGGGCAGCGTGGCCAAGGTCAGAGAGCAGAGACTCAAGTGACAGGAGATGAGAAGGGGAGAAATGGACAGGTTCCTATCAGGCAGGGCCTTGGAAGCCCTTTTAAGGAGTTAGGACTTAAGCCTGAAAGCAGTGGTTCTCACCCAACAGCCATCGGAGCCTGCTGGAGGGCTTGTTAAAAATGCAGGTTGCCTGGCCCCATCCCCCCAGAGGTCCTGAATGGTGGGTCTGGGATGGAACCTGAGAATGTGCATTTCTGATGAGATCCCAGGTGATGCTGCTGCTTCTGGTGCCAGAACCACACTTTGAGAAGCAGTGCTGTGATCTAAAGCGATGGGAGAAACTCCTGGCACATCGGCAGAGGGTTTCAGCGTGGCCCCAGTCGCTGTGGGCCTTGGCAACCTGCTGATATGTGCGCATCACTACCCATGACATCCTCCTCTGATTGGGTGAAGTGGGATAAAGAAAGGTATTGTTCCAGGGGAAGAAAGCAGGCTCCCCTCAAGGAAAGCAAGGCTTGTGTTGGACCCCAGTACTACTGGGTGATAATGACTCAGTCCCAATTCACTAAGCAATTGACATGGGATTTCCCTCCCAAGAAGAGCTATTCCCGGCTACTGCTGCCTAAACTCTGTTTCCTCCCCTCATGGTTTCTACCTTTTTTTTTTTTAATTTATTTTATTTATTTATTTTTTGGCCATGTTGGGTCTTCATTGCTGCATGCAGGCCTTCTCTAGCTGCAGTGAGCGGGGGCTACTCTTCCTTGCGGTGCGCAGGCTTCTCATTGCCGTGGCTTCTCTTTGTTGTGGAGCACGGGCTGTAGGCACACGGGCTTCAGTAGTTGTGGCACGCAGGCTCAGTAGTTGTGGCTCGCGAGCTCTAGAGCACAGGCTCGGTAGTTGTGGCACACAGGCTTAGTTGCTCCGCGGCATGTGGGATCTTTCCGGACCAGGGCTCGAACCCGTGTCCCCTGCACTAGGAGGCGGATTCTCATCCACTGCACCACCAGGGAAGTCCATGATTTCTACTTTTAAAAAAATTTGTTAGTTAGTAGGAGTTCAAAGCATCAAAACAGTACAAAATAAGATGCATTTCGTTTTCTGAGCCCAAGGCTGAGCCCGCTGCCTTCCTTTTCCCATACTGACAGAAATGATGCTGATCAGTGAGAATCCTGGTGCGTCCAGGAAACACGCAGCATTGACACCTGGATCCAAACTTACATCACCTCACGGAAGCTCTGCCGTTTCTGTTGCTGCCGGGGCGGAGGGGCATGACTTCTGCCTTAAGAGCAAAAGAGGAACGTTAGACCATGGAAAGGATCACTGCCCTTCCCAGCCCTCCCCCTCCCCCTCCCCCCCACCCCTGTGCAAACCCTTAAAGACATACACACGCTGTTGAAACGAAGAGGAACATCTGCCTCTGGATTTTCCACAACTTCTGTGACAAAGCAGGGGCACTTGTTCAAGCTCAGGTTCATGGCTGAGCGTCCATGCCAGTTTGTGCCTCTTCACCACTCCCTCCTGCTCACAGAGATGAGCTAGAGGACAAGCCTTGCTGTTTTCTGGGACCAGAATGCTCCTTTGGCAGTCAGTCTTCTCAAATTAGTTGGAGTTTTCCCCGGAGTGTCTTGAAACACCAGATTAATTTTTGAGCGTTTGTCACTGCTGTTCAGTAGAAACGGCCACCAAAGCCCCAGTGATCCCCAGCACCTCAGCTGTTTGCAAGTCTAAAGAGTTCTGGAGTGCAACGGCAGACACTCTATTACGTATTTCCAGTGTGTGTCCGTTCCTCAGTTCCAACAGTGCACAGCTCTGAGAAAACAGTCATGTTTAAAACAGTTGGGGGAGGGGGGTTCCCTCATTAAGTTAACAAGCAGAAGTACAATGCCGCCCAAAAGGAAGTCATCACTTATTTCACCTTCAACTCTCTTGCCCTTCAGAGTCACCCTCAGCATCAGTGGGTTTTCTGAAAACACTTCTAGTGACATTACTAGATTCTTGGCTGGTGGGCAAAGGGGAGTGAGGATTTCCTAGGATGTGATGCAATCACACACTCAGGACACCCCAGAAGCCTCCATTTCTTAATTTGAAATAGGCTAGGCTCTTGGTTTTTTTTTTTTCCTGATCTGGAGGTGAGGCAAGAAAAAGTGGCCTGCACTTCAAACTATGCCCCCCCCAAAAAAGCCTGCCGCTAATTATAATATTTGTAATATCAAAAATTATATCAACATGAGCAACTGTAAGTACTACTCTCTATTGAGCATTTACCATGTGCTCAAGCTCAATGTGCGCGATCTTTGCCTTTCTCATTCCATTTTACCCCTCTGACATCTGTACAGAGTAAGTATTACCATCATCCCTCTTCATTCATTCATTCAGCAAACGTTGATTGCGTGTCTGTCATACGCCAACTATTTTTCTAGACACTGAGGATACCTCAGTGAACAAGAGAGGCAAAAATCCTAGCCCTTGTGCAGGTTGCATTCTGTTGGGAAGGACAAGAAATAAGATTTATTAGCAAGATATATAGTTTTACAGACGGGGGTGAAAGGTGAAGCTACCAGCTCAAGGTCACACAGACAACAAGAGGCAGATTCTAGGTTTTTTGGGGTTTTTTTTTTTTGCAGATCTAGGTTTTAATCTCAGACCTCTGACTCCGAACTGGGTTAAGGTTTTCCCCTTGGTTCAGAAAAGCCTTCCTACAGGGGTGTAGTCCAGGCTGCAGTAGCTCGCCTAATGGTCTCTTGAACCAAGCAGGGACGTCTCCCTTCTCTGGCTTTCCTTGTCATCTCTCTGTGTTGACATGCAGCCTGTTCTGTGTTTTCACTTGCATTCCCATCTGGGTGTTGCCCTCTCTGCTTTTCTAAGGTGCGCCCGATGTTGAATGTTAAAATCCTACTTCTCTTTCCACATCCTTTCTACCGTATTAGCCACTTATCTCTACCTCTCAATTGCTGCACATGGCAGAACGTTTCTTGATGCTTTTTTAGAAAAGCCTTTTATGGCAAGTATAGCTTTCTTCAAGTACATTTATGCTCCCCTTTTTACTGTGCTGTAGACATTATTTTGCTCATGCCTAATTTTTGTTGGGGCAGAAAGTAACTGTGGTACTATCTGGTAACTGTGTCGATGGATTTTTTTTTTTTTCCCCAGTCTTTGGAATCTTGTGTGTAGAAAAGTCTTGGAAACTGTTCCATCTTCACTCTGCCAAAGGCATTAGAGATGCTGATTTCAGTCAAAAGTCATTCGTTCATCCATCCCCTGACTCTGTGTTGAGTACTGGCAATCCAAGAGTAAACAAGATAGACGTGGTCCCTGCCCTGACAGGTTTACGTCATAACAGAAATGCCCAGAGCAGTTGTACACTGCACAGTTCTAGGGGCCCCATTCAAATGGCAGTTAATGACGATGTGTACCTTTATTACAACAATTTTCCTGCAGGTGACAGTAAAATGTCTTAAGGAAGGGCTGCTACAAGGGCTAGCAAGCATCAGGGAGTTGCCAGACAGTTGGGATTCAGTGTGGTGGATGGGATAGGATAGGGTAGGATAAAGGTACCATGACAGGTGGAGCTAGCCTTGATTTGGGAGCTTTGGAAAGGCTCCCTGGAGATGACTTGGGCGAAGGATGGGTTGAAGTTAGGCAGATAAGGAAAGGCCAAATGGCTTCAGTCTGAACAAAGCCTAAAGTGATATTGAGTTAGGCTGATGTGTTGACAACCAGTTCATGTAAGATCTGGAAGCCAGGGTAGGGACTTCAGACTTTGCCCCAGGGTCAATGGAAAGCTATAGAAGTATTTTCAGCAATGTCCAGAACAGAGAGAAATGGATGATGGTGCAAGACCGGAGGCAGGGAGACCAGTTAGATGGCTTTGACCAGAGTCTAAACCAGAGATGAGGATGGCTTAGGTTAACGTAGTAACAGTAGGGGTGGGAGTGGAGAGCAGATTCTAGAGATATTTAGGAAGAGCAGGTAGGGCTTCTTACAGTAAAGAGGAAAATTAGGCAGGACTTGGTTTTTGACCAGATACATGAGATGAGAGAGGAGGTGGGGGAGGGTAATTAACAGTGACTCCAAGGTTTCAGTCTCGGCCAGTGGGGTGTACATGCATGTGCCATTCGTTGATCAAGGAATCAGAGTTTGGGAGGGGAAGAAAGATCAAGACACTGAATTCTGCTGAGTTTGAGATGCTTGTGAGTGAACAGATGGAGATGCTGAAATGCAAGTTGGAGTCCAGGTCCAGAGATCAGGGAAAGAGCTGAAAATTCGGGAGCCCTCTGTGTGCTTGGCTTTTGTTTTGTTTTTAATCCCAAATTGCTGCATCAGCTCTAATTTTTGTTAAGACAGAAAGCCTGCCTACCTGGCAACTGTGCCAACAGATATATTTCTCCTAGTGGTTGGAATTCTATGTGCAGAAAAGTCTTGGAAGCTATTCCATTTCCACTCTGCCAGAAGTATGGGAAGCGCGAGAGAACCATCCCAAGATATCACTGTTGCCCTTGAAAGTTCTCCCTGGGAAGAAGACTTAGATCTTTGAGAAAGAGGTCCCACTAGCTTCTCATCACTCTCAGAAGAGTCTATAGATGAGAGCCAGGCTGAAATGATACTGGCACCACCTGACTGCTTTCCATTCATTTAAGCACCTACTATGTGCCTGACACTAGGGCAGGTGCTGGGATGCAACAGCAAACAGGGAAATCTCAGCTCTCATGCAGCTTTAGGTCAAGGGCAGGCTTTCTCAACCTCAGCACTACTGACGTTCGGGGCTGTATCGTTCTTTGTTGTGGGGGCTGTCCTAGGCATTTTAAGATGCTGAACATCCATCCTCTACCCACCAGATGTCAGTAGCATCCTCCCCTAGATGTGATCATCAAAAGTGTCTCCAGACATTGCCACATGTCCCCTGGAGGGAGGGATGGGGGACAGAATTGCCTCAGTTGAGAATCTCTAGTCTAGGGTCACGCTAGAACCTGAAGTCTCCAACAGCCAGCCCGCCACCTGCACAGAATCAGACAGCTGTGCCTAAGGCCTCCTGTATCGGTGGTCTCAGAGATAGGCACTCAAGGAAGGGGCAGTGCTAGCTAGCCTGAAATCCAGAAGACTCCATGCAGGAGACCTCATGGATCCCGAAGTATGAGTCCATAAGCCCAATTCAACTCCAGTTACAGATTCCTCTCCAGAGAATAGCCACTACCTGATACCCATTTGCCCTCCAGACTAATTACTTCCTACGTTTTGTTTTCCCTTAAGTGGAGGCTGGCTTTGCACTTTACAAACACAACGAATCACCTCCTCAGAAGGCCACCAGCAGAAGGAACTTGTGCTGGGGGGGGGTAGCTTGGAGTTGCCTAGCAACGCCATGCATTCAGCAAGGCTGCTTTCTTCCTCTTCGAGCTAAAAAACAAAGTCCCGTCCATTAATTCCCAGCTGCCCCAGAACTTCTCAGAAATCTGCGAGCTTCCCCACTGTTTGTGTTTTCATCTTCCTCACACGATGTGGAGAAAACCCACGACTGTGGTCTGTTTATCTCGCTTCAGTGGGTCGGGGAGAAGGGGGGGGGAATCGAGAGAGAAAGAGAAGGGGAAAAAAAGCCTCGTTCAATCTAGGAGCGTGCACATTTTGAGCGCATCTCTCTGACTGACATGCTAGTATAGTGTTCTTCGCAAATTTGACTTTTATGTAGTGGACGTGGGTTTCCTACACAGTGAGGCTTCTGTTGAGGCTTTGTGCATGATTTTATTCAAACATGAGACCTCAAAGTAGCTAAATAACAAAGCACATATAATAGATACCGTGCCAGGTGAATGCTGGTAGGTCTGTCATGTAGTGTATTCTCTGTGATCCATTCCCTAGAACTTACTGGTAGAAACTGTAAAGCTGGGGGTGGCTGGAGGTTGAAGATACTCTCTTTTCCTCGAGAATTTGTGAAATGTCCCTTGGGCTTTTCCTACTGAGTTGCATTTTGCTCCTGCAGAAATATTTGTGGCATTTCTCTGACACCCACTGGGGCTGGCCTCCCTTCCCAGCGCTCTCTCTCAAGGTATAAAGGGGGAGAGTCACAGGTATTCCAGGTAGGGCTGTGGTCACCTCCTTGGTAAGGAAGGTATGGAAATGTGACTCTTTTTGTGAGGATAGGTATGGGGACAAGTTAAGTCTTTTTTCAGATATGCAAACACTGATGATTTGCGCACATCGTGGATTTAGTGCCAGGTTCTTCAACTAAAGAAAAGATTCGCAGGTAATCGTCTCCTCATTCCTCCTCTCAAGACAGCTCGTCTTCCTTACAGAGACTTCTGCACGTGGCACGTCTCTTCTGTTGCTTACCTTGTTCTCCCAGGTCCTAACCCATGCATACCACATTCTGGAAAGGATGGGAGGGAATAAGCGTTGAGGAGTGAAACTCCTTAAAGAAGTAAATTTCAACTCAATTTCAAACCCTCCAGCCCTTTCTTCTCAGGAGGAGTCCTTTAAATTCCCACCGCTGCCACTTGCACAAATTAGGTTTATTCGCATTCTTGTAAGGGGTACTCGAGGGAAGAGAGGAAGGCTGCCAGGTGACGGCCTCTGGAACGCTGGAGAGAGAAGTAGGGGGAGGTGCACACTTTCGATTCAGAAGATGTGGGCCACAAAGGTTTCAAATCAATTACCTCCATCATTACAAAGTGCTCCCTCCGCCATGGCCCAAGCTACCCTGCTCTTTGTGTAGTTTAAAAATAGATATAGAAAGAGATGGAGATAGAGATGGTAGCAGACGTCAAGACAGAATGAGAGAGAGAGAGAGAGAGATTCAGGAGAGTTATTTTCTGAGGACAATTAAATTAATGGTCTTAAACGTAGTAGGGAAACATACCTAGGTTCCATAATGCCGTAAATTTCCTCGAAGTCATTGCCTTGTACAGTACACTTAAAACAGGTGAATTTTATGGTATGTAAATTACACCTCAGTAAAGCTGTTAAAGGGTATCTAGGAATTCTTGCCAGCAAGTAGGTTCTGTGAGTGTGGCCACATCCTCCCGATCCTGTGCTTCTCTCTACAGCTTATAAATGGCGACAGAGGCTTTGCCACAGAGACTCCCCATCTCACTCTAGTGCCCCCAGCTCTTTCTCTTCCTTCCTCATCCAGGCTCTCTTTGCCCACGCTCAGGTCAGGAGAGTAATAGCTGCAATTGTTTTGGGTGCTGGAGCAATTAGGGAATGAGGTAGGCTGCTGATTTCACGCACACACACCCCCAAAAGGAAAAGAAAACCACAAAATAGGAATCACTCGAACCCCACTGCCGTCCCCCACGGGCATAAGCATCCCTCTGTCTTTTCCCGATTCATGGCACTCAGCACCTACTCTTTCCCCAGCCTTCCGATCCTGCATTATTTTAAAATCACGCCATAAATAGGTTGAATGATTGGCAGCCAACATTTTTAAGTGCCCCTTAAAGCGAAATACTACAAAAATATGAAAATAGCCCAGCAGAACCATCCAGCTCTTGGTCATAAGAAGCTCGTGCTAATCGCCTGTAAATTTAGCTTTAAAATTCTGAAAGATGGAGGGCACTCTGCCTCCACTCTGGGTTGATAGGGAATTTTCTCTCTTCTGCAGAAGGCTCTTCTGAAAACAGAAAGAAAGAAAAGATTTTTCTTGAGGTAGCATCCATCCGGAGCCAGCGGGCTGGAAATAATGGCCTAGCTAGGTGTGTTGTAAGCTCAGGGCTAGTTTAGCTTTCTGGAATGTTCCCCACTCTGGGAAGGTTGCCTCAGACCCCTACGCACAGGTCAGTGTCATTGGGGATCCTCTGCATCTGGGCCCCTGCTAACGCCTTGCAACCGCATGAGTCGCCTGCTTCCCCGACTCTTCCCAAGGCAGGTCCGGGCCCCATTCTGCGGCTGGCCCAGCGGCTGCCCTGTGGCCTTGCTCCCCCTTTGCATGGCTCCCCTGCTGCCCCAGCGCGGCCTCACGTTCCTCCTTCTCATTCTCTCCATTTCTCCAACCAGATGGCTGCCCCGATTTGTGCAACGGCAACGGGAGATGCACACTGGGTCAGAACAGCTGGCAGTGTGTCTGCCAGACCGGCTGGAGAGGGCCTGGATGCAACGTTGCCATGGAAACCTCCTGTGCGGATAACAAGGATAATGAGGGAGGTGAGCAAGCGTCTTCTAACTCCCAGCCCCTCAAGAGCAGAGCATTGTTTATAGATGGTCATCATGAGTCCTTTATCCTGAAAGACCTCCCCTCAGCTATTGTCAAATGTTGTCGTAACATTTCCTTTGAAGCAAGCGCAGCGGAGGACGGGCATCCTCGGGCCAACGGGGACTCCTGGAGACGTGGGCTGGAGGCACTGGGATTGGATGCTGGCTTTGGTTTCTCAAGTACACATTGCCACAGAAAGGTGGCCGGGCCCTGCCTTTGCCTTTGGGTGACCGTCCCTGCCAGGCCTTCCAGGGCAGGGAGTTACAAACAAATCTGTGCTGGTGATGACAGTATGTGCTCACCCTGAGCTAAGAGGTGGTAAGCAGTGCATCCCTTCATCCTTTCAGCCCTTTGAGATGTTACTTTTACAAATGAGGAAACCAGGGAAGGCCTAGAGAGCAATTAAGTAACTTTTTAAAGATAACTTAGTCACCAATAGTAAAATCATGACCCAAACCCAGCTCTGACTCCAAAGTCCATGTTCTACCCAGTGGTTGGCAAACCACAGCCCTTGGGCCAAATCCGACCCACTGCCTGGTTTTGTACCGGCCTGCGAGCAAAAGATGGTTTTTACATTTTTAACGGTTGAGGGGAATAAAACCTAAAGAAGGAGAATATTTCACAACACATGAAAACTATGTGGAATTCAGATTTCAGTGTCCATAAGTAGAGTTTTGTTGGAGCACAGACACGACTATTCATTTATGTTAGTCCTGCTTTCACCCTCAAAGGCAATGTTGGTTAGTTGGCCGAGACGAAGCCTAAAATTTGCACTCTCTGACCCCTTACAGGAAGTTTGCTAACCTCTGCTCTGTACGCCTAGCTGAATTTTCCTGTGTTGTTTCCTGGTGGAGTGCTAAGATTCTGGGGCTAAATGGGGGTGCAGTAGCATATGGACCACGTGATTTCCTGAGAACACAGATTCATGCTCCGGTAACATTAGTACCAGCTTGCCATCCACCCCTACCAAAATGGCTAACTGGTCAGAATCGCCTCAGGGCAGAAGCTATTTCAGTGTATAAGAGGGTATGAGTCTGATTATTTAACAAAAATATGTATTGTCTTGTATGTGCCAGTCCCTGGGCTCTGGGACTGTCAGCCCCTGCCCTCATGGCCCCAAGGGGTCAGAAAGCTTCACTGATGTCCAGAGTGAGGTGCAATCCATTGGGTTAAGGCTGAAAGTATCAGACATGCTATTTTTCTTTTTCTTCATCCTCCTGATAGACATTTTACACGTTAGCCTATGACTGCAGCTGTAACCTGTCTACAATTTGTAAGTAAACAAATGTGCATACGCTGATAGGAGCACACCAGTCAAGAAAAAGTTTATAGATTGATGCAGTTTACAGAGCTCCCGTTCATTCATTTACCTTCCTGAAACAGAGCCAAAATAGAAGCCACTTTAATTCACTTTTGAATAAAGTGAGCCGTAAGTCCATATACATTTTTTTCCCCAAGAGAGACGGTCAAAATTGCACTAGTTTTCCTGGTAATGTTCACTGTTTTTGCTTCCGGTCCCTGGTGGTTTCACCAAGCAAAGCGGTTGTTTACAGATCCACTCCTTCCTCTTCCAGAAAGGAGCTGCTGTCCTAGCTTTCTTCCCTGCCGCTGGTGGCAGCAGCTGAAAGCTTAGCAAACAGGCTGGAACGGTGCGCCCAGGGGAGGGGGACTAAGTCTCCCGCAATGTGCCCTGTGCCACCCACTTCCCTCTCCACCAGCCCCACCCTGATCCCAGCTCCCACCAGGAGAAAACCAAATTCCTGAAGTGGTGGGGCTGGAGAAGGAACCCTGCAAGTCCCCAGCCTGAGGACGGCCCAAGGAGCACAGTTCAGGGCCCCTCCTGGCAGGCAGAGGCAAGAGGCACCCCGAAAGGCAGGGCACAAAAGCAAATGGGGCAGTGATTATGCTAAAGACAATAATGGCCTTGTTACGGGAACTATTAAAGCAACCTCCCAAGGAAGTAATTAACCACCAAGAAAAAAAGGCTCTGCTGCTGTGTTTATAAAAAAAAAACTCCCAGTTAATTCAGAGTTGCTTGTGTCAGGTGAGAGGGGTAGGCATGGATTCTGTCTCACCTGCTGTATGTAAGCAATTCACAATTAACTGAGGTCCTTTTTTGGAGGAGATTCCTCTGTGCAGAGTATCCTTTTTTTATGGTTAATTACTTCCCTAGGAGGTGTGCTCAGCCCTTTGCTGTTTATTGATAAATATTAAAGTTGTTCCTCCTCAACTGCAGATCCAATCCTGTAGCACGCTAATTACATCACTGTTTTGTTTGTTGGGGGGGGGTGGGGGGGGTGGAAGTTCTGCCCCAAGCTCTGTCCTGCTTTTCCAGTTCTCAGAAGAGCTGTGTGGGTCTCTAAACGTAGCAGTGGGTGGGTAAGAGCAGCCACCCAGGCCTGGGGAGCAGCTGCAGTGAACACATTTGTTATAAACCTCACGAATGGGGAAAGTAATAGAGCGCCCTTCCAAAGTGAGCTGGAAGAGGCAAATGATTTTTCCATCTAGGAATGTTCTCCATTTTTTAAAAATCTCAAGTTTAAAGTGATAGTCTTTTTTTTATATTTTAAACCGGTATAAATATAGATATAAATATGGATATAGATATTCGAAGCCCATAACAGCCTTTTTCAACCTGAGTTCCTCCACGAGGGAAAGAAGCTCTAATGCCTACAGACGCTAGTAGTTCCAAAATGTTAGCTTACAGCAAAACCACCTGGAGGGCTTGATTACACACAGATTGCTAAACCCTACCCCGGTTGATTCCGTAGGTCTGGGGTAGGATGCAAGAATTTGTATCGCTTGTAAATTTCCAGAGAATGCCGATGCAGGCTCTCTTTGAGAGCCACTGACCTAAGCCAGCCATCATGTGGAATGAATGAACTTCTCTCCGATGCATCTAGAATGGTCCTAAGTACCTTCCTTGGGAAACTTGGGAAATTTTTCATTGAACTACTTTCTGGATTATCTGGTACTTAGACGAGCAACCCTGTTGAAAAAATATCCCCCCAAGACAATTTATGGATTCCTGCCTTCTCACTCCCATGGCTTTCAAATTCTCCCAACACCCCCAGCCACATGACCACCAGCTTAAACTCAGGAAGCATTGGCTGCTTCTGAAGGGACAAACTTCACCTGCCATGGCCCCTGCGAAGTAGTAGAAACGGTTCGGACCGACGTGCCGGGGAGCAGACTGTCTTTTTAATAGTGAGAGATCTTTACTTGAACTGCTCACCCCAATTTGAAAAAGGAGAGACTCAAAGAAATATTTTTGCTACAGAAGACAAATACGAGCTCATTAAAGTCTGAGAATACACACAACATGTAGATCAAGTGACGGGCAGATAATATCTCATTATCACCACCAAGACAGAGGTGTGAGATTTAGTTCATCACAGCCAGGGGTAGGAGAAAGGGTGTAGATTTTCTCTCAAAGTGGAAACCTCGAGGTGGGGAGGCGTTGGTAGGCTCTCTGGCCTGGAAAGACAGTCCTTATTCCTTCCCTCCACCCTTTTATCACCCAGAACTTGGCGTCAGGAGCCCCAGCCCTCTGTCTATAGAAGCCCAAGGCTCCCATCATTGTGAGCCAGCCCGGGAGCCCGTCTGAAGCTCCCATGGAATCCTATCAGATGCTGTCTCCAGTCTGTTGGCAGAGGCCCGGAGGTGGAGGGGTGGGAGATGGCCCTTCCGAAGCTGAGCTTATCCACGAGTCGCCATGCCCCATGTCCTTCCTGGCCACACTAGGGAGTTGTCTTTGTTTCCCTCTGTTCTGTTTCAACACAGCTCTGAAAGTTAGATGCTTTGCTCCTTCTCATGTCACTTCCCTGATTGCTGAATAGGTGACACTGGAGCATCATATAGATAAGAGCCTGGGCTCGGGGCTCAGTCTCTGTATCCCGCTTCTGCACGTCAGTTCACCCCTCAAAGTCTCAGTTTTGTCGTCTGTAAGACTGGCGTGGCAATGCCACCTCCGTGAACAGGGGTGAAGTTTCACTGAGAAAATGTGTGTGATATGTTTTACAAGGTGCCTGGCTCATGGGATACCCTCCTGTGTTGGCCGTTGCTAGCTTTAATGTTATTAGTATTAATGTTGTTGTTATTGTCTAGAATGGATGCTGAATCCACAGAGATGGCACCTAACCCATAATTTTCCCACAGGACAGAACCACTGAGATTGTAACCAGTGCTCCTCAGACTTCAGTGTTGCGTGGCCACACTGGAGAGCTTGTTTAAAACTTAGATTTGTAGGCCTTTGAGATTCTGATTCATTAAGTCAGATGTGGAATCTAGGAATCTGCATTTTTATCAAGCACTCCAGAGGATTCTGACACAAGTGGTCTGCTGACCACATTTGGAGAAAAACTGGTTCAAATGATGGTTTCCCCTGGGTGGGCTGACCCAGCCCAATGTCATGGTGCCTATTCCCAGACCTCTACCCCTGGAATTTCCAGAACACAAGAGGAGTGAAGTGAAGAAAGGGGAATTTTACTTCAAGTAGAAAGAAGTAATTGGAAAAATATAAACACATTTTCCTGTTTAGTTTCTGAGCAAATAACTTTAGTATGTTTTAGAAGTGCTCTCCATTCCTGGCTGGAGAGGTGGCCAATGTTTGTCTCAAAATTTAAAAATCCTTTAACTCTCTGTCATTAGGTTATGAATCCATCCATCCATCCATCCATCCATCCATCCATCAGCCATTCATTCATGTTTTAACAGACATTCGTTGAGGGTTTACTAAATGTTAGACATTAGTAACATTAGGCCTTTGGAAATACGAAGACAGACATGACACAAAGTGTCCGCAAAGAGAGCTCACTGAATCCATCTGAAAAGACAAGATGTATAAACATGGTGGTATTATTATTACAATCCAGTGTGTGAGGGCAGACGGGGTAGGAAGGGACTGTCCCGGAGCATGGGTGTTGGCTGCAGGACAGGAAAGAAAGCCCGTCGCAATCCTAAAGCCCAGGGTCTTCAGCCTTTCTCCTTGTCTCCCTCAATTCCACGGATCTGTGTGATCAGGAGCCCCTGGTAGCGGCTGTTCCATCCACCAGCAGCATCGGCATTTCTCTCTCTAAATTAAGGACTTCAGTCAGGCTGCTCTTCAGAACGGAATTTCCCAGCCCACCTTCATCTGTGAAGCTTGATTCCTTGTTTTGCTCCAAAGGAGGCTGCCCTGGGTTAAGAGATGTGGATGCTGGCCTGAGCTCAGGGCACTCCAGCCAGGTCTAAATGAGGAGAAATAACACTGGAGTCTGTCCAAAAGCACTTGGAACAGATGAAACCCACTCCTCACCGACCGCCGCCTCCCCCTTTCTCCCCATCCCATAACCATCCAAATTGGCTTGACATGATTCAGGGATGCTCTCCCGGCCTTTATCTCAATTGGTAATTAATAACTCACCTTGTCTGTGCGTTTAGCAGAGCCAAGCTCGGGACTTCAGGGACTCTGGAAGAGTTATGGTTCACAAGTCCAAATAGTCCCATTTCTTCATCTAGTGAGAGGGAAAGCTTGGTGAACCCATTGTAAATGCCTTGATTAATGTGTGCAAATCATGTTGATGGATGGGTTGGGTGGGGGACAGCTTAAAAGTGCAACATTGCTCTATTAATTGGGTTGGATAAGGATTCCCCTTGCAGTCCAAAGACCTTGTGGGAAATGTAACTGGAGCCATAAATGATTAGCTCCCAGAGAGGAAAGCAATATATCTAATGCTTAGAAGGAAAACTTGGCCTAGAGGCCACTGCCACCTGGCCAGGCCCTGGGGCTCTCTTCTTTGGGAGGGAAGCAGAACTAGCTGCAACTGAAGTCCTAGAGGACCACATGGCGACAGGGGGCTGTTATTATTATTCAGGATCTTCCAGTTGAAATAAGATCTTTGATTTCCTAGGCACATTGCATTAGAGAATCTTCTGTTTAGAAAACTGAGAATTGGGGGTTCAGTTTTCTTTTATTCTATTGAGGTTAAAAAAAAAAGATAGAATCCATTCTCCATTGCATATAAAAGCTATCCTCGGGCTTCCCTGGTGGCGCAGTGGTTGAGGGTCCGCCTGCCGATGCAGGGGACGCGGGTTCGTGCCCCGGTCCGGGAAGATCCCACATGCCGCGGAGCAGCTGGGCCCGCGAGCCATGGCCGCTGAGCCTGCGCGTCCGGAGCCTGTGCTCCTCAATGGGAGAGGCCACAACAGTGAGAGGCCTGTGTACCGCAAAAAACAAAACAAAACAAAACAAAACAAAAACGCTATCCTCAGTAAGATTTCAAGAGCGCTGTGCTGGGCTTCGGAGGCACCTCGATCACGGGAATAGGCAACCAGCGGTATCTCTCTGCTGCTCCTCTTGCCCATGTTCTCTGTGCCTCCACACAGCAGCCAGAGGGATAGTTTTACATTGTAAGTCAGATGATGTCATGCCCTCTAAGGGCCTCTCCTGTAGCTAGAATCAAAATCAAATGTTTCACCTTGGCCTAGAGGGCCTGCTATGATGGGTCCCCGCCTTCTCTCTCACTGTGTCCCCGACAGCCTCTGTAGCAGCTCTGCTTCATCCACTCTGGCCAGCCTTCCCATCCTTGTACAAGCTAAGCTTCATCCTCCCTAAGAGCCTTTGCTGGTCCAGGGCCAGCAATACTCTGACCTGGACATTTTACACGACTGGCTTCTTCTACTCATTCTTAGGTCTCAGCTCAAAGGCCCCAAAGAGGCCTATCTTGACCTGGAAGTTTCACCTCTCTCTCCCATCACCCTCTGTTGTTTCCTTCACAGCAAATGTCACGCCCCTAAATTACCCCTTCTTTCTTCTATGTCATCTGTTTCTTCACACCAGAAGTGCAAGGTTTATGAGTCTACCTCTTCATAGTTTTTCCATTTCCCAGATAAGGTACCTCAAGAAGGTCATGTTCAAAACGGGCCTTTCCGCTAACCACTACAGCATACTGCTTTTCTACCTTAAAGCCAGCATCACATTTCTTCTACAACACTAATGAAATTTGGAAGTTGTTTCTGAAGGAGGTTCAAATAAGTACAGAATGTGTGCTGTCGCAAAAAGGTCTTCGGAAAAATCACCTCCAAGGTAAAACTTTCGCATAGTAAGAAACTTTCCCCTTTCACAGTAAATTTATTTGACCGTGGAATTTGTCGTTCATGAGTTTACCTAACATAGCACCTTCAGTCTTTTCGAATCAAATCTTTAATAGTTTAAATGGTTATTAAGTGTCTCTTAAGGGATTATATATTTTTCCCTGATTAGATAACAAATCAAATATTCATCATAAAATTGTAATTAAAATGCATAATCTGCAAAAAAGAGTTAATAATTTAAATCACTGAGGACTTATTTTAGGGAATTAAAGGATCAAAACACAGGTTTAACTGGTGGCAGAGAGGTAACATTTGTATCATTCTGTTGGTTTCCTCTCTTTTTGCCTTGGCCAGAGAAACCATCTAGATGGCAGAGATTACCCTCTTGGTTTCTGTGACCAGCATCTGAATGAAGGTTCAAGGGCCCCGGTGCCATGATTAGCTCTGTGGCTCCCACAGTCCTCCCCTCAGTCCAGGCCAGTTGCTCCCTACAGAGGGTGACCTTGCTGTCCGGGGGACATCGTCAGTGTCTGACATTTTATGAGTCACAACAAGGAGAAAGAGAGGAGATGCTGCCGGCATCTAGTGGGTGGAGGCCAGGGATGCCGCTAAACGTCCCGTGTGCACAGGACAGCCTCACCACAAAGAATGGTCCAGCCCAAAATGTCAGTCATGCCAGGGCTGACAGATCTGATGTAGACGCTAGCATCTCCCAGGAACGTACCGGAGGAGCTGGACGGTACCAACGCAGGGAGTGTCCTTTGGTTCGATGTCAAAGGCCCGATGCATGGAGCACTTATTAAGAGGCCAGGCCGGTGCTCAGACGTTACCAAACTGCCCAAATAAATCATGGCAATAGCCCATGAGAGCCCTGAGAGCCTCTTATTACCCTTTACATAGAAGCAGAAACTAAGGGCCGGAGAAGTGAAGTGGCTTACCCAGGTCCTCCAGCTAGAATGTAGCCAAGTCAGGGTTCAGGAAGCAGGTTAAGAGCCCTCCTTGTAGGCCCCTCGCAGCACCTGAGTTTCGTGTCTGGGATCAGAGCAGGGCAGACCTCCTTAACACCCTCAGCCCCTCCGCAGCACGAATTCTACAGCATTCTGAAAAATAGCCTTGGTGTTAGCTTCCCCCCACCCCCCGCTCCCCGTTTTGGATCTGGAGTGCATTTTTGCCACAAAGTACTTCTGCAATGGAATGCCGGCGGGGGGGCCAGCGGGGGAAAGTGGAGCAGTTGGACTTTAAATAGCTAGGCGTTCTCCACACTGCAGCGAGAACAGCTGCCCCAAAGCCTGTGCTCTTTTCTTTGACTTTCCATCTTCTCAGCCACGAGCTCTGGGGGATTGGAGAGGGGCCAGAATTATGCGGCCAAATGTGAATCCAAAGAAAACTGCAAGGTGTCCCCCAAAGCTCTGTGCCCAGTGCTTCCGTATCTCTCCACACACAGCAAAATCCAAGCCTCTTCCAGGGAATTCCCTCCCTTTTCAATCCTCAAGGTATTTCATCCTTGATCTGCCCAGCCAGCACTACCAGCAGTACCCATGGGTAGGGCCACGCACTGAGGGACGCTATGTCTTCATGAGATAGGGAGATCATGGAGCCCAGGAATGTCAGATACAGAAAGGCTGAAATATACAGTCTTCAGCAGCTGCAAAGCCCAGAGAGGGAAAGTAACTTCTTCAAGGCCACGTAGCAGGGTGGGGCAGATAGGAGCCAGAGGCTTAGTTTCCTGGCTTTAAATCCAGTACATGCTTCCCCCAAAGGGACCCAGTCACCATTCAGAGAACAGGTGCCTGGCATTGCTCGTTTGAGCCAAGATCTATCTGAGACCCACTAGGATGAACGGAGGAACCTCACACCTGAGAGTGAGCGCCTTCTTTAATTTTGCACCCCACGTGGGCCTTCCTCACCGCCTCCCGTCCCTGCCCTGCACAGACCTCTTCTCATTGATGGTGATGGTGGCAAACACCTCCCCCACAAACAAGCCACACTCTTGGAACGAACCCCCCAAATCATTTAGTCATTCAACAAATATACACCAAATCTCTCCTCTGCAGGAATGAACGAGACACACAGACCCGCAAAGAATCCACAGTCTCATGGAGGGGTGAGGCATACGTGAAACCAGTCACTGCAAAGCTGTATCCTAAGTGTCCATGATAGACATAAGGCCAAGGGGTGATGGCAGACCAGCAGAGGGACATTGAAGGCTTCCAGAGCCGGTAAAGCTTGAATTTTGAAAGCTACAGAGGAATTAGATTAGGCAAGAGAGAAGGGCATTGTGGGCAAAGAAAATGGCAAAGGCACAGAGGCCAGAGGCAGCAGAGCACATGTGGGGACATCTGAGAAGGCTCAGGGTGTGCAGAGTTGAGGAGGGAGAGGTTGGGGAAGCAGGTCTGGACAGACAGAGACAGGTCGTGTGTGCCAGGCTGGGCAGAGTGCACTTTACCCCACGTATTGGCTTTACCTCCCTCCACTTAGCATCTTGGTCCCCAAAATCGCAACGACCCCTCTTCCTTCAAACTGATGTGTCTACTTGGATTATTCCTGAACACACATGCTCAGAGCAGGGAAGAAAGAAGGGCCTTTCCTTACGTTTCCTCATTGCCCGTGGCAGGAGGAAGCAGCCTGGCAGGGTGGTAACGAGGCTTTGGGGTCAGGAAGCTTTGGTTCACGTCCTGGCCCCTCCACTGCTCCACAGTGTGAGCCGAAGCAAGTCATTCTCTCTCCCTCTCTCTGAGCCTCAGTTTTGTCCTCCGTAAAGTGGGGCTAATGACGGTTCCTACCTTATAGGACACTGTGAGGCATAGATGAGTTTATGCGTGCAAAACGCTTAGCACAGTGCTTCTGGTGGGTCAGTGGGCCTCAGAGTCACCGGAAGGCATGAGCCTCTCCCCCAGTTTCTCGTCCGATAGGTCTGGTATGGGGCCCGCTGACGTGCATTTCTAGCGAATACCCAGATGATGCTGACACTTTGGGAACCACTGACTTGGCACAATATGTCCCCTTTAGAGGGGAGCTCGGGGGCCTGCAGTGAGTGACGTCTCCGGGCGTGGTGGCCCTGGGCTGCCTGATGGGGAGACAAGCCGAGATGCTCTGCTTCTCAAGGCAGTGGCGACTTGATTGGCATATGGATGCTGCAGACATTCCTGGGCTCACATCTCTGTGGCAGGTTCCCTGGCTCTCTCTCCTGCCACGTTTGTCCCTGCGTGTTGCCGCACAGATCTGTGGACGCACCCCTGTCTGGCCCCTCCAATCTCTGTTCTTAATTATGAAGGCCCTGGTTTCTTAATGTCTTCCCACCTCCACCCAGATCATGCCACCAGCTTTGCTAGGCTGGGCTACTGTTCCTGCAGCTGCCAGTCTATCCCACACAGAGCCCTCAGAAGAATTCTTTTAAGAGTCAGGTCATATCACGCCTCTTCTGGTATTTTCCCAGGGCGTCTCATCTCCCGAAGAATGGCGTCCAGGTGCAACGTTGGCCATTGCTTTGCATCAGCAGGTGCCCGCTTCCATCTGATCTCATTTTGTCCTTCTATTCCTCTCCCTCCGCTGGGCCAGCATCCACCATCTTGTTCTTCCCATAGCTCACAAAATACAGCCCAACCCTGGCCGTTTGCACCTGCTGTTCCCTCTGCCCAGAATGCTTTTCCCTCAGATGTTTCTGTGACTTGTTTCCTCGTTTCATTTAGGTTTCTACCCAAACGTGACTTCCTCAGAGATGCCATCCCTGGCTCCCCTCCAACCCTCTGCAACCCTTTACCCTGCTTTACTTTTCTTCAAAGCACTATCACTCTTGCAAAGTCTATTATACATTTATTTGTTCATTGTTTTCCCTCTCGAATCTAGACCCACAACCTCAGGGTCCCTGTCTGTCTTGGTCAATTCCTTATTAAATGAATTGAAGAATGAAAGCTTTAATGAGAAGTATCTAGGATAAAAAGCAGTTATCATTTATTCAGTAGATTATTTTAGGATGAATAAGTTTCATTTGGGGATGAAAGAAACACATTGCATACAGACAGTGACACCCAAGTCACTGTATATCACTGACACCATTTTCTCAATGCCAAGAAAATCCAAACGTAAGATACACTGTTTGTTTCACTGAGACGTGAACACGTGATTCTGCTGCTTTTCACCTCTGTGGCCGACTTTGCTCACCCTGTGTATCGGCTTCCTGTGGGCTGATGGCAGTAGGTAGGCAAGCTCCCTCCTCCAGGACGGGAGGAAAGGCAGGGGCGGCCAGGGATGGCTGTTGAGTGAGCCCAGACGTCCCACACGATGGCTTGCTTGGCCAGATGTGGAATAGTGAGGAAGCCAGAGTAAACCAATGGTTACTCTCCGCTGAATGCTTTTGCATAAAGCTTATTTAGTCTTTCACAACAGCTCTATTATGCTGATATGATTACTATTTCCATTTTACCGATGAGGAAGCTGAGGCTCAGAGAGGTAAAGTAACTAGCCCAAAGCCACACAGACAATGTGTTGCCGACCTCCAGATGCTGTGTTCATAACTGGCAATACAATACCAGCTCCTAGTACCAACGCAGCAGACTGGATGTGAAGATTAAATGAGAAAATCTCTAGGGAGCGTTCAGCACAGTGCCTGGAGTGTAGTAATGGCCGTGTTTAGGAAATTCGTACTTCTGATTTCCCTAGTCTAGCAGGAAGTTTGTAGATAGCTGAGTCTGGTCCTTCTCCCAGTTGCAGGGCTGTGGGTATTTGTCTGTTCTTTACACGGTCATCAAAGCTGCTAATTCTCTCAGCTTTGGGGCCGGTCCTCCCACCGCCCCCCGCAAGAGACGGGATCTCTCCTCAGGCGGAAAGTCACTGTTCCGGCTTGTTGCTCAGAGGTGTCGGTGGTGACAGCCCCTTTCCTTTCTGAGGGGCCCAGCAGGTCACTGCCTGGCACCCCACCAGGCTGCCACCCCAGGCCGGGCCTGGACTCCCCGGCCATCGGCTCACTTCTGTCTGACCTGTCAGTGGGCTCTTGGAAATGGTGGTTGATGAGGTCAACAGGCATGTGGGGTGGAGCAGACCGGGCTGGGAGAGGCCAGAAACAGCAGGGCAAGGGCGAGCACGTGGGGAAATGAGTGGCTGAGATCAGAGGCCCCTGCTCTCTGTTGCCACTGGTTTTTTGTAACAGGAAAGGGGGGAAGACAGCTGCAGGCAGGGTAGAAAGCCCCTGGGGATACAAACATGGCCCTGGGCTAACAAGGGTGAGACTGTGCCAGAGAGGCCTGTCAGGGATGTCCAAGGTGAAAACTTTCTGATCAAGTGAGATCATTATTCCTTGAGCCTGTGTCTGGGTTGTGGAGAAGCAGCAGTGGGAGGGGGTGGGGAAGAAGGGAGAGAGGGAGAGAGAGAGAGAGGGAGAGTGAAAGAGAAAGACCAAAAGAAACGGCAACTAGAAAAAAAATGTTTTCTGAAGGCTTGGCCTTTCCTTCCTCACATTCTACAACATTCACAGGGAACCTTGATATGGCTGTGACCACTCACAGCCTCTTATGAAGAATGGAGGGTAGAAACCAAGAGTGTAGGCTTCGGAGGTGGACAGCCTAGGGGTGAATCACTCCTCCATCATTTACTTGCTGTGTGATTGTGGGCAAGGCCCTTAACCTCTCTGAGCCTCAGTTTCTTTATCTGCGAAGTAGAGATCACAGAAGCCTCCTCAAAGGGTTCTTGTGAGCCTTACTGGATGGTGTCTGGATAAGGTTGCATGATGCAGGCTGAGAAAGCACAGAGGAGCTTAAGCTGCTGGTGAGGGGGACAGCCCTGTGGTGGTCCACCCAAGTCAGAAGTGTAAGCTGGTAAAGTTAGGAGCTGGGGCAGAGGGCAACGAAAACATTCTGTGTCCCAGTTTTCCAAAAAATAAATCGCCCCTTCAGTATGTCTTTAAATTGTCCCTCTTCTGTTTGACGTAGTCCTGCCTTAAGTAAAAGAGCTTGGTGCAGGCCCTAAGCATGTCTTAGTGGCAGGTACAACACCTCCTGTGTATCGGCCACTCGGAATGTTTAACGGTAACAGACCTATCATGGCAGCTGCATGTAGGATTTAACGTTGGAGTGCAGCAAACTGGGTTCAGAACCCAGCCCCACCATACGAAAGCTGCACGGTCTTAGGCGAGGTATTTAACCTCTCTCTAAATCTGCAGATCTTCATCTGTAAACAGCAGGGCTAATGGTGCCTAGAGTTCTGGTGGTGATTTAGTGAGAGGATGCGTGTAAAGCACTTAGCATGGTGCCTGGCACTTAGTAAGCTTTTCCTAAATGCCAACTATCGACTCTCATAAGACATGGTTGCCATTAACACTTCATGGTCGTGCTGAACCCCCAGGATACTGTCACCTAGCACAGGACCCCTATGCTGAAATGGCATTGGTTTGGGGGAGGCTCTGGGAGCCCAAGGACAGAGGCTCTGAGCTGGTGTGCTAGTAGTGATGACGTGGTTTGCATTGGGCCTGATCAGCCAAAAACCTGCATTTTATGAGACAATCAAGCCTGGGGCTGCCACTTGTGACTGTTGAATAGATGAAGGTTTGGCTGGTCCTTCCTGGGATAGAACCCCCAAACCTAGAGCTCTGTGTTCTCATGAAGTGCTCCCCAACCAGTAAGGCTGATTGCGGGGAGACTGTTGCAGGGAGATGCTCCAAGCCAAACGGGGTCCTTGGTCAGGAAATACCGCACACTCCATTGCAACAGTAAAGAGTCCTAATGCATATTCACTCATCAAGGGCTCTGAGAACTCCCGGTGTGATTAAAGCAGTTTAACTTTGTTTAACCAGCATCTCCCAAACTGCATTTGACCACAGACCCTCCTGTCCCACCTCCATTTCTATTTCAGGGAACCCCTGTTAACATCCCCAGGAGGCATAATTTGGAAAAGCTGGTTTAGTTCCTGAGGGTCAGTTGTGCTGCTGTGGATATCTGAAAGGTGTTTCAATAATTCAGAGCAGGGGGTCTCAAGCTTTAGTGAACTAAGGAATCATTGGGGCCTTTTCATTAAAATGCAGATTCCTAGTTTCCACCCTCAGAAATTTAGGAGGTGTGGGTGACAACCGGGATCAGTATTTTAACATCACTGAGGTGATTCCAGGACAAGAAATCAGGGAGCACAACTTGACCAGTAGTGGTTTAGTGCCTGACTTATAGAAGTACGGTGCTCAGAGCACCAGCGTCAGCATCACCTAGGACCCTGTAAGAAGTGCAGGCTCTCGAGCCCCAGTCTAGGACTACAGAATTAGAATCTACATTTTAACAAGTTCCCCAGGTGATTCTGATGCTGGTTAGAATTTGAGAAGCATTGGTTTTAAAGGGTTTGGTTAATAGTGTTTTGGTTTTTGTCCGTCTGTTTCATTTCTGATGAAGAACCATTCAAAAAAAAAACAAAAACAACTAGATACACACTTCAAGATCATTGTCAGAAAATTTCTACCATCCTTCATCCCCACCCCCAGCCATGTGGGGTCGACCAGATGCCCCAGTAGCTTCGCGGTAAAGCCAGAGTCATATCAAAGAGAGGTCTTACCTGGATCATATCCCTGCCTTCAGTAACAGTGCCTGGGTTGTCCTAGGAAGCCTTTGCTTTCTTTCCCACATCCATCCTGAAGACTAGGAAAGCCAGCAAAGCAGCTCTCAGGGAGGCCTCCGCTCTGCCAGATCTCTGGTTGGACATGATGGATCTTCCATTGCTAAGTTATAGGAAAAGCTGGAAGGTGCTTTTGGGGCAAGGATCCCGGGGCTTGGAATTCACAGACTGACAAAATGAGTTGACAAGAAGCAAGAGGAAAACTTCCAACAGGCCTTCCAGAAGGAGTGCAAATACAATTTTACTTCTTGCAATGTTTAAGGATGGCGGTTGCCCTGTGGAGGGAGAGGCAAGATGCCTGCTGAAAGACAGTCCATCAGGCAGCCAGGGTATTAATGGCAGGTGAAACCTTCCAAATGAGCACACTGTCAGCCAATCTATTGCTTTAAAAGGTTGGCAATGCGGGAGACCTAACAGCAGCAATGAAGAACTAATCTCATATTGCCAGGTTAAATCAAGTCAGCCTTGCCCATTCCTTTCACTTCCTAGTTACATCAAGCCAGAATACTTTCAATTATCCCTCACTTCCAACTTGTCAGCAGGCATTGGGTAAAATGCAAATAGAACAGTGCCTTTCCCCGGTGGAGAGCAGGAAGTATCATTGAGAATAGCCTCCCTTTATTGAGTTCTTCCTCTGTGTTAAGTGCAGTACCTTCATCTTCTCATTTCACGGGGCCCGTCTTAGCATCTCCGTGCTCTCTGGTGACGTAGGTGCTATTAAGTCCATTCTATAGCTGGGAACACTGAGTCACAGGAGGTCAGTCACTTGCCAAATTTACATAACTAATGAACGATGGAACAGGTTTTAAAACCAGACCATTCTGACTCTAAAGCCTGTATTATTATGTTATTTGTCTAACTGGGATAGGAGCCCAGAGGTTCCCTGAGCTTTGGAGTGCCCACCTTAAAATTTTCTAAGTGCTGTTCCAGTGGCAGGGACTGGCCAG
The DNA here is from genome assembly GCF_059928025.1 of Delphinapterus leucas. Lineage (NCBI taxonomy): Eukaryota > Metazoa > Chordata > Mammalia > Artiodactyla > Monodontidae > Delphinapterus > Delphinapterus leucas. Next base: position 143,090,310 of record NC_143131.1, read on the forward strand.
GATCAGCAATGCTGTCTGGGAAGAGCACCCTCACCCGGACTAGGACCCCCATTAGCCCTGGGCCCTGTTTCTCCCTTTCAGGGTGCTCTCTGACCCTCTGCCTCTCCTCACCTCCACCCCCATGCATGTAGGGTTGACCAGATACCCTAAGGTGTTGGAAGATTTGCATCTCTGAGCTATCTCAGGGTCCAATGCCCAGCCTCAATTCTAGAGGGCAGATTGGCAAGGCGATTGCTCCTGCTGGCTGAAGGAGTGTATGTTTTGCAAGCTTATGTAAGATCAGGCTGCCAGAATAATGCTGGTATGCTGATTTGGGAAACTCAAATTGTTTATATAGATAGGGGCCGGGCAGAAAAATATTAGCCAGGAGCCCCCCACACTTTCCTCACAGTCCTGCAGGAGCTCACCTTAAAACAAAATAACTCCGGAGACAAAACAAATGCTATGGTCGCCATATTTCTTCTTTACTCAAGAACCCCTTTATGCTGCTGGCTAAAATTCAGGAACCTTTGGCTTTTGCCAGCCCTCCGAGAAGGGTGCTCTCCAGCGCCCCCTGGTCCCTCTTCATTTCCATCACAAAGAGCAGACAGCGCAGGACTCGCCCTTCTTGCCCCAGCTTGTTGCCTCCTGCCTTCTCCTGCCACTGCTTCATTGATTTCCCCACCTCCCCATTGTTAACCGATCTCAAAAGTAGCCCTACGGGGACATCCCTGGTGGCGCAGTGGTAAAGAATCCGCCTGCCAATGCAGGGGACACAGGTTCAATCCCTAGTCCGGGAAGATCCCACATGCCGCGGAGCAACAAAGCCCGTACGCCACAACTACTGAGCCTGCGCTCTACAGCCCACAAGCCATAGCTACTGAGCCCACGTGCCACAACTACTGAAGCCCGCACACCTAGAGCCCGTGCTCAGCAACAAGAGAAGCCACTGCAATGAGAAGCCCACGCACCGCAACGAAGAGTAGCCCCTGCTCGCCTCAACTAGAGAAAGCCCACACACATCAACGAAGACCCAACGCAGCAAAAAATAAATAAATAAATAAATTTATTTTTTAAAAAAAAATAGCCCTAGGGTATATTGCGTTCACCACCTTAACTCCCTGTATTTTTCCTGGGAAAATGAGAATTTGGCAAGTACCTCACTCTGGATGCGAAACAGACATATATGATGCCAAGAAGACTCACAAAGAAGAAAAGAAGTAGAAATGACTGAGACTCTTAGTAGGTTACTGGGTGCTCACAACTGTTCTAAGGACCTTATGTGGATTATCTTCTTTAGTCCTCCCAGTGCTCCTTGAAGCATCACCATCACCATCACCATCACCATCACCATCCTCACCCTCACCATCATGCCTACTTTGTACATAAGGGGAACAGGGCACAGAGAGGGTGATTATCTTGCCTAAAGTCAGTCTGTTAGCAAATACATAAAGTGCATAATCTTAAATATACACCTTGATGAATTTTTATAGACATATTCACCAGTGAAGCCAAGTGAATAAGATGAAGATCTAGAAAATTCCCAGAACCTGAAAAGCCCCCTATATTCTTTTCCAGCTAATACCTCCCCATTAAGGTGACCACAATTTCTAGCTTCCTACTGTAATTCATGAACTTTGCCTGTTCTCGAGCATCCTATACATGAAAGACTATGTAGTCTTCAAAGCCCATGTTTTACCCAGTCCACCCTACGGCCTCCTGACCCACTGAGTGGGGAAGGTAGATTTGGTGGTTGGTAGCCCCTCTCAGCAAACCACGGTCTGGGAAGAGTGGGGCTCATTTTTCAAATCTGAGCTGCTGCCTAGTTCCCAAACGAGTGCTTCCTGCAGACGCTAGCAGCGCTATCCATGGCGCCTGCAGTGAATTGTGGGAGTCGATTTGTGCCACCCTGTCGCAAAATAAAACTAAGAAAAGTAAATTCGGATCTTCCTCTGAAGGCTTTACCGCCCAAGGAAACCGGAGAGCTCATGCAGGTTGTAGAGGGAGTCACTTGCAAACCAAGCTGCAGGGAACAAAAGGCACCCAAAACTGCCCCAAATGCTTCCATCTGGATTCTCCCAAAGCTGCCCAGTTTACGAAGATCAAAGAGGACACAAATGAAATAAACCTCCTCTCATTCCTGGAGACTTTGCTTCCGTGTAGGAGTGATGCATGGACTCAGGCAGCCTTCCCGAGACAGAAAAGCTGTGCATGTTTCAGCCAACTCGGAAATATTCAGATGTTTGCTGTGGCTTCTCTGTAACCTCTCTGTTTACCCGTGACCCCCTTCCCCTTGAGTGTAGCATCGCTAGTAGGTGTTCAATTAAGGCTTTGAGGTTAAATCTCTTGACTGTTTAGGAGCTCCTTAAAAAGTCTTGCAGGGCTTCCCTGGTGGTGCAGTGGTTGAGAGTCCACCTGCCGATGCAGGGGACGCAGGTTCGTACCCCGGTCTGGGAAGATCCCACATGCCGCGGAGCGGCTGGGCCCGTGAGCCATGGCCGCTGAGCCTGCGCGTCTGGAGCCTGTGCTCCGCAACGGGAGAGGCCGCCCAGAAGTGCAACCTTGTGCCAGCAGTAAACAGCTGAAAGGGGCTTTGAGCCTCACAGGTAGATAGTATGGTCCTCAGCAGCCTGCCTTGCAGGGAATGAATTCCCAGGCATCTTGTTTCTCATGTTGATTCCTTTTCAGATGTTCATCTCAAACAGCCAAACACTTCCCCAGCTGTAGGAGCAGACAGGCCTTCAGAAGTGATTAAATCTCATGGCTGCTCACACTTTGCCAGCTTGATGGGTGTCCACTGCCCTGTCTTCAGCCTCCCTTTGGGAAGGAAACATCTCCTCCTTCCGATAATGAAGAAGACAAGGGTGATGATCTCATGGGTTGCCTTTTCCTACTTTTTCTCCAAAGCTGCTGCCCCGCCTCTTGGCTAACTTACTCGGCTTCTCGGAGCCTCAGTTTCCAACTCTGTAGGATGGATGATACCGTGATGCGGGGGATGATACACAGTTTAGTGAGCGCTTGCTACACCAGGCACTCTTCCAAGTCCTGAATATGTAATAACTGCTTTCATCCTCCCAACAGCACCTTCTAATGTTATCATCTTCTTCATTTTGTACATAAGGAAACTGAGGCACAGAGCTGTCCAGGGTCAGCAGATTGGTGGTCGCTGATCTGAGATTCAAACCCAGATACCCTGATCCAGAGTCTGCAGCTTAAGGGTTATATTATTCTGCTTTGCAGGGTTACCATGAGGATTTAAATCAAGAATATATGTAAATCCTGTGCAATATATAGCATTTATTATTACCACCCATTATTATTATCGTATCACTATTTGAAAGCATAGCCTTCTTGCCAAGATGCAACCTACCTATAGCACATACCAGTGAATGACTCTAATCAGGGGACATTCATTTCATTTATTTTTATGTCCAGTTTTTATAAATTGAAAAAGTGGAAAACTTCAGGGAGTTTCTGGTTATAGTAATACCTACTGTTCATTGAACACATACTGGATGCCAGACTCTATCTGTCAACTCCCCATCACATAACCCTATGATATATGCATTGTTATCACTCAGTTTTTTTTGTTGTTTTTTTTGCGGTACGCGGGCCTCTCACTGCTGTGGCCTCTCCTGTTGCGGAGCACAGGCTCCGGACGCGCAGGCTCAGCGGCCATGGCTCACGGGCCCAGCCGCTCCGCGGCATGTGGGATCTTCCTGGACCGGGGCACGAACCCGTGTCCCCTGCTTTGGCAGGCAGACTCTCAACCACTGCGCCACCAGGGAAGCCCTATCACTCAGTTTTAAAGGCAAAGAAATTGAGTTTCAGCCAGGTTGATTATCTTTCTAAGCTCACACAGCCAGAGCCTAGAGGATTCCACAGGCCAGGCTCTTACCTTTGACGCTGTATAGACTTTTTGGCTTTTTACCTTGGGAATTCCAATCCAAAGGCTTCAATGTAGCCTTAACCTGATTTCTGCGTCACGTTGCCAGAACTGTTATGAAAGATTCTCTGATTTTCTTTATCAAAAGCAAGACAAAGAATGCCTAACCTACCGTTCCCCAGAAAGTTTCTGCACGTCCATATTTCTCTGAAGTGGCCACTACAAGTAGCATATGACGTACGTGTGTGGAACACAGCCAGAGCTATGATTTAGCGTACGTTCTAACAGAAAGCACCTAGGTGATAGGCGGCGGCCACATCTCACAGAGTGGAGTAAATGAGGATGTTTATTAAGCAGATGCAGGGCACCACTGTGAGCCGATGGGGAAGGCCTGGGTCACTTTCCCATAACCGCTGAGTCAGAATGGGGCCCTTTTCGAAGACTCTGCAAACCTCTCTCACCAGGAAAAAAGCCAAGCAGACAAACAAATAAGGAGGTGGATAAATAAAAAAAATAAATCGTCCAGTGTCGTAGGGGGGCTGTGCCGCTTTCATGCCCCTGTTGAATGGAGACATTGGCAGCCTCTCAGGTCCTGAACTGGCAATTCAGAACAGTTTGATTGCTTGCTTGATTGTTTGCGAGATAACTGCAAGATTGTCAGTGACAGGGTAATTTACTGAAGATTGCCATGTCAGACTCCATGCGAGGGGCTTGCTGGCATAAAGATGCGCTTCTCATGACTGACAGGCCACGGGGAGATTGGAGTGCCAGTTTCAAGTTCACAGTGTTGTCTGCAAGTGTTCGGCGGCAGCAGGCCATAATCACGAAACATGATGAGGTCATTACAGGCGTAACGTATGCTCACACTTAGTAACGGATAGAACCCCAAATGCACCATCTCTGGAGCAGGTAAATGTAAATATGTAGGAGGAAATCATTTCTATCCTTTTTATCCCCTTTTTGTTAGCATTTGCCATCTGCTATTGCTGATGTGTTTGTACGACATCTCCTGCCAGACAGGCCCTTGAATAAAAAGCCTGGAGTCAACAAAACAGTGGGGAAATTTGAGGTCCATGCTTTTGAAGCAGTCACAGTCACAGAAGGAGTAGCAGACTAGAGGGGGTTGGGAGAGGAAAACGTTCAGTGCTTAATAGGCAAGACTGTCTGTAATTTATTATTCACTCCTGATGTGAGGCCCTCAAGCTGGTTGTATGGAAAGGGGTTGGGGGTGGGAGGTGGCACATTCCCAGCTTCAGGAGGAAAAGGCCACCAGAGATGGATGGAACTCCTAATGGGACGAGGCCAGTGGCCTTAAAGAACTCTATAGTGCTAATAACAGTGGCTTTCTTCTCACCTGAGAAGTTTCTGCAGCGGCTGGATGAAGCACTGCCAACATGTCTCAGCAGGATATTTTTAAATCTGAAGCAGGCATTCCGTGGTGGATTCCTTCTGTCTAATGAAGGCGCTCCACGGAAGGTGATGGTAGAGGCAGAATACTCTCCCTTTTTATTTTCTATTCTTTTCTTTTTCTTATTCTGCCAAGGGCCCTGGGAGCCCCTGGATGATCTGAACGTGGGTCTGACATGGTACCTCAGCATCATTCTGCTGCTGAGATACACTTCTCCAGCACCGTTTCTTGGGTCTGAGATTTGCGGGCCCCTGGGGGGCAGCCGATTCAACCAGCACATCAGGCTGAGGTGCTCAGAGCCATGACTTTGAAAGTCTCTAAATTTCAAGCGTGCGTGCCTGCTCACCCTCCTGTGTCTGCGTTTCCAGAAAACTTTGTAAATCTAAATGTGTTACGAGGCACACGAGCAACATTTGCCCACGTGGAAAATGAGAGGCTAGTGTTAGTAATTTAAAGCCGAGCAGAACATGCAACCTCCTAATTTGTTTGTTTGCTAAAAAGAAAGTAGTGCATTAAAATCATTGTACATTAATTGCTAAATTACAGTGGAACTTTGGTGAAATTAAATATTTCTATTTCATTAGTGGAACCAAACGTAAAGGGTAATGCCAAAAAATTACACTGTAGTAAATTTAAAGCACACAGCCAGGCCTCTGATTCAGTGTTCCAGTTCAAGTGTTTGTCAAGTCACAGCCCAGGGTTGGAGTGCATGTTTCTGTGATGCTAATTATGGCCCCAAAATGCCTCGCTATCAAATCAGGGAGTTACATGTAAGCAAGTTACTCTCCAAGCTCCTACACTGTGTATTCAATCAATTCCCAGCAGAGTGAAGAAGGGTTGGCTAACTAATCCATTCTAATAGGAATTCTAAGGAGCAAACACTGCCCTAAACACCCCCATCCTCAGCCCTAACAGACATGTGAGGAATGGGAAACAGTCATTTACTCATTCAACAAACATTTGTTGAGTGCCTGATTCCATGGTTGGCACTAAGCGAGGCATGAATATAAAAACGAATACGACACTGTTCTTTTCAAAGAGCTCATTTTCCAGACAGGAAGGCAAGCATACGGAGACAATTAATTCTAGTACAAGCAAGTTGGCTTTAACAGCGGCTTCTAGTATTTCTTGTGCATTAGAATCACCTGAGAATCATGTTTAAAGTGCAGACTCCAGGACCTGCTCCTGGAAGCTATGCCTGGGGAGCTCTGGGGTAGGCCCTTGATTCTCCCTACAGGATTGTGACGCAAAACCATCCTCTGAGAATCTCTGATTCAGGGACACACAGAACGGGAATACCAAACCTAGCCACGGCATCATCAGGAAGGCTTCCTGGAGGAGGCCACACCTAGTCTGGGTCTTAAAGGATGAGTCATAATCTGTTTCCTCCACTATACTGTCAGCTCCTTAAGGACAGACACCATCATTCTTTGTTCCCTGTTTTATTTCCCGAACAGGGATGGCACTCAAATATTTGTTGAAGGGTAGATGAATAGGAATCAGCTCAGGAAAGAGGTGGAGGGGCAGGAATCTAGGCAAATAAATCAGAATGTTCATGGCACTCAAATATTTGTTGAAGGGTAGATGAATAGGAATCAGCTCAGGAAAGAGGTGGAGGGGCAGGAATCTAGGCAAATAAATCAGAATGTTCAAAGTCCTGCAGGTATGGGGAAGATAGTTCCAGGAGCAATTGGGGAAACTAATGGCTTAGTTTGTGGGTGCTCAAGCTAAAGCCATTTCTCCACATTTCCTGGAAAGTGTCAAACTCATCACCCTGGTTCTCCCACTAGTCAGCAGTACCCTCCCTGGCTTAGAGGGAGAAGGGACGGAATGCTTTTCTCCATTGAAGCAAGATTTAAGGAATCCCATGCATTTTGATGACTTGCACACCCATTAGCACGGGCCCGTGAGATCTGGCAACAGGTAATTCTTTTGCGCAATGTTGTTTAAGAGCAACATGTTTGTTTTTATTGCCAACCACTCAAATACTACTTGCTCATGATAGAAAAAGTAGAAATTCCAGAAAAATACAAGAAAGAAAAAGAGAGAAACACACTAATCTACTACCTGGGGATAACCATTTGTCCGCATTCTCAAGTATTTCCTTTCAGTCTTGTACTTCCTGTGAGTATATAGTGGAATTATCCTAGGCTTGTTGTGTGAAACCTGCCAATTCAGACCATTGGGAAGGGTTGAGGCTGCTCGGGACAAGGTGTTAGCATCTCAGAGCAGCTTTGTGCCGTGATATCTGCTGACCCCCAGCTCTGTCTCTGCCCTTCCAGATGGCCTGGTGGACTGCCTGGACCCTGACTGCTGCCTGCAGTCAGCCTGTCAGAACAGCCTGCTCTGTCGGGGGTCCCGGGACCCCCTGGACATCATTAAGCAGGGCCAGACAGACTCACCCGCAGTGAAGTCCTTCTATGACCGCATCAAGCTCCTGGCCGGCAAAGACAGCACCCACATCATTCCTGGAGACAACCCCTTCAACAGCAGGTAGGCGCCCTTCTGTCCCCGCGGGTGGCTGAGGTCGCTGCTTCCCCTCCTGTCCAAGCAGGAGGAAGTGCTCCTGGTTTTTCTGTGGGCCTAGTTGGCCTGGAAACTACCCCATGGGAGCAGCTCCCTGCTCTGGTTCATAGAAGGCCCTTTCCTCTCTGTGGGTCAAGCTCCAGAGCAGAGTCCTGGTCCCTCTATGGGATTTGGCCACCTGCAACCCAGAACCTGCTTAGAGACACCTGTTGATTGCCTTCTTTCTAGATCATTTTTACGATCTATTATTTTATGATATTATTGTTATATTAAATCTCCTTTTAGCATACCTCTCCTTGTGGCTCTTATTTGATCATCCCCGAAATATTTCATTCAGCAGAGTATTTTCTAAAAGCAGTTATAAACTTAATAACACAACTTAGCATTTGTGCCATCTTAGAGTCAAGATGATGCCAGTGGCTAGAATTTATTGAATGCCTGTGATGAGCTAGAGGCTTGAAGTAGGTTGGCTCTAATCCTCACAGTCACCCACCCCATCAGTGGCATCTGCTAATTGCCGAGTTCGTGCTAGACATTGTGCCAGTGCGTGTCCCCTTCTCATTCCAAAGTGGCGGGGGGTAGGGGTGGGATGGGAGTTTCTCTTGAGTTTCCATTTGCTCTCAGTTGCTAATGTGAGGCTTATGAATATTCTAGAGGCAAATTCTGGATTTATTTTGTAATCAGCTTGGCCTCTCCTCTCCCCCCCACCACCGCCAGGGCAGGTTAGAAGTGTACCCCTGGAGGACAAAGCAAGGGGAAGAGTTGGCTTTGAGATACCCCCTGGCCCGTTCTGTCTTCTAGGCACTGTTTCTGATTCTGAGGGCGGAAGGAAGGATAGGAGAGGCAGGGATGTTCTTCAGGCCTGCCTGCACATCTCTGATCTCACTCTGGGTCGGACTGGGTCCAGATAATGCTGGTGTCCGCAGATGTGAGGATGGTGGGTGTGATCTTCTTGGGGGCACCCCTCCTCATGGAGAAATAAGAACTGGGAACCTCTAGGAACTAGGCACTTGTCCCTGCCCCCTTACCCCTCTGACAGCCCTCTTCATGCCATCTTTCTCTTAGTTTTCTTCATCCTCACTTAGGTCTGGGCAGACCCTGAAGCAACTCGGGAAATAACACTGCTTAAGCAGACTTCTCGCTGGCAAAGGAAATAACAGACTTTACTTCTTGGAGGAGCCCTTACCCTTATAAGTGATTGTCTTGGAGCCTCCCTCATTAGACTTTGGGGAGGAAACATCATCAGGCCATGACTGAGACTCCGCTCCTCCCTGGGAGAGCCTGGTGAGGGTGGGACGGGGAAGTGGTGGGTAATGGTACAGCCAATTAATTCTACAGCCCCTTAGAACTCTCTGGGAAGCTGTGCAGCCCCAATTCCTGGCAGCTCTTTGACTATGAGGGTTCTTAATGAGGTCACCGTGGGCCAGCAACTTTAGCCTCTCTCTGTTCTGGTTTTACTAAAAATAAAGTAGAAAAGAAAAAAATAATCTCAGCCCTTGTCTATTTCAGCCACCCCCCCCAACACCCTCTAGCTGTGTCATGTTAGGCAAGTTATTTAACCTCAAACTTTATTTTCTTGATTGTTAAAATTAAATTAATACGTACAGATTATACTACACGCAGTAATATTATTTTAATATGAGTAACCCTCAAAAAAATAAACCACAGATCTCGGAACAAAAATATATTTTCCCTGCTTATTAAATCCCAGTTCTGGGACGGGGATTGTGTAGGTATGTTTCTTTTTAATTATGAACATAATTCCCATTGCCAGAGACTCATGACAGGCCCTTGCACTAGTCCGTGAGCATTTCGGTGAGGTCTGCATACAGTTTGCTTAGACTGTAAGGGCATCTTTCAAAGGCTCGTGCTCTGTTTCAGTCGGCTTCCTATTAACATTTTATTATTTCTACCCTAAATCCAGTAATTTCCTCATCTCCTCTTCATACTCTTTCTTCACCTGTGCCTTGAAAATCAATCTTCTCCTCCTCACCAGTAGTTACCACTCCCAGAAGGCACCTTGAGTTAGAGGCAAGATGTAGGGAGCAGGCAGGGGCTCCGGAATATTTGGTAGACTATACCAGCCCCAGAGATCTGGGCAAAAGAAGCTTGCTTTAGAGAAAGCTCCACGCTCCAGCATGTCGGCTTGGATCCATAATTCAGAAATGCAAAATGTTACTCCAAGACATAGGTTGAAGTTCACCAAGCATGTGAATTTCAGTGCATTATCCTCTGACAAATAATGAAAGACAAAGCTAGGAGTAAAAAAGAGCTTAATTCAAGACTGCTAAGAAGGCGTTTCCCCTAGATAATGGCATACAAAAATAACTAAAATGCCTGGACTCCACCACTATAATTTATAGAGCAGATCTCACTATCTAGATAATGTGATAATTGTTACACACCAATAATCATAAATAGGAACGAACTGATAGCATGTCTTAGCTGAATCTTTTCTGCGAATTGACTGCCTAGAGACGATAGGAAGCCAGCAGCAGTGAAGAATTAGGAAAATTGAGGGTAGAAATCACAGGCAACCCAGCTCCCTTTATTCCTGTGGCACTCTGCAAAGTCTTATGCTACAGGAATGATTTAAAAGAAATAACAGTTGTATAAAAAATGGAGGGGAAAAATACTCCACTGTGGGATGTACTCCCAATTTTGTTTTCTCATCACAAGCAGCTTGTACCTTGTGGTCATCAACACACATCACTGATTTTAAAATAGTGTCTAGGAAGGCCTGAAAGAAATCTTAGTCTGAGCTAAGATAAGGAAATGGAATTGAACGAAAGAATTATTTTCATAAATTAGTTTTCCATTTTCAAAAGACTGTATGGCATTGTGGTTGGAACCAGCTAAAAATGGAATTCATTTGATAGGCAGCCAGTAGCAGACAATTAGAGCTGTCAGTGGAACAGTCTAAACCCTCCTGAGATCACCAAGGGGTGGGAGTTGAACAGTTGGGGGGATTGCTAATAGAAAAGAGAGGTGCTTGGAGAGAGCATCCCTCCAGTTTTGGGTTCACCTGGGACTGCAGAAATAAGTGCATTCCAAAAAATTGAGGAGACTTGGACAAGATTCTGGCAAAGAACGGGTCAGCTTGATTACCTGGTCCAGAAATTGGGAGTGTGTCCAAGAATCTGAACGCCTGAGAACCTCTCTGCCTTCGCCATATTGCCCAGTGGCTTGAAGGCCAACGGTACAGCTGCAAACCTGCCTGGTAGGCTGGAAACTTAGTACAAAAATGGAACTTCTCATTAGCCCATTTCTCTATGAAGTCAGGAGAATTCAGGTGAAGTGAGGCATGTGCATTCTCTCTGCATGGATTTTGAGTAGACTATTGTGGCATCTCTATTGCTTTATGGGATTTCCCAGAAGGAGCTGGTTGAATGCTGGCATCTTTGGGAAAGTTCTAATTACTGTGATCTGGAGAGAGGGGGGCTTTCTCTCATGGTGGCAAAAAGCTGAGAGGTATATCACCTCCCCGCTCCCCTGCCCCAAATCCTGGTAGCAGGAATTTGATGTAAGAGAAATACATAGTTACATGGAATCCAGAATCCAAGATAGTTCTACCAGAAAAAAAAAAAAAAAATCTCTAATGTTCTCTTTTCCTCAGGATGGCATGGATTGTGAGAAACTTTGCTCTTAAAGGGCAACAGGAAAAATAATGTATGTATATGTCCCAGCCTCATAAAAAACCTTTGTGTGCTCCCACCACCCAACCCCCCACTCCCTCTGTCATCCCAGCCTGGAGGAGAAGAGTAACAGTGCCTTCCTCCACGGCCAAAAAAGGAAATGAGTAGGCAGATGGGGAAGCTCTCACCCGAGGATAATACTCTCCGTGCCAGGCTAAGGCACAAACATGAGTGATGAGGGGCAGCCTGAAGCTCGGGCCAAGCAAAAGGCAAGTGATGTCAAGAAACGGAGTGAGGCTGAGGGCAGAGGGAGTGTGCACAGGGGACCCCATCGCCCAGCAGAGTGACTGAAGATGCTGCCCGTGGATTTCACCCCAGACTGTTCCTCGGGGAACGCCTGCATTGAGACATCCCTCTGGCCCACATCTCTCGTGGAGATGTGATTGTGTGAAGCCAGAAGTTCATGTTTAAAGGTCTCGTCCTTGCCTTAGGGACCAGAGGGGATGGGGGGGTGGGCAATGGGGAAGGGGAACTCTACGACACTCCCTTGTCCCCTTGTTCTCCTGCCTGGGGCTCAAAAGCTTGTGTTTCTCTTTCTCTCAGCTTGGTTTCTCTCATCCGAGGCCAAGTAGTAACTACAGATGGAACTCCCCTGATTGGTGTGAACGTGTCTTTTGTCAAGTATCCAAAATACGGCTACACCATTACCCGCCAAGATGGCACGTAAGTAGCTTTATGGGGCTCCACTTACTTAGGATTGAGGCTGCAAAGAGACAGATGGTGCTGTTGGCTTGGAACCACGTGCCTCCCCCTTGTGGACTGGGGGGAGACCCACCAGGCCAGATCTCTAGGGAGAATCCCCCCTATATATATATATATATATATATATATATATATATATATATATTTTAGTATGGTCTCAGAAATGGAAAATAACTAGAATGGCCAACCTCTCCAGGGCTGCCCACAGCAATGCTTTTTCCATGGCAGGTAAATGCTTTTCTGTGAGTGTGTGTGTGTGTGTGTGTGTGTGTGTGTGTGTGTGTGTGTGGCAGAGGCCAGAAGGAAGGGAGAGTAGCTCTTGGAACCTCACTTCTATTTTATTTTAAATCAAAGGCAGTGCAGGGTGACAAGGATCCACATGCCACAGTGTCCTGTGGTGAACCCCTTCTGCTTTCATCTGTGGCTTTAGGAGTTGTGTTATTTTTGCTCCTGTTTTGAGGGGGTGGGATGTAATCAGAGAAGCCTAATTAGATACATTTAGCTGTCACCCTGCGGTGTGAAGGAGGCAACCTTTCCCTATTATCCTCTGATTGAAAACCCGCACCCATGCAGCCTCCACCAAGATGAAAGCTGTCGTTTCCTTAATCCGTTGGGCATGGACTTGAAATTTAAAGAAAAAGATAAAAAGAAGAAACGAAATCTGTGGGAAGGGGAAAACAACTCACCCACCCTAGCCTTAAAACACACACAGACACGCTATTGTATTCTATTCCAAATGAAAGAGGAGACGGTTGATGTAAATCTGATGCAACACTTTTTCTATAAAACTGGAACCTGGAAAATCATAAACGTTTCATGTGCTGTGAATCTTGCCTTTCTCTGGTGAAGAATCTGGGCTTTTTTTCTAATGTCCTAAGGTAGCCTTGCAGGTAGTTTCAAAAATCACCAGCCCACAGTAGCCCTGTCCTCCTATTTTCACCTGTGAAACCAAATATTCTCGGTATTCACTAGGTGCAGGCAATTCTAATTAGCTGAAAGCACTAGGACTGTGAAGGTGTACCATGCCGAGCTGCCTCGGTGCTTGTTCATTCTTAGAAGCCAGTGTTCTTGCCCTGTAAGTCCTGTGACGACACCAGAGGACATTTCTGAGTCCTCGGTCTGAGGTTTCTCACCACCTTATGCTCCCCGATCCCTCTCAGCTGCTTCCTGACTAATTATCGCCTAAATCCACTTCCCAGTTCATCTATCCAACCTCATGGATCGGTGATTCTTCAGCTTGTCCAGGTAGCAAAGCCCTGGAAGTCACAGGGTGTGTTTGGAAATGCTCCGAGGAATCCCGCAATCTGTTGTGTAGTGGTATGTGCCACAGACATGGGTGGTTTGATGCTATCATCCCAACGAGGAACAATTTCACTTCAAAACATTTGACTCTCCTGTACCCGCTACAAAACCATCCCCGGGCGTCCCTGGTGGTACAGTGGTTAAGAATCTGCCTGCCAATGCAGGGGACACGGGTTTGAGCCCTGGTCTGGGAAGATCCCACATGCCGCGGAGCAACTGACCCCATGCACCACAACTACTGAAGCCCTTGTGCCTAGAGCCCGTGCTCCACAACAAAGAGAAGCCACCGTGATGAGAAGCCCGCGCACCACAGCCAAGAGTAGCCCCCGCTGGCCGCAACTAGAGAAAGCCCACGTGCAGCAACGAAGACACAATGCAGCCAAAAATAAATAAATTTAAAAAGAAAAAGCGTCCCCAGCAGCGTGCATGTCCCAAAATAAAATATAAACAAATTAATAGAATAAACTCTTCCACCATGATATTTACCTTAATATTCATATGTTCCATGTTCACTCGTTTTACGTCTATTGAAAAACACTAAAAGTGTTACCAAAATTCAGTGAAGCCAGTGAGTCCGTATATTTTCATTGAGTTTTTACTGTGATCCAGGAACTCTGCTGGTTGCTGGGGATTCTGAAGTGTATACAAGGGAGTACCACTGCCCTCAAAGAGTTGAGATCCCGGCGGAGGAGTAAAGCACAAAATTGAGAGACTTCTCGCCATTAACGTTCTTTTCCATTAATTGGGGAAGAACTACCTTTATTTTACTTTACTAGTAACACACTTCCATCCAGCTCTGGAGGAAAACAGGAATATAGTTTAAGAACGATTGTCAAAAATATCAGAAACCATTTCATCCAAATGCCAAATAAATTTGTGTTTTGGAAAAAAGTATCAGAAACAAGGCAAAATGGATGAAGGGGTTTAAAAAGTCCACACTTCTAGTGTTAAATAAGTCCTGGATGTATGTATAACATGGTGACTATAGTTACTATTACCACATTGTATATTTGAAAGTCGCTGAGACAGATCTTAAAAGTTTTTAGCACAAGAAAAAAAAATTGTAACTAGGTGTGGTGATGAATGGATTTATGGTGGTGATCATTTCACAGTATATACAAATATTGAATTATGTTGTACACCTGAAACTAATATAATATTATATGTCAATTATATCTCAAAAAACGTTAAGGTTCTGTGAAACCAACAGAAACAGTACAGGTTGATGAAAAGAAAGCTTTCATGAGCTCCTCCCTGTGTCCTAGAATCGAATCATTGTAACTCCACTATGTAGTGAAGACTCCTATTAGCCTAGCACGATGCTAAATGCTTTACACCTGGGCAGGGGGGAGGAGGGGGACATACATTTTCTGTAAAGGGCCAGGTAGTATCTATTTTAGGCTTTGATGCCATATGGTTCCTGTTAAAACTACCAGGCTCTTCCACTGTAGGTCAGAAACAGCTGGAGAGGATAAGCCAATCAATGGGCGTGGCTGGGATTCCAATAAAACTTTTTACCAAAACAGGTCGTGGTAGCTCATGGGCCGAGTCGGCTGACCCCTACTTTGAATTCATCACAAAATTTCATCCTCTCAGCCACACCGGGACATTGGTATAATTATTTCCGTTTCTCAGATGAAAAAACGGGGGCTGAGAGAGGGTTAGCAACTTGCCCACAGTCACACAACTAGTAAGTGGTAGAGTTTGGGTTCCCACAAAGCCCGTGTTCTTCTCCTGCCTGCTCCGCCCCTCCCACTACTTTAAGCCTGGAGGCCAGAGCACCTACCTGGTCTGCAGGTGAGTTCACCCCTCTCAGTGAGCTCACTTACCCCCTCTCCAGGTTTGACCTGATCGCCAATGGCGGCGCCTCCTTGACCCTGCACTTTGAGCGAGCCCCGTTCATGAGCCAGGAGCGTACCGTGTGGCTGCCGTGGAATAGCTTTTATGCCATGGACACTCTGGTGATGAAGACAGAGGAGAACTCCATCCCCAGCTGTGACCTCAGTGGCTTTGTCCGGCCGGATCCAATCATCATCTCCTCCCCGCTGTCCACCTTCTTCAGCGCTGCCCCTGGGCAGAATCCCATCGTGCCTGAGACCCAGGTAGGAGCACCGGGTACCAGGGTGGGACTCTCAATACTGCCCTGCCCCAAACTGGCTGGCTGACTTCCTCCCACCATCTCTCTCTGCCTGGATAAGCCAGAAACTAATATTAAGGGGGAGGGACAAAAAGTAAGAATGCAGTAGAATTTGTAGTCACTGGAGAGAAAACTGAATCTCTCCTGGACATTCCGGATGTTTCCAGACTTTAGCAGTCACTGGAGCTTTTAATAGAATAAAAACAATACACATATGTGCAACGCACCTGCAAATTGCTTTTTATTCCTGTTAGTCACAGAGATACATGATAAGAGGCGCTTTAACGATCTACATCAGTGTTACGACAGAGGGCATATTACATTATTGCCTCCCTGTTGCTTTATAGCAATTGTCGGTGGAAGTTGCAGGTTCATATAATTACAGCCTCTTGTGGCCTCCTTGCATGCAACTAGCAATAAAGCCTGCTGTTCTTATTTACATCTTTTGCCAACAGCGTGGTTTTAAAAAGAAGCACAACAGTGACCAAGAATAATTATTAATCCAAAAATAATAACCTCAGCCACTTTGCTCCGTAGTGCAGGATAAAGTTTTGGTTGTCGGGGGGGGGGGGCGGTTTCTCTCTTCTCAGCCATGGAATGTGGTTCTTGCACTCCCCCGTAAGGCGTGATTCTTTGGTGGGGGTGGTAGCAGACAGGTAGCCTTGGGTTGCAAGCAGCCCAGCTGCCGGGGTGCCTTTGATGCAGTGTATCTACCTTGCGTTCCCTCTCCAGGTTCTTCATGAAGAAATTGAGCTCCCTGGTTCCAACGTGAAGCTTCGCTACCTGAGCTCCAGGACCGCAGGCTACAAGTCGCTGCTGAAGATCACCATGACCCAGTCCACGGTGCCCCTGAACCTCATCAAGGTTCATCTCATGGTAGCTGTAGAGGGGCACCTCTTCCAGAAGTCATTCCAGGCCTCTCCCAACCTGGCCTACACCTTCATCTGGGATAAGACGGATGCCTATGGCCAAAGGGTCTACGGACTCTCTGACGCTGTTGGTATGTTTCAGTTTCAACCCCTTATTGATTCTTGGATTTAGGCATGCATTAAATCAACCTGTATTTATTGAGTTCCTAGTATGTGCCAAGAACTATTCTAGTAGCTAGGGAGGCAGTGGTCCATAAGCAGACAAGCGTCCTCTTCCGTGGACTTCCTATTCTACTGAGGGATCGAAATAATAAACACAGCCTGGACAAGAAGATATCAAGCAGCGTTAGGTGCTAATATGAAAATAAAAACGTGTTGTGTACTGGGGAAGAGGGGCAACGGTGGGTGGGCGTTCAGGGAAGGTTCCTCAGCAATGATGTTTAAACAGAGGCTTGAATGAAAAGGAGCTGTGTGAAAATCAGGAAAAGAGCATTCTTTTCCTGGCAGGAAAAGAGAAGAGGGAGGTGTTTTTGAAGGACAAACCTAGGCCAGTGTGGCTGGAATGTAGTGGACAGGGAGACTATTTGAGATGGGGAGAGAGGTGGGCAGGGGCTCGATCATGTTCCAGAGAGAACACTCTCAGGTGGCACAGAACCAGAGAACCAGAAGACGGAGCTAGAGGGGGGGCTGAAAGCCACATGCTATGTTTCAGGCTTTGCCTCTGAGGGGATCACGTGATTTCCCACTTGGGAAAGACCAGCGTAAGAGAAGGGTCGTATCGTTATCGGTCTTTGAAGAGTCGTGAGCTGTGGATTCATGTCAACCTACCCAGTATATTTTCTTACTTGTAGAAAGCTGTCTGGGATTCATTAAAATCCAGAATCCTGTATTTTCTTCACCAGTAGGCTTGTGGTTTTCAAGAACTGCAATAAGTTACCATGGGACCAGAGGGAGAGGGTAAGCAAGTTGCCTAAAGTCACAGCCCTAGCAGGCTACACATGCTCAGAATATTGCCCTTGCGGTCTGCTTCGCCAATGGGTGGAGTTAATAACTTAAAGACAGTAGTAAGTTATTGGAGTAACGAGTGCATTTAAATGTAAACAGTGGCTAATTTAATAAATATTATGTCAGGCTTTAGCCAATATCAAAATGATAGCCAACATCAAAAAGAAGACTGCATATCATAAAGCACCGCATGTACTCCAGCTCCTACCGTTATCAACACATCTTGTTTCCTCCTTACCTTCCTCCACTCCTCCGCCTCCCATATTTTTCTGAAGCAAGTCCCAAACATCAGATCATTTCATCTGTAGTATATCAGAGTGTATCCTTAAAAAACACTTTAGAAGCATAACAACAATATCACAACAAAGAAACACAATAAGTTCTTAATATCGAATAGCCAGTCATTGTTCAATATTTCAGTTGCCTCATGAGTAGCATAAAATAAAGTAGTACTTTATTTGTTTGACTCAGAATCCAAATAAGATCTACCTTTTGCAACAAGTTTTTTGTTATTATACAGGTTTCAGGTTTACAGCATTATAATTCGACATCTGTATACACTACAAAGTAATCACCCCCACAGCTGTAGTTAGTACCCATCACCATACAGCTGACCCCCTTCACCCATTTTGCCCACCCTCCAAACCCCTTTCCCTCTGGTAACCACTAATCTACTCTCTGTATCACTGAGTTTGTTTTTGTTTTATTTTGTTTGTTCATTTGTTTTTTAGATTCCACATATGGGTGAAATCGTTCAGGATCTGTCTTTCTCCTTCTGACTTATTTCACTTAACATAATACCTTCAAGGCCCATCCACATTGTCGCAACTGGCAGGCTTTCATTCTTTTTACAGCTGAGTAGTATTCGATTATATATACTGCAATTTCTTTTTTTTTTTTAACATCTTTATTGGGGTATAATTGCTTTACAATTAGTGTGTTAGTTTCTGCTTTATAACAAAGTGAATCAGTTATACATATGTTCCCATATCTCTTCCCTCTTGCATCTCCCTCCCTCCCACCCTCCCTATCCCTCCCCTCCAGGAGGTCACAAAGCACCGAGCTGATCTCCCTGTGCTATGCGGCTGCTTCCCACTAGCTATCTACCTTACGTTTGGTAGTGTATATATGTCCATGCCTCTCTCTCGCTTTGCCACAGCTCACCCTTCCCACCTCCCCATATCCTCAAGTTCGTCCTCCAGTAGGTCTGTGTCTTTATTCCTGTCTTACCCCTAGGTTCTTCATGACATTTTTTTTTCTTAAATTCCATATACATGTGTTAGCATACGGTATTTGTCTTTTCTTTTCTGACTTACTTCACTCTGTATGACAGACTCTAGGTCTATCCACTTTATTACAAATAGCTCAATTTCGTTTCTTTTTATGGCTGAGTAATATTCCATTGTATGTACGTGCCACATCTCCTTTATCCATTCATCTGATGATGGACACTTAGGTTGTTTCCATCTCCGGGCTATTGTAAATAGAGCTGCAATGAACATTTTGGTACATGACTCTGGTTTTCTAAGGGTATATGCCCAGTAGTGGGATTGCTGGGTCATATGGTAGTTCTATTTGTAGTTTTTTAAGGAACCTCCTCCATACTGTTCTCCATAGTGGCTGTACCAATTCACATTCCCACCAGCAGTGCAGGAGTGTTCCCTTTTCTCCACACCCTCTCCAGCATTTATTGTTTCCAGATTTTTTGATGATGGCCATTCTGACCGGTGTGAGATGATATCTCATTGTAGTTTTGATTTGCATTTCCCTAATGATTAATGATGTTGAGCATTCTTTCATGTGTTTGTTGGCAGTCTGTATATCTTCTTTGGAGAAATGTCTATTTAGGTCTTCTGCCCATTTTTGGATTGGGTTGTTTGTTTTTATGTTATTGAGCTGCATGAGCTGCTTGTAAATTTTGGAGATTAATCCTTTGTCAGTTGCTTCATTTGCAAATATTTTCTCCCATTCTGAGAGTTGTCTTTTGGTCTTGTTTATGGTCTCCTTTGCTGTGCAAAAGTTTTGAAGTTTCATTAGGTCCCATTTTTTTGTTTTTATTTCCATTTCTCTAGGAGGTGGGTCACAAAGGATCTTGCTGTGATTTACGCCATAGAGTGTCCTGCCTATGTTTTCCTCTAAGAGTTTGATAGTTTCTGGCCTTACATTTAGGTCTTTAAACCATTTTGAGCTTATTTTTGTGTATGGTGTTAGGGAGTGATCTAATCTCATACTTCTACATGTACCTGTCCAGTTTTCACAGCACCACTTATTGAAGAGGCTGTCCTTTCTTCACTGTACATTCCTGCCTCCTTTATCAAAGATAAGGTAACCATATGTGCGTGGGTTTATCTCTGGGCTTTCTGTCCTGTTCCATTGATCTGTCTTTCTGTTCTTGTGCCAGTACCATACTGTCTTCATTACTGTAGCTTTGTAGTATAGTCTACAGTTAGGGAGCCTGATTCCTCCAGCTCCATTTTTCGTTCTCAAGATTGCTTTGGCTATTCGGGGTCTTTTGTGTTTCCATACAAATTGTGAAATTTTTTGTTCTAGTTCTGTGAAAAACTCCAGTGGTAGTTTGATAGGGATTGCATTGAATCTGTAGATTGCTTTGGGTAGTAGAGTCATTTTCACAATGTTGCTTCTTCCAATCCAAGAACATGGTATATCTCTCCATCTATTTGTATCATCTTTAATTTCTTTCATCAGTGTCTTATAATTTTCTGCATACAGGTCTTTTGTCTCCTTAGGTAGGTTTATTCCTAGATATTTTATTCTTTTTGTTGCAATGGCAAATGGGAGTGTTTTCTTGATTTCACTTTCAGATTTTCATCATTAGTGTATAGGAATGCCAGATATTTCTGTGCATTAATTTTGTATCCTGCAACTTTACCAAATTAATTGATTAGCTCTAGTAGTTTTCTGGTAGCATCTTTAGGATCCTCTATGTATAGTATCATGTCATCTGCAAACAGTGACAGCTTTACTTCTTTTCCGATTTGGATTCCTTTTATTTCCTTTTCTTCTCTGATTGCTGTGGCTAAAACTTCCAAAACTATGTAGAATAAGAGTGGTGAGAGTGGGCAACCTTGTCTTGTTCCTGATCTTAGTGGAAATGCTTTCAGTTTTTCACCATTGAGGATGATGTTGGCTGTGGGTTTGTCCTATATGGCCTTTATTATGTTGAGGAAAGTTCCCTCTATGCCTACTTTCTGCAGGGTTTTTATCATAAATGGGTGTTGAATTTTGTCGAAAGTTTTTTCTGCATCTATTGAGATGATCATATGGTTTTTCTCCTTCAGTTTGTTAATATGGTGTATCACATTGATTGATTTGCGTATATTGAAGAATCCTTGCATTCCTGGCATGAACCCCACTTGATCATGGTGTATGATCCTTTTAATGTGCTGTTGGATTCTGTTTGCTAGTATTTTGTTGAGGATTTTTGCATCTATGTTCATCAGTGATATTGGCCTGTAGTTTTCTTTCTTTGTGACATCCTTGTCTGGTTTTGGTATCAAGGTGATGGTGGCCTCGTAGAATGAATTTGGGAGTGTTCCTGCCTCTGCTATATTTTGGAAGAGTTTGAGAAGGATAGGTGTTAGCTCTTCTCTAAATGTTTGATAGAATTCGCCCGTGAAGCCATCTGGTCCTGGGCTTTTGTGTGTTGGAAGATTTTTAATCACAGTTTCAATTTCAGTGCTTGTGATTGGTCTGTTCATATTTTCTATTTCTTCCTGATTCAGTCTTGGCAGGTTGTGCATTTCTAAGAATTTGTCCATTTCTTCCAGGTTGTCCATTTTATTGGTATAGAGATCCTTGTAGTAATCTCTCATGATCTTTTGTATTTCTGCAGTGTCAGTTGTTACTTCTCCTTTTTCATTTCTAATTGATTTGAGTCTTCTCCCTTTTTTCTTGATGAGTCTGGCTAATGGTTTATCTATTTTGTTTATCTTCTCCAAGAACCAGCTTTTAGTTTTATTGATCTTTGCTTTTGTTTCCTTCATTTCTTTTTCATTTATTTCTGATCTGATTTTCATGATTTCTTTCCTTCTGCTAACTTTGGGGGTTTTTTGTTCTTTCTCTAATTGCTTTAGGTGCAAGGTTAGGTTGTTTATTCGAGATGTTTCCTGTTTCTTAATGTGGGCTTGTATTGCTGTAAACTTCCCTCTTAGAACTGCTTTTGCTGCATCCCATAGGTTTTGGGTTGTCGTGTCTCCATTGTCATTTGTTTCTAGGTATTTTTTGATTTCCTCTTTGATTTCTTCAGTGATCACTTCGTTATTAAGTAGTGTATTGTTTAGCCTCCATGTGTTTGTATTTTTTACAGATCTTTTCCTGTAATTGATATCTAGTCTCATAGCGTTGTGGTCGGAAAAGATACTTGATACAATTTCAATTTTCTTAAATTTACCAAGGCTTGATTTGTGACCCAAGATATGATCTATCCTGGAGAATGTTCCATGAGCACTTGAGAAAAATGTGTATTCTGTTGTCTTTGGATGGAGTGTCCTATAAATATCAATTAAGTCCATCTTGTTTAATGTATCATTTAAAGCTTATGTTCCCTTATTTATTTTCATTTTGAATGATCTGTCCGTTGGTGAAAGTGGGGTGTTAAAGTCCCCTAGTATGAATGTGTTACTGTCGATTTCCCCTTTTATGGCTGTTAGTATTTGCCTTATGTATTGAGGTGCTCCTATGTTGGGTGCATAAATATTTACAATTGTTACATCTTCTTCTTGGATCGATCCCTTGATCATTATGTAGTGTCCTTCTTTGTCTCTTCTAATAGTCTTTATTTTAAAGTCTATTTTGTCTGATACGAGAATTGCTACTCCAGCTTTCTTTTGGTTTCCATTTGCATGGAATATCTTTTTCCATCCCCTTACTTTCAGTCTGTATGTGTCTCTAGGTCTGAAGTGGGTCTCTTGTAGACAGCATATATAAGGGTCTTGTTTTTGTATCCATTCAGCCAGTCTGTGTCTTTTGGTGGGAGCATTTACATTTAAGGTAATTATCAATATGTATGTTCCTATTCCCATTTTCTTAATTGTTTTGGGTTGGTTATTGTAGGTCTTCTTCTCTTGTGTTTCTTGCCTGGAGAAGTTCCTTTAGCAGTTGTTGTAAAGCTGGTTTGGTGGTGCTGAACTCTCTCAGCTTTTGCTTGTCTGTAAAGGTATTAATTTCTCCGTCAAATCTGAATGAGATCCTTGCTGGGTAGAGTAATCTTGGTTGCAGGTTTTTCTCCTTCAGCACTTTAAATATGTCCTGCCACTCCCTTCTGGCTTGCAGAGTTTCTGCTGAAAGATCCCCTGTTAACCTTATGGGGATTCCCTTGTGTGTTATTTGTTGGTTTTCCCTTGCTGCTTTTAATATGCTTTCTTTGTATTTAATTTTTGACAGTTTGGTTAATATGTGTCTCAGCGTATTTCTCCTTGGATTTATCCTGTATGGGACTCTCTGTGCTTCCTGGACTTGATTAACTATTTCCTTTCCCATATTGGGGAAGTTTTCAGCTATAATCTCTTCAAATATTTTCTCAGTCCCTTTCTTTTTCTCTTCTTCTTCTGGAACCCCTATAATTCGAATGTTGGTGCGTTTAATGTTGTCCCAGAGGTCTCTGAGACTGTCCTCAGTTCTTTTCATTCTTTTTTCTTTATTCTGCTCTGCATTAGTTATTTCCACTATTTTATCTTCCAGGTCACTTATCCGTTCTTCTGCCTCAGTTATTCTGCTATTGATCCCATCTAGAGTATTTTTCATTTCATTTATTGTGGTGCTCATCATTGTTTGTTTCATCTTTAATTCTAGGTCCTTGTTAAATGTTTCTTGCATTTTGTCTATTCTATTTCCAAGATTTTGGATCATCTTTACTATCATTATTCTGAATTCTTTTTCAGGTAGACTGCCTATTTCCTCTTCATTTGTTTGGTCTGGTGGGTTTTTATCTTGTTCCTTCATCTGCAGTGTGTTTTTCTGTCTTCTCATTTTGCTTATCTTACTGTGTTTGGGGTCTCCTTTTTGCAGGATGCAGGTTCGTAGTTCCCATTGTTCTTGGTGTTTGTCCCCAGTGGCTAAGGCTGGTTCAGTGGGTTGTGTAGGCTTCCTGGTGGAGGGGACTAGTGCCTGTGTTCTGGTGGATGAGGCTGGATCTTGTCCTTCTGGTGGGCAGGTCCACGTCTGGTGGTGTGTTTTGGGGTGTCTGTGGACTTATTATGATTTTAGGCAGCCTCTCTGCTAATGGGTGGGGTTGTGTTCCTGTTTTGCTAGTTGTTTGGCATAGGGTGCCCAGCACTGTAGCTTGCTGGGCGTTGAGTGAAGCTGGGAGCTGGCGTTGAGATGGAGATCTCTGGGGGATTTTCGCCGTTTGATATTATGTGGAGCTGGGAGGTCTCTTGTTGACCAGTGTCCTGAAGTTGGCTCTCCCACCTCAGAGGCACAGCACTGACTCCTGGCTGCAGCACCAAGAGCCTTTCATCCACACGACTCAGAATAAAAGGGAGAAAAAGTAGAGAGAAAGAATTAGTAGAAGTAGGAAGGAAGGAAGGAAGGAAGGAAGAAAGAAAAGGTAAAGTAAAATAAAGTTATTAAAATAAAAAATAATTATTAAGAAAAAAAATTAAAACGGATGGATAGAACCCTAGGACAAATGGTGGAAGCAAAGCTATACAGACAAAATCTCACACAGAAACATACACACTCACAAAAAGAGGAAAAGGGGAAAAAATCATAAATCTTGCTCTCGAAGTCCACCTCCTTAATTTGGGATGATTCGTTGTCTATTCATGTATTCCAGAGATGCAGGGTACATCAAGTTGAATGTGGAGCTTTAATCCGCTGCTCCTGAGGCTGCTGGGAGAGATTTCCCTTTCTCTTCTTTGTTCTCACAGCTCCCAGGGGCTCAGCTTTGGATTTGGCCCCGCCTCTGCGTGTAGGTCGCCGGAGGGCGTCTGTTTTTCGATCTGACAGGACGGGGTTAAAGGAGCCGCTGATTCGGGGGCTCTGGCTCACTCAGGCTGGGGGGAGGGAGGGGCACGGAGTGCGGGGCGAGCCTGCCGCAGCAGAGGCCGGCATGACGTTGCACCAGCGTGAGGTGTGTCGTGCGTTCTCCCGGGGAAGTTGTCCCTGGATCCCGGGAACCTGGCAGTGGCGGGCTGCACAGGCTCCCCGGAAGGGAGGTGTGGATAGTGACCTGTGCTCGCACACAGGCTTCTTGGTGGCGGCAGCAGCAGCCTTAGCGTCTCCTGCCCGTTTCTGGGGTCCGTGCTTTTAGCCGCGGCTCGCGCCCGTCTCTGGAGCTCCTTTAAGCAACACTCTTATTCCCCTCTCCTCACGCACCAGGAAACAAAGAGGGAAGAAAAAGTCTCTTGCCTCTTCGGCAGGTCCAGACTTTTCCCCGGTCTCCCTCCCATCTAGCCGTGGTGCACTAACCCCCTGCAGGCTGTGTTCACGCCACCAACCCCAGTCCTCTCCCTGCGCTCTGACCAAAGCCTGAGCCTCAGCTCGCAGACCCGCCCGCCCCGGCAGGTGAGCAGACAAGCCTCTCAGTCTGGTGAGTGCCAGTCAGCACCGATCCTCTGTGCGGGAATCTCTCCGCTTTGCCCTCCACACCCCTGTTGCTGCGCTCTCCCCCTCCACCACCCGCAGTCTCCGCCCGCGAAGGGGCTTCCTAGTGTGTGGAAACCTTTCCTCCTTCACAGCTCCCTCCCATTGGTGCAGGTCCCATCCCTATTCTTTTGTCTCTGTTTTTTCTTTTTTTCTTTTGCCCTACCCAGGTACATGGGGAGTTTCTTGCCTTTTGGGAGGTCTGAGGTCTTCTGCCAGCGTTCAGTAGGTATTCTGTAGGAGTTGTTCCACGTGTAGATGTATTTCTGGTGTATCTGTGGGGAGGAAGGTGATCTCCGTGTCTTACTCTTCCGCCATCTTCCCCCCGTCCTCCCGCAATTTCTTTATTCATTCATCCATCAGTGGACAGTTAGGTTGTTTCCATATCTTAGCTATTGAAAATAATACTGCAGTGAACATAGAGGTGTATATATTTTTGGAATTAATGTTTTGGTGTCCTCTGGATATATACCAAGAAGGGAATAGCTGGGTTCTCTTAAATTTTTTTAATCTGTAGTTTTCCCTTTCATCACTAGCTCATTTTTCCCAGTTTTACTGAGAAATAATTGACTTACATCACTGTATAACTTTATGACATACAGCATGATAGTTGATTTACTTATATTGTGAAATGATTAGCACAATAGATTCAGCTAGCATTCATCTTCTCATAAAGAAACAATAAAAAAGGAGAGAAAAAAGGAAAATTGTGATGAGAACTCATAGGATTTAGTCTTTCAACAACTTTCCTGTATATCATACAGCAGTGTTAACTCTAGTCATCATGTTGTACATTACATCCCTAGTACTTATTTATCTTGTATCTAGAAGTTTGTACCGTTCCACCACCTTCATCCAATTTCCCCTTTCCCCACTCTCTGCCTCTGGTAAACCTCAAGTTTGATATGTTTTTCTGTGAGTTTGTTTTGTTTTTAGTTCCACATATAAGTGAGATCATACAGTGTTTGTCTTTCTCTGTCTGACTTATTTCACTTAGCATAATGCCTTCAAGTTCCATCATGTTGTTGCAAATGGTAGGATTTCCCATTTTTTATGGCTCAGTAATATTTCACTGTGTGTGTATATATATATATATATATACACACACATATATATACACACACTTATGTATACTGTATGTATGTGTATATATATGTATACATATACATATATATATATATATATATACACACACACACATACTACAGTTTCTTTATTCATTCATCCATCATTGGACACTTACATTGTTTCCATATCTTGATTATGCTGCTATGAACATGGGAGTGCAAATATGTCTTTGACATAGTGTTTCCATTTCTTCAGATACATTCTCAGAAGTAGAATTGCTGGATCATATGGTACTTTAATTTTTAATTTTTCAGGAACCTCCATACTGTTTCCAGTCCCACCAACGTTGCACAGCGGTCCCCTTTTCTCCACATCCTCACCAGCATTTTTTATCCCTTGTCTTTTTGATGGCCATTCTAATAGGCATGAGGTGTTATCTCATTGTGCTTTTCGTTTGCATTTCCCTAATAACCAGTGATGTTCAGCATTTTTTCATGTATCTGTTAGCCGTTTGTGTGTTTTCTCTGGAGAAATGTCTATTCAGGTCCTTTGCCCATTTTTAAATTGGATTATTTGGGTTTTTTTGCTATTGAGTTGTATGAGTTCTTTATGTGTTTTGGATATTAACTCCTTATCAGATCTACTATTTGCAAATATTTTTCCCATTATATAGGTTGTTTTTTCACTTTTATGGTTTCTTGTGCAGAAGCTTTTTTTTAGTTTGATGTAGTCCCACTTGCTTATTTTCCATTTTGTTACTTGTGCTTTAGGTGTCATAGCCAAAAAAACTCATTACCAAGACCCATGTCAAGGAGCTTTATTCCTGTTTCCTTATAGTTTCAGGTCTTACGTTTAAGTATTTAATCCATTTTGGGTTAATTTTTGTAAGTGGTATACATATGGGTCCAGTTTCATTCTAGTACATGAGAATATGCAATTATCCTGGCACCATTTATTGAAAAGACTGTCTTCTTCCATTGAGTATTCTTGGCTGCTTTGTCAAATATTAGTTGACCATATATGCATGGGTTTATTTCTGGGCTGTCAGCTCTATTCCAATTGTCTCTTTGTCTGTTTCTATGCCAGTACCATACTGTTTTGATGACTATGGCTTTATAATATAGCCTGAAATCAGGACGTATGATGCATCCTGCTTTTTTCTGCTTTCTCAGTATTTCTTCGGCTACTCGGAGTCTTTTGTGGTTCCATATAACTTTTAGGACTGTTTTTTTCTACTTCCATAAAAAAAATGCTATTGGAATCTTAATAGGAATTACATTGAATCTATAAATGGCTTTTGGTAGTATTGACATTTTAACACTCTTAATTCTTCCAGTCCATGTACACAAGATACCTTCCATTTATTTGTGTTTTCTTTGATTTCTTTCAATGTCTTGTAGTTTTCAGAGTAGAGATCTTTCACCTCCTTGATTAAATGTATTCCTAAGTATTTTTTGATGCTATTATAAATGGGATTTATTTATTTTATTTCTTATTCAGAAAATTCATTTTTGGTGTATAGAAATGCTACTGGTTTTTGTATGTTAATTTTGTATCCTTCGACTTTACTGAATTTACTGATTAAGTCTTAACATTTTTTTTTGAGTCTTTAGGATTTTCTATATATAAGATCATGCCATTGGGAAATAGGGACAATTTTACTGCTTCTTTTCCAGTTCTGATACATCTTATTTATTTTTCTTCCTGATTATTCCAGTTAGGACTTCTAATACTATGTTGACTAGGAGTGGTGAGAATGGGCACTCCTGTCTTGTTCCTGATCTTAGAGGAAAAGCTTTCAACAGTTTTCCATTGAGTATGATGTTAGCTGCGGGCTTGTCATATATGGCCTTTATTTTGTTGAGTTGGGTTTTTTCTATGCCTATATTGTTAAGAGTTTTTATCATGAATGGATGTTGAGTACTGTCAAATGCTTTTTCTGCATCTCCTGAGATAATCATATGATTTTTTCTTTTATCCTATTAATTGGATTATCACATTGATTGATTTGCATATGTTGAACCATCCTTGCATTCCAGAGATAAATCCCCCTGGATTATGGTGTATGATCATTTTAATATGCTGCTGAATTTGATTTGCTAGTATTTTATTGAGAATTTTTGCATCTGTACTTATCAGGGATACTGACCTGTAGTTTTCTTTTCTGATAGTGTCCTTTTCTGGTTTTGGTATCAGGGTAATGCTGGCCTTGAAAATGAGGGTGGGAAAGTGTTCCCTCCTCTTTGATTTTTTGGAAGAGTTTGAGAAGAATTGGTGTTGATTTTGCTTAAAATGTTTGGGAAAATTCACCAGTGAAGCCATCTGGTCCTAAGCTTTTCTTCATTGGGAGATTTTTGATTACTGATTCAATCTCTTGACTAGCAATTGGTCGTTCGGATTTTCTATTTCTTCCTGACTAGCAATTGGTCATTCAGATTTTCTATTTCTTCCTGATGCAGTTTTGGTAAGTTGTATGTCTTTAAGAATTTTTCCATTTCTTCTACGTTGTTTAGTTTGTTGGTGTATAGTTATTCAGAGGAGCCTCTTATGATCCTTTGTATTTCTGTAGTATAAATTATTAAATAATGTGTCCTTATTCATTCATAATTTTATTTGGGTCCTCTCTGTTTTTTCCCTAGGTAGTCTAATTAAGGGTTTGTCACTTTTGTTTATCTTTTTAAAGAACCAACTCTTTTTTTGGTTAACCTTTTCTATTGTTTCTCTCTTTTCTATTTTATTTATTTATGCTGCAATATTTATTATTTCCTTTATTCTGCTAACTTCGGGCTCAGTTTGTTCTTCTTTTTCTAGTTCCTTAAGGCACAAAATTAGATTGTTTATTTGGGATCTTCCCTAATGTAGGTGCTTATTGCTATGAACTTCCCTCTTAGAACTGGTTTTTAATGCATCCCAGAAGTTCTGGTATTTGTGTTTCCATTTTAATTTGTCTCTTTTTATTTCCCCTTTAGTTTCTTCCTTAATCTATTGGTTATTCAGGAGAGTGTTTTTTAATTTCCATATATTTTTGAATTTTCCAGTTTTCCTCTTGTTATTGAGTTCTAGTTTCATGGCATTGTGGTCAGAGAAGATATTTGGTATGATTTTAATCTTCCTGAATTTGCTAAGACTTGTTTTGTGGCCTAACATATGGTCTATCCTAGAAAATGTTCCACGTACACTTCTGCCATTGTTGGATAGAATGTTCTATGTATGTTTGTTAGGTCCATTGGGTCTGTAGCGTTGTTGAAATCCTCTGTTTCCTTTATGACTTTCTGTCTGGATGATCTGTCCATTTTTGAGAGTGGGATATTCAAGTCCCCAACTTTATCCTATTATGGTTTATTTCTCCTTTTAGCTCTGCTAGTTTGTGCTTTATATATTTACATGCTCCACTCTTGGGTGCATAAATATTTATAATTGTTATATCTTCTTGATGTATCTACCCCTTTACCATTATATAATGGCCTTCTTTGTCTCTTTTTAACACTTTTAGTTAAAGTCTATTTTGTCTGATATAAATATAGCTACCCCTGCTTTTTGGGGGAGATGGGATTACCATTTGCTTGAAAGTTTGCAATGCCTTTTTCCATCCCTCCATTCTCAGTCCATATGGGTCCTTATGGCTATAGTGAGTCTCTTATAGGCATCATAACATTGGCTCTTGTTGGTTTTATTCGTTGAGCCATTTCATGTCTTTTGATTGGAGAATTTAATCTGTTTACGTTTAAACTAATTAATGATAAGGACTTAGTATTGTTATTTTATTCTTTGTTTTCTGGCCCTTTTGTGATCCGTTGTTCCTTCTTTCTTTTTCTGCTGTCTTTGGTATTAGTTACTTTGACTTTCTCTCATGTTCCTTTGTGTAATTACTATAGATTTTTACCTTTACTTACTATGAATCCAGACGAGTTCCACCTTGTGCAACTGGCTGATTTCTCTTCAATTATTATTATTATTATTTTTTTTTTTTTTTTAGCGGTGCGTGGGCCTCTCACTGTTGAGGCCCCTCCCTCTGCGGAGCACAGGCTCCGGACACGCAGGCTCAGCGGCCACGGCTCACAGGCCCAGCTGCTCTGCGGCATGTGGGATCTTCCCAGACCGGGGCACGAACCCGCGTCCCCTGCATCGGCAGGCGGACTCTCAACCACTGCACCACCAGGGAAACCCCTCTTCAATTATTTTAATCTATGGTTTCTCCTTCCATTTCAACCTCTTTTTTTAGGTTTTATGATTTATTTGTTGAAGAAACTGTATTGTTTGCCTGTAGCATTTCCCATAGTCTGGTTTGTTTTCTGATTGCACACCTGTGGCTGTTTAACATATTCCTCTGTCCTATATCTCCTATAAATTGATAGTTGGACCTTGAGGCTTTCTAGGTTCAAGTTTGATATTTTATCTATACCAACTTGTTTGAGGTTTAACTGACATACAATGTATACAGCATAATGATTTGATATTTATATATATTGCAAAATGATGACTACAGTAGATCTAGTTAACATCTGTCACCGTACATAGTTACAAATTTTTTTTCTGGTGGTGAGAACTTTTAAGATCTACTCTCTTAGCAACTTTCAGATATACAGTACGGCATTACTAATTATAGTTACCATGTTGTATATCACATCCCTGTGACTCATTTATTTTTTAACTGAAAGTTTGTATCTTTTGACTTTCTTCACCTGTTTGGTCCACCCAGCCCCTGCCTCTGGCAACCACCAGTCTGTTCCCTGTACAAGAGCTTGGCTTTTTGTTCTTTGCTATGTTTGTTTTTATTTTTTTTAAATTCTGCTTATGATCATCTTTGTTTCATAAACACTTTAAAAACATTACTTAGATTTCTCCAAAAAATTTTTTAATTAATTGATTTATTTATTTTTGGCTGCGTTGGGTCTTCGTTGGTGCACGCGGGCTTTCTCTAGTTGTGGTGAGCGGGGGATACTCTTCATTGCAGTGCACAGGCTTCTCACTGTGGCAGCTTCTTTGTTGTGGAGCACGGGCTCTAGGCGCTTGGGCTTCAGTAGCTGTGGCTCACAGGCTCTAGAGCGCAGGCTCAGTAGTTGTGGTGTATGGGCTTAGTTGCTCTGTGGCATGTGAGATCTTCCCAGACCAGGGCTTGAACCCATGTCCCCTGAATTGGCAGGTGGATTCTTAACCACTGTGCCACCAGGGAAGTCCCCAAAATTTACTATTTATCACAATAAAACATTGAGGCATTTAGAGCAAATGATATTCCTATTTACACAGATTTTTAGATCCACATATAGGTGAGATTATACAGTATTTGTCTTTCTTTATCTGACTTATTTCACTTAACATAATGCCCTCAAAGTCTATTCATGTTGTCACAAATGGCAAGATTTCATTCTTTTGTACGGCTGAATAATATTTCATTGATTGTGTATCATGTCATTTTTATCCATTCATCTGTCGATGGACACCTTGGTTGTTTCTATATCTTAGCTATTGTAAGTAATGCTGCAACGAATATAGGGGTGCATATATCTTTTCACTGTTGATGTTTTTGTTTCCTCCAGGTAGATACCAAGAAGTGGAATTGCTGGCTCCTATGGTAGTTTTATTTTTAAGTTTTTGAGAAACCTCCATACTGTTTTCCATAATGGCTGCACCAGTTTACATTCCCACCAACAGTGCACAAGGGTTCCTTTTCTCCACATCCTCTTTTTGATGATAGCCATTCTGACAGGGGTGAGGTGATATCTCATCGTAGGTTTGATTTGCATTTCCCTGATGATTAGTGATGCTGAGCATCTTTTCACATACCATTGGCCTTGTGTATGTCTTCTTTGGATAGATGTCTATTCAGTTCCTTTGCCCATTTTTTAATTGCGTTCTTTGGTTTTTGGCTGTCAAGTGGTATGAGTTCTTTATATACTTTGGACATTAGCCCCTTATCAGATATATGATTTGCAAATATTTTCTCTCATTCAGCAGGTTTCCTTATCATTTTATGAATGGTTTCATTTGCTGTGCAGAAGCTTTTTAGTTTGATGTAGTCCCACTTGTTCCTTTTTGCTTTAGTTCCCTTTGCTTTGGGTGTCAAATTCAAAAAATCATTGCAATGACTGACGTGAAGGAGCTTATTGCCTATGTTTTCTTCTAGGAGTTCTATGGTTTTAGGTCTTATATTCAAGCTTTTAATCCATTTGAGTTCATTTTTGTGAGTGTCATAGAGTTGTACAATTTCTTTTTCTTTTTTTTTTTTTTTCCACATGTGGCTGTCCAGCTTTCCCAACCCATTTATTGAAGAGAGTGTCCTTTGCCCATTGTATATTCTTGGCTCCTTTGTCATAAATTAATAGACTATGTATGCTTGGGTTTACTTCTGGACTCTCTAATCTACTCCATTGATCTTTGTGTCTGTTTTCATGCCAGCACCATACTGTTTTGGTTACTATAGCCATGTAATATAGTTTGAAATCTGAGCGTGTGTTGCCTCTAGCTTTGTTCTTCTTCTCAAGATAGCTTTGACAGTTCAGGGTTTTGTGGTTCCATACAGGTTTTAGGAGTGTTTTTTCTATTTCTGTGAAAAAATAGCAGTGGAATTTTGATACGGATTACATTGAATCTGTACTTTGCTTTGGGTAGTATGGACATTTTAACAATATTAATTCTTCTAATCCATGAGCATAGAGTATCTTTCCATTTATTTGTGTCTTCTCCAGTTTCTTTCATCACTTTCTTGTCATTTTCAGTGTACAGGTCTTTCACCTCCTTGGTTAAATTTATTCCTAAGTATTTTATTCTTTGATTTTTTTTTTTTAAGCAAGACAGCTTGATAGATGGTTCTGTCTTCTTCTGTCTGGAGGTGACTAACGTCAGCCTGTCTATTCTTTTGTGATTTCAGCAGCATTGATGCTCATTGCCTAGATTCATTAGGTCATTAGGGATTGCAGAATGATATTTTAATTGTCATTGCTTCTTTATTATTTACTAGCTAGAATACTTCTATATAGACATACTTTCTCATTAACTACTTGGTTATTTGAGGTATAGTTCAAATAAGAAAGAAAGGATAAATGCTTGATTCTTTCCCTTTATTTACCAGTTTTCAACCTAATAAGTTGGCTCTCTCACATCCTCTACTGGTGGCAAATCAGTGTTTTTAAATACCATTATGAACTCACAGGATGAAATACCTCTAATATATCCATTGAAGTTATTATCTTTCCTCATAGTCAAATTGTCTCATCTTTGGTCAGTGGAAGCTTCTTCAAGCTGATTCCCAAATTCTTTTGACGTGGCCCTAGTAGATTGTATTTCCTTCCTTGCTATCTGGTGTGATCAAATCGCCTGGTCTTCTGTTGTTCATTTCTTGTTCCAGCCGTTTCTTCAAGGAGCCCTGATTCCTGTTAATGAGAAATAATATTTCAAGGCCACAAGCCAGGCACTAGCACTTCTCTTTGCTACTGAGTTGGTCATTGTTTCTTGGAATTTTCAGAGGACAAGCCGGTAAATACATGGGTTTTTTTAAAAGATAAAATGTACCTCTCCTTCATTTCAACACTCCTGTATCTCAGGATTTAAAAAAAGCTGTGGAGAATCCCCAAAGGTGACACACATAGTTAAGAATTTAATGTAGAAGGAACAGCCATAATAACAATGCCTCATGTTTCTAAAGCGGCGTTCCAATTAAAAATGTATGGCATCTCGGCATTTTGTCTCCTCTATTCTTACGACATCTCTCTGAGAAACTGAGGCTTCACTTGCTCTGTTTTACACACGGGGGGAGATGGAGCCACGAGGAAGTGTGAGCTGGAACAGAATTGGAACTAAAATCCTTCTTCTCCCACCCCTCTCTCCTATTTGTCCATGTGGCAAATGCAGGATTTTTATAGTTTTTGGATTCTGTTCCCCACTGAATTGCCATATAATTGGCAGGCAGTGTCCCCATGCCTGCCTCACTTGGAACTCTCTGGAATCCTCAGTGAATGTACAAAGTGCCTCAGCTAACACAAGCTGTTGCCTCCAGAATCTCCTTATAAATGAGCCACAAAGCTTCCATAGGTCTTTCTCCTAGTGAGTGAAAATAAATAACACAAAATATAGCGAATGCGGGCCGTGAACAGGCTAAGGGAAATGGTCTCCTGTCCATCTCTAAAGGAGCGTTGTATTCAGTTTCTAAATGATTCATCTCTTCCCTCCCCATCGCTGGGGTCATTTTTGAAAACCAACTGTTCATTGGAAAGTTCTTTCTATCCCCACAGACTATTACTGTGTAAAGTTTCAAGGTTGAGTTCAGCTTGAAATTTGAATTTAATATTGTATGGAATCACAAGGCGAAAAGCAATCAGCCTGCCTCGAGTGAGTTTTTTGAGCTGAATCTGTATTACCGTGAGCACAAGTTTCTCATTCCTGCTGGAGGGCTCTGGAGTAATCAAGGAAACTCTCTCATCTCCTGCTCTGCCCCACCCCCTTTTATCTTTCAGTGTCTGTCGGGTTTGAATATGAGACCTGCCCCAGTCTCATCCTGTGGGAGAAAAGGACAGCCCTCCTTCAGGGATTTGAGCTGGACCCTTCCAACCTCGGGGGCTGGTCCCTGGACAAACATCACATCCTCAACGTTAAAAGTGGTATGTGAGCACATTTCCTTTTCCCAAATACGGCCTAGTCTTGCCTCTGGAACCTTCTCTCCGGCCTTGACATTTAAGTGGTAGCCCCCTCCCCTTCCCGTAGCTCTTTTTCATCAAATGACCAAAATACTCGTAAATGTCAAGGAATGTTGAGCTGTTTTTTTCCAGACCGTCCACCTTAGTGTACCTCACAGTTCTTCTTCAGTGATCTCTACAAATGTTATCTTACCCCGTACCATGGCCTTGGGGTTTCCCTATCCTATGACAGCTCTCTCAGCATCATGAGGAAGTTGGGGAGCTCCCCAAAGTTGCCGTTTCCTACTGTTTCTCTTCCCTCTGTCACTTCCCCTCATCCTCAGTAAGCCTATAGAAGTGTCCTCCCCAGAGGGCTGCAATAACTGCCCCCATTTACTGCCCCTGCCCCAGGAATCCTACACAAGGGCACTGGGGAGAACCAGTTCCTGACCCAGCAGCCCGCCATCATCACCAGCATCATGGGCAACGGCCGCCGCCGGAGCATTTCCTGTCCCAGCTGCAACGGCCTTGCTGAAGGCAACAAGCTGCTAGCCCCAGTAGCTCTGGCTGTTGGAGTCGATGGGAGCCTCTTCGTTGGTGACTTCAATTACATCCGGCGCATCTTTCCCTCCCGAAATGTGACCAGCATCTTGGAGTTACGGTAAGTGACTGCACAGAAAACCTTCTCTTGCCCTGTTGCTCCCACTGCTACGAAACTTGCCTGGGTAAATGGTGGCCGCATGTGGGGTTCTTCAGAGAATACAGATTCTGTGTGACGGGCTGAGGTTTAAAACCTAGGCCTGGAATCAGATAAGGGCTAGGGGAAATGCTTTGTGTATCTATAAAACACTGCATGTGTATCTAGTACAGTTGTCGACACCTGCCTTACGGCAAAGGAGAAAGCCTTCAGTCAAGGTACTGGGGGTGGGACCTGGGTAGCCGTATTGTATAAAACCTTCACATGTGAATCTGATACATACCAAAGAGTGAAAGGACCACTCCTTTAAGCTGATGGTCCATTTCACGGGTTTCTAAAGTGGCACTTCTTAAAAATACAGATTCCTGGAGCCCACCCCCGGAGGCACTGGTTCAGTAAGTCTAGAGAAGGGCCGAGGCATCTCTTCTCTTTGACAGGCTCTGTAGAAGATTCTGATGTACATCAAAGTTTAAGAACCTCTAACGTTCATCTATTAATTCAGGCATTTATATTGAGCACCTCTGTGTGCTGGCTCACTATGAATTTTCTGGATATCTGTGCACATTTACTAGGATCTGACTTAGAAGTACTGCATAGGCCTTGCTAGGTAACTTCTGTCCACCCCTGGGAGATTCCTCCTGGCCATTGCTAGCTACTGAGTCTGAAGTCCAGGCCTCTGTGCTGGACAAAAGCTCTTTGAAACTCTCTTTTCAGGAAAGTTGATTCTAGGCCCTCAAACCTAGAGAGGGATCTGTAAGTAGAGGGAGAAATGCAGTCTATAAATAAGGGAAATAATTCATTCAACAAGGCAAATATATACTATGTGCAGAACTGTCTGGCGAAGGGAAAAAAAACCAAAACAAACAGAGGAACAAGCAAAGCCTCAGTTGTGTTTGTGGTCTGACAGGGAACTTCAAACTACATCATGTGGACAAATTAAAAATTTTTCAAGAAGCACTAAATGCCATAAGGAAACTCTAACGGGGTAAGAAATAGGAACCGTGGTGGTGGGAAGGAGGGAGAAAGAAGCTTCGTAAGATAAAGTAGTCAGAGAAACCCCTCATCCTAGGTGATATTTGAGGTGGGACCTGAATGATGAGATCAGCCACGTGAAGACCTGGGGAAGAGTATCCCAGGCAGAGAAAAGTTGTGCAAAAGCTCTAACGTCAGCAAACAGCCTGCTTATTTAAGGGACTGATGGAAGTCCAGTATGGACTTCTGAGAGTGTCTCAGAGGGGGGCAGAGAGGTAGATAGGGGACCAGCGCTTCAGGGTCTGAATGACCATGTCGACGCGTGTGAATCGTATTCTGCTTTTAAATTGATTTTCTTGAAGTATAGTTGATTTACTGTGTTGTGTTCATTTCTGCTGTACAGCAAAGTGATTCAGTTATACATACATATGCATTCTTTTTCATTTTCTTTTCCATTATGTAATGCACTTTGGAATTTGGAAGTAGGAAGGGGGGTGGAGCTGACATGGTCTGATTTGCATTTTTTAAAGAGGACCCTGGCTATTGGGTGAAGAATGGACTGTTGGGGTGTAAGACTACAGTTGGGAGCTGTAGCAGTTGTCCAGGATTTGGGGGATGGTGAGATGGACTAGGGTGGTAGCAGGGGAGATGGGGAGCTTCCAACTGGGATATATTTTCGAAGTAAATCTGATAGGAATTGTGTTTATAGGGTGTAAAAAGAAATGAGGGAAAAAAAGAGAGAGGAGAGAAGAATCAAGGGTGATGCTGGGATTTTGACCTGAGCAGCCAAATGGGCGGTGGTGTTTTCTGAGGCAGCTTCAGCTGCCAAGTGAAGGACTTAGAAGAAGTCACAGGGTGCACCTACATTCTGTGTCTCTGAGGCCCCGCCTGGGGGAGAGATTAGTGCTCTGACCACCAGAAAGTGATGCTGAGTGTTCTGAGGAGCTGAGACCGTGCTGGGCACTGGGAGGGGTAAAAGGAGAGAAGAAAACCCAGCTTCCACCCAAGAAGGTTCCAGCCTCTGTGATCAGTGATCCAGGATGTGTTTACCAAGCATTAGGGTGGGTCAGGCCCGTGCTGGGCCCTGAGGGTCCAAAAGGGGATGAAACCCAGGCTCAAAGAGCACCCATTCGAGGGTGAGAGATGGGGACCTGGGCAAGAAAAGGCAACTCAAGCTGAGTGTTCTAGAAGAGCCAACAGCCAACCATCATGGAAACACAGAGGGGGAGGCCATGGGGTAGAGTAAGAGGGTGTAATCATTGAAAGGCGAACAGTGAGAGGAAGAAGGACGCAAAGTGGAAGAGGCTGGATAATCCTCAGGCCGTCAAAATGACAATCAGACAAGCCACCCTCCTAGAGCTCCCCAGCTAGGTCCCTTTCCTAATACATTTACTTCCTTTTTTACCCTAGCAAAGCATCTTCTTCGTAGGCATCCTCTGGGCAGTGGAGAGCCGTGAAAGCAGGCAGGGAAGGGGGTGGAGCTGGCGCTGGGCTTTTCCATGAGGGCTGCATGATTTCATCTGGCATTTGTCACCCTCCACATCTGGCCGTGGCTTCTTTGTCGCCTCTCTTCCCGCTCAGAGCCACATCAGCCCTTGCCTGCCCATCCCCGCCTCCACACCTTGACTCGCTCTACTTAAAATACCTTCTCTACCTCGTCTCCCTCATCAGTTCCATCTTTAAGACTGGGCTCTTCCATGAAGCCCAGTCTCCCCAGCAGAAATAATTCTCTCCCTCCCCTGGGCCACTTAACTCTAATTTTCCACAAAGGTGACACCATTGACTGCCTTGTTTTTTAGCTATTTCTGCAAGTCTGTAGGGCCCCAGGGTGTGAACTTCTGTAGAGCCGGCACCTTTGACATCTTTGCCCCTTGATGCCCAGAGCGGTGCCTGGCCCACAGGAGGGGGTCAAGACATGTTGCTTGGGTTAAAGGGCACGAAGACCAGCATCCACCGTTTGGTTGGAGTTTGTCCCTGATTCCACGTCTCTGAAGTTGCAGGGGCCACAACATCAATGGTACAAGCTAAGGGCCCACGTGGTGACATTGAGGACAGCTGCGGAGAAGTGTAACTGTCAATTTCCCTTCACGGCTGTGTGATTTTTTTTTTTTTTCCCCTTTTTAACCGCCTTTGGACTCGCTCTTGTTTTATCAGCCAGGTATCCAGGCGATTAGAAGTTAAGCTTTAACAAGAACACTGGTTTGATTCCTCTTTTCTTCCCACTACATACCGGAAAACAAAGGGATGTCAATCCCCTCTCTTCAAAACAGTAACCAGCAAAGGGCGGGGAGGTGGGGGGCCATGGGCGGGCAGGGAGAGACCTGTCGTGCTTCTGTCTTTTCTCCATTGTGAGTTGGCAGCTGAACGATCCAGTTTTGGGAGTCGGTGCCCGTCCCTGTCTCACTTACCCAACCCAGAGCTGACCCCCCGAACCCGAATTTTATTTAAACGTTCACTCTCCTTCTTCCTTGCTTCTTCCTTTGCCTGACCAAAACATGCAGGGGCAGAGTTCTACGTGCTTGAAAAACTTCTGATGGTAGAAGGAGCCTTATTCCTAGGTAAACCGGTTATCACCTGGCAGCTCCAATTGCACTGGCATTCAAGACATTTTCAACACCCACCTCCCCAGAAAGCCTGATACCCCACCTCTAGGAGCCCATTTCCCTTCTCATAACTATCACCCTCTTCAGATGGTTCTGGAAAACCCAGGCCCTGGGGAATAGAGTAAATCTGTCAGTCACTCACGTCTTAGGGTGAACTTCGGTCAGCGGGAAAGCTTTCCTTTCTCCCCCCATTTGAGACTATCTCAAGACGTGAACCCCAGTGTGAGGCAGTAAATGATGATGGACGGGACAGTGTCGCTCTGCCTTTTCTTAACTTGGCCCCCTTTCCATAAACATAAGAATCTCACACTTTCCTTCATGTTTGAAATTCTAATTTTCTTTTCATCTTCCCATTATAAAATTATATTATGATATGAACTATGCTTTTTTCCCAACTAAAACACTTCCCCATGCTGAGATTCTGACGGAGGTATTGGGGTAGGTCAGCAGCATCACTGCACCAGGGAGGATGTTTCGGGGAGGGAATGGTCCAGCCCAAATGTGTGAGTGCTAGAGAGGGAAGAGAGGCAAGAAAACTGGGAGCCTAGGAAGGTGGGCAAGGGCAGCAGAAATTGAAAGTAAGCTTCCCCAAAGGCCAGCTTTGCCTGAGAGTACAGCTCCAACAGACCCTGCTTAATGCCAACGTAGAACATTAGGGAGGAGAATGAGATTGTAGTCAGAGAGGAATGCTTCCTCTGTGAGGTCAGGGTATAAACATGGAGGTCAGGAAACAAACTATAACACAGCACCTACCCAGAGTAACAATGACAACAATATTTCCATAAAATTTTGGACAGTTCTTGGCACTGTGTTCAAAGCTCTTTTACCAAGGGTTTCATGGGGCCTGAATCTTATGCAATTTTGGAATGAAGCTGACTATTATTTAGGATAAGAAAAGAAACCAAAACAAATGGAAAATTTTGAAAGTCTGACAATTAGTGCAAACATCACAAAATCCAGACAAATAACCTAAAATTTGTTGTTAATTAACTATTACACTTCCACGATATATGACTTCTCCATTGAGCACACCACTTTCTGTAATGATGCTAGGTGAGTTGGCACAATAGGGCAGGAGGATTCCTGAAAGCCGTGAGTACCAGAATGGCCAGCAACCATCTAAAAGATGGTAGAAGGACCATGTATGAGCTGCGTAAGCACATCCGCCTAAAACTGAACTATATGTATCTCAACTCACTTCTCTTGAGTTAGACCTAAAACATACACAACCTGTGGCCGCTCCAACTCCACCCTGTTCTGTGGCACAGAGGGATAGAATTGGAATGAAAAGAGACAACAGTCTCATCTTATTGCAGCTTTGTGATTCTGAGCAGAACGTGAGGGATTGGAACTCATCCAAGGCAGGGTCTGGCAGCGCTAAGGGAAGCAGCCTATTCCTTCCTCCACTCAAGAACCCATTTTTCCAGCCCTTACTCTCTCCAGGGCTCTCTACTAAGAATCAGCCGTATGGAGATGAGTCAGATGTCCAGATTTACTTACTCGCTTCTGTTCACGATGAAGCTAGGAAGACAAGCGCACACACATAAATCACAAGACAGCCTGCTGAGAGCTCCCTGAGACGAGCGGAGAAGGCCTGGGGAGACCCTGAAGGCTTTGCAGGGGAGTCATTGAGACTCCACAGTGTGAAGAGCTAATCCATCTCAATTCTCGAATCTGAGACAGCACTTTTTCCTCAAAGCGTTGGTTTCTTTGAAGCCATGGACGCAAAGCCTAGGCCTGTCCCTTGTAAGTAGGGCACCTATGCTCTTCTTTTGGGTTGGCCCAAAAGTTCGTTTGGTTTTAAGAAAAATAAAAGACCTTTTTCATTTTCACCAAGGACTTTATCGAACAAAGGATTCATGAACTGAACGAACATTGTGGCCAACCCAATACACAGACTGACTCACCGGTGCTCGTATTTGGGTTTGTTGCCTGCTAAACACCCACTCTGCTAATGGCCTTGGTCTGGAATAGCGGTGACCTCAGCCTTTCTCCAAAGTTCAGATCTACATGATCATTTGGACTCTGCAGTCTCAGTGACTTAGTCACCCCTGCCTTCTCCTTCCCCCAACACAGGTATTATATTAATCAAGTTAAAGCAGATGTTCTTAGCAAAGAAGTAGGTCGGGTCTGCAGACCCAAATCCCAACCAGTCTTTTCACAAAATCTTGACTAAAAAAAAGTGGAATTGATATTGCAATAATTAAGAGCCAAATATGACTACCACTGGTGACAGATAACAT
Source organism: Delphinapterus leucas (assembly GCF_059928025.1). Classification (NCBI taxonomy): domain Eukaryota; kingdom Metazoa; phylum Chordata; class Mammalia; order Artiodactyla; family Monodontidae; genus Delphinapterus; species Delphinapterus leucas. The sequence continues at coordinate 143,131,616 of NC_143131.1, forward strand.
TTCACTTTCATTAAGCAATATAAAATAGATGCGAGAATTCCTGGCTGCCACCCTGACACACCAGGCTTTGCAGAATGAATCTTAAATTGCACTATGTCAGTCAGAGCTCAAGAGTTATCAGCATCATTTAATTAACTTTTTTTTAATGTAAAAACTAACATGTCGGAATAAAATATAAAAATGTAATCCCTGTGCAAACCCAGCACTAATGATGGCCCCCGGCAGAGACCCGAGCCGCACCCAGGCAGGAATCAGGGCATTAAACCCTCTTTGTTCCTTCCCTGAAGCCTCCTCCCTTAGCTGGAAGGGAAAGAGGGGTCAGGGGTTTCTTCCACGTTGGCCTAGGAGCCTCAGGAGTGGGGAGCACTTTTCTATTTAAGGCCCTAGCCTCTCTCCTCTTCTCCTTAATGCCCTTAAGATTCAGCCACTCTCCTGTTGAAACTGACGTGTATTTTTATTCTTAAAACAGAAGCAACACTTTGACTAGTTTTCCGAAAAAGAATGTTAACTGGAGTCTTTGGCTCCAATTACAAGAGGATGGTATCGCCTGTGAGTTTCACCGATGGGTGTTATCTGTAAGAAAGAATGCATACTTGGGGGCCCACGCGTGCGAGGGAGATGGGGAGAGGGGAGGGGGCAAGGAGCAGAGCGAGGAAATGGTTGAGACTCTCAGGGTTCAACAGGGTGTTTGGCAAATGCATTTGGCTGTGGGCAGGGCCGCTCTCTCTCTCGGGTGGTACAGACTCTGTAATGCACCAATGGCAAGTAGGTGGTACAGGCATCACGACACCCAAGGCGGATGTTCCAAAGGCGTCACAGCACTCTTGACGGCTGAGCTTGAATTTGGCTTCAGGATCCTTCCACTCCCGCCCTCCCAGCCATTACCAATCGATAGGTGTTGGCACTCAAGAGGTAACCTGTGTGCCATCCCTTCATTAGCCTGTTTCACCTGTTGCCACCTGTGTCACGTGACGCCACATTGCTGGTCAGAGAATTCAAGCTTTCTTGTCTAGATTCTCCAATGGCCGGGAGGAATCCAAGATCAGAGGAGCTTCCCAGATAATTGTGCTGGGAGCCGTCAGCTAGAAGGGAAAAAAAAAGAAAAAGAGTGCCTTTGGGGGGGGCCCATTACACAAGAAACGAAAATGTTATGTTTGCTTTATCATCACTTCTTCCGCTAACTGTTTGTTCTTTTTCCTTCTGTTTTCTTTCTCTAAAGAAATAAAGAGTTTAAACATAGGTAAGATGAAGAAGTCTTTCCCGTATAATTCGATATGGTTCGTTTGCTACCTTGTGTTTGCTTTTTGTTTTGTGCTTTCTTGTGTAATGTTGTATATTTTTATGTACCAAATATAGTAACTTTTTATGTGCTAATTGTGTGCTGTGGATATGATAAGCTTTAGCAATTATGAAATTCAGTCAAAAAGGAACCAAATAAGCTGACAGTAATTAGAATTTCCGGAAGATGCAAGTGCAAGGTAATGAACCCTCAGCAAACTCTCATCCCGACTACTCAGTGCGGTCCATAATTGGGCTAAACTGTTGAGGCAAACTTCTAGCTTTTGTAAATGCTGGACTGGGTTCACAAAAGCTTTAATGAACTGGAAACGGGTCAAAAACCCATTTTCAAACTCCTTAATGATTTTTTTTTTCCCCCTGGATATATAGTCACTTTAAAAAAGAAAGAAGAAAAACAAGTTAATTGCCAATCTGCTGGTCAGAATGAATCCAGCAGTCAGATGCATTGGAAATTGCCATGGAATTCAGTCACTTTTAAGTATTAGGAAGGGTGCGAGCCGAGTACTTTTTGTCTAAGTAGGCTTTGTCATGCTCTGAGATTATCGCCTAAACCATATTGGTCCAATTCACATATATGTGCATGTTGCTTTGGGGAGCTTCCTGTCACAACGTTAGGAAAACTCCAGGTTGCACTAAAATGGAAGCAAAGTGACCTTCTTTTTATTTGGAAGAGGAGGAAAAAACAAAGCAATGTATTTTAATACTCAAGGGAATCCTTCTCTTCCCTCCTTGAAACGAAGTTGGCAGAGGCTCCTGCGTGACGTTAGGTCAAAATTAGACAAAGAATAAAACTGTACAAGATCATCAAAGTCAGTGCAAAAGCCTCGCGTACGAGTCCTCTGCCTCCTCCATCTCAGGCACGCCCAAATTGGCTGGTTTTAGACACCCGCATTGGGCCAAATTTTTTCAAAGGCAGCAATGCCCCGGAAGGACACCCGCTTCAAACTTCCATACTCCATCTGACCTTTGCCACAGCCCCAGTGTGAAAGCATGGCCATCCATCTCCCTGAGCTCCTCTGCAAGAATGTTGATTGAAATGAGTTATGAGGCCCTGGGAAGAATGGGCTCCCAGCAAGAACTGACCCCACCCCCTCAACTGGCTGCTCTTCTGCCGGAGATTTTGAAAAGCCTCCTTGAACTGGGCTCCCTAGAAAGCCCAGAATTAATTGTGTTGCTCACAGACAGGCACAGGTGTGCAGTGCCCTGATTCTTCAGATGATGGTACCAGCTCCTGTGTGGTCAGTAACAAAGTACAGCGTCTAATTAGAAAATGGCATGAATTTTTTCCCTTTCTGCCCTAATTCGTTTTGCATGTATGGATAGTCTCTCAAGACTTAGTAGGCGAAAAAAGAAGAAGGAAGGAAGGAAAGGAACCCAGGTAGCCTACTCTCCCAGACCTGTTATCTAGGCTGGAATTTTAGAAAGACCTTGATTCTCGTTGATATGCCTTAATAGCGACCTGAGGAGAGGCTGGAATTAAAGACGGTCTCGACGCACAAACTGTTCCTAAAAATGGCTTCCTTGTTCTTTTCTTCCTTAACTCAGGGAAGAACCCAAATGGTGGTGGTATTTTCGTTAGTAATTGACCAGCTACTGTCTACCGGACAGATGTACCCAACACTACCATCGCCCTCACCTTCCCTTCACCTTTCCCAGCTCCTCTCTTCCCATAATTCCAAACTACCGTTGAAAAATAACTGAAAAAAGGAAAAAAAAAAAGACCTGTGCTCATTTTAGGCATGTGGCACCAAAACCTAGTCTCCCACACTAGGACAGAGAGGTGTCTGCTGCTTGCATCCTCGGGGCGGTGATGCTAATCACCAATGTGGAAATAGCACGAGTACCCATTCTGGTCTCAGCCTCCAGCCAGGGACAGACACTGCAGAGGGATGAAAATGTAGGGTTTGAGCCCAAAGGGTCATGAGTGATGCTCTGATTTGACTTCTTTATTACCCCAGTAAGGAATCTAGGACCCATCGTGGCCAAAAGACTCCCCTAGGTTCGCCAGCTGGGCCCAAGTTGAGTTTAGAGTTTCTCGTGTCTTAGTCCTGAGCCAAGTTTACAGATCTTACCCTGTCCTCGTCAGCAACACATAGGACAGCTGGACGCACGGCAGAGAAAGAGATCCAGGTCTCTGAGGCTTCTTGCTCTCCTAATTCATTTCCCCCACCCTGAGGTATCTCTCTCCTAGTGTGTCTTAGGGTCCTGGCAGATCCCGGGCCATGCCTGTGACCTCACTGTTACCCAAGATTTGAAAACTACGCCTCCTTCCTTTACCATTCAGATTCTGGACGTGATATCGGCAAGGTATCACGTGTCATCACACAAGATGCCAACTTTGTTCATATCCACACCGAGGAACAGTAGAGAAGATCTGAGGCTGAGGACTGGGGATGGCTCTGGGGAGCCGCCCATCACACAGTTAGGAAAACGCCAGGTTGCCCCAGTATTCATGATCTAGTACTTTGGAGGCACTGAGGAAGCATAGATTAAGAAGGGGACATTGTCCCGTGGAAGTGTTCCTCAGCCCCCCTTGCGAACATAGTAAACCCACGGGGTAAAGAAAGGAGGCTGGCACCCACAAAACACAAACACAAAAGCAGTATCAGAGTGAGATCTCTCGCAACGGCTAAATGAAGCAATGGTATTCTAGCATGAAGGGAAGCGATGAATCCTCTGGTAGCGTGAGGAGCTTAAGTCCAATTAGAAGCAGCTAAGAGCCATGATATGTTAGAACACTAACTTATTACGTTAGATTCTTTCCAGTTCACTAAAGTGGAAAGACAGCGGAGGTGGGTAGAGTCTTGCTGGGATTTCTGTCATCTCTTTGATCCAGGAGGCCAGCTGCATAGCCCCTTCTCATTCCTCTCTGTGCTTCTTCTCCTAAAGCAACAACCCAGCACACAAGTACTATCTGGCGGTGGACCCCGTGTCCGGCTCGCTCTACGTGTCCGATACCAACAGTCGGCGAATCTACCGAGTCAAGTCTCTGAGCGGAGCTAAAGACCTGGCTGGGAATTCAGAAGTCGTGGCAGGGACGGGAGAGCAATGCTTGCCCTTCGACGAAGCCCGCTGCGGGGATGGAGGCAAGGCTGTGGATGCCACCCTGATGAGCCCTCGAGGTAGAGTCTGCAGAGGAAGAAAGCCCTTCCCCAAAGAGAGCTTGCCACACGCATGGCTCCCTCCCTGTTGGAACTGAACTAAGCCCAGGCCGTCCCAAACACAGCTTCCCCTAGAATAATTTAACTCTGCTAGATGGCTTTGGTGTGTGGGTGAATGTTTCTTAAAGAGACCGCATTTATTTATTTGAGGTACACTTCATCACCCGCAAATGTCTTTAGTTTACCAATGGAAAGTGGGGTGGATTGCTCCTGGAGATTGCTGGCTGCCGCCAGTCACAGAGAGTCAGAAGGAAATGTTGGCTCCGCGAGCCAGAGTGCCAGCTGTGTGGGCTGCAGACAGAAGAGAGCCCGGTAGGAGGGCCTCCAACCACTCCACAGCTGTTCTGTTAGATAATAGTGTATCTAAAGTCAAAAGCACAGTACCTGACATTTTGCAAAGGCCCCATAATGGTAGCAATTAAGAACGGGTATCATTTCCAAGGGCCTGGATTTGGGGGCGGGGGCGGGGGGGTGCAGTTCTTGGCCCTGACGGATCTCTGTTTGAAAAGGACTAACTGAAGGTTAAGGGCATGTTAAAAAAAAAAAAGGAAAAAAAAAGAAGGTTAAGGACCCGTCATTTGGAGGTCCAATTCTTGTTAGCATTTTTAGCTATGCTGAAAGCACACAGCAGCATGAAATAAGGATGGGGAGCCTTGGGCTTGCGCACTGGGGTGAAAATGCAAAAGAAATAGAAGCTGCTGTCTGCCTCTTACCAAGGGAGTGCTAAGACCAGCATTCCCCGCCCCCAGAGTATCGATGGAGTCAAGGCTTCATTGGGAACACTTCCTGGAGGATACATGTTGACTTAGGAGTTTGTGACTGCAAGCGTCGCTGTTTCCCAACCTCATTGTTGCAGTCAGTCGTGAAGGGTATTCAAGTAATTTACTACCAATAATTTTTTAAGCAGTGAACTTGGGAAGTAACATCTTTTCTAAAAAGAGAAGATGCAAAGTGATCTCCCCGTTCCTTCATTTGCAGCCTTAGTTCATTTGCAGCCCAAGGTTCATTCTTTGGCTGCGTGGTGAAACAGCCAGTGCCCCAGGAATTAGGCAGATCTAGCACAGTGCCCCTGAGAAAGGGTATCACCTTAAAAGATTGAGAGCCACAGCTCTCAGTGTGCTACTCCAGTCAGGTCCCTAATCCAAGAAGGGAATTCCCCGGTAGGGCATCCCTATCCACCAACCCCATCCTGCCAGCCCTGCTCTTTGCCAAGAGACGTACTCCCACTGTTTGTCTTGCTCAGGTATTGCAGTTGACAAGAACGGGCTCATGTACTTTGTCGACGCCACCATGATCCGCAAGGTTGACCAGAATGGAATCATCTCCACCTTGCTGGGTTCCAATGACCTCACTGCTGTCCGGCCACTGAGCTGTGACTCCAGCATGGACGTGGCCCAGGTGGGACTCACTCTCTCCCTCCCTCCCTCCCTCCCTCCCTCCCTCCCTCCCTCCGTCCCTCCCTCCGTCCCTCCCTCCGTCCCTCCCTCTCTCTCTCTCTCTCTCTCTCTCTCTCTCTCTCTCTCTCTCTCTCTCTCATTTCTCATCACTATGCCACACCTGGTTCTGGGCCTGAAGTTCTCACCTGGGGCCTGTTTGGGTCAGAAGTGGAGGGGGAGGAGGTGATACAGATACAGATCCCAGGTTTGTTTGCAGAAGGCTTCAGGTGAGCTAGACGGCAGGATGGAACGGGACATGTCAGATAGAAATGAGAGCGAAGTAGAAAAAGAGAATGGGAGAGGGAAATTCTGCCCAGAAGAGTGGAGCTGGTGACACACTCCAGCCTTGGCAGATTATAGGGTAGGAGTTACTGTGTAATTACCTTTCTTCTTCATCGTTATTGCAGGTTTGAGAATGTACCATACAGTATTACGTGTCAATGAGAACTTCCCTGTTAATCTGAAATGACTGCATCCTCACTAGATAAACCTTTACTTTGCGCAGTAGTAACTAAAGCAGATCCCTCTGCGATGTTCCCCCAAGTGATAGTCTTTTAGTCCAGGTTCTTACCTGTTGGCAGAGAACAGAGGCTCACTCGAATGTACCACAGGAGAAACGGGACTTTATACTTCTTTTCTTAAATTTTGATTGGAGTATAGTTGATTTACAGAAACGGGACTTGAATATAAGGGTCTTCAAACAACCTGGAGTCTATGTTTACTCTTCCAAAAGGGCCTTTTCCACCCTCGGTCAACTTCATTAATTTCAGCTCAAGTTCCTCAACTAACTGACCACTAGTTACTGAGGTTTTCATTTCAGATTCTGCAGAGAAGGGATGTGTTTGGTCCAGTACACTTTTTCAAGCAAACACTCAGGTTGTAGTTCGCTGGCCAGCCTGTGCATTGGCTGTCCTTGGGTCAGGGACACCTTCTAAACCGCGTGGCTCCTTGTCGTGAATCAGATAAAGATGCTAAATGAACCTAGCCTCCTCAGGGCCACAGCTTGGTGAGCAGAGTATGGGCTGCATCACACTAGCCCTCTGTGCTGTGAACCCCCTAACTGTATGTGATGACTCTGACCCTGGTCCAATTACCTGGGGCTGTCAAGAGCATCATGGGTAGAACTGGTGACCTACTCTAGCCATGACCTACTCTAGCCACAGCAGGTGATAGAGCAGGAGATGTCTGTTCCAAGTTACTCCTTCGCTATCACGTACGCCCAGCATAGGCAATGAGCAGTTGGTTCCGTGATGGGCGCGTCTCGTACAGCGTGTTAGTAAAAAAAAAAGAAAAAAAAGTAAGTCTTTTCTCCCAGTTGCATAAAATCAATGGAAGTGCCCCGCGCAGTGAAACACTGAGCACGTTAGAGGCTGTTCTTGAATTTGGTGCCGTGTCATCCACAGGTTCGCCTGGAATGGCCAACAGACCTTGCCATCAACCCCATGGACAACTCCCTGTATGTTCTAGAGAACAACGTCATCCTTCGCATCACCGAGAACCACCAAGTCAGCATCATTGCGGGACGCCCCATGCACTGCCAGGTTCCTGGCATTGACTACTCGCTCAGCAAACTAGCCATTCACTCTGCTCTGGAGTCAGCCAGTGCCATTGCCCTCTCTCACACTGGGGTCCTCTATATCACCGAGACAGACGAGAAGAAGATTAACCGTCTACGCCAGGTAACAACCAATGGGGAGATCTGCCTCTTAGCGGGCGCAGCCTCCGACTGTGACTGCAAAAACGACGTCAATTGCAACTGCTACGCAGGAGATGATGCCTATGCGACTGACGCCATCTTGAATTCCCCATCATCCCTAGCTGTAGCTCCCGATGGTACCATCTACGTTGCAGACCTTGGAAATATTCGGATCAGGGCGGTCAGCGAGAACAAGCCCGTTCTGAATGCTTTCAACCAGTATGAGGCTGCATCCCCCGGAGAACAGGAGTTGTACGTCTTCAACGCCGATGGCGTCCACCAGTACACTGTGAGCCTGGTGACAGGGGAGTACTTGTACAATTTCACGTACAGTGTTGACAATGATGTCACTGAGTTGATTGACAATAATGGAAATTCCCTGAAGATCCGTCGGGACAGCAGTGGCATGCCCCGCCACCTGCTCATGCCTGACAACCAGATCATCACCCTCACAGTGGGCACCAGTGGAGGCCTCAAAGTCGTGTCCACGCAGAACTTGGAGCTTGGCCTCATGACCTACGATGGGAACACTGGCCTCCTAGCCACCAAGAGTGATGAAACCGGATGGACAACTTTCTATGAGTAAGTAGGTTTTTAAAGTAGTTCCTAACAGTACTCACCCTACCCTCACCGGCATCAGGACTGGCCGTCCGTGTAGCTTTTAGAATCGTTTACTCGTCTTGTCTTCCTAACTTTAATGCCCCAGGATATTCCTGTCCCCTGACTCCTAAATGCTTTGCACTATTGGGTGTCTGGTATTGAACGCCCTCCCTACAAGAGTTGGGAATGCCTGTTGCCTGCTTGCCATTCCAATTTCAGGATATTGGACACGCACAGCGCCTGAGACATCAAGGGTTGATTAACTTTGCCGATTATTCATGTTTGCCATGGGTGCGGAAATGAGAAACTAAAAGGCAAGATCCTGGTGGGGCTCCTGTAATTTGCCGATAGGTCCAGCAACACACTTGGTTGCACAGACAGGTAGATAAACTCTGAATTTCCTCTTTAGCAGAAGCAGATCAATACAGATAAAGTGCTAGGTATATTAAAAGATGTGAGAGCTGGGCATATTTCCCCTAACAATTATCTCGTACTTGATAGTCCCGCTGTTTGTTTTACCAAAAAGCTGTTTTCCCTCTCGCTCCTGCGGGCAGTTCTTGGTCCAGCTACCTGCTGCTGCAGGTATTAACCAGTGGCACGCTGGTGGGAGGAAATTGCGAAGGCATGATTCGCTGGCTGAGACGGGGATGGAATTTATAAGTATCTGGCTCTCCTTGATGGTGAAGGATCTGGCTAACCACTATATATTTGGAGTCGTTGCTTGCTTCCGGTCTAGGTGTTGCTGCCAGCTGAGAATTTAGTGAGTTGGCAAGGTGTTGTCACAGAAGGAAAGAGGGACAGGGGAGAGAACAGAAGACCTCATTGTGGATCAGTTTTACTCTCAGGGATGTGCACTTCCTGTTTGCATTCCAGAGGGTTTGGGAGCATGTAAAGGAAGCTGTTGCCACCTCCTGGAGATCGGCTGCACTGCAGAATTGCTTGCCCTTGCTCTCCTTGCTTCTTTGGGCCAAGCTGTCTTTCTCAGACTTCTGAAGCACCCTCATATCCTCCAGACGCTGGGACTTGATCACACTTTATCAGCCAGTGCCTCTGTCCCTGAAGGCGCCATCTAAGTGCCACCTTGAGCTCTCACACCACGTTAGGCTAAAGCTACACTTTAACCCAAACGCCTCCTAGATTCTCATCTTCTCTTCTGGAAGTTGCACCTGAAGACCCAGTGCATTTCAGAGAGAACTGGTGTCTCCCTCAGGAGGCCAGTCTGAAGTAGGCCTGACTTAAGAAGCTGTAGTAACAAAGTTCATCCAGACTGAGGGGCATCCTGAGACAGGAACTCTAACTGAGAGAGTATTTTCCAGAAGGGGCCCCTCGCTGAATGAAAACAAGGTTAACGTTTTTTTGGTTTGTTTCTTTTTCTAATGTTCGTTCAGAAGTTACATGGAAGCATAATTTTTTTCTCTCGATATGCAGAGCTGCTTTTCTTTCCATACTGTTGAGTTGGTAAATGATCATACGTTCCCCGTTGTAGGTGTTCGATGCGTCTGGCTTTCTTGGCCTCCTAAACGAGATGGTAATTTCTTTCCGTTTTGTGGTATGTTTTACACCTGGTCGGCAAGTTGGTCGTTTAAAAATCAGAGACAGGGCTTCCCTGGTGGCGCAGTGGTTGAGAGTCCGCCTGCCGATGCAGGGGACACGGGTTCGTGCCCCGGTCCGGGAAGATCCCACGTGCCGCGGAGCGGCTAGCACCGTGAGCCATGGCCGCTGAGCCTGCGCGTCCGGAGCCTGTGCTCCGCAACGGGAGAGGCCGCAACAGTGAGAGGCCCGCGTACCGCAAAAAAAAAAAAAAAAAAACATCAGAGACAGACTCTACTTCCCGTGGGGACCGCAGTAGCCTTAGCGAAAACTTTAGAGAAAGGAGTTAACAGAGTGATGAACAAAACCACACAGAGGCCTCGAGGCTCTTAGAAAACAATCTGTCCTTCAGTGAGTGCTTGTGAAAACACCTGCCTTCTCCGTAGTGCTTCATAGGTAGAGAAGCCTTTCGTCCGCCCACCCGTCACAACGACCTTCTAAGTACAGGTGTGATTATCCTCATTTTACGGATAAAGAAATTGAGGCTCAGAGACGTGAAGCCACCACCACCCCCGTCACCCCGCCCCTAAGGCCACAGAGAGAGTCAGTGGTGCAGCACGACTCAAATCCAGATCTCCAAGTCTCGCCTTCTCTTGGCGTCACACACCAGTGTCCTGAAGCGGGGCTGTGAGTAGAATTGGGAACTCCTGCCTTCCTTTGGATCCCAAAAGGGAACTCACCTGTCCCAAAAGTTGGGGGAAGGTACAACCCCTAAAGACAAATTCCTCCTTGACTCTGGGAGCGGGAGAGAAAGGTGAGGAAAAATAACACTATTGAATTATCCTGGCCCTACTCGATGGCCAGTCGGTTTCAGAAAGTTCCAGGAAGCCCCAGCCTTGGAATTGAACTTTCCCCCGATGGAGGCCACTGGGTCCTGATAGAAGACGTAGCCTGGTGGGTATATCTCTGAGAGAACACAGGTTTTCACAGCCTTCCCCAGAAGACAGCACAGTATACCAGAAAGCTCCCGGATCTTGGGGTCAGGAAGACAAGGACATGAATGCCATATACTTACTTATTGACTTTGGACAAGTTACTTAACCTCTCTGAGCCTCAATGTCCATACATCTGTCAAGTGGGGATAATAATGCAAACCGTATAGGGGCACTGTGATAATTCACTGAGATGATATATTGATACTCTTAGAAATTAGCAAAGCACCTGGCATAAAGAAATTCAACGAAGGGTACATGCCAATGAGATTGAGAGAAGCAGTTGATTTATCACACCTCTGTCTCCATCCCGCCCCCTCAGACTCCAAACAACCAACTGCACAGTGGATACAGGAGTCAGGTAGATGGAGATTCATTTTGGAGAAGCAGAATTGAAGAATGCAGTTTTCACGTTTGGTCTTTCCTTACTACTCCACTTTGAATTTATCCCGCTCTCTCCCCGTGCCCCCGTACTTCTGCCCCGCCCCCAGCCCCTGCCAGGGCAGAGCCTGCCTTGGTAAACCTGGGGCCCAGAGGAACAGAAAACACGTCACCCTCAAGGACAGGCCCTCCAGAAGAGAGAAACTGTAAAGGGCTATTCCAGTCCTGAGCAACTCCTCCCAACCAAGCAACTGGGGAAGGAGTGAATATCGGATCAGAGGGACGGAGGGAGGGATGGAAGTTGCCTTTCCATGGAGTAGGGTTCAAGAGTTACTTCCTAGAATAAGCAGGCACTGCAATTCAAGGAGCCTGGAGTGGGTCCCTTTAACTATTACCTTTCTCCCACCTCTTCTTTGTGTCGGGAAGTGCCTCACGGAGAGCTCGGCAGGAATGGAGCAGACGTGGGAATGCCTTCTGGAGGTTCTGTCGTGTCTGCTAAGTTCTCGGACTGGGCGAGCGTGGCCTGTATTCCTGACAGTCACAGGACTGTACTTAAAATCACAGCCACCACTACACGTGCTCTCTCTCTTCTCCCGCCTTGATTTTAATCCTTTCCACTTTCACCATCTGACATACTCTATATATTTGTATTAATTTTTATCGGAGTATAGTTGCTTTACAACGTTGTGCTGGTTTCTGCTGTACAGCAAAGTGAATCAGCTATACGTGTACATATATTCCCTCTTTTATTGGATTTCCTTCCCATTTAGGTCACCACAGAGCACTGAGTAGAGTTCCCTGTGCTGTAAAGTAGGTTCTCATTAGCTCTCTTTTATACGTAGTAGCCATAGTGTGTGACATACACTATAGTTTAGACTTCAGTTTATTTTGACTGTCTCCATCTAGCTTGCACACATCACGATGGCAAGGATTTTCATCCATTTTGTTCTTAGCCGCGTCCCCAGAGCCTTGAACGGTGCCTGACACATAGTAGGAAGTCAGTGAGTAGACGTTGAAGAAATGAGTCAGACGCAGCCTCCAGCCCCACGTGAGTCAAGGCGGGACTGGTTCCACTGGGTCGCTGAGAGGTCCCATTACTGGAACTCATAACTCCTTGCCAGGATGTGCAGACTTATTTGCAAAGAGACCTGAATGTGGAGATACTCACTCCATGGGTATCGGAAGTGGAATCTCCCTTGAAAGTTAAAGAAGACCTATTTTCTCCCTCTGGCCCCTGAGAGTCTGGCCTCAACCCCAACCTGCTCTTCCCCAAAAGTAGACTCTCCAGTTCCTACTGTTTATCTCACAATGAGGCGCAGCAATCTACACGTCGTAGGTGTCCAGGTAATACAGTAGATTGGAATTAAATCACTGCCTGGGGCTCCCAGAATACACTTCTCACATTGTCCCTGCTTGGCAGCAAGAGTTGGGGACACTAAGCACCCTATATCAATACACGTAGAACTGTTTAATTTTCTTATTTATTGAGGTAAAATTAACATATAACATTATATTAGTTTCAGGGGTACAACATAATGATTCAGTGTTCGTATATATTGCGAAATGGTCACCACAGTAGGTCTAGTTAACGTCTGTCACCATACAGTTACAAAAACTGTCTTACTTGTGATGAGAACTTTCAGGTTCCACTCTCTTAGCAACTTTCAGATAGGTAATACAGTATTATTAACTACAGTTACCATGCTGTATATTAGATCCCCATGACTTATTTATTTTTTTTGCGGTACGCGGACCTCTCACTGTTGTGGCCTCTCCCGTTGCAGTGCGCAGGCTCCGGGCGCGCAGGCTCAGCGGCCATGGCTCACGGGCCCAGCCGCTCCGCGGCACGTGGGATCTTCCCGAACCGGGGCACGAACCCGTGTCCCCTGCATCGGCAGGCGGACTCTCAACCACTGTGCCACCAGGGAAGCCCACTTATTTATTTTAAAACTGAAAATCTGTACCTTTTAACATTTATTTTATTGACGTCTAGGTGATTTACAACGTTGTGTCAATTTCTGCTGTACAGCAAAGTGATTCAGTTTTACATACATATATATATATATTCTTTTCCATTATGGTTTATCAGAGGATATTGAATATAGTTCCCTGTGCTGTACAGTAGGACCTTGTTGTTTATCCGTTCTAATATATAACAGTTTGCATCTGCTAATCCCGAACTCCCAATCCATCCCCCACCCAACCTTCCCCTTGGCAACCACAAGTATGTTCTCTAGGTCTACGAGTCTGTTTCTGTTTCATGGATAGGTCCGTTTATGTCATGTTTTAGATTCCACATATAAGTGATATCATGTGGTCTTTCTGTCTTACTTCACTTAGTATGATAATCTCTAGTTCCATCCATGTTGCTATTTCATTTCTTTTTTTATGGCCGATTAGTATTCCACTGTATATATGCAGCACATCTTCTTTATCCATTTCTCTGTCAATGGACACTTAGGTTGCTTCCACGTCTTGGCTATTGTGAATAGTGCTGTTTCGAACATAGGAGTGCATGTATAGTTTTGTCTAGCTATACGTCCAGGAGTGGGATTGCTGGATCATAGGGTAACTCTATTTTTAGATATGGTAACTCTATTTTTAGTTTTTTGAGGAACCTCCATACTGTTTTCCATAGCGGCTGTATCAATTTACATTCCCACCAACAGTGTAGGAGGGTTCCCTTTTGTCCACCCTCTCCAGCATTTCTTACTTGTAGACTTTTTAATGATGGCCGTTCTGACCAGTGTGAGGTGGCACCCCATTGGAGTTTTGATTTGCATTTCTCTAGTAATTAGCGACGATGAGCATCTTTTTATGTACCTGTTGGCCATCTGTGTGTCTTCTTTGGGAAAATGTCTATACAGATCCTCTGCTTATTTTACAATCAAATTATTTGCGTTTTTTGCTATTGGGTTGTATGAATTCTTTATATATTTTGGATATTCTTCCCTTATCAGATAGGTGATTTGCAAATACTTTCTCTCATTCAGTATAGTGCCTTATTATTATTATTATTATTTTTTTGCGGTACACGGGCCCCTCACTGTTGTGGCCTCTCCCGCTGCAGAGCACAGGCTCCAGACGTGCAGGCTCAGCGGCCATGGCTCACGGGCCCAGCCGCTCCGCGGCATGTGGGATCTTCCCGGACCGGGGCACAAACCCGCATCCCCTGCATCGGCAGGCGGACTCTCAACCACTGCGCCACCAGGGAAGCCCGTATGGTGCCTTATTTTGTGGATGATTTTCTTTGCTGGGCAAAAGCTTTTTAGTTTGATATAATCCCACTTGTTGGTTTGTGCTTTTATTGCCTTTGCGTTTGTGTCAAATGCAAAAAAACAAACAAACAAAAAAGAACACTAATGTCACAGAGCTTACTGCCTGTATTTCCTTCTAGGAGTTTTATGGCTTCAGGTCTTGCAGTCAAGTTTTTAATCCCTTTGGGTTAATTTTGTGAGTGGTATTTTGTGAGTGGCATAAGATAGCGTTTCGTTCTTTTCCATGTGGCTGGCCAGTTTTCCCAACACCACTTTTTGAAGAGACTGTTCTTTCCCTCATTGTATATGCTAGGCTCCTTTGTCATAAGTTAATTGACCATGTATGTGTGGGGTTACTCCTGGACTCTCGATTCTGTTCCATTGGTCTGTGTGGCTGTTTTTTATTCCAGTGCCACACGAAATGAAATCAGGGAGCATGATGCCTCTAGCTTTGTTCTTTCTTGATTACTTTGGCTAATAGGATATCTGTGGTTCCATACAAATTTTAGGAGTGTTTGTTTGTTCTATTTCTGTGAAGAATGCCATTGGAATTTCGATTGATAGGGAATTGCTTTGAGTAATATGGACAGTTTAATTCTTCCAATCCATGAGCATGGAGTGTCTTTTCATTTATTTGTGTATTCTTTGAGTTCTTTCATCAGTGTCTTATAACAGTGTACAGGCAGGCGTTTTGCCCCTTGGTTAACTTTATTCCTAGGTATTATTTTATTCTTTTCTTGATGCAATTCAGATTTTATATACTGATTGTGTATCCTGCAGCTTTTACTGAATTTATTTATTCCAACAGATTTTTGGGTGAAGTTTTTAGGGTTTTCTCCACGTAATATGATGTCATATACAAATAATGACAGTTTAACTTCTGCCTTTCTAATTTGGATGCCTTTTTTTTCCTTGCCTAATTGCTCTGGATAAGAAGACTTCCGATACTATATTGAATACAGTGGCATCCTTTGTCTTGTTCCTGATCTTAGAGGAGAAACTGTCAGCTTTTTACCATTGCGTGTGATGTTAGCTGTGGGCTTTTAGTATGTTTGTTGAGGTATGGTCCCTCTATACCCACGTCCTTGAAGTTTTTCTGCATCTATTCAGATGACAATACGGCTTGTTCTTTTCATTTTGTTAATGTGGTATTTCACATTGATTGATTTGCCAATGTGAACCATCCTTGCATTCCCTAGAATAAATCCCACTTAATTATGGTGTATGAGCCTTTTAGTGTACTGTTGAATTCGGTTTGCTAATATTTTGTTTGTTGAGGATTCTTGCATTTATGTTTAGAGGAGACATTGGCTTGTAATTGGCTTTTCTTGCAGTGTCCCTAGCTGGTTTTGGTATCAGGGTACTGCTGGCCTTGTAAAATGACTTCGGAGTGTCCCCTCCCCGTTATTTTTTGGAAGAGTTTGCAAAGAATTGGTATTAACTGTTCTTTGAATGTTTGTTTAGCAGAATTCACCAGTGAAGCCGAGTGAGCCTGGACTTTTGTTTGGTGGGAGGTTTTTGATTCCTGATTCAATCTCCTTACTGGGAATTGGCCCGTTCAGATTTTATTTGTTCATTATTCGTCTTTTAATTTGTGGAACACAAATATTGAGCATAAAGTTGCTGTTCTCACTAACTAACTAACTTGGTTAAGTACCCCCTGCCTAGCCTAGGGTGAAATGTATGTTTTCAGGTGTATCGGTGGGTAGTAGAAAAAAAGCATCACCGTTTCTCAGGGCAGGCTAGAGTGTTGTTTTTTGGTTTATTTTGCGGTACGCGGGCCTCTCCCGTTGCGGAGCACAGGCTCCAGACGCGCTGGCTCACGGGCCCAGCCGCTCCACGGCATGTGGGATCCTCCCGGACCACGGCACAAACCCGCGTCCCCTGCATCGGCAGGTGGACTCTCAACCACTGCGCCACCAGGGAAGCCCCAAGGCTGGAGTTTTGATGACTGTGCCGAGGAGCCTCAGCGTGCTGCACCACCTGGCCACCGCACCTGCCAGTTTCTTTCTCTGGCACCATGAGTCTGTCCCTTGGGGACGCCTTCAGTCCCAGGAACTGTGTTTCTAACCAGTGTGTCTGTTCTCCAGCTATGACCACGAGGGCCGCCTAACCAATGTGACACGCCCCACGGGGGTGGTGACCAGCCTACACCGGGAAATGGAGAAGTCCATCACCATTGACATTGAGAACTCCAACCGTGATGACGATGTCACTGTCATTACCAACCTGTCTTCTGTGGAGGCCTCCTACACAGTGGTGCAAGGTAAGCCCCTCACCTACCACCACCCCTCACCGCCAGACTCAGCCAAGGCCAGAGGATAGGTGTGAGTTACCAAGCCTGGGAGGACTTCCAGAGACCTCCCACCCCTCAGCTTGCTGTTTTAGTCCATAGCTAGCAAACTAACTCTGCAAGAGGTCAATCTTGTAGAAAAGGACTTAATCAGATGCAGGAGAATGTCATCTATACCAAACCAAATATTTGGAAATGTCTACGTATTTATATTTATGTGAAAATGCCAGCTTTCATCCCTCTGTACTCTGCCCCCACCTCTCCATCACCAACCCAACCCAACACACACAGTTACCTTCTCAAAGGTGGTTTTAGTCTCTTGAGCCCACCTGATTTTTTGGTCCCATTCTGAGTCTCCCTTTCTTCCAAGGGTTTGTGTGATGAGTGGGTTGTTACAGTCACAGAGCCCTTTAGCGGTCTCTTGCCAAGACCTCAAAGGTTTCTCACCACCTCGTGGGTGGTTGCTCTTGCTGTTCGACATGACGTACAGTCCAGGACAAGTGCACAGGCTGGCAAGAAAAGGAATTGTGCAGGTAATGAAGATATAATGTCCGTGGGCTAGCCGAGGATAAACGTGTCCTGGCGCTAGATAAACGGTGTCATTGCTGGACTGTTTATCCCCCGACAGAGCCTGTTTCCATGCCTCTATTTCTGCTCTGCCAGATGATTAACGATGTAGATTTTGTCTTTCTGCACGAGGGCTGCAGTCGTGACAGGTGCACACTTGCGCACTACCCCAAAAGCCAGGGCCTCAGAGGCCAGGTGGACTCCTCTGCCCAGGTAGTCAGGAAGCATCGTATCTATAAAAGGAGCCTCCGACTCACATTTCCCACTGGAACTTCTCGATAAAGGAAAAGGTCAGAAGTCTGACTGATTGATTGACTAGTGTAGATTCCATTTGGGAAGACACACACGTTATCAGCACCCCCTGGCTCGGCCTCCTTCATGCTAGTTGAGTCTCTTCGGAGTCCTCTGGAGTGGAGATGGCATCATGGTGGAGTCAGTCAGCAGCTAACGCATGAGGGGCAGGAAGGTTGCTTTTTCTCTTTGTTTTCTCAAAGAATCTTTGCAGTGGAGCTGACCTATGGTAGACCATCAGCCTCAGGTTAGATGGTAGGCGAAAGGAGAAGACAAATTCTTTTAAGTAGGTTTCCTTTATTTTGTTCCATTTAAGCTAAAATATATATGTTAAAGATCGGGGATGTGATGGACACGAATTGTGTAGGCAAAAAATGTACTCTTCAGTGAGTAAAAGAAAACTGTCCCAGCATAATTATTTCTGGAGTGCCACATATTAATAATGTTTTTCTTTCTGTGGATCAGTGGCATCTCTGCTACTCACCTTAACATTGCGTGTGTGCTAATTGAAGGCAGCCTTACACTGGCAGCTGCAAAGTACCATGGAAACCTATAAAAATAGGGGTTCTGTTCTCTCGTGACTAACACAGTGGATAATTTATTTCCCTCTCCCCGCCCCCACTTACATTTCTCCAGATCAAGTACGGAACAGCTACCAGCTCTGCAACAACGGTACCCTGCGGGTGATGTACGCCAACGGGATGGGCGTCAGCTTCCACAGCGAGCCCCACGTCCTAGCGGGCACCATCACCCCCACCATCGGGCGCTGCAACATCTCGCTGCCCATGGAGAATGGCCTGAACTCCATCGAGTGGCGCCTAAGAAAGGAACAGATTAAAGGCAAAGTTACCATCTTTGGCAGGAAGCTCCGGGTAAGTCGTTCCACCCAACTTGTCCCCCACAACGTGGTACGGGACGCCCCCTTTCCTCCAGAGCTGAGGCCATCTCCCAGTTCCCAAGCCTCCACTGCGCCTTTCTCTCTTCCCTGAGAGAGACACGTGAGCCACATCCTGCTGGACCTCGGAGAAAACGTTCTGCATTTCCCAGGACTAGAAAAGCTGGGGATTTACCTTAAGCTATAAGCAGAGATCCCGCGGGTCTTCTTTTCACACTCGCTATCATCTTCTCTGTCAACTTCCACTGTGTGCCCATGGCTACTGTGTGGTTTCGGTGTGCTAAATACTGAGTTTTATAACGGGCTCTTTACGCTCAAGGAGTGGACAGTCCGGTAGAATGTATAAACCTCAGGATAATCCATATCCGATGGGTTAAGTGAGTAGAGAGGTGAGTAGAGAGAGGAACAGCCAGGGCTTCGTGGGAATCACAGCGGAGGCGCTGCTACCCAGCCTGCAGGCATCAGGGAAGGCTTCCGAAGAGGAAGTAACAAGCAAACTGCAGCAGGAAGTTTTAACCAACTCTAGCTTCCCCAGACTAGGTAACGTACCCACAAGTTACAGCTTTAAAAACCAATATATAACATTTCAATACATAACATTTATCGAGGACTTTTGTGATGAGAGCACGACGTTAAATGCTTTACTTGTATTATCCTAGAGTCTGCCTGCCGATGCAGGGGACACGGGTTCGTGAAGATCCCACGTGCCGCGGAGCGGCTGGGCCCGTGAGCCATGGCCGCTGAGCCTGTGCTCCGTGACGGGAGAGGCCTGCGTACCGCAAAAAACAACAAACAACCCTGTGGGAGTAGGTGTTATTATCTCCCTTTTTCAGATGAGGAAACAGAGGCTCTGGGACGCTAAATAACCGGTCCAAGGGTACAGCGTCTAGCAAACAAACAGCAAAGCCAGGACTCAGCCCCAGTTCTCTCTGTCTGTCTCACTTGCCCTCAGGATTCTTAACCAGCAGGCCTCACAGCTTCCTGATTAGAGCAACAGTCATCCAGATAATCTGGTTCCTGCTCTGTTCACTTACGTGGCATCAAGAGGGACTGGTTCTTACCGTCAGGCTCTCCCTCCAACTGGGTAGAATCCTCGGGATCTCGGTCCTCGTCAGCACCTACTTACTGAACACCTAACTAGGAGTCAGGCACTGTGCTATGAGCTGGAGCTACATGGCACAACAGGGGCCGCAGATAGATAAGAAGTCAACTAACAAACAGATAAAATCACTGCAGAGTGAGACACTCACCAGGAAGACGGTAAACCGCGCAATACGGCAGGGTTTAACACACGCTTTGCTTTGCTTTGGAGTTCCTGAGATTAGAAGGCTCACGCTCAACAAAACCTGGGTCATAACTTCTGCCGTGTTCTTGGATTGAAATCCAGCCAGCCCAGGCGGCCTCCCTGCAGAGCCAGGCCACTCCATGTTACGATTCCGCCCTCACCTTTGTCTGGTTGGAGTTTAATTCTCCACATTAGGTTATCAGCAGCCTCCCATGTTTTTCTTCCTCTGCTGGTATCTGCAAAGTTGCAAGCTGCAGTATCTTCCTAAAGACAAAAATGAAATGAGATTAGTAGCTAAATCCTTAATGACTGGATTTCAGGGCTGTGTAATTGATTTTTGATACACTGCACCATAGAAGTTTGATTAGAAATAGTAATCGTGCCTTTTCTCGGATAAATCGGTGATGAAGTTTGATTAGAAATAGTAATCGTGCCTTTTCTCGGATAAATCGGTGATGCATTTTGACTAAAAGTTTTCAAAATAAAGATAAATGCAGCCCTAAAATAAAATGGCTATAATTCCCAACTCTGAATATTAAAAATCGTAATAATGGTACTCATGGTAATTAGCAGAAGTTAGGCACGCAAGTCTCATAACTGAGTTTCTGCCAGGGTTAGATTTGCTGGCATCATGTTTATGCAAATCGAAACACAGCTTTATCTATCAACACCTCAACATTTAATTGTCTGGTGTTAGTTCCTGTAACAATAATCACATATCCATTTAGCTCTCTTAAATGAAAATCACTACGAGATTATAACAGGTTGAGTGGACTGAAAATGTAATTTGAAAATGAGGGAGAAAGCCTGGAATTTATTTGCATCTCATTTATTTTAATTCAATTCATAAATCGTTTAGTGAATGAAATAAAAGCAACTCCTGGAAATTGCCAGGGAGCAGGTGGGAGAAGGTAGAGAGGGAAAGTAGAGTGTCACATGTGAGCCGTGTGACGTGAGCTATCCCAGAGGCCAGGATTTCAAGGGAAGGGGTATGTCATTGTATCAGTCAGGGGAGGGTGGGGTGGGTGTGATCGGTTAACAAATGTGAACAAATAAGCCCTGAACTCAGGGCTTAATGAGCAGGGCTAGACATGGCAGGCATCACTGCCATCCTTCCTGGTGAGAACACAGTGGGGTGACGTCAACTTAACTGCCAGGAAGCCCAGGAAATGGTGTCTTTCTGCATGCCTAAGAAGACCATGAAAGGAGATTTGGTGACCACGTAGCAGGGTCCCTGCCATCCCGATCAGGGCTGAGGGTTGCTTCACAGAAGAGTTGGAATCAGTTCTACAGAGCAGTAGGAATTAGCCAGGCAGAGATGTCAGCAAGGGGTGATCAGACAGAGTGTCGCCTGTAAAAAGGCAGAGAGGTCCAAAAGAAAAGGAATGTCATTTCAGAAAACTAACTCAGCGTGGCCAGAGAGTTGGTTAGGGTGGGAAGGGAATGGAAGGGCATATTTTGCTAGGCTGGCATTTATCCTGAGGACAGTGGCAGGGCTGTTCCAGGGTTTGGTTAGCAGAGCGACGTGTTGGGATTTGTCGCATTAGAGAAAGACCTCTCAGGCTTCCTCGGGTGCAGAGGAAGATAGATCAGACGGGGACAGGATAGGAGGAGAGGGGTAATCCAAACAAGAAACGAAATCGTTAGCAGAGAAGACAGAGGGACATCTGAGAGCTACTTGGCACACACAGTTAACGGGACTTGGCAGCCAGCAGGGTTGCTGGGTCATGCTCACCTTTTAAGGGGCCCCTTCCACGATCATGTAGACTGGGAAGCCGAGAAGCCCTCCAGACTTCAGGGGCTGGCCTGCCAGGCTCTGTGGAGGGAAGAGGCAGGGAACTGAACCCCAAGACAGAGATGTGAGATTCTGACCGCCCCAGTGCTGCCACTTGCAACGGGGAAGAAACTGATTGAACTTGCAGGTGCTGCCACTGAACCAGCACCACGTAATTGTTGCTCCCCACCCCCACCCCCACCCCCGTGGATAACAAGGGGTTTGGAGAGCATCTCTGGTGTGGTAACTGAAGGTCTCGTGCAGTGAGGCAAATCGCCTGACCTTTCCCAGGGACTGGCAAGCTCCCGGCAGCCTGGCCAGCTGAGTGCCGTGAGGGCTCAAGGCTCTGAGCATCCCTGGAGTTTACCGAAAATCTCGGTGAAGATATTACCATAGAACAGTACCCAGTGAAACTAGGTACCCCTTCTTCCAGCATTCCAGCCAAGGGCACCTCTCAGGTGAGGAACGCGTCAGCAGCTCTTACATAAAGGCTGGTGAAATGTAAACTGGTGGATGGATGGACCGTGGCCACCCGCTTCCACCAAAATCTTTATGGCTTTGTTGCTTTGGCAAAATCTCAAGTGGTTGTCCGTGCCCAAACTCAAAGTAGGGGAGGTCTTCATTATGCCTCCCAAGGATTTCTCCAGGAATCTCACTTGAAAGAGCCCTCCTCCCTCAGGCCCTCACCACCCAGCACTGTTTCCTGTTTCCTCTGGCCTTCAAAAAACACACAAAGCTGTTACATCAGGGTACCTGTAAGCTCCGTAAGCACGAGGACCATCTCACTGCCGTATCCCTGGTGACAAGTGCCATGGGATGGGCATTCAGCCAGTGGGTGACACAGGAAGGTATGATGACCATGCCCCCTTCTAAGGCGCCTTCTTGGAACATGTTTAGTGCATAAATGCCTCCGTATCTGTCAGGGATCTTTCCACTGCAAGAGAGAGACAGGAAGTGCACTCAAATTAGCTCAATTAAAAAGGGCATGTGTTGTCTTGCCTCGCGGGCCCCTACCAGAGAGGAGCTAGCCTTAGCGACTTCACCAGCTCAAATGATATCATCAGGTTGACATCCTTCTCTCGGCCCCCTTCCATCTCTTAGCAGTGTTTCCCTTGACACTTAGCCTAATTTACCCCTACATTCGACTGGTGACCTCTTCACCCTGGGAGTCAGGCAGACTTGGCTAAAGATGACTCCAGGCTGATATACCAGTTCAGCTTAGTGACCCAGGGGGAAGAGGAAGCAATCTTTTACAGAATTAAAATCTAAAATCCCTTGGAAGAGCTCTGAATGGCCTGCCACAGATGGAATGGCAGTCACACCCCGGGGCCAACCACTGGTCAGGCAGGTGGGGGTCTGTGATTGGCTGGGTCACACGTGGACACGTGTCTCGTGTGACGGACATCTCAGTAAAAACTCCTGGATGGGGAAACCTTAGAGAAAGGGGGTGCTACACCCACAGAAGGAAGAGATGGTTAAATCACACTCATACACACCCAGGTATATTCTTCATCCTCCCTCCCTCCAAAGCCTAATCATAAAGCAAACTTCTGGTCCTGAGGACCTCTTAATGCATTAATACACCTCCCCTCCAGCAAGACATTTTTCTAGACTTTTGGAAGAGAGAACTGAAACCACCTCCTCCTGTTAAGATTTAAAACTTCTGCTCTTTCCTAAGATGGGTTTAGTGCATGACTCTCTGATAAGGAAGGCACATAACCACCCTCTAGGATATTTCCTCCTGATTATGATTTACACAGAGATTGCAAAAGCAAGAAACAGCTACATGTGTAGGTAGCAGAACAATTACACGTTGGCTTGTGTTACTTTTACTTTTGTGGCAAATGACAGTGACGCAGGAACAAGGTGGGAGGCGGGTATGCATGTGTGCCTGTGAACACACGCACGTGAACTCAGTTCTGCATGGAACCCACTCAGGTAGGTCCGTTAACGTATGCAGTCATCACAAGAGCCTGAATTTCATCAGCCCTTCCTGCCACAGTGCATTCATTCTACACCAACCAACGTTTTATTTTTTTAAACACCTATTACGTTCCTGGCACTGTTCGAGGCACTGAGTGTATGTTAGTGAACAGACAAGACACTGAATTCTGAGCAGTGCTTGTGCAGGCAGAACTTGCTATAAACGTAATATTAGCTTAAATAATATATAATTGGAAGGGTAAGCCTCTGCAAAATATATTCAACAATGTATCCCCCGAGCAAACATTACTTTCGGATGACTTGCTTGCTGTTTTGATTGGTGCGATGGAAAAATGCAAAGACCCTCGTGGAGCTTTATGCTGTAGCAAGGGGAAACAGATAATAATCAAATAAGTTACAAATAGTATAAAGAAATGGTGATGGGTGCTGTGGGGGAAAAAAACGGTTGAAATAACAGGGAGTGTCTGATTTAGGTTAAGGCCACTCTAGGAAGATGACATTTGGGCTGAGAACTGAATGAAGAGTAGGAAATTTTCAGGAATGGAATGGCAAGAAAGCCTTCTGTGCTAAGGTACCAGCATGCGCAAAGGCCCTGAGGCAGAACATGAGCCAGTGTAGCTGGAGCAGACTAGCTGGGGAGGTGGTGAGGTCAAAGGATTGGGGCCTGACTGGTGCTGCTAAGGATCTGAGAAGCATAGACGTCCTCCCCAGATGTACCCACTGTTGAACACAAAGGAGCATTCATCTGTGCCTTCCCTGCTTCTGAGAGGCTAGGAGACACGCAACATACTTCTACAAGTTCAGGTTACAGGATGACAAGTCCAAGTCCGTTCAGGTCGTCTGGGCTGAGGCTCCATATCAGACACCCCTCCTCTCTGCCACATCCCTACCCATGGACCACCTGCCCGCTCTAGAACACTCCCATAGCATCGGAAGTGAGGTTCTCTGCCTGGGCAGGGCCCTTGCTTAACACCCGAGCTCTCACCTGCTGACTGCCCCCTCTGGAATATTCTCCCTGACTCATCTCCTGCCCTCACCTGTGAAGTCTCATACTTTGGGCCCCACTGAGGCAGCAGCTCCTCTGAGAAACTGGCCTCGTCCGTCCAGTTCTGGCTCCGTGTCCCTCCTCCGTTCCCATAGTGCCTTCCTCTATTTACTCATCACCACACGAATGTTTTTCATTGTTGGTTCATGTGTCTTTATCCTCCTCTGACCTGTAAGGTCATGAGGTCAGGGGCCCTAACTGTTCTGCTCTAGTTTAAATATTGATCACATTAACAAGCACAGAGTAGGTGCTCAGTCAATGCTGAATGAGTGGATGTGATTTTAAGTTGACATCATGGAAATCCTCTCCCTCCAACCTCTGTCTATTAAATTCCAGGTCTCGGGGGTTCCTCCCAGAATGACTCCAATTGCTCTTTAGAATGAAGGAAGAAGCCTTTCAGATACTTGGAAGTCACAAATGTCCTGCTCACATTTTCTCATCTCAGTTTTTCATATTAGAGCTTAGATTATCAGAGCTGCCAGCGTGCTTACGCTCGGTCTAATTCAACCCCCTTACTCACAAATGTCTGAGCGCCAAGCACGTTCCAAAATAATAGAGACACTAAGAAAAATAAAATATAGTCTCTACCCACTAGGAGCTCACAGGCCATGACAGATAAGGAAACAGAGGCATGACCAGTAAAGGTTCAGCTTTGTAATGACAAAACCGACCAGTGTTAAAACTGCGACTCAGGGCTTCTCTGGTGGCGCAGTGGTTGAGAATCTGCCTGCCGATGTAGGGGACACGGGTTCGAGCCCTGGTATGGGAAGATCCCACATGCCGCGGAGCAACTAGGCCCGTGAGCCTGCACACCTGGAGCCTGTGCTCCGCAGCAAGACAGGCAACGACCGTGAGAGGCCCGCGCACCGCGATGAAGAGCAGCCCCCGCTTGCCGCAACTGGAGAAAGCCCTCGCACAGAAACGAAGACCCAACGCAGCCAAAAATAAAAGTAAAATAAACAACCCAATGAACCGACATTTAAAAAACAAAACAAAACAAAAAATCCCTGCAACTCAAATTCAGGTCTCTCCACCTTTCTACCTCACCGCCATCCAAAACAGCAAATCATCCAAGAATCATGTTTGCTTGGGGAATACATTATTTAATGTGTTTGCAGAGGCTTACCCTTCTAATTATGCATTATTTAAGCTGATATTAAATTTATAGCAAGTTGTTATGTCTGCTCCATCCCTGATCCCATCATAGCATGGAGTCTTGTATGGGAGCTGCTTTTTAAATCCCAGAGGACTGACCCAGAAAGGAAATGAAGATGTCATCTAGGCCAGGCTTTTCCTCTGGGCGGGTGAATAACTAAACTCTCCAAGCAGGGAGTTCTGCTTTTCAGTATCGCCAGACATGGAGAATCTCTTGCCCTCCCTCACTAATCTTTTCTGGGTTTCCCAGACGTGACGTGGGATGGGCAAGGGATTCTGCTGTAAGTCCAACTGAGGTCTCTCCTGCTGTGCTACAGTGCCCTTTCCAGGAGGGGATCCAGCCCAGCGTTAACTTCCTCTTTCCAGTTTCTCGATTCGCCAGCTCCCAACATTGCCCCTCAAGCTAAGTTAGAGTCACCAGTTATAGGCCCAGCAGGGCCATTTTAATGACAGCGTTTCCTTTTCTCAGGGTTTCTTACAAGGCTCCTTGTGACAGGCGTGCGCCTGGAGAGATCAAAACATTCTGGAGGGAGATTCCACATCGGGAAACTACTTCCCAAAGTCTGCCCTCTGCAAAAATAAAAACCATGCTAAATAGCTGAGTTTTATTAACTGGGGAAGCCAGGCTGAGGAGAATGCCCAATAATTAAAAATAACGGCTTCCTTACCAACACAAAATTGTATTAATTTAAAAACTGGTTTCTCTATCACTGAATACCTACTGAGCTGGCTGGGAAGGGAATTGTGCTGATCCTGGCAGTGAAAATAATTCAGAATAACTTTTATGTTCTCCAGGAAGCCTGAAGGTTAATTTAAATATTTTTAGGTGGAATTCGGAATAAGAACAGTGTGGCTAAATGAAAGCCCCGGCACACTCTGAAGTTGGGGGCAGGTGCCTGCGAAGAGATGAGCATGCCTGTCAGAGCCTCCAAGATCTCGAACCCCATAGCCCAGGCACCTCCTCTCTAATGAAGGGACCCTCGCAATTAAACATATTTGACTAGATTATACTGCTGGCCTGAACTCCTTGACTCAGCTTCCAGCGAATTTATTATATTTAACTATTAGAAGGATCAGGCATTTTTATAGAAATTACGTATTTCAAAAGTTAACTCAGCGACATCACCAAGATGGGAACATAGGTCATCTCTGACTTTGCCCTCGCAAGCACAGCAGCTAACAAGGATTCATGGACAGGAAACCACCAAGAGCGTCCTAGAACACAGGGTGAGGCTGAGCCACACACACCCCCACCCCCGCGCCTTGCACACAGAGATCAAGACATGTGTATCAGAAGGGTAACAGGAGCACCTGCACGCTGACTGCATTGCCCCTCCCCCAGGCCAACACAGCTCCACTAGTGGGAAAAGAGAGCTCGTGGGCGACATCTGGGACCCCCCCAGCATTGTGAACTGCTTTGTGAGGGCGGCTACTCCTGTATCACCCCACAGGGACTGCAGGAGGATCTGCGGGGCTCAACCACTGGGAAGCTGATCCTGATGGAGAAAGAGGGAGGGGCTTGCAACAACCAGCACTCAGATCTCGGTAGACCGAGTCCCTCCCTGCAGCGCCCGGGTAATCCCAGCCGGCAGCTTTGCTCAGCTGCAGAACCAAGTCAGTCTGAGCAGGGAACTTGGCAGGAGTTTTACCAGCTCTGGAGGCTGATCTGCCCACTTCCCCCTCCAAGGCATGAAAACCCAGTAATGCTCAAGCCATGAGGCGGACAGGCAGAGCTGATTGCCCCAGAGCAAAGTCAGTACCAGGCATGGAGGCTTCCCCTGATATGCCCAGACAGGGGGAGTTCATTCATAGCCCCATTGCTGCTAAGTGTAGCTCTCGGCCCCTTCCAACCAGAAAGCCTGTTCAGAAAATTTGGGAGGTGCCTGAAATGGACCCTCCTGCCCCACCCAGGCGTGGGAGCCGATCATAGGCCTACCAGCTGCTGAGTGTGTCTCCCCACCCTGACTGGCCAGGGGGACTGGTGGGAACACGTAGAGGCTGTATAGCACAGCAAGCTCGAACAGAGAGGTGGGCAGGCAGAGCTGACAGCCTGCAAAGCAAAGCCAGTGGCCCTATTTGGCCAGGGAACTTGGGGCAGAGGTTGGTTTGAATCAACAAATAGCCTTACAAACCTTGGAGCTAGTTCTTGCACTTCACCCCAAGCAGGAAAACTAATTTGTAGCCCCACTCATTGCTGACTATAGGCTTCAGCCCACCCGACCAAGGAACCTAACCACAGCACATGCGAAGCTATGTAGCCCATCCATCTGCCCTGCTTACAGTGGTACTTGAACAGAGAGCACAGTCTATGGCTTTTCCCATCTGCAGAGCAAAACCTGTAGCCCCCGCGTCTGGAGAGGGAATTCAGTATACACTCTTCCCAAATTCAAGTCTGGAAACAAGCCGTGCAGACTCTGGATTCCATTCTGCTGCCCCACTAGGGCAGGGCAGATACCTACCGCTAAGTACAGTACCCAGGCCCACTGGTCTAGTAAGCCTGACCAGAGAACCCAGGCAACTGCAGAGCCCATCCTACAGCCTCACTTCGGCAGGGAACCAAGACAAGAGTCCTATCCAACTGTTCTCAGTCAGCAGCACACCCTCCCACCCCTGCCCTCAGAGCTCAGGCAGTTGCCT
The DNA here is from genome assembly GCF_059928025.1 of Delphinapterus leucas. Classification (NCBI taxonomy): domain Eukaryota; kingdom Metazoa; phylum Chordata; class Mammalia; order Artiodactyla; family Monodontidae; genus Delphinapterus; species Delphinapterus leucas. The sequence goes on from NC_143131.1 coordinate 143,159,854, forward strand.
CATCCAAAAATAGACCCTGATAGCAAGCCCCAGCTGCTCAAGGTCGTTATCAGCAGACAGTTGCAGAAACTAAAACTGAGCTAACTGGCGAAGAATTCTCTCTACCAAAGCAAACCTACAAAGTCTAGAAGAGAGATCACTTACTCAAATGCACAGATACCAATGTAAGGAATGAAAGCTCATGAAAAATCAGGGAAATATGATACCACCAAAGGAAACTAAGAGAACTTCAGTAACTGAGCCTACTTAAATGAATATCTATGAACTGTCAGCCAAAGAATTCAAAATAGTCCTCTTGAAGAACTTTAGTGAACTGCAAGAACACACAGACAAATGAAATTAGGAAAACAATTCATGAACATGACAAGAAGTTGAACAAAAATAAAAACCATGAAAAAAATTCTAGAGCTGAAAAATACAATAACTAAACTGAAGAATTCAATTAAGAGCTTCAAAAGCAGACTCAATACAGAAGAAAAAAAAGTCAGCAACCTGGAAGACAGGACAGTTGAAATTATCCAGTCAGAGGAGCAAAAAAGAAAAACAGCGATGAAAGCCTTGGCACTTATGAGACACAAGCCCCCCACCCCCACACAAAAAAAAGAACATTTGCATTATGAGAATTCCAGAAGAGAAAGAGAAAGGAACAGAAAGGATACTTAAAGCAATAATGGCTGAAGTCTTTCCAAACCAAAAAAGAGAAATGGACATCCAGATCAATGAGGCCCAAAGGACCCCAACTAGGTTGAACCCAAATAGGACTACACTGCGACACATTGCAATTAACATTGTCAAAAGTCAAAGATAAAGAAAGTTGAGAGCAGCAGGACAAAAGACAGACATTACATACAAGGGAATCTCCATGAGACTATCAGCAGGTTTCTCAACAGAAACTTTTCAGGCCACAAGGGAATGGGATGATATATTCAAAATATTGAAAGGGAAAAAAAAAACAACTGTAAACCAAGAATTCTATACCCAGCAAAAGTGTCCTCATAAATGAAGGAAGGAAAAGACTCATGAGCAAACAAGAGCAAGGGAGTTCACCACCATTAGACCTGCCTTACCAAAATGGTAAGGGAGTTCTTTGAGTGGAAGTAAAAGGTCACTAATTAGCATCATAAAAACAGAAGAAAGTAGCATAAAACCCACTTTTAATGGTAAACATGTAGTCAAAATTAGATTATGTAATATGGTAAGAGTAGTGTGAATTCACTTACAACTCTAGTTATAAGTTTAAAAAAATAATCATAACTACTATAATCTGTTTGTAGTTACACAGTATTAAAAATATGTAAACTATAACATTAATACCCAAAATGTGAAGAAGTAAAAGTGTAAATTTCAGGAGTTATATTAAAGCTAAGTTGTTATCAGCTTAAAATAGAATGTTATCATTTTAAGATATTTTACGTACGCCTCATGGTAACCACAAAGGGGAAAACCTGTAGTAATTACATGGAAGAACATGATAAAGAAGTCAGAGAACACTGGTACCAAAAGACATCAAAACACACACAAAAAAAAGACAGCAAGGGGAATTCCCTGGCAGTCCAGTGGTTAGGACTCCACGCTTCCACTTCAGGGAGCCCAGGTTCGATCCCTGGTCAGGGAAACTAAGATCCCACAAGCTGCACAGTGCAGGCAAAAAAAAAAAAAAAAAAGGCAACAGGATATGAAAAGGGGAACACTGCATCTACAAGAAAGCCAGAAAATGATGAACAAAATGACAACAGTAAGTCCTTACTTATCAATAATTACTTCAATTGCAAACATTAAATTCTCTAATTAAAAGACACAGAATAGCTGAATTGATTTAAAAGAAAAGATCCAACAATATGCTGCCTTACATGATACTCACTTTAGCCTTAAAGACATGTATAGACTGAGAGTGAAAGGATGGAAAAGATATTTCAAACAGATAATAATCCCCAGAAAAGCAAGAGTAGCTATACTTATATGAAACAAAAGAGACTTTAAAAATGGTAAAAAGAAACAGAAAAGTTCATTATATACTGATAAAGAGGTCAATCCATTAAGATATAACAATTATAAATATTTATACACTCAACACTGAAGCATCTAAATATATAAAACAAAAACAGAGCTAAAAGGAGAAATAAATGGCAACACAAAAATGTTGGGAACTTTAATATCCCACTTTCAACAATGGATAGATCCTTCAGACACAGAATCAATAAGGAAACAGCAGATTTAAGCAATGCTATAGACAAAAGAGACCTAACAGACATATACAGAACATGCTATCTGACAATAGCAGAAAACACATTCTTCAAGCGCCCATGGAACAATTTCTAAGATAAACTATATGTTGGGCCACCAACATAGCACATTAAAGAAGATTGAAATCATAGCAAGTTTAAAGAAGACTGAAGTCATAGCAAGTTTTAGCAGATTAAAGAAGATTGAAATCATAGCAAGTTTCTCCTCTGACCACAGTGGTATGAAACTAGAAATCAGTAACAGGAGGAAAACTAGAAAATTTACAAATACATGGAAATTTTAAAACACTCTCCTGAGCAACCAATGGATCAAAAACAAACTAAAGCGGAAATTTTAAAAGTATTTTGAGACAAATGAATATGGAAATACAACATACCAAACCTTATCGGATGCAGCAAAAGCAGTTCTAAGAGGGAAGTTCACCGCAACAAACACCTGCACTAAGAGGCAAGAAAGACTCCAAAGAAACAACCTAACTCTGTGTCTTAAGGAACTAGAAAAAAGGAGAACAAACTGAGCCCAAGGTTACCAGAAGCAAGGAAATAAAAGAGCAGAAATAAATAAAGAGAACAACAATAGATGATATAAAACAAACTCACAGTTGGTTCTTTGAAAAGATCAACAAAACTGACAAACCCTTAGGTACACCAACCAAGGCAAAAAGAGAAGGGACCCAGTCAACAAAATTATAAATGAAGGGCTTCCCTGGTGGTGCAGTGGTTAAGAGTCCGCCTGACAGTGCAGGGGATACGGGCCCTGGTTCAGGAAGATCCCACATGCTGCAGAGCAACTAAGCCTGCGTGCCACAACTACTGAGCCCACGTGCCACAACTAATGAAGCCCCCACGTGCCTAGAGTCCATGCTTCACAATAAGAGAAGCCACCGCAATGAGAAGCCTGCGCACTGCACCAAAGAGTAGCTCCCGCTCACTGCAACTAGAGAAAGCCCTCGCGCAGCAACGGAGACCCAACGCAGCCAAAAATAAAATAAATTTATTTTTAAAAAATTATAAATGAAGAAGGACACATTACAATTTATACTACAGAAATACAAAGGATCATAGGAGGCTCCTCTGAACAACAACTATACACCAACAAACTGAATAACCTAGAAGAAATAGAAATTTCTTAGAAACGTACAAGTTACCAAGACTGCATCAGGAAGAAATAGAAAATTTGAACAGACCAATTACTAATAAGGAGACAATCAGTAACCAGAAACTGCCCAATGAAGATAAGCTCAGTATCAGATGGCTTCACTGGTGAATTTTCCCCAACATTTTAAGAAGAATTAATACCAATCATTCTCAAACTCTTTCAAAAAAATAAAGAGGAGGGGAACACTCCCCCAAGCTTATTTTACAAAGCCAGCATTATCCCGATTCCAAAACCAGAAAATAAAACTACAGACCAATATCCCTAATGAATATAGATGCAAAAATAAAATACTAGCAAACCAAATTCAGCAGCACCTTAAAAGGATCATTCACCATGACCTAGTGGGATTTACCCATAGGATGCAAGGATGTTTCAACATATGCAAAATAGTCAGTGTGATGCACCACATTAATAGAATGAAAGAAAAAAATCATATGATTATGTCAATATATGCAGAAAAAAAGCATTTGACAGAATTCAACACCTGTCTGTAATAAAAACGCTTAACAAATTAGGTATAGAAAGAACATACCTCAACATAATAAAGGCTATATATAACAAGCCCATAGCTACATCATACTGAACAGTAAAAGGTTGAAAGCTTTTCTCCTAAGATCAGTATCAAGACAAGGGTGCCCACTCTCACCACTCCTATTCAACACAGTATTGAAAGTTCTAGCCAGAGCAGTCAGGCGAGAAAAATAAATAAAGGGTATCAGAATTGGAAAGGAAGAAGTAAAATCATCTCTATTTGCAGATGACATGATTTCATACATAGAAAATCCTAAATACTCTGCCAGAACACTGTTGGATATAATCAACAAATTTGGCAAAAGTGTAGGATACAAAATTAACAAACAGAACTCAGTAGTGTTTCTATACACTCAGAATGGATTATCTAAAAAAGAAATGAAGAAAATGATGCTATTTGCAATAGCATCAAAAAAAATAAAATACTTAGGACCAAATTTACCAAGGAGGTGAAAGATTTCTACTTTGAAAAATACAAGACACTGATAAAAGAAATCAAAGAAGACACAAATAAATGGAAAGGTGTCCCAACTTCACTGAATGGAAGAATTAAGATTGTTAAAATGTCAAGACTACCAAAAGCCATCTCTAGATTCAATGCAATCCCTATTACAATTCCAAAGGCATTTTTTACAAAAGTAGAAAAAAAAATTCTAAAATTTATATGGAACCATAACAGACCCCGATGACCAAAGAAATCCTAAGAAGGAAGAACAAAGCAGACGGTATCACACTTCCTGGTTTCAAGCTAAACTGCTAAGCTACAGTCATCAAAACAGTATGGTACTGGCATAAAAGCAGACAGATAGACCAATGGAATAGAACTGAGAGCCCAGAAATAAATTCAAGCTTGTATGGTCAACTCTATTTGACAAGGGAGCCAAGAATACTCAATGGAGAAAAGATAATCTCTTCAATCAATGGTGCTGTGAAAATTGGATATTCACGTGTAAAATAATGAACCTAGACTCCTGTCTTAGACCTCTCACAGATAGTAACTTGAAATTGATTAAAGACTTAAATGTAAGACTTGAAATGATCAAACTCCTAGAGGAAAAAACAGGAAGAAGCTCCTTGATATGGGTCTTGGTAATGATTTTTTTGGATATGACACCTAAAGCACAATCAATAAAATCAAAAATAAACAAGTGAGAATACATCAGCTATAAAGCTCTGCACAGCAAAAGTAACAATCAACAAAGTGAAATGACAGTTACAAAATGGGAAAAAATATTTGTGAACCATATATCTGATAAAGGGTTAACATCTAAAATTTATTTTAAAAACCTCATACAATCCAATCGCAAAAAAAAAAAAAAATTAAAAGTTGGATTGGGCAAAGGACCTGAATAGAAATTTTTCCAAAGAAGATATACAGATGGCCAACAGGTACATGAAAAGATGCTCAACATCACTAATCACTAGGGAGATGCAAATCAAGAACACAATGAGATATCACCTCACCACCACCCCCACCCCCCATTAGAATGACCATCCTAAAAAGACAAGAGTTAACAAATGTGGTGAGGATGTGGAGAAAAGGGAACTCTTGTGCACTATTCGTGGGGTTGTAAATTGGTGCAGCCACTATGGAAAACAGTATGAAGGGTCCTCAAAAAATTAAAAATATAATAGAACTACTATATGATCCAGCAATTCTACTTTTGGGAATATGTCTGAAGGAAAAAAAACAATGGATATTTACTTCCCCATATTCATAGCAGCTATTTATAATAGCTAAAATATGGAAATATCCTAAGTGTCCACTGACAGTGAATGGATAAAGAAGTTGTGGTATATATATACAATGGAATGTTATTCAGTCATTTAAAAAATGAGGAAATTCTGCCATATGCAACAACATGGATGAACCTTGAGGGCATTGTGCTAAGTGAAATAAGTCAGACAGCGAAAGACCAATACTGTATGATCTCACTTACAGGTGTAATCCATAAAACAAACAAACAAAAATATCCCAAAACTTATAGTAAAAGAGATCAGATTTGTGGTTTCCAGAGGCAGAGGTGGGGGAGGTAGAACTGGAGGAAGGTGATCAAAATGCACAAACTTCCAGTTATAAGATAAATAAGTGCTAGGTATGTAACGTACAACATGACGACCATGGTTAACCCTGCCGTATGATATGTGTGGAAGTTGTTAAAGAAAAGTATTACATAATGACAAAGGGGTAAATCCAACAACAGGATATAATATTTGTAAGTATTTATGCACCCAACATAGGAGAACCTAAATATATAAAGCAAATATTAACAGATCTCAAGGGAGAAATAGACAGGAATACAACAATAGTAGGAGACTTAATACCCCACTTACATCAATGGATAGATTATCCAGACAGAAAATCAATAAGGAAACATTGGCCTTAAATGACATATAAGACCAGATAAATTTAACAGATATGAATAGAATGTTCCATCCAAAAACAACAGAATACACATCTCCTCAAGTGCACTTGGAACTTTCCCCAGGATAGATCATATATGAGGCCACAATACAATTCTTAAAAAATGTACAAGGTTGAAATCATATCAAGCATCTTTTCTGACCACGATGGTTTGAAACTAGAAATAGAACTCAATTAGAAGAAAACTAGAACATTCTCAAGTATATGGAGATTAAGCAACATGCTATAGATCAATGAGTGAAACAAATCAGAAGAGAAATAAAAATATACCTTGAGACAAATGAAAATGGAAATACAATATAAACTTAAGGGATGCAGAAAAAGCAGTTCTAAGAGGGAAGTTCATAGTGGTAAATGTCTACCTGAAGAAACAAGAAAAATCATAAATACACAACCTAACTTTATACCTCAAACAAAGCCCAAAGTTAGTAGCAGGAAGGAATAATACAGATCAGAGCAAAAAAATGAATGAACCAGAGATTAAACAATAGCAAAAATTCAATGAAACCAAGAGCTAGTTCTTTGAAAAGATAAACAAGATTGACAAACCTTTAGCTAGACTTAAGAAAAAAGAGAGGACTCAGATAAATAAAATCTGAAATGAAGAAGAAATTACAATCGATATCACAGAAATAAAATGATCATACTAGATTACTATGAACAATTATACACCAACAAATGGACAACATGGAAGAACTGGATAAATTTCTAGAAACATACAACATACAAAGACTGAATCAAGAAGAAAGAGACCATCTGAACAAACCAATTACTAGGAAGGAGTTTGAATCAGTAATCAAAAACCTCCCACGAAACACAAGTCCAGGATCACATGGCTTCACTTGTGAATTCTACTTAACATTTAAAGAAGAACTGATACCAGTTCTTCTAAAAAGAATGCTTCCAAACTCATTTAACAAGGCCAGCATTACCCTGAAGCCAAAACCAGACAAGGACACTGCAAGAAATAAAATTACAGGCCAGTATCCCTGATGGACATAGATGAAAAAATCCTCAACATAACATTAGCAAAATGAATTCAACAATACATTTAAAGAATCATACATATGATCAAGTGAAATTTATTCCAAGGATGCAAGGATGGTTCAACATCGATAAATCAATGTGATACACATTTACAAAATAAAGGATAAAAATCATATGACCATCTCAATAGATGTGAAAAGCATTTGTCAAAATTCAACATCCATTTAGATAAAAACCTTCAGCAAAGTGAGTGTAGAGGGAACGTACTTCAACATAATAAAGGCCATATATAATAAGCTTACACCTAACATCATAGTCAATGGTGAAAGGCTGAAAGCTCTTCTTTTAAGATCAGGAACAAGGCAGGTACACCCACTCTTGCCCCTTTTATTCAACACAACATTGGAAGTCCTAGCCACAGCAATGAAGCAAGAAAAATAAGTAAAAGGCATCCAAATGGGAAAGGAAGAAGTACAACTGTCACTATTTGTAGAAGCCATGAAATTATATATAAAATACCATAAAGACTTTACCAAAACAAAACAAAAAAAGAATTAAAAACTTAAGTTGCAGGGCACAAAATTAATATACAGCAATCTGTTGCATTTCTATACACTAGTAACAGATTATCAGAAAGAGAAATGAAGAACACAATCCCATTTACAATTGCATCAAAACAAACAAAATACCTTGGAGTAAATTTAGCCAAGGAGGTAAAACACCTGTATGCTGAAAACTGTAAGACATTGATGAAAGAAACTGAAGGCGACACAAATAAATGGCAAGGTGTTCCATGCTCACGAAGTGGGAGAATTAATATTGATAAAATGTCCATACTACCGAAAGCAATTTACAAATTCAATGCAATCCCTAACAAAATTCCAATGGCGTTTTTCACAGAAATAGAGCAGACGTTTCTAAAATTTGTATGGAACCACAGATACCCAAATGGCCAAAGCAATCTTTAAAAAGAACAGACCAGAAAAGTTGGGGCAAATAGGAGTGTATGGGCACCAAGAGCATGGGTGAATTCACCTAAGGAAAGAATGTTGGAGAAAAGAAGGAAGGAGCCGATGAGTGGGCCTTGAGAAAGGCTGACGTTTGGGGATGGCCAGAGAAAGAGAAACTCACACAGGATACCGGGGGAGGTGAGACCAGGGTGTCAGACTCTCCGGCAGAGTCATGGAAGGGAATCACCATCAGTGCCCCAGCCCCAAGGAGCTAGGGATGCTACAGATGTGATAACGACCAAGAAGTAGTCACTGAAAGGAGCACCAAGGAAATCGCTGGGGATTTACTGACAAACGTTTCTTCGCTTTGTTGGAGTTGGAAGCCAAAATCAAGTAAAAGGAGTGAGTGGGAGGTGAGGACCCAGACACAGCCAGTTCAAACAACTTGGCAAAAAGTAGCCTTGAAGGGGAAGCAAAAGATAGGACTGTCCTGGAGGTGGAGTCAAAGATGGTTCCTTTCCTTTTTAAAGCAAGAAACTAGAATGTGTTTAAGGTTTAAAGAAAGGAGCCAGCCCCAGGAGATTGAAGGAAACATAGAATGCCTAATTCTCCCCTCTCCGGGGCACCTCCTGGAGCAAAGTGCCTGAGGATGTAGCAGGACCAGCCACCTGAGCTGAGGGATCACCTTTACACCTGAGGAGCCATCCACAGACCCACCGAGTGAAAGGAAGGAGCTAGGCGGCGCGCCCCGAGCGTCATGGGCCACGGGCTCGCCTCCGAAGTGCAGCAGCTGCTCCACAACAAGTTCGTGGCCATCCTGGTGGACTTGGTCCAGAGGGCCGTGTACAAGGACCTGGTGCGCCTGCTGCAGAAGGACTGCCTGCTCACACTCAGCCAGCTCAAGGCCAAGGGAGAATACGGCTTCGAGCAGGACGAGCTGGTGCAGGGGGGCAAGCAGGGCCGCATGCATAACGGCACCCATACCGCGAGGTGCGCTAGTTCGGCTCCGGCCCGCACCTGGTGCGCTTCTACTTCCTGACGCACGTGTACTCCTGAGGCGCGACTACCTCGAAGCCATCCTGGAGGAGCTGCATTCGGGTGAGCACGACCCGAACCTGGTCATCATGAGCTCCTGCCTCTGGGGCCTCACCAGGTACGCAGAGGACTCCTGGCCAAACTACCTGCAGAACCTGGAGAGCCTATTTGGGCGCCTGTGCCAGGTGCTGCCCTAGTCGTGCCTCCTGGTTTGGAACACGGCCATGCCCGTGGGCGACAACATCACCAGTGGCTTCCTCCCACCGGAGCTCCGACCCGCAGCCTCAACCCTGAAAACCAATGTGATTGAAACCAACTTCTACAGCTCTGACGAGGCCCAAAAGCACGGCTCCGACAGAGTGCACTGGAACGAGCACGCACACCAACAATTCTCCCAGCTTCTGCTGCCCCACGTGGCCAACGCCTGGGGGGTGGAGCTGCCCCAGCACGACCCAGTGGGCAAGTGCATCAATGATGGCCCTGCCAGGGGAGGACCTGGCTAGAGACTTGAGAGGCAGCCCCCTCTCAAGGGGGGGCTGCAGAGATCAACAAGCCTTCCCTCCTCCCCAACCCCTGCCTCCACCTGGGTGCTGCCCCCTGCCCCCCACACCATCTCCCCACCCACCCCTGTCCCCACAACCCTGTCCCCACAACCCTGTCCCATCCCCTTTCACGAGGTGACACCCCCGTTCCTAGTCTGTCCCCAAGATGCCCATTTTTCTTCAGACCATCCTTTCCAATTGAATCAATTCTCCTTAAACCATTTCCATTCAGATATTCCCCCAAACTACCCAGACAGAATTTACCTTTGAAGTTGACTTTATGTTTAGTCCCCAGCCGCCTAGGCCTCCCTTCCCCCGACCCTGTTATCAGCAGCGGGCCCCTGTGGTCCACAGGGGTTTTCCCTGGCATCGTCCCTGTGGCCCCTATGTGCCCTGGAGAGGGCGGCCCAGAACTTCCAAGAGAAGGACCCCAGCCTATGGAGAGCCAAGGCCTCAACAGACTGACTTGGGACTTCCTCCTCATGCACATGGACTGGACAGACCGTCTGACTCTCCCCAAACAGACTGACCGTGTTAACTGAAGCCTTTGGTCCATCGCTGTTATCAGTAATGGCAGGGGAGAGCAGTCTGACCCATTCTGTTGGCTGTGGCCTCTCGCTGCACTCTGGGGGGGGGGGGTGACCAGCATCATTCCTGCCTCCCCGCTCCCTATTCTCTTTGTCTTTTTGTAAATATAAAATTGAAATTAAAAATTTGTTTCATTGGGGCTTCCCTGGTGGCGCAGTGGTTAAGAATCTGCCTGCCAATTCAGGGGACACGGGTTCGAGCCCTGGTCTGGGAAGATCCCACATGCCGCGGAGCAACTAAGCCCGTGCACCACAACTACTGAGCCTGCACTCTAGAGCTCGTGAGCCACAACTACTGAGCCCGTGTGCCAAAACTACTGGAGCCCGCATGCCTAGAGCTCATGCTCTGCAACAAGAGAAGCCACTGCAATGAGAAGCCTGCACACCAGATCGAAGAGTAGCCCCCGCTCACCGCAACTAGAAAAAGCCCGCAAGCAGCAACAAAGACCCAACACACCAAAAATAAATAAATAAATTTATTTTTTTAATTGTTTCATTAAAAAAAAGAAGAACAGCAAAGCTGAAGGCATCATGATCCCTGATTTCAAACTCTATTGCAAAGCTATAGTAATCAAAACAATATGGTACCGGAATAAAAATAGACACAAAGACCAATGGAACAGAATTGAGAGCCCAGAAATAAACCCACACATGTATGGTCAGCTAATTTACAACAAAGGAGCCAAGAATATAAAATGGAGAAAGGACACTCTCTTCAACAAGTGGTGCTGGGAAAACTTGACATCGCCATACAAAAGAATGGAACTGTACCACTGTCTTATACCATGCACAAAAAGTAACTCAAATGGATTAGAAACTTGAACATAAGACCTGGAACCATAAAACTCCAAGAAAAAGCGTAGGTTCCTTGACATTAGTCTCGACAATGATTTTCTGGATTTGACATAAAAGCAAAGGCAATAAAAGCGAAAACCAATAAGTGGGGCTATTAAAAAGCTTACACAAGCAAAGGAAACCATCCACCAAATGAAAAGACAGCCTTTTCATTATAATGTTTTTTAATATTTACAAATCATATATCTGATAAGGGGTTAATATCTAAAATATAAAAAGAACTCGTACAACTCAATAGCAAAAAAAATTTTTTTAAACCAATTCAACTAAGGGACTTCCCTGGTGGTGCAGTGCTTAAGAATCTGCCTGCCAATGCAGGGAACATGGGTTTGATCCCTGGTCTGGGAAGATCCCACATGCCGCGAAGCAACTAAGCCCATGCGGCACAACTACTGAGCCTGCGCTCTAGAACCCGTGAGCCACAACTACTGAAGCCCGTGCACTCTAGAGCCCATGCACTGCAACTACTGACCCCATGCACTGCAACTACTGAAGCCCATGCTCTCTGGGGCCCACATGCCACAACTACTGAGCCCGTGTGCTGCAACTATTGAAGCCCGCACGTCTAGAGCCCATGCTCCGCAACAAGAGAAGCCACTGCAATGAGAAGCCCACACACCGCAATGAAGAGTAGCCCCTGCTCGCCACAACTAGAGAAAGCCCACACGCAGCAGCAAAGAGCCGACACAGGCAAAAAAAAGAAAAAAGAAAAAACCGAATTCAACTAAGGGACTTCCCTGGTGGTACAACAGTAAAGAATCCACCTTCCAATGCAGAGGATGTGGGTTCGACCCCTGGTCGGGGAACTACGATCCCACATGCCATGGGGCAACTAAGCCCACACGCCTCGACTAGAGAGCCCACGTGCCACAAACTACAGAGCCCACACCCTCTAGAGCCTGCACACCACAACTGCAGAGCCCATATGCTCTGGAGCCTGTGCGCCACAACTAGAGAGAGAAAACCCGCACACCACATGTAGAGAGAAGCCCACACGACACAACGAAGAGCCCGCGCGATGCAATGAAAGATCCCACGTGCCACAACTAAGACCCGATGCAGCCAAAAATAAATAGATATACTAAAAAAAAAAAAAAAAAAAAAACCCCAAAAAATTCAACTAAAAAATAGGATCTGTGGGGCTTCCCTGGTGGCGCAGTGGCTGAGAGTCCGCCTGCGGATGCAGGGGACACGGGTTCGTGCCCCGGTCCAGGAAGATCCCACATGCCACAGAACGGCTGGGCCTGTGAGCCATGGCCACTGGGCCTGCGTGTCCGGAGCCTGTGCTCCGCAACGGGAGAGGCCACAGCAGTGAGAGGCCCACGTACTGCAAAAAAATATCTGTATAGACATTTTTCCAAAGAAGACATACAGATAGCCAACAGATCCATGAAAAGGTGCTCAACATTGCTGATCCCTAGGGATGTGCAAATCAAACCATAATGAGATATTATCTCACGCCTGTTAGAATGGCTATTATCAAAAAGACAAGTAACAAGTGTTGGGAAGGATGTGGAGAAAAGGGAATCCTCGTGCACCGTTGGTGGGAATGTAAATTGGTGCAGCCACTATGGAAAACAGTATGGGGTATCCTCAAAAAATTAAAAAATAGAACTACCATATGAGCCAGCAATTCCATTTCTGGACATATAGATGAAGAAAATGAAAACACTAACTCAGAAAGATATGCACCCCCGTGTTCACTGCAGCATTATTTACAATAGCCAAGACATGAAAGCAATGTAAGTGTCCATCAATGGATGAACGGGTAAAGAAGATGTGATATATATATATAATATACATACACACACACACACACACACACACACAAACGGAGTATTATTCTGCCAAAAGAAAAAGAATGAAATACTGCCATTTGTGATATGGATGAACCCTGAGGGCATTATACTAAGTGAAGTAAGTTGGACAGAGAAAGACAAATGCCATATGATCTCACTTACATGTGGAATCTTTAAAAAGAAGAAAAAAAAAACAAGATCATAGGTACTGAGAACAGATTGGTGGTTGACAGATGTGAAGAGTGGGGATGGGCACAATGGAAAAAGAGAGTCAAAAGGCACAAGTTTCCAGTTACAAAATAAATGAGTAATGAGGTTGTAATGTACATCATGGACCTTATAGTTAATACTGTATTGTGTATCTGAAAGTTGCTAAGAGAGTAGATCTTAAAAGTTCTCACAAGAAGAAAAAATTCACAGCTACGTACGGTGACTAATGTTAACTAGTCTTATTACGGTGATCATTTCACAATAGATACAATATTGAATCACTATGTTGTACACCTGAAACTAATATAATATTGCATGTCAATTTTATCTTAACTTTCAAAATAAACATAAAAGTCATTGATTAAAGAAGTTGTGAGGGGCTTCCCTGGTGGCGCAGTGGTTGAGAGTCCGCCTGCCGATGCAGGGGACACGGGTTCGTGCCCCGGTCCGGGAGGATCCCACATGCCGCGGAGCGGCTGGGCCCGTGAGCCATGGCCGCTGCGCCTGCACGTCCGGAGCCTGTGCTCCGCAACGGGAGAGGCCTCAACAGTGAGAGGCCCGCGTACCCCGAAAAAAGAAAAAAAAAGTTGTGAGGACAGCAGATCTTAAGTGTTTTTTCCTTTTTCTTTCATATCTATATGAGATGATGAATGTTAATCAAACTTAGTGTGGTAATCATTTCACCATATATGTAAGTCAACTTATTATGCTGTACACCTTAAACTTACGCAATGATGTATGTCAATTATTTCATTAAAATCGGGAGGGAAAGTTAGCTCAAATCAGCGCTATAACAAAATCCCATTCCCAGGGACATGATGAATTTGGAAATAAAATCCCACCCTAAATTATCAATGGCTAATGATTGGCACCTATTACTTTTTTATGGTTGGTGCACCTGAGCCAAGAGACAAAAGGCCTCGATAGCTTTAAGTAATAGTGACAAACCTAAATGGTAGCAGTCTGAGGTTGGGGACCCATCTTCTGTGCTTGCCCACTATGCTGTTCTTTCTGCATTCTTAGCACCTTCACGTACTAATATAGTTGTTATAATGATAACCATGCTTGTATATTTGATTTACATGTTAGCATCTCCGATGAATACGTTACAGCACTATAAATACATACAAACATACACATACGTACATACACACACGATTATATTACGGATATATGATTTGTCTGTTGGCCTCCCCCAGGTAACTGAAGATAAGGCCTTATAAGTGCATTTTAACCAATAGTATGCTTCGGAATCACCCAGCTCCTATTCCCTGGGGAGCTGATTCAGCAGCTGTGGAGTCAGCCCTGCAGCCATGCTTTAGAGAGCATCCCGGGTGGTTTAGGATTTCACGTCTGATGGAGAGCCACTCGTCAGAGGGGGTGGTTCAGCCTAGGGGTGAAGAGAGTGAGCTGAGGATTGGGACCCTGGCTCCACCACTTACTATTTGTGTAAGCTTGAGCAGGGCACTTAAACCTGTCTGTGCCTTGCATGTAAAATGGGGATAATAGTGCTTGCCTGGGAGCGTTGTGAGGATTAAACAGGATAAAACCTGGGCAGTGCTGAGAACAGACTAAGCCCATCGTAAGTTCTTGGGACGTGTTGCTTTGTTGGTGTTGCTCGTCCTTGCGTTCCAGAGCAGGCACCATGCCTGACAGGAGCAGAGATTTAACGTTCAATAAATAATAAATGCACTGGGGAATGTATGCTATCAGCAAAGAGAAGCAAAAGGGAAAAGAATAAGCAAAGGGATAGAAGAATAGAAGCATGGCCAAGGAGGTGGGATATGCATAGGCATGGTGGGGGAGATCCTGAAAATCCTTCCTCATTGTTGCCACAGTATTCATTCTGCCTAATAAAATGTTAAGGAGGTCTTGAACTGAAACTCTTAAACACGTAGGATTAAGAATCTTGGTGGCCTTCTGCTGTTGTCCCAAATGAAGCAACCCAGTATGTCCAAACTTGTGTTTCCAGAGGAAGTGAGCTTTCTGACGCCAGCTTGTGGTCTGCTCTGGAACTCTAGACCATATCTTCAACATCTTCAGTGATTCTGACAGCATTAACTTTTGGGCCTGTTGAAAATATCCTACCACACTCGCTCTTTGCTTTCTTGACGATTCTTCCCAATTACCCCAGGTTTGACGATATGACTCTTCCACTTGAAGCTGGATTTCGTTATAATCCCAAGAACTCACCACCTTTGTTCTCTCTCCATGCCTCAGCATTTTTTTTTCCCTAAACGTTTATCTCACATGTTCTGTCTCCTTTTTCCTGGGATGACTCCATGAAAACAGCAATGGTTTGGGGAATTGGGTGGTCCTGGATTCAAATCCTGCCTCTGCCTCTGAGGGTAATTGCCCATATATAAAATAATTTCTACCTACGTTGTGAGAATTAAACTGGGATCAGATATGTAAAGTACCTAGCACAGTACTTGTCAAAGCATCAAGGGTTTATCAGTTTAGATTAGTTTCAACTGCTGGTAACAGAAATGAGAAATAACAGTATCTTACACAAGATACAGGCTTATTATTTTTTATGACCTAAAAGGAGTCTAGCGGGAAGCAATTCATGGCTGGTACAGATGACCTAGGTCATCTTGAAGACACCTAGCCAACAACTAGTACTTAAATCACTTTAGCCACCCCAGCCTCCAAAGGAAGCTGTGAAATGTAGTTCTTTACCTGGGTACAATGCTGCTCCCCAATACAACAGGTGCCTGTCATGTTAGAATTATTCCTTGTCTCCTCCAAAGCCGCAGGGTGGAACCCTCTAGAGTCCCTTACAGTCTCTTCATCATATGACACATCTCAGGGCACTCAATGCATGTACGATATATACAATGCAGAAAACAGTAAAGCTGGTTCGTTAACTAGTCAAAGTCTAAAGACCTAAGTTCCAGGCCAACCTAATACTTCATTGCTGTGTAACCTTGAGCAAGTGTATAACCTCTGTTGGAGGCTCAGTTTCCTCATTTGTGAGCATCAACTCAGACAGTGGATGCAAACTGCCTAACACAATGCCTAACACAGTAGCCCTCAGCACACGCCAAAGTTACTATTACTATCAACGTCATCGTCACCATCATCATTATTATCGTTAAGTGCTATTGAAGTATTAGGGTAAAGTGAGCAGGTGCCAGACATGTCTCACATCCCTTCCTTCTGCATGTTTACACCTTCCCTCGCCTTCAGCAGTCACCCCAGGGATGTCTGGATTTACAGTCAATTACATTGAAAGAGCCTGGGCTGAGTTGGCCTCATTTCCTTCCCTTCCAGCCATCCACTCAGGGCTAGCTGAATCTCTAGAGTCCCTCTCCTTTCCCCCTACCCAGAGTCTAGTCTCTCAGCCCTGCCTTCTGAGACAGGCTCTCTTCTCTGATCAGATCGACTTCTAAATAAATATTCAATTACGTCTGGATGTGTTCCATCACTCCTCTCAAATCTAAGTAAATCAGTTCCTCCCTTTGTTGGAATTCCCCAGGCCTGCTGAGATCACCCCACTGATGTCTTGCATCCTTGACAGTGGTGAGATTTTTCTCTAGAAGGGAGAATTAAAGGAGTTCACATAGGAATAAGACTTCGTATTCCCAGATCTTCGTAAAATATGTATATCTGAGACCTTCTCCTCACCTTCCTAGGTACCTTTCTCTTAAGGTTTCGGAAGAAATCTCTGCACCTGCTCTTAAAGATCATCAGCTATTCATTAGCTGATAATGTGCCACAAAAGGATTGTAAGTGTGCAAATATACAAATCCTCTTGCTTCCCAGGGTGGCCAGTTAGAACCCCAGGGGCCAGGGCTATTGTGTATGGCTCTGTAATTTGTGCACTGCCCAGTTTTTCCCGTTCACACTCTCTACAACACGATGGCACCTCTGTAACGGTGCAGTGCCCAGCCTACCTAACTGCTCATGGCAGCCATGCCCAGATCAGTCATCTCTGGCCATTAGCAGCCTTGCTCTATTCTAGCACACCCTACAGAAATGACCACTTTCTGTGTGTACTACGATGTGAAGGAGTTTAGAAAGCACTCGTCTTCAAGGGTATTTCTTCTTCCAGCGCACGCACAGGCCCTGGCCACGCCAGCTGTGTCCTCCGTAGAAGCCTGAGCTAACATGCCCCGGTGATGTCTTTCAAAGCAGGCCCGTTGTGTTTTCCTAGGTCCACGGAAGAAATCTCTTGTCCATTGACTATGACCGGAATATTCGGACAGAGAAGATCTACGATGATCACCGGAAGTTCACCCTGAGGATCATTTATGACCAGGTGGGCCGTCCCTTCCTCTGGCTCCCCAGCAGTGGGCTGGCGGCTGTCAACGTCTCCTATTTCTTCAATGGGCGCTTGGCTGGCCTTCAGCGCGGGGCCATGAGCGAGAGGACAGACATCGACAAGCAAGGCCGGATCGTGTCCCGCATGTTTGCCGACGGGAAAGTGTGGAGCTATTCCTACCTTGACAAGGTGGGTGGATGTGCTGCCCTTGCTCATCTGGGGCTAGCTCGCTCTCTCTCATTCATGCTTCTCTGTTTAAGCTGACCTGACAGGCTTTGCCATAAGACATTGTAACATCTTTACTTTGACTCTACCAGGGCTCCCCACGCACTCTCACCCTCTGGGAGGGAGGAAGTCTGAAGGAAAATGTTATTCATAGCCCAGCACTGTTACCATTAAAAGCAAAAAAAAAAAAAAAAAAAGTTCTAGACACTCAGTAATGGCAAAAAGGGTGGATTGTCTGATTTTTACCCCAAAATAACAGTGCTGTTGAAACGGACAGAATCATCCCACTGGCAGCACGGCTAATCACTCCTTATCACTAATCACTGGAAATGCAGTGATTCATTTCTGCCTTGCCCGAAATTGAGCCATCAGGGTAGGGAATTCTGCCTAAAACTCGAGCATGCGGACCAGCACCCTCCCCTACCTGGCCTATTGGCTGAACCAGCCGTATGGATTCTTGCTATATATATTTTTCCTGTGTCTACAAGTGGCAGGCTCAGGTCTCCGCGTCAGAAAAGGTCCAGTTGTAGCAGCGGTAAAAAGAGATGCCTTCAGGTCACGAGTCAAGACTTGTAAAGGCAGCCCTGGTCATCTGGTCATCAGGCAGGGGCTTGCTCAGCCTGGGCCTCTCACCTGGACTCACCTCCACACAAGCCCATTTCCATTTCTTCCTTTCTTGCCTCCCCATGACAGCGGTCACTTGCACATAGAGCTGTTACCTCCTCTGTAAAGGGGCTGCTGTCTCTTTGGTCCCTTCTGAATACTGTTCTCATTACGCTACAGTAAGATGCTACAGTGGTTGACCAGGGGAGGCAAGAATCTCTCCACAGCTTCAAGTTTGAGACCATTCTTTCCCCAGACAATCAATGCTTCTGGGTTACTTAATCTTTTCGGTAGCTTCTAAATGGAGGATGTGGTTTCTCCTTAGATTTAATCAGCGGTGTCCCAAAGATAGTATGTGTATCACACCTGTCCCCTGCTGGGCCAGCAGCAGTCATTTCTAACCAGTCTCAGGATTTCTTGTCATTGAGCCTGGGGGCAAACTCAGTGCCTCTCACCTCAGTCCTTCAAACCCCTTGCAACTCAAAGTTATGGTCCAAGCAACATCAGTATCACCTGGGAGTTTGTTCCAAAAGTAGATTCTCAGGCCACCTCTCCACCACCCTCCCCCACCGAACTACTGAATCAGAATTTGCCTTTTAACCAGATCCCTGGGTATTTCGCATGCACGTTAAAGTTTGGGGAGCATTCTCCCAAGTAGCCACCATGATCCGTAGAGTAGCATGCCCGATGAAATCAACTTACCCATAATCTCCGGTCTAAATTTCCCCATCCTTCACGGCTTCTGAACTGCCATTTAGGGAAATGGAATAAATTCTGTCCATTTGAGCACTTGGTCGTAAGTGGCCAACTCATGTGTTCCCTTCCCCTTTCCTTCCTCCAGTCCATGGTCCTCCTGCTTCAGAGTCAGCGTCAGTACATATTCGAGTACGACTCCTCTGAACGCCTCCACGCCGTCACCATGCCCAGTGTTGCCCGGCACAGCATGTCCACCCACACCTCCATTGGCTACATCCGCAACACTTACAACCCGCCTGAAAGCAACGCTTCGGTCATCTTTGACTACAGTGATGACGGCCGCATCCTAAAGACATCCTTTTTAGGCACTGGGCGCCAGGTATTCTACAAGTATGGGAAACTCTCCAAGCTATCGGAGATTGTCTATGACAGTACTGCCATCGCTTTCGGGTATGATGAGACTACCGGTGTCTTAAAAATGGTCAGCCTCCAAAGTGGGGGCTTCTCCTGCACCATCAGGTACCGGAAGATAGGCCCACTTGTGGACAAGCAAATCTACAGGTTCTCTGAGGAAGGCATGGTCAACGCCAGGTTTGAATACACCTATCACGACAACAGCTTCCGGATTGCAAGCGTCAAGCCGGTCATAAGTGAGACTCCCCTTCCTGTTGACCTCTACCGCTACGACGAGATTTCTGGCAAAGTGGAGCACTTCGGCAAGTTCGGAGTCATCTATTATGATATCAACCAGATCATCACCACGGCTGTGATGACCCTCAGCAAGCACTTTGACACCCACGGGCGGATCAAGGAAGTCCAGTACGAGATGTTCCGGTCCCTCATGTACTGGATGACGGTGCAGTATGACAGCATGGGCAGGGTAATCAAGAGGGAGCTGAAACTGGGGCCCTATGCCAACACCACTAAGTACACCTACGACTATGATGGGGATGGGCAGCTCCAGAGCGTGGCCGTCAATGACCGCCCGACCTGGCGCTACAGCTACGACCTCAATGGGAACCTCCACTTGCTGAACCCGGGGAACAGCGTGCGCCTCATGCCCTTGCGCTACGACCTCCGAGATCGGATAACCAGGCTCGGTGACGTGCAGTACAAAATTGACGACGATGGCTATCTGTGCCAGCGAGGGGCCGACATCTTTGAGTATAACTCCAAGGGCCTTCTAACGAGAGCCTACAACAAGGCCAGTGGCTGGAGTGTCCAGTACCGCTATGACGGCGTGGGGCGGCGGGCTTCCTACAAGACCAACCTGGGCCACCATCTGCAATATTTCTACTCTGACCTCCACAACCCGACTCGCATCACCCATGTCTATAATCACTCCAACTCGGAGATAACCTCGCTCTACTATGACCTCCAAGGTCACCTCTTCGCCATGGAGAGCAGCAGTGGGGAGGAGTACTATGTTGCCTCAGATAACACAGGGACTCCCCTGGCTGTGTTCAGCATCAACGGTCTCATGGTCAAGCAGTTGCAGTACACCGCCTACGGGGAGATTTATCACGACTCCAACCCCGACTTCCAGATGGTCATCGGCTTCCATGGGGGACTCTACGATCCCCTGACCAAGCTGGTCCACTTCACGCAGCGTGATTATGACGTGCTGGCGGGACGATGGACCTCTCCAGACTATACCATGTGGAAAAACGTGGGCAAGGAGCCGGCCCCCTTTAACCTGTATATGTTCAAGAGCAACAATCCTCTCAGCAATGAGCTGGATTTGAAGAACTACGTGACAGGTGAGGACCTGGCCACCTCAGTTGGGCAGTGGCTCCCCGTGGGGTGGTGGTCCCAGTAGACTGCCAGGGATTTCAAAACGAGGCCTTATGTCCGATGCTAGGAGAATCCTGGTGGCCTGTGTACGCCGGCAGTACAGGATCTAGAGCAGTCAAGTGACAGCAGTACAGAGCAGTCATCAGGTCTATTTGAACATGTCCTGACCACTTTCAAGTCCATTCAATTGAAATAACTTGTACAAGAGCCCTTACTACCCCAAAAGAGGAAAGCAGCCTTATGAAGGGGGAAAGAATGGGACTCTGGTCTCAGAAGTACCTGATTCAAACAAATTCCCTCTCTTCTATTTATAAGCTAAAGGACCTTGGGCTAGTTGTCCAGTATCTCTGAGCTGTAGTTTCCTTCTCTGCAAAAGGGCACTAACAAAATCATCTCACAGAGTGACCGTAAGAAGGAAATGAACTTATGTAGGTAAAGTCTAGTGGCTGGCGCTTAGACCGAGGATGTTCACAAAAGGGTATCTGCTCATGTTATTAACATCACCATTACTAGTGAAGCAATGAATGAGAATAGGTACTGAAATGACTGTGACCCAGTTCCGGACCTCACGACCAGGCTGGTGAGATACAAATACAAATAACCAATGATAATGCAAAGCAGAATTAAGTCTGTGCTACCATATAGGTGTTTGTTCAGCTATTTATTCAACAAGCATTTATAGTGGGCCAGCATGCTACATTCTGGGGATACAATGATAAGCAAGACAAACACTCTTCTCTCAAAGTGGTGTGTGTGTGTGTGTGTGTGTGTGTGTGTGTGTGTGTAGCACACGTGCAGATAACTTCAGATTTGAAAATTTTGACATAGTACAGAAGAGCCCCGTGTCAAACTGGGCCTGAAGGACGAGGGGGATCTTGTTTGGCAGAAACGAGCTCAAGGCTGAAGAAAGACTATGAGCAAAAGTCAAAAGGACAAAGGAAGCTTGGACACGGGTGTGGACAGAGGGGCCAAGGAGGGCAGATAATCTACTTCCTCATGATAAGTGAGAAATTGGTAAAAGGAAACATCCATCTATTTCTATCCATCTCCATCCATCCACCTATTCACAGATATTTTCATCTAATACATAAGCCCTAGAAATGCAGTGGAGGGCGAGATAGAGTCCCTATCTTCAGAGAGATAAGCAAGGAAATCTGGATGGATGGATGGATGGATGGATGGATGGATGGATGGATGGATGGATGGGAGGGAAAATACCAACTTTCAGCAAGGAATCTGGAGCCATTTCACCTGTACATGCATTGTAGAGGAGTAACAATGGGGACCCCAATTCCAAGCCCTTCCCCAAGTTCCAGGAAACTCACAGCTCTTGGCCAATGGGCCAGGGAAGCGTCAAGCCCAAGGGGTCCCTACCCTCAGGTGGCCAGGGATCACTTGTCCACCCCCAAGATTGGAAAGAAAGCAGCAGCTCCTTGGAACACAGGGCTGCCCTCAGTGCCCCATGCTGCAGAAAGAAATAGATGACCCTAAAGGTCAACTTGTGGCCCTGCTATGCCTCACTGACAAGTCCCAGAGCCTTTGAAGTTGAAGCCAGCATCCTCCTACAACCGAAGCAGCTGCCACCTTTGGAGTGCAGGAGTTTTGGCCAAGCTAGTTCCCTCCTGGTCTCCCCAGTGCGCCTCGTCAGGAGGCCCTGCCATGCTGCTCTACCAGGGCGTCCTCTCTTCCCCAGGGCTTGGCCGGGTTTGTGTCCCCCCCCCCCCCAGTTCACTGCAGTTTCAAATTAAAGGACCTCTCGGGGAAAGTACACACCCATATGTATATAGTTTCAGATAATGATAAAGCAGGGAAGATAAATGAAGTAGGTAGAGAGTTAGAGAGTGGTGGGAAGTGTCTTGTCTCTTTAGGGCACTCACAGATAGGTGGCCTTTGAGCAGAGGCCATTATGAAGTGGGGGAGGGAGAGGAAGCGTATTCCAGCCAAAGGAAACAATGTGAACGGGGAGGCAGCCCATGCCTATCTCAGCCATAGGAGAAGAAGGCCCCGCCCCGCAAGAATGCGCTTCCCAGAGCCTGGCTTGGCACTGGATACCTTAGGGATGAATCAGCCAAAGGCAAATAAAAAGAAAGCCCTCAGCGTGGGATGAACACACACCCACAGCTGCCAAGACCCAAACAAAATCATTCGCAGAGCACAGTGTGCCTCACTGACCCCCTCAGCTACTCTCCTGGTCCTCCTGAAAAGACAAAAAGAAATTCGAGTTTTCTGAATAGCAAGACGGCTTTCCTCATTCCAGTGCTTCATGGAGACTCAATAAACGGGCATCAAACCAAGTTGAACTAAGCCCGACAAAACCGAATCCAGAAAACATTAGAAAGAGTCTAAAATAAAAGGTAACATTAGAGAAGCTGCACGCATAGAGCTGATGTCTGCAGTCAAAGCAAAGTAAGAGGGGCTGCCGCTCAACGTGAGATGACCCCTGGAGACTGCAGCCCAGAAGAGAACACCAAGTCATTCTCCGCCATTCGGATGTTGGCGAGTCTGTAAACCCATCTATATGCGTCTTGATTTGCATCGTAGGAGACGAGCAGAGTGGTTGAACTTGCAGCTCACAATTGAAGAAGGAATTAAGATGTAGTCGGCAGGAGCACAGTGGACAGAACTACTGTCTCTCTGGTGCTCAAAAGAATCTTTGCTGTTTGGAAACAGAGCTCTCCGAATGCAAGAGACAGCTCCTGAGGCTGCAGGAGGCTGTGTCCTCCCCCAAAATGCTGGCACAAAGGAGAGCAGGAGAGGACACCCGTGAGGAGCTCAAAGACATCTGGGCTGGACACAGCTGTATCTACCAACGTAGGGTAAGGGAGGGCAAGAAGTGATTCCTTTCCCACTCACGGGCTCTAAAGCTGCACCCTTTTTACCAGTTATTGTTTAAGGTAATATATTGATGACTGATATATCTGTGATACGAAAGATACTAGAGGAAAGGATATAAAAGACAGACTGAGAGGTACAGACCCTCTCCCCAAAAACCTGCAGTGCCCTGGGCTTTTCCAGTGACAGCGAGTCCCAGGAAACTCCTCAGTCCTGGGCAAACCAAGACCTGTGCTCAGGCCCAAGCCTGGCCCGTCCTCAAGCCGGTTCCTTCTGATGTTAGAACCTGAATACATCTCCAGACACCAATTCTGGCCTTGCCAATCACTTGCTGTGTGACCCATACGAATGTCTTAAACTTTCTGAGCCTTAGCTTCTTCATTGGCAGCACTGTGCCGGTAACAGCACTCACCCTGTAGTGCTGTGAAAAGTAAGTGAATCATGACACTTAAGGCACCTAGCCCTGGGCAAAGACTTATCAATGGTAGGAATGCATTTGTTACTTATAAGCAGCTATGCACTTGGAGACAGGGAGTTTGTAGGTGAGGAGTGAAATTACCACCTTTGTGTAATTCTCTGGGGTTCCCAGGGGTCTCCAGCTCCACCCTGAAACAGATCCCAACTCTGCTCTGAGTGGCGTTGCTTTGGCAAATCTGAAACCCCAAATTTGGAGGTAAGCGAACCTCCCATATGTCACCCACGATGACTCTGGTTGGCTTCTCCCCGGCTGTCTCTGGGCTTACAGACCCCCAGGCACACATGAACGTGAAGTCGGATTTTGTGGAGTTTGATTTCCATAAGTGAGGAGGGAGGCCCAGCCTCCTTCTTGCTTTACTCTCTTCTCTCGCTGCACTTACCACCTAGGCTGCTGTGCTGACAGCGTGCGTTAGAGAGAGAGCGCAGGCCTCAGCTGCCCATGCTGTGAGCAACATGGGGCAGGGGAGTGATGGGCTATTAGGAAGGGCCACATCGCCACTCCTACCTCAAGGACTCCCTCTCGACAGATTGTTTAGGGAGGCTGTCACCAGAGACAGCCAGTGACTTTGAAAGGAGGAGGGGTGTTTGTGTGGTACCGAAAGTGCCTTCTGCAGGATGGAGGAGACAAGCAACTTGAAGAAACATTTTTCAGAAGAGTTAGACTTGGAAACCAAGCCATGTTAGAAACTTAAAAAGCTAGAACAGATAGATGACATGAACTATTACTGTTCATGGGAGCAGCCATTAAAATGTCTGGTCCCAAAGGCAGGGGGTTGTTAACATCATCTCCTGGAGACTAGGGAGGGATCCCTGCAGGGGAGAGATCAAGTTGATCCCTGCAGGGGAGAGTCTGTTGAGGGCAAAGACCTCTCTCTTGCCTTTCTTGGGATTCCCTCCATATCCCTGGTGAAAGATGGGCTGAGTTTATATGTTGTTCAGATGAGGTATTAAATAACATGGAAACACAGATGGGGAAAGTTGGTTTCTCTTCAGTGATCTTTTTATTCTCCCAATTCGGCAGAGGAGAAAGCCTCCACTTGATGCCGGTGTGTACGTAACACCTCATTAACACTTCTCATCTCCCTTTTTAACAGACAGAGCAGGTCTAAGACTCCCCGGGTAGCAGGTAACAAAATCATGCTCCAGCTTAATTGCGTTGTTCTGTTTTAATTTTACAGTTATTTTCTGTTTGCATCAAGTGAGAGGGCTCTCCCACTTATGGTAGTGACATAAAGTTTCTTTTTTATCATGGATGTGCTTAAGTAGACAAAGCAAAACAAGTACAGGTGATCCCCGGATATGGCAAAACAACCACGATAGGTGATCGTGACGGGTAACCACAAATACCCAAAGTTTGGTAACCGCACTGCACAGCACTCACCACCTACTCTGCACAGAGGTGCTCTGTGGATATATGATCATTGCTAGACTAAAGCGAGGCTTCTGTCTGCTTGATGCTGATACACTTTTTAAGGCAATTTCAAACCTGTATTCTTAAATGACGTTTTTTATTGACGTATAGTTGACTTACAGTATTACATTAGCTTCAGGGGTATAACATAGTGATTCAATATTTTTATAGATTATGCACAAAAGTTATTACAGTACTACTGACTATATTCCCTGAGTTGTACATTACATCCCTGTGACCTATTTATAACTGGTAGTTGTAGCTTTTAACCCCCTTCACCTATTTATCCCATTTTCCAACCCACCTCCCCTCTGACAACCACCTGTTTGTTCTCTGTATCTGAGTCTGTTTGTTTTGTTACATTTGTTCATTAGTTTTGTTTTTTAGAGTCCACATTTAAGTGAAAACATATGTTATTTGTCTTTCTGTAACTTCTTTGACTTAGAATCTCCTCCAGGTCCATCCATGTTGTCACAAATGGCAAGATTTCACTCTTTCTTATAGCTGAGTAATGTTCCATTATATATGTATATATACCACATCTTCTTTATCCATTCATCTGTCCATGGACACTTAGGTTCCATATGTTGGCTATTGTAAATAATGCTACGATGAACATGGGGTTGCATATATCTTTTCAAATTAGTGTTTTCTTTGGATAAATACCCAGGAGTGGAATTGCTGGATCATATGGTAGTTGTATTTTTAATTTTTGAGGACCCTCCATACTGTTTTCCATAGTGGCTACACCAATTCTCATTCCCATCAACGCTGCACGAGAAGTCCCTTTTCTCCACATCTTCACCAACTCTTACTGTTTCTTGTCTTTTTGGTGACAGTGCTTCTGACAGGTGTATGGTACTATCTCACTGTGGCTTTTACTTACATCTTTCTGATGATTACTGAGGTTAAATGACTCTTAAGTGGGCTATCGCTAATACGTGTACTTGCCACGTCATTCAAGGAACTTGTTTATGCCTGAGGCTGATGGACACACTGTAGATTCCAGAGTCACTCTCATTAGAGGGTCTTCTAGGCCTGTATGTTCAGTAGTGAAGTCAGCATTAAACCCCTCATAACAGTCCCAGGGCAGGAGGTGTGTAGACCTTACTCAGCCCCTTCAGAAGCATCTTCTCAAGCAGGTACAGGTAGTTCCTCTGTCACACACACTATTCAGGGTGGCTTTTGCCACATATAGTCAGTGTTTGTTCATCCACTCCATGGATACTTATTGAGCACCTATTTTGTGCTAGGCCTGGGGAGACATCAGTGAATGAAACAGATTTTTTAACTCCGGGTCCTGATGGAGCTTACATTCCCGGTGAGGGAGACAGACAATAACAATAAATGTCATAAATGCCCAAATGAGACACATGTTCAAGTGTGGTAACTGTTTTGGGGGTGGGGGGATGAGTGGAGGAAGGGGACTTGGGATTTCTGGGGGTGGGAACAGGCAGGGGTTAAACATGAAGTTGGCCTTATTGGAGGCAACATCTGAGCAAGACCTGAAAAATGGAAGAGTGAGACAGCCAGAAGATACCTTCAGGGAAGCACACTCCAGGCAGAGGGCTTGCCTGTATAAAGGCTCCGAGATGAGTGTGCACCTGGCATGTTCAAGAAACGGCACAGAGGCTGGAGCTGAGTGAGCAAGAGAGAGAGAGGAGGAGAAGACAAGGTCAGAGAGATCACGGGCAAGGGTCCTTAGAGACCATTAGAAGGACTTTCACTTTTTCATTGACAGAAATGGGGGATCGCTGGAGTGTTATGAGTAAAGGAATGGTAAGGGCCTTTTCCATGTCTAAAGGTATGTGGAGCATACAAGGTATGTGGAGCACAGAAGTGAAAGCAGGGAGGACAGTTAGAAATCAAGGCAAGAGATGATGGGCCAGGGCTGAGGTGGTGGAAGTGGTGAGAAGTGGACACAGATTCTGGTCTATTTTAAAAGTGAAAGTAAAGGATTTAACCGTAGGACCCAGCAATTCCACACCTAGGTGTATACACAAGAGAACTGAAAAGAGGTTTTCAAACATCAGTTTGTACCATCATCAGAAAGTCTACAAATAATAAATCCTGGAGAGGGTGTGGAAAAAAGGGAACCATCCTACACTGTTGGCAGGGATGAAAACCGGTGTAACCACTATGGAGAACAGTATGGAGGTTCCTACAAAAACTAAAAATGGAACTACCATATAATCCAGCAATCCCACTCCTGGGCATATATCCAGAAAAGATGAAACTATAACTCAGAAAGATACATGCACCCCAATGTTCATAGCAGCACTATTTACAATAGCCAAGACATGGAAGCAACCTAAGCCCATCAACAGATAAATGGATAAAGATTTGGCATATATATACAATGGAATATTACTCAGCCATAAAAAAGAATGAAATAATGCCATTTGCCCCAATATGAATGGACCTAGAGATTATCATACTAAGTGAAAAAATCAGAGAGAGAAAGACAAATATTATATGATACCACTTATATGTAGAATCTAAAAAATAGTACAAATTAAGTTATTTAAAAACAGAAACAAACTCACAGACAGAGAAAAAAACTTATGGTTGCCAAAGGGGAAGGGAGGAGGAAGGGATAAATTAGGAGTTTGAGATTAACAGATACACACTACTATATATAAAATAGATACACAAAAAGGACCTGCTGTATTGCACAGGGAACTATATTCAATATTTTGTAATCAGCTATAATGGAAAAGAATTTGAAAAAGAATATATATGTAGAGCCCCTCGATTCCAGACAAGATGGCAGAGTAGAAGGACTTACACTCACTTCTTCTCATGAAAACACCAAAATCACAACTAACCACTGAACACCAAAATCACAACTGATGAACACCCATCAGCAAAAAGGATATTTTACCTACCAAAGACAAAGAAGTAGTCACAATGAGACAGGAGAAGGGGTGCTTTCACTCTATAATCAAATCCCATACCTGCTGGGTGGGTGACCCATGAACTGGAAAATAATTATATTGCAGAGGTTCTCCCACAGGAGTGACTTCTGAGCCCCATGTCAGGCTCCCCAGCCTGAGGATCTGGCAACTGGACGAGGAGGCCCAGAGCATTTGACTTGGAAGGCCAGAGGAGCTTGAGTGCAGGAGCTCTACAGGACTGGAGGAAACAGAGACTCCACTCTTGGAGGATGCACACAAGATTTCACATGCACTGGGCCCAGCACAAAGCAGTGACTCCATAGGAGCCTGGGCTAGACCTACCTGTGGGTCTTGGAGGGTCTCCTGGGTAGGCAGCAGTTGGCTGTGGCTCACTGTGGGGGCAGGAACACTGGTGGTGGAGGTCCCAGGGAATATTGATTGGTGTGAGCTCTCCCAAAGGTCACCATTTTGGCACCGAGACCTGGCCCCACCCAACAGCCTGCAGGCTCCAGTGCTGGGACGCCTCAGGCCAAACAACCAGTGGGGTGGGGGAGAGAACACAGCCCCACCCATCAGCAGACAGGCTGCCTAAAGTTGTACTGAGCTCACAGCCACCTAAAAATATACCCCTTGACACAGCCCTGCCCACCAGAGGGACAAGCCCAGCTCCAACCACCAGTGTGCAGGCATCAGTCCCTCCCACCAGGAAGCCTACACAAGCCTCTGGACCAACCTCAGCCACCAGAGAGCAGACACCAGAAGAAGGAGGAACTACGAACCTGCAGCCTGCAGAAAGGAGACCACAAACACAGGAAGTCAGACAAAATGAGACAGCAGAGAAATATGTTTCAGACAAAGGAACAAGATAAAAACCCAGAAGAATAAGTAAATGAAGTGGAGATAGGCAATCTACCTGAAAAAGAATTCAGAGTAATGATAGTAAAGATGATCCAAGATCTTGGAAAAAGAATGGAGGCACAGACTGAGGAAATACAAAAAATGTTTAACAAAGACCTAGAAGATTTAAAGAACAAACAGAGATGAACAATACAATAACTGAAATGAAAAATACACTAGAAGGAATCAAAAGCAGAATAAATGAGGCAGAAGAACTAATAAGTGAGCTGGAAGAGAGTGCTGGAAATCATTGCCGTGGAATAGAATAAAGAAAAAAGAATGAAAAGAAATGAGAACAGTCTCAGAGACCTCTGGGACAACATTAAACACACCAACATTCATATTATAGAGGTCCCAGAAGGAGAAGAGAGAGAGAAAGGGCCCAAGAAAACATTCGAAGAGATTATAGCCGAAAACTCCCCTAACATGAGAAAGGAAACACTCGTTCAAGTCCAGGAAGTGCAGAGTCCCACACAAGATAAACCCAAGGAGGAACACGCCAAGACACATATTAGTCAATGACAAAAATGAAAGACAAAGAAAACATATTAAAAACAAGGGAAAAGCAACAAATAACATACAAGGGAATCCCCATAAGACTATCAGCTGATCTTTCAGCAGAAACCCTGCAGGCCAGAAGGGAGTGGCACGATATACTTAAAGTGATGAAAGGGAAAAACCAACAACCACGAATACTCTACCCAGCAAGGCTCTTGCTCAGATTCAATGGATAAAGTAAAAGGTTTACAGACAAGCAAAAGCTAAAAGAATTCAGCACCACCAAATCAGCTTTACAACAAATCCTAAAGGAACTTCTCTAGGCGGAAAAGAAGGCCACAACTAAAAACAAGAAAATTGCAAATGGGAAAGCTCACCGGTAAAGGCAAACATAAAGTAAAGGTAGGAAATCATCCACATACAAATATGATATCAAAACCAGCAGTCGTGAGAAGAGCAGAGTACAAATACAGGATATTGTAAATGCATTGGAAATTAGAAGACCAGCAACTTAAAACAACCTTGTATACATATAGACTTCTATATCAAAACCTCATGGGAACTGCAAACCAAAAATCTACAATAGATACACACACACACACACACACAAAGCAATCCAAACACAATACTAAAGATAGTTATCAAATCACAAGAGAGAGAACAAAAGAGGAAGGGAAGAAAAAAGCCCTACAAAAGCAAATCCAAAACAATTAACAAAACGGCAATAAAAACATACATATTGAAAATTACCTTAAATGTAAATGGAGTAAATGCTCCACCCAAAAGACATAGACTGGCTCAGTGGATACAAAAACAAGACCCGGATATATGCTGTCTACAAGAGACCCACTTCAGATCTAGAGACACATACAGACTGAAAGTGAGGAGGTGGAAAAGGGTATTCCATGCAAATAGAAATCAAAAGAAAGCTGGAGTATCAAT
This sequence comes from Delphinapterus leucas, assembly GCF_059928025.1. Lineage (NCBI taxonomy): Eukaryota > Metazoa > Chordata > Mammalia > Artiodactyla > Monodontidae > Delphinapterus > Delphinapterus leucas. The sequence goes on from NC_143131.1 coordinate 143,190,716, forward strand.
ATCAGACAAAATAGACTTTAAAATAAAGACTGTTACAAGAGACAAAGAAGGACACTACATAATGATGAAGGGATCAGTCCAAGAAGAAGATATAACAATTGTAAATATATATGCACCCAGCATAGGAGCACCTCAAAATATAAGGCAAATACTAACAGCCATAAAAGGAGAGTCAACAGTAACACAATAATAGTGGGGGACTTTAACACCCCACTTCCATCAATGGACAGATCATCCAGACAGAAAATCAATAAGGAAACACAGACCTTAAATGACACATTAGACCAGATGGACTTGATATTTATAGAACCTTCCATCTGAAAGCAGCAGAATACACATTCTTCTCAGGTACACACAGAACATTCTCCAGGATAGATCACATCTTGGGCCACAAAGCAAGCCTCAATAAATTTAAGAAAATTGAAATCATATCAAGCATCTTTTCCAGCCACAATGGCAAACATCCTAAAGATGCTACCTTAAAACTAGTAGAGCTCATCAATGAATTTGGTAAATTTGCAGAATACAAAATTAACACACAGAAATCTGTTGCATTCCTATACATTAACAATGAAAGATCAGAAAGAGAAATTAAGGAAACAATCCCATTTACCATCACTTCAAAAGGAATAAAATACCTAGGAATAAATCTGCCTAAAGAGGCAAAAGACCTGTGCTCTGAAAACTATAAGATGTTGATGAAAGAAATCAAAGATGACACAAACAGATGGGAAGATACACCATGTTCTTGGATTGGAAGAATGAATATTGTGAAAATGACTATACTACTCAAGGCAATCTACATATTCAATGCAATTCCTATCAAATTGCCAATGGCATTTTTAGAGAACGAGAACAAAAATTTTTAAATTTGTATGGAAACACAAAAGACCCCCAAATAGCCAAAGCAGTCCTGAGAAAGAAAAATGGAGCTGGAGGACTCATACTCCCTGACCTCAAACTATACTACAAAGCTACAGTAATCAAAACAGTATGGTACTGGCACAAAAACAGAACTATAAATCAATGGAACAGGATAGAAAGCCCAAATATAAACCCACGCACCTATGGTCAATCTCCGACAAAGGAGGCAAGAATAAACAATGGAGAAAAGACAGTCTTTTCAATAAGTGGTGCTGGGAAAACTGGACAGCTACATGTAAAAGAATAAAATTAGAACATTCTCTAGCACCATACACAAAAATAAACTTTAAATGGTTCAAATATCTAAATGTAAGGCCAGATACTATAAAAGTCTTAGAGGAAAACATAGGCAGAACACTCTGAAATAAATCACAGCAAGATCTTTTTGGATCCACCTCCTAGAGTAATGAAAATAAAAACAAAAATAAAAGGGACCTAATTAAATTTAAAAAGCTTTTGCACAGCAAAGGAAACCATAAACAGAATGAAAAGATGACCTACAGAATGGGAGAAATTATTTACAAACGTAGTAACCAACAAGGGATTAATCTCCAAAATATACAAACAGCTCATGCAGCTCCATATCAAAGAAACAAACAACCCAATCAAAAACTGGGCAGAAGATCTAAATAGACATTTCTCCAAAGAAGACATACATGTGGTCAAAAAGCACATGAAAAGCTGCTCAACATCACTAATTATTAGAGAAATGCAAATCAAAACTACAATGAGGTAATCACCTCACACAGGTCAGAATGGCCATCATCGAAAAGCCTACAAACAATAAACGCTGGAGAAGGTGTGGAAAAAAGGGAACCCTCCTACATTGTTGGTGGGAATGTAAATTGGCATGACCACGAGGAGAACAGTATGGAGGTTCTTTAAAAAACTAAAAATAGAACTACCATATACCCAGCAATCCCACTCCTGGGCATATATCCAGAGAAAACCATAATTTGAAAAGAAACACACACCCTAATGTTCACTGCAGCACTGTTTACAATAGCCAAGACATGGAAGTAACCTAAATGCCCATCAACAAAGGAATGGATAAAGAAGATGTGGTACACATATACAGTGGAATATTACTCGGCCATTAAAAAGAATGAAGTAACGCCATTTGCAGCAACATGGATGGACCTAGAGATTATCATACTAAGTGAAGTTAAGTCAGACAGAGAAAGACAATATCATATGATATCACTTATATGTGGAATCTAAAAAAAAATGATACAAATGAACTTATTTGCAAAACAGAAACAGACCCACAGACTTTGAAAGCAGACTTGTGGTTGTCAGGGGGAAATGTGGGGAGGGATAAATTAGGAGTTTGGGATTAACATATACATACTACTATATATAAAATAATCAACAGGGACCTACTATATAGCACAGGGAACTCTACTCAATATTCTGGAATAACCTATATGGGAAAAGAATCTGAAAAAGAATGGATATATGTACATGCGTAACTGAATCAGTTAGCTGTACACTGGAAACTAACACATTGTAAATCAACTATACTCCAACATAAAATAAAAATTAAATAAAGAATATATATGTATGTATGTGTATAACTGAATCACCTTGCTATACACCTGAAACAAATGCAACATTGTAAATCAACTACACTTCATTTTTTAAAATGCTATCCTAAAATAACAATAATAAAATCCTGACAGTGAATGAAGAAAAATCAAGATAAATTTGCCCATGAATATTCATAATAGCATTATCCATAATAGTAAAAAAATAAAGGTGTAAACAACTCAAATAACCATTAACTGATGAATGAATAAACAACATGGGGTATATCCAAATAACAGAATGTTATTCAGCCATAAAAAGGAATGAAGTACTGACATAGGCTACAACATGGATGAACCTTGAAAGCATTGTGCTAAATGAAAGAAGCCAGACATGAAAGGCCACATATTATATGATTTCAAAATATCCAGAATAGGCAACTCCATTGAAACAGAAAGCAGTGTTGGTTTTCAGGGACTGAGGGTAAAGGAGAATGCAGAATGACTGCTAACAGGTATGCGGTTTCTTTGGGGGTGATGAACGTGTTCTGGAATTCAACAGAAATGAAGGTTGTACAATATTGTGAAGGTACTGGAAGCCACTGCATTGTGTACTTTAAAATGTTTAACATGATGAATTTTATGTTACGTGAAACTTACCTCAATTTTTTTTAAAAAGTAAAGGACTTACTGATGGTTTAGACATAGAGAGTGAGAAAAAGGAAGAGGTCAAGGATGGTAGCTGGAAGGATGGAGTTGCCGTAACCTGGCATGGAAAAGACTATGGCAACAGGTGCGGGGAGGAAGATGAGTTCAGTTTTGGATAGAAGTCTGAAGTGTAATTACATACACTAGTTTGGAATTGAGGGAGAGGTCCTGGATGGAGACATACATTTTGGAGTCAGCATCTGTATGTAAATGGTATTGAGGGCCCTGAGGGTGCATAAGATCACCGTGTTTGGAAGAGTAGATAGAATGCAAAAGAAGTTCACAGACTGAGTCTAGGACATCCTGATATTCAGAGTAGGGAGATGAGGAGGAACCAACGAGGGACAAGGGGTGGCCACAAAGGTGAGAGGGGGACAAGGGAGTGTGCTGTCGAGAAAGCCAAGACAGAGAGAGACACAGGAGTTATCAGATAAGTTCTGATAGGTCAAACAAGATGAGGACCGCAGTCAGCATTGGACTTAGCAACACAGAGGTCATTTGTGACCTTGACGAGAGTTGTTTTAATGAGTATCTGGGAGCAAAGCCTGATTCAGAGGAGATGAATGGGAGTCAGTGAGTCTAGAAAATTATTTTGAGTTTGAGAAGTTCTTGTAAAGGGGGTGAGACACGGGTGGTGGCTAAAGGGAGAAGGAGGGACAAGAGAGGGATTTTTTTTAGTGGCATGTTTGTACGCTGATGGGGTTGATCCATTGGAAGAGGGAGTAAATTGATGGAGAGAGAGAGTTGCTGGAGTGCTGCCCCTGAGTGGGCAAAAATGAACGTGAGCTGGTGCCCAAGTGGAGGGTTGATTCCAACAGCTCATCTAGAGTAACAGGAGGAAGGCGGGAATATGGGTGCAGATGCTGGTAGGCTGATAAATATGATGAGGGTTTAGGGACATTCCCCTCTGGCCTCATCGGTTTTCTTAGACTAGAAATTAAGGTCATCTGCTAGAGCGCAGAAGGGAAAGCAGGTGTGGGAGGTTTTAGGCGAGATGAGAAGAGGTTAAATCATCCAGGAGAATGGGAGAAGGGCTAAATGGAGGAAGGGGATGTAGTCAGATTGCCAGGGAGCAGGAAGGCACAATTGGGGTTCATTGACAGGAATTTAAATTGACGCCAGTCAGTGTGGTTACATTCCTTTCTGCTGCCACATTCAGCTGCACAGGGATAAACATGGAATAGGCAGGGCCTTCCATGATTTAACCAAAATTGTGGTTTCACCAAGCCGGTGTGATGAAGGGGCAAGGATCTGAGATAATACACAAGGGAATAATTCTAATGATTGCCCATGGAATGTGTGCTAGGTGAGAAGAGAAGAGAGACCAAGAAGCTGAGGGAGGGAAAAGAAGTTTAGGGTAGGTTGAAGGTCCTAAGGAGAGGAGAGGCTCGGGGAGTATGGGTGTCAGGTTACGAAAAGGAGTAAACTAGAGAGTCCAGGTGGTGATCAGAGGATGATGTACATGAAATTGAGATAATGGGGGGGATCAGAATTATTGATGATAACAAGGTCCAGAGGATGAGCAGGAGAGTTAGTAGGGGGAGGATCACCAAAAAAATAAGAGGCTAGGCTGCTGGAAGGATCGACTGCTTGTCTAATGAAATTACTAAGAAGGAATTCAGGAACAGAGATGGAGAGAGTGACAGTGGAGCAGACTCAGTCTTGAGCCCTAGCAAGGAAGGGCAGTCGTCCTCTGAGCACGCAGAGCTCTCTCTTGACCTCTCTTTGAAGCGTAGACACCTGAGGAAAGGGTCTCAGGAGCCAGATGACTCTCTGCGTTCCATACACTCAGGGAATCCCCTTTCTATAATGAGCCAGCCTCAGTGCAGCAGCACCCCCCCCCCCCACCGAGGTCCTGCACAGTGTTAATCATCACGTCTGCATGTAGCCAGTCGTTGTGTCTCTAGCCTCTAAGCACATTGACTGGCCCATAATAGATGCTCCCTTAAATACTTGCCAAATGAAGGTGTCCATATTTATTGAGCAACCCACGTGCCAGGCACTATGATAAGCCCTTGGCATGGATTTTTTCCGTCAGTCCTCACGACAGCCCAGTGCAATTAGTACAGTTATTATCCCAATTCATATCTGAGGAACCTGAAGCTGAGAGAGGGTCAGGAACTTGCCCAAGGTCACACAGCAAGGTCATCGAAAGTAGATCTATCTTACTCCAGCACTGTCCTAAATCACCACATGGGGAGGGGTGAGTGGCGGTCAACTGACCAAGTTTGGAAGGGCATCTACTTCCGAGAACCCAGGTAAGCAGCTCTGGGTCCGGGCCAGGAGACCTTCACAGGCTCTTGCCTCCCTCTCCTGCTGGACTCCATACACAACCCCCCATTTTATTTTGTTCTGTCTCCAAGATCCTCTCTGGCTTTCCATCCATCATGATTTCAGAAATCTTTATTTTCGTTTCCACCGTAGATGTGAAAAGCTGGCTGGTGATGTTTGGATTTCAGCTTAGCAACATAATTCCCGGCTTCCCAAGGGCCAAAATGTATTTCGTGCCTCCGCCCTATGAGTTGTCAGAGAGTCAAGCAAGTGAGAACGGACAGGTAAGTGGAAGTCCCTGCCAAGAATCCGATGACCATCAGCATTCCCTTTGGCAAACAGAACCGTGTTGGAGCCAAGGGCACGTCAGTAGCGGAGGAAAACATCGGAGCTGGGTATAAAAGGGGCGTGAAACGTGGTGACTTCGCAGGACAACGAATGTCAGTACTGTTACTTGTCTGGCGCAGCACGTATTTCTTCCCAACCTCAATTATTACCTTAATTGTGGTATCATTATCTGTTCCGTGTGTACCCTTGAGTCACTCCTTGATTAACCACAGCACTGAGAAATCTAGCAGCAACCTACCATCTGTGCTGCCTGTAAGATCATAACCCTTTTGGCTTTTATGGGACGTAATAAAACGGTGGTTTGCAGTTTCTGTCCCATTAAAGAACATTTTTATGCCTTACATAAAACCTCAGCGTTTTATGGCCCAAAGGTATACAGATTGAGTTTTCTGAACATAATCTGTGCTTGGGTTTCTTGGTGATGACCGAGATGGTGGTTTCAATTTGGGTGCCGCCGAGACCTCGGCCACACCTGGACAGGGGATATCTGTGTTCAGATATCCCCAGCTACAGAACCTGTGCTCGGCACAATAGAAGTCTGAAAGGTCTCACCTGCTCTGAATAATCGTCCCGACTGTGTCACTAGAGAGAGACCAGAGGAGCTGCTGGGTAACTGAGAACAGCATTCTCACAGTTCTGCCCGTGGGGACCACTCGGGGGATGAATAGCCATCATTTCGCTCATTTATCTAAGTGCTGTTACCTCCCAAGCACAGCCTCTTCCATTATCCCTGCCTGTCCCCCAACCACCAATTGAGGTGAGCTGTAATTTGTGAGTAGAGAACTCAAGGCCAAGGAGATAATGGGGATTTCATCCCTCTGCAGAAGCAGGGCTAGGATCCAAAGCAAATGACTCAGAAAGCCCAGGGACGGTCCCTCTGGCCCACGAAGCCAGCATCTGTTATTCCGGTGCTTCTCAAGCATTCATACGCACGCAAACCAGCTAGAGTGTCTTGTTAAGCTGCAGCTTCTCACTCGGTGGGTCAGGAGGGAGGCCTGAGATCCTGCTTTTCTAACAGGGCAAGTCCTGGAGATGTCTCAGCTGCTAGCCATACTTTGAGTAGCCAGGTGCTAACCCAAGGAAGTTAATGAATAACCAGGGCACTGGCCTCAAAGAGAGGTAGGTCACAGCAGCGGGGTTCACAGCTGCTCAGACAAACACCCTGCCCTTCAGGTCAGGATATTCCTGGGTCTGAAGTGTGTACGGCAGCTGCCGGATCATCAGCGGGCAGAGTGACTCTCTCTTCCGCAGTGATGGAGAGCCATGGTAAGTGGGTAGGCCTGGGTGCAGATACCAGCAATGCGGTACTCCTCCGTACCTCCATTTTTAAGTTAATGGCACAGTTACAAGGTGGAGAGGCCCTAGCATCAGAGCACTGGAAACCTGCCAGTCTGTCCTAGTTCCAAAAGGTAGGACTATCTTAGCTCCTATCATGACAGACGCAAGACATATTCTTGCAAGAGAGTCCCAGCCTTCCTCTTTCTGACCCTTTGTCGCTGTGTTGCCCAGCCCGTACACACAGCGGCCCAGCCCACCTTCTCAGCTTTCTGTGTTTTCTTATGCCCACAGCTCATTACAGGTGTCCAGCAGACAACTGAGAGGCACAACCAGGCCTTCATGGCCCTCGAAGGGCAGGTCATCTCTAAGAAGCTCCACGCCAGCATCCGAGAGAAAGCAGGCCACTGGTTCGCCACCACCACGCCCATCATTGGCAAAGGCATCATGTTCGCCATCAAAGAGGGCCGGGTGACCACCGGCACGTCCAGCATCGCTGGCGAGGACAGCCGCAAGGTGGCGTCCGTGCTGAACAACGCCTACTACCTGGACAAGATGCATTACAGCATCGAGGGCAAGGACACCCACTACTTTGTGAAGATCGGCTCGGCCGACGGCGACCTGGTCACCCTGGGCACCACCATCGGCCGCAAGGTGCTGGAGAGCGGGGTGAACGTGACCGTGTCGCAGCCCACGCTGCTGGTCAACGGCAGGACTCGAAGGTTCACCAACATCGAGTTCCAGTACTCCACGCTGCTGCTCAGCATCCGCTACGGCCTCACCCCCGACACCCTGGACGAAGAGAAGGCCCGCATCCTGGACCAGGCCAGGCAGAGGGCCCTGGGCACCGCCTGGGCCAAGGAACAGCAGAAAGCCAGGGACGGCCGAGAGGGCAGCCGCCTGTGGACTGAGGGCGAGAAGCAGCAGCTTCTGAGCACGGGGCGTGTGCAGGGTTACGAAGGCTATTACGTGCTTCCCGTCGAGCAATACCCCGAGCTGGCAGACAGTAGCAGCAACATCCAGTTTTTAAGACAGAATGAGATGGGAAAGAGGTAACAAAATCATGTACTGCCATTCCTCGTCTGGATGGCTCAGCGGGAGTCACTGTTCTCTCCTCTCCTAAGGAGATGAAGACCTAACAGGGGCACTGAGGCCGGGCTGCTTTAGGACACCAAGTGGCAAGAAAGCTCACATTTTTTGAGTTCAAATGCTACTGTCCACGCGAGAAGTCCCACCTCCCGAAGTAGACTAAAGCCCGGCTGCAAATTCCTGAGGAAAAACAAAACAGACGAATGAACGATCACACAACCATGTTCCGAGTTCCCCTAAAATATGACCCACTTGTTCTGGGTCTACACAGCAAAGAGATGGAAAGAGACGCAAAATGTCCAAAAGGAAGAACAGACACACGCACAACATGAAGAAAAAAAAAAAAAAAAACCCACACACATACACACAAACAAACACACCGACCGCAAAACAGAGACGTGAAGACGAGAAGGCCTCATCTTCTAATACCTCACTCATTCACACGTGAGCGACACACAGACGTCCATGAGGGCCAGCATTCCAGGACCAGTTGAGGACAACAATTCAGACCGCTGGTTGGACAGATACTACAGACGTTTTCCTTTTAACAAATACAGGTGCATTTAAACCACGACTTTGGGGGTGATTTGTGTGTAGCGACTGGGGGGGGGGATAAAAGTGAAAGAGTGAGCACTGGAAATACTTTTTAAAGAAAAAAAATATATAAAAACACAAGAAAAGAAAGGAAATTGATATCAAAGCGAAATAATACCGTTCAGCACTTAACTCTCAGGTCCCGATTTAGTCTGGCCTGAGCTAATTTATTTGAGCGCAGAGTGTAAAATTTAATTCCAAGGGTGGCTATAATCACTACAGATAAATTTCATATTCTTTTGTCTTTGAAGATTCCATTGTGGACAGTAATACGCAGTTACAGGGTGTAGTCTGTTTAGATTCTGTAGTTCGTGGGTATCAGTTGCAGTAGAGGTGTGGGCATCGTGACACTCTTTTGCTAACGGGCACCACTTCAGATCACCCTGTACATACCTAAGCCTCAAGGCACAATCACTGTTTGAGATTTAAAATTATTAGTGTGTTTGTTTGGTCCAGAAACTGAGACAATCACATGACAGTCACCACGAGGAGAGAAAATAAAAAATTTTAAAAACCCACAAAAAGAAGAAAAAAAAGTAAAAAAAAAAACAAAAAAAATGTCTAATAAGAACTTTGGTACAGGAACTTTTTTGTAATATACATGTATGACTTGTTCATCGAGTTTTTATATTAATTTTAATTTGCTGCTAAGCAAAGACTAGGGACAGCAAAGATAATTTATGGCAAAGTGTTTAAATTGTTTATACATAAATAAAGTCTCTAAAACTCCTGTGGACACTGGTCTTCTGTGCAAATGCTTTGAGGTGAGGGCCTGGTCAAAGTTTCTGGAGGAAAGGGGAGCTTCTCAAGATGCTCAGGCAGAGACGGAATTGTGAACTTACGGAGGAGCTTCTGTTACAGGCACCCCCTGCTCCCCAAGCTGCTCTAAATTCTAGAGTGACCTCTCCCTACATCTGCAGCCCCCGCCCTTCACGGAGCAGAGACGGGAAGGAGAGTGTGGGCCTGGGGCTGGTGGGTGGCGAGGACCCTCAGGCCCACCTGTGCCCGGATGGGTCCCCCCAGCATTCCCGGGACAGTCAGACTTCTCCCTGATGCCATGTTCTAGTTCCAGAAGGTGCTGCCAGAAAACTGAAGGCAAACACTCTCCCCACATTAGAGGACATGCCTGTAGTTTGTGTGGCTCTATGTGTGCGTTCATGTGTGTGTGTGTGTGTACTTTCTTCCAGACTCGATCACTTTACCCCAAAACTTGCACACTTGGGGCAGCCAAAGAAGGAAGAGCAGTTATGATCTGGATTAATTTTCCCCCACCAATCCTACAGTTAGAAGAGCAATATTATCGTTAATAGCTCATATTTATTGATGTGTACCGCATGCCAAGAACATAAGTGCTCTACACACAATACTTTCATTTAATCCTCAACTTTCATTCATTCAACAACATTTTGAGAGCTTGCCATGTGCCAAGTCTTGTGCTAAGTTCTGGGGATAAAAGAGGTCAGTAGACATACATAGGGTCCCTCGCCTCATGAAACTTACAGTCAGGGATGCAGACAGACAATAGGCAAATAGTTACCCTAAGAAGTGAAAACGACAGGGGTGTTCAGTGCCAAGGAGGAGAGATTTACAAAGCTGTGGATGCACATAACTGGGGAGGTGACCTAGACTGAGAATGTAAAGGAAGTTACAGAAGTTTGAAAGTTAAGGAGGAATTAACCAGATGGAAGGAAGAAAATGCATCCCAGACCCAGGGAACAGCATATGCAAAGGGACTATGGTCGCATAGTAAGGCCAGAAAACAGAAGAGGTTGGCAAGGTTCAAAAGACCCACCGATTAAAGGCTGATTTTTTTTTTTCATTAAAAACAAGAGGCAGGGCTTCTCTGGTGGCGCAGTGGTTAAGAATCCACCTGCCAATGCAGGGGACACGGGTTCGATCCCTGGTCCGGGAAGATCCCACATGCCACAGAGCAACTAAGCCCGTGCACCACAACTACTGAGCCTGCGCTCTAGAGCCCGCGAGCCACTACTACCGAGCCCACGTGCCACAACTACTGAAGCCCAAGCGCCTAGAGCCCATGCTCCGCAACAAGAGAAGCCACCGCAACGCGAAGCCCGCACACCGCAAAGAAGAGTAGCCCCCGCTCGCCGCAACTAGAGAAAGCCCGCGCGCAGCAACGAAGAGCCAACACAGCCAAAAAATAAATTAATTAATTTAAAAAAAAAAAAGAAAGAGAGATTTTTGTTTTAATTTCATCAACAAGTGCTCCTGATGCAGCGTGAACAGGCAGGGGAGCTGATGTGATCATCTGTGTGAGGTGACAAGGCTAGTGGCCATCGAGGAGGAAATAGAAGTAAATTGAGTGGATAGATTGCAAAGACAAGCTCCTAGTATCATTCACTTTGCAAGTGGAGAAACTGAGGCCACTTATCACCGAGCTGGGAGGTGGTAGAATGATTCAAGCCCAGCTGCGGCTGATTTCCAAGCCTCTCCAGCAAGTCTGGGTGGCATGTCACCCTGAGCCCTTCAAGGGCTCTGAATCGCCACTGCCTTCCCATCCTCTAACCCGGTCAGGGGCGGCTTCCCCAGGTGGAAGGAGAGGGAGAGAGAGACCAGGCTAGCCTGCTTTACACTCATTATCAGACCCCATGGGCCCTGTTGTCAGCAGAGCAAGCTGTGAGTTAAGCAAAGAGGAGAACAAAACTACTCCAGAGAACTTCCTTCTCAGAAGCACGTGTGAACACCCTTGTTTCCCTGTTTCCCTTCAGGAGGACAGGAAACAGGACACAGGTCCTCCTGTGTGCTTTAGCCCAGCTGCCTTGTTTAATTCAACTGGCGTCAGGACCTCTTGGATATGCGCCCACAGAACAGCCTCTAGCTGGTTATGAGGCCTACTTGAATCCTGGTTTGGTGGGAGCCACACGGGGACTAACCATGGTGTTGCCTCCCAGGATAGATGCAGCCAGGGGGGCTACCAAGACAGGGAGGGGATCTCAGGCAAGAAGGCAGTCGGAGAGGGGGGGGACTTCCCTGGTGGTGCAGTGGTTAAGAATCCACCTGCCAATGCAGGGGACACGGGTTCGAGCCCTGGTCCGGGAAGATCCCACGTGCTGCGGAGCAACTGAGCCCCTGTGCCACAACTACTGAGCCTGCACTCTAGAGCCCACGAGCCACAAGTACTGAAGCCAGCACACCTAGAGCCCGTGCTCTGCAACAGGAGAAGCCACAGTGATGAGAGGCCCACGCACTGCGACTAGAGAAAGCCCGTGCGCAGCAATGAAGACCCAACGCAGCCATAAATAAATAAATAAAAATTTAAAGCCTTGTGCTTCAAAGGATGGCAAGAAAGTGAAAAGACAACCCATATAATGGGAGAAAAAAAAAGAAGGCAGTGGGGAGCTCGCTCAACCCAGAACTTTTCTGCCTCCACCAGCCTCTCGGCTGCCAGGTAGACCCAAAGGCGTGGGCATACCGTGTGGCACACAGGCAATCACATGCCACCAGAGTTTCCCTTGAACGTGAAACTCTCCTCTTTTATGCCAACCATCGTTGAATTATCCATGAGTGTTCTGTTACACCCAGGCCAGCGCAGCCCCTCACAACACACACACACAAACTCATAATATGGGAGAAGGAAATGGTCTTGGGTAAAAAAAAATCCTCTCCTGCCTTTCCTCAGGCCAGCCCTAAAATAACCAGGATGAAATGTTTGGCCCCTTCCTGAAGTATTTGCACAATAATAGACAATTCTGGAAAGGCCTTTCAGGGAATAAGATTACGTGCTCTGAAGACAGCCCGACAGGAACAAATCCTAACTTGACCACTCACGAAACACAGGGCTTGGGAAGGTTACATGTATTAATTAGGGTAAATAGCACTAGGTGCTTTAAGAAATAAGCCTAACAGGGCTTCCCTGGCGGCGCAGTGGTTGAGAGTCCGCCTGCCGATGCAGGGGACACAGCTTCGTGCCCCAGTCCGGGAAGATCCCACGTGCCGCGGAGCGGCTGGGCCCGTGAGCCATGGCCGCTGAGCCTGCGCGTCCGGAGCCTGTGCTCCGCAACGGGAGAGGCCACAACAGTGAGAGCCCCGCGTACCGCAAAAAAAAAAAAAAAAAAAAAAAAAGAAAGAAGCCCAACATAAATTAACACAGAAAAAGCTGAGTCCTTACTCATGACATAGTTCATCGTGGTCAGTGACGGCAACGGCTCTGCTCCAGCCGGGGGCCCCAGGCGCCTTACATCTTGTGGCTCCGCCTTCTTCTAGGTCCTCAGGATCTTTGAAGTCCTCTGCGTTCAACTGGTTGATGGAGAAGGAACAGCAAGAGCACATGTGTAACTATTTTATTTTTAATGAGCCACACCTGGAAATATACTCATCACCTCCACTCACATTCCATGGGGAGTTCCATGGACCCACCTACTGCAAAAGAGACTAGAAAATGTCATCTATGAATCCAGGAAGAGGAGGGGACTAGGTGTTGGTGAGTCCCAGCAGTCCCTCCCACATAACTCAGCATCTATGAACCTCCCTTTCGTCACCCATAAATGAGGGCTGATAAGAATGGGGCTGCTTTGATGATTAAATGAGGTTGCATATCTCACCGACACCTGGTAAGTCCCCAGTAAATGTTAGCGTTTATTACTTTTAAATCTTTGCTCCAGGGCTTCCCTGGTGGCGCAGTGGTTGAGAGTCCGCCTGCCGATGCAGGGGACACGGGTTCGTGCCCCGGTCCGGGAAGATCCCACATGCCACGGAGCGGCTGGGCCCGTGAGCCATGGCCGCTGAGCCTGCGCGTCCGGAGCCTGTGCTCCGCAACGGGAGAGGCCACAACAGTGGGAGGCCCGAGTGCCGCAAAAAAAAAAAAAAAAAAAAAAACTTTGCTCCAAGCACGGATTTTCTAAAAGCGGAACTTGAGGCATGACCCGTTCATCATGGGGGAGGATGGAGAAAACTTTCCCTCAAATCCTACTCCACCCTGCCCCCTCCCCCTCCCAGGCCCAGGGCTCAGGAACTGGTACCTCAGTGGGAGAGGGCTGCTCACAGCCTCCAGGGCTTTTCAGAAAGTGTCGGAGATCTCAGCAACGGGAAGTCTGGCTGTCTAAGAAGGCCATCCATTCAGTCATTCGTCAGCATTCCCAGTCACCGAACACACTGTTGTCCCGGGCGCCGTCAGAGGCTGGGAATACAAAGAGAAATAAAACCTGGTCCAACATGGCAGCGTCTAAGGTGTGAGGACCAACTCACAAGGCAATCTGCGGGACCCGGCGAGCTGAGTGCTGGCACAGGACTGATGCGCAAACATGTGACGCTAGGGGAGGGGACCACAAGTTCTGTCCACGAGCCTTGGAGCTGGGTACTCACAGGGAAGAGAATGTAGGGAGAGAAGGTGAGAGCGCCGCCAGGACTGGGAGATGGGCACCCGCTACAGGCGCGAGATGAAATACACAAGCCAACGGGAGAGAAGTTCAGAAAGCCTGGAGCAATGGCTACGCACTAGGATCCCCTGGGGAGCTTTACTGAACATGCCCATAACCTCCGGGGCCCGGGACAATTAAATCAGGATCTCGAGGGGGAATGGAGCCGTATGGGTAGGTTTTGAAACTCCGCAGGTGATGTGAATGTACAGCCTGGGCTGAGAAGCACTGATGGGAGCCTAACAGGAGGTACGTGGCCTGAGATGTGGATGTCGGGAGTGAGGCAGGAACGAAAACCAGGCTAAGAAGCTGGACAACCTCTTGCAGGCCACGAGGAGCCAGCATGGGGCTCTTGTACCTGGGGAGAAATGTGACTAAGAAGTCCTTCGGGGCTTCCCTGGTGGCGCAGTGGTTGAGAGTCCGCCTGCCGATGCAGGGGACGTGGGTTTATGCCCCGGTCCGGGAAGATCCCACATGCTGCGGAGCGGCTGGGCCCGTGAGCCATGGCCGCTGAGCCTGCGCGTCCGGAGCCTGTGCTCCGCAACGGGAGAGGCCACAACAGTGAGAGCCCCGCGTACCGCAAAAAAAAAAAAGAAAAAAGAAAAGAAAGAAGCCCAACATAAATTAACACAAAAAAAGCTGAGTCCCTACTCATGACGTAGTTCATCGTGGTCAGTGACGGCAACGGCTCTGCTCCAGCCGGGGGCCCCAGGCGCCTTACATCTTGTGGCTCCGCCTTCTTCTAGGTCCTCAGGATCTTTGAAGTCCTCTGCGTTCAACTGGTTGATGGAGAAGGAACAGCAAGAGCACATGTGTAACTATTTTATTTTTAATGAGCCACACCTGGAAATATACTCATCACCTCCACTCACATTCCATGGGGAGTTCCATGGACCCACCTACTGCAAAAGAGACTAGAAAATGTCATCTATGAATCCAGGAAGAGGAGGGGACTAGGTGTTGGTGAGTCCCAGCAGTCCCTCCCACATAACTCAGCATCTATGAACCTCCCTTTCGTCACCCATAAATGAGGGCTGATAAGAATGGGGCTGCTTTGATGATTAAATGAGGTTACATATCTCACCGACACCTGGTAAGTCCCCAGTAAATGTTAGCGTTTATTACTTTTAAATCTTTGCTCCAGGGCTTCCCTGGTGGCGCAGTGGTTGAGAGTCCGCCTGCCGATGCAGGGGACACGGGTTCGTGCCCCGGTCCGGGAAGATCCCACATGCCACGGAGCGGCTGGGCCCGTGAGCC
This sequence comes from Delphinapterus leucas, assembly GCF_059928025.1. NCBI lineage: Eukaryota > Metazoa > Chordata > Mammalia > Artiodactyla > Monodontidae > Delphinapterus > Delphinapterus leucas. The sequence goes on from NC_143131.1 coordinate 143,206,083, forward strand.
ATGGCCGCTGAGCCTGCGCGTCCGGAGCCTGTGCTCCGCAACGGGAGAGGCCACAGCAGTGAGAGCCCCGCGTACCGCAGGAAAAAAAAAAAAAAAAAATCCTTCGATTAGCAAAGTGGAGAGAGGCAAGGAGCAGAGAGAACAGAGCCTGGGAGACGCAATAGCCCGCATGGAACTACCCAGATGAGGACGGAGGTACAGGATTAGGGTTAGGAGTGAGGACGAGGTTCTGTAACTCCCTCAGAGTTGGGGACAGGGTCTATACAGGGTAGTTCACCGAGGGAGGGTCCAGCCCCAGAAGCTCTGGGCGCGTCTCAGCAGGGGAAGTGCCATATACGCCGGCATTGCCTCTCCCCACCCCGACGCAGGTAAATGGAGCAACGCCTCTGGAGAGGGCCTAAGGAGAAGTCTAACCTAGGCTTACCTTCAGGAATCCTCTGATGGGCCCAAGTCGGGACTTTGCGGAAAAGTGCTCATCCACTTTGCTCACAGCCAAGCCCCACCGTCCATCCTGAGCCCTCCCTCCGACGCCCAAGCTGGCCCTCTGGCTGTGGGGCAGCCTTCGAAAAGCAAGTCTGTCCCCGCTGGAGTCCTGCCAGAGACTGACTTCACCTGTTGCCCAAGCCCCACCTTCCTAAGCCGTGGCTTCCTCCTGCTTCATGGTGGGCTTGCTGTTTGGCCACAAGGTGGCGGCCCTTCCCATGAAATCTTTCTGGAGCCAGGCCTAGGCGCCCCAGGCTGGTTTTGTGAAAATGTTGGGCAGCTCTGAGAGCCTGAGAAGTAAGAGAGCACCAAGAGAGCCCTGGGCCCAGGGGAGAGTCCTGGGCCCTGAAAAGAGGTCCCTGGAATTGGTTCCTGGAAGCAAGATTGCAAAGAATATTCGCCCTGACTCGAATAACAGCCAGACTGGATTCTGAGCCCAGCTCCATCATGTACTTCCTGGGTAGATGTCCATATAAACCTTCCCCTTCCTGAGCCCCCCTTTTCTCATGTGTAAAATAGGAGAAAAAGAAAAAAAAAACTTGCTTTATAGGATTGTTGGAAAAGACTAACAAAACTAACAAATGCACAGTGCTTGCCAAGTGCAAAATTGGGATTTAAAGTTTTATTTTTTTACTCCGAATACTATAACCCAAAAATGATCCACTATTTTCCTCTAACAGCAGTTTACCATTTAAATTCCAACTGCTCCCCTTTCTAGCTAAGCCTGAGTTCTTTACCTAACCTCTGAAACTTCAGTTTCCTCCCCTGTGAAATGCATATGATGATCCCATCTCACAGGGTTGCTGTAACAAACACCCAGTCTAGTGCCTGGCAAACGGGGATGGCTATTAATCCACCACTAGCTATTATTATTCTCAGCCTGTGAGGATGGAAGGTGAGGCCCCTGTCCTGAGATTGGCTGGACACAGTCCCAGTCCTGGAGCTTGACCTGTCAAATAGCAAAGGTCTCCAGCACCCACTCCATCCGTCCCCCACATAAACTACGTAAAGCGATAGGCGTTTGCTCGGCTAGCAGACCCTGGGGCAGGAGGAGAAGAAGAAGCAAAGCCTGTACCCCAGTGGCCATCCTGCCAGAGAATGAAATAGGAGGCTCCTGCTGGGGTCCCTCACCTGGGTCCTCAGTTATGAGGGTAATGGAGGTAGGACGTGACCACCTGGCACCTGGCCAGCTGCAGAGCCCTCCCCAGGGCTCCAGGAGCCCCCAGGCTGAGCAGGACAGACCACATCTCTCCTTACCTCACCCCACCCACCTTTAGTCCTCCATGGGGGCGGCTACTTTCACAAAGCATTCCCCTCCATCCTTTCCCCTTCCCGAATGCTCCTCTGTCCTTTCCAGTGGCTCTCCACCCTTGTCCCCTTCCCCCTCTAAACCCAGCGGCAGCAGCCGTGAAAGTTATCAAACCCTTTCACCCAAATTAATTGATTTTCTTTGAATTTTACACCCAATCAGTGAGACAGTCAGGAGCAGATGAGAAACTGAGGCTTAGAGAGAGGAAGTGACCAGAGGAAGACACACAACCCAACAGACCCTTCCTAGTGGCTGGATATTCCCCTCCTGTTCTCCGTCTCCTACATGTGGATTTTATTCTAAGGCAGGAGCCATTGGCCAGAAAGATCCTGCCCCACTGGCTGCAAGTCAACCAGATGCACATCTATCATGTAGGTGACTGGAGGGGAGAGGAGATGAGAAGAGGGACACAGGCTAGCTTTGCCCCCAGGCAGCATCACCGTATTAATCAGGATGCTTGTGATGGTAAGTGACAGAATCCGGACACAAAGCAAAAACTGGGAAGTCCAAAGGCATGACTGACTTCAGACATATTTGGATCCAGGGGCTCAAAGGATGTCTTTGCTCCACCTCCAGCTCCTCTTCCCTTGGGAAGTGGCTTTATTCCCAGATAGGTTTTCTCTACGTGTGGGAATGATGACTGCTAGCAGCCCTAAACCTTCATCCTTGCAGCACCCATGGAAACAGCAGAGAGACCCTCCCTCTAACTCACAGAAGACCTTGCATTGGCCCAAATCCCATCAGAACTTGGGGGCCATACATTTTCAGCAACATGGATGCAGCTAGAGACTATCATACTAAGTGAAGTGAGTCAGAAAGAGAAAGACAAATACCACATGATATCACTTATATGTGGAATCTAAAATATGACACAAATGAACCTATCTATGAAACAGAAACAGAATTACAGGCATAGAGAATAGACTGGTGGTTGCCAAGGAGAAGGTGGGTGGGAGAGGTATAGACTGGGAGTTTGGGATTAGCAGATGCAAACTATTATATATAGGATGGATAAACAACAAGGTCCTACTGTATAGCACAGGGAACCATATTCAATATCCTGTGATACGCCATAATGAAAAGAATATGAAAAAGAATGTACATATGTATAACTAACTCACTTTGCTGTACAGCAGAAATTAACACAGCACTGTAAATCAACTATACTTCAATTAAAAAAAAAAAGAACTTGGGGGCCATAAAGAGAGAGAAACGGTCGTTCCCCCAGGAAAGATAACTGCCTAGACAAAAACTTGTTAGCTACTGATATATCCACTGAAATCATGCATCTGTCCATTCTGTCAACAAAGAATGCCTACATATCTTAGGTCTCGGTTGACTAAGCCAAGTGCTAGGGATACAAGGATGAATAAACACGGCCATCCAGGAGCAGTCTGGTGGGGAATACCAACCAGCAAATCAACAATAGCAATGCAACACGGAAGTGCTGGGGAGAGAACCGTGCAAGACATGACGGGAACACAGTGGGAGGAGCAGTTAATTCAGCTTTGATGGGAATTTGGAAGAAAGGACACAGACACGTGCACAAATAGTGCCCTGGGAAGATCTAGATTGAACCTTAATAGCCAAAAAGACATCCAGCCCATCAAGTCTTCCCACCAAGGTTCTTCCCCTGCCCCACCCCCCAGCATGGGCCTTTCCCTTCCTCCGGGAAGGCAGGAAACCTCTTCCCAACACCGGCCTGGAGAACTTGTCCCTGGGCAGAACTGCTGGGAGCGGGTGGCTGGACGTCCCCTGCTCCTTCACTCTGGATCCTCACTCCCTCCCTCCACACATGGGGAGCAGGACCGCCCCTCAGTGTCAACCACGTTCTGTCGGCAGAGGTCATTCTGCCCATTGGACCAGCCTCTGCTCTACTGCAGGGGTTGTCCTTCTGGGCACCATGAACATGTGGGGTCAGGTGGCTCTGTCGTGGGCTGTGCTGTGCATGGTAGGATGTTTAGCAGCATCCCTGGCCTCTATGCACCAGAGCCCCCTGCCTGCATGCGACAACCCAAATTGTCTCCAGACATGGCCAACTGTCCTCTGGGGGGAAAAGCTGCCCTCAGTTGAGAACAGTTGCTCTAGTGCCTTCTCCCCCATCTCTCCTCCACCCCAGACTCCAGTCTTTGGAAGGGGGAAGCCTCCGTCCCCTGGTTAGGCAGCCTAGTTCCCCCTAAGGAGACATTTATCAGTACTCACCCATGTTCATCCAAGGGATGAACCTGCCTCTCCAGGCCAGGGGTTCCAGAACTAAAGACTGGGTCTCCGCCCTGAGTCTCCTTCCGGGCTCCACCACCCAGGAGATACTACTCAGTAGCCGAGTTCATGTGCCAGGTGTGGAGGAGAGAATTGATTGCTTCCCACACCCGTCCCAGGTCCTCCCCCAGAACCCCCTGAGGAGCTGCCCCTGCTGGAGGGAGGGGCGAGGGGGAGAGGCAGCAGCACTGAGCACTGCAGGTCTGTCTGAGCGAGGTGACCCAAAAGGGAAAGTGACAAGTGGAGAGGAGCCCGGGACCTCTCAAGGGCCTTCCTTCGGGACCTGGGCAGGATGCTAGGGCCCAAGATGACAGGGTAATGTTTGATTTCCTCCTTCCTACACTGTCCCGGTGCTGGAGGTCATGCAGCCCCCTTGAAAAGGAACTTTTTTTTAAATAGATTTTATTTATTTATTTAGTTATGGCTGCGCTGGATCTTCGTTGCTGCGTGCGGGCTTTCTCTAGCTGCGGCGAGCGGGGGCTACTCTACATTGTGGTGCGCGGGCTTCTCACTGCGGTGTCTTTTCTTGTTGCAGAGCACAGGCTCTAGGTGCGCAGGCTTCAGTAGTTGTGGCACGTGGGCTCAGTAGTTGTGGCTCACGGGCTCTAGAACACAGGCTCAGTAGTTGTGGCACACGGGCTTAGTTGCTCTGCGGCATGTGGGATCTTCCCGGACCAGGGATGGAACCCGTGTCCCCTGCATTGGCAGGTGGATTCTTAACCACTGCACCACCAGGGAAGCCCAGAAAAGGAACATCTTGATAGTGACTGATGATGCCCAGTGTTCTCTGGGCAGGGCTGGGCATGCAGCCATGGCATCCATAGCATTTCTAGAGAGAATGTGAGTTGATATCCATCTGCGCCCTACCTGTAAGGCTTCAAGGGCAGCTTGGAGGAGGGCAGTTCTCAGGAGCGCAAGTCTGTCAGGCTGTTTTCCTTCCTTTTTATTATTGTGGGAACCTCCACTGATTGGATGTGTCTTGACTCTTGCAGCTCTGAGGGTGTGCCAGGCATCCTGATGCCAGTGACATTGGGGTGAAGAAAGAGAGGATGGGCCAGGGAAAGGCATAACTTACTTAGTCCGCCCAGACGGGTACCACAGACTGTGTTTTTGAGGAATGGGGTGTAAAACACAGGCTCTGCCCCAGGTGCTATGTCCTGCATGGGTGTGTATGTCGAATTGCAATGCACACTGTGTGTTTGCTCGTGTGCAGGGGAGCACACGGTGTATGCCCAGGTGAGTATTGGTTTGTACACTCAAGCACGATTCCCAGTGCAAGCTACATGGAAGAAGGACAAGTATGGCGGTGTTGGGTGTGTGCAAGACACACTGCAAAGGCGTGGGAAGGACCACGCAGGTGCAGAGATGCTGGGCATGAATGAAGATATCATGGAGGTACGTGTGGAGGGGTGACCTGCACTGGGCGGGGAATGCATGGGGTATGACTTGTGGAAATGTGAGAACAACGGAACATGCCGAGCAAGGCTGCGTGTCCAGGAGCAGCCGCACTGATACTGCAGCAAGCGCTGAGGTGAGGTGTTTGTATCCATCCGCACTACACACTCACGCTTCTCCCTGTGCCGAGGGGAGGCAGGAAGTTCCCACAGAGTCACACGCAGCACGGGATATATACTATGTATATAAAAGTACAGTAGAAAGGTCACTTTATCCTTCCTCCTTTGACCTTGTAGGATGGGACAATTGACAGTCTCTATGCCCGAGAGGCTATACAGTGAAATGGTTTTTAGCACAAACTCCGGAATCAGTGATTTGAGTTGGAACCCTGCTCTACCACATACTTGCTACAAGCCTTCGACACATCTTAAACCTCCCTAAGACCCAGCTTCCTCTTATGTGAAATGGGGAAAAATAATGCTCCATGCCTCCTGTGGAGGTCATGAGAATTCACTGAGGTCCAGGGGTAAAGCATTTACACAGAGATGGAAGAGTCCTACATGCTGGCTCTTGTTAACCACAGGATACGGACACCAGCACTTAGCACCATCACAAAATGCCCAAGGGACAGAGAACCTGGGCCCTGCCAAAGGCTCTGCTATCGTACCGAGGGCAGAAGCATTGACGTGGAGGCCCCTTTCCCCCTCACGGCAACCCCACCCCTGCTGGAAGCCCCTGCATTAACCTGCAGGAGACCTGGCAGAGGGAAAGAACTGACGACCAGCACATAAAGAAATGAGATTCCTCTTCTGAGGCACATCCTGTGGATGGGAAAGCATGGGGGAAACAGGATGGAGACCAAGTCGAAGCGATCAGACACTCCAAGCCGGCTCAGGTCCTCAGAACAGAGGGAAGCAGGATAGCCCTTCCCTACCAACTGCAGGCCTCAGCCCACGGCCTCAGGGCCTCAGCCCCTGGCCCCTCCCTGCTGCTACTGCACTCAGGGATGTACTAGAACCCACTCCCAAGACGGATACATGTCCTTCCCAGCCCCGTGTTCAGTGACATCACGCTGGTAGTTTGACATGAGCCATAGAGGGGATGTCTACACCATGGACATTGACAAATTTCCATGAGACTGGGGTGGGGTTGGTGGTGGGATACAAAAAAGAATAAAGATGTCAAAGAGCCATTAAGAGGAGGAGAGAGAGGAGAAACCCAAGGGAGAAAAGCTTTCTCTGTTGACTTCAAAGATACGGGCACTTGGACACCCAAGGTCAAGAACTCAGGCCTGGCACCATTGTAAAATAAATAAACAATTAACTAATAATAATAACTGTGGTAGAAGCAGCAAGAGAACATTTTCTGTGTTCTTCCAAATTTTCAGGGTGTGTTTAACCAGTTCACAATATCACAGTTTAGACCATGATGTGGACCACCCCCTGTAGCAAGTGCAGATCCCTGCCTTTAGCTCCCAGGCATTGGTTCTCCCTGTGCCTGGAAATGCTGCCCGTGGACGCTTCATAAAGCCCCCCTCTGAACGGAGCTGCCCAGGGCAAGGTCACACCACCTATCCCCGGGGGTGGTGGTGAGGTGGGAAGCCCACATCCAGGGACAGGTCCATAGAGGGCTACAAAGGCCTGGCTGCTCACCTGGGTAAGCGATATCTCTGAAGAATTGTCCCAGCTCCAGAGCTCCCAATGGGATTGGCTGAGGCCATCGCTGCTACAGCATTGCAGCCCAAGCTCCCCCTCTGCCCAATCCTGCATCCCTCACTCCCTCCTGGGTGCTGTGCCTGACACACTAAGAAACATCCTGCACACAAATCTCCAGCCCAGAATCTTTTCCCCAGGGAACTCAACCTAAGACACCCCTGCCCATCTCCCTGTAAATAGACCACTACCCAGGAAAACTACTGTCCAGTCCCATGTGGTTCTCTGCAGTGGGGGCATGTGCGTGGCTGTGGAAATGCCTGGGACCTGCAGAGCCAACGCAGGTGATTCCTCGGAAGAGGTGCCTCACTGTGTGTTTTGCTGGGGGATGGGGGAAGTAGGGGGAGAAGCATGATGGAGTGTGCATGTGTATGTTTGTGTGTGTGTGTGTGTGTGTGTGTGTGTATATATATATACACGTGTGAGCTGCTGTTTGTTTTCCAGGCTGGCATCCCTGTTGAAGGGCACAGCAAGGGGAGGGGAGACAAAAGAAAGCCACCTGCTTGTTGAGTTTAGCAGCACCCAGGACCTCTGCGGCAATAGCCACTGCCCTGCTGACTACACAGAGACCTAAGCATGCAGGAACACATGCCCTCTCTACATCCAGGCACAAAACTCACACTGCCCCAAACACACAGCCCACATTCCAGGTCCTGGTTCTTGGCTGGAGATGGGAAGAACTCAGCCCAGCTCACCTTTAGTGCAAGAGGTGAAGCTGAAGAATCAGGCTCTGGGATCAGCTCCTGGTCACAGGTAAATCCTAGCCTCTGGCACGTGTCACTCGCTTCTGCATAAACCCATTCATTCATTCCCCCAAAGACTCGCTGCACTTACTCTTTGCCGTCTTGCTGGCTCAGAAGCCCCCTTCATGATGGGAGCCCCAGCTGACTCTTCTCAAGAGGTTGTTGCACAGATGGAGAGCTTCTCCAGCACCTGGACAAAGGGAGTTCCTGGACTCCCTGCCGACGAGAGGGCTCTGTTGGACAAACTGCAGGCAGTGGACCTCGTCCATGCTGATGGTTCCAAGCAGAGGCAGAAGTTGCCCCCCACCTTCCCCCATAATTCTGCTTCCCAATCCCGGCACTCACTGGTAGCCCATGGGTGAACCTTGCCCCTATTGAGGGCCAACCACGTTACTTGTTAACTTGCTGATTGGAAATGAATTCCTCTTCAGCGGTGCTGGAGCTGAGCTAAGGGTGAACACCTGTGGAGGGGAGGGCTTCTGAGTCCTTGCGCCCTTACAGTAACAGTAATTAGATTAACCTAGAACTTTACCAAGCACTCAGACGCGAGATCTCAGGTGCTGGTAGAATCTTCTGTATTCCCAGGGGTGAGGGGTGGTTATGTTACACCAGCTACTCTGCAGCCTGGAATTTAATGTCAGGCAGGCCTGGGTCTGAATTCCCAGAGTTACTTACATTTTGAGGCTGGATGTGGGACGTGCCAGCTCGATGCCTGGTACAGGGTACGTGCTCAATCCACAGCCACTATCGATACTATTATCACTGCTGTCCCCCAGAGAAGCCACTGTTTACGAGGTGAGCTCCCTTGGAGGCTGTGTGTAGGGCAAACCCATCCTGTGCCTGCTCTCATGCCATCCTCTGGTCCCTGGCCCATGTCAGAGGGCTGGCCAATCTCTGAAGGCCCGTCCCACTGCCTTAAGAGCTGCCAAATGTGAGGGCTTCCCGGGCTGGACCTTATGTTTGATCACCAGGACGTGAAAACTACGATACCAGGAGACTGAGGCCAGGAAAGGCCCCCGAATCCCTGTTAATTTCATGCAGGTGCAAGTCTTCAGCCTCCCAGGCAGCTTCAGTTATTGAGTTGGGTCGGGGGTGGACATCAGAGGGGCTGCAGTCCACTGGCAGCCGAGCTCTTAAAGGGACATCCAGGGAGCTGTCCCGGAAGATGAGCCAAAGAGTGTCTCCATTCTTCTTTTTTTTTTTTTTTTTTTGCGGTACGCGGGCCTCTCACTGCTGTGGCCTCTCCCGCTGCGGAGCACAGGCTCCGGACGCACAGGCTCAGCAGCCATGGCTCACGGGCCCAGCCGCTCCGCGGCATGTGGGATCTTCCCGGACCGGGGCGCGAACCCATGTCCCCTGCATCGGCAGGCGGACTCTCAACCACTGCGCCACCAGGGAAGCCCCTCCGTCCTTCTTAATCTGGATCAGCTCAGACATGGCGACCCATGGTCACACCCAAACCCAGATTTCTTTTCCCTTATTTGGAATATGGTGGGCAAGTTTCTTCCCTACCTTAGCTTATTTTCCTTTATAAAGACTTTTACAATAAAAATGTTAAGCTATGTGACATCTATCTAGAGCCCAGGCCATTCGGCTCACTAGGGGAGAGATGGATGTTCGCTGGGCTTTTTAGTTATAAAGCCGCTCAAATCCTAATATCAGAAGTTCATAGAGAGGAATTTAACAGATCATCTAAAGCAGTTCAGTGCACATTGTTAGACAGCCTAGTAGTTGTCGCTGCTGCAGTTTAGCTAACATTTATCGAGGTGTATTCCACGCCATCTCATCTCAGAGATGAGAGTTGAATAAAACATAAAATACAGTTCCTTTTTTAAAAAAATTATTTACTGATTTTCAACAATATTGCCACATTTGCATTCTCTTCATCCCTCCCTCCCTCCCTCCCTCCCTTCCTCCGAAATGCTCAAATGGTTCCTGAACCATTTGAAGTAAGTTGTAGACATCGTGACACTTCACTGCTAAATGTTTCAGCTTCTATCTCCTGAGAACAAGGATTATTCTCCTGCAATAACTACAATACCACCATCACTCCTGAGATAGTTAACACCAACATGATAATATTGTCTAAAATGCATTCCATATTCCCTTTTACCCCAGTGTCCCAGGAATGTTCTTTGTGGTTTGCTCTTTTTAAAGCAATCCAGGAGATATACTCATGGATCATGCACTGCATTTGGCTTCTTCCTAATGTTTTGATAGATGTAAAGAAAGAGATAGAGCTCTCAAAGACTTTTGAGAAAGAAACTTCAGATTCAAAATAAAAAGACAAATCCTTCCATAAGGACACTTGGATGCTGCATAATTCTCATTCCTCACCACAGATGGGCAAATTATTTCTTAGAGGGGCATATGGACTCCTAATTATTCCAACAGTTTAATGCCATCTGCTCCCTACGAGCAGGAAAAGTGGTTACAAGGTGGTGTCAGGGAATCTTAGGCCCCTGATCAGGGTTTAGCCCATGTTCTCTAATGCAAATCCAGGTCAGTCTGGGCGGGGCCTGTTCTGGGTACTGGAAATGTGGGAAAGATGAAAAACAACCCAGCAGCGCTCGGGACTTACCTGGTGGTCCAGTGGTTAAGGCTCCATGCTCCCAGTGCCCTGGTCAGAGAACTAGATCCCGCATGCACAACTAAAGATCCTGTATGCTGCAACTAAGACCCAGCGCAGCCAAATAAATATTAAAAAACAAAAAAAGCATCCTGCTCTCACAGGGTTTATGGTCTAGCTGGGGAAGGGAAAAACAACAACGAGAGAGAGAGAAAGAGAGAGAAATAGGGAAATCAATTGATGAGGCTAGATTCCTAAAGGGTATAATAGATGGAGGGACATGTAACTCCACCTTGGGCAGTGGAGAAGAGGTCCCATCTAAGCTACAAGCTGAAGAAGGAGAATTCACCAGCTGAAGACAGAAGAGGGGTATCCTTAACAGGAGAAATAGGCTGTGTGAATGGCCAGAGGTGAGAAGAAGTGACCCAGGGCAAGTCACATACACAAGCTCAATTGTGTGGTGTGAGGGGAGAAGGCAAGGAATTGAGGCTCTGGGGGTGGGGATGGGGGACACGAGGGCCCCCGTAAACTGGTCCTTACAGTACATGGTAAGGTGCTGGACTTTATCCTAAGACCAGTGAAGCGCTATTGAGGGCCGGAGCACGCCCAGATGTCCTGGCCCACTAGAGTGATGGGGCGAGGGGGCAGAGGAGACGCAGTTGGGAAGCTGATAATGCAGGTGAGGAGTGGCCGCAGCTAAGACAGTGGAAGTGGAGATGGAGAGAGGGGAACAGACAGATTTTGTATTTTTTCAAACTTTTTTTTTTTAAATGGAAGTATAGTTAATTTACAATGGTGTGTTGGTTTCAAGTGTACAGCAAAGTGATTCAGTTATACATACATATATTCTTTTTCAGATTCCTTTCCATTGTAGGTTATTACAAAATATTGAATATAGTTCCCTGTGTATACAGTAGGTCCTTGTTGATTGTCTTTTTTTTAATCCTTCTTGGTTGTCTTTTTTTTTTTTAATTTTACTGGAGTATAGTTGATTTACAATATTGTGTTTGTTTCAGGTGTAAAGTGATTCAGTCATACATATACATATATTCATTTTTGTAGAGTCTTTTCCCATATAGGTTATCACAGAGATTATCTATGTTATATATAGAAGTGTGTATATGTTAATCCCATACTCCTAATTTATCCCTCCCCCCCTCCTTTCCCCTTTGGTAACCATAAGTTCGTTTTCTATGTCTGTGAGTCTATTTCTGTTCTGTAAATAAGTTCATTTGTATAATTTTTTTAGATTCCACACATAAGTGATGTGACATTTGTCTTTCTCTGTCTGACTTACTTCACTAAATATGATAATCTCTATTACAGACGTAGAAAACAAATTTATGGTTACCAAGGAGTAAGGGGGGGAATAAACTGGGAGTTTGGGATTGACATATACACATTACTATATATAAAATAGATAACTAATAAGCACCTGCTGTATATACAGCATAGGGAACTCTATTCAATACTCTGCAATGGCCAATATGGGGAAAGAATCAAAAAAAGAGTGGATATATGTATACGTATAACTGATTCACTTTGCTGTACACCTGAAACAAACACAACATTGTAAATTAACTATACTCCAATAAATTTTATTTAAATATGATCATCTCTAGGTCCATCTGTGTTGCTGTGAATAGCATTATTTCATTCTTTTTATGGCTAAGTAATAGTCCATTGTCTATATGTACCACATCTTCTTTATCCATTCCTCTGTCAATGGACACTTAGGTTTTTCCATGTCTTGGCTATTATAGATAGGGCTGCTATGAACATTGGGGTGCAAGTATCTTTTCAAATTAGAGTTTTCCCCAGATATATGCCCAGTAGTGGGATTGCTGGGTCATATGGTAGTTCTATTTTTAGTTTTTTAAGGAACCTCCACACTGTTTTCCATAGTTGCTGCACCAATTTACATATCCACCAACAGTGTAGGAGGGTTCCCTTTTCTCTACACCTTCTCCAGCATTTATTATTTGTAGAGTTTTTAATGATGGCCATTCTGACTGGTGTGAGGTGATAACGGACACATATTTTGGAGATAGGATCCAAGGCTTTTGTAGACAGAGTGTACACAGGGAGTAAAGAAAAGTGAGAATCTAGGATGAGACCCAAGTCTCAGTAATTAAAATATTTTAAAACAGGGATGGGCAAACTCAAACCTGAGGGCCAGTGGCCTGTTTTGGAAATAAAGTTTTATTGGCACACAGCCACACCATTTGTTAACAGATTGTCCAGGGCTGCTTTTAGCTACAACCGAGGAGGTGAGTCGTTTTGACAAAGACTGACCATATGGCCTGCAAAGCCAAAGTAATGAATGGCATGGTGATGAGTTCTCTGGGTTTTCTTTTTGCCTCCCATATCCCAGACTGAGTGCTGGAGAAACCCACAAACGCCAGTGGTCCCAACAAAAAGAAGTTCAACAAAAGCCTGCTCTCTCTAGCCAAGACCTAGCAAAGGGGTAGACTAGCAAATAAAAACTTTTAGACAATAACCACCCTACTCTAGCTAAATACCATGGAAAAAAAACTGTGGCCACACTTTCACCTACACAGGCAAAGGCCAAGTAGGGACCCTAAACTTCCACGCTCAAGAGACTGTGATGAGGGACTTCCCTGGTGGTCCAGTGGTTAAGACTCCACGCTTCCACTGCAGGGGGCACAGGTTCGATCCCTGGTTGGAGAACTAAGATCCTACATGCTGTGTGGTGAGGCCAAAAAAAAAAAAAAAAAAAGAGGCTGTGATGAGGTGCCCCAACACTCCCCTGGGATGGTGTCAGAGAAGGCCAGTGAGCAGTGTGGACTGCTTCCCCCGCCCCAACCAGGTGTCAACAAGGCCAAGAGGGTAATTGGACTTTCACCTCCACCTGGCAATAATGAGGTATGCCCCCTGCCCCATTCCCCTGCTGGAATGGTATCAGAGCAAAGCAGCTAAAACTGGTTTACCTAAGATCCAGAGTTTCAGAACATATAAAAATGTCCTGGTTTCAGTCAAAAATCATTCGTCATACCAAGAACCAGGAAGATCTCAAACCGAGTGAAAAAAGATAGTCAATAGATGCCCTCCCAGCAACAAAAGAAGAGGTTTAGAATTATCTAACAAAGATTTTAGAACAGCCATGATAAAAATGCTTCAATGAGCATTTATCAACACACTTGACAGAAATGGAGAAACAGAAAGCCTCAGCATGGAAACAGAAAATCTTAGCAAAACATAAAGGAGAACCAAATGGAAACATGTGAACTAAAAACAAAACATAACAACTGAAATGAAAAGCGCAGTGGATGGGTTCAAGAGCAGAATGGAAGGGACAGAGGAAAGAACTGTGAGCTAGAAGATAGAACAATGGAAATGAGCTAATCTGAACAACAGAGAGAACATAGACTGAAAAAAAATTTTTTAATTAACAAGAGCCCCAGGGACCTGAAGGACTGTAACTAAAGATGAGAGTCCCAGGAGGAGAGGAGAAAGAGGGTAGACTGAAAAAGGACTCAGAAATAATGGCTGGAAACTTCCCAACTTTGACAGGAATCATCAGACAACAGATTTAAGAAGCTAAGTAAATGCCAAAGAAGATAAACCCCCTCAAATCCACATCGAGACACATAACACCTTCTGAAAACTAAAGATAGAGTAAGTAAAGTATCCAAACTTTACTAGGCTGTCTTGGACATTTAGAGGCTTCTGCAGCTGAGGAACAGGGGCTGGGGAGCAGGGACTCTGTTTAGCCCAGATCAGGATGTCAATGACCGTGCAGGAAGCCATGTGATTGGGGTCAGAGAACCTTGCAAGATTTTAGGACACCACTGCTTAGCTTGGATCCCTCCTTAAAAACAACCTCCTACAGTTTACAGTGGAATGGAAACAGGGTTCTTTGGATGTGTTGAACACACCAAATCTTTGGGTCCTTTCTACCTGCTGCTCCCTTAGCCTGGAATGCCCATTCTTGGCCTGTTTACATTGCTGGCTACTTCAGGTTTCTGCTTAAATGTCAGTTTCTTAGAAGGGTCTTCTCCTCTGGGCCAGTCCCCACCCTAAGATATTTTGTCATAGCATGCTGTTTTCTTCTTGCTATCAATCCTAACATGCAAATATTTATTTATTTGTTGACTTGTATATCTCCCCGACTAAACTGTCCTTGCCCTGAGACCAGAAACAACCCTGTGTCCCGAGGGCTTGACCCATTGTCTGGTACAGTTGACAGACAAAAGTCTTGTTGAATAAATGAGTAAAGAGCTAAGGAGGTAAGGGACCACCTTTAAAAGAACCCCTGTGTTTCAGCGGCTGAGCTAGCACTTTACATACATCATCTCGTTTAGTTGTCACAAGTGGACAGTGAGGTGGGTATTGTCCTCTCATTTCACAGATGAGAAAACTGAGGCTCAAAAAGGTACTGTCTCATACCCAAAGTCACACAGCAACCATGATGGAGAGCCCAATTTCACACACGGATTTTTTTCTTCTGCCTGTGTATTTTCCACTACTCTACCCAGCCCCCATGTTAAGGCAAGTTATCTGGGTTTTAGCCCCAAACCCTACACCCTTCTTGATAGCATCTTATAAAACTCACTCAGTTTGCTCATCTAAAATTCTGACAATGAGGCATCAAACGGTGAGCAGAGGACAGGTAAAGAGCATTTCATTCCACCAGTCTCTAAGCAGTTGGGCTGGAGTTTAATTTAAGTGCCTGGGTACCATGGAGATGCAAGCTCTATAAGTACCCAAGAGAGGCTTCTTTCAGCCAGCCCACTGGTTACTGTGCTTCCACCCCCTCCCCTGCTTCCCACCAGGGCTCCTCTTCTGCGGTTGGGGTAGATGTGGAGGAAAGCAGTGCTTTGCAGGAACTCCCTCCCTCTGTTCACACCCTTTCTTTCTCCTCCACACCCGGACTCTCAAAACTGAGATTTCATCTTTACCTTCTCCTTCAGTGCATAATTCATTTCGTCGTTGGTGAAAGACACAACAGCTCCCAGCCCCCAGTACACAGAGGCCTCTTGGATGGGAGAGTGGAAACCTCTCCTGCCAGTCCCAGGGTAACCTCCTGTCCCGAAGAAATCCAGTTCAGTGAATGAATGGACCAGCAAGAAAAAGGTGGCATAGGGAGAAAAGTGCCCCTCCTTCCACAGAGACAGCTCAGCCTGTTAAATCCTCTGCTATCTAAGCCCCAGGTGGGTCTTGTTGACAGCGTTGGTGGAGGTTGAGAACCAGGTTGGTCTATCTTCAGCTTGGAATTCAGAACCCACACCTCAACTCTGCCTTTTCATTGTAAACTCATCTATGGCCTCAGCATGCCCTCTCCCACCTGCAGCCGCTCCAACAGATATGCAATCTGACTGAAAGCAGGAGTTCAAGACTAGTAGTCTCCTGGCTGCTCCTCCACCCCCTTCCAACCAGACTGTTTATAACCTGAAGTTCCTTCTTCAGTGGCATTCTAGATCCTACACTGCCATGAATTCAGGAGCAAAAAACCAGTTGGGAGGAGCTGTGTTGGACTCTTGGCTCTATTATTTACCATGTCACTATAGAAAAGCCACTTCGCCTCTTGAGTCTCAGTTTACACATCTGTAAAATAGGACTAATGAGAACCAGGGCAATGAGTCATTATTCATAGAAACTCCATCGATTTGTAAAATGAGTTGACTGTGCTAGACTTATTTCGATGTATTTTCAAGCTCTGTATTAAACACTGAGGACCCAGAGGTAAATGAGAAACCACCTCTTCTGTCTCAGCTCTCATATCACCAAGGTTTTCTGCACCCTAATTTTCCCTGGCTTAGGACATGGTTTCCCATCATTGAAAAAAAATAGTTCACGGGGCTTCCCTGGTGGCGCAGGGGTTAAGAATCCGTCTGCCAATGCAGGGGACACGGATTCGAGCCCTGATCCGGGAAGATCCCACATGCCGCAGAGCAACTAAGCCCGTGCGCCACAGCTACTGAGCCCGCATGCCACAACTACTGAAGTCCGTGGGCCACAACTACTGAAGCCCGTGCTCCTCAACAGTAGAAGCCACCGCAATGAGAAGCCCGCGCACTGCAAGGAAGAGTAGCCCCCGCTCGTCGCAACTAGAGAAAGCCTGTGCGCAGCAACGAAGGCCCAACGCAGCCAAAATAAATAAATTAAATAAAATAAATAAATTTATTAAAAAAGAAAGAAAATAGTACACGGGCCGAATTATGAACCACACATAATGCACAACTAAAGTAAGGGGACATTATCGGCTCAGTCACATAAACGTAACTGTGCATCCTCCAGGATGCGTGGGAGGCAAAGCATGATGTAGGGGGGAACAGTCATGGAGTCAGAAGAAAAATCTCCGCAGAGGTTTCCACAGCCTCCATTTCCTTGAAGAATGTCGATGCTAACAGGAAAGTACTGCTGGCATATCTGTTTGTTTTTTTTTTTTAAGCTAATTTCTCCTCCTTACCATCTTCATGAAATATGTTACCCTGCCTCTCTGATTCTCTGAGACACGTGCGTGTTCTCCTTTGCTGCTGCGGTGGGGGAAAGGATTTCAGTGGGTGTCTTTTACAAAACAAGACAACCTGTTTTCAGGTTCAGGTGGGCGACCCGGTTGTGAAAGCAAACGAAGAAAGGCTTGTCCTGTGGTCACTTCTGCTCGGCCCCAACTCAGCTCCAGAGCAGCCAGATGCAGCCCCAGGAGGAAGGCCGGGAGAGGCTGGGCTTCTTGTCAGATTCCTGCAGTTCATTCACCTGTAGAATAATGTCCAATTTGCCCTATCACATGGCTGAGCTGGTTTTACCTTTAATCCCTTTCACGTTGGTCCTCAGCCTCAAGGAATGCCTAGGGATGATTCACCCACCATCACATGGGGCAGGCAGTCATCTGTTTCATTACCTCACCCTGCTTGCAGCTTCTGGGAGATAACCCAGGATTCTTCTGCCATGGGGAGGTGGGGGGTGGAGGTAAGGTGGACAGAGTAAGGCTTTAAGGAGCTGATTCCTGCTCTGGTCTCAATTTCCTGCTTCCCAGCCCAGGTCTAAAGATGTGCAGGAACAAGTCATGTGGAAATGCCAGGGCTTGGGCACCTGGGCTAAAAGGAAAGTTGGATTTGGTGGTCTAAAAGGGGTTTTCCCTTCACAACCAACATCAGCCGGTGGGAAGGCATGGTTGCAAAACAAGACAAAAAAATGAAACCAGCAATTACAAAGATTGTCACGAACAACCACACACAATTTTCAGGCGGGGAAAGGACATGGGCTTGTGTTTGGAACAGAAAATACTTCATCAGTTTCACAGGGGTGTACACGGTGCTCCAAATGTACCACAGGGAGGCCCCTGAGATGACAGCTTACTGTGGAGTGCCAAGCCCTCTACACTTCTCATCTGTAGCCCTTACGACAAGCTCTACAGAGTCTATATTATTATGGTGACTTTCAGGCCTAAGACTGGGACTTCAGTTAAGCAAGTTACTCAAGGTCACACAGCTAGAAAATAGGGAGGGTTTAAGACCCACACAGACTGGTTCCAGAGCTTTTGCTTCTTAGCCAAATAACTATGAAATAAGCATCCATGATATTCCAGATCCAGACCATGGGTAGGTCCAGGAGTTGCAGAGTAACTAAAAAAAAAGAAAGAAAGAATAGGTTAATGGTGGAGAGCACGAGTACTGAAGTCAGACCTAGGTTCACTTATTAGCTCTGTATCCCTGGTCAACAATATAGCATCTTGGAGCCTCAGTTTTCTCATCAGTGAAATGGGTATAATAAGTAGTATTCCTTATTCCAGAGTGGTGTTGTGACACTTACATGAGATCCTGCGTGTGAGGCACCTAGCACCATGTTGACTTTAATTTTGAGCTATTGCCCTCATCACTAATGTGAGGATTTTATACATAGTGAAGTTGAGGCCCAAGCAGAGGCAGTGCAGAGGGCTATGGGAATCTCCCCATAAAAGGAGTGGGAATTCCTACTTCTAGGTGTTGTGAGGCCAGTCTGAGGCCCACATTTCTGGACTTTTGTGCATGGCATCTATGGAATGAGGGAGGGAGGGTAAGGCCAAATACTGAGCCCATGAGTCTGGCCTTAAGAAGTAACTGGCTTTGCAGAAGGCATTTGGAGGTGAGGAGCTGCCATGGTGGGGCTTCTCTAACAAAAGAAGATGAGACCACAAACATGGGATTCTCCCCTTTGCTCAGCACACCCTGGCCCATACAACACAGAATGCTGGCTCCTCTGGGAGACTGCGGGGCTCAGACAAAAGGATACACCACACTGGGCTTCATTCCTCCAGTTCACCTCCCCGCTATATATCCAGGGCAAAAAATGGTTAAAGACACAGTCAGAAGACATAGACAGCCAGTTGATCCTTAACTTTAATTAAGTAATTACAAATTTTTAATTTCTCAAGCAATATTGATTTCTAAATTTTCTTCTCATTTTTTTTCAACATGGAATTTTACTTTGCTTGCTTTCTTCTTTTTCGTAACCCCCTTCCCCCAAAGCTATAACATATCAAATAGTATCGCAGAGGAGAACACAGGGGAAGCTGCCTGGGACAGGTTAAGTATTCAATTTAATGAACAACAACAATATCATTACTATTACTTTTACAGAGTGCTTCCCTGACACCGCCTGGAAGTCCTCCGGGGTCGAGGGGGGTGGGGTAGATTGATAGCACTCCTAATTTTACGGTCCCGGGGAAAAGCCAGCTACATTTGCAAATACGAGGGGTGGGGGGATGGGTGAAACAACGTGGGGAGAAGAATAGAATAAGAGGGAGACAGATGGTGTGTGTGTTGGGGGAAGGGATCAGAGATCCTGGAAAACTTATGTTCCCCGATTTGCAAGAATGTTTCCATTTAACCACTTCTTGCCTGACTCCTGATTCTACATGAGAGAAGCGGGGAGTTGTAAGATTTGGTGCCACCTGTGCAAGAGCCTGGACCCTCGGAGTGGAGAGAGCCAGGAGCGTTCGGAAGCAGAGGGAGAGCGGGTCTTGCTCTAGCCTCCTGGGGCGCCAGTCTGGGTCAGGGACCCAGGTAAGGGGCGGGCTCCCATTCCTCCGACAGGAGCAGCCGGCGGTTGGGACTGTCCCACGAGGGGGCGCGTCTCGGGCCCTAGGACCCGCCCTCGCTGCGCTGGGCGCGGGGAGGGGACGCGGGAACCCTGGCGGCCGGTGCTCCGCCTCCCGTTTCCGGGGCAGCGCGGTTACCTGCACCGCCTGAGCCGCACCTGGCGGAGGCAGAAGTCGCAAGCCGAGCGTTCGCTGAACGGCGGAGCTGAGAGGAGGGATAGCACCCGGCTGGGGGGAGGAAGAGGCGGCGGCGGCGGGCGGCGGGCGGCGGCGTGGAGGCTGAAGGGCGCCGCGCGCCGCGAAGGAGGGCAGGCGGCAGCTGCGCTCGACTCGCTCTGCCACGCCGGCGGGGCGCGCACCCGGGCCCGCACCGCGCCGCTGCGGACGCACATGGCAGCGTGAGAGGGCCGGCGGCGGGAGGAGCGGGCGGCGCCGGGCCGGGGCCGCAGGGCCGCATGGACAGCGCCGCCACCCCGGCCGGCCCTCACTAGGGCCCCCAGTCCGCGGGCGCCACTCCCCAGATCATGGTGCCTCGGCGGCCGCCCGAGCCGAAAAGAGCCGGCCGGAGCCGTTGAGCCGGGGGCCCCCGCGGCGGCCGGGAGCTGCATGGGGGAGCGCGGGCCGCGCTCGGGAAGATGCCCCGGCCGGAGCTGCCCCTGCCGGACGGCTGGGAGGAGGCGCACGACTTCGACGGCAAGGTCTACTACATAGACCACACGAGCCGCACTACCAGCTGGATCGACCCGCGGGACAGGTAGGACCCCGAGAGGCCCCCTCCTGCCCCACGGGCCACCAGCCGGGATTGTGCAGGGGATGCCGAGGAGCTCGGCGAGCGTCTTCGGTTTCCCGCACCCCACACGCTCCACCTTCATCCCCTTCTGGACCGCCGCTCCCGTCCGGGTGGGCTGCCGGGAGGAGGGGACGGCCAAGTGAGTTGGCCCAGGCTGCCGCCACCGCCTTCCTCTGATGAGGACTCAGGCCCCAGGGGGCACCTGCCCGGAGTTTTGACCTTAAGCTCTAGCCCCGCCCCCCGCCCCCCCCCGCCCCGCTTCCCCTTAGTTGGGTCGGGCGGGGGCTGTGGGAGCAACCTAGCCGAGCGATGCTGGGGCTTCCCGGGAAGGCTTTCCCCAGCACGGGGTGGGGGAGGAGGGGGGGATGGGGAAGCATCTGGTTTGGAGCGGGTGGCAGGCACCCAGGACTCAGTGGGAGACCGCTGGAGGAAGGACACTGCGTGCGTGCAGGGGAAGGCAGTCTGGAGTGTGGTTTTTGACAGGTGTCTCCGCGGCTCTGAGAGGAGCACGGGAGCAGTCTGGGGGCCTGGAGGCCGAGAGAGGGAAGGAAAGGAAGGAGCGAGGGAGGTCTGATCGGGGAGACCGGTTCTCCAGGAATCTCACGGCAACTTGGAAGCTGTTAGGATGTAGATGGAGGTGAGAGGCCTCCGCAAAGCCCTGCCCATCCCTCTTTCTCCTCCCTCCCTTTCTCTGGGGACCGCGGCTTCTCAGCCCTGCACCAGCGCGTCCTGACCTTGGTGGGCACCAGGCCGGCTGGAGCACCGGATTTGTTTTTGCTGAGGCAGGTGGAGTGTGTGGCTCTTAGCTTCCAGACTTTCTCCTGGTTTGGACCGCTTGGCATTTCTTTGCACACACGCACCCCCCTCCCCATGAATATCCTGTGGGGAGGGGAGGACCACCCTCTGGGACCGCAGTCACCTCTGTGGTCAAAGTGCCTCAGGAATGCGGAATTTTCACCTGGTCGCTGTGACCTTGCGTGTCAGGTGCCTGTAAAGCAATGGAGGTGAATTGTTTGGACCCTTCATCCTGTGAGGTTGGGATGGAGGTTCCAGAAGTCCAGGATGGGGTGTGTAACGAGGTGAAGGTTGAGAAAAAGTGGAAAGAAAATGTGAGCTGAGATTCCTCGTGGTTTCTGTGAGCACTTTGGTTCATTCATTCAACATTTACTGGGTACCTCCTCTGCGTTCAGTACCACGCTGAATGTCTCATCAATTTAATCCGGAAGAGAAATTTTTAACGCTGGAGAGCGTCCTGTGGGCAAGCTGCTTTTACCTCTGAGCCTCAGTTTCCCTATTTGTCAGACAAATGATTTGCTTGGAAGGGAAGGAGTAATAGTGGAACTCTTTTTTAAAAAAATTTATTTATTAAATTTATTTTATTTTTGGCTGCGTTGGGTATTTGTTGCTGCGTGTGGGCTTTCTCTAGTTGGCGCGAGCGGGGGCTACCCTTCGTTGTGGTGCGCGGGCTTCTCATCGCAGTGGCTTCTCTTGTTGCGGAGCACGGGCTCTAGGCACACAGGCTTCAGTAGTTGTGGTGCGTGGGCTCTAGAGCGCAGGCTCAGTAGTTGTGGCGCACAGACTTCGTTGCTCCGTGGCATGTAGGATCTTCTCCGACCACGGCTGGAACCCATGTCCCCTGTATTGGTAGGCGGATTCTTAACCACTGCGCCACCAGAGAAGCCCAACAGTGGAACTCTTCAAAGTTGGAAGGGACATAGAAGATCAAGGCCCAACTCCCACTTTCAAACGTGAGACAAACTTTGAGGCCCGGAGGTGCGATTTGCTTGTGTTTTGATCTTTCCACCCCTCTGCCTTATGCCGAGTTCTTTACCGGCTCTGAAGTTCTAACCTCCACACTTGTGGTCCTACTCACTTTCCTTCCCCATGCCCGCCTCAGGGTCAGTTGCCCCAGGGACTCTGTTGCTGTGTTGGTGAACTGGACAGTCCCTTGTCCTCTCCTAATACAGGCACAAGTTCAAGTTTCTGTGTCCTCCCGTATTTTAGGTCCCAGCAGCTACCGAGTCCAGTGTGCTGTTAGCAGTTGAATGTCGAGGACACTGCTAACTTGGCCCAGGTCATGCATCTAGGAACTTCTCTGGGGTGCTGAGAGGATAACATAGCTGTAGAAAGCTTCTTAAACAACGGTCATTTTTTACCCTTGGAAGAGGGCAAGCAGTATAGCTTCTGTGGGATACTGACTTGACTAGAGCATAATTTCCCAAATTTTAGTATTATGTGGACCACGTTTTTTGCTATATCCACCTGTGTTATTGCTTACTTAATATTTGACTTTAAATCAACCCAATTTGAATTTTTTTTAGCCACTTTCATAAAGGGGAAACTAGTAATATCTATTGCCCCCAGTACTAGGGAACCTTTAAAAATACAGTGGAGGGGAGGAACCACAGTGCCATTATATTTGAGTTCACTCCTGGGGCCTGTCCACAGCTCCAGCAACAGGGCTGTGTAGCCTGTGTTTTTAGGCAGATTGGCAGGCGTTAAAAACATATTGGCACTTCATGGAGCTGCTGACTCTCTCCGCCTTGTAGGCCACTGGTTTGAATGCTGCATCTTTGTATTGATATCTGCTGGTCATCCCACCTGCACCGGCCCCGGGTAGGGCCCCTGAGCTTGGGGCGCTGAGGGGTTCTGAGCT
The DNA here is from genome assembly GCF_059928025.1 of Delphinapterus leucas. NCBI lineage: Eukaryota > Metazoa > Chordata > Mammalia > Artiodactyla > Monodontidae > Delphinapterus > Delphinapterus leucas. Next base: position 143,229,042 of record NC_143131.1, read on the forward strand.
CACTGTTGTGATGAGCCAACTTTGAAAGTTTGGGGAAAGAGCTGAGCAGAGGGTATCCACTTCTGACTCCCTGGAATTCCCTCCTGCACACCCCAGAAGGGAGTTTTGCCTTCTCGTCCTACCTGTGTGGCCTCAGGCAAATCGCTTGACCTCTCTGAGGTGCAAGTGCTCCTTCGGTGAGAGAAGAAGGTTGATGAGGTGTCTCTAAGCCCCCTGCCAGTTCTCAGATAGGATTTCGCTGATTCGGGCTTGATCTCGCCTTCTCCCTCCTGACTCCATGGCAGAATTGGGAGGGGGGACGGCAGGCAGGAGGGTGAGGGGACTGAGAGGAGGAGAACATTTAACAAGGCTGAAAAGCGCCAGGCTTCTTTGGGGTGGTGAGGTTAGGGGAGAGAAATTCTGCCAAGGCGGTTACATCTCTGCAGCTGGTTAATGCTATGAAACAAAATATCACATAAAAAGTTTTTTAAAAAAAGATTCTGCTCCTTGAGTGCGTGTGTGTGCGTGCACGCGCGCCCATTTGTCTTGGTTTTTTTCCTTATCTGAATCAAGGAGATACACCTGTCCATTCCCCTGAATTTAAAAGAAGTCAGTCAAATGGTCCTTCAGTCAGAAAAGTGATTTCTTAGCCGCAGAGAACAGAATAGTGTCTCGGGTCACCAACCCTGAAGAATGTCCTGGCGCGTTCCCCTCTCTGGGCCTGAGCTGTTTTGTGTGCTGTCCGGCTTGGAGGCTGCTGGGGGTAGGGAATCCAGTTTTCAGCTTCCCCTTTCACTGGGGGGTTGCCAGCTCTCTCCCCTTCTCACCCAGGGGAAGACAGGGAGGCCGAAATTCCTGAGGATGGTTGTCCCAACAACCGGAGAGGGGCCAGTGGGCAGCTCGGGCACTGCCTACTGGGCCAAAGGCTCCAACGGCACCACGGGCTCCTCCCGAGGCAAGGCTGGTCTGAGAAGGTGACAGGTCTGTGGGGAATCAGGTGCTGCATATCGGGCTGTGGAGCAGCGTGCCTTTAGCAGAGTAACCCTGGGTGCTTCTGGGAGCTTCCAGCGAAGAGCCAGCATTCCGGGTATATTTAACTTAGAGGTATGCAACAACAAACACACTGATTGTTCTCCGAGGAAGAATGGATTGTTGGAACTGGCCCTGCTGGGGAAGGTTCCTGAAGCCTAATTCCTGCTCATTGGGGGGTTTGTCTTCTGACCTTCTTCTAGGAACCACCTGGGAGCTCTGTGGGCACAGTTTCTGGGGCTGTGTGATCAGTGCTAGAGGCCCACGTGTCTGGGAGGCCATGTTGAGAGAACCCAGCAACTTCTCTCATGATTTGAGGAGGAATTTTTGCCAACGCTGTTATTTCAGGAATGATTCATAGTGTAAGACGTTGGGTCTACAGCAGGCAAAAGATCTTAATCTCCTTCTGGTTACAGACCCTTATAAGAATCTGACAAAGGTTAAGGATGTTTCCTGAAGAAAAGCATGAACACAGCTTTTGGCACATAATTTCAGGGCGTTTGTAGACCCCGGGTTCATAACCCCTGCCAGAGATTAACTTAAAAACTGCTCGTCACTACCTGTATGCCCTCCTGCTTAGCTAGGTAGGACATAATGATTGAGCATTTACTATATTCAGGTAGTCTGCTGAGAGCTTTACACGGATAACTTCTTTTAATCCCCCTAACAACCCTGGGAATAGGTTATCTGCCTGAGAAACCCGAGCCTCAGGGGGGCTAAGTTTGGGGAAAGCCACTCAGCTTCTGAGGAGCTGAATGGGAATGCCAGGCATGCCGACTCCAGAGCCCAAATTTCTAACCACTCAGCTGCCTGATCTCCGTTGCTGAATTAAGACCTCTGCTCCACCGCCTAAGGAATTTGGCCTTGGGGAATGGAGCCAGCACGGGCATGATTTCAGTTACCTGCTGCCATTCTGGTGTCGCCAGGCCATGGCTATCCAGCGAGTGGTGTAGAAAATGGAAAGAGGTTGAGTCTTTGAATCCTGGCATCTTGGATCGGCTGCTTGCTGCCTGAGTGACCTTGGCAAGTTACATATTCTCTCTGAGCCTTGATTTTGTCTTCTCTAGGATGGGGTGATGCGCATAAACTGTCAAGGGCCATTATGAGCATGAAATAAGTTAAATCATGTAGGGCATCTAGCACAGAACCTAACATACAGGAGACACTTGGGAATGCCAAACCTTTTGGCTTTTACTAGGAAGTACTTAGGAAATACTTAAGTCAAATGGAGACTGAGTCTCCATCCAGCTCTGTAGCAGTTTGCAGCTGGGATGGACCTTTCTGGTCATGTAATCCAGCCCTTTCATTTCACCGATGAAACAGACTCAGAGACTGGTGACTTGCCCAAGGTCGCACAGCAAATGTCAGCCTTGGGTCTCTAGTAGAGGTCTCCTTTCTTCTTTCTTTTATGTAAACTTTTCCCTAGAAATCAGACCCAGTTTCTTCTCATCCATGGTAATAATTTGGGAATATTTTATGCTTGTGGTTTATTCTTTGTAATCCTTTTTGACTATGCAGACCAGCAAGTTTCTTTCATAGCATTGCAATCATTTCTGACTCGTGTCGTAGGAATGTGTTATATGTCGACCAGTTAAAGTACCAGCAATTGCAAGTGCATTACTGTTTTTATAATCAATTTAAATAGATTTAAGGTTATTGTCAGACTAATGTCACTTTCCACCAATTTACATTCTGACAAGCTTTCTTAAGTGGGAATTATAACCAGCCTGCTAGGGAATTTACCCAAAGCCTGTATTCTCCACGCTTCTGCATTTTTTTTTTTTTTTTTTTTTGCGGTACACGGGCCTCTCACTGTTGTGGCCTCTCACGTTGCGGAGCACAGGCTCCAGACGCGCAGGCTCAGCGGCCATGGCTCACGGGCCCAGCCGCTCCGCGGCATGTGGGATCTTCCCAGACTGGGGCATGAATCCGTGTCCCCTGCATCCGCAGGCGGACTCTCAACCACTGCGCCACCAGGGAAGCCCTGTGCTTCTGCTTTTAATGATCCACCAGTACCTTTAGCTTGGGCCTTTACAATTATTAGAGGGCTTTTCTTCTCCTTCCAAGGCTTGAATTTATGATCTACACATTTCATGGGAGTCTGCAATGCACGGGAATATCTTACGTCATTCGTTAAGAAAGAAATAAGGTTAAAAAGCACTAGTCTAGCTAACAGGAAGAAATAAGAGGCATTGGAACCCACAAATGAATAAAATAATAATAAATGCTAAGTCTCCTAATATGTATTCTGTGCTGTGCACCAAGTGTTTTATATTATGATCTCATTTAATCCTTTTGCCAACCATATAAGGTAAGTACTGTTATTTTCTCCATCCTCAGATAAGGAAACAGCAATTTAGAAAGGTTAAGAATTTATATTTGCTCAAGGTCACCACCAGTAGGTGATGCACCCAGGATTGGGGCCCAGCTGGTTGAGCTCCTGAATCCACACTCGAATTAGCTATTGCCATTTCAGGGCTCCAGATGCCCTGTTGACAAGCTGGGCTGGAAAGTTACCATTTACTCCTAAATTGAGGCGAGCCTGCTGTGGATCTCCGGGAAAGATGTTTTGCCAAGGAGGCTTAATCAGAGAAGCCAATGAGATCCACATGGCAGCCTAGGAGACTATCGGGCACAAAGTCTACCTTCTGGGAGCAGCCAGCTAACCAGAGCTCTGGGAGGGAGGGAGGGAAAGAACAGAGAAGGAGGCAGAGAAACTCTGAAGGATGCGGTGTGTGGAGAGAGAGAGTTCAAAGTCGTTCACGAGTCTCTCGGGTAAATGCTCCCAAAGGCCAGGGACTTAGTAGCCAAGGCAGCGCCTCCCTGTCACCACCCCTCCCGCTTTTGGCCTCGCCAAACTGACCTGATTCCCCACTCCCCTGGGATCCCTGGGAGCTGTGCAACACTGCCCTTTTGAAGAGAAGCGAATCAGGTTGCCTTGGTTACTGGGAAGGTTGGAACGCCAAGCTCAGGTGCACATAAGGAGAGACGAGGCTAGAATAAGTGGGAGTTGGAACGTGGCCGGCATGCTGCTGCAGAACTCTCTGGATGCAGGAAGCCTCAGTCGGGTTTTGGCAGCATTTGCAGGGGGTGCCAACTTCACTGCAGTCAGCTGTCTGTGCCGAGTGTCTCCAGCCACGTCTGCCTCCAGGCTATGGGGATCTGCCCCTGGCTCAGCGAGGGGCCCTGGATAAGAGAAACCCACTCCTCTTGGAGAAATGGCCTGGGTAGCATCTCCTAGTACTTCCACTTGGACAGGGCTGAGGGCTGGATCGGGGCTGAGTCTGGGTGAAAAATGCATGCCGTGCCTCTCCCAGCACGGACGGGCCAGTGGGCCACACACCTTTAGGTGGAACAGGTAGAGGCTCTAGTTACTGCTACTGACAAGCTTCTCGGCTGCCCTGAATCCCTGTTTCAGAGTGAGATAAAAGAAGAGAACACTCAGAAACTGGATACAGTGGCGTTTTGTTATTTAACCTTCACCAGCGGGCCATTAAGCCTCCAGCTCCTGAGCAGACAAGCTTCTGCCAAAATAAAGGGGGGCGTTCACTGTTGTTGTGTGGGGGGAACGCAGAACATTCCGTAAAGATGCTAGACAGGGGAGAGGGAGTGTGTGGAGTAGAGAGAGCAGGGAGGAGGGAAGAAAAGGACAAGTGCAGTGGGTTACCTCCACCCCCATTGCCTCTTCAATGCTTCTACCCATGACATCTCACCATTGGAGAGAAATGGGATCTTTCAGTTTCAAATGTCTGCCAAAGAAAAAGGACCGAGGCTTAAGTTCTCGTTCAATGGTCGGCCAGAAGAAAAAGAAAAAAAACATGAAGCCGCATCAAGATTAGGGACACCTTTGTTGGCTTTTTTCTTCCCCTGCTCCATTCATCACTCTGGCAGCCAGGACACCAGGCCAACGGCAGCTGCTGACCTTCCCCAGCCGGCTGCCTGCTGTTGCCGGGCCTGGTTTGGTGGCAGCCAGACTGTCCCCATGCTGGCTTCCTCCCCGCCCAGTGGCGGTTACTTGTTTGATTTGTCTCTGGGATGCCCTTAGGATCCACTGACTGATACCTGACTTGGAAGGATGATGAAGTATCAAGATCCAGGCATCAGGTGTCTGCTAGGATGAGATGACCCTGGGACAGCCTTCCAATCCTGCATCTGTCGTGGCTTTTCTTGGATAGTTAGGGCTCTCTGAGCATGGCGTTGTGTAGTCCAGGAATTTCTAAAGTTTTAAAAGTTTTTAGGTTAAGTGAAAAAAGAAGCAAACCCAAAAACTGTTCCATGAAAAATATAAATACATGTGGACGAATTAAGGGGTTTTAAAAAATGTTTCACTTGAATGGAAGGGCTATACATGAATCATTTTGTAAAACAAAATTTTGGCACATTATTAGTATATTCACGATATAGAGAAAATTGCAGAGAAATGTCTGCTAAATGAAACACAGCATTCACAGACCTTGGAAAGATAAATAAAAAGGGCAAGGTAGGTATAAGAAAAGACAAAAGACACAACGAAGTCTGGAATTTAATTATGAGTATTACTGCCATTGTATATTACACACATAATCACGTTTTATCTTTCCTCTGAGTTTGGACTTATAAGAGCCACGAGAAAACAATGTTTGGAGAGAGGGAGAAAGCTTCACCGTGTTCAGATTTGCTTCTGACACAGTCATTAGGATTTTCAGTTAAGTTTAGATGGACTGAATTATTTCATTTTTTTTGTTCATTTACTGCCCAACCCTTCACACTTCCTAAATGTATATTTATCCTAGTTTAAGAATCCCTTTCAAATAATGCATCTAATCAATCCTAATCTTTCTGGTTCTACTCCTTAAAAACAGTAATCCCCTGACCCCAAAAATTTTAATAAAAAATGACCACGTGATCTCTTTTTTCCATTACATATAACACCTATCCTATAGGTAAGATTGATGCCCAAAGCAGATGACCTAACACTCTGTTTTGAGGTCCAGCCCTTGGGTTTCTAAAACACCATTCTGAAGGAGTTATCTGCAGTTTACATATGATTTCAATATCACAGCTAAAAATAGCAGCTCCAAAGCACATGTTCTACTGACTAATTTGGTGGGGCATTGTATGAATGACCTTTGGATACAACAAGGTGGTATCAGGATCATTCATTAATTTCAAAACGTATTTACTGAGGCCGTTCTAAGCTCAAGGAGTTTACAGTCTGTCGGGGTGAAGAGACAAGTAAATATGCAATTATAACACAGTGTGATAGTGGTTATAATAGAGGCATGAACTTACTTAACCTGGAGAATTAGGGAAGGCTTCCTGGGAGAGGTGGCACTCAAGCCCAGTCTTTTTTTTTTTTTTTTTGATAAATTTATTTATTTATTTTTATTTGTTTATTTTTGGCTGCACTGGGTCTCCGTTGTTATGCGCGGGCTTTCTCTAGTTGCGGGGAGCAGGGGCTACTTACTCTTTGTTGCAGTGCACCGGCTTCTCACTGCGGTGTCTTTTCTTGTTGCGGAGCACGGGCTCTAGGCACGCGGGCTTCAGTAGTTGCGGCACGCGGGCTCAGTAGCTGTGGCTCACGGGCTCTAGAGCGCAGGCTCAGTAGTTGTGGCGCACGGACTTAGCTGCTCCGCGGCATGCGGGATCTTCCAGGACCAGGGCTCGAACCCGTGTCCCCTGCACTGGCAGGCAGATTCTTAACCACTGTGCCACCAGGGAAGCCCTCAAGCCCAGTCTTGAAGGGTAAGCAGGACTTAGCCAAATTAATGAATGTTCTGGGAAAGGAAGCATCAGGTGCAAAGGCAAGGCGGCATGAGAGTGCATGAACCCTTTGGGAAGCTGCAAGTTGATCATCTCACTAGCATAAAATGCTTGTCAGAATGGCAGAAGATGAGGTTTCGTCTTCTCCCTGCTCACCAATAACCCATACTTCCCTCGCTGAAGTCTGTGCCTTCAAAACATTTGTAATAATACATTGTAATCTCTGTGAATCCACATTGCAACCAATTCCAATCACTCGATTTGCAGGAAATGCACTCAGTTTCCGCGTCACATAGGTCATGATTTCCACTGGTTGAGATGCAACGAGCAGGATGCCGTGTGGACGATAATGTCCCAGAGCTGCAACAAAGGCTCTGAACATATCCACATTTCTCTGTACCACGTCGAGGTAGGACTGAGAACTACCCAGAGAGTTGACTGTGCAGATCACCACCGTTGCTGAAATTGCTAATGTGCAGGCAATTCCCAGTTCTCCACCGCCAACCGCGGTAATTTTATTGACTGTTTTATTCTCACGGTTTGCCCAGTTCTTTGAATTTATATCTGAGACACCTTCAGTGATTTTTGCAACATAGGCTAGCAAGTCTGCCTGCTGCGCCACATCAGATGATGGCAGAGAATACAGGGGAAGTTCTTCTTGAAACTTGGCAATCATTTCTTTAATTCATCCAACAATGACAGATTTAGGCCTGATACATCACAGGAATAGTGCCAGTGAAATTCAGCAGGTTTTTCTGGGAACTATCTTTGAAAACATAGGTATCCACGGAATATCTGAAATGTGGGAAAAACATATTTACAGTCTTCAGTTCTTCCACAGTTAGATCCCTGAACTTGTACTTGCCAAGCAGTCGCCTCACACCCTCACTGTTGAGCTCCATCTCCAGCCAGGACCACGAGTCGGGTTCTAGTCCAGGAATTTCTTACACGTGCATTTGTATCACTAACAGCGACAACCATAACTGGCCTCTGGTGATCACGATGCTAATAGTTATATTTAGTCATCTTTAGCCAGTAGCTCGCGTGGGCCAAACACAGTTTGTGGCTCATGGTATTTTTGTGGCATTTTGCAGATGAGAAAACTGAGGTTAAGAACCGCCAAGTGGGGCTTCCCTGGTGGCGCAGTGGTTGAGAGTCCGCCTGCCGATGCAGGGACACGGGTTCGTGCCCCGGTCCGGGAAGATCCCACATGCCGCAGAGCGGCTGGGCCCGTGAGCCATGGCCGCTGAGCCTGCGCATCCGGAGCCTGTGCTCCGCAACGGGAGAGGCCACAACAGTGAGAGGCCCACGTACCGCAAAAAAAAAAAAAAAAAAAAGAACCGCCAAGTGACAAACTCAAGTTCATAGAGGTAGAAAGGGGCCGAGTTGGAATCTGAATCTAGGTCCTTCTGATTTCAAAGCCTTACTCTTTGCACCACTGCAGTCTTTTTCAGTGAATTTGGAGAGAGGAAGGGAAGAGGGGAAGGGAGCAAAGGAAAAGGGACCTTTGTAACTACAGAGAAATAAACAACACATCTATCAGCATATATACCTTGCTCACTGTGGAGGAAAATGTTTGTGTGGTTCCAGCCGAACTTTGGTTTGACATACCACACTGTTCCCTGCAATAGGTAAGGCCTTCCTAACGATCTCCAGAGGACACCAAGTCCCGTCTCTGTCATTTACATATAGTAAGTCACCTTGAACAAGTTCCTTCTCTACTGTGTAAAACACGGGTAAGTGTAGGACCTACCTACCCCAGAGGGTTGTGGGGAGATGAAAGGACCTCAGACATGGTGGGTCTTACCCAGTGCCTGGTACACACCAGGCTTTCAGATGGGAGCTGTGACTAGTTATGCTAGTTTACCCTTCTCTCCCTTGGTAGAGAAACGAGAACCATTGTCCCTTCCTTGCCAACTCAAGTTTTTTCCTGCTGAAGCAGGGCTCACCTGAGCCGCCTTGACATCAGAGTTTGCAAACCACCTTGGGGCACTCATTGTGTAAATAAACCAATAAATTCTTTTCCCCCTAGTCTTATCAGAGGCAAGCCCTCGTTTGGAATTTCTGAAGTAAAGTGACTCTTGCCAGGGAGCTGGCACCAGGGCAGTGTGTGAAGCAGGGATAATGAGTTGCAGTGGTCATGGCTGAGTGAAAACGGCTGCTGTGGGAACTGGAGGTCTCTGGAATTCATTGGTGACTGCTCTGATATCCTGGCCCTTCACTTGTGCTTCCCTGTGCCCTGTTGGAGAGCTGTTTGAGAACCTGCTGATTTTAGCATGGAGGTGGTGCAGAAGGGCATTGGTGTTTATCGTGTCCCACCCAGCCAGGGGTTGGCCATTCATTCAGCAGGTATTTATTGAGTGCCTACTGGGCTTCAGGCTCCGTTGCCCTAACCAAGGATGAGAGCAAAGTCCCTGCTATAATGGGGTGTACCCTCGGGCCAGGGAGATGGGCAAACAGTTAAACAGATAAATTACATTCTGACTGGGGGCTTGGTATTTGCTAGAATTCTTTGACCCATCTTAGGAAGCTGGAGGACACCTGTTGGTAGTTGCTGTGTGAACTTGGGCTTTGGATCTGAGAGACCTTTGCGCCTTCCCTTGGGTGTTACCCAGAGCCTGTGAGGATGAGCTGGGCACCGGGCTAAGTGCTGGGAATGCAAGGGCGACATAAGACAGTCTCCAACTCATAACATTTACTACAAATTAGTGAGAGACAGTCATCAAACTGTGCAAATAGAAATGCCAGGCTCTCTGAACCTTGGTTTGTTTCCTCTCCTGTTTCATCTGGACTCAACTTAGAAATATTTATTGACTGCCTGTAAACGAATAGAGTGTCTGTAATATGCCAGACATTGTTCCGGCACTGGGGATTTGGCAGTGATTAAGCCATCAAAAATCCTGTCCTCATGGAGCTTACATTCTAGAGCAGTGATTCTCAAGCTTGGGGAAGCATCAGAATCACCTGGAGGATTTGTTAAGCTGGGTCCCACTCCCTCACTCCCACCCACACACCCAGTCTGTGTCAGTAGGGCTGCCGTGGGGCTCGGAAGTTGGCGTTTCCAGCGCATGCTGCTGCTGCTTTGTGCCCTGTTGCTTTGCAGACCGCTAACAGTTGATTTATTGAATCCTCGCAATAACCTGGGAGGATTGGGGGTTAGGGTGGGGTAGGGGAGTTGGGGGGAGCCCTCTCATCGCTGTTTTACAGACAGGGAACTGAAGAAGGCAGGTGAGGCAACTTGGCCCTCCCTCTTATGCTAAGCAAGCTACAGGAAGTGACTTTAGGAGCAAGCACTGTTTAACTGCCTCGCCATGATCACTATGAGCAATTTTGTTCTAGTTCTTTTGCTGACCCAGAGCCTGACTGGTGGCAAAATCCAGTCGGGTTTGCTCCCGCATTGTAAAATAAAGGATGGGGAAGCAGGAGGTCTGAGCAGATCCCAGAAGCCAGAAGGAACTTCTCTTTACATTAGAATGTGTGGAGTTATGTATCCATGGTCACCGAGAGGAACAGAGGGCACGGGTCTTCCCTGTTTCTCCCTGATGCTGAGCCAGGAGACCTGTGCCGAGTCCGCTCTTCAGAGGAAGGGGTGCTGGGCTCCTTCACCCCTAACCCAGTCTTACTTCGAGTCTAGGAAGTGCAGATGAGGTGTGGCGAAGAGGCAAGGCTCTCCTCTCAGAATCCTCACAACAGCCCTCTAGGGAGGCCTTGTTCCCCTTGACCATGACTTGGATTGTGCATCCTCAACCTTGTCACTGGCTGGTTCTCTGACCTTCTTTAAGCTACTTAAAGCCTTCTGAGCCTCAGTTTCTTCACTGGCAAAATGGGAATAAATTAGAAGCTACCTTGTAAGCCACAATGAAATACGAGGTCTCTCATTATATTTAAGTTCCACTGTCTGGACAGTTCTAACGACAGAGATTAAGGCCTCCTTGATAGCTTCATCTATAGTTCTGTAGTTTCTGCTCAGTTCATATATTTTGAGCACCAGAATTTTTTTGGACATAAACCTCTTTCTTCTCATTTCTCTGGAAAAATGGATCGTACTTAAGCAGATACATATCTTCCCAGACAACAAAGACTTTTGCTAGATGGGACTACTGAGCGGTATCTTAATAGCTCAAAAAATTTCAAACCAGCCTGAGTGGTTTATTTCCACTGCTGATATAAAACAAATATTTGCTGGCTGCAGGTGGAGGACCCTGGGTGTTTCTTCAGCCTCCTAACTGGTCACCAGGCCTGAGTGGTTCTCAAAATGTGGTCCCAAACCAGGACATCAGCTTCACCTGGGAAGTTGTTAGACCTGCTGACTCTCCTGTCCCACCTCAGACCTACTAATCAGACACTCTGGGGGGTGGAGCCTTGAGAGATGTCTTTTAAGGAGCATCCCAGGTGACTCTGCTGCCCCTTCAAGTCTGGGAACTACTGGCCAAATGTTTGCAGCTAGAATGACGTAAGGTATTCTGTGAGTGGTCGCAGGCAAAAACTGGCCAGGTTTGAAGAGCCTTCCAAGCACAGATCGATGCGGCCCGTTGAAATGGTCTTCACTGGCTTGAGAACATTTTATGATCAATCCCCAAACCCTTATTATCCAAGCGGGACCTCTGCACTTCCTTCACCAGGCCTCACCATCACTTAACGTCTTTGCATCAAGATTCAGCTCACAAAAGATTCAGCTCACAAATAAAAAGGCCTTCCCCATCTCCCTCGTCTGGGCTCCATGACACCTTATGCTGTTAGTAGGACAGCGTGACTACCCGCATCCTCTCCATTCTTGTTAATAGGCAGCTCAGTGGCTGGCACACAGTAGGACTGCACCAAGCCAGGAAATGGCTGCTCCCCAGTTGGGAGTTTTGGATTCTGTTTGTGGCCCTTCCTCATAGCAGCAAGTCCCTTGGCCTTCCTGAGCCCTAGTCTTCATTGCTCTATGACGGGGCACTAATGACCCTTGGTCTCCTTTCCACAATGGAGTATAGGAGTCTGTGTCTGGATCTCCGGGACAATAGGATCAGTCAGTGATTCTCAAGTCCAGTTGCACATCGGACTCAGAAGAGGGGGAGTGCTAAAAATACCCATGCCCGCCCCACTCCCAGAGAATCTGGTTTCATTGGTCTGGGGTATGGCCTGGGCATGGGATTTCTAGAATCTCCCCCAGTTGACTCTGGAATACAGCCACATTGGAGAACCACGAGTGTAGGTAAATACATCCCTTCCTCAAAATGCTTGGAGAGTTTGAATGAGATTATGCTAAAGTACCTTGTAAAGCACTTTAGAATTTAAGAGTTACACAGTTCCACATGGAAGACTGAAGATGACTCAGGAAGTATTAGAACATAGCTATGGGGCGGGAGAAGGAGATATTTCAGGGATGTCAGGCACCTTGCAGTTTGGTGATTTCCCCTCTTCTAGATCCGTCTTGCTATTTCTTTCCTGATGTGTTAAGTATCAAATTGATTTGGGCTCATCTTTGCCTTCATGTGAAAATCTTTCAACTCGCATTGCAGGAGTAAATGCTTTGAGATAAATTGGTCTAAGCTACTTTGGAGTTGTAGGCCTGGGGGGTGGGCAGCTGCTGTCTGTCCCCAGCAGATCTTGGTCTGGATTTCGTGCACACGTCTGAGTCCTCGAGACTCCAAGGGAGCGGGGAATGCAGATGTTGTCACCATGTAGATCGTGGCCGGTGGATAAGAACTCATCATAGCCAACGCTTGCTGAGACTCTAGACAGTGCAAAGATCTGAGCTGAGGGCTTTGAGTGCATTTTCCAATTTAATTCTCCTAGCAGCCGTGCGAGGTGAGAACCATTACCATCTCCATTCTGCTGCTGGGGAAACTGAGGCTCAGGCAGTTGAGAACTTGCCAGTGATGGCACAGCTAATAAGTGGCAGAACTGGGATGCCACTTTCTCTGCCGCCACAATGCACCCTGAAGGCCAGGCCAGGCTAGGCTGTCAAGGAGAGCAGTACTGAATTTGTTCTGGTGATTCAGACCATAGCTCCTTTCACTACTGTGATTCCTTGAGTAGCAACTTCGCTCAGTTGCTCAGGGTCTGTCTGGATAGCTAGACCTTTCTGTTTGCTCTGCTCCTATTTTCGGAGATGTCCCTCTCTCAGTGAGCACGGTGAGTGAGCTCTTTTTCTGAGTACAGTCAGTTTTTCAAAATTCCTCCAAGGATCACTTTCCTAGAACACATTCCCCTGTCCTGGTGGTGATGAGCATCTTTGTTTCACCCTCCTTATAGACTCTTGTGCTCAAGGTAGCCCCATCTCTTGTTACTTTGGCATGAAAGACTTAGCAGGAATTAAATTCCCTTCGGACGCTTTGGTGTCTGAATGGCATGTGGGCTTGGACGGCAGCATTCTTGCTTGCCCAGTGGCACATCCTTCAGGACGTTTGTTTGGGTTCACTAGAAGTCAATTGGGTCATCTCAGATCTGAAGTGGCTCTAGCCGTGCACAAATTACCTTCCACTTCTGTTGCGTGTTGGGTAGAATCGAAAACAAAGAATGCCATTACCTTTGTGTGTTTGGTTCCTGGTGGGAACTGTGCTAAGAAGAGGGTTCAGCAGTGACCAAAGACAGACATCATTCCTCATAGAGCTTACGGACACATAGTAAGAACATGAACAAAAGACTTACGGATTAGGAAAATAAAGAGGATGCTGTATTAGAAAATAATAGGTCTTGTAAATGACACCAAAGATCCAGCTATGGAATTTAAAAGTTCTGTAGTCAGAAATACTGTTTGCTTTTACCTTTAACTGGGATCCATCTATAGTGATCACTGCTCTACCTCTTCAACCAGGTTTTCTTAATTCAAGTCAGGAGATCCTGGCACTCACTGTAGTGGCAACAAGTGTATTTTCTTTTTTTTCGCTTTTTTTTTTTTTGAATGAAAGATTCTTTAACTTCTGTAGTGCTTCACAATTTTCAAAAGTTTCACACACGTGATTTCATACAATCTCATGATAACCCCCCCTTTTTTTTTATCCCCTACCCCTATATTGTGCCTTTCCCCTTCCCTCTCCCCACTGGTAACCTGTAGTTTGTTCTCTATGTCTGTTGAGTCTGTTTCTTTCTGTTTTATTCCCTGGTTTGATGTATTTTTTTGATTCCACATATAAGTGATATCATACAGCATTTGTCTTTCTCTGTCTGACATACTTCACTTAGCATAATGCCCTCCAAGTCCATCCATGTTGCTGCAAATGGCAAAATGTCATTCTTTTATCGCCAAGTAGTATTCCACTGTACATGTAGACCATATTTTCTTTATCCATTCCTCTGTTGATGGATACTTAGGTTGCCATACCTTGGCAATTGTAAATAGCGCTGCTATGAACACTGGGAAGCAGTGCTTTTTCTTTCTTTTTTTAAAAAATAAATTTATTTATTTATTTTTGGCTGCATTGGGTCTTCGTTGCTGCGCACCCGGGCTTTCTCTAGTTGCGGCGAGCGGGGACTACTCTTCGTTGTGGTGCGCGGGCTTCTCATTGCGGTGGCTTCTCTTGTTGCAGAGCACAGGCTGTAGGCGCGCAGGCTCAGTAGTTGTGGCGCACGAGCTTAGTTGCTCCGCAGCATGTGGGATCTTCCCGGACCAGGGCTCAAACCCGTGTTTCCTGCATTGGTAGGCGGATTCTTAACCACTGTGCCAACAGGGAAGTCCCAGCAGTGTTTTTTTCTTAACTTTGGCCAAGGAGCTCTGTTCTTCCCCCAAGGCAGCATGATTGGTCAACCACATGCATCTGAATTTCCTAAGAGAGTTACTCAAATGCAGATTCCAAGGCCTGGCTCTGGTCAACATAATCAGAATTTCTGGATTATGTGAAACCCAGACTCCTTTGTAAAAAGAACAACTGAGTGATTTTGATACCGTCCTAGGTTTGAGAAGTACTGATCAAGGAATAGACTTGTTTCAAAGTGCAAATCATTCTAGAGACTCGACCAGGACTAGAATCCCTTCAGCCTCTTCCACAACCTGGCCTACTTATTTATTGGTCCTCACCTCAGAAACATCTCTTCCTTTCTTCAGGCATCCATGGGTTTCTAGAGTGTGCTCAGGTGCTCTCTCCCCAAGAGTAAGCCTTCAGTCCTACCCCATGCTCCTTTCTCTGAGGGACACAGAGGGGTTCCATACCCACCGCCCCACACCCCCCCATTCCCGCCATACCCTCCATCCTCCTCCTCCCACCCCCATTCTCTGAGCAAAGTTCCAGGAGTGTCACCAGGAGACCTGTGGCGGCATCTTCCTTGACCTCCCTGTAGTGTCTAACCGTATTGCCAGCTCTCCTCCTTTCCTGGCAGTCATTCTTATCCAGGAGAGTAAGGCGTTGTGCAGTCTCCTCCCTAGTGGCGGCCTGTGTCGCCAGGCCTTCGACCACCTGCTCTGCACTGAAACCTCAGGTACTTATTTCCAGTTTCCGGCTGGACATCACTTCTCTGTCCAGGCGAGCACTGCAAACTACCACAAATCTAAAACTGAATCCAGTCCGGGTCTCAAACCAACATCTTTGCCCATCTGTGTACGTTGAAGCCCCGCCTCCCTCACTGGCCACGTTGGGTACCACTTGCTCCACGAGGCCTTCCCTCATCTGTCATCTCCCGCGCCACTCTGGCTGGAGGGTATCTACTTTAAGCCAGGCCTGTTCTGGTCAAAAGCAACAGAGGCCCACATGACATGGCTCTAGAAAAGAGAGGCTGCTGTGAGGTCAGAGATTTCATAGGAATCTAAGGATGGGCATAGCGGCCCCCACTACCGGGATGGCAGGAGCTGCAGCTGGAGGCCGTGAAGAACAGCGGTCTCCACGTACGTCCCTCTGTTCCCTGCTGTCGGCCCGCTCATGTCATGGTTTCTGCTACCTCTGAAACCTACAGACAGACTACAACAAATCTGAAATTTGTTCATACGTTCGTAAACCATGTTATGAATTAGTTCTGCCTTGAACTTGCTGTGTGACCCTGGGCAAGCTACTTAATCTCTGTGAGCCTCAGTTTCCTCACTCTATACAAATAAGACGAAGAATAATAATAGCCAAGATTTTATTGGGTGCCAAGCCCTGCTCTAAGTGTTTTATATTAGCTCAATTAACTGTCACACTAACTTTCTGAGGGAGGTACTGTTACTATCCTCATTTATAGATGAGGAAGTGGAGGCACAGAGAGGCTAAGTAATTTGCCCAAGGTCACACAGCCAGAAAGTGGCAAAGCCAAGATTCAAACTCAGGCTCTCTGGCTCCAGAGCTCACGCTGTTAGACCGCCATTCACTTTGAGGGGTTACTGTGAGAATTATAGCGTGGATTCTCTTATTTAGGACACATAGCCGAGAGCAATACTCAGAATAAGTACTTAAGAATGCCGACAGTCATGACATCATCACAGCATTAGTTTGCAGGTGGCCCATATGACCTTCACAACCCCAGCCGGCCTCGTAACTCTTCGCCTCAGCAGCCACAGCTAACCCGGTGTCCCCGGTTCAAATTCTTGTGAGAGATGCTGATTTGGAAAGATGACAGAGCTGGCCTTAAACTGGATTCTCCTGGTACAAGAAATCACAACAGGACTCAGGGGTCACGTACGAACCACGGCAGCTCTCCTCTCACGAGAGGCCGTGGGCAGCGGGCATCCCTAGGTCGTTCTTTCTCTGAACTTCCAGAGTCAACTGTTCTGAATGTCTGGCAGTTAGGGGACCTGGTGCTTACTCTCGCTGAGCACATGCTCGATTCTGAGCCCTGCTTTTGGCCTCATCCCCTGTGGCAAGCTCCCATGCATTTCCGTGACCCTGACTCTCACTGCTGGAAGTGGGGCCTGTGGACCAGCACACCAGCATCGCCTGGGAACTGGTTAGAAATGCAGAATCTCAGGCTCCACCTCAGACCCACTGAGTCAGAAATTGCATTTTAACAAGATCCCCAGTGGTCCTTGCAGGTTAATGTTTGAGTAGCCCTGGCCATTCAACACTACTTATGTCTGCGTAGCACTGTTTTGTTTTTTTGTTCTGTAGCTGACTGTGCCTCTAACTAGCTCCAATACAGATATCAGATAATATCGGAAAGCAGTGGATTCTTACAACCAGGTATAAACACTGCCGAGGGGAAGGAGCTTCTCAGCCTGTTCCCACAGCCCCACATGGAATAAGGGATTGAAGCCGGATCGGGGATGGGAGTGGGAGAGGGCTCAGTTGAAAGGGGGGGGGGTCACACCTGCTGAGAAAAGACAGGGTCCTGAGCCTGCAGCATGCCCACCAGTGGGGTCAGATGCCAGAGGTCAGAGTGGAGGCAGGCTGTGTAGAAGTCCACCACGGTGGCAGGACGTGGTCTCCAGGGTGCACGGGGCAGTCAGAAGATGGGAACCCTTGGTGGCAGGGGCAGTGTCTCTCAACTGCAACACAGAATGAGGAGGTGACCCGCGGGCACCTGGCAGAGATCACAGAGGCGGAATTCCAGCCCTTAGAGAACAGTGGCAAGAGCAAGACAAGGAGGTCTGGGGTCCCCAGTAAGCTTCCCAGGCAGAGGCTTGAGCCAGCAAAATAAATGGCAGGCTCCCTGGAACTAGCTTAGAACAGGGCAGAAGTACTGCCATGAGGGGGCTAGCAGAAACAGTGCCCGTGGCCAAGGCTGGGACCGGCTGAGCCAGGACCCCCATGCGCAACCCTGGACCCAGCCAGGGGCAGCCTGAGTGGGGCGGCACTGGGGCAGGAGAGGGCAGGCTCCTGGTGGGGGACCGGGGGCGGGAGGGGCAGGCAGCCAGCTGCAGGCCGGAGGGAAAGTCTGTAGGAGGCCCTGTGGACCGCCTTGCCTTCCTGGCATGAGGGCGGTGGGGAGGTGTGGCTGGATGCCAGAGGGCTTTCCCATCACTGCTCCCTGGCCCCGGTTCACCTTAACCGCATAAGCGTGGACCTTGCCCCGACACATTCCCCAGATAACACCCACCGTCATCCCGGGAACAGGGTGACAGCCCGACTGTGTGAGCAAGGCTCCCGACACCCTCCCTGCGTTCATTTCCAGTTTGCTGGATGTTGTATGTGTGTCTATGTAAAATGACAGAAGAACGAGTCATTAGTGAGCCGTCCAAAGTCCCTTTGGGAACATTCCAGGAAAATCAATATCCCATCAAAGCCACAAATGGCTTTTTTCTTTCCCCCACTCCTTCAAGGCAGGGTTTCTCAGAGTGTGATCGGCCAACCTCCTGCCTTACTCCCCCATGGAGCTTGTAAAACACAGATTCCTGGGGCCCTACCTGAAAACTACTGAATCAGAATCTCAGTGGGGCTTCCCAGAATCTGCATTGTTAACCTGCCACCCAGCCGATTCTAATACCCCTTAATAAAACTGAAAAACCTATCCTCCCCCTACCCACAAGGTACTTTCTTTCCTTTGCACAAACCGGATCCTTGCCCTGCCTGCTGGTACTCCCTCCCTGTGCTGCTACACCCACTTAAAGGGCCACCTCTTCCCAGGAGCCTGCCTAGCTGTCTTCGTCCCAGCTCATGTAGGGGGCCCTCTGTGCACCCTTCTAACACGGCTTTGCCACATCGTCGTCATTTCTTTTTCCTGTCTGTGTTCTCCACTGAATGGTAACGCATCCTGCCGAGCCTCCCCAGGCCCAGCATAAAGTTTTGTGCCTAATTTGAACTAATAAATGAATATGAGCGAAGGCAGCTGAGAGGTAACGGTGAAGCCGCAGAGTAGAGGGTGAAAAGTAGATGCTTCCCGGTAGGAAGCTGCCACCTTCCAATCCTTCTCTCGGTCATTCTGAACTCCTAGGTCAAGTTTTGGAGCCAGAGGGCAAGTATCGGGCCCAGGGAGAGCCCAGGGCTCTGGCTGGCCTGGGGCACAGCCCACCTGTTTGGGGCTGAGGCGTCCCCAGTGGAAGCCTAGCTCTCTATCTACATTTTGGAAAAACTCCAGCAGTAAAAAAGGCTCAAGGATGGTTTGCCAGCCCCAAGCCTGACGCCAAACTCAGGGCCTCTAGAATGTTCAACACCCCCCTCCCCTTGTCAAGGCAGGAGGAGTCAAAGAATAGAGCTATCGGACCATGAAACTCCCAAGAGTCCTTTCCCCCAGCGTTTCTCAGAGACTGCTGCCACTGTTTTCTGTGTGAGGCTCCGAATTGCCATTTGCCAAACTGGTAAACGTTGACCCAGCAGAAATCAGGCAAAAATAGGAGAAGCCCCGGACAGGCTGCCTTAATCGTGTTGGTGAAGGGAGAGCCAGGTGCCTGTGAGCTGAAGAATGCTGCCCATCACCTCGCTCTGAAAAACAAAATGTATTTCCTTAATCTTAACAGCTTGAGCACCCCGAAACCTGCTTTACCAGTCCAGGGTGCCTCCTCTGATCTTGCTTGCTTATCTGTGTATACGTGGGGTCGTGGGACAAGGTGACTTTGGGAAGGCCTGGCCTGCTTGAGACTCTAGGGTCAGCCCAGACTGCTGTGACCACAGGGGACCTCAGCCCCAGAGACAGGCTGACCTCTTAACGCATGAAGTCAGAGTGAGGGCACCTGCTCTCAGTCCGAAGTAGGGTCGGAACCTTCCAGGGTTCTTGGAAGAGAAAGAGGATTGGCTGAAGTATAGGTGGCAGGGCAGAGCAGCTGAGGGCTCCGTGCACAGTAGGCCCTCAGCAAATAAATGCTTCTCGCATTGAGCTGGTGAGAAGGGAGCAGCCAGTGTTAAATGTGGGATCTGTCAGAATCCTTCAGACATTTGCTGAAATTCCATGAGGGCGTCAGGGATTATAAGGTTTTAAGGTCATTACTGAGTTTCTTTCGTGATTTTTTTCATAAGGATGTCATTTCTGAATCCACCCTCTTTCTCTTCCCATCTCCCCAAATTACCCTTCCTCCTTCCCTTCCAGGAGGAAGACAGTACGGTGTTATCATTTGGTCAAAATTTCACATTCAGAAAATGGTAACGTTCAAAAATCTTGTTCAGTGCTGCAGCACCCCCTCCCCCAAGCTGGAGGTTGTGACAGCTGTCACTTACTGAGGAATTTTACATGCATTTACCATTTCGCTTGTGCCTTCGAGAGGAGACAGTGCCTTCGAGAGGAGACAGCTGAGGCCCAGAGAGGCTAGAGAATTTATCAAGGTCACACAGCAAGTTGGCAAGCGGCTTGGATTTTACCGCGGGCTCTGTGACTCCATGGCCCCGGGTGCTTGTCAGTGCCGAGTCGTTGTCTCCTAGAGGTCATTGGTGCTTGTTGATATAACATCGCTAACCATTTCTCCACCATTTCTCAGAGCGTTTTGTCCACGTGTCCTGATTAGAGAATTAGTTAAGCTCTCGAGCTCTCCAGGGAGTCGTGGCTGGAATCCTGCCTCCTTCCTAGAGTCTGCAGGCAGCCAGATCCCACAGACCCTGCTCTGTCGGGCGGTGAGGATGAGAGATGTGGCCCTGTGGTTGGGGGGCCGGCAGGCAGGTTGTGATGACCCACGGGGCACGTGTTCCCTGTCAGTTCCCAGGCACTGAACCCAGGCACCCCCCCCCCTCCCCGCCTGGGACCTCCTCTCCTATTTCCTTCTTTGCCTCCTGCCCTCCTAGGATCCACAGCTATTTGGAAAGGTGAGCACAGAGGCCTTTTCAGAAAGAGTCCTATTCTCCCGTCTTCCTGGTACCCTCGCTCACTGGAGAGAGAGAAGCAGGATTGTGTGGGGAGGGAGAGGCAAGTGTACGAGAACAGTTTAGATCTAATTGTTCATGATCCAGAATGTCCTCGTTTGCATTCAGGGATGCTGCCCGCCTTTGTGAGGGGCCACACCAAGTTGAATGATGTGTTATCAGTGCAATGCAATAGCCCGATGACGTCATGAAAATCCAGGCTTTGGGAGAACACGTTCACAGGCAAGAATGCAGCGATGAAAAGGTGGAAGGGCCTGGTTACGCTGCCTAATCCAGCTTTTACTGTATAACCCCTGGGCTTATTGGCCCCTTGTTCCTGTTCTCTTTGACAAAGAATGATTTTTTTTTTTAACTTTCTGATTAGCAATCAGTAGTTTAAGCCTGCTAATCACCTCTTTAGCTTGGCATGTGGACCAAGGAAAGGCCACAGCACTCAATGTGTTCTCTCAGATCCAGAAGTTCAGAAATGTAGTCAGCCCCAATTTTTTTTTTTTTTTTTTTTTTGCCGTACGCGGGCCTCTCCCTGTTGTGGCCTCTCCCGTTGCGGAGCACAGGCTCCGGACGCGCAGGCTCAGCGGCCATGGCTCACGGGCCTAGCCACTCCGCGGCACGTGGGATCCTCCCAGACCGGGGCACGAACCCGCGTCCCCTGCATCGACAGGCGGACCCTCAACCACTGCGCCACCAGGGAAGCCCTCATTTTAACCATTTTTAAGTGTACAGTTCAGAGGCATTAAGTACATTCCCATTGCTGTGCAGCCATCCCCACCATCCGTCTCCAGAACTCTTTTCATCTTGCAAAACGTAGACTCTATCCGGGTTAAACACTCACTGCCCATTTCCCCTCCCCCAGCTCCCGGCAACCACCACTCTCTACTTTATTCCTGTACGAATTTCACTGTTCTAGGTACCTCATGTGAGTGGAGTCATACAGGATTTGTCCTTTTGTGACCGGCTTGTTTCACTCAGCATAATGTCCTCCAGGTCCATCTACTCTGCAGCATGTGTCAGGATTTCCTTCCTTTTTCAGGCTGAGTACTATTCTGTTGTATGTTTACACTATGTTTTGTTTATCCATTCATTTATTCACGGACACACTTTCACCTTTTGGTTATCGTGAATAATGCCACTGTAAACATGGGTGTAATACTATCTGTTCGTGCCCCTGCCTTTACATCCTTTGTGTACGCTCCCAGAAGTGGAATTGCTGGATCATATGGTAGTTCTATTTTTAATTTTTTGAGGGACTGCTACGCCGTTTTCCACAGTGGCTGCACCCTTTGCCATTCCCACCAGCAGCGCACAAGGGTTCCAGTGTCTCCGCACCTTCACCAACACACTTAATATTGTCTGTTTTTGTTTTTTTTTCATAGTAGCCATCCTAATGGCTGTGACATGGTATCTCGTGGTTTTTTATTTTCACTTCCCTGATGATTAGTGATGTTGAGCATCTACACAGATACTTTTAAAAAAACAAACTTCTCCTGTCATTTCAAAGCTAAAGGCAGTAAAATGTAAGGTTCAAGGTGCTGAATCTGAGAAGCCATGCTGCCTTCTTGCTGACTGTAGCTGTGGGTCAGTTGCAAGATCTCTCTGTGCTTCGACTTCTCACCTGTAAAAT
This sequence comes from Delphinapterus leucas, assembly GCF_059928025.1. Classification (NCBI taxonomy): domain Eukaryota; kingdom Metazoa; phylum Chordata; class Mammalia; order Artiodactyla; family Monodontidae; genus Delphinapterus; species Delphinapterus leucas. The sequence continues at coordinate 143,251,026 of NC_143131.1, forward strand.
GGGGTAATAAGTAAACTGCCTCATAGGGCTACTGGGAGGATTCAATGATCTAATGCAGATAAATCTCATGGAAAGTGTGAGACTTGCTATATGTGTTTGATGAGTGCTGGGCTTCATTACTCTCAGAGTAGAATCTGCTGCCTTCCATCCTCCAGGGATGGTTTTCCTCTCTGCCTAGTCTTTTTCAAGTGGGGTAACAGCCTGGGGAATTTGAGGTGAGATGGTGGCTTGAACCCAGTAGGTTTTCACACCCCCAGGTTGGGCACGTCAGGAGGAAAAAGAGCAGTGGCACAACAACTGAAGCCCGCGCGCCTAGAGCCCGTGCTCCGCAACAAGAGAAGCCACCGCAATGAGAAGCCCGCGCACCGCAACGAAGAGTATCCCCCGCTCGCCGCAACTAGAGAAAGCCCGCACGCAGCAATGAAGACCCAACACAGCCACAAATAAATAAATAAATAAATAAATAAATTTATTAAAAAAGAAAGAAAAAATGAGCAGTGGCAGCCTCTGAAATCCATCCTGAAACTCGGCAGCATCTGGTTTCGAGAGTGAGTTTGTGTAGAGCTGGCAGCCAGGAAATGGGACTGGGAATCTAGTGCAAAGGAAGTTTCTCTGGTTCCTTCAACCAATAACTATTAGAGCAAATAACCATCTGGATGAGAAATGGCTACTAATTGCCTTGGAGTAAGGCAGTTAGCTAAGGGTTTGTGTTGCTGCATGTGTCACCATGGGACCCTGCATCCTGACAGCCTGGAGAACTGTCCTCAGGCCTATATCCTCTGCATCTCAGCATTTGGGCCTCCCTATTGTGCCCCATCTCTGTAGGTTATTAGCCTCCTGTGAGAGAGATTGGGGTTCCCCTGTCCCTAATTCCAGGGGAAATTCCAGGAGTGTCAGAAGGACCCTGGGTCCTTCCCAGGGCAAATCTCTGACTTGGTCACTCTGCCCAAGGGAAGGAGTCATGGGAAAGTTAATCCTAATCTCTGATCCTTCTCTAAAGACTAACCCGGTTTCCTTAGCAAACATACTGAAGGAAGCAGTGGCAGAACGGGGAAGGAGGCTTCCCCCTCGCCTGCCTTTACCTGGTTAACTCCTTCTCAGGGCCCAGCTTTTTTTTTTTTTTTTCTGTACGCGGGCCTCTCACTGTTGTGGCCTCTCCCGTTGCGGAGCACAGGCTCCAGACGTGCAGCCTCAGCAGCCATGGCTCACGGGCCCAGCCGCTCTGCGGCATGTGGGATCTTCCCGGACCGGGGCACGAACCCGCGTCCCCTGCATCGGCAGGCGGACTCCCAACCACTGCGCCACCAGGGAAGCCCCGAGGGCCCAGCTTTTAACATCAGTTCCTCGAGGGATCATTGCCCTGCTCCTGGAATGGGGCCAGGTGCAGTGTTTATATTCCCTCACAGAGCAATATTCTTTCTCTTTAAATCAGTTGTTCAATGGTTATTAGTTAAGACCTCATGTTTTCTTCTGTTTAATGTCAGCCAAGGACTCTTCTAGACTAGCCATTCTCAAAGTGTGTTCCCTGGAGGCCCCTGAGATTCTCTCAGAAGGTCTGCAAGCTCAAACTTCATAATAATACTAAGAAATTATCTGCCTTTTTAACCTTCTACCTATCATGAGAGGACTGTAGAGTTTCCCAGAAGCTATGTGACATGCAGTTTTGCAACAGACTGATGCAAAAGCAGCTCTTAGGACTCAGCGGTCTTCTTTTAAGCCATTCATTAAAGAGATTTGCAAAAGTGTAAAATAATGCCACTCTTCTCACTAATTTGTGGGGGAGGGCTTGGAAAATATAATTAATTATAAGGATGTGATTTATGTTAACATGTGATTGGTTTATTATTTTTATTTTCAAAGGAATTAATATTTTTAAATTTTCTGTTTTCATTTCTAATATGATAAATGTTGATCAACAAAACCCACATGTGGACTTCCCTGGTGGCGCAGTGGTTAAGAATCCGCCTGCCAATGCAGGGGACACGGGTTCGATCCCTGGTCTGGGAAAATCCCACATGCCGTGGAGCAACAAAGCCCGTGCGCCACAATTACGGAAGCATGCGCGCTCTAGGGCCCACGTGCCACAACTAGAGAAAGCCCACGTGCATCAGTGAAGACTCAGTGCAACCAAAAAAAAAAAAAAAACCACCCACATGAACACCAGCTCTTGGGGTCCTCAGGTTTTAAGAGTGTGAAGGTGTCCCAAGACCAAAAATTTGAGTGAGGATTGCTGACTTAAACAGGGACCAGGAACTTTTTTCTGTAAAGGACTAGTGGACCGTACCCTCTCTGTCTTAACTATTTAACTCTATAGCATGAAAGCAGCCATAGATAATATGTATACAAATAGGCATGGCTTTGTCCCAATGAAACAAGCAGTGAGAGAGTTCAGCCTATGGACCATAATTTGCCATCTCCTGCTCGAGGTTCTAAGCTGTAAAATGCCAGGAACCACATCTAACCGATAAATTGCTTTATCCCCAACACCTAGCACAGGGCCTGCTACTTAGTAGATGCTCAGGAATTATAACAGAAATAGTGTTTAGCAGCTGGTTGTCCAAGTCAAAAATAACAATGGCTTAACTTCAAGGTAAAACTTCTTTAGCACATTAAAAAAAAAAAAAATCAAGAGTCAGGCCAGTTAGGGCCAGGGTGATGGCTCAAGGGACCCAGGTTCCTTGTGCTTTTCTGGTCCACCATTCTTAGCATGTGACTTCCATCATTAAACTCACGTCATGGCTCAACCAACCTTAAAGAGCCTCAGGAGAATTAAGCTGATGTGCCAATAATGAACTGCCCATGAGAACAAAACTTAACATTCTTTAAAGAAGGAACATAAAAATCCAGATTCTTGACAGCTTAGGGTTCAGAGTATCTAGCATACGATAGAAAAGGTACTAGACTTAGGAAGAAATACAGTAGAAGCAGACCCAAGGATGGCAGAGATGTTGGAATTAGCAGAAAATGAACTAATATTTATTATAGATATGTTTAAGGATTTTTAAGGAAAAGAAATCAGTAGGGAAATGGAACCAAATAAAAATTCTAGATGAAAACTACAGTATCTGAAACGAAAACTTGCCTAGATGGATCTAACAGTAGTTCAGATGCTGCAGGAAGAAAGATCATTGAACGTGAAGTCAGAGCAGTAGAAACTATCCAGACTGAAGCACAGAAAAAAAAAAAAGTTGGAAAAAGATGGTCAGAAGCTCAGTGATCTGTGGGATGTTGTTAATCAATCTAACAAAGGTATTTTTGGATTCCCAAAAGGAAAGGAGAGAGAGAGAGAACGAGAAAGAAAATATATTTGAAGAGGTAATGGCTGAAAAGTTCCAAAGTTGGTGAAAAATATTGACCCACAGATCCAAGAAGCTCAACAAACCCTAAGCACGATAATCATGTGGAAAGTCACACGTAAATACATCATAGTCACCTTGCTAAAAACCAAAGAGAAAGAGGAAAATCTTAAAATCTCCCAGAGGATAAAGACATGCTGCATGTAGAACAATAAGAACCATTGCTAACTTATCAGAAACGATGCAAGCCAAAAAATAATTGAATAATATCTCTAAGGTGCTGAAAGGCAGAAAAAACAGTCTGCAATTCTATATCAACAAAAGTATCCTTAAAAAAATGAGGGTAAAGTCAAAAGCTTTATTTTCGGTTATAAAGGCCGAGAGAAATGCTCAGCAGCAGACTTACACAATAAGAAATGTCAAAAGAAATTCTTTGGGGGGAAAGAAAATGCCATCAGATGGAAATGTGGATCTACATGAGAAATTAAGAGCACCAGAAATATAAAAGACTTAAAATTTTTTTCTTAATTTCTTTAAAAGATAATTGACTGTTTAAAGCAAACATGATGATAGTGTTATTTTTATTGAAATTTTTTGAAAGGAGGAAAAGAGAATCAAGAAACGGATGAGACAAACAGAAAACAACTAGTAAATTAGTAGACTTCAATCTAGCTACATTAATAATTCATTAAAAGTAAACAGACTAGGGCTTCCCTGGTGGCGCAGTGGTTGAGAGTCCGCCTGCCCCTGCCGATGCAGGGGACACGGGTTCGTGCCTCGGTCTGGGAAGATCCCACACGCTGTGGAGCGGCTGGGCCCGTGAGCCATGGCCGCTGAGCCTGCGCGTCCGGAGCCTGTGCTCCGCAACGGGAGAGGCCACAACAGTGAGAGGCCCGCGTACCGCAAAAACAAAAAAACAAAAACAGACTAAACACGCCAATTAAAAGGCAGATACTGTCAGGTTGGGGGAAAAAAACAAAACTCCAGTGTACAGGTTGCCTACAGTAGATTCACTTTGATGTAAATACACAGGTAGGTTAAAGGTAAAAGGAGGGGGGTCTTAAGTGTGTCACCTGGGCCATCACCATGGTAAAGCTGAGCAAAGAGGCCAAGCGGAGGCTGCAGCAGCTTTTCAAGGGAGGCCAGTTTGCCATCCGCTGGGGCTTTATTCCTCTCGTGACTTACCTGGGATTGAAGAGGGTTGCAGATCCTGGAATGACTGAACCAACTGTTTTGAGCTTACTTTGGGGATAAAGGACTATTTGCTCATCTGGTTTTGGAAGCAGTCAATGCAGAGGAACAACATGGAAGGTGTGCACTCTGGCTGGGATAAGAGATGGGACATCGTTTAGATGTTCACCAGTTGGATGACACAGGCTCTTCTCAGATGTGTCTGTGGCAGAGTGGAACCTCTACTGACTTATTTACGGTAGACTGTACTAAAATAAATGTTTTTAACAATATTAACAAAAAAAAAGTCAAAGGATGGGAAAGGTATAGCATACAGATACTAATCAAAAGAAAACTGGAATGGCTGTAATGACCACACATAGAGTATACCAAAAACAAGAGAATTAGCAGATACAGAGAGCGTTTATAATAATTGGCCAATTCATCAAAAAAACCATAATAACCCTAAATGTGTACACACGTAATAGTTGAGTTCAAAATACATGAATAAGTAAGTGACTGGATCCTCTCTTCGCAAGGGGAAGGGCTGATGGAGACATTTCCTCATTCCTGGCCCGTCTCCCCTGAGTCAGTGAGGAGGACAGCAGTAGGGGGAGAAGAAAGCTGACTCCGCTGCCTCGCTCTGTGCTCCGCATTTGTGTCCTTCCTGTGCCTCTGAGAAGGCAGGCCCTGGGCTCTCCTACAGGGGCCCTTGCAGAGAGTTCCCACAGGCTGCTCCACCTCCTCTTGCCCTAAAGGGTTTTCTGGAGCCTGCCAACCTCATGTGGGATGCCAGCTAGGACTAGGGCCCGTGCACCTGAGGTTGGAGAGGACTGGGGTCCTAGAGTGATGGATGGGGTCAGGGTCGATCCTGGGGAACTCCAGGTGTCCCAGGACACAGGATAAGGTGGCAGCGTCTACTACCTTCAGGCTGGCTCCTGCCGTTCAGATACTGAAAGGGGCTGAGTCAGCCCCAGGTGGGGCAGGGGAAGGGGTTAGGGGAATTTTTAAGCCGTAATGAAATGTTGCCTGGAAGGGGAAAAGGAGGTGGTTTCCAGATAAGGGTGTGCCTGGATGACAAAGAATTGCATTATTTTCAGTCCCATTTGCTGACAGTCCAGCAATGATTTCTTTCCCCTTTCCTTCCCTTCCCTTCCCTTCCATCTTCTTTCCCTCTCCTTTCTTTTCCTTTCTTTCTCCCTTTCAAACTGTTAAAAAAATTGTGGCAAGATACACATAACATAAAATTTACAATCTTAAGCATTTTTCAGTGTACAGTTCAGTGGCACTAAATACCTTCACGTTGTCATGCAGCCATCATCACCTTACCATCCATCTCCAGAATTCTCTCCATCTTGCAAAACTGACTCTACTCATTGAAGAACTAGCTCCTTATTCTAGCCCCGGCAACCACCATTTGACTTTCTGTCTGTATGAATTTGACTACACTGTGTATTCCATGTAAGTGGAATCATGTGGTATTTGTGTTTTGGGGACTGGCTGTTTCACTCAGCATAATGTCCTCCAGGTCCATCCACGCTATAGCATGTGTCAGAATTTCCTTTTTTAAGGCTGAGTAATATTCCACTGTATGTACACACCACTTTTTTTTTTTTTTTTTGGGTCTGTGTTCAGTCTTCGTTGCTGCGCGTGGACTTTCTCTAGTTGCGGCAAGTGGGGGCTACTCTACGTTGCGGTGCGCAGGCTTCTCATTGTTGTGGCTTCTCTTGTTGCAGGGCACGGGCTCTAGGCACACGGGCTTCAGTAGTTGTGGCACGCAGGCTCAGTAGTTGTGGCTCATGGGCTCTAGAGCACAGGCTCAGTAGTTGTGGCGCACGGGCTTAGTTGCTCCACGGCATGTACGTGGGATCTTCCCGGACCAGGGCTCGAACCCGTGTCCCCTGCGTTGGCAGGCGGATTCTTAACCACTGCGTCACCAGGGAAGCCCACCACATGTTTCTTATCCATTCATCTGTTGATGGACGCTGGGGTTGCTTCCACCTTTTGTCTCTTGTGAATAATGCTGCTCTGAACACGAGCGGACAGCAGTGATTTTTTTGTTGTTTAATTTTGCTTTGTGTTAAGGTAATGAGGTAAAGGCGGGGATAGAAGTTAGTGGTTCAGGACACGGGCAGCCTTATTTCACACAGGAGACCTAGAAAATAAGCACCTGGGAGAGTTTATCCCTGCAGATCTGCGTATTTGATGGGACAGAGCTGTCGAAACCTTTCGGTAGTTGGGGGCTTTAAAGTCCATCCCACTCTTCCGCCAGTCCTTTGCCCTTCGTGGCCCCCGTCGTCACAGTTAAGATGTCATTTCTTGCTTCGGCTATTGTAACAGGGTGGCCAGACTCCAAGATAATTTTCCAGCAACTCATGTTGCAACTACTTCTGGAATTTTCTTCCACAGGGCCTTCCAGAGCAAATTGCTCCCCTTCTCAGAAACTTCTCATGGTTCTCCAAGGCCCATAGAAAACCCCGAAACTTCTTAGCATGACTCAGGGCCCCACTGGCCTTCTAGGCTCCTTCCCTTTCCTTCCCTCCATTTCCCTCATTTATTGATTGGCCCATTTGTTCACCCTGGGGCCTGTATTTTTGTATTTGTTTCCGACGTGCATGTCTGATACTGACTCATTGAAATAGTGTGTTAAAGGGCCCAGCACATAAGAAGTGCTGTAATGTTTATGATGAAAAGACTTTTACCTGGGGTCTCATTAGCTCTTCAGTGATAACCTTGTGAGGTCAATCGTTTCATCCCCAGTTGACAAGCTGAGAAATTGAGCTTTAGAACTGCTAAGAAATGAGTTTGTAATTTTGGCCCTCGGATCAAATTCAGAACCAAGATTCAGAGCCAGGCTGTTCCTCTGAACAAGACGGGTGGCTTTATGAGATCCTGGAAAGCTGGAGGCAGCAAGAATAAATGCTCAGGGGCTCTGGATGTGCTCTCTCGCCAAGGAAAGATGAAGTTTTGTGGGGACTGAGTTTTTTTGTTTGTTTGTTTGTTTTTTTGCCATACGCGGGCCTCTCACTGTTGTGGCCTCTCCCGTTGCGGAGCACAGGCTCCGGACGCGCAGGCTCAGCGGCCATGGCTCACGGGCCCAGCCGCTCCGCGGCATGTGGGATCTTCCCGGACCGGGGCTCGAACCCGTGTCGCATCGGCAGGCGGACTCTCAACCACTGCGCCACCAGGGAAGCCCTGTGGGGACTGAGTTTGACTGAAGAACCATGAAAGGCCAGTGTTGGTAGATGTCCACTTAGTGAAAGCCTGAGTGTAAAGTAGCAGAGGGGAGCATTAAGTTGGCTGCTTTTCCAACTCTAGAAGGACATATAAAGGGAATATAAGCTCATGATGGGAGGAACACGCTTCTCCCTTTATAGGGGACCCAGGAACGAGGAAAAAGCCTTACCAAAATTGGTTGCATTCATGCTGGTACAATTCTGAATGCTCAGCTGGATGGATGAGGAAGTTGGAGCAAGTGGGTGGATGCAGACTCCTTCCTCCAATGTGCAGCTTGCTGAAGTGCTGCAGCCGAGGACAGAGGAGAAATCAGAAATGCCCATGGGGTGGTGAGGGACTTGCCCAAGGTCACCCAGCTAAAAAAAGCTGAGCTGGGCCTCCCACAATTTAAGAGTCCAGGCCCAGTGGTTCTGGCGTATCATGCAGGCTGCTTTTAATACACGTCTTCCAGTTGGAGCCCTGTAGCACAGTGCAAAGAGCGTGGGCTTTTGAGCATCATCTGCAGCCTTGGCCAGGTTGGCCGGCCTCAGCGCTTTCATCTCTCTGCAAGGCGTGGATGAGAACCCTTTCCTCACTGGGCAGTGTTGAGGACTAAGTGAGCAGTCAGGCAAAGCTGCCAGCAGGTGCCTAGGACAGAGTCGGGTTACTAATGCGGCCGTTTCCTGGTGAGTTCTTGCTTTATCAGCTCTTCCTTTGCTCGGTGGTGTGTACTACCAGCGCCTGGGACTTGCCCCACATGGTCAAGATTCTTGGTTGACGGCACCTTAGGTGCTCTCACCAAAGGAATAGAAGGTTCTGATTGAATACAAAGGTCAAACAAGTACAGCCTCCTTACTTTTCTTGTCAGAGCATTTCCATTGGCCTACACCAGCAATCGTGGGGTAGGTAACGGGGAATTTCCTCACTTCCTTTTCCCCCAGAGTATCTGCGTGACCTCAGTTTCTGGTGACTCTGTTTGCCGTGGCGTTTGGTACTTATCCCACCTGCTCAGCCAGCATCCACCCTGGGCTGGCTGTGCCCTCACCTCTCTCCCACCTCCAGTAAACTAGATGTGCCTCACTGGGAACATCAGCTTTGTCTGGAGAGAGTAGGTGGACCTCAGGCTCTTTCCCGCCTGCGAAGTTGGCCTTGCCTCTTGGCTCCCCCTTTGTGGGGTGCCCTTTTCTTCCTTCCCCCTTGGTAATATCTCAGGAAGAAAGTTCTACCCTAGAGTTTCCAGGAAGCCACTTGATTGCATTACTGATTGATAACTCCATTTACCCTGGAGTGGACAGAGCCATAGTTCTGAGTTCTGCTTAGGACTTATCGTGTGCTGACGTCAAGGCCCAAGTGGAAAAACTGAGAAGGCCTGGTTATGCCGAGTACCTGTCGGACACCACCGGGGAGGCTTTGAGATCTCTTATTTTATATGTTTCAAAAAAGGGCTCCTTCTTCTTTTGAGACAGAACTTCAAACGAAGCATTCCAGGCCACACTTCCTTTTGGTAAATCTTAACCAGTGTAAATGTTTGCTTTTGTGTTGTAAATCTTAGGAGGTTGGGCTGGGGGGGAGGGGGAGGGGAGGGAGGGAGGAATTTCAGAAGCAGGTGTCCTGCCAGCAAAAGTTAAAACTTAATCTGCTGTTTGGGGTGTTTGGGGGAGACGGGTAGCTGGGAGGGGAGCATTTATAATTAACGAGCCATGCTAATGAACTGGAATTTGGAGACAGAGCTTTTTTGCCAGGTTGTGCGAATTCCTGGACCTCGTGCCCGCGGCCCCCTGGAAAGAAAGGGAGTTTAGGAAAATTCCGACTTGCGGGCAGAAACCCCTGTTGGGGAAGTCAGTGAATGAACATGGGAGGAACAGGGCAAAACAGTAATTAAAAGGGTAGAAAGATAAAGGGGAAAGTGAAACGATACAAAGCAGTATTCATTAATAACTGTGGGTTTGTTTAAAATGTAAATTCTTCAAACAGTTATTAAAAGAAGCGTCCATTTCCCTGCTTCCCCGGCTGGGTCCCCCTCACCACACCCAGGGGCATAATGCATTGAATCGGAGGGTCTGGGGAATTGGCCTGGGACCCACACTCTCCAGGAAAAAGACTTCAATTTGCTGCTTAAGGTACATCCCCTCGGAAGAGACCCTTGAAAAACTGGGACATCGCGTGGAGGGAGGCCACGTGTGCCTTGTGTAACTTGGGCAAAGGCGTTCACCTTCTCCTAGTCTCAGTTTTCCTGTCAGTGAAATGGAGAGCAGTCGGCGCTTCCAGAATGGTGAGGATCTCTTGTGATTGTGGATGCTTGCCCCTGCATTCAGTAATCATTATCGTTAGCCCCACCCCTGCAGAGCCCCTGCTGCGTGTATGGAATGTTCTGGAGGGGGATGGCTTAGTGGGAGGGGATCCTGGGGGTAGTGAAGCTGAGACCTCCCTCCACCTCTACATGTACTCGCTCCCTGAGGCCCCTTTTGCCTTTCTCTTTCCTCTGTTCCTCTAGAAGGAGTTGGGGCTGGTAGTGGAGGGAAAGGGGGACAGAGCTCGGGGAGAAGGATGCAGTGAGGGTTTGGCAGGCAGCGGCTGGGTTTGGGGACCACAGCGCTCTGCAGTTCAGTAAGAGGGAGATGGAGAAAGGGTTGGGCCCTCGTCCCGTCCTCTGCCCTAAAGCTACTGAATCTTTTTACTATAAGAAGCAGTGGTTGCCTCTAGAATCCTGTACCTCCAATCCCCCCCGCCCCGCCTCCCCAGAGCCTCAAACTGACCTCAGGGCAGAACTGCCAAGAAGTGAGCTGGGTGACTCACAGCCATTCCCCAGTCCGGGGCCATCAGAACCCCCTACCCATACTGGCGGGTCATGCTTCAAACGGCAGCTCTGCCACTTCCTCACTTAGCCTTGAGTGTGAGAGCAACAAAACCGGGAAGCAGCCTGAACATCTCATGCTGGGAGCTGCCCACGTTAAGTTGGGGGGCATCCACACCATGGAGTGCCATGCAATTAACAGAATGAGGTAGAGCTACACGTGCTGATATGGAAAGAATTCCAAGAAGTGTGATTAAGCAGACAGCAAGATTCAGAATAGTATGTTTTGTGTTTTTAAAATGGGTTTAAAAATACACATCCATACATAATAGAGGCTTATAGAGGGGCTCCAAAGCATCAGGTATTCCACAGAAACACTGGGCCCACAAAGGATAAAAATAGCTGCTGGTCCAGCATCCCCCTTTGAGCCTCACGACTTTGGAACTACATTGTGTTTCTACAGCCTCACCTTTCTCACTTCACTGAATTACCTGCCTGACTCATGTTGTGATTTGAACTTGCAACTCCCAGTCAACGGAGAGTGAGTGGAGGGAGACTGTGTATGTACCATAGTGTAATTTGTTTTAATATAAATTTATTTATCTTACTTATTTGTTTTTGGCTGCATTGGGTCTTCGTTGCTCGCGTGGGCTTTAGTTGTGGCGAGCAGGGGCTGCTCTTCCTTGCGGTGCGTGGGCTTCTCATTGCTGTGGCTTCTCTTGTTGCGGAGCACGGGCTCTAGGCGCACGGGCTTCAGTAGTTGTGGCACATGGGCTCAGTAGTTGTGGCTCGCGGGCTCTAGAGCGCAGGCTCAGTAGTTGTGGCACATGGGCTTAGTTGCTCCGTGGCATGTAGGATCTTCCTGGACCAGGGATCGAACCCATGTCCCCTGCATTGGCAGGTGGATTCTTAACCACTGCACCACCAGGGAAGTCCCACCGTAGTGTAATTCATCAGTTTTGTTTTGTTTTTTAATTTTATTTACTTTTGGCTCTGTTGGATCTTCATTGCTGCATGCGGGCTTTCTCTAGTTGTGGTGAGCACGGGCTACTCTTCGTTGTGGTGTGTGGGCTTCTCATTGCGGTGGCTTCTCTTGTTGTGGAGCATGGGCTCTAGGTTCACAGGCTTCAGTAGTTGTGGCACACGGGCCCAGTAGTTGCGGTGCGCAGGCTCTAGGGCACGCAGGCTCAGTAGTTGTGGCACGTAGTCTCAGTAGTTGTGGCTCGTGGGCTCTAGAGCGCAGGCTCAGTAGTTGTGGCACACGGGCTTAGTTGCTCCGCGGCATGTGGGATCTTCCTGGACCAGGGCTCAAACCTGCGTCCCCTGCATTGGCAGGAGGATTCTTAACCACTGCACCACCAAGGAAGTCCCTCACCAGTTTTGAGATGGACTTTTTTTGTTTGTTTTACAAAAACAAAATGTTAACACCTTCAAATGTTAACCTGCTGCCACCTTCATACTAGGGATGAGTCTCAGAAATGCCGCTGGCATGGTAATTGCCAACACACGCGCACGCTCTGCTGCTTCTGCTAGTGTAGCTGGTACTACGGCTCCTCTGTGTTTCAGTCCCAAACAATTTAAGAACTACTGTGGACGGCGGACCTTTGTTCTTATCAAAAAACCCATCTTCGACATCTTCTGGTAAAATCACGAAAGCATCAGAATCCAAACTCCAAGTGATTTTCAGCAGCTTGGAAGAAAATCAGAGGCATTATCAGAGGTCTTTTTCAAGAAACGCCACCCCAGCACTCCGTGGCACAAAGAATGGCACTGTGAGGAACCCGCAGGTGCAGGTGACTCAGAGCTGAGGAGGGTGCAATCTTATCGATACCTGAGCTAATGTCATTTGCTTCTGTTTTTCCTTTTTGCATATATGGAAAAGAGAGCCACGTAGTTAAGTCCATATCTGAATAAGCCTAAATAAGCTTTTTCAATACATATAAATATCCTGAGATAAAGAAAGCGTGGGACATAGTTTATTGGCCGTGTTGTTCTTTCTCTGTTGTATATATAATAAAACTTTTGTAAGTGACGCTCGTTCTCTTAGGTTTGATGAAGTCTAGTGGATGTGTGTGTGTGCTGGGCACATCACATGCTGGTATGTCCATGAAAATATTTCTGGAAGGACACACGGGAAATCTTTTTTTTTTTAATTGAGGGTAATTGACATATAACATTATATTGGTTTTAGGTGTATAACATAGTGGCTCAGTATTTGTATGTATCATGAAATGATCACCGCAATAAGTCTAGTTAACATCTGTCCCCATACGTAGTTACAAGTTGTTTTTTTTTTGCTTGTGATGAGGGCTTTTAAGTTCTACTCTCACAAACTACTATATATAAAATAGATAAAAACAAGAACTTACTGTATAGTAAGTAAATACAGGGAACTGTATTTAATGTCTTGTAATAACCTATAATGGAAAAGAATATGAAAAACTATGTGTTTATATGTGTACAGCTGAATCACTTGCTGTACACCAGCGGCTAACACATTGTAAATTGACTATACTTCAATACGAAAATTAAGATCTGCTTTCTTAGCAACTTTTTTTTTTTTTTTTTTTTTTTTTATTTATTTATTTTTGGCTGTGTTGGGTCTTCATGGGCTTTCTCTAGTTGCGGCGAGCGGGCGCCACTCTTCATCGCGGTGCACGGGCCTCTCACTGTTGCGGCCTCTCTTGTTGCGGAGCACAAGCTCCAGACGCACGGGCTCAGTAGTTGTGGCTCACGGGCCCAGTTGCTCCGCGGCATGTGAGATCTTCCCAGACCAGGGCTCAAACCCGTGTCCCCTGCATTAGCTGGCAGATTCTCAACCACTGCGCCACCAGGGAAGCCCTTAGCAACTTTTAAATATGCAATATAGTATGGTTAACTGTAGTCACCATGCTGAACATTATACCCCTTTGACTGCCTTATTTTATAACTGGAAGCTTGTACCTTTTGGCTTCCTTTACCCGATCCACCAACCCCTCGACCCCATCCCAGGCAGCTACCAATCTGTTCTTTACATCTATAAGCTTTTTTTTTTTTTTCCTTTGTAGATGTCACATATAACTGAGAAGGAGATCTTAACTTTCCTGTTATTTTAGGGGCTTGCATCCATGGGTGAAGAGGGGAAAGGTTCTTGTTGCCTGTATTTGCTGATAGTTTTTTTGTTCGTTTTGGGTTTTTTAAAAATACTTTTCATTATATTTTCTCTGATTTTTTTTTCACTTTTGTTAAAAAAAAATTATTGGCAGTACCTTTGGAGTCTCAAGCCACATCTCAGACCTCCTGACCTCCTAATCTCTGGGGGTGGGACCCCAGGGGCCAGGCAGCCACGTTTGGTTATCTATCTAGCCAGGCTGAAAGCCATCCAGCATCTCCGCATCTGTGAGACCAAGGATTCCCTGAGGCTCATCAGGGTTTCAAAGAAATTACTAACTAACTAACTAATTAACTGTCTTGTTGCCTTCCCCTCTTTTCTCTCCCCATTCCTTCCTCAGGTGTTTTCTGAGCACCTCTCCTGTGTATATAGCATCAAACTTCTGCAGACCCTCTTCTCCCTTCTGGAGTTGTAGGGGGTATCCATTTTGCACTAGAGGGACCTGAGAAATGTGTATGTCATTACAATCCTTGATCATCTCTTTAGAGCCTTTAAGTCTGAGAATGTGCCCTCAATGCTATGAACCCACCCCCCCACCCCCCCACCCCCCCGGGGAAAAAGGCTTCTCCTCCCTGGAGTCATCTTGATGCAAAGCCAGGTGTAGGTTTATCAGATTCCTAACGATGGGCAGCACCTCTGTGACCTTTGCAACCCAGAGAGGCTGCTCTGAAGTGATGTCAGTCTACAAAGGCCGAGCTCAGTGCTGGTGTGGCCGCCAGGGCTTTCCAGAAGGAGAGGGACATGTGGGAAGAGGACAGCTCCCCCCATCTCCCCATCAGCCCAGACCCATCATTTTGGGGACTTTGACATGGCTACTAAAGTTCCCTAACTGATAAACCTGCTTTTTCTCTTCCCTTCTCACTCGACTCTTCAAGATCATCTGAATACAAGGTTCTTACAGAAATTCAATCTGATCATGCCATCCCTTGCGTTAAAAACACTTTGGGGCTTCCCTGGTGGCGCAGTGGTTGAGAGTCCACCTGCCGATGTAGGGGACACGGGTTCGTGCCCCGGTCCGGGAAGATACCACAGGCCGCGGAGCGGCTGGGTCCATGGGCCATGGCCGCTGAGCCTGCGCGTCCGGAGCCTGTGCTCCGCAGCGGGAGAGGCCACAACAGTGAGAGGCCCGTGTACCGCAAAGGAAAAAAAAAAAAAAAACCACTTTGATGCTCTAACATGGCACATAGGACATAAGTCTGACCCTGACTTTGCGTCTCCTGCCCCATCCTGCCCCCCCACCCCTCTCCGTCCCCCACTGTACTCTGACCACAGGTCTGCAAAGGCCTGGCAACTCTGTGCATTACAGAGTCTTTGCAAACGCTAGTCCCTCTACCTGGAATCTTCTTCCCTCCTTGCTTCACCTTTTAACACCTACTTGCCCTTCAGCCCTGTGCTTAATCCTCACTTACTCAAGGGAGCCTCCTCTAATATTGCCGAGTGGTTCAGGCCCCCCACAGACCGTCTCATGCCAGTGTGTGCAGCTGCTTCGTAGACCTGCTCACGTTAGCTGTGTGACTCACTCTCTTCCCCGCCTCGAGCTCCCCGGGGTGTTTTTCCATAAGACTCTATCCCCAGGGCCTGGCTGCAGTAAGCTCTGAACTTTTATGTTGGACAAATGAATGGCTGAGCATCCTGCTAAGCCGTGATGCTTCTCCCAAGAGGCAGTGGTGGGCCCCGCCCCCAGCAGGATGTGACCAAGGAGGCTGATTGGTGGGCTGGAACGCAACAGGTCCCTCTGGTATCCTGGATACCAGAGAGGGTGGGAATGTAAACTGGGCCCAGAGGCTGCATTCTTGAAATTTCACTTCAGCCCAGGAGGAGTCTGCAGGGAAGTGAATCTGACCTTGAAATTCTTGCCTTTATATTTTTCTTCCCGTCTCTCCTAAAAAAGCGAGATAAAAGGGGCAATCCCGCAACACATTCTTTCTGAGGGAGCTGCTAGGTAGGAGCTTCTGAGTCATGCTCCACTCATCACCCAGACCTGCTTCTCGCTGGTACAGGTGCGCCTTCCAAGACTCCTTGGCGTCGCATGGCCTGGAGGAGGTGAGGTTGCAGGGGGCGTGCTCCCTGGGCACTCGCAGAACATCTCAGCAGTGGTTTCCCAAATGAGGTGCCACAGAAGGCAAAAGGTGGGCTGACGATAATAGCAGGTGTTTGCTGAGCATCTGTTATGGCCCCAGGAAATGTGCTAAGCACTCCGCTTGCTTTCTATGATCTGGCCCTCCCAACACACCTGTAAGTGAGGGATTACTATGCCAGTTAGACAGATGAGGAATTAGGACTCAAAGAATTGAAAGATCTGCCTATATCCATCCATACAGCCGGGGGTGGAAGTGCCAGGATGTGAACACAGATCCATCTAGGAGCTCCCACACCTCTGTTCTAACCACTCTGCCCTCTACAACTTGCCCTGACTGCCAGCCCCTGACCACTTACAGCCTCCCTAGCACCTCACATCTGTTCATTTAATTGTTCACAAATTTGATGAGGAGGATATGATTACTCTCATTTCTCCAATTACTAAACTGAGGCTTAGAGAACTTAATTAAGTGACAGAACCAGGATTCGAACACAGTTTTGTCCACCTGCAGAGTCCTTGATTTCCTCCCCCCTAGGAGACCAGGGAAGTCTGTGTTGCTTATAGCGAATCACTTTTCCTCTCTGGTCCTCGGATTCGCTTATAGCGAATCACTTTTCCTCTCTGTCCAGTCAAGGACACTGGACTCTTATCAGGGGTTTTCAAACGTGTTTTAGCCATGGAGCCATTTCTTCAAGTGGAATCTTGCATTGAACCCTGGTGTATGCACCCGTACCTTTGCTGCCCCCTCCTGCTGTAGCCAGCCTGCCTGGATACGTGCATCCCTTATACCCCATATATTCTCAAACAGATCCCAGTTTGAGACCTCAGCAGTAGGCGACTTCCAAAGGCCTTTCCACTGTGGTCAGCCATCTCTGCTTCTGTAATTTGGGGTCCAGTAGAAGAGCCAGGGCACATTCTTATTCTTAAAAACAACACTTCGTGTTCTCCCACCTGCTCAGGACCCCAGTTCAAAAGGTGCTGAGCCTCTGCCCCAGAACACCCTTCCTGCGTGTTCAGACACTGACTCAGCTGTAGGGAATGAAGATGAAACTCATCGTTGTGATTGTGCAGTTAGTGTTCTGACTTGCTGGGAAATTCATATAGATTAGTAGTTATTGCAAGACAGCTGGAGGTAAACCAAGTGGGTTCAAATCCCTGCACCTTCACTTCACACCTTGAGCCTGGAGGGCAAGATACCAAATCGATCTGCGCTTTCGTTTCTCCTGTGCATTGAGAAGGCGATGATGCCCACCACAGGTCCTAGTGTTAAACAACATGGTGTACGTGCTCAACAAATATTCGCCATTATTCCTCATCATGTTTGACAGCACATGCTATTTCTCATGTACCATGACCACAGTTAGAACTTGTCACCCAGATAGGTAACTTTGAGTTATGCAGAGTTTGGGGTGGCATCCTAAGAAAAAGGAGCATCACCCTACAGTCCCCTTATCAGCATCCCAACCACCTACACCAGTGGATGGTGGTGAGATCGTTGGGGTCCTGCAAAGCCCCAAGCTTGTAACTTTCCTCTCCCCCTCCACTCTTACACGTGGTGGTGAACAGCCCTGCTGAATATCCATACACCCCACTTTCAAACCATATGGCGCTTGAGATGAATTATTTTTTCTTTACTTTTGAAAAAGTAAACATCTGTTGATGTTTCAGCAGATACATCAGTGGTTCGTAACTCGGGAACATTTTGACAACTCCTTTCCCGCCCGCCCCAGGGCACATTTGGCAACGTCTGGAGACTCTTTTGGTTGTCACAACTGGCAGGGTGCATCGATGGTTAGAAACCAAGTATGCTGCTAAACATCCTACAATGCATAGTACGATTCTTCCCCTACAATGAAGAATTATCTGGCCCCAAATGTCAGCAACGGCTCATGGTGAAGGCCAAGGTCAAAAAACCGTGAAATCTATGTTAAGCACCTATGGTGCAGGTCTGGTCCTCGCTCACATGGATCTTGTAGTCTAGTGTGCATCATGGGGGGATTAGGGGGACAGAAATTAAATGACTAAACAAAGGAACAAACATATAATTGCCCATTGTCCTAAGTACCCTGAAGGAAATAAAAGTGGTGCCCTGGTGGAGAATAAACATCTAATTAAGATGGCTTGGTCAGATAAGGCCTCTCTGGGAAGGGGACAGTTAAACTGGGATCTGGAAACCCAGGAAGCCAGCCATGCGGTTAGAGGAGGAGCGATTCCTGGCGTGAGTCAGAATGTGCAGGATGGCTGGAGTAGGGGAGCCTTGAAAAAAGTGCTAGGAGCTAGAGGAGGTAGGGGGGCCAGACGTGAGGGGTCTTCAGGCCTGGGCAAGAGTATGACTTTTGTTCTAAAAAGCCACTGAAAAGCCTGTGACAGGGACGTGGCAGGATCTTGTTTAATTTTTTTTTTTTTTTTAAGATTTAAAAAGTATGAATTGGAAGAGATTTTTCCTGTATTAAAAATGTTGAGAGGTGCTAAGAAACCAGTCCTGGCCGTCGTAGGGACGAAGGGATCCAGGGAAGCCTTGACCCTCTGCAGGTGTGAGGACACTTGGAGTTACATGAACGAAGACACTTTGAGAGGGGAGAAGCAGAGCATGTCAGCTGGTCTCCTGGTAAAAACCAGATTCCCCCCAGAACAGAGGGTTGGGGCTGGGGTGGAGTGTCCTGGGACCTGGGGAAGGAGGGAGCTACCCCACAACTAGCTGCCTAGGGGGAGAGGATGCAAACGAATAGGGGGGTCCTCTCATTTGATGCGAGGGAGAATGTTTGTTTTCGCCAAGTGGTTCCCACTTCAAATCCAGGGAACCCCAGGGTTTGGGGAACGTTGTTCTGTCTGTATGTGATGGTTCAGCACACGGGTTTTGCCTGCTTCTGCCACTTACCAGCCATGTCACCTTAGGTGAGTTACTTAATCTCTGTGAGCCTCAGTTTCCTCATCTGTAAAGTGGGTGAGTACTTCCCTCCGTGGGCTGTGAGGTTGGAATAGTGTACTGTTTGTAAAGTGCTTAGTGTGCAGTCAAGGTTCAATGAGTATTAGTTATTACGTAGTCAGTTTAGATAACACTTTCACAAACAATACATTTAATTTAGTCCTTATAGCAGTACTATGGGATAGGTGCTATGATTTTTTAAACAGCTTTATTGAGATATAATCAAATGCCGTACAACTCACCTGTTTAAAATATGCAATTACATGACTTTCAGTGTATCCACAGAGTTTTGCCACCATCATCACCACAGTCACTTTTAGAACATTTTTATCACCCCCAAAAGAAACCCAGCTCCCCTTAGCCATCACCTCCTCAATTTCTTCCCACCCTTATTCCCAGCCCTAGGAAGCCACTAATTTACTTTCTGTCTCTATGGCTTTATCTATTTTGGACATTTCATATAAATGGAACCATATGTGGCTTTTTGTGTCTGGCTTCTTTCACTTAACGTTTTCAAGGTTCATCCATGTTGTTAAGTACTATGTCAGCACTTAATTCCTTTTTATTGCCAAATAATATTCCACTGTATGGATTTACGACATTTTGTTTATTCATTCATCAGTTGATGGATAGTTGGCTTATTTCTACTTTTTTAAAAAAATTTTTTATTTATTTTTGGCTGTGTTGGGTCTACGTTTCTGTGCGAGGGCTTTCTCCAGTTGCGGCAGGCGGGGCCCCTCTTCATCGCGGTGCGCAGGCCTCTCACTGTCGCGGCCTCTCGTTGCAGAGCACAGGCTCCAGACGCGCAGGCTCAGTAGTTGTGGCTCACGGGCCCAGTTGCTCCGCGGCATGTGGGATCCTCCCAGACCAGGGCTCGAACCCATGTGCCCTGCATCGGCAGGCAGACTCTCAACCACTGCGCCACCAGGGAAGCCCCTACTTTTTGTCTATTATGAATAATGCTGCTATGGACATTCATTTACAAGCTTTTGCGTATATATAAGTTTAAATTTCTCTTGGGTACCTAGTAGGTACTACTCTTACCCTCATTTTATAAGTAAGGAAACTCAGGCATGGAAAGGTTAAGTTACTTGCCTAGGTCCCACAGCTAGTGTGTGACAGAGCTGTAGTCAGACCTCAGGCAGTCTAGCCCCAGAGTCTGTGCTCTCTTGAGAGCTTCCTCCATAACTGCTATGATGGAAGGAGCCAGAGAGACCAGGCGAGAAAAGGAGACACATCCCTGCCCTTACGAAGCTCACCGGGAGACCACAGTGCAATCATCAAAGACGCACAAAACAACTAATGTAGCAGCTGTAACAGTAGAGAGTTTCAGGTTCTGGTGGGTGGGCTGGCGGGCCCTGGGATGTGTCCTCATCAGGGGTGCCTGGGCTAAGAGCTGCAGGATGCAGAGGTGCTGACCGGGCAGAGATGGAGGGAAGGGAAGTGGCAGCCTTGCACGGGTGCGAGCCCTCCGGGGTAGGGCCAGTAGAGCATGCATCCTTCAGAGGCCCGGCATTTACTTAGCTTTTATTTAGCCCTCTTAGTCGGCACAGGGCTCCACGGATGATGGATCCTAGGACAGTGCTGACAGAGAAATCCCTCCAGCTCAGCACCAGGCGTGAACACATCCTGCTGTCGGCTATTACTGATGTCTCAGTCAGGGAGACCCAGATTTCAATCCCCACCTCTCATCTTAACCATCAAGGGCTGGGATGCTTCAGATCTAAACCTGGGGTGGTGGTTTTCATCTCCTTCCCTCCAGGTACCTGACCTTTCAGTGGCAGAGAAGATCCATTCCTCTTCAAAGGGGTGCAGGTGTCTTGTGCTGATGAAAACCGGGCTGGGGAAAAAGGAAGGCGCCATCATCAGATACACCCCTGCCAGGGGCTCGGCCAGCCAGCTCCTCCCCTGCCAGGGGCATGGCCAGCCATGAAGAGGACCTGGTGATTCACCCCCCAGGCAGCAGAAGAAAGCCCTCGTCATCTCTTGCTGGCAGCAACTGAGCCCACCCCTTTTTTCCAGGTGGGCGCGGAGTAGGTGTTCTTAGTTAACTATGACCACCTCATAGTTCACGGCCATGCTGCTCCCTGCTGGGGCCAGACACCAACCTGTGTAATGTCCCGTTATACGGGAAGCAGCTCCCTGTCCCCAGGGCCCTGGGTCCAAGTGCTTCATGAGACCGTGGAATGGCCCCCTCCACATGAGTCGCGCTGAGTGACTTTCAGACGTGGGGGAGATCAGACACAGCTCCAGTCCAGCTGGCCTGGTTTTCTTCTGAATTGTATGGAACAGAAGGAGGGAGAGGGAAAACGTGCAGATCAGGGTAATAGGTCTGGGGCTGGTGGAGCTCACCTAGGACAGGGACTATGGAGGGAAGAGTTACTAAGCAAGAATCAGGGCATCCGCAGCTAGGCAGGCACTTGGCCAGGCACTTGGCTGGGTCCGAGTCACAATGTTAGGTGCTGTGGGGGAATCACAGAGGCAGGTGGCACATCCCCTTGCTTCCCAGGCACGCACAGGTCAGCCAGTGATGCACATGGTGAAATTAGACTTGGGGTTCAATTGGTTCAAGCAGAGGGAGATTCCTGTGGACTTGGTGGAGGCACTGAAGGTTTTGTAGGTTTTAGAAAGGCCGAAACTGATGCAGTCGCCGGTGTCCCGAGAGGTCGTGGAAGGCTTTCAAAGGTGAAGGCACTGAGGCAGGAAGGGACACAGTGACTAGTTTTTGTTGCATGGAGAAGGGGACTCGTGGAAGGGGAGAGAACTCAAAGGGTAAATGGGGCTTCCCTGGTGGCACAGTGGTTGAGAGTCTGCCTGCTAATGCAGGGGACACAGGTTCGAGCCCTGGTCTGGGAGGATCCCACATGCCGCAGAGCAACTAGGCCCGTGAGCCACAACTACTGAGCCTGCGCATCTGGAGCCTGTGCTCCGCAACAAGAGAGGCCGCGATGAAGAGTGGCCCCCGCTTGCCACAACTAGAGAAAGCCCTCGCACAGAAACGAAGACCCAACACAGGCAAAATAAATAAATTAATAAACTCCTACCCCCAACATCTTTAAAAAAAAAAAAAAAAGGGATAAATGAAGAAGAGCCTTGGAGACTCGGCTGAGGAAACCTGTAAGTGGTGGGAAGCCCTCGGAAATTCCTGAGCAGAGAACGAGAGGATGTAAACGTGACCGAGAGCAGACTGTGTTGCATGTGGATTGAGGGCGCTATTGTGGAGCTCCTGAGCACCGTCGTCCCCCAGGCAATGGAGCTTATTCAAGGGCCCACTGCCAAGTACCTGTGTCAGGGCCCAGGCAGGGAGCAAAGGGAGTTTTCAATTCCATTGCTAAGTGATTCCTTCTGTTTACACCCTCCAAGGAATGACCGCCTCCCGGAAGCTTGGCATTCTTGTCCTATAACCACTTCCCCAGCCCTAAGCTCCCCACCCTGCCCCAGGGCTCTACACGAACTTCCCACTGTACAGATGAGGCTTCCAGCCCATACTTGACCAACTTTAGTCCCCTCTTCTGTTTGGACAAACCCTTCATGGTATTGAAGGTATTGCTAGGGGACACAGAAGTACCTTCCTGATGGAGGGACCTAACATTTATTGAGTGCTATCATGTGCCCGGCACTTGGCTCTGGGCATGACAGTCTCTGTTTTGAGTGTTTACTAAGAAGCAGGCTGTGCTAGCTGTGTATCTCACATTATCTCACGTGCTTTTCACAACAGGTGTGAGTGTTGATCCCCATTCTATAGATGAGGAAAACGGAGCCTCAAAGGGGGAGGTAACTTGCCCAAGGTCACGGAGCCATGCTGCTTGTCGGCAGCAGCACACAGCTGGTTGCAAAGATGTGGGTCACCAGGTGTGTTTCCTCCTTGTCCTCAGAGGTTCAGACCTCAGAGGTCCTCCCAGCACCCCAGTAGGAGACTCAGTCTTCCACTGATGGCATTTCTTAATAATTCATGTGCTTCTCCCTTGGCTCAGTTCGGAATTCGAGAACACTGCTACCTCTGCCTGTAACGGACGAGAAGCTATCATGCAGCGGGTCGCAGCAGTGGTTTGCAAGACCCCTGCATCCTAAGCTTTTGAATTAAGAGTTCCTCTGGTACTCGTTTTCCAGCTAGAACAGTCACGATAAAGCAGTGGAAGCGTATTCATTACCACTGTTCTGCTTAAAGACTTTGGGCTATTTATGTGAAAGGCAAGGAGACATGTCTGGGTGTTTTAAATCAGGTAGTTTCTCGAAAGGCTTCATTGGCCTGAAAAACTGTTCACTAGCCAGCAGAATTTTCATTTGTCCTTCTAAGCTTGAGAGAGGCAGGTATCCCATGGGAAAGAATAAGCGGTTTAAAGCTGGGTTCCAGTCCTAAAGCTGCCACCAGTGAGTTACAGGGCCCCTGGCATGTGCTTTAGATCTGAACCGCCGTTTCTCACCTGTAATATGGGAGTGTTACTTTTGCCTGGCAGAATTTTCCTGTCAGTCAAGGTGAGATCATAGAAGTGATCAGAGTTTCATAAACTACAAAGTGGATATACATGTGTGGAGTAACGGTATACAGTTTCCTTCATTCCTGGAGTTCTTGAAGGCATCTGGTGAAACAGTAGACGGGAGAGTTCTTTGAAGAGTGAGCAGCTCTCTGCATCTCTGAGGCAATGGCATTATCGCTCAGCCCTTCGCAATGGGTCTCCTCCAGCAGGAAGCAGGGAGGGCTTGACAAAAAGCGTCGCAGGGGTTCCTATTCCAAGGAGAGATTGCACTTAGAAGAGAAACTAATTAAAATGGAGATCAATTTTGTAGTAGATATTGGGGAAAAAAGATTTTATTTTGAGAAACAGAACAGAAAGTTTGGATGATAAGCAGACTTTATGTTGTGTTTAACAAAATTTAAGTTGTAGTTGCAGCTATGCCCCAATTCTCAGTACAAATAAAGCGTTGATCTACTTTTTGTGTAATTATTTTAATACAATTCACATTAGCAATAGGGACAGCTTTCTCTTCTCACTTGATTTTCCCAGCAGATGCATAAGGAAGGTCATTTTTGCCAGATATTGGAGAGAGCTTTGCCAGGTTCCCAAGGGCCTCATCTGATCCCTGTTGTCACTGAAGTTCTCCTGTTGTGAAGAACCTGTTGTCTCTTCTTCAGCCTGCTGGATCTTCTCCTTACTTGTTAGCCAGGGGACTCCACCACTCCTCGGGTGTGACTTGAGTAGTAATCTTCAGCATCCCTTTCGCCGACTTCCTGAAATCCTGCAGCGTTTAGAATATTAGTTATTTCCCCTTTAGATGACGTGTGTTGTACTTGCATCGCTTTGTCAACTGCGAAGACACCCAACCAACCCAGGCGGTTGTCGACTTGAAATGTTATGGGCTGGACCGGATGTTAAATGGAGAGCGGTATTTGAGTAGGCACTGATTTTATAAGTGCTCAGTTCGTGGGTTAAATTTTCAGATCGTGATGACTCTTGCTTCCCAAAGTGGTCTTCTATGTACAGGGATGAAGATAATAAATATCCAGTTACTGAGTTTCCCGTGATTAAGAGTACAGGCTATAGAGTCAGAGCACTTGGGTCTTGTTTGTTTTTTGTGGTTTTTTTTGGCCACACCACAAGGCATGTGGGATCTTAGTACCCCAACCAGGGATCGAACCCGTGTCCCCTACAGTGGAAGCACAGAGTCTTAACCCCTGGACCGCCAGGGAAGTCCGCGGCACTTGGGTTTAAATCTCAGTACCTACTTGTACAATCTGTGTGACCCTTGACAAGATAATTAAATTATCAGAGTCTCAATTTTTCCTGCCTGTGTAAAAGGGACAGTGTTACAACCCCTAACTCATAGGGTTGTTAATGAAGATGAAATGAGATAGTTAAGGTAAAGAGCTTGGTTCATTTCCTGAAACTTACTGTAGGTGTTGTTATTATTACCAAATGTTGTTGTTCATGATTTTCACCAGAAGTTTTCACTCATCTGTGGCCCAGATTTTCCGTGGAGCTGCAGTTCACAACATGAGTGACACTCTACATCCAGTCTAGGGTCTAGCATAAACAAGGCTTCAGCAGGAAGGAGAACCGCCTCAAGGTTGGGAACAGGAGTACTGCCAGCATTCGGGACTCTGTGTGGTGTGAGAGGCTCTACCCAACACCACCTTGGCAGGGAGAAATGACTGACCCGTCTCTTTTTTTTTTTTGGCGGTACTCGGGCCTCTCACTGCTGTGGCCTCTCCCATTGCGGAGCACAGGCTCCGGACGCGCAGGCTCAGCGGCCATGGCTCACGGGCCCAGCTGCTCCGCAGCATGTGGGATCTTCCCGGACCGGGGCACGAACCCGTGTCCCCTGCATCGGCAGGCGGACTCTCAACCACCGAGCCACCAGGGAAGCCCTGACCCGTCTCTTAATAGAACCTGATGGTCAAGGGAGGCACGCACCTTCCAGAGCATTGGACCCGGATGCCACTGCCCCAGCTCTTCAGCTGCCTGGAGCTCGCTGCTCCCTGCTATTAATCAGGTACCTTGTGTCCTATGTAAGAAGCAGAGAGGAAGAGGCATGGGAAAGGCAAGTTCTTGCAGACCGATACCAGCAGGGCTGGGGTTAGGCTAGGAATCTGCATTTCAGAGGTACAGAAACACTGTAAAGAGACGGCACACACCTTGCACGTAGTAGGCATGCCTGAAATCCTAGTTGAAAGAATAAATGCACGCAGAATACACTAGAGTTCCTCCTGTTTTCGTCAAAGGAATCCAGCTGAGCCATTGTTGAGAAACCTGTGTGACTAGTTAGAATTAGTTAAAAAGTAAAAGCTGGGGGACCTCCCAGGGCCTAAGTTTGCTATGCTTTTTGAGTGACTGTTCCATAAATTGGCAGTGGTTTAGAAATGATTGCCAAGTGTGACGGTGGATGTGTGGGTCCCTGTAAAAGGATTTTCGTAAGAGCCATGTGGTTAAGTCAGGCACTGTGTCTCCCCCTGTCCCCAGATGCTTTCCCTCTGATGTGGGGACACTGGACACACATTCTGAGGGTCTCTTGGGAATCTCAGGGTGGTTGGGGGGGGGCATATGGGAGGAGCTCTGCAGCGCAGGAACAGGCGTTGTTTTCCTAGTGTAGATTTCTGAATCTGTGACACTGGGCTCGTACTCAGGGTCCTCCTTCCATTCCTGATGGGGTCCTCAGAAATCACCCCCAGGCATTGGCAATAACCCCCAATCCACTGGACCAGCCTCCAAGCAACAAGGGTCCTCCCCAGGGGCCAAGGCCATGGTCTCCCCAGGTCAGGCAACAAGTTTGGAGCACTGGGGTGGGCGCTGTTTCCTGGGACCTGGGATGTGGGGAATTCTTGATTTAGCAGGTTTGGGCCACACGCCCTCCAGGGCAGACCCCAGGGGAGAAGCAGTTCCACGGGGACTGCTTATTCAGCCCACCATGTTGGGGGTCCCTTCCCAGCTGCCCATTTGCCTCCCCCAGTGCCCATCCTTGCCTTGCCTGGAGACGGTGCTTGGAACTGGGGGCCCCAGGTCCCAGCAGCTGCTCCAGGGTCTCCTTACACCTTTTGTTGAGATGCTGCCGCTGAATAAAAGGTCCTGTGAAGTCCTTGCTCACTCTGTTGGGACCTGTCCGTGGGTCCCCTGCTAAAGTGGAACTAAAACCCCCTTTTAGCTGTTCTGTCAGCCTGTGGCCTGATCTGAACGCAGGCTTTATTTTCTCACGTACGCCCTCCACTCAAGCGTCAGGGCAAGGGAGCTGAAGGAAGGGCAGAGGAATCCACATGGGGATCCATTTTATTTATTAGCCTGGGTGAAATCTGATGGCGATTTTTAAGTAAAGTCGCCAAACAAAGTCAGTCCAAAGAACCCAAATCCCTATATATTCAGAGTCATCATACACGCCAGCATCATTCTTTCTGTGCACTGTCCACTGGGGATACTGCAGTGATGGGAACAGGCCTGGTGCCTGACCTTGGGAAGGTCAACGTCTCCAGGGGAAGATTGTAAGTCATTTGAAGCAAGGCTGGCATCTAACCTGGTCTGGAGGGTCAGAGGAGTGGTGTTCGGGTGATGGTGACTTAAGCATTCAACATTACCAATCACGAGAAAGAGTATTGAACACCTGATGTATCCAAGCACCGTGCAGACACATGGCAAGCCTGAGCTCCTTTACTGCCATGAGCTAGGTCTTCCTGTCAGCCACATTTGACAGGTGGGCGGTGCAGCAATGAAGTGACGTGTTCAGGGCACACAGCTGCCCAGTGGCAGGGCTGGTCCTGAGCAGAAGGGACGCGACAGCTCTTTTAGGGCAGGGGGTTGGGTGGGGGAGGGTGCAGCTCAGGGAGACTGGAGCCGTCACCCTCACCCTCTCTCGTCTTCCTGCCAAGGAGAGGCACGTCCCCAGGATGTTTGCAGGCTTTATTCCGCCTGGGCACTTACCCAGGCTCCTTTAATCCACAGCCGGATGGGAAGAGCTGCTGGCATTGCTGGCGGAGGGAAGGGCCACACAGCTTTGTCCCTCTCCTGGAGCACACCTCTCAGCAAGTTCCTGGGTGGGGTGGGAGCTTGGCCGGGAGCACAGGCCTGCCTTTATCCCACCTCGATGTCGGATGGCCAGAGAAGAGCCTTGTTGACTTGCCAGCTGGAGGTGATGGCCATCACAAACAAGGGCTTCTCCAAGGAGGAAATGCAAAGGCTCCCTCTGGAGAGCTGGGGACGGGGAGGATGGAGGAGTAGTCTGGTTAGGGTCCACTTGGGAAACACAAAGGAAGATAGAAATGATCCACCTGGGAAAGAACCTTACGAGGGCCCTTCCTGAAGGTGGCCTATAAGGAATTTGGTCAGGGTGGGGCTAGGGGTGACCAGACCCTAAACTACACTTTGGGTTCTTCGCTTAGGGACGTGGGAAGAAAAGAGTTTCTCTTCTGGTGGACAGGTTCTTGAGTAGTCCGAAAATTCTAACAGTTAACGTGCCTCAACGGCTTTCCATATGCCAAACACAATGCCCAGTAGTGTACACACATTGTCCTTGGGGACTACTCTTATCCCCGTTTTACAGAGAAGAAAACTGAGTCATGGCGAGGCTAATGGACATGCCCAAGGTTCTAGAACTGGTAAATGGAGGAGTGAGCTGTGTTCTCTTCCCGGTTCTACCATTGAGTGACCAAGGCCACGTCACTGTCACTCCCTCAGCCTCACTTTCCCCACCTCCACAGTGAGATGACTGGACATGATGATTTCTACAAGTCCTTTCGCTACCAGGGCCCCATAATTGTGTCACAGGGACCTGCAAGGTCATTCAGTCACAGAGGGGCAGGTCCTCTTGGGCATCTAGGTTTCTGACACCCCTGCCCAGTTCTCCCCATGCACACCTTTTTCTGAGCCAGCCTCCTGAAATCTCCTTCTGTCTACCGCATCTCCTACCTTACAAACTTAGGGAGGCTTTTATTTTTGTTACGTTTTCTTTCATGTTAAATGTTTTCCAGCGTGAACCCTTTATTCCCTGTGAAAGCTTTCTGCTTCCTGTCCCGCTCTGCGGGGCCTGGTCGTGGCCATTCAGCCTTGCCTTCGGCACAGCCCTGCAGGCAGGCGTTACCAGCCCTCTAAGAGTTACTGAGCGCCTGGCACAGGACTTGCCCAAGGTCACATAGTCCGTGAGTGGCTGCTCCAACCTGGGATGCACCTCCTGGTCTGCTGTTAGGCACGGGATAGGTGCTCAAGGAGTGCAGCTTTCTTTCACCTCGTTACACTGGCTCTTCCTTCCTTTGCTTCTGTTTGCGGACGGAAGTCAGAGCAGGGCTGGGAGCGGGGTTGACAACCTCTGACCCACTGGGCCAGGGTCTCCCAAACCCTCCTACTTTTGGAAGAGTTGGTCTGGACCAGCAGCTGCACCAGCCCCAAGTCAATGACCGAAAGCAGCCTCCTTAGTGCCTTTGTTTCCTCAAAGCAGTACTCAACATTTCACCAGCAGAAAGGGTGGTAATCCACGCGGGTCCCGTCTTCCAGGGCCCCCCCCCCCAACATCAGCTCTCCACCTGTGCTGCTCGAAACACCTGCTTCACTGTCCATCTCCAGGAGGTCATTGCCCTCAGCCACATTGGGCATTAAATTCCATAGGGATAGACTGGGCACATACTGGGAAGATACAAGAGAAGTGACTGTCAGCTCCAGAGCTCTCATGATGGCCTCAGGACTTGGGTTCTCTCCATCTCCTGACTCCCCCTGCTGCCCTATCGAATTCATTCTCATTTTCCACACGAGTGGCTTCTAGGATTCAAGACAAGTGCAAAAAGGGGTCTCTTTCCTTCATGGATCAGACAGAAGTCCTGCGGTCGACTCTCACTGGTCCATACTGGGTCACTTGCCTGCCTCAGGGTTCAGGGGTTTAGAATGGGGTTTGGTCAGGCCCACATCAAATGCCCATCTCTAGAGCTGGGCTGAATTCAACTTCCCACCAAAGCACACGGACTGAGAATCCTAGAGAGGTGATTTCCCTAGGAAATTTGCAATACGCTCACCACAAAGGGCAGAGATGGGTGCCTGGTGGCAAAACCCAAACAACTGTCCTCCGTACCGTCCCCTGCTGGTCCCCAGGGCCCAGTCCATCCGGGGGCTGCCGACGTGGGCCAGATGGGCACCCGAACAGAGGTTGAGAGCTCCTCCTCTGGACTGACTTTCCCACGTCCCCTTGGGTCCCTACTTTCCAGCAAATGCTCTATTCTCTCCACTCAAAGATGAAGGGTATCTGGCCAAGGGCAGGACAGGGGAGCAAGGGAGTGGAAGAGAGTCTGTCATTATCATGATCATTCACTCATCCATTCATTCATTCCTCTGCTCATTGGATTACTCAGCTATAGGCTCAACACATGTTTATTAATGTCTAACATTGCAGGCAACAGGTTAAATCAGAGTTTCTCAAACTTCAGTCATTGGTGTACCCTCTTCCCAATTTCCCACTTCCCAGTTTTTGGTAAGAGCCAATAGAATAGGTCTGAACCTGGAGTCTGATCTCTTTTTATTAAAAGGGGAGCTTGGGGCTTCCCTGGTGGCACAGTGGTTAAGAGTCCGCCTGCCGATGCAGGGGACACGGGCTCGTGTCCCGGTCTGGGAAGATCCCACATGCCGCGGAGCGGCTGGGCCCGTGAGCCGTGGCCGCTGAGCCTGTGCGTCCAGAGCCTGTGCTCCGCAATGGGAGAGGCCACAGCAGTGAGAGGCCCGCGTACCGCAAAAAAAAAAAAGGGGGGGGGAGCTTGGCAGACGCTGGAGGTTGAAGACACTGTATCACCAGCCTGCGACTCTGTTCTTGATCGAAGCTGAAAAGCTGAAGGGGGATTGAAAAGGGAATCACTTTCTCACTGAAAGAGCCAATGCCTAGTCCTGCCTTGTAGGTATGCCACATAACGCTGTCCTGTGTGCCACCAAAAAGCATCGTATACACATGGGAAAAGTAAAATACTGGAGGGATTCAGAAAGGAATCCAGCGTAGACTTTGCCTTGAAGCAAGTTCCACTCTAGTAGGAGAGAGAGCGGGACACAAATGATAGTGCTACGAGGCAGGACATGACGGAAGGAGGGGTCCAGAGGAAGTGCTGTGGGAGATGAGAAGAGGGTGCTCCCCTAGGGGGGATTCTGACCTCCAGAGAAGGGGGTAGGGCATCTCAGGCAGGGGGGAGGTATGGGAAAGGCAGGGAGGCTGGGGGTTTGGAGAGCAGCACAGAGGCCCGCCCATGGGTACGCTGTTCCTGTGCTGAGTGCCACCTGCCCACTCAGGTGCCCTGTTTACACTCAGATCCTAATGGTGGTGTTTAGTCAACTCTCCACTCAGAGCTGAGGCCGGGATGTCTTATTCCCCACACGCTGTCCACCCAGGACACCCTGGTTTGCTCCACGTTCTCTACCCAGTCATCCTGGAGGGGCCGCTGGTGTAGTCGAAGGAGCCCATGTGGATTCAGAGCCCAGAGCTGCTCCTTTCCAGCGGTGGGCTCCTCTCTCCTGGGTATTGGCGGTCATCCAAGTACCTTCCTCAGAGGGTAGATGGGAGTGTAAAGTGAGACAAGGCACACATAGCGCTGAGCACACAACCTGGCACAGGCAAGAGCTCAATAAACATTAACGGACACGGTTTGAAAAATATTATTCCGGACGCGCTTACCGTGTGTTTTACGACAGAGACACAGTTGGTCTCCCATCCCCATTGCTTCCCGACTCTGGGACCCTAAGAAAGTTAACCTCCCTGAGCCTCGGGCGCTGAAATAACATTTACAAAGAAAGACACAGTATACCCTTGGCAGATGTTTCTTTTGCCTGGGCAGCTTCAGCTGGGCTTTGGGTTTATCTGGTAATTATTCAGGTATCATTCATTGAGCTCCAGCTTGGTTCGAGAGCCTCCCAGACTTTTTTTTTTTTTTTTTTTTCCTTCTGATTGTCAAAATAACTCTGCAGGGTATTCTTATTTTTATTCCCTTATTTATTCATTGGTGGTTAAGAGCACAGGACCTGCTGGCCTGGGTTAAATTCCCAGCCCTGCAGCTTGGCTTTCCTGCTGTAGGGGCTTGGGCAACTGGCTCAACCTCTTCATGCCTCAGTTTCCATCTAAAATGCTAGAAAATAGTATCTTCTCAGGGGATTGCTAGGAGAATTAAACTGAGTTCATACTTGTAACTCTTAGGTCGGTGCCTGCCAAATAGTAATGCTCTATATTGAGAGCTCTTGTTGTTATTAGTATTAATGAGGTGAAGTTACTTACCAGGTGATCAGTGCGTGAACCCAAACTTGAACCCAGACCTGTGTGCTCTAACACCCATGTCCCTTCCACTCCACCAGCAGCCTCGCTCCCGCATGGAAACCTTTCTGTGTATTTTGGGCCCTTCTAGGGTGCCCGGGACAGCCCCTCCCAGCTGCCTCTCATCCCTGGGGCACCCCAGGCTTACCTCTGCAGATCTGCTCACTTCCCTCTCCTGCCTTCCCTAAGAAGAGGCCACCACTGACCTTCCCCGCTCCTTCCCGGGCTTCCCTGGAGCAGCCCCAAGACCAGCCTGCCTCTTCCTTCCAGAATTTTCTTCCAGACCCTGAGGTAGCTCTTGCCCTTTGCATGAGAAGTTCTTAAGCAAAGAGACAAGATGCTGTTGATGTGCAAACATGCGACAGCCTTGTTCCTGGCATCGGCCTGCTCTGACCTTGCTGAGTCTTTCCGCCCCAAAGAATTAGGGTCGCTGTTCCTCCCCTTTCTAAGCCCCCAGGGATCCCAGCCCCCTTGGCCTGGACTGTGGTCTTGAGGGCTGTTCTTCCTCAGCTGTGTGCCATCACAGCCCCTCTCGAGACCTTCGTTTCCTCTGCTGCACACGCCTGGTTGTGGAGGTTGAAGGACATACCATGTTATTTACTTGTGCTGACTGCAGCTGCTGCCCTTCAAGACCCAGGCTACTTCCTGCTTCCTTTCGGGAGCCTCCTGGGAGCCGCCAGCCTGCAGGGCTCTCCTTTCTTTGAATCCTGTGGCCCGTTTCACGCAAGTTTCATTTTAAACAATGTCCTCATTGTTTTCATGCCTTCATATATGTTATCGTGCGTGAATGAATATGTTTGTGTGTTTATTTCCAGCTGGGTGTAAGCTCATGAAAGGTATTCAGTGCTGGGCACCTAATAACTCTGTAAAAGATATTTGTTCATTAGCTTAGGCTCCTTCAAAAATTAATGTTTTTTCATCTTTTGTTTTTCAATATTGATGCCGTCGAGCAGACATAAACCAGGGTTCATTATTGAATCTTTTTGCACTGGTTTGCTTGTTCTCTAAGGAAAAGCAGCATTTCAACTATTTGGATAAATTTCTTTTTTTTTAATTGTTTTAAAATGCTGGGTTTTTTTTTTTCTTTTTTTTGTATTCTTTTTTTTATTTTGGATAAATTTCTGAAACGTATTTTAGCTTACTTAAAAAAAAATCATTCTTTCCTCCATCCTATGGGAGCCTGGGATGTGGCCAGCACAAGCCCTGTCCTAGGTACAAAAATAACCTCTTATTCCTGAAGTTAACAGGACCCTTGGGTGTTCACTGTGGACCGAGTTCCAGGGTCTGGCTTCTGCCAGTCCACAGAGAGACGTTTCTGGAGGCCCATGTCATCCCCTCCATCAGCGAGTTTCTTCTTCATGGACCTGTTCTGGCCCTATCAGTTCAAAGCCTTCCCAAGGAGGGTTCTCAGGGCCTGTTCTTTGGTAGTTTCCAGTTTGCTGTGGACCGTGTGGAGGGCATTGAGGTTCAAGCGTGAGCCTGTAACAGACCCTGGAATGCTTCGTGCCCCTGGAACTCTGTAGGAGTCTGGTGCTGGCTTTGTAAGTGTTAGGCTCAGGGACTGTGCCTCAGGAGGGAGGGAAAGGAAGACAAAAAAAGAAACTCAAAAACCTTTCCCCAGGGACTTCCCTGGCAGTCCAGTGGTTAGGATTTCGCCTTCCAGTGCTGGGGGGCGGTGAGGGTTCGATCCCTGGTCGGGGAACTAAGATCCCATATGCCTAGCGGCCAAAAAAACCAAAACCACATAAAACAGAAGCAATATTGTAACAAATTCAATAAAGACTTTGAAATGGTCCATATCAAAACAATCTTAAAAAAAAAACAAAACAAAAATTTCCCCTTGGAGAGGAAGGGATACTCACAAGTCCTCTGTTTCATTCATTCAGCAGAGAGTACAGGCATCAGCTAAGGCTGTGGTCTGCCGTAGGGAGACAGTGGTGAGGTCGGCAGGTTGGCTCCGTTTGAGTGGGACCAACAGACAGACAGACATGTCAACAAATACAGTGACAGAAAGTGATGGGAGGGCCCACTCAGGCAGGGCTGCCTGGGAAGGCCTCTTAGAGATGGCCTTGCGGCTGAGAGCTGACAGAAGGCATCAGCCATGCAAACTGTGCACAGACATGTGGGTGGGGACAGGTAGCGGCATCCCGGGCAGAGGGCACTGTGTGAGCCAAGGTTGTGAGGTGGGCATGAGGTTGTTGAGTTCTGAGAATTGAATAAGGCTGGAGAGGTAGGCAGGGGGCCGGGCCACAGCAAAAAGTTCGGATTTCCTCCTGGTTTGGGTGGCAAGGCTTTGAAGGGATTGAAGCAGGGGAGTGACCAGATTGGATTTATTTGGAGTTTTTTATGGGGTGGGGTGGGTGAGCAGGAAGGGAGTGGGTAGAAGAACCAAGAAAGCCAACAGCTGGAGGAGTGAGGAAAGGGGGCTGCAAAGTGGGGAGGGGGAGAGGCGGGGAGGGGGTGGCTGAGAGCCAGAGGAAAGAGAGAGAGAGGGTTCCCTTGGGGACCCTGATGAGAGCAAATGGGAGAGATCTGGGGGCTTTTGGAAATCTAGCTGGTGAAGGTCCAGGCCATGGACTGTGAAAGCGCGAGGCTCAAGGCTCAGTTTCCCCATCCATGTAGGACATGGGGAGCGAGCCAGAAGGGAAGGATCCTGGTTCGTCCACTGGCACTTGACCCAGATATGTTCCTTTTCCACCATGAAATCTGGCTACCTGATTTCTACTGATCAGACTTGTTAAGGAGCTTAAAAAGCGTATTTCTTGGAAGGCTTCACTCAGGAGAGGAAGTCGAGGGAAGCGAAGGAACCCACACTTCGTGAGCCCCGTTCCGTGCTGGGGGAGCCGGCTGCACGCGGCCCACAGAGGTGAAGAGTCTGGCGCGAGCTGTCGCAGCTGGGGACCCAGGTCTCCGTGGTCCCCAAACCCTTGCCCGCTCCCCTGACCTGGTTAAGGCTCTGGGCCCCTCTGTGTTGGTGTCTGTGGAAAAGTAGCCGAAGTACGTGAGTGCCAAGCCGGCTTCTAAGTCAGCTGGCTGGGAGTGTTCCCGGCCCAGCCCCTGCTCTGATCTGGGGAGAGCGTGTGGTGATGGAGCCAGCAGGGGCTCCCGAGTAACTGACGCCTATAGACAATCCACAAGGGTCGTGTCCACCCTCGGGTGTCACCTCCTTCTCCCGGGACTTCTGAGCAGAGCTCTCCAAGGCCCGTGGAATGCATGTGCCGCAGGGAAATTTCGCTTCTGCGTGATGATAATTATACTAATGAAAGTGACACGGGAGTAGGAGACAGAGACCTCCCTTGGCTCCCCGGGGGGTAATCCATTCCCCGGGGAAGGAGAACTGGCCATTTCCACACTCTTCTCCAGTTACCAGCTGGGAATGACAGGGGAGAGCCGTTGAGACAGTTCAGGAGGGGACCGAGCAGTGGGCCAGGGCTCCCGTGGCCCATGTCCAGTCCTGGCACAAACAGGGACCCGGGAGCCCTGTGGGTTTAGGAGAGTCTCTGAGTATTGGTTTGCTCATTTGTAAAGTGGGGGATTCCCAAGACCTTGATTACTAGTCAAGATAATAACGATACCGCTGTTGTGATGGGTATTTGAGAATCAAATACGGTCAGGAATGCAAAGGCACTCTGATGACCCGATCACAAATTTCTTTGTTGGGTCAAGCAAAACTTGGAACGTAGAGGACCTAGCTCTGAACCCTGCTGGGAATTCCCATGAACCATTTCTTTCTTCGTTTGCTCTTTCGTGAGTACATTTATTCATTCAATGAACATTCAGTCGGTGTCCGCTCATATAAGATGCTGAGGTTACAGCGATGAATAAGATGCTGCTCAAGTCCTTGTGAAACTGATGGAAGTGACAGACATATAAACACATAAAAAAAGTACATATATTGTTTTAAAAAAAGGGAAGGAAGGGAGGAATGTTCTGGGCAGAAGGAACAGTGAAGGCAAAGGTAGGGGCATGGGAAAGAGCCTGCAGTGTGCATTGGGTGATCTTGGTGTTGTGTCCTTACCGGGAACAGCAGGAAGCTGCTGCCATTCTTCCTCAGCCGGAACCTTCTCAGGGCAGAGGGACTGGGGGGAGAGTTGTTGCTGCTGAGTGTTCTAACCATGGTCTTGTAACGGTTTGTGCTCTGATCTCTATCAGCTTTCTATTTGACGCACAAAATATTTCAAGCTGCCCCTTATTTTGTACCCTCCACTAGCACTCCTCCAGCAAAACCTAATTTGGGGTGGTTGGTAATCGTTTGGGTTTTTTTCCTATGTTCTTCATACCCTGATGTCGGTAGGGAGATTATCTAGAACAGTAAGTCCCTTACGAGAGAACGACTTCCATTCCAAGAGCGTGTTCGTAAGTTGTTTATTGATTGATTGATTGATTGGCTGCGTTGGGTCTTTGTTGGCTGCGCGCGGGTTTTCTCTAGTTGCGGCGAGCGGGGGCTACTCTTCGTTGTGGTGCACGGGCTTCTCATTGAGGAGCACGGGCTCTAGGCGCTCGGGCTTCAGTAGTTGTGGCACGCGGGCTCAGTAGTTGTTGCTCACGGGCTCTAGAGCGCAGGCTCAGTAGTTGTGGCGCACGGGCTTAGTTGCTCTGTGGCATGTGGGATCTTCCCAGACCAGGGTTCGAACCTGTGTCCCCTGCATTGGCAGGCGGATTCTTAACCACTGCGCCACCAGGGAAGCCCCTGTAAGTCCAGTTTGTTTGTAAGTCCAACAAAGTTAGGCTAGGTACCCAGCTAACACAATCGGCTGTATAATACTGTACTGTAATAGGTTTATAATACTTTTCACACAAATAATACATAAAAAACAAAAACACACAAAAAAATTAAACAGTTTTCATCTTACAGCACCTTGAAACGCACAGCAGTGCAGTACAACAGCTGGCATGCCAGGGGCTGGCATCGAGTGAACAGGCAAGAAGAGTCACTGACTGGAGGAGGGAGAGGAGGTGGGAGATGGTAGGGCTGAAGGATCGTCCGCAACAGGAGACGGAGGGCAAGGTGCAGTTTCACTCACGCCTGACGTTGATGGCACAGGTTCTGGTTCCTGGCTGGATTCAATTTTATCTATAAAGATACTTTACTACTATACTCTCTACAGTATTGTAAAGTACACAAAAGTACAACCACTTGTAGAGGATGCACGCACGTGACAATGTACGCCAGACACGTGACCTAACTTACGTGATTGGACACGTGAACACACATTTGCATCTTTGAAAGTTCACAACTTGAAGGTTCGTATGTAGGGCACTTACTGTAATGATTTTCACGTCTCCTCAGGGCCTTTCACATCAATCTCTAGACAAACTCCCAAGCTTGTCTCTTCTGGGGTCTCAGACTTTAGGGAGGAGACCCAGGAGGGCTGCCTCTGTTCCTCTCCCGGCAGCTGGACCAGGGCCATGCTGGGGGTCTCATTGGCCTCCACACTGCTTTGTGGCCCCAGTTCTATGCAGGAATCATGTAACTACTGTTTATGCTTGTTTTCTTTCAATATTTTAATGCTTTTCTAGACTCTGAATTTTTCTATAAGAGGAAAATGAGGTTTCATTTTCGAATGACTTTTTTATGAAGGTGGAGTAAGAGGTTCTGGATAGAAGGACTGAAAAATGTACTTGGTATTTTTAGGGGTTTTTGTCTTATTTCTGGTTATGAGAGCAGCAACAACAAACAAACAAACCTGAACCTCATCCCCAGCAGTGAAACAGCAAACACTGTCAACATTTTGGCATTTTTCCTTATAGTCATTTTCCCTTCTACTTGCAGGCAGGTAAGATTATGCTGCATGCACAGTTTTGTAACCTGCTTTTTAAATTTCTTTTCAATTCTGTAATATAAACCTTCTCCCTTCTGTCATTCAGAATGCTTCCTGAGCATCCATTTCGAACAGTTGCATCAGGTGATTATAACCATAATTTACCAACTATTCATTCCCTACAGATACTGAGGCTGTACCCATTTTTTTCTTCCCATGGTAAATAATGTTGCCTTGAACATCTTTGTGTATAAATCTTCCTACCTGCGTAGGGTCGGAACAGCAGCAAGTCGTGGATGCGTTTGTCTTCAAGGAAGTGGATTAAGTTCTTGAGGCCCCTTCTCTTATAGGAACCAGGTGCTTCTCTGACTGCTCCTGTCCTTTGTCAGCTGTGACTTCTGCTCCTGAGTTGGGCTCCGAGAGCGAACATCTCTTTCAATTTGTCTAAAACACACCTTCTTCTTCTCTTTATCTTCCCCAGCTCTCACAGCCTCACCCACAGCGTTCCTAATAAACATTCCTAATGTTCGTCCCTAATATTTGTAGCCAGAGCAAAGATAGCCCCCTAATTTTCCCTCCTTACCAGACTTTGTAGTTTAAAACCACAGGGGATGGTTTTCAATTCCAAGGTATTTAAAAACTTACCTCTTCCGGCCTCCCAATTATGTAGATTCACCACCTCTGTTCACTTTCCAAGGAATAGTCAAGACCTGAATTCAGATCCTCAGTCTACCTCTTAATAGCCGAGCGACCTTGGTCAACTTAGCATCTCTCTCTAAGGCTCCGTTTACTCTTGGGTACCATGGGATCGTGATGGGAACCACTTAACTGGATTGCTATGAGAATTTAATGACAGTTCACTTAAAGCGCTGTGTGTTACTGTTGTTATTCGCTAAAGGTTTTGACTCTGGGTCAAAACAGGAGCATGCACGTCACCTCCAAGATGCTAGATTTTCATGACAAAATCGTACCATGTAATGCCAGACCTGGAAGGATGGGGTTGAGATGGAGTCCATCCCCCTGGTTTCGTTGATGGGGAAACTGAGGCCCACAGAGGGGAAGGGACTTGTCCAGGGTCACCTGGATGGGTATGACATCACAATGCTGCTCCTATGATCAGGCAGCAGGAGGGGCTCATGGCTTCAGAGCACAGATAGAGCCCTTCCATCAAGCCCGGGGAAGGGGCGGGGGAGTGGCTCATCCTTTATGTCTAGGCCTTGGGTGGGCTCAGTGTGGGATTCAGCTAATTGTCCAGATCCCACCCATTGCCTGTTAAGCCCCCCAGATCAATCCCAGAGCAGCTAGGAAGCTTGTGGAGTATTAGAAACACTATATATATTCTCTCTTGCACTGCACAGGTGATTTCCTGTGACACCCCCCCCCATACCGTCCGCGCTTGTGTGACCACACACACCACACATACACACACACACATACCTCTTGGGCCCATTGGAAATTCATATATTCTCCCCTGGCACGGGAGCTGAAGGCGTCTGCCAACCTGTGGGTTTCTTTTCCATGTGGCTCACCATCTGGAGTGGCCACCTTGCCTCCTTGTGGAGTGTGTGTGTGTGTGTGTGTTCGTGTGTTTGTGCACACTCGCTCAGGCACCCATGTCCCAGGGCCAGCGTATTGTGTCCCGTCTCTGTGCTTGAACGGCTGAATGAACAAGAGCAAGAGAACAGAGGCACAGAGGACAATGCCCAGAAGTCATGCTGGCAGCCTGAATGAATAATTCACATTGTATCTGCTGCTTTCCAGGGCTTCCCCAAATAGCTGTTTTAATTGCTTATTTGTTTCGCTGCTGACTTTAATTCAGCCGCCTTCAGCTCAGAACACTTTGGTGTTTAACGTTGACTCGCAGGTAGGGCTTCCCTTTGGGGAACAACGGTCTGTTTTCGTCTTTAAAAAGAAATAATGGGAGGGAGAATAAACCCTTAAAGTTGTACTTTTCAGAGGTAAAAACCATTTTTCTTTTCACCTCCTGTGCAGAGCTCCTTTGTAATCAGTCACTGTAGGCCTCTGTGGTCTTGGAGAATAAAGAAATAGCGGTCACGTGGACAGGCAAGGCGAGCTTCTGGGCTAGATCAGTCGGCCCACCGTGATGCAGTCGGCAAACACTTGGGCATCTACAGATTTTGAGATTCTCAGACATGGCCAGGCCGTGCTGCCTTGTGCTTTCCTACACATGCCAGCCAGAGCATCTAGGAAAGGTTATCAGGAAGGCCCTACCTGCCTGGGCAGGCAGCCTGGGGGCTGCCCTGCCAATGTAGCCCGTAGAATAGTAGGGGGTCCAATGCCATGTCCCCCCGGAGCTCTGGCAGGATGCCTGTAGTGTGAAATGCGTGGCTCAGCTTTGAAAGGGCTTCTGCTGGTGGTCCTGGTGGAATGACCTGGAGAAGGGGGCTGGTTGGAAGCCAGGCATTTGGAGCCCCTTATATATAAATATAAGGGCAGCCAGAGGTTGCAGGCTGTAGAGTGTGGAGGGCCTGGGCCGATAGAAGCCGTGTGGGTTACAGCAGGAGGTGACGGGTGTGAATCTGAAGACACAAAGGGCACCCAGGACACCCTTGGTGGTTGCAGAGATGGGGCCAGTGGGCTTTGTGGTCTAGTCCCACACCTGCGGAACAGGGGCACCTGTAGAGCCAGTAGGGCAGGGTGCAATCAATTACTCCCCCTCACCCCCCGCCCCCCAGCTCTGCTTGGCCTTCTGTCTGCAAATGGATGCAGAGGGTAAGAGGGCTGGTTTAATGCAGGAGGACAGAAAGTGATGCTCAGAGGATCTACTAAGTGCAGAGGAGCAGAGGGGTTGAGAACCTGTGTTCCGGAATCAGGTCCATGTGCTTCTGTGTGCTCACTGGCTGTGTAACCTCAGGCAAGACATTGTGTGGGACAGGAACTCAGCAAACACTAGGAAAGGGCTGATACAGCTGCTTGCAGGACTGTGCTCAGAGAGAGAGGCTGGGCGGCCATGACCAGGCCCTGAGAGTGGGATGGGAGGCAGAAAGCTTTGATAAAGAAGGAGAAGGAGAGGGATTTCTCGAACACAAGGTTCGATACCGCTTTTAAAGTTCCTGCAGTTATTAAATAGGGGATGTTATACACCAGTCGTCCTGAGTATGGTGCTGGGACCAGCAGCATTGGCATCACCTGGGAGTTTGTGGGAAATGTAAATTCTCAGTGCAGCCCAGAATCAGAAACTCTGGGAGTGGGTCACAGCTCTCTGTGAGCTAACAAGCCCTCCAGGGGATTCTGATGCAGCTCAGGACTGAGGACCACTGCTGTATACAATAAGGGGAAGTCAGAAGGGGTGTTCAGAGAACGAGTGCGTATGGGCCAGGGAGACTAGGGAGTGTTAGGAAACCTGAGTGCCAGGAGGATCCATTCCTCTGTGGCTGTGTGATCTTGGACAATTCCTTAGGACACAGTCTTAGAAACTCAGTACTGAAAGGTCCTTTAGCGATCACTGTGTCATCTTCTTATGGTGGGAACGGGGAAGCAGTGGTCCAGGGTGAGGAAGGGACTTGGCTATAGTTACTCAGTGGCAGAGCTGAAAATTGAAGCCAGTTGGATTTGCCTCCTGACAAACTAAGTGTCCCAGGATGTATCAGCTTGCCTCTCCATGTCTCAGTTTCCACATCCGTAAAATGGAACTAATAGTAGTACTTAGATTATTTTAAATAAGTTAACATCATATAGTATCGAATATGGGGTTTTCCTTTATTTTTTTCCTTACAACTGTATTGAGGAATTACTGAAGCACACTAACTTGTATGTATCTACAGAGTGCAATTTGATGAATTTTGACATACACATATACATCTATGAACCTGTCTTCATAATCAATATAACAAACATTCCCATCACCCCCCCGAAACTTTCTTTGTGCCCTTTTATAATCCCCCTCTCCCTCTGCTCATCCCCAGGCAACTACTCGTCTGCTTTCTGTCCTTAAGGTTGGTTTGTATTTTCTAGAACTTTACATACATGGAATCGTACAGTACAGTCTCTTTCTTCCCTGGTTTCTTTTACCCCAGTATGCTTCTGAGATTCATCTGTATCGTTGTGTGTGTTAATAGTTCGTTCCTTTTTATTACTGAGTAGTATTCCAGCGTGGATGTACATTTGTCTGTCCATCCCCCTATTGATGGACATTTGGATTGTTTCTAGCTTAAGGTTATTACAAATCAACATAGCATTAATTTTAAGAAGCACCATTATTTTATGTGCCACTAAGAAAGGAAAAGTGCTACCGATTAAATTATGACCCAACGTTTTTAAATTAACTAGAGTGTTTATTTCATACTCATCAAAATAAATCTTTCAAACTTAGGGGTTTTTTTGTTACACACATATCGCTTTTTTACATCCAAAAAAAAAAAAAAGGAATACCTAAACAAAAATAAAGCTCCAGTGTTCCTAATACATCTTCTCATTCCGAATCCAATTCTTTGGAGTCAATTTTTAGCTCAGAATTACTGACGTCTGTGCTTTTAATATCGTCGTCCTCGGTGCCCTCAAGAGTGTTGGTGATGCAGCCTTGTTATAGGGCCCACAGAGAAGCTCAAAGGCCCTGGTGCTGGGCTCTGCAGCCAGCATGGCAATTATGCAGTGGTAGCCTCCCTTGCACTCCTGCTTTGGGAATGTTGCTAAACGTGTCTGTTCATTGCCTTCTCCACCCTTCCCCACAATCATTTGGTTCCTAGGGGTTAAAAGTGCTCCACTGTTGTCTCTGAGATTTTATCCCAAGCCCATGACACCTTTGATGTCTGTGCACACACGGGCAGTGACAGCTCCATCAGGACCGCAGCCTGGCTGACAGTGTCGTAAGATGTCAGCAGTGCTAACACACATCCCAGTTTCGGAGATGCTAAAATGTATTTTTTAAATGTGCAGCTCAGAATCATTGAAACAGAGTCTATGTGTACTCTGTAAATACTCAGTGAAATTCAGCTTTTATTATTATTATTGCATTCCTGTGAAGCATCAATTTCCTGTTGGTCAAATGAGGGTGGCTGTATCTGCCTCGCAGAAATGTTGTGAAGGTAAAGGACATCATGTATTTCACATAGAGCATATGGTCCAGTGCCTAGTACTTAATTGACCTTCAGCAAAAGATGTATTGTTTCATTGCAGCCTCACAATGCCCTTGACTTTGGGGACCGGCAAGATAGAAGACTTGTGAATGCTGAAGCTGCAAAGGGGGCCTTAGAAATGTGACATCTCAGCTCCCTCATTTTACAGATGGGAAGCCCAGAGAGGGTGGGTGCCTTCCCCAAGGGCCTGGTTCATCTGGTGGCAACATCAGGATTCAAACCCAGATCTCGTCACTCCCCTTCCAATGCTCTGCCTAAACTGTGTTGTCATGGAAGGAGCCACAGGTCAGGATCCCAGAGAAGCCTTCATGGCCAGTTCCATTTCCAGAAGGATCAGCTCCTCAGGCTGCATGCCTGGGGTGAGGGTCACAGCTCAAGGAACAGGAATGGCCAGATTCCAGGGAAGGGTGGCTTTGGCCTCTGTCCGTCAAGCTGGAAGCTCCTGGACAGCCCAGCACCTGGGAGGACCCCTTGGAAACCCAGCTCTTGGGACCGGAAAGGAGCAAAGCTGGGGGTTGAGTGCCCTCAGGGTCATAAATACAAAAAGGAGGAGTTCTGCATGTCTGCCCAGCACCACACACCAAGGGCTCTGTTGAGCTGTTCCCATGTACTAATTCGTTCAATGCTACCAGAGCCCTATGAGGCAGGTTTTCATGACTGCTTTATACCTATGGGGAAACTGAGGCTTAGAGCTGGGGAAGGGATGCCTAAGATTACACAGCTAAGAGAGAGGGAACTGGGAGTCCCATTTGGTTCTGTTGGCCCTTTCTATAGGGCACAGAACCTCCTTAGCCTAACTCCCAATTCGGGAATGAGAACGGAGCTGGGTGAAGGGCAAACATGTATACCCAGTGCTGTGTTCTGCTGTGGTACTGGGCTTTAAGAGAATTACCCTCCAACAAGGGAACAAGCAAAACGAAGGGCCCATCTCCCAACCTTGTCTATCCATGCATGGGAACTTCATAGTTTCATACGGGTTCTGGCACAGTGATAATTCTCCTTCCAGTATAACAGGGTTAGTTAGCCCAGAACAATACTATCAATAACTATTTCTTGAAGGCTGTTCAGATGATTGCTGTATCTCAGATGGAGCTGAACTCAGCACCAGGCTGACTTGATCTCTTGGTGTCATGAGTGTGATGCAGGCCTGGAGTTGGTCCCCAGGTTCTAGTCTCAGCCTTGCCACTGGGTCCTTGGGTGGCTCTGGGCAAGTCTTTCTCTCTGTGCTTCAGTTTTCTCACCAATAAAACAAGGAGTTGATTAGTCAGATCTCAGATACCACACTCAGTTTTAACATTCCTTAATACCCCTGCATCAGGCGCCTCGTTTGGACAGCAATGAAAATAATAATGAGTCGCTCACATTTATTGAGCACGCACTGTATACCGAAGTGATACTTCGTCCATTATCTCATCTAATCCTCCAAGAACACTGTAAGGTGGGTTTGAATGGTACTGACCTGAAAGCGTTGTTATGAGGTCCAAGTGAGTTAACATATGTAAAGTGCTTGGAACAGTTCCTGGCCCAGAATCCATCCATGCTCAGCCAATGTATTATTATTTCTCCTGTTCTGCAAGTATGAGAACTGAGCCTAATAGAGTTTAAGTATCTTGCCCAAGGTCACAGA
This sequence comes from Delphinapterus leucas, assembly GCF_059928025.1. Taxonomy (NCBI): domain Eukaryota; kingdom Metazoa; phylum Chordata; class Mammalia; order Artiodactyla; family Monodontidae; genus Delphinapterus; species Delphinapterus leucas. Next base: position 143,294,891 of record NC_143131.1, read on the forward strand.
GCTAGAAACTGGCAGAGCCGAGATTTAAACTCAAGGAGTCTGTCTCCAAAGCCCTGTGCTCCTAATTTCTACTCTGTGCTGCCTCTTCATAAGACAAGGTGCAGGAGAAAGATGTTAGAGAGCAGTGGGGACTATGTGCAGCTGGAGAGTGCCTGCCTTCAAAAGGCACGCTAGCTCCATTCTTAAAATACAGCACTGTAGTAGACAGACAAACTTATCTATAAGCTGAATTTGGCCACCCCGTAGTCAGTTGGCCATGCCTAGGCTAATCCACGATCTGGTTCTCAGAATCTTAATCTTAAATCCCAGCAAGTGAGATGCAGAGAAATAGCAGAAACACCACTGTGTCAGTGAGCTGGAGGGCATCCAGGGATGAGTAGGCATAAAGACGTGGGGATGGAGGCGAAGGAAGGGAACAGGCCCAAGGCTCAGGTGTGTGATCCCAAGAACTCAGTTCGGGCGGGGGGCAGAGTGAAGGCAAGATTTAGCAGGAGGAGGTTAGCCACTGGTTTGTGGAAGCCTGGGTTAAAGACTAGAAGGGGGTAGGGGGAACAGTCTGGAACTTTCCCTCCCCATAGGAGAATGCCAGGAATGAGAGGCAGTGACTAGGCCAAGAAAGCTTCTGGATAAACCAGTCCTACCAAAGTAGGGAAGCAAGGAAGTCTGGGGGTCGAGTAACCAGAATGTCTAGACAGGTGTTTTGAGAGGAGAGGGACGGAAGTGTGTGAGGGAAAGAAAACTTGGAAATTCCTGGTTGTAAATGCCTCCTTCAGAGAACAAATTTTGAGAGCCAAAGCCAATCCCGCTGTCACCTCTTAACTTTCTCTGGTTTAATTTCGCAAAAAAAACCAGAGAGCTTAAGCAGTCCCAAGTCGTCCAGGAAAGGAGGCGGTGGAATACAGTACAAGGCGTATTGGCTATTAGCATGAACAAGTATTTCGCCTCATCATGGAAAGGGATATAAACCCTAACTGATACGAACAGGTAATGTTGGTTGAGCCCTGTGTGCCGTGGGCTCAAGCATAGCTCATTTTAACAGGTAGTCACTATGAGCATCCCCACTTTACTGATGGAGAAGCGGGTTCAGGCAAGTTAGGGTTCACGCCCAAGTGGACAGAGTGAGTAAGTGATGGCGCCTGCATTGCAACCCCTCTAGAGCTTATGATTTTTCTTTTACCACCACTCGTATCTCTCGAGTTGAAAAATGGGGACAGTGACGATGATGGTGATATGATAATAGCTAACATATCCGACCAGCTTAAGATGAGAGATGACACAATTCTCACGGTGCACAGAGCACAGAAGTCTCTCAGCTGTTAATAGCCCACATTTACTGAGGGCTTATTGCATGGCAGGCCCTGCGCTAAGCACTTTGCATGGATTATCTCATTTAATCCCTGCAACACCCTATGAGATTGGAATTTCTAAGTTTCACAGAGAAGGAAACTCCTAACAAGGTTAAGTAACACACCTGTGGTTGTAGACGAAGCAGAAAGTGGGTTTCAGCCCAGCATCAATTCTGCAGCCTTTGTGGGTAGCAACTACCCTGCCTCCCCATTAGCCGCGAAGCCCACCACCGTCTTCCCTGGATTACTTCCTTCTCCAGCCTCCCCGGCCTACACCCCGTCGTCTCAGTCTCTCCCTTCTCCCACCCCCTTGGTCTTTCACATCTGTACAGCTGACCTAGCATCTTATTAACTATCCTTGCATCCTCTCATTGCCTGGGGTTCACAGTCTAAGGTAGCAGAACCGCCATACATACTGTCACAGGAATGGGCCACTCCCTGCTGTCAGTGTAAGCCTCGTCTGCCTGGCCAGACCTTCTGCTCTCGAAGGCAGAAACAAGGCTTATTCAAGTGTCTTAGCCCTCGTCGTGTCTGGCGTGGGACCAGTCTGTTGTGTCCATGCAGTAAATTCTTCCTTTTTTTTTAAAGCCTGATTGAGTTTATTTTTTAATTTTTATTTATAAATTTATTTATTTTAGGCTGCGTTGGGTCTTCATTGCGGTGCGCGGGCTTCTCACTGTCGTGGCTTCTCTTGTTACACAGAGCACGGGCTCTAGGCGCGCGGGCTTCAGTAGTTGTGACGCACGGGCTTAGTTGCTCTGCGGCAAGTGGGATCTTCCCAGACCAGGGCTCGAACCCGTGTCCCCTGCATTGGCAGGCAGATTCTTAACCACCGCGCCACCAGGGAAGCCCACGCAATAAATTCTGTTGCTTGGAGGACTGATTGAAAGGAAGGAGAAAGGGGTTGAGGAGAGGGTGAGTCAGAGAGCCTCTCTGGGTCACCTTCTGCAGCTCGGCACTAGGGTGGCGCTCAAAGTCTTAACGGGGACCCCAGAGCCCCAAAAGCCCAGCCTCTGCCCACTCTACCTCCAGTCCATCACTCATAACGTGAAGATATGCGGCTTTCTTTTCTGTTCCTCACACCATCATCCCTACCCAAAGCCTTTGTACTGGCTGTTCCTGTTGCTTCCCGCCATCTGGTCTCCCCTCCAAGATCACCTCCTCCGAGAAGCTTCCGTTGCTTCCCTTGACTGCCCTGCCCCACCCCACCCTTACATGTAATCCCACTACCCTGTTGTACTTTTCTGAATACCATTAGTCTCTGGAACGATCCTGTGGATTCATTTTCTGGTTGGGGTGTCTCCCTGACGGGAGTGTAGGGCAAGATCCTGTCTGTCTCGTCCACTTCTGTAGCTGGGTGTTTGCTCCGATTCAACTGTGGTTCATGTGCTCAGCCGTCCTCACCAACTATGAGATGGTGATTTTTTTTCATCCCCAGGTTCGTTTAAGGAATGAATGAAGGTGTTTGCACCAAACCGAATTAAAGGGAGGAAGGAGAATTGCAAAGATTGCACTTTCTTCCGGCCATCCCAGCCTTGCAGGTGTGGGCTGCTTAGCACTGGGGCTCTGCCGAGGTCCGGTGGTGGCGTGTCCTCAGGAGTTGTGTAATCCTGAGCTATGGGAACTATGCGTGTGAAACACCCCGGGGCGGGAAGAACCGGCCTGGCCATTGTGCCTGGGCTGGGAGGAGAGGTTCGGCTGAAAGTTTGGACAGTTCTTGGCATGCAGTCTGCAGGGCCCTTTAGAAAGCCATCCCGCCCAGTTGGCCCTCGGAGAGAGCACGGTCTGGGGGGGCCAGCATCCCGCTGGACGGCGATAAAGAGGTTACTGTGGGAAGCGTTCAGATTGCTCGGGAAGCACTAGGAACATGAAAGATATGTTATGCGTTCTTCAGTCCCAAGAGAATCACCACCCAGTGTTAGACTTGGCAAAAGGCTTTCTGCTCCTTCTCTGAGCTGCCTTCTTAGAAAAGACGCGCTGTCTGAATACTGAATGCCAGCCGTGGCGATGTGGAGCTGGAAAGAGGACGAGGGGCCTGCGTTCCTGGACAGGTGATCCCACAGAACCCTACCTGTCTCCAAGGCAACACATCCGGGCCCCTTTTTTTTTCCAAGAGAGCCTGTTGTGAAACATTCAGGAATGTTTGTGTTCCTTCAGAGATTTGTAATTAAGAAGAGGCAGAGCTAGTTCTCTTTTGGCGCTCTTCCCTCCTTCCCTCTCACCCCTCCGGCATTTGGGTCATTTGATTTCACGATCTGGGTTTTCAGCAGCCCAGGACTTGGAGGCTGGAGGAAGGGACTGTACCGGGCTGGATTGGGGCGAATCGCTTCAACAGGGGCTGGGGGCTGGGAGTTGCAGGCAGGCCCCCAAGTCCTGGCCACATCTGAAAGCAGACATCTCTTCCCAGCTCACATTCTTGGCACTTGCCCAAGGGGAAGCACTGCAGGCCAGAGAAGCACCCACAGTTTCCCAGGGGAGACTGGTTTAAACGGACAGTTCCTCTCTCAGGGAAGAGGAGTGTGTGCACATGTATATATATGTGTGTGTGTGTGTGTTTAAATCCTTGTGCAGCTAAAAACACTTCTCTTCATCCTTATTCTCTGAATGACACGTCTCTGCACACTGAATAATTCATCTCCCTCTTGGCATTTGTTCCAGAGAGAATCTCGCTGTCCAGATTTCTTGTAAGTTGCATAGTCTTCCAATAGAAGCTTTTCTCTTTCCCATGGAAGAGCTCTGGGAGTCTGGATATCAGCCCTCTGGGTTTTTTTTTCCATGATCGCTTTGAAGGGAAGCCTGAATATCAAACCCAAAGCCTTCCTTTCTCCTCTTGGCCCCCTCCGTCTCACATTGGGTCCTCTGGATTCCCTCTTCTTTATCCCTGTGGGGCACGATGTCTGTGTTCACCGCAGGCAGGAATCAGCATCTCAGCCCCGGTAGGATATCCAATGTCGGGTACATTACTGATACTTGTATCTAACATTTACTTCAGGTCTGGCTTCTTGATGTCCAAGGCTGGAACAATCAGTGGAGTTAATGGTTTTCTGGAAAAGTGATGCATTTTGGGTGTTTTAGACCTGCCGCTCCTCCCTCAGTCCCCATCCTCACACACAGAGCTCAGTGAATCCCTTGTCGTGGTAACTGTGAAACAGCTGTCTTTTCATGAAGCAGTCGTGCATTATCCCAGTGTATTGAGTAGCTTTGCACCAAGATATAGAAAGAATACTGAAGTTGCAAATAGGACGCAGCTTGGGTACCTTCTGCCTGCTTCAGATTTCCCCCCTGCCCAGCTTTATCATCTGTATCTTGGGCATAGCTTCCTTTGTGTTCCAGATTGTTCTGAGACTCCCTTGGTCTTGTCAGTTTTTATTAGCAAAGCTCAGGTTCTGTAGTCAGGCAATGGGGCTTCAGGTTATACCTCTGGTGTTTGCCAACTCTGTGGCGTTGGGTGTGTTTTCTCACTGGTAAAATAGAGGAAGAGTGCCTGTGGCCCAGAGAAGGAACATGATATGTACGTAACTTGTTTTCTAGGCCTAGATTTAGCCATTATTAAATATTTTAATTCCAGCTGATACAGGAATATTACAGAGAAACTAGTTTAAAAAATGATTAGAAAGGAAAAAGTTAAATTATGTTAAAATCCCTATACCAAGATAGCATTTTAATGTATATCTTTCCAGTTCCTCTTCTATAAACATATACACATTTTAGGCAAAATGTCATATACTGTAACAGTATCCGTAGCTTTTTTTTCTTAATAGATCTTTATTGGAGTATAATTGCTTCACAATACCGCGTTAGTTTCTGTTGCACAACAAAGAGAATCAGCCATATGCATACACATGTCCCCATATCCCCTCCCTCTTGAGCCTCCCTCCCACCCTCCCTATCCCACCCCTCTAGGTGGTCACAGAGCACCGAGCTGATCTCCCTGTGCTATGCGGCTGATTCCCACCAGCTATCTATTTTACATTCGGTAGTGTATGTATGTCGATGCTACTCTCACTTAGCCCTGGCTTCGCCCTCCCACCCCATGTCCCCAAGTCCATTCTCTATGTCTACCTCTTTATTCCTGCCCTGCAACTAGGTTCATCAGTACCTTTTTTTTTTTTTTTTTTAGATTCCATATATATGCGTTAGCATACGGTATTTGTTTTTCTTTTTCTGACTTAACTTCACTCTGTATGACAGACTCTAGGTCCATCCACCTCACTACAAATAACTCAATTTCGTTTCTTTTTACAGCTGAGTGATATTCCATTGTATATATCTTGTTCAACAATGTTGCTTTTCCTCATAGTATGTTAAGAGCATCCTTCCATGTTGGCAAAATATAGAACACACCATTATTTTTTGTTCTTAGGCATTCATTATTGTATTCACCCATTCTACAAATATTTATTGAGCACCGATCATGGGGATTCTGTTGCTTAGATGCACCATTGATGAAATCATTTAATTCATCCCCAGGGAAGAATTTTGAAAGGTAATGATCCACACAGGGATTCAGGCAGCTGTGGAGAGGAGATGAATCTTTATCTTCTTGATTTTCTAGGTTGCAAAGTGTAACTAACAATATTCCCATCTCCCCAGCCAGGCTGGCAGGTGGGGCTTCTCAGGGCTGAGCCCAGGGAGAGGAATGGGTCAGAAACAAAGGTCTGACTGTGGTTGGCTCAGGCATTCCTGTTCCCTCCCAGATTTATCTGTCCTCAGTAATAGAGTCACTTGCCATGGAGGAGTATGCCTCTGTATGGAGTTTTCCTTCAGAGGCATTTTCAAAGCTGTGTTAGATGAAATGATGTTGGATGAGATTTGGCCATTGGTCACTGGTCTTCATTCTCCATAAGGAAGTGGGAACAAATCATTTACAGTAGTTTGAGGAAGAGGAGGAGGTACTGAGGGACATGGTCTTTTGTTTCTGAAGTCTAGGCGGGGCTTGGGGTGGAGTGGTGGAGTGGACTGAAGACAGCTTTGCAGAAACTTTATCCAGGTTGGCAAAGGTGCTCCTGAATGAAGTGCCTTCTGACCCGAGGAAATCACCTGTGTCTTCCCCACCTCTTCCTTCTTTTACTCCAAGACGGTGCCTTGTAATTTTGCGAGGGGCTCAGGAGATGCACTGAAGATGTCAACTTTCAAGAGAACCTTTCGGCTCACAGCAGGGGCTCTGAGGACAGAGTGCCTTGCTTGAAATCCCAGCTTTGTCATTGTTATGGACATCGAGAATGTTATTTAATCTTTCTTAGTCTCAGTTTCCCCTTCTGGGAAGCAGAGAAGAATGTTCTTTGAGCGTTCATTTGCACCAGCCTCTGCACTAAATGTTTTTACAAACATGACTTTATTTGACTTGACAACCTGGAGAGTTATTATTATCCCCACATTTCAGATAAAAATACTGAGGCTCAGAGAGCGACAGTAAGTTGCCATACTCACACAGCTGGTAAGTAATGCTTATTGAATCCTTACTGGATAGGGCTTAGTCTGTTGCATATCATATACGCCTCTGCCCTCATCCTTTGTCTCCCACAATACAGCAGTAAATTACTGACTAACAGAAGCTTTGGGGCTATCCATTCCTTCAGTCAATAGATACTTTTCTTAGCCTACCAGACCCTGGATATATAGTGGTACATGAACACACCAGGTCAATCCACCAGGGGCTCTTTCAGTGTTTCTTTTTCCCCCACATACTTTGCTTTAAGCTTGATTTGGAGTGGGTTTAAGAGGGAAGGGGATTGCACAAGATGGGAGAGTCATTTCGTACGGCTTGGAGGGAAGTTCTTGATCAGGAATCCTAGACCCCGTCTCACTCATCTTTCCTCCTGTCCCATTGTACGTCAGTTTGCCAATCTGTCTAAAGAGCGTTGAAGCAGAGCCTTCCGGGCTTCCAGAAGTGGGAGGGGATTGGGAGCAGACAGGAGAGGGAGAGTATTAGAATATGTATTTTAGGCAGATACAGCTATGGGGAAAACCCAAAGGGGCCGTCTGGGGGCTCCACTCAGGCGGATTTTTGTGTACCTAGGTTCCCGGCTCCCTGCACGCTGGCTGAAGTGCTTGACCAAGGGTTTATGTTGTTTTCCAGCCTTGAAAAACCTGTGTGTGTTTAGCTGGGTGATTTGTCTGTCTGTCCATCTGACTTAGCCACCAAGACTGGGTGATTACCACCACCTCACTCCCCACAATATGGTGACTTAGAGGGTGGTTATCGCTAAAAGATCAGTTTGGCCTGGATTTTGCAGGGAAGGACAGCAGTGGGTACAGGCATTTGGGAATCGGCCCAGGAAGCAAAGAAATACGGCCAAACTCACAAGGAGGGAACATCTGCTATTCTAGATGCTGCAGTAAGCTAGCTTTCCAGAGGGGAAGTAGGTAGGACAGGCATGGGCTAGAGCCGGGGGGATGGCTGGGGCTGTGGTGGACAAGTGAACTGCAGGAGGAGCAGCCAGAGAGGGCTGGAGTTCGAGTCCGGAAGTAAGACTTGACCCTCGAGCCCTTTCCTGTGACCCCCCTCACTTAGAGGTGCAGGAACAGAGGCCCAGAGAAAGCAGGTGACTTGCTCAAATCACTGCCCAGTTTGTAGCAAAGTTGGGAGCCGAGCACATTCCCCACCTCCCTCCCAGGTGCTCCCATCCCGCTGCTCCAGTTATGCATTCATCTTCCCCGGGGACAGCAGAGCTGGTGTCACAGTGCAAAGCTTCTAGATCTGGTGGGCCAGCGCAGAGGAGCAGGGAGGTTGAGAGCACCTACGTGTTGCGGGGTCTTGGGGACCATAGGCTGATGGAGTCTGTTTCTCCTCTCCCTTGCCAGGTACACCAAACCGCTCACCTTTGCTGACTGCATTAGTGATGAGTTGCCGCTGGGATGGGAAGAGGCGTACGACCCACAGGTTGGAGATTACTTCATAGACCACAACACCAGTAAGTTACTGGCCGTCCTCCCTTCCCATCCCCTCTGCCCATCCCTCTGCCTCCTGCCCAGCCCCCTAAGTCTGGAAGAGCTACCAGCAGGGACTCATGAAGCCAGATTGTGTTTTGTTTCACGTAGAGTTAGACAGAGATGTCAATGTAGATATAGATAGATAATGTATGCTCATATATAAATAACAGTTCAGAAGGATTTTAAATAGAATCTAAAACTCCACCTCTCACAGCCCAGCTCCCCGATTTTACAGAGGCAACCACTGCTATCAATTTCTTGTGTATCACTCCAGAAATTTCCCAGTCATGTGTGTTTATGTGCATATGTGCATAGATTCTTTTTTTTTTTTTTTTTTTACATATATTGATTTCCATGCATACAGATTTTTTTCATATAAGGTAGATGTGTCCTTGCCATTGCCAGACCATTTTGGAGCAGTCACTGCCCCCAAAGCAGGTCCCCAGCAGCCAGCATGCACACATATGTGTCTGTCATGGAGTGGTCTGAGTGTATGTGCCTCTAGCCCATCATACCGTTCAGCCCACCCTCACATCGTATCTGTGCTCCAGGTATCCTGACCCAGAGTGAAGATTCTTAGTGTCTTTGTCTCTCTGACTATGATGGAGGCATAGGTTGATACAGGCAGAAGCATGTTGTCTGACAGGTGGGAGAACCCAGGTCGACGTACCCCAGCTCGGGAGAGTTGATGTGTATTTGGGCCTCATCCATCACGCACCCTCTCGGCCAAGACTATTCCTGTCCTCGGAAATTCGCTGCCCCATTTGTTCATGTGTACAGAGGAAAGAGGATGTTTCTGTCTCGCTCTCCACCTTCTGAACTGTGGGGTTCCTTTTTGTCCTTTCAGGCAAGAGGAAAATGGGATGCAAAGGCATGTTTCTGAAGGTTGAGATTAGGGCACCAAATCCCAGTGGTCCCTGTTTCCTGAGTGCGTACTCTGTGCTGGGAGAGGAACTGGAGAGACATCACTCATTCAATCATCCCAGCTTCCCTGTGGCATGCTAGGGTGATTATCCCCACCTTCTAAATGGGACTCAGAGGTAGAAATCGACTGCTCAACGCTCAGAGTCAAAACATGGCAGAGCTGGGATTTGAACTGGTGCTGGGAGTGGAGTCGGGCTTCTCCATCCACCTCCTCCTCTGGGTTTCAGTAGCACCTGGTCATACCTCTGCTGTGCCCCTCATCGCTCTGTAGTATAACCATTCATCTACTGAGACTAGCTCTTCTAGAGCAGGACAATGTCTAATTCATCTGTCCAGTCCCAGGCCTTTGCCTGGTAAGGCACATAGTAGGTGTGCACTTGACCTTTGCTACATAGAAAAGGGCATACGTGCATGAACGCACGACCAAGTGGGTGAATGAGCAGACTGTTGTTGGCACCAAAGCATAGGAGAGTTTCTGAGAGACAGCTAATGGCATTAATTGCATTGTTGGTGGTAGCCGAGGTTTTTATTAGCATTCATGATGGCATACGGGATAATGAGAAGTAAATATGCCTAATTGAGTATGTATGGGGAATGAGGTTAATGCTTGGAGGGCTGCACGGTATGCTGGGTTAAACACTGATGTACAGGACCCCTAATCCGCCCTTTCCTGTTTGTAATTGCTGAGTGCATCCCCCTCATTAAAATCTGATGGTGGGAGTGAGATTTTCAGGTGCTTCTGGGAGTTGCTGGACAGATAGAAGGACGGAGTATCATGCAGTGGTAGAGTTTATTCTGGAGGGGATGATGGCAGAAATGGGGGTATGTGTTGGGAGGTGAGTAGATGAGAAACACAGTAGGAAGAATTCTCTCTGCTAGTTTTACCAGCTATCGGGCTACTGGGTTTCTTTTGGCTGGAAGGTGCTCTCATTGGACAGAGGGTACCACCTCCGCAGACGGAGCCAGTGATACAGATGCGGTATGTGTGTGACCATCGAGGCCCAAGCACTCAGAGCTGTGGGCTCAGACCAATCCTCTGTGTGTCCACTGACTGAAATTACTCTCTTAAGAGTTCTAGACACAGTAGAATTGAGCAACAAATTAAATCCGCCATCCAGCGTTCATTCATTCAGCAAATATTTATTGACCTCCTATAGTGTTCTAGGCACTGTTCTGGGAGCGTGGGGTACATGAGAGTTCAAAATGGCAATGATCCTTATCCTTACAGAGCTTTCACTTTGGCAGGAGAAACAGAAAATAAACAGAATAAGTAAGCAGATTATGTAGTATATTAGACAATGATCAGTGTTACGGGAAAAGGGGAAGCAGAGCATGGGGCTGAGGTGTGCTGGGGTGCCTTTGTGGGTGGTGGGCAGGGATAGTGGTAAAGGTCTTCAGGAAGAAGACCTTGTCGAGAAAATGAGATTTGAGCTAAGACTTGAAGGAGGTGGGGAGAGCGTTTCAAGTAGAGAGAGCTGATCGAACAAAAACTCCACCGCGTGATCACATTTAGCTTGCTTGAGGGATGGCAAGGACGCAGGTGTGCATATAGCAGAATTTGTGAGGAAGCGGGGAGAAGGGTATCAGGCCAGCAGGGTGTGGGCAGTGGTCCACCTGAAGGGTTCAGGCTTTTATTCAACGCGGTGGGAGCCATTGGAAAATTTTAAGCAGATGAGTGGCGTGACCTGTTTTATGTCTTAAAAGGGTCACTCTGGCTGCTTTGCTGAGAATAGACCTTAGTGGAACAGGGGCAGAAGCAGGGAGACTTGTAAGAGATGATTGCAATAGTCCAGGTGACAAAGGACCGTGCCCCAGACCAAGGCCGTAGTGGTAGAGGTGGTGAAAAGTGGCCTGAAGCTGGAGGTATTTTCAAGATAGAGCCAACAAGCCTTCCTGATAGATTGCACATGGGGTGTTGAAAGAATGGGATAAATGAGCCTCTCTGGGCCTAAGCAGCTGGCAGGATGGAGTTGCCATTTATTGGATGGAGAAAACTGCAGGAGGAGTGGGTTTAGGAAGGAGGACCAAGGGTTCATTGGGATGTGTCGCATCTTCCATGCCTGTTACACACCTGAGAGAAGATGTCGCTGGTCAGTTTGATGTAGGAATATGGTGTTTGAAAGAGATCTGGGCTGAAGATGTGTATATGGGAGTTGTTGGCATATAGAGAGTATTAAAGACATGAAGCTGGATGGGATCACCAAAGAAATAAGTCAAGACAGAGAGAAGACAATCAAAGAATGAGCCATGGGGTCCTCAGACAGGAGAAGGTACAGAGAAGAGGAAAACCAGTAATGATTCTGGGGAGTGATCGGAAAGGTGGGAAGGAAAGCGAGAGCGTCTTGGCAGCCATGTGAAGGAGGCATACCGAGGAGAGAGGTGTCAACCCCGTCACATGCTTCTGACAGATCAAGTACGAAGAGGACTGAGAATTGACCGATAGATTTAGCAAACCCCTGTGACGCTGGTGACCCTGACTTGGAGGGCAGCTTTGGACAAGGACTGGGGGCAAAAGCCTGACTAGAGTGAGTCTGAAAAACAACGGAGGGGAGGCATTGGAAACAGCAAATATGGACAACTCTTTCCAAGATATAACCTTCTTTCATTATTTCATTTATCCGTATTCAGTTTTCCCACTGCCGTGTACATCCAGCATGATTAGATGGTTTTAATCAGTGATCAAGTTGTGTGTTCTGCTGTTTTCTCTTCATACTATGTCATGAATATTTGAGAGATGCTGCCTAGTCTTCATATTTGTCATTTTTAATGTATCAAATAGATGTATTGATACATTTTAACACATAAAATGAGTGTACCATAATACCCCCCCATTGCTGACCTTGTGGGTTCTTTCCATTTGTTTGTTATAAATAAATAACACTAGGGAAGGATCTTTATGCATATTGCTTTTTCCTTCTATGATACTTTCCTGGAGTTGTATTTCCAAATGTAGGATCGCTAAGTGAAAGATTATGAGCACTTGTGAGACTTGTGGTACCTCTTCCTAGTTTGATAAGTATTTCTGAAAGATCGTATCAATCTGTATTGCCACAGCAATAAGGGTACTATTTTTCTCATACCTTCATCAGTCAGTATGGGGCTAGTTACTTTTCGATAAATTCATCACAGGTTTAAACTGTTACTTCATTGTTTTTCGTTTGCATTCATTTCCATACTAACAAGGATGGACGTTCTCCAGATGTTCAGCTGTTTTTAAGACAATTGTTGTTCAAGCCGTTAGAGAATTCAATAGTGTTAGTCATGTGGGTGCGCGTGTGGTGCGCGTAGAAAGCAGGCGTGTGATGGGTAGAGGCGGTGGGGTGAGGGATGTGTGAAGTGCGGTGAACGTGTGAGCTGTATGGAGAGTGAGTGTGGAGTGTGTTTGTAGATAGAGGTTTGGAGCCTGGGGGAGGCTGAAGAACTGGGTCTCAATGATGGCTGCGCCCAATCGGCTAAATGTTTACTGGAAGTAGCTGCATTTTGGGGAGAGGGGGCATGAGGGGGAAGGGGATAGAGGGACGATGTTGTATGTAGCTGAGTTCGTGACATGCTGAATGATTAAACTATGTCCATGTTTAGCTTTAATAAAAACAAGAACTCAAAAATAGTTGGCCAAGGACATCTCTAAGAACCTGCCCAGGTGTAAAGTTATCTATTCTGGTGAGGTGGATTTAAGGAAGTGGAGCGTCAGCAGAAGCGGCTGGGCTTGGGAGGATCCCTCAGAGTATGACCAGTTCAGGATGAACAGCAGTTAGCACAGCTCCTTACAGCCACCTAGGGAGCTGTCCCCAAAGGACAGCCTTTTCAAGAGTTAGTACAACTGGTATCCATGTGGAAAAAAATACATCTCCACTTCTACCCCCGCCTCACACCATATGTAAAAATAAATTCAGAACGGAGCACAGACCTCAGCATAAAAGCTAAGACTATGGGCTTCCCTGGTGGCGTAGTGGTTGAGAGTCTGCCTGCCGATGCAGGGGACACGGGTTCGTGCCCCGGTCCGGGAAGATCCCACACGCTGTGGAGCGGCTGGGCCCGTGAGCCATGGCCGCTGAGCCTGCGCGTCCGGAGCCTGTGCTCCGCAACGGGAGAGGCCACAACAGTGAGAGGCCCGCGTACAGCAAAAAAAAAAAAAAAAAAAAAAAAAAAGCTAAGACTAGACTAGAACACTTCAAGAAGGAGACTAAGGAGAAAATCTGCAAGATTTTAGGGTAGGCAAAGGGTGTTTGGACAAGGCACAGAAAGCACTAAGCATACAAGAAAAAAGTAATAATTGGGCTTCATTGAATTAAAACTTCTGCTCTTCAAAAGACCATTAAGAAACTGAAAAAGCAAGCTACATATAAGGAGAAAATATTTGCAATACATATATCTGACAGCAGATCCGTATCAAGAATATAAAAAGAACCCTTACACCTTAATAGTAAGAAGCCCAACAACGCAATAAAAAGTATGAGCAAAAGATTTAAATAGACACTTCACTAAAGAAGACATACAAGTGGCCAATAAATACATAAAAATATGCTTTACATAATCAGTCATTAGGGAAATAGGAATTAAATCTACAATGAGGTACGACTATACACCCACTGTAATGACTAAAATGAAAAGGATTGACAGTACCAGTGGTTGGTGAGGAGGTGGAGGAACTGGAACTCTAATTCACTACTAGTGAGGATGTAAATCAGAACAACCATTTTGGAAAACAGTTTTTTAGTTTCTTATAAAATTCAACATATAATTAACATACAAGCGAACAGTTCCACCCCTAGATAGTTGTACCTAAGCAAAATGCAGACATTGCAAAGACTTGTGCATGCATGTTCATTACAGCCTTATTCATAATAATCTCAAACAGCAACCCAAAAGTTTATCAAAAAGTGAATTATGCTGTATTCATGCAATAGATTATTATTCTGCAATAACAAAAATTGGACGACTGATACAACCTAAATGAGTCTCAAAAGCCTTATGCCAAGTGAAGGAGGTGAGATCCAAAGAGCACATACTGCTTGATTCCATTGTCATGAAGTTCTAAGACAGAACCGGAGGGAGGAAGTGGGTGGAAGTGACTGACACAGGACTGCAGGGTAAAGGAACCATTTACACATTGATAACAAGTGGTAGTTTATGGTGTATGCGTTTGTCAAAACATATCTAAGTCTACACTTTAGATGATTGCGCTTCATTGTATTTAAATTACGCCTTAATAAAGGTGATTTAAACAGTGTATTGATGCCCACTTAATACTGCAGACCAATTAAATGGAAATCTCTGGGGTAATTTCCAACATGCAACCAGGTGGAAACCAGTGTTCTGGTGTGGGGTTGTGGGTTGTGTTTGTCTGCCTGTGCATCCATCTATCTGTGTTGGTTTGTGCTACAGAAGAAAGCCTGGGTCACCAAAAATGGTAGCCAAGCCAGCCTTCAATTAAGCCTCTCACGTGCTTTTATCCTCCAAGGAGCGCGTCCTCCAAAGGGAGGGCGCCACTCTCAGATTAAACCCAGAGCACCATGGGGAGGATCCATCCAGGGGTGCCCCAGGGCAGTTGTCAGGGACCCAGCATTTCACCTAGCCCTCTGGCAGGTGATTCTATCTGGAGCCCAGCATCGCACCTGCCAGCCTTGCCTGCCACCTTCAGTGACTGCTCAGCCCACGGGTGTTGTCACCTCTTAGCAGGTCTAACCTTCGGTGATATGTTGAAATTATTTGGGGGAGCTTTGCGGGTCACCATTGCCTCCTTCCCACCCCCAGAGATCCTGATTTAATTGGTCCAGGGGTGGGGTCTGAGCATCGGGATTTAAAAAATTTCCCCCAGTGATTCTACTATGCAAACGGGTTCTTGGACATGGGCTGCACAGCAGTTACCTGGCGAAGCTTAAAACTGCCAATGCCTGGGCCCTACTCTTGGAAACTCTGATGTTAAGTGTTCTGGGGGCAGAATTCAGGCTTTTGTTTTTATTTTTTGAAGCTCCATAGCTAATTATAATATGCTGAGTGGACCCAGTGTACCGGATGAAGTACCAACCTTTTTTTTTTTTTTTTAAAGCAATTTTACTGAGAGTCTGGGGAGAAAGGCAGTCTCATAAGGCTGTCTGTGAGGATAAAAATTGGTACAACCTTTGGGACGATAATTTGGTAGTGTCTGTTAAAATTTAAGATGTGTATACCCACTGACCCAGTAGTTCCTCTTTTAAGGAATTCCTCTTTTTACACTACAGAGTTAATAATAGCACACGTTCATAGAAGTATGTTTTAAGAATCCTCACTACAGCATTGGTTGTGGTAGTAAAAGAACTGAAAACAATCCGGATGTTTCCTGGTAGTGGTCTGGGAGACCACTAAAGCCCTATCATAAATAAATCTTAGCACCATACCATGGAATACTATGCAACCATTTAAATGATTGAGGTAAGTAAAAAAATAAAAATGAATAAGTAAAAACAGTGGTACAAATGAAAAAAAAAGGATAAATTAAAAATTGAGGTAAATCTTTATGTACCTACAAGGGAAAATGAACATGATATGTCATTTGGAGATGAAAGCAAATTGCAGACCAATATACATGACATGGGCCACTTTACATTAAAAATAAATTTGTGTGTGTAGATATGTATGTATAAACAGGTTTGTATATAATCATAGGGCAATATCTTTAGTGTGTGAGACTCCTAACGGCAGTTACCTCTAGGATGTAGGATTGGAGAGATTTAAACTCTCATTTCTTACTTTACGAATTTGCAATGGTGGAATTGTGAGATTTTTCTTTTTTTATATTTTTCCCCAAAATGTAAATTTTTAAAAATATGACAAACTTTAAAAAACATCTTCACCCTGGCCATGTTTCTTTTCTTTTCTGTGGCCCGTGTCAGCCAGAAGTGCGGGACCCCTGAGGGGAACCTAGGAGTCCCTAACCCTGAGGGAAGCCACATCTGCTGATGGGAAATGGGACCCCACAGTCTTTCAGCCCAGCTTTGTAAATTCTCTCCTCCCGCTTTTTTTCTTCTCTTGCAAGTGTTCCTCCATCTTACTTGGTTGAAGAGTTGCAAAGCTTTCTTTGTGGGAAGCAATTTTTTGGCCCCTGCCGGCCATCTTCACACCTTGTTTTCTTTCCCAGAAAAAGGGAGGAGGAGAGCTTGAAGAATTGAATAGTTTTGGCTTTACTCTCACCATCATTTGTTTACTTTACCTGGGTGTAAGTACACTACAGCTTCCTGGGAAGCAGTGAGGCAGGGCCCATTATCCTCTTTTATAATTAGAAAAGTAGACTCAGAGAGGTCAAGCAGCCTGCCCGTTGTAACACAGTGATTATTGGCAGGCATGAGAACGTGGCCCTGCTATCTCTTGGATTATTCTTCCCGTCTCTTCTTTCTTTCATTGGAAATACTCATTGGGGCCTATTCAGGAGGATTGAGAGCTAAAGGGACTGCAAAAGGAGGTACAAACTCAAAGCCCTCGGGAGCCACACACATGACGTAAATGAATGAAGCAGATAAATTGTGGACCCACAGTGGCCAGATCTTCTGAATGATCAAGAAAAACCAGACATCGGGATTTTAATGTATAAATCTCCTTGTTTTTACATACCAGTAATCAGTTCAAAATTAATAAAGTTCTTTGGGCTAAGCAAAACCTATCTACAGGCTGGATTCACCATATGGCTGTGATTATACAACTTCCGGTGTGTTAGTCGCCCCTTACCCCACCCACCAACTGGGAAATGACTGAGGAGTTGACAGTCAATGGGCATTGATTCTTGGACTTGGTTTTGACCTCTTTGACATCTGCTCAGCCGCCAGCTACCCTTTTTAAAAAATTTTTTTGTCTCCTGACTTTTTCCCAAGTTATCACTATACATATTTATTGTACACATAATTTTAAAAAATAAAAAAAGAATGAAGAAAAGGCATCCTACCATCAAGACATATCTGCTGTTGATAATTTGTTAAGTTTCCTCCTAATCTTTTTGAGAATGTATATATGTATTTTGATAAATACAAAATTATTTATGCAGTTTTGCACCCAGTACTTCTACTCACTTTTATATCATAAGCACCTTTCTCGTTTTTTAAAATTTTTTTTCGAAGACATTATTTTTAATGGCTGTTTTAGTGTATTATGTAAATATAGCATACTTATTTGAGCAGTTATTTCCTGTGTGACCTTGAGCAAGTCACTTAACCTCTTTATGTCTCAGTTTTCTCTTTTGTTTAATGGGGGTAATAAAAGAATCTTCCCTATAGGGTTAATGTAAGGATTGGAGGAGTAAATAGATATAAAGTAATTAGAATAGTGCTTGGCATAGAGTAAACATTAAATAAGTGCTTGATGATTATTATGGTTTTGTACAAATGCATTTTTGCCTGAATTTATTGCTTTTTATAATAAATTACTACAGGAGAAATTATTGGACAAAGGGTATTAACGTTTTAAGGCTCTTGATTTTCATGGTCAGATAACCTTCTAGTAAGGCTGTTCTAATTTACATTTCCAACACAGTATTTCTTCATATCCTCTGAAATATCAGTTATTTTACTTTCCTTTACTCTTTGCCAAAACGAATGACCTTAAGCGTCTATAATGTTGTTGAGCCTCTCTGTCTAGATTGGAATTCATATCTGGCCCTTCCTCTGGCTCTTCCCAGACAGACTGACTTCAGGTTTGTAAACTGATCCTGGTTTGTGTGTGTGTGTGTGTGTTTGTTTGCTTAATCCAAAGGAAGAGTCTCTGTTGTTTAATAGGTAAGTTTAACCCATTCACATTTATTGTGATTTTCTACTTATTATGCTTTTTGTTTTCTGGTAGTAGATTCTACAGGCCACCAACTCAACAGACATTTGTGAGGTGCTAACCTACGGTCTCTGGGGTCTGTTCCAGAAACCACTCAGATTGAGGATCCCCGGGTACAATGGCGGCGGGAGCAGGAGCACATGCTGAAGGATTACCTGGTGGTGGCCCAGGAGGCCCTGAGTGCACAAAAGGAGATCTACCAGGTGAAGCAGCAGCGCTTGGAGCTCGCGCAGCAGGAGTATCAACAGCTGCATGCCGTCTGGGAGCACAAGCTGGGCTCCCAGGTCAGCTGTGAGTACCTCCCCCGCCCCAGGACACCCACAGACACAACTACAGGGAGGAGGGAATGGCCAGTCTTGCCTCTCTGAGTCTTGCCTCTGTTGCCTCTCGGTGTTTCTCAGATCTACCTATTTTCTTTCATCTCCACTCCTTGTCCAAACCACCACCCTCTCTACTGTTTTCCGGCTCCTACTTGTGCATTGCAGTGATTCATCTACCATATTCATTCCATTTCCGTTCATTCATTTGTCATCTCAAAATGCCAGACTTACTACCTTTCTTCTTATTGAAAGCCCTTCAGTGGCTGGGGGCAGTGGGGAGTTCTTGGTTAATGGATAGTTTCAGTTTGGGAAGATGAAAAAGTTCTGGAGATGGATGGTGGTGATGGCTGCACAACAGTACGAATGTCTTTAATGCCCCTGAGCTGTATATTTTAAAATGGTTAAAGTGGTAAGTTTTATGTTATGTGTATTTTGTCCCATTGCTCTTTCCATAGCCCACACAGTCACACGTGATCAGGCCCCTGCTGGCCACTCCCACTTCATCGCAGGCTTTCATTCACTAGGCTCCAGATGTGCTGAGTACGTACATCATGCTCCCCTTGCCTGCCCCGCACCTTTCCACCTTGGGGCTTTTGTAATTGCTGCTCCCCTGCCTAGGAAGCTTTTCTATTGGTCTGTTTGCACAGCTGGCTCCTTCTCACGCTTCCAGTCTCTTCCTTCAGGTCATGTCCTCTGAGAGGTTTGCTTCTGACATCCCCATCCACAGACTCCCTTCCCCAGCATTAGCTTCTGTAATGGCTCTCTGTTTATTTTGTTCATAACACATATCACAGTACATCTGCTTATACGCTGCTGTTGGTATTTCCGAGTGGAGGAGATTTCCTGTCTCCCTGGTTTCTGCAGGAGGAGAAGAGGCATGCCAGGGTCCCCAGTCCTCATTCCCAACATAGGGAGATGCCAGATCAGTAGCTTTCAAGGAGCCCATTGACCTTTTCTGATGTGTTGAGGGTTTTTTTTGGGTAATTTACCACTTTTTTTTTTTAACTTTTTAGAAATTTAAGATTTTTAAAATAATATTTATTTTATCTTATTTTTTATTTTTTTGGCTGCGTCAGCATGTGGGATCTTTGTTGAGGCATGCGGAATCTTTCATCGTGGTGCACGGGCTTCTCTCTAGCAGTGGTGTGCGGGTTTTCTCTCTCTAGTTGTGGCGCGCGGGCTCCAGAACGCAAGGGCTCTGTAGTTTGCGGCACGCGGGCTCTCTAGTTGAGGCGTGTGAGCTCAGTAGTTGTGGCGCACGGGCTTAATTGCCCTGCGGCATGTGGGATCTTTGTTCCCTGACCAGGGATTGAACCCACGTCCCCTGCATTGGAAGGCGGGTTCTTCACCACTGGACCACCAGGGAAGTCCCTACCACTCTTTTTAATAACTAATACTTTCCTATGTTTAATGAGTGCTTACTACATGCTAGCCTGCAGTCTGAATATGTTATTTCAGTTAATTCTCATAACAGTTCTATGGGCAAGCACAGTTAATATCCTCCTGTAACAGATAAGGAATCTGCAGCTTAGAGAAGACCAATAACATGCCCAGGGTCTTACAGCTGGCAAGAGGCGATAAGTTGCAAACATATAAGTTCCGTCTGTCCCAAAACACCTGCATTGTGGGCCAAAGGGCCAGCATTAGGCCACAGTGTCAGGGTGTCCGTGGCTTGGCTGGGTCCTCGAACACTACCCCTGTCTTTGAGAAGTTTGGTCTGGGAGGAGGACTGTGAGTGGTTTATTCACTATCCCAGCCCCGCTCTTTTCCTTGGCAATTCAAGAAAAAAAAAACTATCTCAGATTATAGAAAAGAACTGGATTACACTCATTAGCTATTTCTAGGTCAAATAATGTCCTAGAGATCATCATGAGGGTTTTAGCACTTAATCTATCTTAGTCAGCTGGGGGCTGCCATAACAAAATACCACAGAGTGGGTGGCTTCAACACACACATTTATTTTCCCACAGTTCTGGAGGCTGGAAGTCTGAGGTCAGGATGTCAGTATGGATGGGTTCTGGTGAGACCCCTCTTCCTGACTTCTCACTGTGTCTTCATGGGGCACAGAGAGAGAAAGAGAAACAGCAAGCTGCTGGTGTCTCTTCTTATAAGGTCACTAATCCCATCATGAGGGCCCTACCCTCATGACATCATCTAACCCTAATTACCTCCCAAACGCCCCTTCTCCAAATACCATCACATTAGGCATTAGGGCTTTGACATATGAATTTGGGGGGAACACAATTCAGTGTATAGCATTATTCTTACCAGAGCCCTGGAGGGAGATATTAATATTGCTCGTGAAACTCAGATTCAAAGAGGTAGAGGAGGGCTTCCCTGGTGGCGCAGTGGTTGGGAGTCACCTGCCGATGCAGGGGACACGGGTTCGTGCCCCGGTCCGGGAGGATCCCACATGCAGCAGAGCGGCTAGGCCCGTGAGCCATGGCCGCTGAGCCTGCGCGTCCGGAGCCTGTGCTCCGCAACGGGAGAGGCCACAACAGTGAGAGGACCGCGTACCGCAAAAAAAAAAAAGCCTAAGGCAGCATAAACCCAGTAAAGTGTTTGTACCTTGACTAGACCCTGGGTGGAGGGGAAAGCTGCCATAAAAGATATTCTCAGGCAATTTGAGAATTTTCTTAGTTATCATAACGATGTGGTAGCTATGTAGGAGAATGTTCTGTTATTTATTCATTTATTTAATTTATTTATTTTCTGTATTTTTTTCTTGGCCACGTCGGGTCTTCATTGCGGTGCGTGGGCTTCTCTCTAGTTGTGGCACACGGGTTTTTTCTCTCTCTAGTTGTGGTGCGTGGGCTTCAGGGTGTGTGGGCTCTGTAGTTTGTGGCACACAGGCTCTCTAGTTGAGGCCCGTGAGCCCAGTAGTTGTGGCATGCAGGCTTAGTTGCCCTGTGGCAGGTGGGATCTTGGTTCCCTGACCAGGGATCAAACCCACGTCCCCTGCATTGGAAGGCGGATCCTTTACCACTGGACCATCAGGGAAGTCCCGAGAGTGTCCTGTTTTTAAGACACATGTGTGGCATCATGTCTGCAGCTTAATTCCAAAAAAGTCCAGGGGGGAAAAATGAAAAAATTATGGTGTCAGCCTTAAATGAGCAGATCGATGATACATTGATGGTTTTGAATATGGGATAGGTTTTCGTCTTTTGCCACCATTTTCCAGTAATCATTCTTTGAGGACTTGCTATGAACCAGGCATCCTACTGAGAGAAAGAACTGGAGTGGAGGGAGGGATAGACAGAACATATGTGGGGAAATGTTCAACGTTGGTGGATCTAGGTGAAGGATCCATCAGTGTTCATTACATTATGCTTTGACATTTCCTGTAGATAGAAAGTTTCCAAAGTATAAAGGTAAGGTGGGGAAAAAAGAGTCAAGTGACAGGAATGAAGCATTCCTAGTGGGGGCTGTCCTGGGTGTTGTGGGATGTTTAACAGCATTCCTGGTCTCTCTACCCACTAGATGCCTGTAACATTCTCCACCCAGAGTTGTGATCACCAAAAACGTCTCCAGACACTGCCCTAGGGGGGCAAAATTGCCCCCGGCCGAAAACCACTGGTCTAGATAAACCACTTAGCGCAATTTCCTTAGAACATATTAATGGCTCAATAAATATTCTCTTGACAGGAAATACATTTTGAGAATGTCGACTCTGGAGCTGGACTGCTGGGGTTCAAATCCAGGATATGTAACTTCCTAGCTAGCCGTGTAACTTTGCACAAGTGATGCAGCTTCTCTCTGCCTCAAATTCTTCATCTATAAAATTGACATAATAATAGTATCACATTGAGGTGTTATGGGGCTTAATTTAGTTAAATACAAAGTATTTGGAATAGTAGTTGTCACATTGTTAAGCTCGCAATAAATAATAACAATATTTATTTGATATTATTAATTCATTGGCATTTGAAACGACAAAGATTTTTAACTGATCCCTGGAACCAATAAGAATAAATACATGATTCGTGGTAGGAATTGATACAGTCCTATCATATGACTTCGGACGCTACTAAATGCTCCATCAGGTTCAAAAACACCATCATTTTGGTTTTTCTTTTTCTTTTTTTTTTTTTTTTGGCCTCGCCACGCGCCATGTGGGATCTTAGTTCCCCGACCGGGGATCGAACCTGTGCCTCCTACATTGGAAGCTCGGAGTCTTAACCACTGGACCGCCAGGGAAGTCCCAAGACACCATCATTTTGAATGTTAAAGAAGGAGTCATCTCGGATCACTAGTTCTAAGATGCAAACCAGTGAGGGATGGCCCAGTCCAAGCATCCCAGTGAAATAGGCATGACCCAAGGCTCCTCATGACTTTCTTTGGATTTTATAAGCCAGGTTTGCCTTCCAAATCAAGCTCTCCAGCATGTTGATAGACCGGTGAGGTAACATGCCTCCCTCTAACTCAAATGACCTGCTGGGGCTTGTGAGAGTTTTGCCACCTTGCCTTGGCTGCTGTAGGGCTTTGGCTGCAGGTGGGGCCCTGCCCTGGGGATGGAGGCTTTGTTGTCATCTCTGGCGCAATCTCTAGCTCCGTGGGGAAGGAGAAGAGAACTCACATTTAATGTACACCTATTAAATTTCTGGAGGGCAATATGCCGGCACTCTACTTATGTTTAAAGTAACCTTGATACACACACACACACACACACACACGCACACACAATCTTGCAAGGTATTGTTGTTCCCATTTTACAAATAAAACTGAGGCCCAGAGAGGGAAAGTATCTTCCCCAAGGTCACACTGGTAAAAAGTGGCAGGAATAGCTTTTATACCCAGGAGTATCTGACCTCAAAACCAGTTCTCTTCATTTAATCCAAGTCAGCCAGTCAAATTCTAAGGTTTGGGGGCTATACTGGGGTCCCTCCATCCTCTGAAAGATGAGAACTTGGGAGAGCTGGGTTCTTTGGGACCTCACCGTGCTCCTTCCTCCTCCGGGCCTTGGTTTCCCATTTGAAAAAATCAATCACTGGGAGCCTTGCAGCTAAAAATGCCAGTTGAACCACCTACGTGCTTTCACTCATTCCTAAAACTAAGAAAATATCAGATAAGAGATTTTTATGGCATACATGTACAAGGACAGGGAGACTTGGAGAGAAAAGAACAGCAGTAAAATATGGAGGCTGGAAAGCAGAAGGTCAGGTGGCAGCCTGTCTGATAGAGTGGAGAAAAGAGAAAATGGGTTGATAGTGAGGGAAGAAACAGGCCTCTTAGTCTACCTGGAGCACGTGCAAAAGCCTCGGGAATTGGAGGGAGTGGCTGTCTCAGCGTGGAAGTGAAGTGAGGAGGGCCTGAAAGAAGATTGGAGGAGAGTTGTTCCTGAGACACAGACCACCAGATCTCCTTCCCAGATCAGTGCCACCAGGCCACTGCTCATCCCCAACGTGGGGAAAAATTGGAGGTTTCTTTTTTTGAGGTGCACCATACTGAAAACATGGTGATTAAGTGAACATGGACTTGAGGATTGAGACCCCAGCCCGCCTGTACCACTTGACTCCCAGAAGGGTGCCAGGCTATTACCCTGCAGGCTAGACAGTAGAAGAGTGTGGGGAATCGGAGTCTCTTCTCTTCAGAGAAAAGAGATGTGAAGAGAAAAGATGTAAAGACACTGACAGTGAGGATTCCTAGATGAAACAGTCCAGCCAAATCACATCCCAAACAACCCACAGTCAATCATGTAACCCATCATCAACAAGCTCCACTCCAGCTAGCTTTTTGGGCCCCCAGTCTTAAGTGTGAGCAGACGGCTGAGATTCCAGACATCCATGGAAAGCCTCTAACATGAACAATAGAGATTAAAACAAACACATGGTGATAGGGAGCCCTTGTAGGAAACAGGGAATATGCGTGGAGAAGAAAACATCGAGAGAAGCTACACAACCATGAAACTAAAACAGAATGCTACATTTTATTAAGAAAAAAAAAAAAGGAGTCTTCAGAGAACACAGAAGAGCCTTAGGAAATTAAACTATGAGAGTAGAAATGAAAAATCCACAGGAAGCCTGGAAGGTAAAACAGAAAGTTTTCTAAAAAGCAGAACAAAAATAAAATGAGATGGAAAAAAAGACCATCAGGCCAAGAACTCTATCTGAGTAATAAAAGCTCCAGATAGAGCAGAAGAAACAGAGGGGAAGAAGCATCAGTGACATAATGCAGAAAAATTTCCCAGAACTGATAGAGGAGAGTTTTTAGATTGAAAGGGCTCAGTGAGCACCCAACACAATGGATAAAAGTTAACTCACACCAAAGACATATCATTGTGCAACTTCAAACACTGGGAACGATTCAAGATCCTAAAAGCTTTCAGAGAGGAAAACCAGGTCACACAAAAATGATCAGGACTCAGAATAGCTCCAGGCTTCTCAACAGTAACACTAGAAACCTAAAAGACAATGGAGTGATGCATTCACACTTTTAAGGAAATTCATTTCCGACCGAGAAGTCTATATCCAGCAAGACTACCTTTAATCGAGGGCCGGCTAGAATAACGATCTTTTTAGACATGCAAGTTTTCCAAAAGTTTATTTCCTTCATGGGTCCTTTCTCAGGAAGCTCCTGGAAGTGATATTCTGCCAAAATGAGGGGGTAGTCACAGAGGGGGAAACATGGTATTTAGGGAGGAGGAGAGAAGGAGGCAAGGAGGGGGGTCTCAGGATGCCAGCTGTGCAGAGAGAGTGCACTGAAGCTGGCACATGCCTTGCGAGACAGAGCCCAAGAGAGGAGCTCTGTGAGAGGAGATTTAGATAACTGGCCAAGTGTGAAGTTGAATCAGTGTTAAATTTGTGGAAAGTAGGCACGCATAAAAATGATAATTATTAACTCTAGGAACAAAAACCCAAAAAATGTGCTGGAAAGAAAAAGTAGGCAAAGTTGGCTATATGCCTCGGCCCTGAATAGTGTTTGCAGTGTAAAAGTAATGCAAACACTGAAGGTTGCTCTCGCCAGAGTTATCTGATGAGAAGCTGGGAGGGGTGTCCTGTGTGGGGTAGGGGCCGAGAAAGGGAGTGAAGCCAACACTCCATCCTCCAGAGAGAGAAGTGAATAAATCATGCCTAAGACTGAAAAAAATCAAGAAACAGTGAAACATGCGTGTTATCAGACTCACACGGGTGGGCACCCAAGAAACTGGCTGAACCTGTTGAAACAGTTCCTTTTTCATGAGTGAGATAAGCGGATTGGGGAATGCTCTTTTTTTTATAGCAAATCTTGGGTGTATAAAATATATAGTATTTTATATATACTGTTAAACTGTTCATATATAACTTGAATAAAAACTAAAAATTAAGCCTATAAAAAGGTGTCACCTTGAAGGCACACCTGTTTGAATTAAAAATTATTTTGTTGTGGGTTAGTGAGGGGACATGGACACAGAAAGGAAGCTGATGACCTGTTTCTTGATTGGGGTGCTGGTCACTTGAGTGTGTTTCTTTTGTGAAAATTTATCAAGCTGCGCACATGATTTGTGTACTTTTCCATTCTCGCATGTATTTTTCACTTCAACAAAAAGTTTATTTAAAAAATAACAGGCCATGGGCTTCCCTGGTGGCGCAGTGGTTGAGAGTCCGCCTGCCAATGCAGGGGACACGGGTTCGTGCCCCGGTCCGGGAAGATCCCACATGCAGCAGAGCGGCTGGGCCCGTGAGCCATGGCCGCTGAGCCTGCGCGTCCGGAGCCTGTGCTCCGCAACGGGAGAGGCCACAACAGTGAGAGGCCCGCGTACCGCAAAAAAAATAAAATAACAGGCCACATCCTACTTGAGCAGCTTTGGGTATAAACAGTGCATTTCACAGTGATTCTCCAAAGGGTAATAATTCCAGCCCCTGGTGGCCCAGTTGGCAGAGTCTGTTCTTTTTTGGGTTCCCTTCCCTGGAAGGTTTCTAAATGTGCCCATGGAACACACTCACTTTCCACAATCAGCCCTGGCAGCGCTGATCCCCACGGCGACCCTCTCCTTCTTAGGGTCAGGACTTGCCATGCTTCACAGGCTCTCCCAGTCTGCTAGCAACTCCCCTCAGCACTTCCCCCTAGTGTAGACCGCCCATCCAGCAGCACCGATGAGCAGGGTGGTTATTAGCAGGACGGGGTGCTCACGGAACGGGCACCCCCCTTTTTAGCTGTATCCCCATCTTATTTCCTCACTGATGACTCTTCTTGTCTTTTTACCATGTTTGCACTGCCAATCGGTGGGTAACGATTGTTAATTACCTTAAAATTTTTCCAAAAGCGCCTATCTGGGGAATTTGCTTAAGTCAGTGTCTCCAGCTATGGATCCAGCTAGGTCCCTCCCCTGAGATCCCCAAGTCCAGTAAAGACCAGAGTGCAGAAAATGAAAGCTTCAAATTGGAAACAAAACACGTGTCTGGAGTCCCTGTTCCATGCTCACGACGAGGTCCGCGAGGTCCTCCCTGTTCAGGTGTTCCGGCCACTCATCTCTTCTGGTAAAGCCTGGCTTCCATCCTCATCCTCATTCTCTTCATTACCACCATCATTGCAAACTCAGCAGAGACGTAATGCTACCCATGGTGCAGAATGACTTGTCAGTTACTATGCAGGGCAGTTTTGTTTCCCAAACTTCCCAGTGTTCCATTTTAACTTTAACTTTCCTTATGCATAATCAAAAGGTCCACTCAGGTATTCTAACCAAAACCAAAGAGCAGAGCAGCGTCCCCTTCATGACTGTCCCTTCTACCTCCAGACACTGAAAATTGCTAGCAATCTCCAAATAAGCCTCTGTAGCCTCAGAAAAATCCAGGTCCCAGCAGGTGATGTTAAGTGGAAAGGGGAGGTGATGAAATTGCTCAGACTATGGGATTAAGGACTTGGGAGAAACGCTTCTCCGGCCTGTCTCCCAAGAATGACTGTCCCTTTCCTGCACAGTGGGGCTGTGTTTACCTTAAAGACACAGTGACTCTTCCATGGAGCCGATTCTCCTCTTCACATCAGCAGGTAGAAAGCTCAGAGCCAGGTCTGTGGCCGCCAGTCAGAAAGTGGGACCTCATGGTATGCAGTGAGCCCTAATCTCATGCCACTGGCTTCCTCACTTTCATTGTCCCTTGTCTCATTTTCCTTACTTTAAATGGATCACTCTGTTGTGTCCATTTTTGTAAGCCTTAAAATCCTTTATCAAGACACAAAGAAATACTACTTTTAAAACGCAGTAAGATTACGGCTAAAGGCATACCTCATCGACACTTCACAGATTGTGGTTTTTACAAACTGAAGGTTTGTGGCAACCTGGCGTTGTCAGATGATGGTTAGCATTCTTTAGCAATAAAGTATTTTTAAATTAAGGTATGTACTTTTTTAAGGCATAAGGCTATTGCACACTTAATAGACTGCAGTATAGTGTAAACATAGATCTTTTAGGCACTGGAAAACAAAAAAATTCGTGTGACTCGCTTCATTGCAATAATCACTTTATTGCGATAATCGCTTTATTACGGTGGTCTGGAATCAAACCCATAGTATCTCTGAGGTATGACTGTACATGATAGAACTGTAGATAAACATTGGATGGTAACTTGGAGAGAAGGTAATTGTATTAGGGTGATAGCGTTACAGGTAATTTATTTTCCTTTTCAAATGTACATTAATATTGTAAAGTGCAATAAATATTTTTAGTAATTCCTTCTGATTAAAAATTGTATGTTTGTGTTAGAAAAGGTAGCAAAGACAGAAAAATACAAAGACGAAAATGAATGTTATTCATCATTCAAATCTCTCTAGATAGCGGTGTTATCTTTTTGCTATATTTCTCTCTGGTCTTTTTCCAGATGTGTGTGTGTGTGTGTATTTGTTAACTGTGTATATTTTACAAATTTAACTTATTCCTTCTTTCTGGTTTTTTGTAAATTATTGTTTTTATATAACAGTAAGTTTTGGACATTTCCCAAATGTTCAGTATCCTTCAGCACCATCGTTTTAAATCACTTAAGTTGTAGAGTCCCCGTTTTCTATGTGTACCGTATTTATTTGACAAATTCCCCTTTGTTGGACATTCAGGTTGCTCACTAATAGTCATTCCTTTCTGGGTTTACCTAGATGGCCAAATAAGCCAACTTGACCAAAATGTGTTTCTTCTATAGAAGATTTTTTTTTCTTTTCTTTTTCCTTGCAGTGGTCTCCGGTTCGTCATCCAGCTCTAAGTATGACCCTGAGATCCTGAAGGCTGAAATTGCCACAGCAAAATCCCGGGTAGGTCCTCTTGGCTTATACTATTGATGGGGGTCACTGAGGCAGCCTTAGGCTACTAGCCCACCCGCAAGACCAGAGGAGATGCTTCAACCAGGCGGTGGCAGCCAGTGCTGACTAACAAGATTCTAAATAATGACAGTAGTAGCAGTAGTAGCCGTCGTTTCTGTAATAGTAATGGTAATAGCGGCCACCCTTTCTCAAGCACTCACTCTATACCAGGAGTAGCCCTAAATGCTGCACGAGCTCTACCTCGTGCCCTTGAGACAGCCCCACGGAGTAGCCACTGCCACCATCTGCATTTTGAAGATGAGCCGACAGTGGCTTGGGGCGGGGGGGGGGGGGGGACTAAGTAACTTGCCCAGGGTCACAGGGACTCAAGGCTTACTTTAAAGTTTTTAGTGTAAGGAGCTATTTTGCTGGGACTTCCCTGGCGGCCCAGTGGTTACGACTATCGCCTTCCAATGCAGGTGGCCGGGGTTTGATCCCTAGGCGGGGAGCTAAGATCCCACATGCCTAGCGGCCGAGAAACCGAAAGCCTAAAACAGAAGCAATGTTGTAACAAATTCAACGAAGACTTTAAAAATGGTCCACATCAAAAAAGATCTTAAAAAAAAAAAAAAAAAAAAAAGATGCTGTCTTGCTAACCACTGCTTATTCTGCAGCACTGTATTTGATTGCTTCCTGATTACCTTAGGGGGAGAGATATTTTTATTCCCCCTTTACTGATGTGGAAACTGAGGATCAGCAGTTAAATGACTTTTGCTCAAGGTGAAGTCAGTGTTGTGAACACTGGTTTAGCGCGCCTTCACGTAGGTCCTACAAATTCAGATGCCTGCAAGAACACATGAAAGGGGGGCGGGGGCTGGCAGTGAGGCAGTAGGGAGTAGTGGGGACTGTGTAGCCTAGGGGGTGGGCCCTGTCTAAAGGAGTAGTGGAATTTCAGCCCTGCGCTCTTATGGCCATGCTGGAATGTAGGCTCCGCATTGGCAGATCTTCCAGGAATTTTAGAAAAGAACTGTATATCTAGGCCAAGTATATGAAACATCTCAATATTTAATCATTGGCAACTAATTTTTAAAAATTCAATAGCACTGCAAGCCAAACAAAGCAATCCTGCAGGCTGAAGCTGGCTCCCTGGCCGTGTCTTGCCTGTAAAGTTACTACGTTGCCTCTTACCTCCATGCAGTAGCATATCCAGTGCCTGCCTTAAGTAATGCACGACCCAGGAAATTGCTGTTCTCCTCATCTGTCAGAATAGGAAGGGGCGGCTCACAGAGGTGAGGTGGCGTGAGAGAGGTTAGCCAGCTCCTGTCCGCTTCCTGTTTCTCTGGCGCAAGGGCAGCTAGGAATGACCTGCAGGACAGCTGGACTGGGATGCCAACCGAATGCACAGCTGCCGACACCCAGGCAACATCAGCGAGGGGGGCCCGAGGGATGTTGACCCGAGTCATTATGCAGGGGCAGTGGGGGACTCTGGATTGATACCAACCTCTGACCCAGCCCCGTGTGTGGTCTTCTGCCATCCAGGTTAACAAGCTGAAGAGAGAGATGGCTCACCTCCAACAGGAGCTACAGTTCAAAGAGCGTGGCTTTCAGACACTGAAGAAGTAAGTCCACCCTGCAGTGTGGGGCATGGGGATTGCCCCCAAGCCGTGCTCCCCTCCTGTCCTCTCTGTCCCCCTCCCCTTCAGTCTCTCTCCATCCTCCTCGAAATGGGGCTCTCTAATCATTCGATTCCAGTTCTATTCCACTGGCATTTACTGTCACCCAACATTGAGGTTTGGAAAGAGAAAAGGGGAATCATTTCAGACCACCTGGTTCTCATCGTCCTCTGAATTCCCGAAGCCGTTAAAGTCTATTCCATTCCGTTGAGTTCTGCCAGCCGGTCATAGAAACAAGCATCGTTGGGCATTTCTGTGCAGCAGCCTCATCCCCTCCAGTAGATCCGGGAGAATCTGATACGCACACAAACAAAACCGCCTCTTTCCATGGCCCCTAAAAGTGAGCAACGACTTCAGCTAGTGAGCTCCCCAGAAGGAACAAGGATCTCTTCCACAACAAACGAATTATTAGGAGAGTGGGCACCATGCCGTGCATGCTGTGCTTTATGGGTGACTGCAGGGGTTTCCAGAACTTTGACCAAATGTAATTTTCACCTTTAGAAGCTGACTTGCAGCCAAGCAACATATAGCTCTGTTGTTTCCTTAGAGAAGATGTCTTCATTGTCACTCTCATGATCATACTAGCTAAGATTTGTTGAGCAGATGCTCTGTGCCAGGGAGGACTTTCAGTGTTTCTGCACGGGTGACCTCATCACGACTCTATAAGCAGTGCTCTTTTAGCCGACCCCATTGTATAGATGGGGATAATGGGGCACACAGTCAGTGCCCCTAAGAGTTAGCTTATTGTCATTGTTAACCAGGGGGATCATTGAGACTTGTGCATTGAGTCATGTTCAGTACATCTGATGGGCTTACGGGATGGTCATTACAGAGGTGCCTGGTAGCCCTCGTGGAAGCTCCAAGGAGTACAGCCAGTAGGTTTCTCTGTTCTAAGGGACGTCCACTTGGATTCCCAGAGAGGCCACCTCTGTACAGACAGCAGCTTCTGTAGACACTTGCTGTTTCACTCTCCCTGACTGTACCTTTTTTTTTTTTTTTTGCTGTACGCGGGCCTCTCACTGTTGTGGCCTCTCCCGTTGCGGAGCACAGGCTCCGGACGCGCAGGCTCAGCGGCCATGGCTCACGGGCCCAGCCGCTCCGCGGCATGTGGGATCTCCCCAGACCGGGGCACGAACCCGTGTCCCCTGCATCGGCAGGCGGACTCTCAACCACTGCGCCACCAGGGAAGCCCTGACCGTACCTTTACCTCATTCCCTGGACCTAAGTCCACTCTTCAGCACTCTGTGGCCACAGCCCCGAGCCTTTGGGTGTCTGTCTCCAAGTCCAATTAATCGAGCAAACTGTGACCACCAGTCGAGGGGCCGGTTGGTTCTTATTCACATCTCCCCACTCCCCAAACCCCACCCCACCCCTCCCCCACCCGGGTGAGTTATCACAACTATCCCAGAACACAGGGTAGAAAGAAGTATGGCTTTGGATTATAGATTGTGTAGAGTACCTTTTTGTGTCCTATATTATGGCTTTGTGTTTATATATTTGTGTTTACATAGATATATGTTATTTCGGTAGGTGTATATACATATACCAATCCCGTCTCTCAAACCGGGTCCTAGTCTCATTAGGACAAGGGGCCGTGCTTTATGCTTCTTCGTAATCATCAGTGGTGCCAAGGACAGTTGAGGGCAGTACTGTGACTTCAGAAAATTCCTTAGTGGAGCAGCTTCTGAGCACATAGTTTAAGGGCTACTCTCAGCGCAGGTGCCCTTCCCTTTCCTCTCCCGCCTCCCCACTCCCCACTCTGGGATCCTCTGGAGCTTTGATTAAAACACTTCCCATTATCCTCCGAGCCACCACAAACCTGTTTTACCACTTTGTCACCCTGCAGCAGCATTGAAAATTCTTGTTGCTTGGTAAGCTGACGCTGAAACCCCGAAGACAAGCCTCCTTTCTTTCCCCTTCCCTCGCCCGCCCGTTTGATATGGGGCCCAGATAAGACTGCATCGCTGCTCTGGCTACCCACACTCCTGGCCGGAAGCCGGCCCCGTGTTCACTGTGGAAGAAGTGAAACCATTCTGCTTTAATGGGCACCTTGGCAGAGAGGGTTAGGGATGTCGCCGCAAGGGACAGATGGCCTAGGTTCAAATCTCAGTTCCCTGGGAACGTGGAAAAGTGGCTTAACCCCCTTGAGCTCCTGTTTCTTTATCTGAAAAATAAGTTATTGTAAACATTGAATTGGAAAATCCACATGGAGCGCGTGACTCTGCCTGGCACATAGGGAGAGCCCAGTGAGCGGAAGAGGGTGGTGACCTCTAGCTACTTGCCTGCCTGCGCTTAGGAAGGAACTCAGATGAACTCTGCGTCCTCCCTGGGCTCGAGCCCGCGCTGGGTATGTGCTTGTGTACCAGTCTCCTCGTCTCTACTCCCTTTAAGAGCAGTTTTTATTCTGCCTCACTGATGGGGCTGAAAATAGACCCGCGAGACCCCCTAGCTTGTGAGCGTCAGAGCTTGGTTTGGAACCCGGGACTCTTGGATTTTGAAGCTCGTGTGTTAATACCTCCCTTCCTGGTATCATCCCAGATAACCCCCTCCCCAGACCCAGAAAACATCAGGCCCCTTACCCTCTCGCCTGGGACCCTTTTCAGTGTCTAGTGGGGGATGGCCCAGTCACTTCGTGGCCTCCTCTCTTTTCAGAACCTGGGGGAAGCTGAGACTCATCCCTTTGTTCACTTCATGGTCAGCAAACCCAGTTTTAAAAAGCAAAAAGGTGGCTGAGGATTGAAGCATACCTTGTAGAGGAGCCTGAAAAGAAAAATCAAGCCCAAAGCTTGGGATTTGGCCCTGTCAGCTGCCCTGAGCCCTCATCAACAGGGAAGTCTAGGCCCACCAGCCCCGTGGGAGGAGGAGGGCAGGACAGCATATTTCTGCATGTCCCCAGGGCCACCCTGCCCAGGTGAGGGTTGTCTGGACAAGTCCAAGAGGAGTCGGCCTCCGTCAGAGCCTTCGCCTTGCGTCTCTGTGGCTGCCCTGTGGCTGCCGGGTGTGTGAATCTCTCAAGTGCTGTGAGAAAGGACAGCTGTGTAATTTGGAAATCCTAAAACACACCCTCTCCTTACCACCAACCACGCAACTTTTCTTTCCCTTAAAAAAAAAAAAAAAAAAGATTCATTCACTGGGTGCATAATGGTAACCCTTTGTTCTCCTCCCCCGCTCCCCAGTCCTAAGAGTGTTCCTTCTCCCAGCTACTCTCTGGAGCCAAATTCCAGAGGCTGGGTTGCTAAGGCCGCCGAGAGCCATCAGGTAGAAGGTGCCTGAGGAGCCTGAGGCCCGGCAGACAGACCACATCTGTCCCTTCCTGAGGATTCAAAGCCACCCTCCCCCAGTTGGCAGAGGACAGCCGGGCACAAACCCTTCCCCAGAGCCCCCAGCCCTGTTCAAGCAAACCGCGTCTCCCCTGCACGGCTTTCCCATTTGGGGCAGGGCCACCTCCGGTCCCAGACACTCGGCTCTGCTGGGAAAAAGCTCCCTGTAGACTAATTTTTCAAACTAAATCTGAGACCAGTCTTAGCCGACCGGGCAGGCTTGCCCAGGCCCAAGTCCTCGAAAGGAACAGACAGGCTATTTTTAGTGGGAAGACATAACTGGGGCTTTGTCTTCCCAGCATGGAGGAGGCTGAAATAACGGAAGGGGGAGGGCCGAGCTGAGACCGCATCTTCCCCCCACCCGCTACCAACCCACTCCCCTGCTCACAGGCCCCGACAATGAGGCCAGGATGGCAACCTGTGATTCCCCAGTCAGGTTATTTTTAGCCCAGGACACTTTGGCCTCTAGCAGGAAACCAGAAAGGAATGCCTATGAGTGGTTTCTCATCCTGAAATAATGGGTTTGTGGTGTTCCCGTAGACTGTAAAACTTCCTTTTCTTCCCCGGGAACTGAAACCTCGGCCCTAGCCTTTGATGAAAGTGTGAAGCAGTTAAATTTTCTCTCTGCCCTTCAGAACCTTTCCCACAGCACAGCCCTCCTTCCCCAGAGGGCTGGGCTCCCCACCACCTCTGATTTGTCTGACCTTCAGAAAACGACACCGTTACCCTTCGCTTTTTTACTCCCATCGTCCCCCATCAGAAGGAACCTGTGTGTAGGGCCTGGATCAGCTGGGAAGCTCCCAAGGATGGAAGTATTCTAACTCCTCACATTTGCCTGGTACTCCCTAGTTCCCCATCTGATGTTCCATCCTTATCCCATTTGACATTTCCTCACAGCTCCGTGAACATGGGCCAGGCAAGATGACATTATCCAGGTTTTCTCAGAGGAGGAAACTGAGGCTCCATGTGCGTGAGGGCCATGCCCAAGGTCACACTACTAAGTGGTAGGGCTGGGAGTTCTGCATCCTTCTAACCTTTCCTTCCCTGTGGCCATTAACGAGAGGAGCAAAGTCATCCCTGTGGTTCTCACCAGGGATGACTTTGCTCCTGTCCCCCAAGAGACATGAGGTAAAGGATGGAGACATTTTCGGTTGTCACAACTCAAGGTCAGGATGCTGCCAGCATCTACTGGGCAGACACCAGGGGTGCTACCGAACAGCCTACAACGCGCAGGACAGCCCGACAACAAAGAAGAGTCTAGCCCCAAGAATCCTGAGGTTGAGAGAGCCAGATTAAAGGACATGAAAAGATGTTCAACGTTGCAAATCATCGGGAAATGCAAATCAAAGACCACAATGAGCTATTACTTCACACCTGTCAGAATGGCTACCATCAAAAAGAACACAAATAACAAATGTTGGTGAGGATGTGGAGAAAAGGGAACCCCTCCTACACTGTCGGTAGGAATGTAAATTGGTGCAGCCACTGTAGAAAACAGTATGGAGATTTCTCAGAAAACTAAAAACAGAACTACCATATGACTCAGGAATTCCACCCCTGGGTATATATCCAAAAAACACTAATTCAAAAAGATACATGTGCCCCAACGTTCATAGCAGCATTACTTACAATTGTTGAGGTGTGGAAGCAACCTAAGTGTCTGTCAACAGATGAATGGATAAAGAACATGTGGTATATATACTGTATACAATGGAATACTACTCAGCCATGAAAAAGAATGGAATTTTGCCATTTGCAGCAACGTGGATGGACTTGGACGGCATTATCCTAAGTGAAATAAGTCAGACAGAGAAAGACAAATACTGTGTGATATCACTTATATGTGGAATCTAAAAAATACAACAAACTAGTGAATAAAACTAAAAGAAGCGGACTCACAGGTATAGAGAACAAACTAGTGGTTACCAGTGGGGAGAGGGGAGGGGGAAGGGGCAGTATAGAGGTAGGGAGATAAAAGGGTTATTATGGGATTATATGAAATCATGTGGGTGAAACTTTTGAAAATTATCAGGTACTATAGAATTTAAAGAATCTTTCATTCAATAAATAAAGTAAAATAAAACAAAATAACGTTAAGGGGGAAGAAAAGGACTGTTCCATGCCAGATACTAAAACTACACAAACATATTCAAGCCTGTCGGATCAAGTCTAGGACATTACCACATAAATTATTAATTATAGCACAACATACTGAGGGCAGTGTCACAGCTATGCACAACGTGTTATGAGGACACCTAGCCCAGCCTTGGAGGACTCAAGGATGTAATCAGGGAAGGCTTCCTGTAAGAGTTGACTTCAAGAATGGTGTTGCTTCTGCAGCCCCACACTATGGCACATTTGCAGTTTGACAGGGACCTTCTGTGCCTTATCCAATAGGCAGGACCTGGGGAAGACGGGTATGCAGGGAAGAGAGGAGACTTCTTCCAGGACTGAAGCACTATGGTCTATGCTTTTCTTCTGGGGAAACCCCATCCCTCGCCCTGTCTCTGTCTGTCTGACCTTTCCTGTTGACTGTCTCCTAGAATCGATAAGAAAATGTCTGATGCTCAGGGCAGCTACAAACTGGACGAAGCGCAGGCTGTCCTGAGAGAAACGAAAGCCATCAAAAAGGCCATCACCTGTGGAGAAAAGGAAAAGCAAGATCTCATTAAGGTACGAGAGTTCCCAGTGATGTGGGCCCCATCCCAGTGTCTCCTGAGCACCTTCCTATGCCAGGACTCACGTGGGCTGTTGCCACA
This sequence comes from Delphinapterus leucas, assembly GCF_059928025.1. Classification (NCBI taxonomy): domain Eukaryota; kingdom Metazoa; phylum Chordata; class Mammalia; order Artiodactyla; family Monodontidae; genus Delphinapterus; species Delphinapterus leucas. Next base: position 143,331,156 of record NC_143131.1, read on the forward strand.
TGCTGCAAGATCTGTGAGTTCTCCTCACTAGTTCTCTTGGGCTTTTAGTCTCATTTTTATAGAGGAGGAAATGGAGGTTCAGAAGCATGAAGTGACTTGCCTAAGGTCACACAGCTAGTGTCAATGGCAGAGCTGGAACAGGAGCCCTCTGGTCTAGTCTAAAGGCCACCTCCTTGCCACTAGCTTTAGCCATCTGGCTTATTTTGCACAGAACCAAACGGAGGGAGGTGGTTTCAACATTACCTCGACATCAAAATGTAGCATCTTTATAAGCATTTCATTTCCTGTTCCATCTCTGTGCTGGGAAGTGACAAAGGATGACAGATACGATTTAATATCTCTCAGGCAGCAGTGCCAAGCACTGTGCCTCACTTATCCCTTACATCAGTGCTAGGTTATCTCCATCATACAGCAAAAGACTGCACAGATCAGAGAGTAAGTGGTAGAGCCAAGATTCAAACCCATGGACAACTGACTCAGAAGCCCATTCTCTTAACCCCTGTACATCCGACCTACCCTCAAAGGAACTGCCTCCTTGACCTCTGAGATACTCTGTTTTCATTCCCATCGGCAGATGAGCAGTCAAGCTCAGAGACACTGTAAATGAGTTGGTGAAGGAAGCTTTGCACTCTGTGAGAAACAGAATAATTTCATAGCTCCTGCCCAGGACTGCAGCCCAGTGACAAGACATTAGCAGACAGTGAGGCATGTTCCGATCGTGTTTAGCAGTCAAGAGTACCAAGCCGGATAGACCAAAACCAAATCCTGGTTCTGTCAGTTGCCAGCTTCTCCCTGTAACAACTCCCTCGTGGATAAAATGGGGGATAATCATAGGTTACTCCTCGCAGGACCGTGGTTAGGATTAAATCAGATCATGGTAGAGCTGACAGTTATTGAGTATTGACTGAACTAGTGCTTTACACTGGTCATCTCGTTTAATCAATATGATAGCCCTGTGAGATAGGACCCGTGATTATTCCCATTTTGCAGGAGAGGAAACTGAGGCACAGAGAGCTTCATCAACAAGCTCAGACCACACAGCTAGGAAGTAGCAGAGCAGGGGTTCCAGCTCAGTCCGTGTGTCTCCAGGGCCAGTGTCCACACTGGTTGACCCCATGTAAAGGGCCTGGCCCAGTGCTTGGCACCTACTCACTAGTAGCTCTTTACAGGCTACGTGGGATGTCTAGGGGGAGCATGGGTTCCTAGTAGATTCATAGAGAGTGACAGGCCCAGAGCTCCCTCCCAGGAGGGTGCGTCGCCAACCCTGCCCTCCGTTCCAGAGCCTCGCCATGCTGAAGGACGGCTTCCACACCGACAGAGGGTCTCACTCTGACCTGTGGTCCAGCAGCAGTTCTCTGGAGAGTTCAGGTTTCCCGCTGCCGAAACAGTACCTGGATGTGAGCTCCCAGACGGACATCTCAGGAAGTGTGAGTAGACGGCGCGTGCTGCTGCGGGCCCCCAAGGGACAGAGTACCCTTCTTGTTACTCACCTGAGGAGCTGGCTGGTGAATGTCTATGGGCCTGGCTGCTAACTCAGCCTTCTGGAGCTCCGTTCTCTTGCAGACCTCCTGGCCCCTGGATGACATGAGATGATGATGTGGAGAAAAAGCCAGCACTGACTCCCTGGCCACGTGAATGCATCTCTAGATGCTGCACAGAAAGTATGTCTGAAGGACCAGGCGTCTTTCTCTGGTTTCCTTCGTGCTAATTTGCAGCGCCATTCTGTTGTTCTTTCACCAGCTGGGAAACAGGATATTTCCCTCCTGTTCACCCCAAAACAATGCATACAGCTTTCAGACAGCTGCTTGCCTCCCAGTTCAAAAGCTCAGCCCAGTCCGAGTAATGAATAGTGCAAGTGCTGTCCCAGACGTTGCTCCTGATAACACTTAGAGCAGGACTGACCCACGGCAATCCATAACTTTGAAGAGCTTTTGTTTTCCTAGAGCAGGTGACATTGAATGAACCAGCCTCCATGGCTAAATGCTATTCTGTCTGGTCTCTATAGTCGCGTTCCCACTTGTGAGGAGAAGCTGTGTTAACGTCTGATGGGGTGAGCCTTGTAGCTTCTTGCCACGCCTGACAGAGCGTGGCATGGCAAACGGGGCTGCGCTCTCCTTCCCCACACCACCCATGTGTCCAGCTACAAGCCACCTGTGGGCCGAAGTATTTGTGAAGGAACTGTGTGCCTTCTTCCAGGTTCTGGGACCTTCCTCTCACTCACTCAGTGTTGCACTCCTGACTGCAGGCTCCCTGAGTGTCTGGTGGGCCCCCTCCGCAGCACGCCCAGTATGGCCATCTTGTGTATTTGCTGTCCGTGTTTCCTCCTGACCAGCTGTCCTCCATGCTTCTGGTGCCTGAATGGGCTCCAAGCCATTTGGGGCTGCAAGACGATATTCTGGGCCCTCGGCTTCTCTTCTGGAAGTGTTAAATGTCTGAGTTTGGGGCTCTTTCCCTGCCTTAAGGAAAGAAAGTGTTTTTCCCCTAACTAGCTTCCCTGCAATTCACACAGCCAGCTCAGTAATTGGGGACTATTTTTAGCTACTTCCCACACAAGCTGTCAAGTCTCTCATGAGCTCCTGAAACCCAGCTCAGCACTGGCCACAATAGCCATATAATTCCCGACTCGTTCTTTCCTCCAGTTCGGCACCAGCAGCAACAATCAGTTGGCGGAGAAGGTGAGATTGCGCCTTCGATATGAAGAGGCTAAGAGAAGGTAACTAGAGGCTGGGGTCTGGGGGTAGGATGGCCCCAACAATGATAACTACCATTGTAGAGTGTCTGCCCTGTGCCTGCTTTTTACACATCTCATCATGTTTAATCCTCACAAAGATTGTGAAGGTATTATCATCTTCATACTTTAATCCTCTCTGAAACTCAGGAAATGACTCAACCAGGGACACTTAGCTAGATGAAGAATGGAACTATGCTTTGAACCATACTTTAAACCTCAAAGCCTCGTAATCTTTCCACTTGCCCGCCTGAAAATCAACCTCTAAAATCAAGGTTTACCAACAATCGTACAAGTAGTTTGGTGTGAAGGAGCACAGCTGGGGTTTTAGCAACAGGCTAAAAAGACTACGGATACTACCCACTTCAGTGTCTCCTGCCCAACTGGGAACAAGCTGTGTTTTTAAACTGTGTAGACACCAGGGACTTCAGATGTTCTGTGGCTTCACAGAATCCTAAGCAGCTGGGTTCCACTGCCACAAATAAAATTAAAATAGTAATCAAAGCTGACGTTTTTAGAGCCTCTGTAACGGTCCACACAATGTGGACAGGAATCTGATAGAAACTATTCACTAGAAGATGCAAAAAAGGAAATTTTTTGGTTATTGAACTCCAGAGTGCTGCAGTAACTAGCTTCAGGCACAGCTGGATCCAGGGACTCAAATGATGTTACATAGACTCAAACACTCTCCTTTTCTTAGCCCTGCTTGCCTTTGTGTGGACAGACTTTCCTGTCAAAGCAGAAAGATGACCCCCAGCAATTCTAGGCTTACATACTACCAGGTTAGAAACCCCAGGGGACCTACCTTTCACAGCTGTTTTAACAAACTTTGGGTTTGAAACTCACTGGATTTTCTGGGAGAACCAATCATTATTGCAGGGTGGGAGGAATAAGAATTCTATGAAGGTCCAAGCATGGGTCACATGCACGACTCTGGGAAGGGGACTGAGGTCAGCTTTGTGGGAACCAAGTGACTTGAAAGTACGGGAGGACTGATTTCCCAAAGAAAATTTGGAATATTGTTAACAAAAGAAGGAGAAATTGGATACAGTTCAGGTGGGAAGAAACACATCCTGTGCACTATTTCAGCTCCCCCTAGAGGTCCAGCAAAACAGCACGATTTCTACGTTTGGACAACCACTTCTTGTCCCCTCTGAAGGCGACCACTCTGAACCCTGGATCTGTTCCAGTTTGCTGGAATGCCTATCTTAGATGATCTGTTATGGAGAAATGAAAGGACTGAAATCTTCCCTTTGGGGTTGAGCCATTAAACTTCTCATCACAGAGCTTCCTGGCTCGTCCTTTATCCAGCTTTGTGCCTCCGCCTTCACCCAAAGGTAGTTGAGCACATTATTGACCGTGGGATTTTTGCAGAAACTAATGCCTGTGGCCGTAATACATCTCCGGTCAAAAATGTGTCAAGTATACAGAATAGAGCAGCCTGCTGAATGGGAAAGCAGAGGCTGCAGGTCTTGAAGCAGGGAGGGCAAGTGGCTATATAACGCAAGGTCTGATCATTGTATGCCAAGTTTTGTCACATGTGTGTTTCTTGGCAGTGAGTATAGCAGATTTCATCAGATTCTCCTAAGGATGTATGGCTAAAAGTTTAGGGATCACTGGCATAAGGAAAACGCCACCAGAAAGTACATCCAAGAAAGCATCAATTACCCCTTCAATGTCCCATGTGTAGTGGAGCCCCTGCCAGACCTGGCCATACCACTCTATCCTTGAAGCAGCTGGATGGATAACAGCAGCTACAGAGTTATCCCAAAGCCAGTTTTGATGGATTGCTGTATATGTGAATATGGAATTTAAATTAATTAACTCTGAGAATCCCTGCTGAGACACTTGGCTGGGGAATGAGCACATGTAGATGTGTTTCTCTGTATGGAATTTTCACTACACAGCATGGAGATCTTGTCCCGAACAGTGTTTTGAGTTTGGTCACATCGTTTGCAGATCAGATTGAACTGTGACGTCCCTGGCGGTGCAGTGGTTGGGAGTCCGCCTGCCAATGCAGGGGACGCGGGTTCGATCCCTGGTCCAGGAGGATCCCACATGCCGCAGCACAGCTAAGCCCGTGCGTCACAATTACTGAGCCTGTGCTCTAGAGCCCGCGCGCCACAACTACTGAGCCCGCTTGCCTAGAGCCTGTGCTCCGCAACAAGAGAATCCACCGCAATGAGAAGCCTGCACACCGCACCGAAGAGTAGCCCCCGCTGCCCGCAACTAGAGAGAGCCTGCGCACAGCAACAAAGACCCAACGCAGCAAATTATTTATTTAATTATTTATTTAATTTAAAAAAAGATTTAACTGAGGGTCCAGAGGTCTGGGACCTCAGCAGATATTGACCACGTTTATGACCTGCAGTCTTAGGTGAGCCATATCCTCTCTGGCCATCCGTCCAACAGGGTTACCACCAGGTCCTATCCACCCTTTAGGGATGGGGTGAGGCTAGGACAGTGATAGCTAAAAGCACTTTGCAAAGACTGAACCCTAAAGGATCACATGATTGCTTTTAAATATTTGAAGCAATACTCTTAGCAATACTGTGAATCTTAATTTGATTCAACAATAATCATACCTAATGTCTATGTAGCACTTGGCATTATATAAAGAGCTCTTAATGATATGTTTTCACTTGGTCCTCATAACCCACCTTGCAGGTACCATCATTATTCCCATCTTACAGATGAGGATACTGTGTCTCAAAGCAGTGAAGGGCTCCCAACTCCTTCCTGTAACACTTACTAAGGGCCTGCAGTGTACCAGGCACTGTGCTAGAAGCTTGTGTTACCTAAATGATTTCTTAAGAAGGTCAGAGCCAAGACTCCAACCCAAAGCCTCTGACCTCAAATCCTCAGCTGTTCGCAGGGTATTGCCGCCACTTTCTAGATTGCGAACACAAGGTTAGCCATGGCAGTATTTGCCGTGGTCGTAGTGGGCCCATGACTGCCACTGGTTCAGCACTTATGTGCCAGACGCACTGAACACATAAGTGCTCATTTTCACAGCAATTCTGAAGGAGGAGTAACTGTTTTCTTATATACAAGGCTCAGGGAGTGTGCCCAACATTACACACCTAAGAAGCAGTGAAACCAGGGAATAAGCACAGTGGCAGCAGAAACATTCACTGTGTGCTTGTTTAGCATGAAATGTTGTGCTCAGACATTTTACGAATTATGTCATAAAACCTTCAGCCGTTACCCTACAAGGAAGGAAGTTTTGTTATTCCCTTCAGAGAGACGAAGAGACTTGCCCAAGGTCACCTAGCTAGTGGTAGGAGGCTATTGCCTGGTGACGAATCCACCTGTACTCGATCAGGCTTCATGTCCCTGCGGGCAAGGACACTGCCTCTACCCTGTCCCTGCAGAGCCTACTCACGGTTGGCACGTGGTAGGCACCGCATACGTTTGTTAGAGAAAAATCTGTTCCGTGAGACCACACACTGATTCAGAGGAAGTCAGTCACTGTCAAAGAGGATGCTCTGAGAACAGCATGGCCTCCTTGGACCATGTAACCTTGGAAACACAGTCTGTCACGCTGCTCCCGCATTGCCCTGGGCGCACCAGTCACGCTCACCCTCTTGGCCCGCAGGATCGCCAACCTGAAGATCCAGCTGGCCAAGCTCGACAGCGAGGCCTGGCCGGGAGTGCTCGACTCGGAGAGGGACCGGCTGATCCTCATCAACGAGAAGGAGGAGCTGCTGAAGGAGATGCGCTTCATCAGCCCCCGGAAGTGGACCCAGGGGGAGGTGGAGCAGCTGGAGATGGCCCGGAAGCGGCTGGAGAAGGACCTGCAGGCGGCCCGGGACACCCAGAGCAAGGCGCTGACCGAGAGGTGGGGCTGGGCTGGGGGCCGGGGGGCGGGGGCCCTACCCTCGCTGCCGGTCCGTCCTCCGGCCCCCAGCGGGGTGGGGAGAGGTGACGGGGACAACCTGGGGCTCCTGGGCTCCAGCCCGAGGACACTCAGTTTAAAGATCTCACCGCTTTCCGAAGTAGCGAATCTGGGGAAGTGACTCAGCATCCAGCTACCCCAGAACTTTACACAGGGAATCGCATTACCAAAAAATCTGCTTACCTGCAGGTTTTCAAAAATTATCTTCTAAGATAAACTCTATGTAATTTAGAGCAGTCGTTCTGCAACTTTGTGACAGTGATTCACATTGTATTATTATCTCATAGACAACAGTTTCACAAAGCAGTGCATACTCTTTCTCTGTGTGACAGCCCTGTGATATTTTCTTTTATGTTGCATTTCTTTTCACGCTGGTCATGACCCACTAAATTGATTTCGCCACATGCTAACAAATTGCAATTTGCAGTTTGAAATACACTGGTTGAGATGGGGGTCGCGAACTGAGATGTTTATAGGAGTCAAGCAGGTGATATGGCCGTGGGCCATGTTAGACTGGAAGGTACAGACCCCACTTGTCTAAAGCAGGCGCCGTGTGCAGCCAGTGGAGGTGCAGGCCCCAGGCTGCCAGAGGCCCCCATATTTCAAGAAAAGAGTTGTTTGGATTTTTTTTTTTAATATTGGCAACTAATCCAAAAATTTTTTTAAATACCATGAGGGCTAAATCAGCTTCATCTGTGGGCTTGATTTAACCTGAAAGCCACTGGTTTCCATTCTCCGGTTGAAGCCTTATAAACAGACTTTACTTCCTTCAGTGTCTTACCAGCCTCCACACCCACATTGCACAGAGCACAACTCTGTGTTCACAGTGGGTCCTACAATCCCCAGTTTCTCATTCATTCATTCATTTATTCATTCTGTCCATCAGCCTGTTGTTTATTCATTCATTCGTGTAAGAAACGTCTTGTTGCACATATTTTGTGTGCAAGGCAATTTGGAGGATTCAGAAATGAACAAGTCACGATCCCTGCCCTGATACGCTTAACATGTATTCAGTTATTTTCACTTGTTTTTTGGCAACAGACTTTATTGAACAAGGCCCCTGCCCTTAAGGAGCTGGAGTTGAAGATGGTGATTTTCAAACTTTGTTGGGGGAGGGGGAGGTGGGGGAGAGGGATGAGCAAGGGAATTCTTCTTTCCAGTGAAATCAGAAGCAGAAGCCCAGTTTATAAAGCAGATAAACTTGTCTGGGCCCAGTGGCAGCAGGCCAGGCATCCTAGGTGCCTGGCTGTGCTCCTTGCATCACCTCATGATGGGTCCTAAGATGCCTTCAGGGAGCCTCCCGAGTGCTAAGGAGCGCTGCTTGCAATCCCACCCTAGTGACTGAGTAAGCTCTATTTGCACATGGTGGGGTGCCAGACGGGTCACGTTGACCAGCCTCTTACTGGCCTCTTGTAACCACATCACACAGTCCATTGACTGGTCAATGGTGGGGGATCTCTCCCCACCAAGCCCTTGTCAGAACTACTACCAGGGATGTGTCACTTTCCTCTCCTTTGTCTTCCCCTGGGAGGGGTGGCTGATCAGCACTGACCTCCCACCAGACAGGTGGGAGAGGGAGGAGGAGAGGGCTTCAGTATTTGGTGCTTTGTAACCCTAGGAAGCACCTTCTAGAATTCTCTCTTAGCGCCAAGACTTTGTCCTGCTTTCCCCAAGGCTGTCTGTGCACCGTGGGGACAAGGCCTGTGTCTAGACACCTTTGTACCTTTAGTGTTAGTTGAATGCATAAATGGTTCGCCAGCCCGGGCAGACCCTTACAGGCCTCTGTATGCATCTCCTGATCTGTCTACCAGTCCTCTGGGCCCCTGACCCTACAGCCATCACTGGAAAGCCCTTAGCTTTTCATTATGCTCACAGCCGGCAGCTGAAGAGAGCAGATCCCTGGCAACCTTACTCCTTGTTGGGTCAATAGAGATACCCTTCCCACCACCTACCTTGTGCAAGTCATTGACCAATATGGACCTCAGTGGCCTAATAGGAAAAAACAAAAACAAAAACAGGATAATTACATTGAATGCTTATATATTCTGAAGGCAGGTGGTTGGACCAGATTGTGAATTGAGGCTCTTCTCTGCTATCATAATTTTGGTTTCTCGAAACTAGGATTGGATATTCTCTTAGAGACCCCTATACTACATGCAAAATGTACCATTAAGTACCAGACTCTGTAAGCTATATCATCTCATTTAAACCTCCCAGCAACCCTGAGATTAATCTCCATTTCATAGTTGTGGAAACTGCGGCTCACCCAACATCACCAAATGGCAGAGCTGGGATCACAACCCAGGCTTGCTGGCTCTGGAGCTCATGCTTGCCTTAGTCTCCTGCCCACTTAGAAGGTCTTTTATTATTGCCTTCAGCCCCGTCTTTCAAAGGTCTGATTGCTCCCCTGGAACAGTGAGTTCACACGGCCAGTCCAGGGAAGCCAGAACCTCCACGCCATGGCAGCTGCTGAGCAGGTGTCTCGAGGTCCCAGAGGGCAAGGTCCCCTGGGGGACATGCAGAGAGAAGCCAGGGGGCACGTGGGCAGGAAGAGGCGAGAGCTTTGGGAAGGACAGGGACCGGGCTGACGGCTGTGAGCCTCCTGCACGAAAGAGAAGAGAAAGCCCACTCAGCCGTCTTCGTCCGTGTTCAGCTATCTGCCTCTGGCCCCCTGTTTGTCTGTGTTCATCCGTCTGACTCTCTTGTTCTCTCTCTCTAGGTTTCTTTCTCTTTTTGCTCCTCGAGCTCCTCTCTCTCTTCTCTCTCTCTGTCTCTCAGCATGGGAGTATTAGACTCGTCACCTCACACAACAGCCTCTCTGTTCAAGGTGCCTTTGAGAAGGCCAGGAAGAGACACATCCAGGAAGAGCACACCACGGGGCCTACCAAACCCCAGTGTCGAATCAATCAGAAGCACAGACGTCCCCCCAGGACTCCCGTCCTGCATGCTGCTTCCTCCTCCCTCCCCAGGGGCCCTCCCCAGCACTCCTGAGAGCTGCAGTACCTGTTAGAGTGCGGACTCCCTGCCCCCACCCCAGGGACCAATTCCCCAGGCCTGAGATGGAGCCCACGCTCTTGCATTTTTAACCAGTACCCCAGGGGCTGAGCCGCAGCTTGTGGGGGTTCCAGCCCCCCCTCCTGGGTCCTCTGCCTGCTTCCGCGCTTGATGTGTTCTTGGCCTCCCGGCACGTGCCAGGCATCACATGCAAACACCGTATGGCCAGCGAAGCCCAATACCTGTAGGAGGCCGCCTCGGCATCTGTGTGTGGCTGCTGGTAGCTACACCCCTGTGCTCGGGAGGTCAAGGCCATCTGGCTCCCGGTCCCCTCAGCCTCCTGTTGGGGCTCTACTGGGGACCAGCACTTACTGCCAGAGCACATCTCTGTGGTCTCCTCCCAGGGGAGAGGAAAACAAAGGTGGAAATGGTGGCCCAGGCTGCGCCTTGACCCCAGACCTCACACCCTTTCAAGGTCTTGCTCTCATGAAGGGCCAGATTCCATAGTCGTGTCCATTGCGCTGAAAACTGGGATTTTGTTCCATAGTCGTGTCCATTGCGCTGAAAACCGGGATTTTGTTCATTATGGGCTCCATCTGCCAGCCCCCCTAGTCCCGGGCAGGACTCTGGAAAAACAGGGCTGGGGACTGAGCTGGCCAAGAATCATGCTGAGGCCGCGGCTCCCGTGGTCTTTTCTGAAATTTCACAAGGCCAGTTCCCCAGTGACTGGTCCTGCCCCTCCCTTATCACTTTGCAGTTGTGTCTCAAGCAAGCTCTGGTCTTCACGGCAGGGCCTGTGTTGGAGGCCTTGGGCGTGTCAGTGGAGGGATGGCGTGGTTAGGTTTTTCCATGGAAATGAACTCTTCCTCCCAGGCCCCAGGCTGGGTTGGCTGTGCTCTGGGAGCAATGAGTCAGTCATTCCTCCTGCAGCAGGATGGCACAAGGGGATAAGATGCCAACGGTGGGACATATCTGTCCAGGGGAGATTTAACATCTAGGTCTCTCAGCAGAGCAAATGAGCTTTCCCTCCCATCAACTGGGGAAAAGTCTTCCATTCAGCAGTAACTTTCCAAGCACATCCATGTGGTGGGCGCCATGCTAGGGGCTGAGAGAATGAGGCACAGTTCCTGCCTTACAGTCCCCAGCCAGTGCAGCAGCTCGGAAACCTTACTGTGCCTAAAAGTCACCTGGAATAGGGAATAAAGATGCAGATTCCAGGGAATTCCCTGGCGGTCCAGTGGTTAGGACCTGGCACTTTCACTGCCGGGGCCCGGGTTCAATCTCTGGTTGGAGAACTCAGATCCTGGAAGCTGCACAGCGTGGCCAAAAAAAAAAGATGCAGATTCCTGAGCCCTGCCCCTAGACTCTCTGATTCAGTAGGTCTAAGTAGAATTCAGGGATGTGCATTTAATAAGCACACCTCCCCTTCTGGTGGGGGAGCTCTGTGGGCCACAGACAGAGAGCCACTAATCTAGTGGATGCAGGAGAGCAGCCCAAGTCATGAGTGGGTGATGGAGCTCCTTCCCTGTCAGATCCAAGGAGCAGCACCCTCTCTGGAGCCCACCCAAGCTGCCCCCGTGGGGAATTTCAGGAGAAACTGGGGGCTGAGCAGCGCCTATATCCAGCCATCCCTTCTAAACTCAAGGGTTTTGCCTTCAGGAAGGGAACTGCTGAATTGGGCTCTGGTGTGGGCATGCCTGGGTGCAGGCCTTACCTCCCGGGTTCTGACTCTGTCACGCTCACCTGGATCCTCCCCAGGCTCTCTGGAACCACTCCCTTCAGCTCCTTGGCTGACTATTGCCCATCCATTCAGCCTTGGGATGACAGACTCAGAGCTCAGTCCTGGACCCTACTTTTTTTTTCTTTGTATATTTTACCCTAAGATGGTGCATTCATTTGTTAGGGCTGCCAAACCAAAGTTCCACAAACTGGATGACTTAAACAATGGTAATTTATTTCCTCACAGTCCTGGAAGCCACAAGTCCAAGGACAAGGTGTTGGCAGGGTTGTTTCTCCTGAGATCTCTCTCCTTGGCCTGTGGATGGCCATCTACACATGGTCATCTACCATGTCTTCACTTGGTCTTCTCTCTTTGCATGTCTGTACACAGCGTAGGGAGGGATGGTTGGGTGGATTCCTAATTCTGCCAGTAACTCTCTAGCTTTAAGTAAACGATTTAGCTCTAAGAGCCTCAGTTTTCTCGTATATAAAGTGGTTAAAAAAAAAAAAATTCTTGGGCTTCCCTGGTGGCGCAGTGGTTGAGAGTCCGCCTTGCCGATGCAGGGGACACGGGTTCGTGCCCCGGTCCGGGAAGGTCCCACATGCCACGGAACGGCTGGGCCCGTGAGCCGTGACCGCTGGGCCTGCGCGTCCGGAGCCTGTGCTCCGCAACGGGAGAGGCCATGACAGTGAGAGGCGTGCGTACCGCAAAAAAAAAAAAAAAAAAAAAAAATCTTACTCTGCAGGGTTATTGTGCAAATGATTTAAGGCAATGTTATACGTTTCCTAGTCAGCCCCTGGTATATAGCAGGTGATGCATATAGCGGTCAGTATAGGATTATACGTAGAGGCCATACCTCTCCAAACATCATAACATAATGCCTCCAGGAAGTTCTTGCGTGTGCGTCTGTGGGTCTGTGCGTTCATCTCCATGAGCCCATGCCTGTGATTCCTCTTATGGGCAGATGGAGGCGGGTTCCCTCTGAGCTCCCCACTCATGCCTTCTCTCCCTTCAGGTTGAAGTTAAGCAGTAAGAGGAACCAGCTGGTGAGAGAGCTTGAGGAAGCCACCCGGCAGGTAGCAGCTCTGCACTGCCAGCTGAAAAGGTGAGTAGTAGGCAGTGGGGTGAGTGCTCCCCTGGGCACGGCCATATGCAGGCGTCCCGAGGCAGCCCAGCCCAGCTTCTGCCCTTCACGTGTCCTCCATGGCCTGAGCGTGCCCGTTTAGAAGCACAGCGGGCAGACGGATGATCTGGGGGACTCGCACTGGGCCTGGTGTGGCTGGGGGCAGGGCCCTTCACCTCCCCAGACCACAGCCTCCTTGGTCCTCTGACAACACAACAGAAGGCCCCAGTTGGGTGCTAGTGTGTCTCGTTCACGTCTCTCCAGCCCACTTGCACAACGCAGAGAGGGTAGGCCTCAGGCTGGGGCCTCGGTGGGCAACGTGGCTGGAATTTTATCACAACATTCTGTTTTCATCAAATATTTTTAACAGTTGACAGTGCTTTTCAAATTACACTTAGGATGTAACGTTTCCTTTTTCAGAAAACTATATTAACGTGTAAAAAGTGAGTTGAGTTGAAGGAAAATGCTAAGCAGCATTATTTGGGGTTGGATTCAGATACGGAGAAATATGAAAATGGAATGCCGCTGGTGGAGGTTTGAGAAACAGATATTGAGGAGAAAGTGGACTTTTAAGGCAGCTGGCTTGGGTTCGAATCCCAGCTCTGCCAGCTCGTGATTATGTGGCCTTCTCAGGATATCCTCTTTAGTGAAATGGGGATGCGTGGTCCACCCTGGAGACTGTCAAGAGGGTCTGATGAGATGTTGCTTTCTCAGTGCACGTGGTGCTTTCCGGGGGAAGTTCGGGGTGGCCCACCCACTCTGTGTCCTCGCCTTCCCTCCCCTGCCCCAGCCTCTCTGGCAGCATGCAGAGCCTGTCCTCGGGCAGCAGCCCCGGATCCCTCACGTCCAGCCGGGGCTCCCTGGCCGCCTCTAGCCTGGACTCCTCCACCTCGGCCAGCTTCACCGACCTCTACTATGACCCCTTCGAACAGCTGGACTCGGAACTACAGAGCAAGGTGGAATTCCTGCTCCTGGAGGGGGCCACGGGCTTCCGGCCCTCGGGCTGCATCACCACCATCCACGAGGACGAGGTGGCCAAGACCCAGAAGGCAGAGGGAGGCGGCCGCCTGCAGGCCCTGCGCTCCTTGTCCGGCACTCCAAAGTCCATGAGCTCCCTGTCCCCCCGTTCCTCGCTCTCCTCCCCATCCCCGCCCTGCTCCCCTCTCATCGCTGACCCCCTCCTGGCTGGAGACGCCTTCCTGAGCAACCTGGAGTTTGAAGACCCTGAGCTGAGTGCCACTCTTTGCGAACTAAGCCTTGGCAACAGCACCCGGGAGAGGTACCGGCTGGAGGAACCCGGAACAGAGGGCAAGCCGCTGGGCCAAGGTACAGGGCACCACATCCGGAGGGCGGGAGCCTCCAGGAGAGAGGAGGGTGGGAATTGTGCTCGGGTTTGAGTTCCAGACCCCAGTGATAATTATGGGCAACGTGGTTTTGGTTTTTTTAAATTAATTAATTTATTTTATTTTTGGCTGCATTGAGTCTACGTTGCTGCGCGCGGGCTTTCTCTAATTGCGGTGAGCGGGGGCTACTCTTTGTTGTGGTGCCCGGGCTTCTCATTGCAGTGGCTTCTCTTGTGGCGGAGCACGGGCTCTAGGTGCGTGGGCTTCAGTAGTTGTGGCATGTGGCCTCAGTAGTTGTGGCTCGCAGGCTCTAGAGCGCAGGCCCAGTAGTTGTGGCACACGGGCTTAGTTGCTCCGCAGCATGTGGGATATTTCCCAACCAGGGCTCAAACCCGTGTCCACTGCATTGGCAGGCGGATTCTTAACCCCTGCACCACCAGGGAAGCCGCTATGGGCAACATTTACTGACTGCTTTCTGTGTGCCAGATCGTTACATGGTATATTGATTTATTTATTCATTCAGTAGGTATTTATTATGTGTTTACTATGGTCTGGGTCTTGAGCGAAGTGTTTTCCATGGTGGGTTCATTCAGGCAACAGATATTAAGTACCTCCTGAAACTAAATGCCAGGTCCTGTGCTAATGGGTGTACATGGATTCATTCATTCTTTCATTCAACTGATATGCCATGTGGGCTAGTCACAAGGATACAGCGTGGAGGACTGACAAGGTCCTGGTTCCCGTGAAGCCTACATGCAAATGAAGGCACAGACAATAACTGTACAAGCAGACGAATAAAAGCGCTAGGAAGAAAATAAAACAGGGCAGGGCTTCCCTGGTGGCGCAGTGGTTGAGAGTCCGCCTGCCGATGCAGGGGACGCGGGTTCGTGCCCCGGTCCGGGAAGATCCCACATGTCGCGGACCGGCTGGGCCCGTGAGCCATGGCCGCTGAGCCTGTGCGTCCGGAGCCTGTGCTCCGCAACGGGAGAGGCCACAACAGTGAGAGGCCCACGTACCGCAAAAAAAAATAAATAAATAAAACAGGGCATGTGATGGAGCCTTTCAGGTTGGGTTAGGGCTGCCAGTTCAGATTGGGTGGTGAAGGAAGGCGACATGTGAACGGAGCCTTGAGCAGTGAGAGGGAGCCAGCCTTGGGAGAAGCAAGAGCAAAGTCTCTGAGGCTGGAGCAAGGGGCTGCAAGAGGGGCCAGAGGGAGGAGATCTCCAACAAGGCAGAGAATTGGGCAGAGTACGGGTTGTGTAAGGTAAGGAGTTTACGTTTTACCCTCATTGCAGCAAGGATCCGTGTGACTGTTTGAAGCCGGGGAATGATATGACTCCCATTCTGCGTGGGGTCAGAAAAGAGCATTATGGTGCGGACTGAGATTCAGGTCGGAAGCTGATGGTGACAGCTAAGATTTATTACAAGAAAAATCTCTATCTTTAGCAGCAACCACATAATAAATTATAATAGTTAAAATGCATTGGGGTGCATTATGTGGTGAGCAATGTGCTTTATATGATGAAATAGGTTAATTCCATTATACCCATTTCACAGATGAGGAAACAGAGGTTCAGAGAGGTGCTTCCCCAGCAGGTGGGGAAGCAGGGATTGGAATCTGGGTGTTTCTGACCCCAGAGCCCAATCTCTTTATCATCATGCTCCCCTTAGGACATGAGGCAGCTCTGTGTATTCATTCCTAAGAATGAATCTCTTTATCATCATGCTCTGTGTATTCATTCCTAAGACACTCCTGGTGCTTGCTGATGCCATCATGCCTATGGTATGAAGGTCAGGACTGAGCAGGGTGATTTATCAAGTTCAGGTGTGCAAGATAACAGGCACCGTTAGGTTAGGCATACTTACTCACATAAGCCTCACAACACCACTATGAGGTGGGGGCTATTATTATCCTCCTCTTACAGACTGAAAGGAATGAGACTCAGCAAGGTTAAGTGACTTGTCCAAGGTCATTGTCACTGCTGTGAAGCGGTGAGTCAGGACTGGCTCTAGGACCACCTG
Organism: Delphinapterus leucas; assembly: GCF_059928025.1. Classification (NCBI taxonomy): domain Eukaryota; kingdom Metazoa; phylum Chordata; class Mammalia; order Artiodactyla; family Monodontidae; genus Delphinapterus; species Delphinapterus leucas. Next base: position 143,346,984 of record NC_143131.1, read on the forward strand.
CCCAGAACCCACAATGAGCCATGTGCCAGCTCTGTCGGCAAAGGGTTCCTGGTCCTGGCTCCCGTGAGGCCAGCTAGAAGCTCAACCCACTTCAGCCCTCAGCTCCAGGAATGGGTGGGAGGGCTGCCGCTGCACCCAGAGCTATCAGTTCCTTCGTGTGCAAGGGCCAGTGGGAGCAAGGGGGAAACGATGAGATTTCCCAGTTAATTAAAGGCTCTGCTGGGTGCGTGTCAGCCGCTTCCTTAGAAGAGGAGCTGAGAGATCCCTGGGGCTCCCTCACCGGGAAGGGAGTCTTGCCGAGTGCCCTCAAACAAAAATAAAAACAGGCTTCCTACTGCAGCCGGTGGCAAGCTTCAGAAAATTGTTCCCTGGAGAGGAGGGGTGTGCAGGTGGTACCCCTAACAAGGGTCAAGAAGCGTTCCCGGCGCTCCCTGTCTAAAGGCTGCGATAAGCTGGCTCGGGGATGCTGGGACCCCAGCCGAGTGCAGGGAGCGACCCCCATCCCCCTGCCTCCCGCCACGACGTTCGTGCAGCTTGGGGGCCAGAGCCTGCTCGCGTCTCAGGTCGGCGTTTCTTCATGCCACCTCCAGAAGCGTTCCCCGCTGCCAGCTGATGCCGGGCTGAGCCCAGACACTAAGCAGGTTATGCGACTAGTGCCACTGTTCAGTCAGCAGACAAATTAATCTCCTTAAGTGGTTTAGTGGAGGGTGGAGAGGGGTGGGTCCGAAGGCGGGAGGTCTCCAGGGCTGCAGCAGCAGACGTGGGACACAGGCTGGGAAAGCCACGCCCACATGGCCCCTTGGCTTCTCCCAGGCTCACTGTCACCATCCCCATCCCCAGCCCCTTCTCTAGTCTGCCCACCCCCCGCCCATGTGCCTGGCACACAGGGAAGTGCTGGCCGTGAGTCTGAAGCCCCTGAATCTGTCCTTCCCCTGCTGCGTGGAGGTCAGGAGCTGTCCTATTCACCTTAGTAGCTCTGAACTTAGCAGTGGACCTGGCACACCGTCAGCGCCCATTACTTGGGGAAGGAAGGAATGTGCAGTGTGTGCTGAATGCTTGGGCCTGAGCCCCGGGTAGAGACTTCTGAGGGCCTCTGTCAAGGGCAGGGGAGATGGGCTGAGTTAGGAATGGAATGGGATAGGCGAGTAGGACAGCCAGTACTTACGTCCTTCCCTTCCTCCTCCTCTTGCCCCTCCCAAGGGGGTCCGGGGGCTGTTATTTTGCCCCAGGTGTGTAGGGATCGATCTAGAAGACATCGCTGTAGTGATGGGAGTGATAGTCGTAGTAGCTAAGGATGATGGTACTGACTTTTCTAGAGCACTTCTCCTGCACCAGGCTCTGTACTAAGGACTTCCCTTTATCACCACATCCAGTCTTCCCAACAGCCCTGCAAGGCAGGTATTATTATCCCCATTTTACAGATGAGGAATGCAGGGCTGAGAGGGAGTAAATCGGTGTCCCACTGTCATGAAGCAGTATGTGGCAGAACTGCGATTTGAACCCAGGTAGTTTGGCTCTAGAGTCTGAGACGTTAAACACAGAATCACATGCTACCCTTTCCTTCACCGCAAAAAAAGGCAGAACCTTGCTGTCAGGTTCAGAGGTGGCTGGATTTTGGTGGAACCATGTTAGGACAGTGAGGGGATCAAAAGATGTATTGTGACGACAGTATCCTGATGTCTAAACCCCGCCTTGCCATCCTTCCTTTTTTCCTCTCTTCTCGCAGCTGCGAATAAGGCTCAGGGGTGCGACCTGAAAGTGGCCTGTGTCTCAGCTGCGGTGTCGGATGAATCCGTGGCCGGGGACAGTGGTGTGTATGAGGCTTCCGTGCAGAGGTGGGTCCCTGAGTCTTGGGAACTCTGAGTATGCAAGGCCCGGGCCTCCTCAGGTGTGTGGGAGGAACCCCCAGGAGGGTGGTGCTGAAGAAGCAGACTGCTTCTCCTCCCGGGGCTGGAGAGGCTTCACATTTGGGTGACTGCTAGTTCCGCAATTGCTATTAAGGGTGTATGGCTAGAGGAGCAAGTATTAGAGAGAGCACAGCTGCTGCTTCAAGAGAGGGATCCGGAGTAGTTGTGGGCAGGCAGGGTCCACAGGGAGGCTGAGCAGACCCAAACCTTCCTCCTTGAGGACCCAGCTTCTCCCTCCCAGAGAGAACCCTGTCTCTGGAAAATGACTTTGGCCCCTGGTCACTACAGGGAAGCCTGACTCTCTTTCTTTCCTGTGTTGCTTTCCAGACTGGGTGCCTCAGAAGCCGCTCCTTTTGACAGTGATGAGTCAGAAGTAGTGGGTGCAACCCGGGTTCAGATTGCCCTGAAGTAAGTGGCAGGGAGGGCGGGACAGAGGGGCGTGGTCTGTGCAGGGTCTCCTCCTGGCCTGCGGCGTCTGCAGCATTTACCCCCACAGCTGCCCAGCGTGGCAGGCAGAACCAGCGGGGCCTGCTGACAGCTGTGGGCTCCTAACTAAAGGGGGTGGAGTGGGGGGGGGTCTCTTTCCATGCCTCCCAGTTCCCCATTTCACACAGGTTTGAAGACCTTGTAACTTGCCCGGATTCACTGAGCTGGCCGGTGGCAGAGCCAGGCAGGGACCAAGACCTCCTGCCTTTTGGTCTGTTTGGTCGTTGTTGCCACGGCTTTGGTCTTATCATCTCACCTGGACCGAAGTCAACCCTTGGGGGCTGCAGCCCAGCTTTATTGTTTTCTCTTGATGCAGGTTGGCCCCAATATTTTTTAAACTAGGAATTAACTGCCGGTGTTTAAATGTCAGGAAGTTTTCTACAACCTCTGGCTTCTCTTTAAAAATTCAGACCGACAGCTCTGGACCTGCATCCCTGCATGGCAGCAAACACTGGGCCTGTGCTTCCCAGCTCGCCGCAGTCCCCAGAGCAGCCAGCAGCCGCATCTGTGATTATTAAGGGAGGGAGAGAGAAATGCGTTGCTAACAGGGGCTCCATATGCCCCCTTTTCATTTCAGGTACGACGAGAGGAATAAGCAGTTTGCAATATTAATCATCCAGCTGAGCAACCTTTCTGCTCTGTTGCTGCAGCAAGACCGGAAAGTGTGAGTGTGTAGCTGATGGGCTGTATGTTATCCTCTCCCGCTCTGCGCCCATCCCAGGGGACACTCTCCTGCTCTGTTCTGCTCCAACAACAGGCCCCGTAAACCTCTGTCGGTATTTAGTGCCCATGACTGTGATGCACGGTGTCAGTGCCGTGAACGTGGATGCAGGCAGGGCAACAAACACGCTCACTCTAAAGAGGAGCGCCCCAGACAGCTTCAGACCTTCCGCATACGCGTCCTGAGCCCCTGCCAGGTGCCAGCACTAGGGAAGGGGTGGCGAGCAAACCTTTGCCCTTGTAAACTTGAAGCCTGATGAAGAGGAAAGTCATGGCCTCTTTCATCTGCTCTAAGCTCGACTGTTCCACGCAGAAAGAGCCGGACCTGCCTTTCTGAAGAGCCGGCTCCCATCACTGTGCTTCTCTTGGCAGGTTGTGATGGGTGTTACCTTACACTTGATGATACAGCAAAGACCTGCGCTGTCTGCCTCCCAGCTCAGTCCTGTGCAGACCGGGTTTATGATTCATTGAGTTCGTCTGCCTACATGTTCCTCCTTTGCTAGACCATAGGCCTTGAGGGCAGCAGCAGGAGCCTATATTTCTGTGGCCTGCACCCAGCCAGCGTCTGGGGTGTGACACGTGGGAAGGAGGAAAGCAGGCCGGAAAACAGGCAAAACAGAAGGGAGACAAGATTGATTGGACACTGGACTTGTGTGCAGTCTTCGCTGTTACAAACAGAGCCGGGATGAATAACCTTCTGTGTAACTCACTGGTACTTGTGCAGCAGTATCTGTGCCTAGAAGCCAGCTGTCTGGGTCAAAGGGTGAATGCATATGTACCTTTGTTAGGATTGTCACCTTCCCCGCCGCCTGAGTTGTGGCATTTTGCCCTCCTACCAGCGGTTGTATGAGTATTCCTCAGTGTTAACAAGCAGCCTCTCAGATCCTTCTGTTCACAACAGTTTGCACACCGTTGGCCTCAGGCTCCACAAGCTTTGAGGGCCTCGTGATTGGGGGATTCAGTAGAAGGAAAAGCAGCACATTGTCCTTGGGGCCTTTATGCATCCCTCATGAATAACTGCATAACTACTGGAGAAATTACAAACTCTTGTCCGCTGTTGTTTCCATGGGGATTTGCAGTAGCCGTTTAGCCTAACACCTGAGCCCCAGACCCGGGCTGACCTGACCCAGGCTCTCCTGTGTTCTGTCCCTCTAGGAACATTCGCGTGGCTATCCTTCCCTGCTCCGAGAGTACCACCTGCCTGTTCCGGACCCGGCCTCTGGACGCCTCGGACACCCTGGTGTTCAACGAGGTGTTCTGGGTGTCCATGTCCTACCCAGCCCTTCACCAGAAGACCTTAAGAGTCGATGTCTGCGCCACCGACAGAAGCCATCTGGAGGCGTGCCTGGTGAGGACTGTGTCTGTCTATCTGTGCAGCCTTCTGTCCTTCTGGGAATTGGTCCACCTTGCACTTCAGGAAGAAGGCTTGGAGAAACACAGCTTGTGCTATCAGCCCAGCCTCTCTTGGGTTCTAGGCAGGGGCTCTTCCACAGATGAACAGCGTTGTTCCCAGACTTATTGAAAGCAGGGGAAGGGGGAGCGGGAAGCTCCTTTTTCTGCCGTGGAATTGCAGCGCCACATCCCTTGTGCCTGAGGCTGAGTCACCAGCCTTCCCCACTGTGTGGCCTAAGACTCTTTAATTCTGCCTGTTTCCTTATCTGTAAAACCAGCTAACACTGGCTACCTCACAGGTGGTTCTCTGAGGGTTAAATGAAGCACTAAAGCAGTGCCTCTCGAACTTTCATGTGCACGCAGGTTACCTGCGGCTCTGGTTAAAATGCAGATTCTGATTCAGCAAGTCTGGGTGGGCAGGCAGCAAGATTCTGCATTTCTGTCAAGCTGCCCCGTGATGCCAGTACTGCTGGTCCCCGTAGCAAGGATGTAAAGCAAAGTGTCTGCACACGCTAGGTCTCACGGGAAATCAGTTCCCATCCCTTTCCTGCTTGGCTAGGGTTCATAACAGCGTCATTGCCGTTTATGTTGTTGTCACTGCTCACAGTGATGCAATAGCTTGTGTCAACTGGATGCAGTTTATATGCTGGGCTCTGAGCTAAGCTCCTCACGTGTATTATCTCTGTTGATCCTCACTACAATCCTATAAAATAGGTAACTGTTACACCAGTGAGGAAACCGAGGCACAAAGAATTTGCCCAAGGTCACACAGTCAGGAAGTGGCAGGAACAGAGTTAGAACCCAGGCAGGTCCACCCATGTCAGACCCTAGATGTTCTCTGTGTGCCAGCACAGTGCTCCCTGGAGCCCCCAGGTGGGATGGTGACTGCAGGGTTTGGCAGGCAGGGTGGGTGCTGCTGAAGGCTGGAGTGGAAAGCTTTTCCAGATCCAGGCTCCAGGGAGTTCCCTGGTGGCCAGTGGTTAGGATTCCGGGCTTTCACTGCCGTGGCCTGGGTTCAATCCCTGGTTGGGGAACTGAGAAGACCCACAAGCTGCACAGTGCAGCCAAAAAAAAAAAAAAAAAAAAGCACATATATATATATCTACCTAGATAGGTACAGACACACACACACGTGTGTATATATATATATAAAAGGATAGGGCTTCCCTGGTGGCACAGTGGTTGAGAGTCCACCTGCGGATGCAAGGGACACGGGTTCGTGGCCCGGGCCGGGAAGATCCCACATGCCACGGAGCGGCTGGGCCCGTGAGCCATGGCCGCTGAGCCTGCGCGTCCGGAGCCTGTGCTTCGCAACGGGAGAGGCCACAACAGTGAGAGGCCCGAGTACCGCAAAAAAAGAAAAAGAAAAAAAAAAAAAGAGAATTTTTATTTATTTATTATTTATTTATTTTATTTATTTTTGGCTCAGTTGGGTCTTTGTTGCTGCGCGCGGGCTTTCTCCAGTTGCAGTGAGTGGGGGCTACGCTTCGTTGTGTTGCACGGGCTTCTCATTGCGATGGCTTCTCTTGTTGCAGAGCACGGGCTCTGGGCGCGCGGGCTTCAGTAGTTGTGGCGTGCAGGCTCAGTAGTTGTGGCTCGCGGGCTCTAGAGCGCAGGCTCAGTAGTGGTGCTGCACGGGCTTAGTTGCTCCACAGCATGTGGGATCTTCCCGGACCAGGGCTCAAACCCATGCCCCCTGCACTGGCAGGCAGATTCTTAACTACTGTGCCACTAAGGAAGCCCCAAGGATAGAATTTTTAAAATAAAAATGAATAAACAATCCAGGCTCCTCCAGTGAAGCGTTTCCTTAGCCCCGAGCATTCCTAAATGAGAAGAGACTCAATCCTTTTTCTTCTCCTAATTGGATGCCTTTTATTCCTCCTTCCTAATTGATGTCTGGCCATTGCTGGTTGCCATGGCAGCAGCCAAAGCGCTCATCCCGCCGTGGCTTGTCTCCGTCCACGGCCAACGGGAAGCCTCTGTTCCCGTGTCCCGTGGGGACGTGAGTGTTAGGCTGTTGTGTATTGGTGGCTGGAGGAGGAAAGGAAGTGAGACAAGAGGAGGAAGGGCCATAGGCTCCCAAGCACAGTCTCCCCGCACTGCTGGGTCTGTGGAATCCCTGGTCTGTTTTGAGCCATTTAACCAGCCGGGCAAGGACAATAGTACCTTATTGTACAATAGTGTCTGCGTGTCTAGCACTGGGCTAAGAACTTTGTGTGCAGTATCTCATTTAATCCTCACGACGGCCCTGGGAAGCAATATTAGGATTATCTCCATCTGACAAATAAGGGATCAAGGCCCAGAAAGGCTAATTAACCGGCTCAGATCATCCAGCGAGTAGGTAGAGAAGTCTGGATTTGAACAAGGATTCCAGCATCTTGACGTGTCATCATCGCACTATCCTACTGGATTATGGGTTTGGATGAATACTGCCTTCCCCAATATCGTGGGCAACAGTTCCACCAAATGCTTTAGGGTGGCATCGCAGGAGTCACAGGCTTTGCAGCCGGATCCTGGTTACTCAAGCCCTGACTGTGCACGTTCTGTAAAGGCAGCCCCCTGCCCAGGCCCCACTCATATCCCATGTCTCATCACAACCGCCCCCTTGCCCCTTTCTCACTTTGCCATCCCCACTTGGCAAAAACCCAGCCCCATCAAAGTGAACCCTCCCCTCCTCTCCACCCGTGCAATTGGAGCAAAACGCACACACCACCGCCCTGCAGTGTCATTTTAAAATCGTGGTCACGAATCTCCCGTGAGCCCTCTTGCTGCCCAGCGTTTATACTGTGTCTCCCTGGACCACTTACTGTCCTGCTTGTCTCAGTGACAAATTCTTATCCTCTCCTCTCTCCTTGCCCTTACTCTCCCTCCGCTGAGGCCCTCCCTTCACACCCAGTTCTGGAAGAGTAGAAGGAACCCCACAGCTGCCACGCCGCATCTACCTCTCCTCGTGGGCTCTGCTGTTCTTACCAGAGCTAAGGATGCGCCCTCCCCACTCCCATCTAGGGCCATCCTCTCTCAAGGGCGTCACGCCAACCGTTACTCTTTTGCTCTCTCCTGTGTCTCCAGTTTTCCCTCCTCACTGGATCTGGCCTGTAAGTATGCCAACATACTGTTATTTCTCCCCTGCTTTAAAAAAAAATTTTTTTTAACCCCATTTCTTCCTCCCGTTACTACATTATTTTTTTCCTTTGCTCTCTAGCAACGCGTGAAAGAGGTGTGTGTGTTCTCTCTGTATCTCAGTCCACGTGGGCTTTTGCCCTCATCGTTCCACCAGAAATGTGCTCATCAGGGACCTCCTTGTTGCTAAATCCGGTGGCCGGCTCTCCATCCTTGTCCCTCTTGGCCTGCCTACAGCGTTTGGCACAATTGCTCACTCCATCTTCCTCAGCATCCTTTGCCCTGACTTGGCTTCCCAGACCGCTCGCTCTCCTGGCCTTCTTCCCCCATCACTGGCCTTCTCTGTCTGTCTCCTTTGCAGATTCTTACTCATTTCCCTGACCTCTCTCTGTTTGAAGGCCGCAGAGCTCAGGCCTTGCTCCTCTCCCCTTTTCTACTTGGCATGCACTGCTTCAGTGATCTCGTCCTATCCCCTGGCTTCAAACACCATCCCATGTGATGGCGCCCTCCTGGGCCTTTCCACTCTTCTCGGCGTTGTATGTCCGCTGCCGGAATCCACATCCCCTCTTGCATGTCCAGTAGCCATCACCAGTGATGTGTCCACAAGCACGCCTCTGATCTTTCCTCCCATGTCTTCACTATCTCAGCTGAAGGCAACCCCATTCTTCCACTGCCCAAGCCAGAGACATCAGGGTCATCCTGGACCCCATTCTCTCATATCCCACCTCCAATCCTTCAGGACCTCCTGGAAGGTCTGCCTTCAGGAGATCCCCAGATTCCAACCACTTCTCTCCGTGCTCCTGACCTACTACCACCTCTCGCCCAATGGTTGCAGAATCCTCCACTGGATCCCCCTGTTTCTGTTCTTGCTGCCCTTCGTCTTCTTTCAACACAGTAGCCAGGGGCATCCTGTTAAATTGAAGATGACTGCATGCCACTCCTCTACTTGAAGCTTTAGGATGGCGTCTGTCTCCACCCAGAGTCAACACCTGGGCCTTTGCCTAGCCCCCCAGGCCCTCCAGGGTCTGCTCCTTGTCATCTCTTGGATTTTATCCCCAAGACTCTTCTTCCAGCCTCCTTTTACCCCTTGAATACACCCGCACGCCCCCTTCCCCAGCGCTTCGCACTGCTGTCCTCTCTAACCGGAATTCTCTTCTCCCAGATACTGATGGGCAAATCTCACTCCCTCACCTCATTCTGATCTTAACCTGAATGTCACCTTCTATGTGATGACTTCCTTCCACCCTATTTAAAATCACATTGCCCCCTCCACTCTCTTACCCCCTCCTCTCCACTTTCCCTGTATTTTCTCTGCAGCACTTTACATCACCTCATATTCCTCTATATCATAGGTATTAGCGTATATGTTATTTTCACATTTTATCATCTGTGAAATCAAGATGCAGTGTATACTAGATGGGAAGTCATAGTCTAATTGGCAACTATTTTTCTTTCTTAGTGGTACATGAAATAATAATACACTTTATAATCGATGGCATCTTAGACTCTATGAGACACAGTATAGAAGTTACTTATTGATTATCTGATTCCCCCAGACTGGAATAGAAGCTCATGAGAGCAGGGATTTTTCTCTGCCTTAAATCCTTCCATATCCACAACACCCAGAACAGTGCCCGGCACACAGAGGCTACTTGGAAAATGGGTGTGTGTTGAATAAACGAATGAACAAATGCATAAATGCCATCAGAGTGCATCCAGTTTACTGAGGTAGACCATTCACGCCTATGAGCCGGCCTAAAATTGACTGTTATCTTGTTGGAATTAATGTAGCCTGGAGAACTCTCTACATCACTACCTAGGGATCTTCCTTATTTTTTGTACATAGCGATGTAATATTCCACCCTATAGATATATTACAGTTTATGCCTCCAGTCCCCTGTTTCTGGAGCTTTGAGTTGTTTTCCTTGACATCAGTCCTGGTCATGATGTTTTCTGACTCTGACACCAAAAGCAAAAATCAACAAGTGGTACTACCTCAAACAAAAGCTTCTGCACAGCAAAGGAAATCATCAACAAAATGAAAAGACAACCTACTGAATGGGAGAAAATATTTGCAAATCATGTATCTGATAAATATTTAAAGAACCCATACAACTCAATGAAAGAATAAGTTAGTGAACAAGTGAGTTATTGGAAAATGATCAGCACCTAGCCATTTCTTCCTGCCAGGAAGCTTCTGTCTCACCTGGAGTGGTGTTTTGCATACTGCCCCCAGAGTACCTTGTCACCCCCTGGTTGTGCTTTTTTTTCCCATTCTCCACAGGGAGGCGCCCAGATCAGCCTGGCTGAGGTCTGCCGGTCCGGGGAGAGGTCGACTCGCTGGTACAACCTCCTAAGCTACAAATACTTGAAGAAACAGAGCAGGGAGCCCAAACCAGTGGGAGCCATGGCCCCCATGCCAGGACCTGAAAGCACGGTGAGCTGGGCCACAGCTTTGCACCCTTCTCCTGCACGTGCGGCACCTGGCTGGATGGAAGGAAAAGCCTCTCCCTGAATTGGAGATGGCTGGACATCAGAGGTGGAGTAATTATTAGAAGAAACTGAGTCTCAGAGACATTAAATAATTTCCTCAAGTCACACAGGCTTCCTCATCATAGACACCATTCAGTATGAAGACTCTTCCTCTAGGAAGCCTTCCCTGAATACAGCCCCCAAGCTAGCTTTGCCACCATGCCTCTGTTCTCAAACATCCAGCACTTATCTCTCTCATAGTCCTTCCCAGATTGTTTTGTTATTGATGGTTTATGGGATGGTCTCCCTGACTACACCATGCTCTCCTTACAGCCGGAGACCTATAATTCCGTCTCATGCAAACACTAAACTTGGCTGTCTTCCAAACTCTGTCTGTACATGCAGAGGTTATTCTCCAGAGAGCTGCCAGTTAGAAGAACTGAGGACTGTATTTCCAATTTGTGTGACTCTACAGCAAGACGCTTACCCACTCTGGTCTTCAGTTTTACCCTCCGTTCACTGGGAGGGTGACACACTCTGATTCCTGCCGGGTGGGGCTATGCCCATGGTGTACAGATGGACCCATCAGCCTTTGTCTCTGCAGGATGCCGTGTCTGCTTTGCTGGAACAGACAGCCGTGGAGCTGGAGAAGAGGCAGGAGGGAAGGAGCAGCGCACAGACCCTGGAAGACAGCTGGTAAGTGAGGGTGTCCCTGGGAACTGACCTGGCTTGGACCTGGGCCCAAGGATGAGATCCCCAAATACCAGGGCAACCAACAGAAGTGTTCCTCTGTGGAAACGGAGAACCTCTCTCCCCGTGGGTTCTCTATAGGCAAAAAGGCAGTATATAGTCTGATACAGTAGTTCCCAAAATCCCTTCCCAGTTTGTCATTTTGTGTTCCAGGAATTACTCATGCTAGTTCACATCTAATATTAGAGTTTGTCTTGATGAACTTACATTTATTTTGGTTAAAAAAAAAATTCTTAGGAAGCTTTATATTACTAGAAGTGGAAATAAGTATAATTTGTCATAAATTGAAGATTCCTCAGTAAGGAATTGCAGTTGACTGCTAGAAACAGAGAGCAGAAATAATGGGCTTAAACAAGATAGAAGTTTACTTCTTTGTTACTTAAAAAGAAGACTGGGAAAAGGCATTCCAGGGTGCATCTGTCAGCCCCATGATGTTACTGGGAACCCAGGCTCTTTCTTTCATTCTGCTTTGCTGGCCTTATGTGTGACCTCCACCATCAAGGCTGCTAAGCACAGAATGGCTGCGGAGTCACCAGCCATCAGGCAGGCATCAGGAAAGAGGAAAGACAACAGAGTCTTCCTGCATGCCTTGTAACCAAGGAGCGTTCCTGAAAGTCCCACCCAGCAATTTCTACTTGCTTCTCATTGGCCAAGCTTAGCTACTTGGCCTACCTAACTGCAAGGGAGACTGGGAAATGAGGTCTCTTAGTTGGCACAAAATTCAGGATTCTGTTACTAAGGAAGAAAGTAGGAACGGATATTGAGTAGGCCATGAGCCAAGTCTGCCTCAGAAGGTAACTGTGGAAGATTAAGCGTAATGAAAATACAACAAAAGTATTCAAGTCTAGCTGGGTATATTGCTTGCCAAGGTTCTAAGACTAAGGTCTCCTCTCCCGTTGTTAAAAAGGAAGGTCAGTCAGTGTTTCAGCAATGTAAAAGGCATGCTACTGCCCAAGAGAGACTTCCTCCTTGATGTAAACAGGTCTGAAGGAGAAGTGAACAGGACACAGCTTTCTCACTGTGTGATCAGTGTTCTTTAGTCCCTTGTTTACCCACAGAAGGGTCTTATGACACACTTTAGGAAACAGTGATGTAGACTAGGGTTCAAATCCTAGCTTCATCATTTTTTGTGTAACCTTAGGCAAAGCATTGTTTTTGTTTGTTTGTTTGTTTTGTGGTACGAGGGCCTCTCACTGTTGTGGCCTCTCCCGTTGCGGAGCACAGGCTCCGGACGCGCAGGCTCAGCGGCCATGGCTCATGGGCCCAGCCGCTCCACGGCATGTGGGATCTTCCCGGACCGGGGCACGAACCCGTGTCCCCTGCATCGGCAGGCGGACTCTCAACCACTGCGCCACCAGGGAAGCCCCGGCAAAGCGTTTTTAATCTGTGTATTGCAACATAATGTACATACAGAAAGGTTGACTTAAGTGTACAGCTCAGTGAATTTTCGGAAACAAAACTACCCGTGAATCCAGTGCCCAAATCGAGAAGCAGAGCGTCACCGGCTCTCCGGGAGCCCACACATGCTTCCTCCCAGTCCCCGCCCTCCCCCTCAAGAGCACCCACTCAGGCAAGTCTTTTTGACCTTGTCTGATCCTCACCTGAAAAGTGGGGACATCACACCGACTGTGTGGGGTTATCAGAAGGGACTGAAGGAAAAGCCACTGATGAAGTGAAAGCGCAAAGCTCGTAGCAGACACGCAAGAAACAGCAGAGATTCTTAGCAGTAACTTGAGGAGCAACACGGATAACTACCAGCTGGAAATGAGCACAGCCTAGGAACCTTGCCATCTGGAGGAAGTGTGTGTAGTTGTACTTAAGTGCATGTGCTCTGAATCCAGACAGATGTGAATTTGGAGTCTCACTCATCGAACTCCCCGTGGTAGATTCTAGGGCTGGGTGAGGCCTGAGCATCAGTAAGTTTAAAAACTTCCTGGGTAATTCTAAGGTGAAGCCTGGGCTGAGAACCAGGCTCTGACCCTGGTTTCCCTATCTGTGAAATACAGATTTAAGAAATAGCCACTACACATGGGGAATTTTGTAGACTCAAAAAATTACGCATGCTGAGCACTTAACACAGACCCTTACTCACAGGAAGCACTCAGTGACTCTTCTGTTACAGCCCTTGATTATACGTTTGGTCTCACACGAAGCCTTTCCTTAGTATCTTTTACTCTGGGGGTGAGCAGGTGTTTTCTGGAAAGGGCCAGATAGAAAATGTCTGCTTTGTGGGCCATACGGACTCTGTTATATCCATTCAACTCTGCCATTGTAGTGTGAAAGCAGCCATAGACGGTACCTACACCAGCCACCGTGATTCTGTCATTGAAGCTTCATTTACAGACACTGAAATTTGAATTTCACATCCTTTGCATACACCATGAAATTTCACTCTCTTTTCGATTTTTTTTTCAGCCATTTAAAAATATAAAAACCATTCATAGCTTGGACCTTGCACTGTCCAAAAACAGGCAGTGGGCTGGATTTGGCCCACAGGCTGGCGCTTCTCTTCCTCCACGTGATAAAGAATAGGACAAGGTTCCTGAATTTTTGTATGTTCGTACGTTTTAGGATTCTCTCTAAATGGTCTCAGTTTCTCTCTTTCCTTCTTTGTCCCACTCCATCTGTGTCTCCCCGCTTCCTTTTCTTTCCCTCCCCTCCTCCCCCACCTCCTTCTCTCTCTCCTCTCTTCCTCCCACCCCCCCCACCCCACCCTACCCCACCCCCCGCTTTCTCTTTCTTCTGTCTTTTTCCCTCCCTCTTCCCTCTCTCTCCTTCTCTCTGGCACACTGCAAAGGTCTGATGCCGGAAATAGGCCCAGGACCTGTCTTCCAAAACCCTGGCACAAGATCAGTGGTTTCCGCCAAATTCCAAGCTTATGTTGAGACTTTTCACGCCATCTCCTAGCAACCACCTTCTGTTCTCTCTCCCTTTGTGGCCCCCTCTCTCCCCACCCCTTGCCATTCAAACTTCCCCAGACACTGACTTACAAAGAGGGCTGGGAATCCCAGAGCTGCTATACTGGGGTAAATCCATCTGCAGCCCCCTCCCCCCAGACTGGAGGCTTCTTTTGGTCCTGGAATGTTAACTAGCTCTGCTGTGCCGGCTCAGCTCTGGAGTGGAGGGCTCCAGAGACTGGCCCTCAGTTCTCATCTCCTCTCCTTCCCCCTCGGCACCCAAGGCCCAAAGGAGGGGTGCCATTGTTACTCCCTCCTTTTATTTGTTTAGGTTTCTTCAGTGCATATAATCAGAAGACTCGGTCTTTTTTTAAGATCCACGAGCAAAACAGAACCCTTAGAGGATTAGAAAATATAGAAGAATATAATCACAAACAACGCTAGAGTGAAAACCCTTGTATTTACCTCCTCGGGGACTTGTGTGTGTGTGTCTAGGACAGAGGTTGAGAAGTGGCCTAGCTGAGTCCCAGGGCATGTGTGTTTTATATTTTACCAGGCACTGCAGAATCATTCGCAAGTAAGATTGTCCTAGGAAATGCTCCACCAGCGGTGACTGAGAGTACCCCTAAAGCTACATCCTCTCTGATACAATATAATTGACGAGTATCTAATCAAGAATATGTACGTGTTTTGTTTTAGCAGATGCTGCTAAATTGACTTCAGAGTATAAATTGGCTGCTCTAATGAACACTCCCCACAGGAATATGCCTTTTTCCCAAACCCTCACTTCATATTATCAGATATATATTTTTAAATTTTTATTTATTTTTGGCCACTTTTCCAAAGGGTGCAAAGATGTGACTAATTATTTTTCTCTTTACAATTGAGGGGTTTTTTTTTTTTTTCCCTTCCTGGAAAATACTTAAATCAGCTTCTTAGTCACAAAGAAGAGACTTCCCTAGTGGTTGAGCGCTTCGTGGAACTGAACAAACTTGGATTGGAAACCTGGCTGCACCCCTGAGTGGCCTGTGACACTGGACAAGGCCTACCCACTCTCTGATCCTCCGCTTTTGAATCTGTACAACAGAGACAAGAGTGTCTTTCGGTGTGGTTGTGAGACCTCCGCGAAGCACCTGCAGTTCATTAAGCCCACAGTCAATGCTGGTTAATGATGTGGCATCTACACAATCCTCACTAAGGTGCTCCCTGTGAGCACTCATGTTTAATGGCTCTTTTATGAGTAGATCAAGGTGGCTGGGGGGGGACTTCCCTGGTGGCGCAGTGGATGAGACTCCGCGCTCCCAATGCATGGGGCCCGGGTTCGATCCCTGTTCAGGGAACTAGATCCCACTCGCGTGCCACAACTAAGGAGCCCGCATGCTGCTACGAAGGACCCGGCAAGCCACAACTCAGGAGCCCTGGAGCCGCAGTTAAGGAGCCCACGTGCTGCAACTAAGGAGCCCACCTGCCACAACCAGCAGCCGGTGCAACCAAATTAAAAAAAAAAAAAAGGCCAGTGGGGAGAAGCCCCTCCATAGCGATAGTCCCCATCTAAGTGCAACGGAGGTTTTCATCGCAGGGCTGGGGATGGAGAGCCAAGATCTGTTCTCCCTGTTGGGAAAATCCTAAGGGAGATTTTATGTTTATCCACAGTCTCACTGAGCCAGCTAACTAGGTGTCAGATTCTCTGCTTTTGGCTGGAATTCCTCCAGCTCAGTATGGTAATACTGTCTCATGCTGATCAGAACCCTGGCGGTTATGTATGTCTTTGCAAAGTAAAGATGGGAATGGAGATAAATTACTAATTAACAAATTCCGTCCATTTGTCACACCAACTCCTTCCAACTCTGGAGCCCAAGGAGAAAGGATAATTATGAAGAGTATCACCAAAAATAAAGTCTCTTCAACAAATGGTACAGCCACCCCATTGGCTATCCATATAGAAAAAAATAAATTTTGAGTACCATGGACAAAAATTAATCTGAAGTGGATCATAGAGCTAAACATAAAAGCTGAAACTATAAAACTTTTAAAAGAAACTACCAGAGAAACTCTTTGCAAAGACTTCTTAGGTACAGCATAAAAAGTACAAACCATTAAAGAGAAAAACTGATAAACTGGACTTTATCACAGTCAAAAGCTTCTGTTCTTTGGAAGACACCATTTAGAAGAGGAAAAGGCGAGCCAGAGACTTGGAGAAAATATTTGCAAAGGATTCCTATCTAGAATATATAATGAACTCTTACAACTCTGTAATAAAAAGACAGCCCAATTTTTAAATGGGCTAAAAATTCTAACAGACACCTCGCAAAAGAAAATATGTATGGTCAATAAATGCAGGAAAATATTCTCAACAGGAAAGTGAAAAGTTAAACCAGAACGAGATATGAGTACTCACTCAGTTGAATGACTAAATTTAAAGATTAATAATACCAAGTATAGGTGAGGAACCAGAATTCTCATAATATTACTGCGGGAATATAAAATGGTATAACCACATGGGAAAAACATTTAATCACTTATACTTACTGTCTGATCCAGCAATTCTACTCCTAGGTATATATATATATATATATATCTGTAATAGTCTGAATTGTGTCTCCCCAAAATTCAGATATTCAAGCTCTGACCCCAGTACCAGAGAACGACTGTTTTTGAGGACAGGGTCTTTAAAGAGCTGATTCAGTTAACACAAGGCTGTTAAAGTTAGGGTGGGCCCTAATCCATTGTGACTGTTCTTATAAGAAGAGGAAATTTGGACACACAGAGAGATACCAGGGACACACATACAGAGGGAAGACCACATGAGGACACAGCATGAAGGTGGCCATCTACAAGTCACAGAAGGAGCCCTCAGAGGAAACTAAACCTGCCCACACCTTGATCTTGGACTTTAAGCCTCCAGAACTGTGGGAAATAAATTTCTGTTGTTAAAGCCACCCAGTCTGTGGTATTGTGTTATGGCAGCCCTAGCAAACTAATACAACGTCCAAGAGGAGTGAAATCCTATTTCTACACAGACTTGTAGGTGAATGTCTATAGAAGCTTTATTCATAATTTCTAAGAAATGGAAACAATCCAAATGTTTATCACCTGGTGAGCAAAGCATAGTCTATCCATCCAATGGAAGATTACTCAACAAGAAGAAGGAGTGAACTATTGATACTGTGCCACCTATATGGATGAATCTCAGAGACATGATGCTGAGAGAATGAAGCCAGAGACAAAAGAGCACATACTGCCTGATTCCATTTCTATGAAACACAAGAAAAATCAGATTGAATCTTTAGTGACAGAAAGCTGATCAGAGGTGGGCTGGGGCTGGGCAGAGTTTAACTGGGAGAGGGTACAAGGGAACCTTTCAAGGTAATGGAACATTCTTTATCTTGAGTGTGGTAGTGGTTACACAGGGGAATACATTAGTCAAAACTCATCAAACTACACACGAAATGCATTTTGTTACATGTAAAATATACCTCACTAAAATTGATTTTTTTAAAAAAGTGTCCTCAATCCTGAAAATGCTTGGAAGCCCTGCCCTGGATGCACTTAAATGGCAGGTGAACAGATGAAAGTGGGTAACCAAAGTGCCTTGTCATCACAGGAGGTGCGAGGAGGGGACCAGCGAGAACGAGGCAGCAGCTGAGGAGGAGGAAGAGGGGGAAGGGGAAGAGGACGTTTTCGCTGAGAAAGCCTCACATGATATGGATGAGTGCCCAGCGCTAAAGGTAGGGAGGGCTGGGGACATGGGAAGGGCTGTCTTGGGGAAATAGCCCTCAATCCTTGAACCTGGGCAATCAGAAGAGGCTCGGGGCTAAGTCTCATGCTCCAGCATCAGGGGACAGGCTTTCAGAGTGGGATGACCTGCAGAAGGTTGTGTAGGAGTGTCCCTGCCTGGAATTGGGGTCATTTCGGTGACAGTAAGCCAGGAGAAGTTGACTCATCCCCTCGTCTCTCCTGCCCTCTGCAGTTCCCAGTTTTCTGGGCAGACCTCAGTCTTTGCAGGCAGGTGGGTCTGGGTTCAAAGGCCAGCTCTGCTCCTTCCTAGCTGTGTAGCCTTAGGCAGATGACTTCATCCCTCTCCAGCCTTGGTTTCCTCATCTCTAAAATGGACACAGTAATACCAACCTGGCAGGTGCGTTCTAAGATTTTGAGTGAAAGGATTTCTCCATTTGGGTCTGCCCAAAGTGCAGTAGGAAAGAGGTTCTAGTCAAGTTCCCTTCGCCTCCTGCTTCCCTGCTGCACCAGGGTTACATGATACAACAGGCTTCATGCTCCAGAGAGATCTCCATGTTCTTTGACCTGCAGGACTCCTGGAAGTAGAGCGCCCCATTGTGTCTGAGCCGGGCACGTGGGGCTGGAGGGGCAGGTTGTGCACTGCACAAAGGCGCCTGACCCCTGGGGGCGGTGTGCAGCGGGGGTGTGAGAGGAGAACCTGGGCCTGCCTTCTGACTGCCCCACACCGAGGGGAAGTCTTTCCGTAGTTTCTCCAGCCAAAGGGGGTGCCTTTTCCAAAATCACATGAAGGCCCTGTTTTGGTGAATCAAGGCCCTTCATTTGGGTGTTTTTCTTTACCTCTGCTGGTAACTACTGTGAAAGGACAATAGAAAACCTGATCTCCTAGTTTAAATAACGAGATCTGCTAGTTGCCTCCATAACTCCATGAAAACATCTTCGGTTCTTGGCCAGGGCCGTGGAGGCCTTGGCTATGGCTTTGATAAAATACGGTTGGTCTTGAGGGTGTGAAGTCCGGGACTTCGGTGGGTGAGGTACCTCTACTGCTTACGTGAGCTTGTTAGGGGACTGAACATCTCCCACTGGCCCCAGCCCACAGGTGTCAGGGAGGACTGGGGGCCAGTACTCGGGGCCTTGGGCGCTGTCCTGGCTGGGCTGGGGCCGCAGAAGCCTCTGGCTGTGACTGAGGACCAGAGGCAAGGTGACAGGGGTGGGGAGCAGCTGCGGAGGGTGCCCGAGACTCTGTGGATACCGGTGGCCTCACAGTTGTGACCTCTCCCTCAGGTGGACAAAGAGACCAACACGGAGACCCCGGCCCCATCTCCCACGGTGGTGCGGCCCAAGGACCGCCGGGTTGGTGCGCCATCTCCAGGGCCATTTCTTCGAGGCAGCACCATCATCCGCTCCAAGACCTTCTCCCCGGGCCCCCAGAGCCAGTACGTGTGCCGGGTAAGCAACCATGTGGCGCTTTCCTCCCCCAGAGTGCCTGCTTCTCTCCCAGTAGCCGAGAGCCCCGGTTCTCACACAGCTCTGGGTGCAAGTTCCCATCACGCTCACCTTGCGTCCTCGTCGGAGCCTGTTTCCTCATAATGTGAACAGACCGACCCTATGGGGTTGCTTTAAGGATTTGAATTAGCTAAAGCCTGGGAAAGCCTCCATAACCAGTACAGGGCCAGTGATTTTATAATTCCAGCCAACTCCCCCCTCCTCCTTGTTTACACTCTGCCCTGCCACACCCCTTGCTGAGATCAGACTGACCCTCACCATCCCTGATGGGCGGGCAGTTCCTCCCCTTCCAGGGCAATTGCAGCCTGCAGCCTGAGGTTACAAAATAGCAACAGGCCTGTTATTACTTAGTCATGGGTTTAGGGGGTTTTTTAATTGAACTTTTTGCTAACAATGAAAACTTAGGAAATTCAATTAAAAATTTTTAAAAATGAAGAGGTTTCGAATAAAATTCCAGTTTCTCTTGGGAAAAAAAGGGACTGTCTGGCCCCATGGGCTACACATTCTGTCACAGACACAACTGGCTGGAGCTGAGCAGTGAGGGCCACTGCCCTTGGAGGGGTGGAGGGGCAGGACTTTCAAGTTCACTGTGGCCTCCACCTGGCCCTGTTTAACCTATTTCGCTTGCTGACCTGCTCTTTCAGGCCCTGCTGGATTTAGAAGCCGTGCAGTAGGCTTGGCCCCCTGATCCCTTTGCCTTGCTATCTAATTAGTCTACCCCGTCTGAGGGGTCATGCTGCTTGCTGGGGCTACAGAACCAAGACCCTGTTCCTGACGCCCAAATGACATGTCGACATCCTTCCTTACCTCCTACCTTCCTTACCTCCTACCATGAAGAACCAACGAGCAATAACCAGAAGCATAAACAGAACCTTCCTGCCTAGTGTGCCAATAAGTTGTCACAGGAAAGGCCCATGGAACCTGCCCCACCTCGTCAACCTGCCACCCACCTGCCTATTGTTATTGGGGAGGAGGAGAGGATATGGAGGGTTCGATATCTGATATTCGGTATCCAAGGCCTCCAATTATAAGCTTGAGTAGGGAAGGTAATTTTTTCATAATATGACAACTTCACTAATTTACTGGCTACTTTTCAAATTAGTCCCCCCAAAACATTCCCTGTAATACCTCCCAGAAATAACGTAAACCTCTTCCATCTAGGTCAAGTGTCTAGCTAATATTTGAGCTTGTAAGCATCTGAAAAGACAATGTGAGCACCTGCAATTTAGCTGCATATCTTGCAAAAGGTACAGGGTTTCCTGCAGTCACTGAATGTGATTACTGCGGCCTCTCCCGTTGCGGAACACAGGCTCCGGACGCGCAGGCTCAGCGGCCATGGCTCACAGGCCCAGCTGCTCCGCGGCATGTGGGATCTTCCGGGACTGGGGCACGAACCCGTGTCCCCTGCATCGGCAGGCGGACTGTCAACCACTGCGCCACCAGGGAAGCCCTGAATGTGATTATAACTTGAGGGAATTCGTGAATCACAAGTGAAGAATCCTGCAGTTAAGCCAGCACACAGCTGAAGAAGAGGAAAATCCAATCCATGTTTCAAATGTGCATAACTTGAAGGACTTAGAAAAGCCCTTAGGATAATGGATAATCTGCTTCTGGCAAAATTACTGACTTTATGAACGTGCAGTGGAAATCAAACACAAAGTGAAGAATGTCACTTGTTGGAAACATCACACCAAAAGAAATGAGTGTTTGATTCATCCTTTGTCATCAGGATTTAGAATGCAGTTGTAATTTTGTCAAATGGAAAATATGAAATGTAACTTCTGAAAAGTGTTTCTGTTTTCCAACTAAAAACTCAAACTTTTTTCCCCTAGTATTTACAATAAAACTCTGGCCTCCTGTGTAAATGGATTCGCCTTAGGTGGCCTTTTTCAGGATTGGCATCCTTGAATAACAAAGAGCTCCGGTCCCATTTATTACGCATCTTTAGCATGCCTAGCACTGTGCTGGGCCCTTCCCGTATTTTATTATCTGGACCAGTTTCCAACCCTGCAGGGCTGCAGATTAAAAAATTCCTAGTCTGCATGGATCACCTGCCACAGGCAGAAACAACCTTTCTGGGACTTCCCCGGCAGTCCAGTGGTTAAGACCCTGCCTTCCAATGCAGGAGGCGTGGGTTCAATCCTTGGTCAGGGGACTAAGATCCCACATGCCTTGGAATGTGACCAAAAACACGAGAAAAAAAAACAAAGAAAAGAAAGGGTATTTCTTAGCAAAGCCGTATATTTTTCCTTCTTTGTTTTCTGACTACACTTGAGCCCAAGCTTATTGGTTTCTTGTAGATTCTTACTTAAGGCTACAAGAAGTAGCCAATGGTACAACATCCTGAATTTTTTCGCTATCATTTCCCTTAAAACTCTATAGGCGTGCAGTCTGTCTCTCGAGATACAACAGGTAACAAGTGTATCCCTCTGGTTTTCACCCACAGAATGAGCATTCTCACATTCCCAACAGGGAATATTGGTGTCTGTGCTGTGCCCCATCCTACCTCCAGTACACAGCCAGCTCCCTGTCTTCCGGTCTGTGGTTTATAGCACCCCACTCCCCAGTACCAGGTCCTGTACTGGTCAGGGTTCTTAATAGCAAGCAATAGAAACAGACTGTGGGCAGTGGATGCGGGGTCAGCACTGATTCCTCCGCCAGACTCCTACCGCTGCAGGAGGCCAGGGAAGCTCCAGCCACTGCTGCTGCTGCCACTCCTCCACCGCTAAGGGCTTCTCCCTGAGAAACCAAGAAACACGGATGCTCACGGAGCAGAAGAGAATGGCCTGGTTAAATCCAAGAGGCACAGTGACAGAGAATTGGTCCAGCTAGCAAGACCAGAGCAGTTGCACTTAATTGTCAGAGTCTAGTCCCGTGCCTGCTTCTAGCTACAAGGGAGGCCATGAAAGCAAGGCTCTGGTACTTTCTGCTTAATTCGTGAAAAGTGGGCTTCGTCTTCCACCATGAGTCGTAAGAGGATGGTAATTAGATTAGCAACCCCTCCCCCGGCAATCCCTTCTGACCTGATGCCACACGTCTCCACATCAAGTACCCTCTGCTGGGTGTCCCCTTCTTTGGTCCTCAGCATGGCCTGGTGAGTTTCCTGGACTTGGGACCCCACTGGACTTTAAATCCGTGAGGGGTAGAGATGGTATATTATACTCCCCACAGCTCTCCCCTACCCCTGTGTCTTTAACACCTACGTATTTATCAGTAGTGCTGGCATATGTGTTGGTCGGCTCACTTTGACCTGAAGGATACAGTCCTTCCAAAATTCTCATTTCCCTGTAGCTCCCTCTGACTGCCAGTTATTTCACCTCTCTGCTCCTCAATTTCCCTAGCCATCAGATGGAAATAATAACAAAAAGGCAACGATATTCTCTACCATGTCTGAGATCAAGCACAGTACATCTTTAATAAAAAGTTAAATTCAAGGACTTGATGTAGCTTTCATCGCTTTTTTTTTATAACATGGTCTTTAGTACATAAACAACTACGATTCGGGATTTCCCTGGTGGCACAGTGGATGAGACTCCACGCTCCCAGTGCAGGGGACCTGGGTTCAATCCCTCATCGGGGAACTAGATTCCACACGCGTGCCGCAAGTAAGGAGCCTGCGTGCCGCCACGAAGGAGCTGGCGAGCCGCAACTAAGGAGCCCGCCTGTCGCAACTGAGGAGCCCACGTGCTGCAACTAAGGAGCCTGCCTGCTGCAGCTAAGACCTGGTGCAACCAAATAAATAAATAAATATTAAAACAAAAAACAAAACAGCCACGACTTAATAAGCATCAGTTGTCCTGACACATATTCTAGTTGGTATGACACATATTCTGTGAGTGTCACCTATAGATTGAAACAATGTAGGATAAATCCCCCTTCTGATATGATATCCAGCCCGTCTATTTGTATGAATCCACCCCAGTCAAGATGGCCCACCCCTCTGTCTGTATATTCGTTTCATCTCCGAGCCCTACATGCATCCTGGGGGCCGGAAGAGAACATGGCCTTGGAGTCAGACAGACGGGACCTTGAACGCTTGTTCGGATACTTACCAGAACATTTCACTGAACATGAATGAAATGCTCACTGCATGACTTAATAAAAGTGTGTTAATGTCTCCAGGCCTCAGTTCCCTCAGTTAGGATTGTTTGAAGATTAAATGAAACCGTCAGTAAAGCCCATGGCACATAGTAGGGGCTCCGTCCATGGGGCTGTTATGGTTACTGTTGCCTATTTCTCATTCTGGTTGAGCCACTGCCTAGTGTAGTAGCTATTTCATCAACATAGCGGGACTATTAATATCATTATCACTAATAATTATTAATAACCACAAAAATGACGATGTGGACGGCTTCTCAGAAGAGACCTGCAGCAGTGAGCTGCCAGCTGCCTGAATTAACAGACTGTAGCATCAGCCTGTGGCAATCCCAGTGACTTGAAAATACGACTCTGGAGAGAAGCCCCCGCCTCACACATCCTGGGATGTGCTGCCATCCTCACGTCCCTCTCCGGTCCTCCCACTGGGGACACACACTGTCAGTGGAAAAGCATCTGCCTCGACCATAGCCCTGATCTCTGGCTATGGATGAGGAACATTAGCCCTCTGGGGAGAGTCCATATTGCTAAGTGACTGAAGGATTCTGAGGAGGGGAGAGCTGTGATCAGCACAGCCCTCACAGAGCGTGTCTGGCCCATCTTCTCCGGGGATGTGGTCCCCGAGGCTTTGTCTGTGGGCTGCTTTTTTTATGTGTATGTCAGTCTTGACAGGGGCTCCATTTCAGCCATGAAAGCGGCTCTCGGGGCAGCAGGGAAGAGTTGATTCAAATAGGCCTTAGCGTAGGAGGTCAAGTGGTCAGTAGATCCTGGAGTCACACTGTCAGGTGTCAACCCCGCCATGCTGCTGCTACCAGCTCTCCAACCTTGAGCAAATTCGGTAACCCCTCACCCTCCGTCTCCTCCCCCAGGGGTTGTTGGAAGGGTTACATGAGATCTCGCATGGCTGACACGTAGGGGTGTGCATCATTGAGTATGCACTCAGTGTGCTCTCCGCATGCACTTCGACCTTCATGAGCTTCCCCCGCCTTTTCTCTGGCAGCTGAACCGAAGTGACAGCGACAGCTCCACCCTGTCCAAGAAGCCACCTTTTGTTCGAAATTCCTTGGAGCGGCGCAGCGTCAGGATGAAGCGGGTAAGATGATCACCTCGGAGCTGTGTGTCCACCTGCTCCTCCCTCGTTTCCCCGAGCCGTGTGTCCGGCACACACATCCCCTGACGTCTGACCGTTTCTCCTCAGCCCCTGGTTGGAAGAAAGTCGCTCTCGCAAGCATGGGGATACTTGCACATGGAAGTTGATGAACTGTCAGGCCTGGGTAGGCACTGGGGAAAGTGCCAGAGGGTCCCTGTAGCATCGTTACTATGACCAATAGGGTTAGATCAGGAGTGTGCGTACTTGGCTTTGTTTTCTTGGGTAGAAATCGGAGTCACTGAGAACTAATCAACCCAAGACGTCACAGCCACCCATGGGAGCCTGCCTCAGGCAGGACTCTGTTCGGTGTGTGTCGTCTAGCTGACTGGGCAGTGGCAGGTCCTGACGGCCTCCCTGCTGGCGAAGAAGCCGGGCGCCACCACCCCCCCCGCCCCCCGTGGGCTTCTCTCAGTCCAGCTGGAAACGTGCAGGGAAGAGGCCACAAGCTGTGCCCGCAGAGCAATCTGGCCTTTCCTTAACGGAGACTTGGCTGAGGGGTCAGGATGGGGCCGTCTTAGACAATGGCCCAACTCCCAACAGGGACTTTCACCAACCAGTCAGGGCTGCAGGAGGTGCAGTGTGGCTCTACCCACTTCGGCCTTTCAACGCAGGCTCGACAGCAGTTCTGGCGAGCTTGCAGAACTAGAAGAAACCCAGGAGCCAGAATGTCAGAAAGAGAAGCAGAGAGAGCAAAGCGAAAGAGAAAGTGCAGAGAAAGGAGAGCGTGCTGACAGCCCCACGCAGGGGTGGCTGCTCCGCATATCCTGTGGGCCTGCTGCTGACAGCCCCCTGCCCCCCCACCCAGGTCTCCAGAAAGAACTAGAGAGAGCAGGAGAAAGAAGGCAGTGCAGAAGAGGCGCACCCGGAAAGGAGAGAGTGCTGGCTGCCGGAGAACTTGGACATGGCCTTAAGTGACAGGCATGTCCCACCCCAGCCCCACCCCGTCTGCTGTGGCTGGCTGGTGCTGCAGTCCCTGGAACACCAAGTCTCCTTGGGAGCTTGTTGATGATGCAGATTCTGAGGCCACACTCCCAGACTGTCTCATCCAGGCAGCTGGGGTGGGGCCCTGGAAACCGCATTTTAATAAGCTCCTCGGAGGATTCTGGAGCAGGTGTTCTGGGATCCACTCCAGGAGAAATGATGCTGCAGCTGCAGAAGCTCCCGCCTGCTCCCCCTGCAGTTACCTAATCATAGGAGTGATAGCCCATCATATTCACAGGTCCCACCCACACTGAAGAGGAGGGGGTTACACAGGGCTTGTATGTTAGGAGGTAGGAATCTTGGGAGCCATCTTAGAACTCCATCTCCCACAGTCATTTATTCTTTTTTAATGATTAGTGTTTTCTGATAGGAGAAGAGTTAACGATTATAGTTAATCAAGATCTTTTACATACAGATAACTGAAGAACTCAACCCAAATATAGCTTGAAAGTGAAAAAGGGAATGTATTGGCTCATTTAATGGAAAACTCTAGGATGTTGGACTGACTTCAGGCATGGATTGATCCAGGAGCTGAACCAATGTCATCAAGCTTCAGTCCCCCTCTCATGGCACTGCTCTCTCCAGATGGCTTAATTCTTAAACAGGGCTACCCCATATGCTGGTGAAGACGACCATGATCATTTCTAGGTTTATATCTTGCTGGCTCAGTGGCCTCTGTGTAAAGACATTGCCTTCTTTCCCAGTAGCTCAGCAAAAGTGCCAGAATTGAGTGGTACTGCCTGGGCTTGGATAACATGCTCAGCCCTGAGGCAATCACTGAGATTCTGATTGGCCAGGTTCAGGTCACATTCCTATCCCCGAAGCCCCCCCATGTGAAACAGATGGATTGACTATGGCAGATGTGGATCCCCAAGGGAAGATGAGGGTGCTATTACTATAAGACTAGAGAAGTGGAAACTGGACAGGCAGAAATAATAGATGTCCATTGCAGGACCACAAAGTCAATGCATGGGGAACACACCGGCATTGAGGAAACAGCTTTAGAGCAGGAGAGTGACAAGAATCCAGTAAAGGAGGAGGTAAATGTTGAGGACACTGTGAGTAGGGAAAGCAGCACCGTGTAGGGAGTGAGTGGGTAGGTTCTGGAGCCAGCTCCTGGGCTGGAATCTCGGCTTTACTGCTTATAATCTGTGTGATTTAACCTCTGGGGGCCTCCTCATCTGTGCAGATGGTAACGGTCAGGACCTCACAGGGTTGTGAAAATGAACTGAGGTAACAGAAGTAAAGCGCCTAGCACCGTGCCTGGGACATAAAAATGCTCAATAATACGAGCAGTAGACATGGAAAACATCAAGACGGGCTCCAGGGGGAGGGCGAGCCCCATTTTTTTAAGGACCGGAAGCCCGCGGATGAACGAAGGAGGGAGGGTGTCTGAGGTTCAGACCAGGGGGTCGTGTGGGCTCACTGGACCCGGCCCTGTAATAACGGCTCAAAAACCATCCCCACCTCCGTAGCCTTCGTCTGTCAAATCCCTGCGTGCCGAGCGCCTACCACGCACCTCGCTGGACCTCGAGTTGGACCTGCAGGCAACCAGGACCTGGCACAGCCAGCTGACTCAGGAGATCTCGGTGCTGAAGGAGCTCAAGGAGCAGCTGGAACAGGCCAAGAGCCACGGGGAGAAAGAGCTTCCACCGTGGTTGCGGGAGGACGAGCGCTTCCGCCTGCTGCTGAGGATGTTGGAGAAGCAGGTGAGTGGCGCTCTGCCCGTGCAGAGGGCGCGCTGCTGCAAGGGAGGCCGGCCGGACCTTCGAACGGGTCCTGCAGCCCTGTGACGCACTTGGAGTGTTCCCAGGTCCCCTCACGCCCATCAGCAAAGAGATCCAGGAATCCCTCTGCCCGGCAAACTTTATTAGCTCTTTACCTGGCTGCCAGGTCCTTTTGCTGCATTCCCGTGTTTATGTGTGCAAGACCTTATTGTTTACATGTTTATTCCTCCAGGTGGTCCTTCATCAAACACGTTGGGTACCTAATCTACGCTGGGGCACACGCTTGAACAGAGTAAATGCAGAACGCTGACCTGCCCCAGTGGCTGCCCATGCGGTCCCGCAGAGCGGGTGTTTCCAAATGGGAAAGGAGCGGCTCCTGGCAGGACTTTGTCCTGAGGGAGATGCCTGGGAATACAAGCCTGCTCGCGTCCCTGCCCTAGTGTAGTGCGTTTGAGGGATTTCAGCAGTTGCTCAAGGAAGAAGATATAACCACAAAATGGCCAGAGCACACAATGAGTTTAATTTGAGTGGTTGCTGCTTTCACAACTTTGCATCTGGGGGAAGTCCCTCACTGCATGACAATGCCCACCCATCCCCCTCCAAAGTGGTTCTGGGACCACTACCTAAAGAGGAGGAGGGCAGGGGAAAGGGGCTTGGAAAGGGGGCCTAGGCATCTAGATGATGTCATTCAGAGCACCGTGAGGAGTCTCTGGGTTGGAGAACACCAAAGCAGCAGCAGTTTGTGGTCTCTTATAGCCCTGGGGTTTATCTTACCTATGGCTAGCAGATGTCGGGTACAGCTTTAGGGGGTATGCAAAACAGGCAGGTTCTAAACAGCTAAAAAATCTTATTTGAGCTTCATTTTAAACAGTTGGATGGGTAAAAATTTGACTTTGGCACCAGTGGGCTCTTGAGATCCTGGAACTATGGTGAAGAAATAAATACCATAGGACCAACACACAGAGGCCACCTTCAACTCAATTTCTATAATACCTGCCAGGATTGCGGTCCATGGCAGAAATGATAGACTTTTGCTAGTTTTCTCTGTACATAGCCAAGCAGTGCAAGAGCACCGTACAGAGGGTGCCTGCCTGGATTGTTGGGAGGGCCATTAGCTAAAATTCCAGCTCTCAATGCAGGTGACGATAACTTAGAGCAGGAAGGTGGTACTGGGCTTCTTAGGTCTGGACTAATGTGGGAGCTTCAAATTGACTCTGGTAATTCAGAAGTTCCAGAAATGTTTATTTCTTTCTTATTTATTACTTATACCCTAATGTACATATAATAGAGTTATAATAATAGCATTAAGAGGAAATAGAAAATTAGAGCAAGTTTTAAGGAAGAGAAGGCAATAAACATATCCCTAATCTAATGGTAGTTGTCTATTACATTTATCTTGGAGCTTCCTAGTAGCCAAGGCAAAAAGAGGTAAGAAAACAAGTGCATATGTGCCGTACCTTAAGAAAGCACCAACTAAGAAAACCTGACCTTTTAAATAGAAAAAAAAAAAAAAAAAAAGAAAAAATAGTACATCTGTGACTGTCCGATGATGAGCTTCTACTAAAAAACCATTTAAATGGTAGCTTCATTGACCAAAATTCTGTCTTTAGGCAATGTTTTCAAGTATATGGAGCATAGATATTTTAGGGCTCTCTGGTTTGTTCTCAAAAGTGCTTCCATAGGTTTGTATCAGGAGGGAAGAGTGTAACGTTCCTAAAGCCCTTGAGCACAACTGCATGACTTGGAATTGGGTTTCCACCGTTTCTCACTGGCTTGACGTTAAAGAAATTTCTTCACATGCCTGAGCCTTAGTTTCCTCATCTGTAATACAGAGGTAATTAAAAAATTTACCTTCTTAGGTGGCCCTGAGAATTAGAGAGGCAGCACACATTTTACCTGGTAGCCCCTGTCTCCTTACTTCTGACAGGTCCCCACAGGTATTCAGTTCCTGGCCCCCAAAACCTGTCCTGTCTGACAGATGATGGGGTCACTTCCCCTCATTGTTCGGGATAAAGAGGTTCCTATGGTGGAACAGGAAGCGTCAGGGTGCCTATTCTGTGACCCTCAAACCTTTTAACTGCAGCAGACTCCTTCTTTGTGCTAGAAAGTTCCCCGTGGCTGACCCTTTTCTAGAGACCCTAAGGACTCTCTACTACCTCACTTTGCCCTCCAGATGGACCGAGCAGAGCACAAGGGCGAGCTTCAGACAGACAAGATGATGAGGTCGGCCGCCAAGGACGTGCACAGGCTTCGAGGCCAGAGCTGTAAGGAGCCCCCAGAAGTGCAGTCTTTCAGGTCAGCAAGTGGGCGCCTGGCCAGCCGCCTTTCCCTTTCCCACCCTGCCCGCCCAGCCTCGGTCTTCTTTGCTCTGCCTCGCTGCTCCCCATCCCACGCTCCCTTCCATAGCGGAGCCCCAGCTCTCTCTGTAGCAGATGTTCACCCTCTGCCCAGCCGTCCCCGGCAGTCTGTGAGCCCTGCGGTGCTTTCCCTCAGCTGTCTTGATCAGTCTCCACACAACTCGAGCTAATGTGTTAGATCCTCTTGTTTAATGAATGAGCCACCTGCTCCACCCTTTCCTCTTAGCGTTTCCATCCCCAGTAATTGCAGGGGATTGGCTGAATGATAAATAAGCCTGGGAGTGATGGATGCTTGCCAGGCCTCCCTAGCTATGCCTGCTGCCTGCCGGGATCCCGGGGAGATGCCTTCTTGCCGCCCTGGACCCAGGCGTGTCACGGGAGAGCACCACCCACCATTCGGCCTGGGCCTCCCATTCACAGAGGGCTTTGCATTTAGACTTGTGTTGTCCTCTCAGAAAAGATACTCATGTTTGTGTATGTGCTAAAACACATTCCTTTGTGGAACATAAACGTGTAAAATATACTGTCATTTGTCTAACCACATTTGGACATCCCTTAATTTCTAACCAATTGGAAATCTAAAACAAACCAACAGTGGAAGTGGCCTGAGGGCCCTTTTAGACTCTGGAGGCCTCTGATTGGAACTGAAGGTGGCTGGGCCTGCTAATGTCCCCTATAGCAGTGGTTCTCAATCAGGGATGATTTGGGCCCCTGAGGGACGTTTGGCAGTGTCTAGAGACTTTTTTTTTTTTTTTTTTTTTTTGGCTGTGTTGGGTCTTTGTTGCTGTGCGCAGGCTTTTCTCTAGTTGTGGCGAGCGGGGGCTGCTCTTGGTTGCGGTGTGTGGGCTTCTCATTGCGGTGGCTTCTCTTGGAGCACGGGCCCTAGAGCGTGCGGGCTTCAGTGGTTGTGGCATGTGAGCTCAGTAGTTGTGGCACACGGGCTTAGTTGCTCCGCGGCTTGTGGGATCTTCCCGGACCAGGGATCGAACCAATGTCCCCTGCATTGGCAGGCAGATTCTTAACCACTGCGCCACCAGGGAAGTCCCTAGGGACATTTTTGATTGTCAGAACTGGAAGGGGGGTGGGAGAGCTTGCAGCTGGCATCTAGTGGATGGAGGCCAGGGATGCTGCTAAGCATCTTACATGCACAGGACAGCCTCACCACAAAAAAATTATCCTGCCCATTATACCTATAAAGTGAGGTTGAAAAACCCTGTTTTAAAGGGATGGCCTCTTTTACAGGGAGAAGATGGCATTTTTCACCCGGCCTCGGTTGAATATCCCGACCCTCTCTGCGGATGACGTCTAATCGCCAGAAAAGTATTTCCTTTGTTCCACTGACCAGGCTGTGAACCTAGACTGTGGCTAAATTTATTTATGTGGTGTTATATGAAGGTACTGAGTCACAAGTCCTCTAGCACTCTTGTCGGTTTGAAGACAAACAGATTTTTTTAGTTTGGGTTCTATTATTAAAAAAAACAAAAACAAAAAAACCCACAAAAAAACCAGCATTACAATGACAAGATTGTATAGTTTGTATATTTAGGAATGTATTTTTGAGAAAGAAAATTTAAATGAACTAAAGCAGTATTAAGTTGCTGCTCTTCTTAAAATAAAATTGTTTAGTTTTTTTTTTTCTTTTTGTACAGCTCTACCTTCTAGAGGTTTCACTGCAATAAGAAGTAATGTTTGGGGGACGGTAATCCTCAAAGGACGTCCTGCAGATGTCACAGCACAGCTGACCTTTCCTACTTAACATATTTTGTACAATAGTAAAAAAAAAAAAAAAAGTGCACGGGAACTGTTTGGGGGATTCTGAGGTGCACCCACGAATCTTCACGAGCTGTGATGTGTTTTTATGTGGCCGCCTGACATGGAGCAGGCAGCGTGGGGCCGGCTGAGCTGCCCATCCTGTGCCAGTGACAGGCCTGCCCACGCTGGCCTCAGATGCCCAGTGAAGCCACTGAAACGAGTGAGGGAGGGCTGTGGAGAACTCCTTTCAGTTTTATCTCCATCAATAAAGTGGCCTTTCTGAATGAACGTCCTCGCTCTCTTTTTCTCCTCCACCCCCTCACTTCATCTGTGTTTCCCTGATTTTGACTCTCTGCTTCCCAATCGTTCCCTCCCTACCCATCTCCAGCGCAGGGGATGATTTTTTTCTTTCCTCTGCTCATTTGCTCATTAAGTGAAAATCACTGCTCAGCTGGGGCTGTTGCAGACATCCGAAGTCAGCCGTTAACAAACAAGCAGCAGATTCTCTTCCTTCTTCCTTCCTCTGAAGTTAGCCCGTGCAGTTGTCCTCCAAGTGTTGGGTTGGCCCAAAAGTTCGTTCGGGTTTCTCCGTAAGATGTTACAGAAAAACCTGAACAAACTTTTGGGCCAACCGTCTATAATTTGTTGGGGCTTCACCTCTCTGAACACACGAGTGTCGGATGCACTCTCTCACCTTCTGTGGAAATCCATCGCACGTGCTGAGGGTTGGCTTGGACGTTTCTTTAAATGAGTATCAACATTGTCCCTGACTCAATTGTAATGGGTCCAAGAGCACAAGGGTTGCATCTTGTGCTGTTCCTGTGGCCCTTAATGCCTGCACAGCTTAGAGCATTGAGACAGCTGCTGACCCTGCTGACCCTGCCCTTCATTTCAGGGCTCTGGCCGCAGCAATGGGGCAGATGACCTATCCCACTGGCCACCACGATTAGACTAAGGCTAGGCCTGGGGCCCCAGCTGGGCCAATCAGAACTTTTCCCCTGCATTTTCCACCTGAAGGTTGGAGACTAGATTTTCTCTTCCCAAAGCTATCGTGACCGTGGTTTCAGCTTCTGGGGCCCAACCCTAAGGAGAAGAGCAGATAAAAGAAGTGGAGAAAGAAGGTGTGTTTTGGGGTCTGAATCCACCAGGACCAGAGGTCAGCTGCATCCTCGCTCTATTCGTAGTCTGTTGGTGAACCAAGTGAAGAGTACTCAGTAAAAACTTGAAGGTCCTGCAATGGGACTTTTTTCAGTCAGTCACACCTTCACCCGTGTTCAGCTTTCCCGACAAGGGTCAGCCCCTCCCACCCCCAGAGCAGCAAGTGCTAAGAAGCAGAGCTCTAAACGCCCTCCTTGAGTGTGGGAAAGGCTGCAGCCGGAGAAGTGTGTCTCGGTGTTGCTTCAGCCGATGGAGCATTTGGGAGAAGAAGCAGACCACCTCTGGGGAAGGCAGAAGGCCCTCTGTCAGCCGTGGCATTGAATTCTCTATAAAAGCAGTTCACTGGCCAAACACCAATACATCCTGTTGCTTTTGCCTGGCAAGAAATCGAGGAATACATAAGAGATCTTCCATTTGTAACTGTGCTTGTGTCTTCTCCAGAATCTTCAGGAAACAAAAGCTCAGAAATGTGAGATGACTCGCTCAACATCACTCGGATAATAAATGGCCGGAGCTAGGATGCAGAACCTATCTTTGGACTTCAAATTTTCTATTGTCTTTCAGCTCCACTCTCTGTTTCCTGGGGTTACCACGTCACATGAGGTCCTACTTGAAGGGACTTGGCACATTTGGTTTTGAAGAATGAAGTCATGAAATCCTGTGGTTTCTCTGTATGGGGGTATGGAGAACGGAGGGGTCATCAGGAGACTAGTCTGGGAAAAGACACTCAGTAAACCTCAGTGGGTCTGACTGTCCTGTTCATAAAGCCGGTAGTTGGCCTTTTGACCATAAATATTTTGCAGTATGCACACTGGCAGCCTTTGTGCCTCCTGCCTCCCAAGAAAGCTAACCAGCAAGATCCGTCCAGTGAACTGTCCCTCTGCTGATCAGATTCCAGCCACGCTGACCTTTCTTCTCTCCATCCCCACCACAGGGCCTTTGCACCTCTGGTTCCTTCTGCCTGGTACACTCTTCCACCGTGTCTTCATCCCCCCACTATACGGCCCTCTCTTCATCCCTATTCAGATCTCAGTTCAATCCTCACCCCCTTGGAGAGCCTCTCCACCCTGACCCTGGACCACCCCATCCACTTACCCTCCCACACGTCATTCTGTGACACAGTGACCTGCTTTGTTTGCTTCAGAGCACTATTCCTCTCTGCACTGATCTTGTTACATGCCCCCTGCCCGTCTCTTCCCTCTAGGACATAAGATCTTAAAAGCAGGGACCTTGCTTGCCTTGCTTTCTGTTGGATCTGATGCAGAGTGGGTCCTTAATAAATACCTGCGGAATGAATGAATGAGATGAAAAGTCTGCCCCAGAGGTGTGTTTAATCTCGTCTCCTTTGTCATTCCAAATCAGGAAGTAAGGTAGGTTCTGGGTGGGACAGGAGTATTGAAGACTGCTATGGGGGGTGTCAGGATGCAGGGGTCTCTCCAGTCAGGCTCAGCGCACACCCCCAAACACACCCACACGTCACCCTACAACATAAAGAAGCAGAAGTGATGGGGATTCCTAGTGCGCATGTGCATGCACACAGAGATATAAACACACACACAGTGTTTACGTCCTTTGGAGGAACAGTTAGATTTTTTACCCTGAAATCAGTCCTCTCTTCTAGCAATTGGTTTTATTATTTTAATGGCTAATACTTACCTACTGCACAAAGTCCAAAGGGCACTCAAGAGCCATGGTAGCAAATCCTTCCACTGCTATGGGCTTCGGCACTGTTCTAAAGCTTTACTTATCGTTAACTCATTTATCCTCACAACAGCCCTATGAGGTAGATAGTATCATGACCATTCCTATTTTACAGTTGAGGAAAGTGACCCAGGGAAGAGTGGGATTAAACCCAGAGTGTGCTCTTAAGACATCTCACTACAGTGACAAGTCTTCTTCACACTTCTGTCCCTACCAGCTACTTCCCTCGCTAAAGACATCCTACATTACCAGTTTCTCCCATGTCTTTCCAGAGATAGGCAATGCATAAACAATCTTATATGTGTATCCTTTTCTTTTCCACCTGAAAGTGCATGCTAGACAGACTGTCCTGCACCTTCCCTTTTCTCACTTAATAAGATATCTGTAAGCTATTTCATTCTCAAAATTTTTAACAACCGTGTAGTATTCCACTGCATGGATATACCACAAATTAATGGAGGGACATTTGTATTGTTGCCAGTTTCTTGCTTTTACAGCGTCTAACTGCTGTCTTTTCCATCCATCCTTTCACATGTATATGAGAGTATCTGTAGATAAATTACTGCCTACATTTAAAAAATGCATTTTCAAAGCTCCCCGTGAAGCTGTAAAAGTGCCTCTCAGTCATTTCTTCTCAGCATGTTTGCTGGCTTCTTTAAGTGGCGTGAAGACTCCGGGAGATATACGTTACAGGCACTGAAAAGAATTAAGTTGTTAATGAAAGGTAAGGAAGTTGTTATATTCTAGTAGAAAGTATATTCTTGTTATATTCTAGATGCTCCTGGGAATTACTAAATGTAGAAGTTTGTCCTGCACCACTAATAAGGCTTCTCCCAGGGCAGTTGGGACTGAGTACATTTATTTAGGAGAACATGGTAAGTCATATATTTACAACCAACCATAAATATACATGAAGCTAATCAGAAGTAACAAAATGACCTAAGCTTAATTTTATAAAAGTTTTTACCACTTGCATTTACGTATTTGATATTTTGGTTTTGGATCTCTGATCATGAGGATATTGGACACATAGAAGCAGCATCATGCATGTCTTGTGCACCATTTTGGCCCCAGGGCCAAAGCAGTCCCTGAGAGATAGCAGACCCTCAAACAATTGTTCAGTGTATGAATTAGTCTAAGACCAAAGTTCTAATTCCAGTCCTGCTAAGTAACAACACAAACCCAGGTAATTTCCAGTGGTTTTCCTTTTTTGTTTGGGGTTTTTTTGGGGGGGTTTTTCCAGTGGTTTTCCACCCTTTTGCCAGGCTATCGTGATAACCAATGATTTCATGCAGTGTTTCCCAAAGTGAAGTGTAGGAGAAGATGCTAGAGGGTACCTAGGTGAACTTTGTATAATTATAATCATATGTTTATTTTAACTTGGCCATTAAACCCATGAATTCACAGCTTCTACTCCTTAGGATGAGGATTAGCAAATACTTAAGTTAAAAAAGTGAATCAATTTAAAGAAAAAGGTTGGGAATTCCCTGGCCGGCCAGTGGTTAGGACTCTGTGCTTTCACTGCCGAGGGCCCGGGTTCAATCCCTGGTTGGGGAACTAAGATCCTACAAGCCCCATGGGGTGGGGGAAAAAAAAATCACATAATCAACATAGTGGCACAAAGAAATGGTGAAAGTAGTGATGATAGAAGCACATTTAGAAATGATTGAGTTAATATATCTAGAATGGTTCTAGGTATCTGTAAGCTATTTTATTCTTTTTTTTCAGTTTTTTTTAAACTTTATTTTATATTGGAGTATAGTTGATTAACAATGTTGTGATAGTTTCAGGTGTACAGCAAAGTGATTCAATTATACATTTACATGTATCTATTCTTTTTCAAACTCTTTTCCCATTCAGGTTGTTACATAATAGTGCTATACAGTAGGTCCTTGTTGATTATCCATTTTAAATATAGCAGTGTGTACATGTCAATCACAAACTCCCTAACTATCCCTTCCCCTGACACGTCCCCCCTGGTAACCATAATTTCATTCTCTAAGTCTGTGAGTCTGTTTCTGTTTTGTAAATAAGTTCATTTGTATCATTTCTTTTTAAATTTATTTATTTATTTATTTTTGGCTGTGTTGGGTCTTCGTTGCTGCGCGCGGGCTTTTCTCTAGTTGTGGCGAGCGGGGGCTACTTTTTGTTGTGGTGTGTGGCATTCTCACTGCAGTGGCTTCTCTTGCTGTGGAGCATGGGCTCTAGGCGCCTGGGCTTCAGCAGTTGTGGCACGTGGGCTCAGTAGTTGTGGCTCGTGGGCTCTAGAACGCAGGGTAAGTAGTTGTGCACAGGCTTAGTTGCTCCGCAGCATGTGAGATCTTCTCAGGCCAGGGCTGGAACCCATGTCCCCTGCATTGACAGGCGGATTCTTAACCACTGTGCCACCAGGGAAGTCCCATATCATTTCTCTTTAGATTCCACATATAAGTGATATCATACGATATTTCTCTTTCTCTGTCTGACTTACTTCACTCAGTATGACAATCTCTAGGTCCATCCATGTCTCTGTAAATGGCATTATTTCATTCTTTTTAATGGCTGAGTAATATTCCATTGTATATATATATGTACTACATCTTCTTTATCCATTCCTGTGTCGATGGACACTTAGGTTGCTTCCATGTCTTGGCTATTGTAAACAGTGCTGCAGTGAACATTGGGGTACATGTGTCCTTTTGAATTGTGATTTTCTCAGGGTATATGCCCAGTAGTGGGATTGCTGGGTCATATAGTAGTTCTATTTTTAGTTTTTAAAGGAACCTCCATACTGCTCTCCATAGTGGTATACCAATTTACATTACCATCAAAAGTGTAGGAGGGTTCCCTTCTCTCCACAGCCTCTCCAGCATTTATTGTTTGTGGATTTTTTTGATGATAGCCATTTTGATTGGTGTGAGGTGATATCTCGTTGTAGTTCTGATTTGCGTTTCTCTAATATTTAGCGATGTTTAACATCTTTTCATGTGCTCTTGGCCATTTGTATGTCTTCTTTAGAGAAATGTCTATTTAGGTCTTCTACCCATTTTTTCATTGGGTTGTTTGTTTTCATGATATTAAGCCACATGTGTTGTTTGTAAATTTTGGAGACTAATCCCTTGTAAGTCACATCATTTGCAAATATTTTCTCCCAGTCTGTGGGTTGTCTTTCATTTTGCTTATGGTTTCCTTTGTTGTGCAAAAGCTTTTGAGTTTAATTAGGTCCCATTTGTTTATTTTTGTTTTTATTTCCATTACTCTGGGAGATGGATTGAAAAAGATATTGCTGTGATATATGTCAGAGAGTATTTTGCCTATGTTTTCCTCTAAGAGTTTTACAGTGTCCAGTCTCAGATTTAGGTCTTTAATCCATTTTGAGCTTATTTTTGTGTATGGTGTTAAAGAATGTGCTAATTTCATTTTTTTACATGTAGCCATCCAGTTTTCCCAGCACCATTTATTGAAGGGACTGTCTTTCCCCCATTGTATAGTCTTGCCTCCTTTGTTGTAAATTAATTTTTTTTTAATTTCAATTTAATTTTATTTATTTATTTATTTTTATTTTTTGGCTGCATTGGGTCTTTGTTGCTGCGGGCAGGCTTTCTCTAGTTGTGGCGAGCAGGGACCACTCTTCGTTGCAGTGCACAGGCTTCTCACTGTGGTGGCTTCTCTTTATTGTGGCGCACAGGCTTTAGTCACGCAGGCTTCAGTACTTGTGGCACTCAGGCTCCGTAGCTGTGGCTTGCAGACTCTAGAGTGCAGGCTCAGTAGTTGTGGCACACAGGCTTAGTTGCTTCGCAGCATGTGGGATCCTCCTGTACCAGGGCTTGAACCCGTGTCCCCTGCGTTGGCAGGCGGATTCTTAATGACTGCACCACCAGGGAAGTCCCTGTTGTAGATTAATTGACCATGGGTGCATGGGTTTATTTCTGGGCTTTCTATCCTGTTCCATTGATGTATATTTCTATTTTTGACCAGTACCATACTGTTCTGATGACTATAGCTTTGTAGTATATTCTAAAGTCAGGGCGCCTGATTCCTCCGGCTCTGTTTTTCTTTCTCAAGATTGCTTTGGCTCTTTGGGGTCTTTCATGTCTCCATACAAAGTCTAAGATTTTTTTGTTCCAGTTCTGTGAAAAATGCCATTGGTAATTTGATAGGGATTGCATTGAATCTGTAGATTGCCTTGGGTAGTAGAGTCATTTTGACAATATTAATTCTTCTAATCCAAGGACATGGTATGTCTTTCCATCTGTTTTGTTGTCTTAGATTTCTTTCATCAGCGTCTTATAGTTTTCAGAGTACAGGTCTTTTGTCTCCTTATGTAGGTTTATTCCTAGGTATTTTATTCTTTTGGAAGCAGTGGTAAATGGGATTGTTTCTTGAATTTCTCTTTCTGATCTTTCATTGTTAGTGTATAGAAATGCAACAGATTTCTGTGTATTAATTTTGTAACCTGCAACGTTACCGAATTCATTGATGAGCTCTAGTAGTTTTCTGGTAGCATCTTTAGGATTTTCTATATATAGTATCATGTCATCTGCAAATAGTGACAATTTAACTTCTTCTTTTCCATTTTGGGTTCCTTTTTTTTTTTTTTTTGCGGTACGCGGGCCTCTCACTGTTGTGGCCTCTCCCGTTGCGGAGCATAGGCTCTGGATGCGCAGGCTCAGCAGCCATGGCTCACAGGCCTAGCCACTCCACGGCATGTGGGATCCTCCCAGACCGGGGCACGAACCCATGTCCCCTGCATCAGCAGGTGGACTCTTAACCACTGTGCCACCAGGGAAGCCCTGGGTTCCTTTTATTTCTTTTTCTTCTCTGATTGCCATAGCTAGGACTTCCAAAACTATGTTGAATGAAAGTGGCAAGGGTGGACATCCTTGTCTTATTCCTGATCTTAGAAGAAATGCTTTCAGCTTTTCACCATTGAGTATGATGTTAGCTGTAGGTTTGTTGTATATGGCCTTTATTATGTTGAGGTATGTTCCCTCTATTCCCTCTTTCTGGAGAGTTTTTAACATAAATGGGTGCTGAATTTTGTCAAAGGCTTTTTCTGCATCTATTGAGATGATCCTATGGTTTTTAGTCTTCAGTCTGTCGATGTGGTGCATCACACTGATTGATTTGCGGATATTGAAAAATCCTTGCATCCCTGGGATAAATCCCACTTGATCATGGTGTATGATCCTTTTAATGTATTGTTGGATTCAGATAGCTCGCATTTGTTGAGGGTTTTTGCGTCTGTGTTCATCAGTGATATTGGCCTGTAATTTTCTTTTTTTGTGGTATCTTTGTCTGATTTTGGTGTCAGAGTGATAGTGGCCTCACGGGATGAGTTTGGGAGCTTTCCTTCCTCTGCGATTTTTTGGAACAGTTTCAGAAGTATAGGTGTTAGCTCCTCTCTAAATGTTTGATAGAATTCGCCTGTGAAGCCATCTGGTTTTAGATTTCTGTTTGTTGGGAGTTTTTAAATCACAGTTTCAGTTTCAGTGCTTGTGACTGGTCTGTTCATGTTTTCTATTTCTTCCTGGTTCAGTCTTGGGAGATTGTACCTTTCTAAGAATTTGTCCGTTTCTTCCAAGTTGTCCATTTTACTGGCATACAGTCGCTAGTAGTAGTGTCTTATGATTTGTATTTGTATATGTCTTTGTATTTCTGTGGTATCAGTTGTAACCTCTTCTTTTTCATTTCTAATTTTATTGATTTGAGTGCTCTCCCTTTTTTTCTTGATGAGTCTGGCTAAAGGTTTATCAATTTCATTTGTCTTTTCAAAGAACCAGTTTTATTTTCATTGATCTTTGCTATCATTTTCTTAGTCTCTATTTCATTTATTTCTGCTCTGATCTTTATGATTTCTTTCCTTCTACTAACTTCAGGTTATGTTTGTTCTTCTTTCTCTAGTTGCCTTAGGTGTAAGGTTAGGTTGTTTGAGATTTTTCGTATTTCCTGAGGTAAGCTTGTATTGCTATAAACTTCCCTCTTAGAACTGCTTTTGCTGCATCCCATAGGTTTTGGATCATTGTGCTTTCATTTTCATTTGTCCCTTGGTATTTTTTAATTTCCTCTTTGATTTCTTCAGTGATCCATTGGTTGTTTAGTAGCGTAGTGTTTAGTCTCCACGTGTTTGTGTTTTTTGCAGTTTTTTTCTTGTAGTTGATTTCTAATCTCATAGTGTTGTGGTTGGAAAAGATGCTTGATATGATTTCAGTTTTCTTAAATTTACCAAGGCTTGCTTTGTGGCCCAGCATGTGGTCAGTCCTGGAGAATATTCCATGTGCACTTGAGAAGAATGTGTATTCTGCTGCTTTTGGATGGAATGCTTTATAAATATCAATTAAGTCCATCTTGTCTAATATGTCATCTAAGACCTGTGTTTCCTTATTGACTTTCTGTCTGTATGATCCGTCCATTGATGAAAGTGGGGTGTTAAAATCCCGCTATTATTGTGTTACTGTCAATTTCTCCCTTTATGGCTGTTAGTATTTGCCTTATATATTGAGATGCTCCTCTGTTGGGTAAATATATATTTGCAATTGTTATATCTTGATCATTATGTAGTGTCCTTCTTTGTCTCTTATAACAGTCTTTATTTTAAAGTCTGTTTTGTCTGATATGAGTATTGCTACTCCAGCTTTCTTTTGATTTCCATTTGCATGGAATACCTTCTTCCATCCCCTCAATTTCAGTCTGTATGTGTCCCTAGACCCTAAGGGGGTCTCTTGTAGACAGCATATATATGGGTCTTGTTTTTGTATCCATTCAGCCAGTCTAGTCTTTTGGTTGGAGCATTTAATCCATTTACATTTAAGATAATTATTGATAAGTATGTTCCTATTGCCATTTTCTTAATTGTTTTGGGTTGACTTTGTAAGTCTTCTTTCTTCCCTTCCTCTTTTGTTCTCTTCTTTTCTTTTTGATCACTCTAGTATTGTGTTTGGGTTACTTTTTCTTTTTTGTTTGTGTATCTATTGTAGTTTTTGTGTTTGCTGTTCCCATGAGGTCTTGATATAGCAGACTATATATGTACCAGGTCATTTTAAGTTGCTGGTCTCTTTCCTGCCTAGAGGAGTTCCTTTAGCATTTGTTGCAAAGCTGGTCTGGTGGTGCAGAATTCTCTTAGCTTTTGCTTATCTGTAAAGCTTTTGATTTCTTCATCAAATCTGAATGAGAGCCTTGCTGGGTAGAGATTCTTGGTTATGCTCTTCCCTTTCATCACTTTAAGTGTATCATGCCACTCCCTTCTGGTCTGCAGAGTTTCTGCTGAGAAATCAGCTGATAACCTTACGGGAGTTCCCTTGTATGTTATTTGTCATTTTTCCCATGTTGCTTTTAATATTTTTTCTTTGTCTTTCATTTTTGTCAATTTGATTACTATGTGTCTCGGCGTGTTCCTCCTTGGGTTTATCCTGCCTGGGACTCTCTACATTTCCTGGACTTGGATGACTGTTTCCTTTCCCATGTTAGGGACCTTTTCAGCTTTTCTCTCTCTCTTCTTTTGGGATCCCTATAATGTGAACGTTGGTGCATTTAATGCTGTCCCAGAGGTCTCTTAGACTGTCTTCATTTCTTTTCATTCTTCTTTCTTTATTCTGTTCTACAGAAGTGATTTGCACCATTCCATCTTCTAGCTCACTTATCCATTCTTCTGCCTCATTTATTCAGATATTGATTCCTTCTAGTGCATTTTTCATTTCAGTTATTGTATTGTTCATCTCTGTTTATTTGTTCTTTAGTTCTTCTAGGTCTTGGTTAAACATTTCTTGCATCTTCTAGATCCTTGCCTCCATTCTTTTTCTGAGATCCTGGATCATCTTTACTATCATTATTCTGAATTCTTTTTCTGAAAGATTGCCTAGTTCCACTTCACTTAGTTGTTTTTCTGGGATTTTATCCTGTTCCTTCATCTGGAGGATGCAACATAATCCTCTACTTTTTCATTTCATCGAACTTTCTGTGATTGTGGTTTTCGGTCCGCAGGCTGTAGGATTATAGTTCTTCTTGCTTCTGCTGTCTGCCCTCTAGTGGATGAGGCTATCTAAGAGACTTTGCAAGCTTCCTGTTGGGAGGGATTGGTGGTGGGTAGAGTCTTTTCCCTCTGATGGGCAGGGCTGTGCTCAGTAAAACTTTAATCCACTTGTCTACTGATGGGTGGGGCTGTGTTCCCTCACTCTTGGTTGTTTGATCTGAGGCAACCCAGCACTGGAGCCTAGAGGTTGTTTGGTGGGGCTGATAGCCTCTGGGAGGGCTCAGGCCAATAAGTACTTCCAAGAACTGCTGCTGCCGCCAGTGTCTTTGTCCCCACAGTGAGCCACAGCCACCCCCTGCCTCTGCAGGAGACCCTCTAATACTAGCAGGTATGTCTGGCCCAGTCTCTTATGGGGTCACTGCTTTTTTCCCCTGGGTCCTGGTGGACACAAGACTTCGTGTGTGCCCTCCAAGAGTGGAGTTTCTATTTCCCCAGGTCCTGTGGAATTCCTGCAATCAGATCCCACTGCTTTTCAAAGCCAGCTTCTCTGAGGACTCCTCCTCCCATTGCCAGACCCCCAGGCTGGGAAGCCTGACATGGGGCTCAGAACTTTTTCTCCCGTGGGAGAGTTTCTGTGGTATAATTGTTCTCCAGTTTGTGGTTTGGCCACGCGGCGGGTATGGGATTTGATTTTATTGCAGTTGCGCCCCTCCTACCATCTTGTTGTGGCTTCTCCTTTGTCTTTGGATGTAGGGTATCTTTTTTGGTAGGTTCCAGCGTTTTTCTGTCAATGGTTGTTCAGCAGTTAGTTGTGATCCCAGTGTTCTCGTAAGAAGGGCTGAGCACGCGTCTTCCTACTGCACCATCTTGAGCTATTCTATTTCATTCTTTTTAATAACCATATAGATTCCACTAAATGAAGGTACCATGAATTAATTGATGGATATTTATGTTGTTGCCAATCTCTTGCATTTACAAACAGTAAAATGCCTTCATATAAAGACTAAGGCTGGTGTGACACTGGAAACCAGGTGCTGGACAAGTGGGAATGATGAGGGCCAGGGACCCTAGGACCCTGGGTGGCCTCCCCACCATCTCTCTGACAGCAGGGAGGGGACAAGGAGAGGTTTTCAGCATGGGGAGGTCTCCTATTAGGTCAGGACTTTGTCTTGGTCCCATCCCCCTCTGCCCAGAAGTCACTCTGTGCTTGAGGCAGTTCTCATTGTGAGCAGGAGGATAAGAAAGGGGGCCTGGGCTTCCCTGGTGGCGCAGTGGTTGAGAGTCCGCCTGCCGATGTGGGGGACGCGGGTTCGTGCCCCGGTCCAGGAAGATCCCACATGCCGCGGAGTGGCTGCGCCTGTGAGCCATGGCCGCTGAGCCTGCGCAAAAGAAAGGGGGCCTGCCCTCACCTAGAGCCTCAGTATGGGAGCTTGGTGCGCAATTTTTTTCACTTTAGAATTTGTTTTCAGTTACTATGTAATTAATACACGTGGTTAAAAAAAACATCTCAAATGCTACAGAAAGACCTAAGATATAAAATAAGACACCCCCATGCTCTGGAATCTACAGTTAATAATTGTTAATCTGGTGGTTTTCGGTTAAATAATTGACCTTTATTCCTTGTTCATTGTCTGCAGGCAAGATCTGTCCCCTCCCTGCCATAAAGATGAGGAGATTGTGCCACATACTTTCCCTTTCTCCTCAGCAACACCTCCTAATTTTTGTTAGTGACATCATTATTTTTTATGTAGTTTGAAACAGAGTATCACATTTACATTCTCCTCTGTAATGATCATCAAGCTTCCTGTTATGAGTTGATTTGAAAAATTAAGAACTATTAACAGCATTTACAATAGGATGGTTGAAGTAAACATTATTCCCTATGGAAACAGGAAGTATGTTTGGTCCTGGGTCATTAAACTTTTGTTACTGGAAGCAAAATTCAAAGATCCAATCATCTTTTCCTGCCCCATAACCTTCTTCATTTCTTTCGGGCCAGACTTAGCTCATTATTTCTCATACCCTGTATCTTCATTTTTGGGTTCCTAGTCCAAGAGCAAGTTCTGTCAGTTCTGCCTCCAAAATACATCATGAATCTGTCCATTTTCTTTTTCCTGTTACCGCTTTGGTTCATTATCCCTCACCTGGACCACTTCCAAAGCCTCCCGTATTCGTTTGCTAGTGATGCTGTAAACAATCGGCCAAACTGGGGCCGGGTTGTGGGTGAGGCTTAACCAACAGAAATTTATTTTCTCAGCGTCCTAGAGGCTAGAAGTCTGATCTGAAATCAAAGTGTTGGCGGGCAACGTTGGTTATTTCTGCGGCCTTTCACCTTGGTTTGTAGACGGCAGTTTTCTCACTATGTCTTCACATGGTCTTACGTGTGTGTGTGTGTGTGTGTGTGTGTGTGTGTGTCCTATCTCTTAAGGACACCAAACATATTGGATTAGGCCTCACTCTCATGACATCATTTTAAATTAATTCCATCTTTAAAGACCCTACCTCCAAATACAGCCACA
The DNA here is from genome assembly GCF_059928025.1 of Delphinapterus leucas. Lineage (NCBI taxonomy): Eukaryota > Metazoa > Chordata > Mammalia > Artiodactyla > Monodontidae > Delphinapterus > Delphinapterus leucas. The sequence continues at coordinate 143,391,357 of NC_143131.1, forward strand.
TTCTGAGGTACTAGGGGTTAGAACTTTGACATATGAATTGAGGGAGAATACAATTTGGCCCGTAACACCTTCCTTTTGAAAAACAAAAATTAGACTTCTCTGCTACGCCATCCAATGGTTCGTATTTTGCTTAGAATAAATTTAAACCCCCCTGCCTTCACTTACAAATTCTTATATGCTTTGCTTTTGCCAATCTTGCCATCTCAGCTCACACCCAATTCCCCTCCTTTCTGCTTTCGAGTAAACTTAGCTCCTGGCTCAGACCACTTGCACTTGCTATCCTCTCTGCCTAGAACCCTGTTAACTGAAGAAAAAAAAAAAAAGCACAACCTAAAACTAAATGCTGAGAATTATGGGGGGTTTTGGCAGACAAAACTGAGGACTTTCAGAAGGAGAAGAACAAATTTTGTACATTAACGCATATATGTGGAATCTAGAAAAATGGTACAGATTAACTGGTTTGCAAGGCAGAAATAGAGACACAGACGTAGAGAACAAACGTATGGACACCAAGGGGGGAAAGCGGGGGTGGGGCGGGGTGATGAATTGGGAGATTGGGATTGACATGTATACACTAATATGTATAAAATAGATAAAACTAATAAGAACCTGCTTATAAAAAAATTTAAATGCTGTGCTAATTGTAGCTTATTTAAAGCCTCTAGTCCTATAATTCTTTGAATTATTTGAAACTGAAACAGGAGGAAAAAATTAAAAAGGAAAACAAAAAAACAAAAAAAAACCCTGAGGACTTAAACCTGGGATACAGCCTCTCAGTTAGATCTGAGGGACTGCTCCCAAGAGGTAAGGGGGGAGCCAGGGTATATAGGAGTTTTTGTAACAAAGACCAGGTAGTCAGAGCATCGAAAGATCACTGTTACAGAAAACTAGATATCTCAAGTTAATGAAGTTAGTACTTTTCTATATATGGGAAGATGCAAGAGTCTGGGCTCATTGAAATCATTCCTTTGATATGCACCTTAACTATCTAGGACAAGTATCCTGCTTTTTTTCCATCCTGAATCCCCTCAGGGTGCACAGCTGGGGGTTGCTGCAGTGGCTTAGGGCTTGGCAGTGGGCAGCCCGTTTGTCTCCATCCTAAGTTATACTGGGGTTCACCGGCTGGGGGGCTGTAATGTGATGGCTTGATGGCTGCAACATCCTTTGTTTGCTGATACAGCAGGCAACATTTTTCACTCACAACCCTCCTATTCGTTACATTAAGAAACAGCTTTTTACCAATGTCCTGTAACAAACTGGGTGATATGCACCTCAGGGTGTAGGAAGACATTCTAAGGGGGCTTAGGGCGTGGATACATGAGAAGAATCCATTTACAGATTGTGAATTTTTGTATACTCTTTCCTAAAATTTCTTTACCCACAAATTCAGTTATCCAGTTCTCTTTTTATATCTCGCTTTCCACAGAGAAAGGCATAACACCCCTCCCACTGCCCTGGGTGTAAACTAACAGGAACTGAACAAGGCATACTTTGTCAGGGAGGAAGAGATTTTCCCCTACCCTCTAGGTTTTTCAGGCTGCCTGGTCTAAGAATTAAATTGACATGAGACAGGTTAGCATGAGAAATCACAGAAAATTTTAGTAATATGTATACATGGGAAAAACTCAGGAGAAATGAGGAACTCCCAAAATGGCCCAAGCCGCCACCTTAAATACCATCTTCATCTAAAGACAAAAGAGGGCATTGGGGGTAGTGGTTTGGGACTTCCAAGGGGAGGAAGGCAGCTCACTTAGAGATGGAAAAGTGAGTGTTGGGTAAATAAACGGAGACAAGAGTGGACTCTGATCTCTAGGCTCTGCCAAGTTTCCCCCAGTACACCTAGCCCACATTCTTTGCAGATATCATCGCTGGTGATAGCTCTATTCCAGGAACAGGCCCTTTATCTAAATTCTTTAGGTCACTAAGGGCAAGGTAAAAAGAAAGACTTCCTGAGTCTTCTGTTTCATAAAAATAATCAGCCTAAAATAATCCTCACACCAAAGAGACACATTTTGAGGTGGCAGATTTTGCTTCTCTGCAACTTCAAGAATTTCCCCTGAGGGTAACCCCTTAAGCACCAAGCAAAGGAAACTTACTAAAAAGATGACCCTTTTTCCTGCTTTGTTTCAAAGGCCCAAAGGTGGACATCTATCTGTCCATTGATTTGTCCATTCACCAACTCATCCTTCCCTCCATCCATCTTTCTCTGTTAGAGAAGTAAAAACGTGTCACAGGGACATATATTAACACTTGTGTTTGGCTTAAAAATAAAAGCAAACTTCAAAAATAAAAAAATAGGTAAAAATGATATGAAGTATTTGACTTGACAAAGAGAACTGGCTTTGCCAATTAATAAATATGGTAAACATTTTCCATAAATTGGATGAGCTAAATTCGCCGCTCCATGGTTTTGATGAAAATACATTAACAGCACTTACAAAAGAAACAAGATGCCAGAAAATAGTTCATTACCACTATTTCAATTTGTGGCAAGAGCTTTCAGATGTCAACTTTAAAAAGCCTGTAGACTATAGTAAGAATTTTAAAAATTCATTCATTGGCCACAGAGCAAAAAAATTTAGAGACCACTGTTTGAAGCACTGGGGATCCAGGGAAGAGTGAACAAGACAGTTGACATCCCTGTCTTCTCAGAACTTACATCCCAGATTAGCTGTTTAAAATTTTAGTTCAAATGTTACCTGCTCAGAGAGACCTTCCCTGACCCAAGTGACTCTACCACATTACCTTCCTGGCAATTAAAACTCATTGAGGGGTTTCCCTGGTGGCACAGTGGTTAAGAATCCACCTGCCAATGCAGAGGACACGGGTTCCAGCCCTGGGCCGGGAAGATCCCACATGCCCGGGGAGCAACTAAGCCCGTGAGCCATAACTACTGAGCCTGCGCTCTAGAGCCCACAAGCCACAACTACTGAGTCCATGTGCCTAGAGCCCGTGCTCCACAACAAGAGAAGCCAGGACAATGAGAAACCCGAGCACTGCAATGAAGACCCAACACAGCCAAAAATTTAAAAAAAAAAAAAAACTCAAGATTGTTATTTACTTTCTTTTTTTTAAAATTTATTTATTTATGGCTGAGTTGGGTCTTTGTTGCTGCACGCGGGCTTTCTCTAGTTGCAGTGAGCAGGGGCCATTCTTCGTTGCAATGCCCAGGCTTCTCACTGCAGTGACTTCTCTTGTTGCAGAGCACAGGCTCTAGGTGCGCGGGCTCAGTAGTTGTGGCTCTTGGGCTCTAGAGTGCAGGCTCAGTAGTTGTGGCGCACGAGCTTAGTTGCTCTGCCGCATGTGGGATCTTCCCAGCCCAGGGCTCGAACCTGTGTCCCCTCCATTGGTAGGCGCTTTTTTTTTTTTTTTTTTTTTTTTGGTACGCGGGCCTCTCACTGTTGTGGCCTCTTCCGTTGCGGAGCACAGGCTCCGGACGCGCAGGCTCAGCGGCCATGGCTCACGGGCCCAGTCGCTCCACTGCATGTGGGATCTTCCTGGACCGGGGCACGAACCCGTGTCCCATGCATCGGCAGGCGGACTCTCAACCACTGCGCCACCAGGGAAGCCCGGTAGGCGGATTCTTAACTGTATTTACTTTCTTGTCTGGTATATCTATTCCCTCTAAAATGTAACTTCCATGAAAGTGAGGACCTTGTCGGACTTGTTTCCAGCTGTGTTCTAGCGCCTGGCATAGTGCTGGCATATTAATGTGCATAATAAATGCTGTTGAATAAATTAATGGATTTTGTTAGTTCTGTACCCATTTCACGGAGGGGTTAAATGAAGCCCTTGAGAGACAAAGGCTTTAGGTAAGTGCCTCTGTCCAAGTCAGTCGAGCACAGAGCAGCTCTGGTCCGATTCCCCTCAAATCCTTTGCCCTCGTCCCAACATCAGAATCTAAAGGCTGCAGCCCCCGCCCACCCCCATCCTGGCAGAAAATTCCCGCGGGTTCTCCCCGCAGTGTCTCCTGGATTTCACCAGGGGGCAGCAGAGGCGACACCCACGAGACGGCTGGGCGGGGCCGGGAAGGGCAGAGGGAGAGGGGTTCCGCTTCCGGCGGGGCTTGCCGCTTCCGCTTCCGGCGGCTTGGTGGGTAAGGCGCTGAGGAGAGGATGGACGGCTTGGTTGCTCATTGCTCCGCGCGGCTGCTGCAGCAGGTGGGACCGCGTGGGTCCGGTGGGAAAGTTTGGAAGGGAGGCGCCGGGGCCCGGCTCCCAACCGGGCAGCGATAACGCGACGGCAGCGAGGCGGGGACCGGCCTGCGCTGCCTCGGAAGCTAATGCCCTCCCAGAAACGCTCTCCCAGAGGTGGGAGAGGAAGAACCCGTGGTTTCCAGGCCCGGGTGACGGTGACGTTCAGCGAGGTGGAGGGTCCCCCTCTCTCTGACTTCCCCAAGCCAGCGTGTCCGGGGGGTGGGGTGCTGGAGCCTGGCGTGTTGAGTACAGCCTCGAGCAGTGCTCGTCTTTTCCCGAGCACGCGCGCGCTCTCGGTGGAAGCGCGGGACCAGGCAGAGGGGCCCTGGGTCCTGTTTGCAGCTCAGACACCGTTCTCGCCGTGCTGCTGAGCAAGAGGAACCCTGAAAAGCCCGTGCAGTCGTTCATTATCAAGCAGGAGTTTGCTCTCTTGCCCTCAGTATTCGTGGGGGGAAGAACTGTCATACTTTGTCAAAAAGTGACAGTTCCCTTACCCTCTAGGCCCAGGTAGGGAGAGGTGGGAGGGGTGATGGGAATGTAGGTTACGCAGTGTCATCTCATCACGGGAGCTGCTTTATGCTAAATCCCTCACAACAGTACAAGTTGGTCAGGTAGATTGGCACGTTCTTTACCGCTCTCCTCGCATGGTCTTTGTCCGTGTGGGGCTGTAAGTACCCTCTCGCTGGGTTGTGATAAGAATAATAGAGATAATTTCTGAAAAGTGTTAGCTCATTGCCTGGAACATAATGTATGCTCATTTATGGCAATGTTTTCGGTTGTAGTTATGTCCAGGTAGACAATCTGACAGTTAAAGTGAGGGCGTGTCTCCCTTAGTAATGCAGTTAGCTTGGAAGCTTGATTTTCTTTTGACTGGACATGTCTTTAGTTGGAGGAGAACATCTATGCTAGGACCTACGACCCTGGAAACAAAGAGAGGAAAAAATGGGAAAATCCTTGTGTCTCAGAAAAGGCGGAAGGGGTGGCACTTGAGTCAAAAAAGAAACAAGCGATCTGAAGCTTATCCCCTTGCATGCTTAACACTCCTGTTTCTCCCCGCCAACACACATGCTTCGTTTTTTCTTATCAAGGATAATATCCTAATGTCATCAAAAACCTCAAGGAAGAAAAATCACAGCTTATCCAAAGGAAACTCCTTCATTCCCATCACCTCTGCCACACCCAGGTGGAGAGGAGGGGAAAGGAGGAAGTAAGCCTGTGGTTCAATTTATCACGTCGTGTGACGGACCGAACAAAGTGGCTTTTCTTTCCTAGGAGAAAGAGATTACGTTTCTGACTGCTGAAATTGATCGGTTGAAAAACTGCAGCTGTTCAGAAGCTTCTTCAAATTTGGAACAGTTGCGGGAAGAAAATTTAAAATTAAAGTATCGGCTGAATATCCTTCAGAAGGTGAGTACTCTAGGTTCTAGTTTCATTCTGCAATTTAAATTATTGTGTCTTTTTTTAAAATCCTTGTTATCGAAGATTCTGAAAGCATGCCCTGAGGAATTTGGAAAAAGGAGTGAAGAAACCATGTCCTTTCTCCCTGCATGAGACAAGTTAGGACTCAGTTTTTGGTGCAGATAATGGAGCAATTGCTCTTGTCCTTCTAGGGCCCTTTGAAATGTTTCATCATACTAAGTGTTTGGCCAGCTTAATTTTACATAATTGCGTCTATCAAATGGAAATATTTTTAAATACACCCACAGCCCTTCTCTGCTTTAAGTTGGTTATTGTACAGTTTTACTTTCGTATTTTACAACGTCATATATATATATATATTTTTTTCCACTTAGAATTTCAGAACATTTTTTTCCAGGAAGCTTGTGTTGTACTGTTTATTTAATGACTTCATGATCTAACAGTGTTTATAAGTTTTGTCAACATAGTGAGCTCGCTTCAGTTGGGGTTTTAATTTCTTGGCCTGCCTTTCAGGTCTGCTGATGACACATGCTAGAGGATGACCTCACTCCCATAATTGTTCTCCTGTGTGTGTACTACTTTCAGCCAGGCTGCACTGGCATTATACCTTTTTTCCAAAGCTTACCCCATTTATTCATCTTAGACTCTGCCTGCCCCACTCCCGTGAAGTCTTTTTTATTACCTACTGTGATCTCTTCTGCTTAAAATAGCTTTGAGTCTTCTAAAATCACAAAATTCCTTTTCCATGGAATTGCCCCCAAAATATCTCACCTTTCTGATTACCTCATTCATTCTGCACTTATTTCTACTCATTTCCCTATTATATTTATTTCAATTCAGAGGTATTGTTAAATGCCTAATATGTGCTAGAGTCTAGGAGGGAAAAGATACAAAAGGAAGTACAATGTATTCTAATACACATTTTCATAATGGGAACTAGCTCTAATTGTAAATAGGAGAATTCTGTCAGTGTAATGTGGAAGGCATATTGGTTCCTTCATAGATACTTTGCCCTACTGAGTAACAGCACTGAATACAAGGTACGCAACAGAGAACAGCAAGCCACAGAAGAATAAATAGTGCGGGATGCCCATTCTCCCTACCTACCCTCTTCCTCTGGCTCACTTTGGCCACATGCTCTGAGTTAGAAACATGTGTTGGATGGTTGTCTCAGAGGCATTTTTGCCCTTGTTTTCATTAACTCAACAGCCTCAACTCTTCTGTATACCCCCTCCTACTGAGCTGTCTTCCCCCCCCCAAGATTAAGTCTTATATTTACTTAGTACTTATTAGAATTATGGGTACGTTTTTCACCAGTGACAATGTTAAGATTGGTATGTGATGGTGCTCTTATTACAAAATCAGAGATTTTGAGTAATCTGCTTCTGATGCTAATTTTCTCTTAAGCTCTGTGGTTTTAGGAGGTGTTTTTTTTTGTTGTTTGTTTTTTTGCATAATGTGAGGTGTTTCAGAATGCTCATATTGAGTTATAGCAAAGGTGTTTGTACCGTATGTAATATTTCTTAACCTCATGGAACTTACCATTTGGGGGGAGAAAAGACTTGCACATACGAAACAGGTTGGGGAAAAGTATTTAATTATAGTCAAATACTTAATTGCATGGTGCAGAAATCAAGTACAATGGATTCATATACGTGTGTTTACATATATACACACAGAAACATACACACATCCATACATATATACTGATATATCCAGCCTTTAAAAATAGATGGAGATTTATCTACAATTGGTTTTGGGTCTTAGGATCATATCTAATAACTTTAGTATTGTGTCGGCCAAAAAGTTTGTTCGGGTTTTTCCATTAAGATGTTAGAGAGAAACCCGAATGAACTTTTTAGCCAACCCAATATTTGTTATTGGAAACCTTTACATTGTGAAAAGCATATGTTCCCCTTTTTTGAGTGTGTCATCACAGGGGAGTCAATTACTGACTGACTAAAAATTTAAATCAGTATTTTAGTGAGTTTAAAGAATATAATTTCTTCCATAATGGTAGAGAGGGTGACGAGGAAGCATAGAACCTGAAATGCTCCATTCCAGCAGTACTGACCATGAATCCTGACTTTGCCACTTGCCTTTGTTATCTTTGGCCAGCTACTTAATCTCTAGCCCACAAGGAAATGATGATAGTAGTCACAAACTGAATTTTTGTTATGTAGATGAAGTAAAATAATGCACATAAATAAATAAAGCACTTGACTCAGTTCTTGAGACTCAAGTTACTCAGTAGTACTCAGTTCAGTACTACTCGAATAATAGTTTTCATTATTGTTGCCATTCATATTGCACATCATTGGCATTTTGACTGATGTAAAGTTGTGATTACTTTGTAGCAGCATTTTCATTTGTATTCCGTTATGAGCATATGTGTTCAGTCACCAGTCATCTTGACCTGCTACATGGCAGGTACAATGCTAGGTGCCAGGGATAGAGCCATAAATAGGACACTTTCTTTGCAATCAGAAGTCTGGTGATACAGACAGATAATTTGGAGAAGGTATGAAAAGTGCAATAATAGAGGTAATTAATTAATTCTACACTATCTTAAATGAATATATTCCACTTCAGAGAAAGTGAGAAATAGGAGGTAGTAGTAGTCCAACATGGGAATAGCAGTAAGACAAAACAACCTGTTATTCTGATATATTAATATTACCCAGCAGTATTTTTTATCTGTTTCATTTCATGCCTTGAAGGGGTCAACATTTTAATGGAGAGAATATATTTTTTAATTTCTTTTGTCCATAGAGCTTTCAGTTCCAGCATTTGATAAGAAGTTATTTAGGATTTATTTTGTATTATTTTCTCAGTGCTTTAGGGAAGCTGAGAAAATCCCATCAGCCCCTTACTCTCTATTGCTAATTTCTGTTCTGATAAAATAACTGTAGAGGGCTTCCCTGGTGGCGCAGTGGTTGAGAGTCCGCCTGCCGATGCAGGGGGCGCGGGTTTGTGCCCTGGTCCGGGAAGATCCCACATGCCGCGGAGCAGCTGGGCCCGTGAGCCATGGCCGCTGAGCCTGCGCGTCCGGAGCCTGTGCTCTGCAACGGGAGAGGCCACAACAGTGAGAGGCCCGCGTACCGCAAAAAAAAATAAATAAATAACTGTAGAAAGAAAGTACTCAGGACATTTTTACATGTACGTCTTAGATGCTATGGGATAGACTTGTTCTATTAATGTTTCTCAGCATATCCTAGGTATGAGAGCATTACACTATCAGTGTATATTACCTTTCAGTTCTTCTGAAGACATTTCAAGGTTTCGCAAAATATTTGGGAAAATTTTGTATGATAATTTAGAATTTATTGACATTTTTATTCTTTTCTTACAGAGTCTTCAAGCAGAAAGGAGCAAACCAACTAAAAATATGCTTAACATCAATAGTTGCCTACAAGAGGTCTTTGGTTGTGCCATTAAGGCTGCCTATCCAGGTTTGGAAAATCCTCCACTGATAGTGACACCAAGCCAACAGCCCAAGTTTGGAGACTATCAGTGTAATAGTGCTATGGGTATCTGTCAGGTGATTATATTATTATAAAGCATTCTTGATGATTTGGTTTTCTTAAGCATTATAATTATCATTACCATTTGCATAAATAATAGCAAATTGTATCCTCAGTGAAAACATTTTCCACAGTTCTGAAAAACTTGAAGAAAGGGAATATGTGTGTTTTTAATTTTTAAAAAGCACCAATTTGAATATTTAAATTATATATATATATTCTATATATATGTATTCTCACTGTTTAAGGGTAATAGTTGGTATTATTTTGGCACTTCCCTCCTTTTGTGTCCAGGATGGCTTTGTGTTATTGTTGAAGGATTAAAAGTTAGCTGTCTAGAACCAGCATTCCCATCAAATATTTGGTGGAGATGTGTCTCTGAGGTGGGCTTGTGTATTTCATATTCAGGCAGAGGAGTTCCCTATTTCTAATAGCTACATTGTCTAATGTGTTAGTAGTTTATTGCCCCTGGTTTGGGACTTTTTGCTTCCTTTTCACTGCTGAATAGAAAGGCTTCATCTAAAGAGACCGGATTTTTTTCTAGATAATTTTTGTGTGTCTATGCTGGGGTTAAGTTTATAAGGGTGCTATTTATTACTCAACTCTGAATATTTGCAAATTAGGATTGTGAATATCCTGGAAACGGGCATTATAACTAAAGACTTTAGAAGTCTTCATTAAAAAGTTCTAGTTAGTTTTGGCAACTCATTTTCAAATGGAGGTCCTGTGGTTTTGGCACTTTTTTATTCCTTCTGGCACTTTGATGTCTGATGCTTTAATCAGTCCCTTTACAAGGTTATTGGTCTCTGCTTTTCTGCCTTTTGATGGGTCTTATGTCGAATGCATCTGATGCTTTGTCAGTTGTGCATTTCCTACTACCTTGCTGAAACCTGTTGTGTAATGAATCATTTATGTTTTATAGATGCTCAAAACCAAGGAACAGAAAGTTAATCCAAGGGAAATTGCTGGAAACATTATCAAACACCTCCCAGACAATGAATATATTGAAAAAGTTGAAATTGCTGGTCCTGGTATGTCATAATGTTATCTTTCTTAAGTAGTTGTATTGATTGCTGAGTCCTTTAGAAATAAGAAAACTTTTTTTAGCCGTGCCACGCGGCTTGTAGGATTTTTACCAGTAGTTTGCCGACCGAGGGATTGAACCCGGGCCCACAGAATTGAAAGTGCCGAGTCTCAACCACTGGTCCGCCAGGGAATTCCCAAGAAAACCATTTTAAATATAAACATAGGGTTATAACTTGTATACTGAACAAGATGATGAAAGCACCTTAGATTGAGAGTTAGGAAACTGTAGTTTTAAACTAGACTTAGCCACCCTAGTCTTGGATGAGTTAACTTTTTCCTCCCTCTGGCTTAGTTCTTCATAAGCAAAAAGGAGATAGATCATGGCAGGTATTCTGTATGAAAGAATCACCTCTTTTCTGTTAAGAGGTAAATAAATCATTTGCTGAGAGTGAAGGGGCCCTGAATTAAGTAAGAAGCTTTCAGGAGAGTGGTGAAAGTTTGAAATAGATGCTGAAACAGGGAACTTACAGGAGGGCTCAAGCCAAGGCCGCAAGTGGTGTTGGAAGCCTGAAAAGTTTTGCCAGAACCAGACTAAGGCTCTGGAGCCAGCGTAAGTGAAATTGAGAAAGGCTTTGGGGGTGAGCAATCCTCAGGTTTGGAGGCTGTCTGATTTTTTTTCTCTTCTCTATTGTTCTTTAGGTTTTATTAATGTCCACTTAAGAAAGAGCTTTGTATCACAACAGTTGACCAACCTCTTGGTGAATGGTGTTAAACTACCTGCCATTGGAGAAAACAAAAAGGTATATGTACAATTTTTGATTGATATAATAATACATTAGAATTGTGTTAGTTGTAACTAGGAATGGCTTTTACTTCTTATACTGAGATTTAATCATTAATACTTTGAGATTATGAACATAGCTGTGAAGTAACTTTTCCCCTGGGTCTTGATTGCTATGTGATTTTTCCTTTCATTCCATAAAGCATTTGAGGTAGCCAACCGATATTTATGAGTTATCTCTGAAATAGAGGATAGATTAGAGAATAGAATTTGTTTAAACAAATTTGATTATTTTTCAGTTAATAATGGACAGGTTTCATCAGAAAACCTAACACAATTGAATTACAATGCAAGCTACTGTTTAAGTCTTAAGTTTATTATTAAATGTTATTAATGAATGTGTTAGCAGAATAAAATGTTTATACCCCTTTAAAAAAAAATCTTTATTGTTTATCCTAGGTTGTAGTTGACTTTTCCTCTCCCAACATAGCTAAAGAGATGCATGTAGGCCATCTCAGGTCGACAATCATAGGAGAGAGCATGTGCCGCCTCTTTGAGTTTGCAGGATATAATGTGCTGCGGTATGTACTCTTGGCTTTCTTTGGAGATTTCTATAGACAAGGGAAAATGTCACTTGAGAAAGAATCTTTGACTAAATCAGTGATTCATCAGTGTGGTTCTGCTTCATAATCACCCATTAGGCTTTTAAATTATGTCCTTGGCCCCTCCTCTGGACTAACAGCTTTTAAGACTTGGGGTAGGGGGCGGAACCAAGGAAAAAGCTCCCCCATTTGTTCCACAAATATTTCTTGATTGCCTCGTGTATACTCGGGGTATATAGTCTAGTGGGAGAGGTAAGCAAGAAACAGATGGTGCTGGGCCTCGTAGGCCATGGTAGGAAATTGGGATTTTATTAAGTGCGGTGAGAAGTTATTGGAAAGTCTTAGTAGGGCATGTAATCTAATTAGAGATTACTCTGGTTTCTGTGAAGAAGCTAGGCAACTAAGGGAGAACTATAGTAATGAATTAGAAGGCTGTTTTAATAATCCAGTTAAGAGATGATCTGGTGGTTTGAGATTAGATGAAAGCCGTGAGGAATGAGAAGTGGTTGGATTGACATATTTTGAAGAATTTTGTCCATTGACATTTGGGAACCGCTAATTACACTAAGATAATTAGTTGAAAAGTTAAATTTTCATAAAATTGTGGTAATGACCAACATTGGCCCAGCTGCCTTTGTCCCAGTTAACTACACAATAAACAGATCACAGTCCATTGATAGGAACTTCATTCAGCAAATCCTAGAGGCCTGCTGTTTGCAGCCTCCATTCCTGGGTATGCGATGCTAAACATAACAGACCTGGTCTTTGCCTCTCAGACCAGTTGAGGAAACACCTCCATAGAAAGATATTACTAAATGTGATGTACTGGCACTTAATGTTAGTGGTTCCTAATGGAATATAATTCCTCTAATTTAACCATGTTTATCATTTTAAAGCGATTTTATGTTCTGTTTTTGGTATTAGATTAAACCATGTAGGAGATTGGGGAACCCAGTTTGGCATGCTCATTGCTCACCTGCAAGACAGATTTCCGGATTACCTAACAGTTTCACCTCCCATTGGGGATCTTCAGGCTTTTTATAAGGTTTGATTTTATTTATTGTTCTATTATTTGTGTGTTTATCATTTATCACAATTATTTGTTTTCCTTAGGGAGTTTAAAATGGTATTTGAAGCTACTATAACAGTTGCTAAACTCTGTTCCTTAACACATCATGTTTGCTTTTTTTATTGGTGTATGTTAAAAATTTAATTCTACATTACCCATTCTTAAGTGAATTTAGGAGTTTGTTAGTCAAAATACATTTTAATATTTAAAAATTTCTGATGCTGTAGTTTTCGTCTTCATTTTATATATTTTGAAAGCGTTGTTAAGTATATATAAACAGTTTTTTAAAGACAATTTACCATAAACCATAATTTTAAATCAGTTAGTGTGACTCCTTTACTTATCTGTATACAAACATTCAAACATGTATTATATCATTTGTGGTTATAATATCATTTTTGTATTCTGCCTGTTAAACATTTTATCAAACTCTTTCATGTTACTTTATAACAGCACATTATTTTGGATTTGTGGACCAAAGTTTATTTCACTCCCTATTGTTGGATTTTCTTCCCCCATTTGGGGGGAGCTCAAACTTCATACTGTAGGTCTTTTTCCTTTTTAAAATTGTTTCCTTATGATAGACAGTATCCCAAGAATAGGATTACTGCATTAAAAAGTAAACATTTGTGGGTTTTTTGGTTGGTTGTTATTGGGTTTTTTGAAGTTATTTTTGTCTTTTGGTATGTATTTTCTAATGAAAAAATTGAAAATAAATTGTTTACTGGTATCAGGTGGGTGAAATAACTTATAGTCTCTTGGGATTCTGTGCACTGAATATAATGAGGCAAATCTATTAATGCAATAAAATGTTTTTAATTCATTGCTAAATTTTAAAACCAAGGTAAAAGAAAAGCCATATATTTCCAGTTTTTTTTAAACACATAGATCTGTAATTATAAAGAAATGTCTAGAATTTCCATCAAAATGTTATTGCTGGTGAGTTTGGGATGGGATTAACAATATATATATATATATTTTTTAGTAAGCATGTGTTGCTTTCAAAATAGATATAAAAACAATGAAAGCAATTTTATTTTTAATTAACAAAAAAAATTGCTCATCCAGAATGGAAAATAGAGCCCAGAAAATTCCTCCTCGTCTGTTAGCTATTCATTATTACTCTCCTGGAACATAGCATTGGTGTGAATTGGAAAAGTAGAGGTAGCACTGTGGTGAGAAGTTTATATTTTTAAGAAAAATTATTTCAGAGGAAATAATAGGGTTTTATTGGCACATTCATTTGTAACAATACTCTTTGTTGAGATAGAGCACTTGCTCTGGTGTTCTAAATTTTTACTTCCTCACTCTGGTCTATTTGTGGGGTTTGTCTAGGTCTTTTTGAGAAATGTACAAATTTTTTATCTAGAAATATGGGGGTCAGTCTTTACAAACCTTACTTTTTTTTTTTTTTTTAAACACAGGAATCGAAGAAGAGATTTGATACCGAGGAGGAATTTAAGAAGAGAGCATACCAGTGTGTTGTTTTGCTCCAGAGTAAAAATCCAGACATCATAAAAGCTTGGAAGCTTATCTGTGATGTCTCCCGCCAAGGTGAGTTTCTGGGCTTTGTTCATTCATCTAACATACTATTGCATACAGTTTCTTGAGTATTCAAAATTGACCTTGAATGACATGTTAAATTTTCAAGGACTAGCAAATAGATTATTTTTCTTAAGTATTTTCTGAAGTTGAAACTGCAAAGAAAGTTTATAAAGACAGGCAGGTGCAAAATTTAACTTCCTCAGAAGTCAGGAAAAATTAGGAAAGAAAGTAGAAGAGAAAAAGATGCTATTCACAGTAGCATCCAAAGCTATAAAAATAGTTAGGAATAAGTCTATCCAAGAATGCGTAGGGCTAAAATGAAGGGGAATACGCAAAAGGATGGAATAGAATGTTTGGACAGAGTGTCATGCAGAATCCCCTAGTTCTCCACATTCATTTGTGGTTTTAAGACAATTTTAACATAATCTGAAAGGTCACTTTGAGGAATAAATGAACAAGAATAGCCAGTAGATCTTTGGAAAAGGCTGATGGCTGTTTTGTCACACTAGGCAGTAAAATGTGTTGTGCTACTGTAGGTTATCTTGTGTCACTAATGCGTGGCTAGAGAAACAGATAAATGATACAAATTAGAAAAAAACTATATAAGAAAATTCAGTAAACAGTTGAACTCCAAATAGGAAAGGCTTTTCTTTTTTTCTTCTCATTTACATTTTCTAAGAGTAAATTTTTTAAAAATTACAGTAGGTATTTGTTCCTTGCAGGAACAAAATAAATGTAGACAGGAAAAAAGGAAATACATTATCTGTATTCCTACCCACTATTAATAATTTTGATATGTATCTTGCTATATTCTTTCCAAATTTTCAAAATGGCAGTATGTATGTAATGCTCTGTTTCATACATTTTCATGTAATTAATTTCCTTCCAAATGCTTCAATTAAATAATTTCTTTTAAGGTAAGATGCATGTTTCCTATTTGTTTAAATTATACATTTTCTTTATTTGGTAACTTTTTCCCTAGAGTTTAATAAAATCTATGAGGCGTTGGACATCTCTTTAATAGAGAGGGGAGAATCCTTCTATCAAGATATGATGAATGATATTGTGAAGGAGTTTGAAGATAGAGGTGAGTTGTTTTTTTTTTTAACTTTATTATACAAATTTTCAAACATAGGCAAAAGCGGAGGGAATATTCTAGTAATCCCCAACTCCATGCACTTGTTACCCAAGTTAATTATGAATGCAGGCCGATCTTACTATGTCTATACTTTCCTATATACACTGCTTATATCATATAATTTCATGTATAACTGCTTTGGTTTGTCTCTGAAACAACAGGCCCTTCATCCCACCCCAAAACCACAATACTATTATTATTCCATGACAGTTAATAATTCCTTAATATTAAATAGTGAGTCAAGAGTTCAAATTTCCCAAGTTGATTCATAATTTTTTAATCATGAGTATTTTTTTTCAATGTCTGCACATTTGTTTACTATAAATTCTGTAGGTCATGGGTTTCTCTCCATTAGCCCCATCCTTTTTTCTCATTTATTTGAAGAAACTAGGCTGTTTGTCTTACAGAGATTCCCATATAATGTTATGTAACAATTCCTCTATCTGTATTTTCTAAAGAGGTTTGATTAAATTCTGGTTTGTGTTTTTATTTTCTTCCCTTTTTTGTTTTGTTTAATTTGCAAGAATGCCAATTTTTGGTTGGCTCTCTTACTATGATGTTAAGATGAATTAGTGGGTTTAGGTGTTGTCAGCCTGATCTATCCTTTAATTTCCCCATTAGACTTTCCCCTAGAGGTTTTAGCAGCTGTTGATTGTCATGACTTTGTTCCATTATTTCATTAGAGATTGGAAAACGGTGGCATTCTGTCATTCCTTTGTTACCTGGAATTCTCATGTGCAGAACTTTGTCACATAATCATTTTGATTATCCTGAGGTACAATTCATAGAAGACAAACAGTATAAATTCTTGGTCCTTTATTTTTCTTTCTTTATCAGTTTTCAGAATAATAAATTAATTTCTTAATATCTTCCAGATGTGACAACTGGATTGCTTTTAGCATTATTGTAAATTAGGTTTAATATCTTTTATGTTTTTCGACCATTTCCCTTAGATCTGGATTCAACCAATCTGATATCTGCAAGGAAACTTGGTTCCTTGAATGACAAATGGTATTTGTTAGTCACATTCTGGAGCCTAGGGACCATACTTTTAAGATAATGAATTTTTAAAAAATTTTTTAATTGAGATATAGTTGATTTACAATGTTGTGTTAATTTCTGCTGTACAGCAAAGTGATTCAGTTATATATATATATATATATGTATATATGTGTATGTATGTATGTGTAAATACATATTTTTCGTATTCTTTTCCATTATGGTTTATCACAGGATGTTGACTATAGTTCCCTGTGCTGTGCAATAGGACCTTGTTTACCCATTCTATATGTAATAGTTTGTATCTGCTAACCCCACACTCCCACTCCCTCCCTCCCCCCACCTTGGCAACCACAAGTCTGTTCTCTGTGAGTCTGTTTCTGTCCTGTAGATAGGTTCATTTGTGTCATATTTTAGATTCCACATATAAGTGATATCATATGGTATTTGTCTTTCTCTGTCTGACTTACTTCACTTAGTATGATAATCTCTAGGTCCATCCATGTTGCTGCAAATGGCATTATTTCATTCTTTCTTATGGGTAGTATTCCATTGTATATATGTACCACATCTTCTTCATCCATTCATCTGTTGATGGACATTTAGGTTGTTTCCATGTCTTGGCTATTACAAATAGTGCTGCTGTGAAGATAGGGGTGCGTGCATCTTTTCGAATTATAGTCTTGTCCAGATATATGCCCAGGAGTGAGATTGCTGGATCACATGGCAACTCTAGTTTTAGGTTATTGGGGAACCTCCATACTGTTTTCCATAGTGGCTGCACCTATTTACATTCCCACCAGCAGTGTAAGAAGGTTCCCTTTTCTCTACCCTCTCTAGCATATTTTATTTGTACACTTAAGATAATGAAATTTAAATAATGAGAAAAGCACAGAGAAGTTAGTAACTTCCCAGAGTTACATAGCTAATAAGTAATAAGTCTGAGATTCAAACCTGGGCAGTCTGGCTTCAGAGTTTGTTTTTTGTTTTGTTTTGTTTTGTTTTGTTTTTTCCGGTACACGGGCGTCTGACTGTTGTGGCCTCTCCCGTTGCGGAGCACAGGCTCCGGATGCGCAGGCTCAGCGGCCATGGCTCACGGGCCCAGCCGCTCCGCGGCATGTGAGATCCTCCCGGACCGGGGCACGAACCCATGTCCCCTGCATCGGCAGGCGGACTCTCAACCACTGCACCACCAGGGAAGCCCCAGAGTTTGTTTTTAACCAGCATTTTATAGTGCCTTCACCTTACCAAGCATCAGTTTCCTAAAGTGTAAAAAAAACCAGTAATAACAATATTTACTGCAGAGAGTTATGGTGAAGGTTGAATTTAAGGCTTAATATAGTATTTAGCACATAGTAGCATGCACTCAAAGATAGCTGTTTTTACCATCATGTACTCTCCTGTCCTTTCTTGCATCCAAGAATTTTGTCTTTTTCATTATGAGTGTATGAACATGATTTTATTTTTACTTTTCACTAACCATTCTAAATGCTAAATCCTGCCATGTTTGTTTCCTGAACTCTGTTGCAGTTTTAACTTTAAAACTGTAAATGAATGAATACATTTTAAGAGGTAATGATAAAAATTGCATCCTCCTCCCAAAGGAAGGCTATGACTCCAGCTTGAAAACAAAGCACAGATTTCCGTGTTCTGTGTCTGCTGAGCAGGTGGGCTCCAGTGGGATGCTCTATGAAGAGTTTGGGCTCCAGTGGGATGCTCTATGAAGAGTGTAGTGTTAGTCCAGAAAACTGCCAGGATATCTCACCTGTGCCCTGAACACACCCTGGGTGCCGAGACAACCTTGACAATAGCCATTTTCCAAGGCTCATACTAGGTCACATTGAGGGAAAAAATCCTGTGATTTTTTTTTGAGCTCTCTCATAAATATCCTATAATGGCTAAGCATTTATAGTCCTTTAAGATTCTTTTAACATTATTAATAAAGTTTTTTTTCTTCTAGGATTTGTGCAAGTGGATGATGGCAGAAAGATTGTGTTTGTTCCAGGATGTTCCATACCATTAACCATAGTAAAATCAGATGGAGGTTATACCTATGACACATCTGACCTGGCTGCTATTAAACAAAGACTGTTTGAGGAAAAAGCAGATATGATCATCTATGTGGTAGACAGTGGACAAGTAAGTGAGTTTGAAGATTTGTATATGTTTAGATTGTCCAGTTGGTGAGGCATTTGGCCCTATAAGACCCTATAGATTTCCCTACAAAAATTCAGAAAAGTAATGTAATATAAGGAAAAGAACAGGGTTTGGATTTGGCCAAACTTGTACACTTCTCAGCTTTCCCGCTTGTCTCTGTAAACTGAAAGGGTGTTCCTTTTCTCATGTATAAGGAATAAAGAAGAGCTTTTACAACTTTACTTGCCTTACAAGATGTGTGAGTGATTTAAATTTTACAAATTTTTATTCCTGAGCAGAAGAGCTTTCAGTCATTTTTTTAATTAGAAAGTTTAGCAAGTAACTTTCTCTTTCTATTTCTTTGTAGTCTTTACACTTCCAGACAATATTTGGTGGTGCTCAGATGATTGGTTGGTATGACCCTGCAGTAACTCGAGTGTCTCATGCTGGATTTGGTGTGGTACTGGGGGAAGACAAGTAAGTCTGGAAAATCTGAAGGTGGAAATGACACACCTAACCCCCAGATTTCTTTGAAAGAGGCTATATTTCATTTGATACCATAGTCTACGTATGCTGTAGTGGTATACGCAGCTGAGATGTTTTGTGCCTATGTCTTACCACTGCCAGAGAATGTAGCCTTTTAGGGAGAATTCAGAGAAATTTTTAACATCTTACATTTAATATTGTCTTAGGATCACTTAGCTATTTAATCACCATATCATTTTAGATTTGGTGACATGGCCTAAATACTACCATCACGTAAAAGTGGGTGATGTTTCTAAAAACTGCATAAGCTAGCTCAAGATGCTTAACAAGCCAGTGTACCAAAGCCCTAATTAAGCATGTAAAAGGCAGGCTAGGGGTGTCAGGGTATTTATTTTAGATACAAGATTATATGGAGACCAAATACCTTAGATCAGACATTTAATTGTAACATATGACTCTTCTGTATAGCTGTGCTTTTTTGTTAATTAGAAGACACTGGGTCCTTACCGTGAGCCGTGGCCGCTCCGTGGCATGTGGGATCTTCCTGGACCGGGGCACAAACCCTCATCCACTGCATTGGCAGGCGGACTCTCAACCACTGCACCACGAGGGAAGCCCCTATTGTTTTTTTTGACTAACATTTAGATGATTATTCCTACAGTTAGGAGAAAATTAACACATTTACCTTTTATGTCTGATATTTATCACCAATGTTTATATATTGGGATTTAATTTATCATGTAATGGCTAAGGAATTTTTTACTTCTTTTTTTGGTTGTTTTATATTTCTGCATTCGGTATCATGTAATTATGGTGTCCTACACCATAAAAAAGAAAAATAATATCAGTGATAGTTAGCCAGTAGCAGCCTACCGTATTTTAAATATTGACATTAAAATGCTCAGATTCTGCCATCTATTTTTTAGTGAATTTTTCTGTTTTAAGGCTTTTTACAATAAATAACTTATTTTATTTGATCATCTTCCTGTTCATTGAGCACCTCATTGGCTGGGTGCTCCACAGTGTATACATGAAGATAACATAAAACATGGCCTCCTTCCTGAAGAAGAAGTCTGTCATCTAAAGCAGAGCAGTTCCCTGTGGAGCCTGTTAAATATATACATGCCAGGCCCTACCAGGAGAGTTACTGACTTATTAGGTCTACAGTGGGTATTAGGCATCTGTTTTTGAAAGCTCTTTTGGTATTCAGGTATGCATCCCTCTTATTAGAACCACTGGTCAGAGGAGTAGACCAACACAAAAAAACAAAAATTCAAGGCAGGTGCAGGTAGGGAATAATGGGAAAGACCAGTTATTGCAAAGTGGAGACATTAAGGAAGGCTTTCTTAGCATTTTGGCTAGGCTTTATGATGGATATCATTTCATCACACAGAAGGTCTGGAAGTTGTTGGAACACTCAAGGAGGGCAGGGGATGGTATAAGGAAAGCTATGGAAGTATTTAATATATTTTTGGAATAATAAAGGAGTTTTAATTCTATAATGAAGGGCAAGATGATCCTCTTTAAGGCAGCTCTGAACATATAACTTTAACAGGAAGTATCACAATTACTTTGGCAGACTTCGTGTTAGATAGAAAAACATGCTTCCTTTGTACCATTATTGGGATGGAAGGATTTTTTTAACTTAAAAAAAACAGAAAGAAAAAGACGGACATCATATACTTGAATGTCTTGCAAACTTCTTTTTAATAGGTAAAATCCAATTTTCATGAAATGCTTTTTTTTTTTTTTTTTTTTTTTTGCGGTACGCGGGCCTCTCACTGTTGTGGCCTCTCCTGTTGCGGAGCACAGGCTCCAGACGCGCAGGCTCAGCGGCCATGGCTCACAGGCCCAGCCGCTCTGCGGTATGTGGGATCCTCCCGGACCGGGGCACGAACCCGTGTCCCCTGTATCGGCAGGTGGACTCTCAACCACTGCACCACCAGGGAAGCCCCTCATGAAATGCTTTTTAATAGTGCAGTTACCCAGGGCAGTGCTTATCAGTACTTTTGCCCCATCCACAGAGATTCTGATTTCAGTGAGTATGAATGGGGCCCTGGCATCCAGTTCTAAAGTTCTCAGGCTGATTCCGATATGCTTCTAGGGTTGGTTACCACTGGACAGATGGAATTACTATTCAGAGAAATGCAAGTAAGATTCCAGTTAAGAATTTGCTTATTTCCCAAGCAGTTCTAGAAGCAAAAGTGTAGTTAATTAATAATTTTCTACGAAGGTAAAACAGCTGAGCCAAACTTTGTGTTCAGAAAAATGAACAAATTAACGGATGTCTTCTTTTTTTCCGTTTTAACGAATGTATTAAAGGTGAACATGTAGAGAATGCTATTAGGGGTCTAAAGCATAGAATGCTTGGAGTTGAGGGTTAATAGATGAAAGACACTTGACTGTATCTAGGCATCCTCCCTGGTTGTCAGCTGAATAAGGCAGTGTCAAACCTTAATTTTCAAAGATTTCTAAGTTGGAAGGTCTGCTTCAAAATCTGTTTAACTGGGACATTTAAATTTTATTAGGAAGAAGTTTAAAACACGATCAGGTGAAACGGTGCGCCTCATAGACCTTCTGGAAGAAGGACTAAAACGCTCCATGGACAAATTGAAGGAAAAAGAAAGAGACAAGGTAATCCAAAGACTTATTTGTGTATTGTGTAGCATGCATGGTGTTGTGGTTTTTTATTTTTGTCTTTATTGAGAGAACTGGAAAGGATTATAAGGAGTCAGTCCACTTTTGATAGGCTTATATTACTCAGATTTTATTGCACAGTTTGTTTCTTGAATTGTTGAGTATTTATTGTGAAAATACAGTTCTTGGCTATTACAAAAGGCCATGGCCTTTTTCGCCTTTGTTAATGTGGCACAGAATATCTGCTTCTTATTGGCAGTTCACCTGTCACTGCTTTGAACCAGTGATGGGAGAATATTGAAGATTGAGACGGTCTGAGTGAAGAGCCTACATTAGAGTGTACATCTGCTGAGCTCCTTTGTCTGGGAGCATTTGTAGAATGAACATAGCAGTAAACACCTACCACTCTCGGCCACTGACGAGCCATCAGAGTAGGAAACATGATGGGCTTTCATAGCACCCTTAGAAAGGACTGTGGTTGGATCTGTGTGGAATTTGGAGGAACTGCATCAAAGTGGAAAAAAAGTATCAAAAAAAATTTAAGATGGGAATAACAGAGGTCAAGGATTGAGATTCAAAGAGTCTTAGGTCTTTTACTGTCCTGCAAGTCAAGTGGTATTTTGGAATGAACATAATTACTATAAACAGAAGAGCAAAATGACAGAAAGAGACACAGAATAGGAAGAAATGTAGACATCAAAGAGCCAAACAAAAAAAAGGTTCTTTGAGGACACACTGTCTTGTTTGGTTTGGGTAGATCACTGATAATCCAGAGAGCATGAAGGCAGGCTGTAAGGCTACATTCTTCCCATCTGTTCCCTTTCCACTGTTAGCAAAATGAAATGTAAAATACTTTTTTTCTCTATTTCCAGTAGGTGGTTGTCAGGTATACCCAGTTGGTATCTCCAGAATGGTTTTGCCTTTTAGTTCTGGCTTAGGCACAAGTGGCACAATCCGATGAAAAATGGAAAATTTAGTCACCTAATCAATTTGTTTAGTCTGCATGATAACAAAAACTGCTTTGACTCTTCCATTTATTTGGCCATTTCAGCTAGTATCTTTTGATTTGCATACAGTAAAACGTAAAGATTGATGAATTTTTTTTTTTTTTTTTTTTTTTTTTTGCTGTACGCGGGCCTCTCACTGTTGTGGACTCTCCCGTTGCGGAGCACAGGCTCCAGACGCACAGGCTCAGCGGCCATGGCTCACGGGCCCAGCCGCTCCACGGCATGTGGGATCCTCCCGGACCGGGGCACGAACCCGTGTCCTCTGCATCGGCAGGCGGACTCTCAACCACTGCGCCACCGGGGAAGCCCGAGCTTGATGAATTTTTACACACACATATGTATAGACATGATAACACCAACCAATCAAGTTACATTTCCATCACCCCAGAAAGTTTCTTGTCACCATAGATCACTTTTGTTTGAGGACTTTAATGAAATCATAACGTGTGTTCTGTTTTCCAGGTGTATCAGTAGTTCATTTCTTTTTATTGCTAGATAATAGTATGTATGTATTTATGACTGCATTGGGTCTTCATTGCTGCTCTCGGGCTTTCTCTAGTTGTGGCGAGCGGGAGCTACTCTTTGTTGCGGTGTGCAGTGGCTTCTCTTGTTGTGGACCATGGGCTCTAGGCGCACAGGCTTCAGTAGTTGTGGCACACGGGCTCAGTAGTTGTGGCTCACAGGCCCTAGAGCACAGGCTCAGTGGTTGTGGTGCACGGGTTTAGTTGCTCCGCGGCATGTGGGATCTTCCCAGACCAGGGCTCGAACCCATGTCCCCTGCATTTGTGGGTGGATTCTTAACCACTGTGCCACCAGGGAAGTCCCTAGCTAATAGTATTATGTTTCTTCTGTTGATGGACATTAGGGTTGTTTCTGTTTGTTGACTATTACAAATAAGAAGTTAATTTCAGCATTGCTGTTCAAGCCACTCTATGGGTACATGCACTTTTTCTCTTGGATGTATATCTAGGAATGGCATTGATGGGTTGTAGGGTGGGCTTATGCTTAACTTTATTAAAAACTGTGCCAAGGACAGAGTTGTAACCATTGTACACTCTCACCACTAATATGTGATTGTTCCAGTTGCCCCATATCTTCCACTGTAACTTTTTGTGAGTCTTTTATTTTAGCTTTTCTGGTGAATGTGTATTAGCATCTCACTATGGTTAAAATTTGCATTTCTCTGATGAGTAATTTATGTTGACTATTGCTTATTGGCCATCTGGGTGTCTTTTGTGAAGGGTCTGTTCAAGTCTTTTGTACAGTGTTTGTTTTAGACCATCTATTCATTTATATTTATCCACATATTTACCCTTTCCTGTGAACTTTATTCCTCCCTGCAGTTTTTTTTATTGCCTAGGTTTGGTTTGGAGAGGGAGTTAGGGAGTTTCCTTCTTTCCTTTGTACTTACCTTGCTTGGGAGTTGCAGAGCTTCCTGTGGGTTGGGTTCCTCATCAGTTTAGGAAAATTCTCAGCCATATTTCTTCAAATATTGCATCTTTGCCCCATTCTATTCTGGAATTCTAAGTACATATATTATGTTAGAACTTTGACGGTCTCCCAAAGTGCCTTTCACTTTTTTTTTCCACTTTTCTTCTCTCCGTGCTTTATTTTGAATATTTATCTACTTCAGATATTTTGCTGTTCTGTATTCCAAGTGTCTATTGAAATTTTGCTTTTCATACAATTTTGTCTCTCTCATTAGTTGAATACCTTAATCATAGTTTTCTTTTTAGCTTTTCATTTTGAAATTTTTCTTTTAGCTTTTCATTTTGAAATAATTTCAGACATACCAAAAATTGTAAAATGGTACAAAGAATTCACACATTAGCTTCCCCAAACATTAACATCTTACAGCCGTAGTATGATTATCAAAATCAGGAAATTAACATTGCTGCAATACAATTCACTAATCTGCGGACCTTAGTCAAGTTTTGCCATTTGTCTTACAGACGTCCTTTTTCTAGTCCAAGATCACATGTTGCATTTAGTTTTCATGTCTCCTTATTCTTTTTTAATCTGGGCAGTTCCTTGCTCTTTCTTTGACTTTCATGATCTTGACACTTACGAAGGGTCAGGTTTTTTGTGGAATGTCCCTCAGCTGGATTTATCTGGTATTTCCTCATGGTTAAATTCCAGTTATGCAGTCTTGGGAAGATAGGAGTTCTTCTCACTTTTTTATTTCAGGAGGCACATGATGTTGATATTTCTCATGATTGTTAATATTAATTTTGATCACTTTGTTAAGGTGATATTATCAGTTTCTCCACTGTAAAGTTACTATTTTTCTTCTTTGTAGCTAATAAGTATTCTTTAAACAATTCCAGACGTTAAAGTTGCTGTTGACTTGTTTTTGTTGTTTCTGTTGTCTTGTTTCTCCCTCCCCCACCTCACCTCTTGGTTTTTAGTCATTTCATCTGACATTGTGGATGAAAAATTATAACGGTTCTAGATAATATCATCATCCTAGTTAGGTTTTCTGGCCGACAGATAGCATGCCGGCTGGTTGTCTTAATGGTGTCCTTGTGTTGATGCTCTCTGGTGACTTCAAACGGTTGTTTCATATAACTTATTCAGCTTTTAAGTAGTTGATTTTGCTGGAAGGGTTAGTCTACTTCAAGCTACTGCATCATGTCCAGAACAGAAATCCTTACTTACTTACTTGTGACCTAATAATGCTTCAGAATGTATGACCAAATTTAGCAAAACAATATTAGATCTCCAGTTCTTGACACCCTATTTTAATTCCAGTTAATTACCTGACCCTAATTTTTGTTTTTATTTTACTGTACTTGTTTCCTGTAAGCTACCTCAGAATCTTTGATGGAATGAAGCGGATATAAACTAATAATTGGTGCTTTCCGTTTCTCACTTACTGAGTAACGTATTCAAGAGGACACTTCATAATTTACAAATCAAGTTTCTCATGGAAACATTCTTCGTTATGCAGAGCTGATGAATTGTATTTTCATTGTTCACTTCTTTGTAGATTGGTCCATGTTTTCCTACCTCAGTGTTGATATTTATTAAAGTTTACTGATTAAAAAGCACCATTAGATGCTCCTTACGCCCATCTTTTGTCTATGAGACAGGATTCTGAAGTATTTTTTTCTTTTTCCAAAAGGTCTTAACCACAGAGGAATTGAAGGCTGCTCAGACATCTGTTGCTTATGGCTGTATCAAATATGCTGATCTTTCCCATAACCGGTTGAATGACTATATCTTCTCCTTTGACAAAATGCTGGATGACAGAGGAAATACAGCGGCTTACTTGTTGTATGCCTTCACTAGAATCAGGTAATTGTGGGTACAACATTGTTCTATTTTGAATCAAATGATGATCATTTCTAGTTTATATCAGTCACTTATTACATGTTTCAATGGAAAAGAATGTACTTAACAAAGGGGAATGATGGCTGTTACCTGATTTTTGAGGTCAATTGCGCGTCTGGCCAGTATTGATGAAGAAATGCTCCAGAAAGCTGCTCGAGAGACCAAGATCATTTTGGACCATGAGAAGGAATGGAAACTAGGCCGGTGCATTTTGCGGTTCCCTGAGGTTCTGCAGAAGATTTTAGATGACTTATTTCTCCACACTCTCTGTGATTATATCTATGAGCTGGCAACTACTTTCACAGAATTCTATGATAGCTGCTATTGTGTGGAGAAAGATCGACAAACTGGTGAGTGGTTCATCCAATAGTCATTTTGGGGATTGGGCACCAACAAGGCATTTATTTGAGTTGGATGTAGGTGGTTTTCAATTTATTTTATTTATGGAAACCACCTCCCCCCCCCCATTTTTCCCCCAGTTACACATTAATCCATATCATATACACAAGACAAAATGAGCTAGCTCTAATAAAAGCATAAACGGAATTCTTCCCATTCCCAAACTGACTAGTTTCCCCACCCTCAGGCACATGGGATGGAACCATAAGACTCTAAAGAAAAACAATTAGAAGGCCACTAGGAATAGGATATTTCCAACAAAAGCAGTGTGACTGAGGGTCCCAGGATGAATCTTTGTGGTTCTTGATAACGAAAACTACCCTTGGGGGAAAAAAATGATACCTTTTGTAGGCTTTTTGCTCTACCCTGTTACAGAGTTAATGAAGTAGACTGAATTAATGTGTTACATGGCAAGTAGGCATTTCTGAGAGTCATGCCTGAGAACTAAAATTTCATTAGGAAAAATATCTCACCATTATGGTGTTAAAGTTTATAGTTAATTCAGACCATGAGGCCTAGGAAAGAACTCTAAAAAGAAAGATAAAATACAATCTAATCAATGCAGGCCTTGTATCTCTTTTATCATCAGTTGAAAACAGATTTCTTGAACAGAACACTTCTATTTCTTAGATTGTTTCCCCTTATAGTTTAAGGTAAAGGTGATTCTAATTAAAGCCCCAAAACATCTATGGGTTGGGCTATCCACTTCTCAGTAAAATCCAGAAGTAACATAGATTCTTTAATAGTGATTTGTAAAAAGAAAATTTACTGTCTCTTTCTGTGTTCTCAGGAGAAGTATTGAAGGTGAACATGTGGCGTATGCTGCTATGTGAAGCAGTAGCTGCCGTCATGGCCAAGGGGTTTGATATCCTGGGAATAAAGCCTGTCCAAAGAATGTAATCCTCCTGAGGTCTGAACACTGTGTGTTTTTACCAAAGTGGCCATTAGCATTGTTTGCTTTTTCACAATCATCAATCATGTGGATACAAAAACAAGTAAAAGAAATTTGTCAGCTAGCTACAGAACATGTGGTTCTTTATCTCTCACAACTAGGCTTCTGAAAAGAAAAATACTTTCTCTAATTTTAATTAAATAAGGAATCCCATTTATTGAGCCCTACTATAGTCCCTGAGAACACAACCTTCATTACCATTTATTCTGAAAAAACAAATGCTTAATAAACATGAATGGCATTGCACCATGCTGTTTCCAAGGGTCTCCAAGCTCAAAGGAGCCTTAGATATGATCTTAATGAGTTATGACAATAACTACCATTTACGACTGGTATGCACAGAGCCCATGTCCACAGAATAAAGGATAAATTGAGAATAAATATCTAACTAAAGCGAATAGCAATGAGAAGACAAATTATTAAAAAGAAGCCAAGTAGAAGTTCTGGAGTTGAAAAGTATAACTGAAATGAAAGATTTGCTAGAGGGGCCCAACAGCAGATTTGAGCAGATAGATGAAAGAACTTAAAAGATAGGCCAAATTGAAATTACACAGTCTGAGAAATAATTATATTAATGCTTAGAATGAAATTTTTAAAAAATGAACAGAGCCTAAGAGATGACCTACAGGACACCATCAAAAGTACCAACATATGTATAATGGGAGTCCCAGATGAGAGGAGAGAAAGAAGCATAAAATATTTGAAGAAATAATAGCTAAAAATTTCTCAAATTTGATGAAAAACGTTAATCTACATATAGAAGAAGCTTAATAAACTCCAGATGGGATAAACTCAGAGATCCTTTTTGAAATACGTAAACTGTTGAAAGACAGACAAATTGGAAATCTTGAAAGCAACAAGAGAGAAGCTACTCAAATCACATGCAAGGGATCCTCAATAGCAGCGGTCCCCAATTTCAGCAACAATTTTTCCACAGACGGGGGGTGGAGGGTAATGGTTCAGGCGGTAATGCGAGCGATGGGGAGCAATAGGTGAAGCTTTGCTCGCTTGCCAGCTGCTCACCTCCTGCCGTGTGGCCCGGTTCCTAACGTTCAGTTATTTCGCCTTCATCAGTTGTCTGTGTCACTGAGTGAGAACCGCTAAGGAATGAAAGAGTTTAAACCCTTTACTTCGGACCACACTCAGCCTGTCTACATCCCTCTGATTCAACCACCAAGGGAGGAGGGAGGCGTCCTGGGGCTGCTGCTCCCCACTGACACCCACCCTGTCTAGCATGCTTTTGGTCTCCAGGATTTTACCAGGTTCTTTTTAATTCTCAACATTTGGGGTAGAGGTGGACGGTATGAAGCCCCAATTTCCCATTGTGTTTGTAGACAGTTTCAACTGAAGCAATCAGAAACTAGGACTAAAACTTCCTATAAATGAGAAAATTCCCCCAAAGAAGCACTTTAAAGAGATCTCTGAGAAAAGTTAGGGAGCAGAAGTCACTGAGTAATATAAACCCCCACACGCACAAACACACACTCAAATAAAAAGCAAAAGAAAATGCAATAATTAAGTGCCAGTCTTCTCCTTGGTCCACAGCCCCAGGGGTTGGGGACGCCTCTTAGTAGGATTGACAACTACAGAAAACATAGGAAGTGGGGGATGGAGCTATATAGGAACAAAGATTTTGTACACTGTTGATATGAAGTTGTTACAAACTAAAGTTGTCTAAACTAGGTTGTTACAAACTAAATTTAGATGTTACTTACTATCCCCAGGGCAATCACTAAGAAAATAACTAAAAAATATAAAGTAAAAGAAATTACAAGGGAAATGTTTAGAAACACCTATTCCTTTTTAAGTTGAATAATATCTATGTATGTATATACCATATTTTCCTGGTCCGTTTGTCTGTTGGTGGGCACTCGGGTTGCGTCCACGTTGTAGCTATTATGAATAATGCTGCTAATGATCATGAGTGTTCAAGTTTTCTTCAGGACCCTGCTTTCAGTTCTTTTGCGTATATGCTCAGGGGCAGAATAGCTGGATCAAATGGTAATTATTTTTAATTTTTCGAGGAACTGCTGTGTTTCCCACAGAAGCTGTACCATTTTACATTCCCAGCAGCAGTGCACAAGGGTTACAATTTCTCCATCCTCGTCAATACTCTTTTTGATAGTAGCCATCCTTTTGGGTGTGAGGTGGTATCTCAGTTGTGCTTTGCATTTCCCTAATTAGTTAACATTTTGAAGGCAGAAGGAAGAAAATAATAAAGACTAGAGTGGAGATGTATGAAATAGAGAATAGGAAAACAATGGAGAAAATCAAACCAAAATTCGGCTCTTTGAAAAGATCAATAAATTTGACAAACGAAACGTCTATAGCTAGACTGACGAGAGCTCAAATTACTAAAATCAGGAATGAAAGTGGGGATATTACTACTAACCTTACGGAATAAAATGTAAGAGACGACTGTACAGTTGCATGCCAAAAAATTTAGACAGATGAAATTTTAAAAATTCTTAGAAACACACAAACTACCAAAGCTGATTGAAGAAGAAGTAGAAAATCTGAATAGGCCTCAAACAAGTAAAGAGATTGAATCAGTTATACCAAAAAAATTCCAATAAGGAAAACTCCAGGACCAGATGGCTTCTCTGGTGAATTCTACCAAACCTTTAAAGGAGAATTAATATCAATTCTTCTCAAAGTCTTCTAAAAAAGAAAGGAATCACTGCCTAACTCATTCTGTGAGGCCATTATTACCCTGATACCAAAACCAAAGACATCACGAGATAAGAAAAGCATAGATCAACATTCCATATGTATATAGATGAAAACATCAAAAGTACTAGCAAATCAAATTTAACAATATTAAAACAATACATCATGAGCAAATGAGAGGCTCCAATCAAGATGGCGGAGCAGTAGGATGTGGAACTCCCCTCCTCCCAAAAATATATCTACAAATGGAACAGTTCTTACAGAACACCTACTGAACACCAGCAGAAGTCCTAAAACACCTGAAAGGATGAGAATTATCTCCACATAACTGGGTAGGATGAAAGGGAGGAAAAATAAGGGACAGGACCTGCACCGCTGGGAGGGAGCTGAAGAAAGGAAAGATTCCCGCACCCTGGGAAGCCCCCTCACCTGCGGGGAGATCAGCTGGGACAGAAAAGGAGCTTCAGAGGCTCAGAGGAGGGCACGGCAACTGGTTTGTGGCAGGCAGAACACAGAGACCTACACAGATGGTCCGAGCCACCGCCCTGTACCCCCAGCCTAACGCGCGTCCGCTGGTACAGGTGGGGGCCGGGTGCTGAAACAAGGGGTTTAGAGTACAAACCTGGGGAGAGGACTGGTGTTGGCTGCTCAGAGACAGACTGAAGGAGCTGGAGTGTGGTACGGCCACAACCAGGGCTAGAAGCCAGGCCCACCATAGAAACGAAGCACCGTTGTTAAGTGGTGCACGAAGCGGCGAGGGGGGGCTGCCGTTACAGCCTCTTTCTCCATGTGCTAGCCCCTGCTCACGCAGGCTCCGGGAGAGCACGCCCCAGCCACCCCGCCTCGGCCAGCTCCCACCTGGGCAGTCTTGCAGGCCCCAGATGCCACCTAGGCGGGCTCCAAGGCCAACTGCAGCCTCGGGAGCAGACACCAGCAGTTTGCCCACATTCAGAGGTAGGGCCAAAAGCACAGCTGAGCCCCAGGGACCAGACAACTTAGGAAGCAGGGCTGAAAATTCAGTGCCTGTGGGACATCCGAACAGACAGCGGGTGCTCCCGCAGCTGGGACGGGTCTGGCCTTAATAGCTGTGGGCTTTGTGGGTGCATGCACGCAGGGACTGGGCCATGCCAGGGTCTAAGCTACCTCTATATAGCTCCCACAGCAGGTCCAGGCGTGGGACTTGTGCTGTCCTGGGACCTGACTTCAGTGGCTCTGTGCTGGTGTCCTTGAGACACGTGCGTGGATGGCCGGCATACCATGGTTGAGGCAGGGCCAAGGGCAGTGCCAAACCAGTGTACTTTGTGAGTCCGGACAATGGGTGAAAGGTGACACATCAGAGCACACTCACCAGTGAACAGCTCCAGCAGAGGAATACTCAGTGGCTCCCCTCCCAGTGGGAGTGCTCCAGTCCCACCTACCTCACACCACAGCTCAGTAATGCAGCTCAGAAACAGATCTGGGGACGTCTACTCCAACATCTAGGTAGCAGACCCTGCCCCTGACAGGGCAGTGACAACCACAGAGCAAAGAGGAGACCCCACTCAACATCCAGCGCAGGCTCTGGCCACCACAACACCACTCACACCTATCAAGGGGATAATGGCCAGCATACACTGAGGAAAGAGGTGGCAGCCATCCATACTAAAAACAGCCCCTGCGCCAAAAATGTTAAACCCACGTAGGCTACAAAGGGACGCTCCCACATTAGTATAGCCCTCCAGGACCACAGTAGATAACTGTTTTTCCTAAACTCAGAGCAAGAGAAATAAAAGTAAAATGAAGAAGCAGAGGAACCATTGCCAATAAAAAGATCAAGAGAATTCCCCTGAAACAACAAACAATGAAACAGACCTCTTCAGTCTAATAGACAAAAAGGAGATAATGAAAATACTGAAGGAATTAAGAAAGGCTATTGGCAGAAATGCAGATTACTGTAAAAAGGAACTAGAAACTATAAGGAGGAACCAAGAAAAAATAGAAAGTTCATCATGAGCAAATGAGACTTACCCAGGAATGTAAGGATGGTTCAACACTTGAAAATAAATCAAAGTAATACATCATATTAATCAATTAATTAAATAGCAGCACTATTTACAAGAGTCAAGACATGGAAACAACCTAAGTGTCCATCAACAGATGAATAGATAAAGATATGGCAGATATATATACAATGCAGTATTACTCAGCCATAAAAAAGAGAACGAAATAATGCCACTTGGAGCAACATGAATGGACCTAGAGATTATCATACTAAGAGAAGTAAGCCAGACAGAGAAAGACAAATATCATATGATATCACTTATATGTGGAATCTAAAAAAAGGTTACAAATGAGCTTATTTACAAAACAGAAATAGACTCACGGGTACAGAAAACAAACTTATGGTTACCAAAGGGAAGGAGGGGGGAAGGATAACTTAGGAGTTTGGGATTAAAATATACACACTACTATATATAAAATAGATAACCAACAAGAACGTACAGTATAGCACAGAGAACTCTACTCAATATCTTGTAACAATCTATAATGGAAGAGAGTGTAAAAAAAAAGAATATATATATTTTTATATATGTATAACTGAATCACTTTACACCAGAAACTAACAATTATAAATCAACTATATTTCAATAAATTTTTAAATCAAATTAAAAAATTTTATTTAATATGTATTGTTGATTGATTAACGTGAAAACTCACAGACGACAGCACTATAACTCATGCCTGAACAAAGCTTATGTAACACACTTATTTTCTTTCAAAGGCACATCATAGCCTTCTTGGACAATTTTAAGCAGCAAGATCACCAACAAAAAGCACAAAAGTGTCACTAAATAGGCCACAAAAAGGACCATTTTTTTACAGTATGTGAACTGAAACAAGATGGCAGAACAGCACCTTGTTCAACCTAAGCTGGTAATGTGTTCATTGGGTGACTCAAATTTTTCACTGCTCTGTGCATAGCCATGAATGATTGCAAACACTCTACGAGTATCAATTTGGGGGTTACAAATAAATGTTAGCAAGCTGTTAAACTCACAAATATGGAATCCATGAATAGGGAGAACAAACTGTTATCTTGCCGGTGACTTGATTTTCTCTCATCCTGTAATGTATTTTTTTTTTTAGAGCTTTTATTTATTTATTTTATTTTATTTTTGGGTGTATTGGGTCTTCATTGCTGCGCGGGCTTTCTGTAGCTGCGGCAAGCGGGGGGCTATTCATTGTGGTGTGCGGGCTTCTCATTGCAGTGGCTTCTCTTGTTGTGGAGCACGGGCTCTAGTCTCACGGGCTTCAGTAGTTGTGGCGTGCAGGCTCAGTAGTTGTGACTCACGGGCTGTAGAGTGCAGGCTCAATAGTTGTGGCACATGGGCTTAATTTGTCTGCGGCATGTGGGATCTTCCCGGACCAGGGCTCGAACACATGTCCCGTGTGTCGGCAGGCAGATTCTCAACCACTGTGCCACCAGGGAAGCCTCTGTAATGTCTTTAAATACTGTATTATCTCCAATGAGCCCATGCAGCCCTAAATTTCCCAAACACACACACTACTGTATTTTATTTATTTTATTTTTATTTATTTTTGTTTTTGTTTTTGGCTGCATTGGGTCTTTGTCACTGTGTGCGGGCTTTCTCTAGTTGCAGCGAGTGGGAACTACTCTTCGTTGTGGTGCGTGGGCTTCTCATTGTGGTGGCTTCTCTTTGTTGCGGAACATGGGCTCTAGGCACGCGGGCTTCAGTAGTTATGGCTCACGGGCTCTAGAGCACAGGCTCAGTAGTTGTGGTGCACGGGCTTAGTTGCTCCACGGCATGTGGGATCTTCCTGGACCAGGGATCGAACCCGTGTCCCCTGCAGTGGCAGGCAGATTCTTAACCATTGCACCACCAGGGAAGTTCCTACACGACTTTAAAAAAGGGAATGGGGGGGGGGGTCCAGTGGCTAGGACTCAGCCTGAACAAAGATCCCACAAGCTGCACAGTGTGGCCAAAAATAAAAAAGGGGGTGGGGGAATGGGAATGCTGCTGGGTGACCAGCTCATAGTTTCTGCTCTATGGGGCAATCATTCCTTTTATGTTGTTTAGTGTTAGTTTGCTACTGCTGTTATAACAAATTTCCACTAACTTGGTGGCTTGAAATAATAGAAATTTATTCTTTCACAATTCTGGAGGCCAGAAGTCCAAAATCATATCACTGGGACAAAATCAAGGTATTATTGCCTCTTCCAGCTTCCAATGGCTGACAACATTACTTGACTTGGCCACATCATTCCAATTTCTGCCCCTGTGATCACATCACTTTCTCTTCTGTGAAATCCCCTTCTGCCTATAAAGTTACATATGATTGCCTTCAGGGTCCACCCAGATAATTCAGGATAATCTCCTCATATCAAGATCCTTAAGTGCATATGCAGAGACTCTTTTCCCATATAAGGCAACATTTACAGGTTTGAGGAATTAGGATCTGATATTTTTTAGGAACATTTTTCACCTACCACACCTAGTCTTGTTTGTCCATGTGCTTTGTGGGCAGCAAGCTCTTACTCAGAGTCCTGTGAGACTTCCGGGCTTGCACCTGAGGGTTCACAATCCAGCTGAGCCTGGGTAGAGTGACACACCTCTAAAGGGGCCAGAGAAGTTACCAGGAGCCAAGAAACTGGTCTGTTTCCAGCTCTGCTGTGTACCTTGGACAAAGGGCCCATGCTTACAAAGCCTTGGGTTCCTTATTTCTGAATGCTCTTCTACACCAGGACAGCTCAGAGCTGCTGCAGATGAACTTGCAAATTGTAGCCCCCTCCTTAGTGAAAGACAGTTTAAGGGAAGTGATTTTGCCTCATTTCTCTGCTTTGGCTGAGTCCACTCAAGCATAGCCAACAAACATCAACAGATCACCTACTCCCTACCAGGCTTCCTTCTAGGCCCAGGATAACACAGTGCCTCAGACATCAAGGAGCCCCCAGCTAAAATGGGGGTAAAAAGGGGGCATGGCATGGGTAAAGGTACCAGGAAGCCCCAGGGTGAGAAGCCTCAATTATATCTCACAGTATTCAGGCTCACTCATTATAGGAATGTTTTTAAGAAACAGATTAGATATGAATAAAGTTAGTGAGTTGCGTTACTTTAAAAGGTCTCAGGGGGCTTCCCTGGTGGTGCAGTGGTTGGGGGTCCGCCTGCCGATGCAGGGGGCGCGGCTGGGCCCGTGGGCCATGGCCGCTGGGCCTGCGCGTTCGGAGCCTGTGCTCCGCAGCGGGAGGGGCCACAATAGTGAGAGGCCCGTGTACCACACACACAAAAAAGGTCTCAGGCTCTAATCATGAAGTCTAGGGTGCAGTTGAAGTACTCCCCAACCTACTTTTCTTCAGAATAGGTCAGAACAAGAATTTTTCACTTTAGAAAGGAGCAGGACTTCCCTGGTGGCGCAGTGGTTAAGAATCCACCTGCCAATGCAGGGGACACAGGTTCAATCCCTGGTCCTGGAAGATCCCACATGCCGCAGAGCAACTAAGCCCATGCACCACAATTACTGAGCCTGTGCTCTAGAGCCCGTGAGCCACAACTACTGAGCCTGCATGCCACAACTACTGAAGCCTATGTGCCTAGAGCCTGTGCTCCGCAACAAGAGAAGCCACCGCAATGAGAGCCTATGCACTGCAACAAAGAGTAGCCCCCGCTCGCTGCAAATAGAGAAAGCCCACGCGCAGCAACGAAGACCCAATGCAGCTAAATAAATAATAAAATAAAATAAAATAAAAACTAAAAAAGAAAGGAGCAAAGAGCCTCCAGTGTGGTGGTATGAAATGGGACAGATGCATCCATGGAAACTAGAGGCTTGAAGGGGGATATATGGGACAAATTTCATACAGCTAACCTAGTAGGGAGCCAAAGGTTACCATAGACAAACATTTTTATAAATATCAGAAAATTTGAGTTGCTTCTAGTTTGTCAAGGGAGGTAGGTTTGGGGTATTAAAAAGGCCATCCAGCATTTCTACCTGTATTCTGCAAGGGAAGGGGAAGGGCAGACCCCACCCCAGGGAATTCTTCACTGAGCATAGAGGTTAGATGGCCAACAGGGACCTCAGTGGACTGAGCGGCTACCATGCTACAAGGAGTGTCAGGCCAAGTCTCCTGTGTTGGTGTCTGACTGAGACAGGAGTCCAGAAATTCTGTGTGAGTGCCCTTTGCAGACTGGGTACAGAGGGGCTTGTCCTAGACCACCCTCTAGGAGACCCTTGTTTGGTGAGGATTGCTACCCTTTGAAGGGAAGCACTGATCCATTAGCCCTTTCCTTCCCAACTGGCCCTTTCAGCATTGTTTCTACCTTTCCCAGTGAGCTCTAGCTGTAATTATGAAATTAACTTTAATAAATTTAGTCCCGTAATAGAAATAAATTGTGTTTGTCAAAACCCATAGAGGGTATAACACCAAGAGTGAGACCAGATAGAAACTATGGACTTTGGGTGATGATGACGTGTCAACGAAAGTTCATCATGGGAACAATGTAGCACTGGTGTGGGACATCTATACTGGGGGAGCCTGTGGGGTGGGGGGCTCAGAGTATATGGGAACTCTGTACTTCCTGCTCAAATTTGTTGTGAACCTAAAACTGCTCTAAAAAATAGTCTTTTTTTTTTTGAGGAACTGTATGAGAGCTCTTTGCTCACCTTGACCTCCTTGAATCCCTAGACCAGCATAATCTCCTTCGTTTGTTTTGAATAGAGTATTTGCCAAATATTAAGGGCAAACTCAGTAGAGAGTTGGAGTCAACCATTCAAGAAATTTCCAACTTTTGAGAGTGTCTTTTTTTTTTTTCCAAATAAATATTTAGTTGGCTTTTAATTGGAAAAACAGAGGCTCAGTATTGCATCCTATTTGAACCCAGTTTGGTGTTTCCTGACTAGGCCTCTCCCCTAGACAGTGTATCAGAGAAAAAAAATGGAACCTATTTCTTTGAAGCTAGAATGTAAACTAATTTTCTGTTACTATCCTCCTCACATTCCCTTCATTCCTATGGATATCCAAATGGTTTTAATCAAAATTAGATTCAGAGCCAATATTACAGTTATTCTTTTTAAAAATAATGTTTTTCCCCCTTGCCACAGAACTGACTTTATTTTTATTTATTTATGTACTTATTTGGCCGCGTGACATGGCTTGCAGGATCCTAGTCCCCCAACCAGGGGACCGAACCTGTGCCTCGTGCAGTGAAAGCATAGAGTCTTAACCACTGGACTGCCAGGGAACTCCCACCACAGAACTAACTTCAGAAACTGTGAATTAAGAAGAAAAATAAAACAAAAGTTACAAATAATCCAAATGCCCATTTATAAATACTGTAGTGTTTTGTTCCTTTTGTGTACAAACACACGCATGTGTGTACATATATAATGGGAAAGGGTCATATTTTAACTAGATTTCTTTTTCAGTTAATATGGACATTGGTCCATGGCTTTGCATATTCTTTCAAAACATCAGTTTTAGGACTCCCCTGGTGGCACAGTGGTTAAGACTCTGTGCTCCCAATGCAGGGGGCCCGGGTTCGATCCCTGGTCAGGGAACTAGATCCCACATGCATGCCGCAACTAAGAGTTCGCATGCCACAACTAAGGAGCCGGCGAGCCGCAAATAAGGAGCCCACGAGCTGCGACTAAGGAGCGCACCTGCTGCAACTAAGACCCATAGCAAACAAATAAATAGTAAAATAAATAAAATTTTAAAAAATAAAAGATAATTGGAGAATATTAGAAACAGTTAAAAAAACATCAGTTTTATTAGCAAATTATATTCCATTTTATGGATATACTACAATTTAAATCAATCTTGTATTGTTGAACACAGAGCTTATTTCTTAACTTATGCTTTTTCAGGTGATACTGCAGTGAAGACTCTTGGGTATAAATCTTGGCACAGATCCATGATCATTCTCCTTCTAGTAAACACCAAGAGGTGGAATCGTGGAGTCAGAAGGTACACGCCTGTTAAAGACTTCAGCACAATTAACCAATGGCTTGATAGGGAGGGAAGCACGTCACAGTTCCAGCAGCAATGCATGAAAACTCCATGTCCTAAATCCTCGTCAATATTGGATATTGAGTTTGACATGTTTGGCAACACTAGCTTAGTACTGAGAAAATTAATCAGCCTGAAATCACTGCACCCTAACTCTGTGTTAAAACACAGAGAAGTATATGTCCTGGTTCTGAAGGAATTCACAGAATATGGGCCAGGTTTTTCCTGGCTGAACCACTTACTTCCCTGCTGTTGGGCTCTGGAAGAGTTATTGACCCTCTTTGCCTTAACCTTGCCTGCCAGCCGTGAGGATGGGTATCTGGACTGAATTTATCATATTCTCATTTACATTTGTATTATAAGTAATATATAAATGAGAATATATATATATATATATATGTTCTTATTTAGCCTCCCCAACTAGACGCAAATATATATATATATAAACTAATAACTATAATATATATACAGTTAATATATACAGGGTTCAAAAGCGGTTGTCACTGCCAGTGCTATTACTACTACTGATTATAATAACCATTGAGATGGCTCTGGGTAGACACTTAACAAATGTTAATTACCACTTACAAGCTGTTTAACTTGGCTTAGAAAAGTTACGCCCTCTCTCCAATCATTAGCTTCCCCATCTGTTCAACGGAACTAAAAATACCCATTTCCTAGGATTACTGTGAGGATTATAGGAAATGAAACCATCAGCTCAGTACCAGGAATATAGAAGGAAGTTTTCTTCCTTTAGGAATATTTTAGAAACCGACTTCAGAAAAATAATGCATAATGCCTGATAATAAACAACTCAGTTTCTTTTGTGAAGAACTCTAAGATCAGGGGCTGAATCAGCAAGAGCTGGTGAAACTACATCTTTACCCTTTATCCTCCTTTCTGGAAAAATTATTCTTTCCAAACATCAACTCTTTTGGCCTGATGTTCAGGTGCCTGTCACTGGGTTTGCCTGGCTGACGGCAAAAAATCGTAGGAAGGCTGAGGTGCCAATCTAGGAGACCGAAATAAGAGTAGGGATTAGGTGGAGAAGAAGGAAACTCTTTCTCCCTATGTTCTTGCTTAGTTAATACCTAATGGCTTTTTAAGGGGTTGCAAGTATAGTTTAATAAAGATGTGCCAATATCTAGCAGCAAAGGCACTCTGCCAACATCATAAGCCCCTCTGCACCTGCTCTGGCATAATAACTTTGATAAGAACTACTCATTACTGAGCACCTATTGTAAGACTCTATAATCCTTCCAACAACCTGATTATTCCAATGAAGACGTAGCTATTCAGAAGAGATAACAATTCAGAGCCAGGACTGGGACTCATGTCTGTTTGCCTTGAAGTACATGTTTTTCCTTGTGTACTTTCTCTCTCTTCCTCTCCTCTTTCTCCTCTAGTACTTTTCAGATTCCTGCCTTTTCCTTCTAGCCCACCCGGATTTCAGGCCAGCCTTTGTACCCATACCAGGTGCATCACCGATCCCCATGGCTTTAAGATCTCCTGTTCCCATGGCCCTGCACCTGGCGGACTGAGAGGGATGCCAGCTGCTCTCTCCTTGCAGGGCACAGAGCTCTGAGTAGCACACCAAGATGTGCAGGAACCTGGAAGCTGAGAACCCTTACATATTTCTGAGTCTCTGAGTCATTGAAGAAAAAGAGGTACTTCAGTGAAGAGGGCTCAGCCTTACTAGGAATTATAAAGGAAATATTAAAGGCACTGTGTTTTTAAATAGTATACTTAGCGAACTTGAATATTTTTGGCTAAAGCAATTTCATATTGTGACCAAGGGAACTGAGTGAGTTCAATTAAGGTACTATGAAGAGACAGGAGCACTGCATACAGACCAATGTTTTAACAGTTAAGATTATTTTTTATCTTTGACCTAAAGGAGACAAGTATACTCAACAGGGAAAAGATAGTCTCTCAATAAACAGTGCTGGGAAAGCTGGATATTCACATGCAAAAGAATGAAATTGGACCCCTATCTTACGTGACTTACAAAAATTAACTCAAAGTGGATTAAAGACTTAAATGTAAGATCAGAAACCATAAAACTCCTAGAAGAAAACATAGGGGAAAATCTCCTTGACACTGGGCTTGGCAATAATTATTTTTTTAGATATGACACCAAAAGCACAAGCAACAAAAGTGAAAATAAACAAGTGAGACTATATCAAACTGAAAAATTTGTGTATAGTCAAGAAGCAATCAACGATATGAGAAGGCAACCTATGTAATGGCAGAAAATATTTGTAAACTACATATCTGATAGGGGGTTGATATCCAAAATATACAGGGAACTCATACAACTCAACAGCCAAAAAAAAAAAAAAAAAAACATTCCCACCCAAATAATCCAATTAAAAAATGGGCAGAAAAAAAACAAAAAAAGGGCAGGGACTTCCCTGGTGGTGCAGTGGTTAAGACTCTGCACTCCCAATGCAGGGGGCCTGGGTTCAATCCCTGGTCATGGAACTAGATCCCACATGCATGCTGCAACTAAGAGTTCGCATGCCACAACTAAGGAGCTCATGTGCCACAACCAAGGAGCCGGAGAGCCACAACTAAGGAGCCTGGGAGCTGCAACTAAGGAGCATGCCTGCCACAACTAAGACCCAGTGCAACCAAATAAATAAATAAATTTTTTTAAAATGGGCAAAGGGTCGGAATAGATGAATAGACATTTTTCCAAAAGATATTGACGTGGCCAACAGGTACCTGAAAAGGTGCACAGCATGACTAATCATCAGGAAAATGCATTTCAAAACTAAAATGAGATATCACCTCACACTTGTTAGAATAGCTATTACCAAAAAGACAAGAGCTAAGTGCTGGTGAATATGTGGAAAATAGGGGACTCTTGCTCACTGTTGATGGGAATGTAAATTGGTGAAGCCACTATGGAAAACAGTATGGTAATTCCTCAAAAAATTAAAAATAGAACAACTATATGATCCAACAGTTCTACTTTTGGATATATACCTGAAGAAAATGAAATCACTATCTTTGAAACTGAGCAGGACCCTACAGGGTCTTCCTGGGGAAAGACACCCAACCTGTGTCCTCCATCTCTTATTTAAAAAAAACTTTAGCCTCCTAGGCCTTCCAAAGAGCAAATATAATCAGAAATACAGAAACAAAGGAAAGCAATCAAGCAAGACAAAATAATAATAGTTTAACCATAAAAAAAAGTCAATGACCTTTAATTCCTCCTCAGAGGCTATAGATAATATCCTGATCCAAATCTTTGAGTTGTTTTTCAGATATTAAAACCCCCACAAGATGGAAGAAGTTGACTGCATGCTGACCACTAGCATGTAGCCCCCAGATGAGCTGGAGCGTGAAGATTGATAATGCTGACCTCTGTGACCTCATCTGGTTGCCTCACCACCCACCAATAAGAAAATTGTGTGTGAGCTGATCACATACTCCACAACCCTTTCCCTCACTTTGTCTTTTAAAACCCTTCCCTAGGGACTTCCCTGGCAGTTCAGTGGTTAAGACTCCGTGCTTCCATTGCAGGGGGCATGAGTTCGATCCCTGGTCAGGGATCTAAGATCCCACATGCTGTGTGATGCAGGAAAGAAAGGAAGAGAGAGAGAGAAAGAAAGAAAGGGAAAGAAAGAGAAAGGAAGAAAGGAAGGAAAGGAAGGAAGGAAGAAAGAAAGAAAGAAAAAGCCATTTCCTAAAAGCCATCAGGGAGTTCAGGTTTTCTGAGCATTAGCTGCTTGTTCTCCTTGCTTGTTACCCTGCAATAAATGTTAAACTTTTCTTCACCAAAACCCCGTGTCAGTAGATTGGCTTTGCTGCAGGCAAATAGACCCAAGTTTGGTTTGGTAATGTCTTGAAGAGATATCTGCACATCCACATTCATTAGAGCATTATTTACATTAGCAAAGACATGGGAACTAAGTGTTCATCAATGGATGAATGGATAAAGAAGTTATACACACAAGTGCATGCGCACACACATGCACACACACACACACACACACACACACAGAATGGAATATTATTCAGCCATTAAAAAGGAACTCCTGGGCTTCCCTGGTGGTGCAGTGGTTGAGAGTCCACCTGCCGATGCAGGGGACGTGGGTTTGTACCCTGGTCCAGGAAGATCCCACATGCTGCGGAGCGGCTGGGCCCATGAGCCATGGCCGCTGAGCCTGCACGTCCAGAGCCTGTGCTCCACAATGGGAGAGGCCACAACAGTGAGAGGCCCGCGTACCGCAAAAAAAAAAAAAAAAAAAAAAAAGGAACTCCTGGTTGCCATATGATCCAGCAATCCCACTCCTAAGCATCTATCTGGACAAAATTATAATTCGAAAAGATACATGTATCCCAATGTTCATTGAAACACTATTTACAATAACCAAGACATGGAAACAACCTAAATGTCCACCAGCAGATGAATGGATAAAGAAGATGTGGTACATATATACAATGGAATACTATTCAGCCATAAAGAAAAATGAAATACTGCCATTTACAGCAACATGGATGGACCTAGAGATTATCATACTAAGTGAAGGAAGTCAGAAAAAGGATGACAAATACCATATGATATCACTTATATGTGGAATCTAAAATATGACACAAATGAACCTAACTATGAAACAGAAACAGATTCACAGACATAGAGAACAGACTTGTGGTTGCCAAGGGGGAGCGGGGAGGGGAAAGAGAAGGATTGGGAGTTTGGGGTTAGCAGATGCAAACTATTACATATAGAATGGATAAACAACAAGGTTCTACTATATAGCACAGGGAACTATATTCAATATCCTCTGATAAACCATAGTGGAAAAGAATATATGTATATATGTGTATAACTGAATCACTTTGCTGTATAGCAGAAATTAACACAACATTGTAAATTAACTATACTTCAATAAAATAAATTTAAAAAAAGAGAGAGAGAGATGCCAGAGACGTTACTTTCTCTCCCTACCAGGTGAGGTCACAGTGAGAAGGTGGCCATGTACAAGCCAGAAAGGGACAGCTATCACCAGAAACCGACCATAGACCATGCTAGCATCCTGATCTTGAACTTCCATCCTCCAGAACTGTGAGAAGTAAATTTCTGTTTCTCTGGAAGACCCTGACGTATGCAGCCATCTAAGCTTTTTGAGGATTTACTAAGTGTCAGTCACTAATTCTACAGGGTAAAATGGAGTGAGAGTCTGAGCCACCCCCGAGAAGAAGTGCCACACCCAGTGAGGTAGTGGGCAAATGTCAATGGAATCCCAATTAAGGGACTTGAACTATTCTCCAAGGCCCAGATATTAGAAAAGGAGAGACAGTTCTCTTTTTTACTTAACATGCCATATTAGACATGTGACTGAGAACTGATCATTACTCTGGGCTTTAGTCACGTGTTAGTAAAAAGGTATTCTATTTTGTCTTGAGGAATAAATTGAAATATATGCACACTGAACAGTAAATTTTATCTGTGATGTTTATGTAGGTATACTGATCCAGGTGTGCCAGACTGACATGCAGTAGATACCTGTGACAAAAACGTTTACTATTCACTGATGATCCCACCCACATTTCCCAGCTGCCTTTCAGTTAGACAGGGCATGTGACTAGTCCCGGCCAATGGGTTGTGAGTAGAAATGACTGTGTCAAACCCTAGGCCACAACAGAGAAAAAGGAAAGTGAGTTCTCCATGCCCTTTCTTCCCGCATGGCAACAGTGGGAGCCCTCTTGTTTCTCATGTTACAGCCACAAGATGTTGGTGTGTGAGCCGTGCAGTGTCTATGTGGAGCGAACCTCCCACAGATCTTCAGTGGACATTAAATGTAAGCAAGTGGGAAACGTAGTTGTATTAATCCATTGAGATTTGAGGGTTGTAATATGTTACTGCATCGTAGCCCAGTCCCTCTTGACCAAATACAACTGTGGCTGTCACTAGGGGTAGAGAGGCAAATCCCTGAAGTCACCTTTGGAAGTAGACCACGGCTTATAGAAAACAGGTTGGGGAAGCCTCTTCAGGAGTGAACGTTTAAATGCTAATTAGACTGGGGATGAGGTTGCACAGCCTTCCAGCTGGTTTTACCTAAATCATGACTAGTCACTCCTTAGGCAATTTTCTGGAATGGTATATATGAGAGTAACAGAGAAAAGTTTCATATATCTTGTGAAGTCTATGGGTAGGACTGATGTACTCCATGTTACTACTGAAGCCCAGTCACAGATATAATTATGAACATCATGTGAGGGCATACATTATGGAATAATAAGTCAATTGTAAGCAAAATTTGAAGTGACCATAGTTGTTCTTATTGGCTGTCAGACAGAAGTGTCTGGATCACAATGCCAACTTATCCCTTTAAGAAACTTCTTGAGCAGATGAGACACACTGCTAAAGAATCTTTGAAAATGAGACCGATTTTAATGTTGTAAGTGACCCCAGATGAAAATTTGAGTGGCAGAGGTTTTTTTTGACACCTCAGTCTCTTTATGATGCCAATACTTGGCATGAGTCCCTGCCTTGGTTGCATTCTGGGGTCATGCACAGGAGAGAGGGAACGTGTTCCACTGGACTGAAAGTCTAGTTGGTGATGGGTGCTCCCAGGCTAGAGCATCCCAACAGAGAGCCTGTAGCAAATGGCTATGCAAGGTAGGAATCAAAGGCGGGAGACAGAAAAGGCCTCTGTGGGAGTCATCAAACGTCGTGCTGGGAAAGGTTGCCTCTGATCAGAAACAAGATGTGCAAACTTGGTTTGTACTGATTCCAAAGCTGTCAACAGCAATGAGGCAGTGGGAAAAAGCCTGAGAAATCCGCCTTTGGCTTGCGGACCTGGACGGAGAGGGATGTTGG
Source organism: Delphinapterus leucas (assembly GCF_059928025.1). Lineage (NCBI taxonomy): Eukaryota > Metazoa > Chordata > Mammalia > Artiodactyla > Monodontidae > Delphinapterus > Delphinapterus leucas. The sequence continues at coordinate 143,436,113 of NC_143131.1, forward strand.
AAGCCTTAGCAGATTATTGCAGAGGACATCAGTAATGTGAAGAAACTGATGGGCCACTAGGGGCAGGGGTGGGAAGATATCTGGAGAAACTGTCACTGCTAGAGCGTGGTGGAGGCTGCTTCAAGCCCTGGTATGGAATCTAGTGTGTAGGGTGGGCCACCAAAACCTGGGGAAGTAGGCACCCCCAGCAAGGTGGCACACTCCTACTGCTAGTTTACAGTAATTACTCCTGCAGAACAATTCTAAATTCATGAAGGTATTGCTCATTATGTTTAGAATTTGTAATCACTAGCCATCCCTCCCAATGGATTCCATTTAATGGAATCACAGGGGAAGGCATGAATTGCTTGAGAGTATCAGTTCTGAAATGAGCAGCAAGTGCACTGGAAAGGTCACAGTTGTCCACTTAAAACAGAGGCTGTGAACAAGGGCCTCAGAGATACTGGTATCGTGGTGAAGGAGAATTAATGACAACATAACAGAAAGTGATAAGAAAAAGGTCAAAATGTGTCAGTAGGTGTGCCCTCTAAGACTTATACGTAGGGTGGCAAACAGAATTATCTAAACTATTTAAGGTAAAGTTTGGCGGATCTCTTGCTGTTGGATTCTGATCTCCTTCAGTAGCCTGGTGGCATAGTGGAGAGGGTTCATTGTGGAGGATTGGGCTTTAGTACCCTGAATAAAATCAAAAAAGGAATAAGGTATTCAAATGTAACTTCAGACCTCCATGATACTGTGCATCAGAGGGAAAAATATGAAAGCTTATTGATGAGAGTTTTGTACTGCGAAGTTAAATACAGTTAAATACGACCTGTAATACAGGTAGTATTAGTACATTTATAGTATGACTTTATTACCTGATGTAATAAGCCTTATGAGTCATGTACTTTTTCCAAGTTCTGTTTGCACAACAAAGTTTGGGCTGTATTTGAGATGTAGTGGCCAACTAAAGCAGGCACCATTGATGCCCTATCTAATATCCCCTAGACTCACCTCTGAGTTCATCTGCAGCTGTGGTAAAGAGCTTCCAGCGTGATTGCAGCTCCCCATTCCAAGTGCCTGCTTCTCTGCCTGAGAGCTGTCTGAAGCATCAGGGGAATTTGCTGAGCCACACACAGGAGCAACTCAAAGGATAAGACAGTTAATGTTCCAGAAACAGGGTTTCCCTGGTGGCGCAGTGGTTAAGAATCCACCTGCCAATGCAGGGGACACGGGTTCAATCCCTGGTCCAGGAAGAGGAACTAAGCCCATGAGCCACAACTACTGAGCCCACGTGCCACGGCTACTGAAGCCCTTGCACCTAGAGGCCATGCTCTGCAACAAGAGAAGCCAATGCAGTGAGAAGCCCGTGCACTGCAACAAAGAGTAGCTCCCGCTCGCTGCAACTAGAGAAAGCTCACATGCAGCAACAAAGACCCAACACAGCCAAAAATAAATAAACAAACATTTGAAGAAAAAAAAAGTTCCAGAAACAATTCCTGATGGTTGGGGAAGGGAGAATGCTGGATTACTGCCCCAGCCTCCCAGCCTGCAGTGGTACAATTCTGAGATGCCCTCCACACAGTTTCTCAGAGAGTAATCAGAACAGTTAAGCCCTGGGACTTCCCTGGTGGCACAGTGGATAAGACTCCGTACTCCCAGTGCAGGGGGCCCCAGGTTCGATCCCTGGTCAGGGAACAAGATCCCACGTGCATGCCACAACTAAGAGTTTGCATGCCACAACTAAGGAGCCTGCACGCCACAACTAAGGAGCCCATGTGCCACAACTAAGGAGCCCGCCTGCTGCAAGTAACACCCTGTGCAACCAAATAAATTATAAAAAGAACAATTGAGCCCTAATCCCGCACTGTGCTAATCTGCTCATTAATGCACTGTTCCTTAGCCTTTCCACCTCCCCTGTCTCATTTTCCCCACACCCACATGTGCTTCCTGGGATCACCTGGACCCAAGTCCCTGTATGAGGGTCTGTATTAGTCAGCTTTCTCCTGAGAAACAGAACCAGTAGGATAGACAGATCAATCTATTTCTCTATATCCATATGTATAACTCCACGTCTATAGCTATATACCTATATCTGCATCCACATCTATGTATCTATATAGAAAGATTATAAGGAAATGGCTCACGTGATTATGGAGGCTAGCAAGTCTAAAATCTGCAGAGCAAATGTTGCAGTTCAAGGACAAAAGCAGGCAGGCTGCTACCGGCCCAGGAAGAGTCAATACGGCAGTGCAATGGCTGTCGGGCAGGAGAATTCTCTATTACTCAGGGGAAAGTCAGCGTTTTGTTATATTCAGGACTTCAGCTGAATGGATGAGGCCCACCCACATTATAGAGGGCAATCTGCTTTACTCAGTCTACTAGTTTATATGTTAATTTTATCCCAAAATACCCTCACAAAATACTCAGGATAACATTTAACCAAATATCTGGGCATCCCGTGGTCCAGTCTAGTTGACACACAAAATTAACCATTACAGGGTCCGATTTGGGGGCAATCCAAACCAAGGCACCAAGCATAGCTCATCAATTTGGAGAAGCACCCCTTGTAATGAGAGTAGAAACCTCTAAGGAGAGCGTTTTACGTGGACCATACACCTCAGGAACCATACGCGCACTCTCTGACCCCTTGTCCACGTTCCAACACATAGGCTCTGGCCCACATTAAGGAGGCATTTTGGCCAGAAGGGAAAAGCAGACCTGGTGTTGCTGTCCATGAATTTGAGACAGAAAGACTCCTGGTCCAGGATGGAATGAAAGCTTTGCTGTGTGGACTCTGCCTGACATTTGCCCTAATATTCAGTTACATTTTGTCCCTCTCTGGACCAGGCACTTAGTCCCACTAATAGGGAGGTCCACCAATTGCTTACACCACCTACCTGCACCATCTTGCGTTGCTCCTGGTTGAGCCCAAAGCAAGCGCCAGTAGCTTAACCGGCCCCCATTGGTGTTGCTGTCCGTGGTTCTGATAGAAGGAGCAAGCCTCTGCGCTGACACCTGTTTTGCTGTCCATGGTGCTGCCTAATAATTTTTTTTTAAATAAATTTATTTTATTTATTTTTGGCTACGTTGGGTCTTCATTGCTGTGCACGGGCTTTCTCTAGTTGCGGTGAGTGGGGGCTACTCTTCACTGTGGTGCGCCTGCTTCTCATTACAGTGGCTTCTCTTGCTGCAGAGCATGGGCTCTAGGTGTGTGGGCTTCAGTAGTTGTGGCACCCAGGCTCAGTAGTTGTGGCTCACGGGCTCTACAGAGCAGACTCAGTAGTTGTGGCGCACAGGCTTTGTTGTTTCATGGCAATGTGGGATCTTCCCAGACCAGGGCTCGAACCCATGTCCCCTGCAGTGGCAGGCGGATTCTTAACCACTGCGCCACCAGGGAAGTCCAGTGATTCTTTTTTTATGCTCAGGAAGATGCTGCATATTGAAAGAGCAGGTTTTTGAAACGTAGACTAGAATTCAATGACAAACATGAGATTTTGGCTCTTGCTGATGTGTGTTATAGGATTTAGTGCTCTGGTGTATGTGTCCCCATTCAAACTGAAGAATCAGTATTTTCTTGCTGCCCCATATTCCCAGAACAGGTTCTAGGATTTAGCACAGTTGATGGAAAAGAGCAGAGCTAAATAGAGAGCAACCAGGGCTGAAGGTTGCAGGCTATTAACCACATCAGGGGAGTCACTATCCTTTGGAAACCCCTGGCTTGGAATTTTCCTCTTTTTGGCTTCCTATGTCCAACCTCGCATAAACTCTTGTGGATTCTATCTTCTAAGTAGCTCTTAGATTAGGCTACTTCACCTCACCTCTGCCAACACTTCCGACAATGATGATCATCACCACTACTACCATCACTACCTTCACTCTTCTAATTACCATTATTTCTGGCTGGGATCATCCCTTTAGGATAAAAATTTCAAAGTGGAATAACTAAGTGGAAGTATAGGTACGTTGTTTAAGGGTTTGATAGAATATCTGTACCAAGGTGCATTTCCACCAACCTTGTAAAAGAGGACCAGAGACACTTTCAGGTGGCAAAAGAGCTATCAGCAATACATTTCAATTAAAGATTGACCAAAAGAAATACATTAAAAAACTAAACAGGGTGTTCCCTGGTGGTCTAGCGGTTAGAATCCGGCACTTTCACTGGCGTGACCTGGGTTCAATCCCTGGCGGGGAAACTGAGATCCTGCAAGCCAAAATTAATCAATCCATCAATCAATTAAGTAAGTAAAATACATAAAGAAAAAAGCTAATGCTTACAGAGCACTTAGCATGAACCATGGCTGGGCAAGTGTATGTGGTGCTTTAAAACAAACCTTTGTGGTACGTTCTGTTTTCAGATGGAATAATGAGACACAGGTCAAGAAACTTGCCCAAGTTCAGACAAGACCCTCGGAGAAGGTCAGGTAAGCTTTCTGAGACCACACAGCAAGCGAGCGGCGCAGCAAGTACTGAAAGCGATGTTTGTCTCCCCCTCTCCTGCCAAGAAGAACTGCCAGGGGTCCCTGAGAAAGCAGAAGATGGGGAAGAGGGAAGGGAGAAGGCTGCGTCTGCACGCGTGCTGGGAAGCGGGGGCTTCCGGAGCTGCAGGGTCGCCATAGCGGGTATGATGCAATCACGCCCGTCGCTGCGTCAAAGGGCGGCTCCCGGGATGCGGGGACTGCAGTAGAGCTGGTCCCCACCGCCGCCCACCTCGCCCCTGCTGCCCGCCGCGGCTAACCCGGCAGGCAACCGCTGCCGCTAACCTTCGTCCAGAGTCAGGACCACCGCCCCCGAGCCACCAGCCACCCCGACAACATCTCTCAGCCACCGGCGACCCTGACAACCGCCCCCAGGTACCGGCGGTCCCTGACAACCTCTCCGAGCCACCAGTAACCACCGACAACCGCCGTCAGCCCCCGCCCCCCCTCCCCCCCCCCCCGGCGCGCGCCATGAAGTCGGCGGTGAGCGCGCGCGGTGGGGTGTCTGGCGGCCGCGGAGGTGGCTGCTGGGGTGGGGGGCGAGGAGGCGGAGGAGGAGGCGGGGGCAAAGGAGGAGGCGGGGGCAAAGGACCGGGAGGCGATGGCGGCGGCCAGGGGGGCAAGGGCGGCTTCGGAGCGCGGACACGTGGCTTCGGAGGCGGCAGGGGCCGGGGGCGCGGTGGCGGAGACGGCAGGGACCGCGGAGGCGGCGGGCAGCGGCGTGGCGTGGCCAAGAGCAAGAACCGCCGGAGGAAGGGCGTCACCACGGTATCCGTGGAACCGCACCGGCACGAGGGGGTCTTTATCTACCGCGGGGCGGAGGACGCTCTGGTCACACTGAACATGGTGCCCGGCCAGTCGGTGTACGGCGAGCGGCGGGTCACGGTGACCGAGGGCGGCGTGAAACAGGAGTACCGCACGTGGAACCCCTTCCGCTCCAAGCTGGCCGCGGCCATACTGGGCGGGGTCGACCAGATTCACATCAAGCCCAAGTCCAAAGTGCTCTACCTGGGTGCCGCCTCGGGGACCACCGTCTCCCACGTCTCCGACATCATCGGCCCTGATGGCCTAGTCTACGCGGTCGAGTTCTCCCACCGCGCCGGCCGCGATCTGGTCAACGTGGCCAAGAAGAGAACCAACATCATCCCAGTCCTCGAAGACGCCCGGCACCCCCTCAAGTACCGCATGCTCATCGGGATGGTGGACGTGATCTTTGCCGATGTGGCCCAGCCAGACCAGTCCCGCATCGTGGCTCTGAATGCCCACACATTCCTGCGCAACGGGGGCCACTTCCTCATTTCCATCAAGGCCAATTGCATCGACTCCACCGCGTCTGCTGAGGCGGTGTTTGCTTCTGAGGTGAGGAAGTTGCAGCAGGAGAATCTGAAGCCTCAAGAGCAGCTGACCCTGGAGCCCTATGAGAGGGACCACGCTGTGGTCGTCGGGGTCTATCGGCCCCTTCCCAAGAGTGCCAACAAGTAGCAACCCAGCTCGGGCTGTCCCTGAGATAATGCCTAAGACTGTGCTGTGTTCAGTGTTACTATATGTGTGTTTTCTTTGTGCACCGCTTTTCTATTAAATGGCATAAAGAAACAGTACCCAGGTGTATCAGTGAGGCCAGACTCAGTTATCCCCAAATCTCCAAATCCCCCAAACTCTAAAAAGCCAAGATAAAAGGTGATAGGGGTCCATAAAGGATCAGCCTGGGGACTGTGCTTACTCCAATCACTCAGGGTCCTGACTCTTCGGGGCCCCTCTTCACTCGTCACAGGGGCAGGGGAAGAGAGCTGGGAAAATAATGAGCTTATAAAATCCCCTTTGGAACTGAGGGGACACTTCTTGCACGTTGACCATGTCACGTGACCAAGCCTGACTCCAGGGAGTAGCATTGGATATTGATGGACAGTCGTATAGTCTAACACACCCAATCTGTCTGACTCCAAGCCAGAGTCCTAACCATAATATGTAGTTAGTACTTTACTCTTCAAGGAAGCCCTTTTGCATTCCCTAGTATGTGTAGTCAGCACACCAGCCCCAAGCTGGCTTTGTTACCATTACCCTCTTATGGGGGAAGCCACAGAGCTTCTGAAGGTAAACTGGTTGCACAGCCAGGAGGGAGGTAGAACGTAACTGCCAGTCTTTGCGCCTCTAAATTCACTGCCATTTCCTGTACACTAATGGGATCTTACCTCTCCCCGACATGGCCCACGCTAAACAGACCACAAGTCCTAACACAAGGACACACACACAGAGCAGGGCCCTCTGGCTTCTCTGTGTCCTTTCTCTGCCTCCCTGTGCCACCCTTTTCTTAGATTTCAAAATAACAAAACAAGGCAGGGAGGATGTGAGTCCACCTCAAAAAGTATTCCCAGGGCTTCCCTGGTGGCGCAGTGGTTGAGAGTCCTCCTGCCGATGCAGGGGACACGGGTTCGTGCCCCGGTCCGGGAAGGTCCCACATGCCGCGGAGCAGCTAGGCCCGTGAGCCATGGCCGCTGAGCCTGCGCGTCCGGAGCCTGTGCTCCGCAACGGGAGAGGCCACAACAGTGAGAGGCCCGCGTACCGCCAAAAAAAAAGTATTCCCACCACAAGGCATAACGCACCCAAAGTGGCATCACCAAGTGTCTCAGAAATAACCAGGAAAATGACTCCCAGAAAGTATCTGTCTCTGAACGGCACTTTCTGCAGGCCCTGAATCCCAGTCCATTCAATTCTGGCTCTCAAAAGCAGTCCAAAGGGAGCAGGAGAGAGAACAATCCCAGGAGAGCTGGCAATGTTCCAAAACCAAGACTCAAAAAGGCCTTTCATTTATTCATTCACTTATCCACTCAGGAAATCCCCAATGCCAATTGCCAACGTCATCGACATTGCATCCAGGAATGACTGCTCCCTAATCCGTCATTTGGAGAGTGGGTCTACCTTTCTGAAGATGTGCTTGGATAGAGGTTATGGTTAGTTTGCGTTTTCTGAGGGCATACTTCCTTCATACAATAAGAAGATAAATCAGATTTCTAAAGGGCAGCCACCCCTTCTACTCCTCGCCACCCCTTCTACTCCTCCCCTCCCCTTCCCATAATGCACACACAAAAGCTATTCCATACAATGCAGGGGGAGAGCTACAGTTCAGATTTGCTGGCCAGACTGACTCAGGAAGAAGAGGGTGAACGGAGTAAATGTCTGCAAAATCCCAAACCAGGCATTTCCACAAACTATGTGAGATCTTCATTAAAACCCTGCAAAGCGAGGATCATTATTCCTATATAACAGAGGAGGAAACTGCAGTTCGGAGAGATGACATGACTTGCTTAAGATCCCCCAGTAAGTCTCACAGCCAGAAACCAAACCCACAGGAGTCTGACTCCAAAATCTATGGCCTTTCCACTGAGGTCTGTGCTGGCTCCCTTACTTTGAAAAGCCCTCTCTCCAGTCCTAGGCTAATTGATTCATTGCTGGGATGAAACCCTGAGGCTGGGAATGGACTCCCAGGAAACAGGATGATTCCTTCTGGAATCTTAAAGGGTCTAGTCCTTCCTCAGAGGCAGCTCAGTCTCAATAAGGAGCTCTTGGAGCCTCCTTACAAGGTGTCTGTCCCTCCAGATCTGGGACATGGCAGGGGAAACTTGGCCTCTTTCCTTGCTGTGAGCATTCCCACATACACACAGAGAAAATTTATAGTCCACGTTTGAAGCTGCTTGAAGTGGGAACGTCAATGGAGACATGGCATGAAAAAAACCTCTTGAAGAATGTCTCTGAGCTGCAGACGGGTTCCTGGGCCAATGGAACAACATGGTAAGTCCCAGGAGAAACATAGGTATAAGGACTAAGGGAATATAGGAAGGAAGCTGAAACCTGGTTTTGGAGGATGGGGGCAGGGGAAGTATGGGACTGTAATTCCAGTGGGCAGTGAGGTTCAGGACATACGTAGCAGTGACACTGGGCACCTGACCTGCTTGGGTTCCCAGAGGCATCAAATTGGGGTCCCTAGGCATCTTAGACTGCTGCGGCTACCCTAACAAAATACCAGTCTGCATGCCTTAGGCAATAGACATTTACCTTCTCACAGTCCTGGAGCCTGGAAGTCCAGGGTCAAGGTACCAGCAGGGTTGGTTTCTGGTGAAGCCTCTCTCCTTGGCTTGTCAATGGCTGCCTTCTCCCTGGGTCCACACATGGCCTTTTCTCTGCGTGCACAAGGAGAGAGAGACTGAGAGAGAGAGAGGGGAGGAGAGAGAGATCGCTGGTCTCTTCCTCTTCTTAGAAGCACTCCAGCCCTCTCAAATTACAGCCCCACCCTTATGACCTCCCGGAACCTTAATTACCTCCTTAAAGGCCCTACCTCCAAATACAGTCATATTTGAGAGTTAGAGCTTCAACATTTTGGTTTGGGGGAATACAATTCAGCCCAAAACACTAGGGCTGGATGGGAGCTTTCAGCTAAAATGCCCATCTTGCTGGCTTTTGGAAAGTGACTGGGGAAAGCAATGTGCAACTGAAGTTCCTGCGCAAAGCTCTGAGTGTTATCCCTTTCTCCCAACTTTCCTCTTATTGTCAGTGTAAAATACCCGAGAATTAACAGTTAACATAGAGGCCGTGGGTTGGAGCGGGTGGTGGGTGGGGTGAGGAGTGATGGGGAGGGAACTTAGTTGAGCTTCTAAGAGGATTGGTTCAACCTGGGAATTGGTTCAGCTGGGTGGAATTTGCTGCTGAGTTTCAGAGAATCAGCAGCCTGACAAGAGCCACGGTTGAGCCCAGCCCAGCAGGTGCAGTGAGGCTGGAGGCTGATGCTCAAAGACAGGGTGAGAGGGACCCTGACTCAAAGAGTTAGCAGGAACCAGTGGGAAGAACACACAAACCCCACCTACTGCCTACCCTCACCCTCACCGTGATGTCCCTCAGCCTCCTCCACCCCGATGCCCCTTGGGATAAGGGGAGGAAGAACGGGGAGGGAAAAGAAAACAAAAGGGACTGTTTTAAACTGGAAGAAACCCAACTTCTTTTCAACTGGCAGTTTCCCTCCCGGCTGCAGTCCTGCTACCAAGCAAGATGCTTTAACCACATCGGAGCCGCAGTGAGTATGTTTGGACTCTGCAAGACTTGTATTTGTCAAGCACTTATGATGTCCCAGGCATAGAGATAAGCATTTATTTGATTGCAAAAAGTGTTGTTTTTAAATTAATAACGGGAACAAACATAGCAGAAGATACTGAAACGTAAATGTTCAGGTTAACATTTGCTGTAAAATGCACACCGGCGTCAGAGCTGCTGGAAATGTCTGTGTGGCCTGGAGCGAGAGAGCACGTGAGACCCCTGGCCAGTGCCCTGCCCCTTTCTCTTCCCACCCCTGGTTCTGCCCCACCTCCTGAAGGGGCTCACACGCATGTCTGTAGACTCCCAGTCCTAAAATCCAAGATCCGACTCCCTGCTCTTCAAACAGCCTCCTTTAAGCCCCTTGGGACTGGAGTTGTAAACTGGGAGTGTGGTCCCTTCTTGGGAGGACTGGCCTGGGGAAGACTGATGGAAGCGGACTTGGGCTGTTCAGGCTGGGCGCCCGGTGCCCAGTGCAGGATCTAGAAGGTGGTGGCGTGGGCTCGTGGGGGCACGGCCCTCGGCCCATATGGACTCCTTGCCCCATGGGGCAAGGTGCAGGCAGAGGAAGGCCAGAGCGCAGCCCTGTAGGTGCGGGGCCCAGGGCAGGGGCCCTGGCTGACCAGGTCTGAGAGTGGCCCCTTGGCCCATCCACTCAACCAAATCTCAGTGTTCCTCCTTAAGGAGGCCAGTCTAACTCTTCCAAGTAGTCTTCCTGGCTCTTGGGCTCACAGGAAATTCCTCTTGATTCACGTTCTGAGGGAGACAACATTTACCGTGCACGTAGTCTGTTCCAGGTGCCTCCAGACACCTTGTTTCACTTAATTCCCATAACACCCCCTGGGAGGCAAGTGTTATCCTCCCTGATATCGCAGATGAGGAAATTGAGGCTCAGGAAAGTGACAGGAATCACCCAAGGTGTGATGGAGCTGGAGAATGGAAGATCTGGGGTGTCCTGGAGCAGAACTGTACGTATTCATTCTCTAAATTGGTGAAATTTAAAACCAGACGCTCTAGGGGGAAGGCCTGGCATTGGTGTTTTTGGTAAGTCCCCCAGGTGATTCTAATGTGCATCCAGGGCTGACACCACTATTTAAAACCCCATACCACTCTTGCTGTTGATTGGGAAAGGCAGATTTAGGACAGTACTTTGAATAACTGGAAGATGACAGCTGAGCTTTTCTGCAGGGTCTTTGGGACAGCCCAGGATGCCCCCTGAGATTCCTAAGAGAAGGAGGGTTGAAGTCTGTGACTGAAGACAAAGTTACTGGTATTCCTGCCTCTTTGGTCCCTGATTGAGTGCTGCCCACGGATCTTGTTTGTAAGGAGCTCAGCTGAGCTGGGGGAGAGAGCTGAGCTGCCAGGTGTGGGAGGAGCTCAAGATTGAAGGAGCCGAAAATGAGAGTTCAGTCTTTAATCATTTACTGTGATGGAATAAGCAAAAGGCTAAAACTGGAGAAAGCGCCAACTCCCCTGTTCCATATTCTCACATGGAAAGGCGCCCCAGCGAGGGTCGGGGGATCAGAGCTCCTTGGGGATGTCTTACTGCTGAAGGCACCCTTGAAAAAAAGGCTCCAACATTTTACGGACCCTGAGGCTGCTGGTGAGGGGACGAACGGGGAAGGCTGGGGGTGGAAAAGTCTTCAAGGTTCTCCCCTCCCCCACAAGGAGGCAGAGGTCCTCAGATCAAAACCTATGGAGGACTTCCCTGGTGGTCCAGTGGTAAGACTCTGTGCTTCCCCTGCCGGGGGCACGGGTTTCCCTGGTTGGGGAACTAAGATCCTGCATGCCGCACACAGCCAAACACACACACACACACACACACACACACACACACACACACACACACAAAACAAACCTGTGGAATGAAGGTGACGGGTAGGAATGTAAATTTACCTGCCGAGAGCCCTGAGTCCTTGACCGCAAGCCCCTTCAGAAATCGAAGTGCGCCATCTGTGCCCCAGGTCTGGTGTGGAGGGCAGCTTCTCCTAGTCCCACCAGCTGTGCCTCTTGAAGCCTTCCTAATCGCCTGTGGTCAGGCCTGAGAAATCAGTCACACATGATTTTTTTTTTAGAGAGCCTTTTTTCTCTTTTTTAAAATTTATTTATTGGCTGCGTTGGGTCTTTGTTGCTGCATGCGGGCTTTCTCTAGTTGGCGGCGAGCGGGGGCTACTCTTTGCTGCAGAGCACGGGCTCTAGGCACCCGGGCTTCAGTATTTGTGGCTCGTGGGCTCTAGAGCGCAGGCTCAGTAGTTGTGGTCCACGGGCTTAGTTGCTCCGCGGCACGTGGGATCTTCCCGGGCCAGGGCTGGAGCCTGTGTCCCCTGCATTGGCAGGCGGACGTTCCCTGCGCCACCAGGGAAGCCCCCCATGTGTTTCGTATATAAATTGTCAAATGGAAACAGCCTCCAGTACATGCTACTAACACCACTTTGCTACTTCTCCTAAGGCCACACATCCATTGGCACATGACCTACCTTCCAAGTTGTCAGGTGACTGAAGTTGCACTTCTCCATAACATGAATCCTTCCATCCTCTGATAGCACCTGCTGCCAGTCCCTAATCCAGGGCCTCATTATTTAGGTTTCTATTCTTCAGCGGCATCCATTGCTGCATCCATTGCTGGTACCAACGTCTATATCAGTTGGGATGGGTATATCAGACGGGTTAGGCGGCGGTAACAAACTCCCAAAGTCTGTGCCTAAATGAAGTTTGTTTTCTTCCTCACACTATACTACCTTCATTATTTTGTGGGTGGTTGAGGGAGAGGGGCCTCTGTTAATTTTAGTCATTTAGGGATCCAGGCTAACAGAGTAGCCACCATCTTGAATGCTGCTGGCTGTCAAGAGGGAAAAGATGGCTCCGGAAAGTCTCAGGTGATGAAGTGTTCTAGCCATGACATGGTAGTTCCAACCACAACTCACTCACTAGTTGGCCAGAACCAGTCATATGAACCTTTTCAACCACGAGGGAGCCTGGAAGTACAATCCTACTGTGTTGGAAAGGTGGAATAAAGATCTCTGATGAACACAAGGTCATCATCACATGTGGGGTGAGAAATTTTCCTCAGGGACTTCCCTTGCAGTCCAGTGATTAGGGATCTGTACTTACACTGCACGGGGCACAGATTCGATCCCTGGTTGGGGAACTAAGATCCTACCTGCCAAGCGGGGAAGGAAGGGAGGGAGGAAGGAAGGAAGGAAACAAATTTGCTTGAGATCATATGCCTAGTGACTAAGAGCAGAATTTGAAACCATGCTCCAGAATACTTGCTTTTAATCACTACTCTACACTGCCTCCCAAGCCATTAGCGAAGAATTTTTTTGGCCACAACACGTGGCTTGTGGGACCTTAGCTCCCTGATCAGGGGTCGAACCCGCGCCCCCTGCATTGGCAGTGCTGAGTCTTAACCACTGGACCACCAGGGAAGCCCAGCAAATAGATTTTTACGTCATTGTCATGTAACTTAATTGTTATGCTTTGAGAATGTGGCCTTATTTTTTGAAATTTATTGACTTATTCTATGATCTTGTACATGATCAACTTTTGTACATACTCCATGTGTGCTTGAGAATAATGTGCACCCTCTCATTGCTGGATGCAGAATTCAATGTATGTCCATTAGGTCAAGCTTAACCATGGTGTTCAAACCTATTTTGCTGATTTTCTGTTTGCTTGAACTATCAATACTTGAGTGAGGTGTTGAAATCTCTCACTGTGATGACAATTTCATGCCTTAAAGTTTCATCACTTGTAGATTTATTTTCTATTTATTTAGCTATTTCATTACTTGCATATATATTTTAAACTGTGATGTCTTCTTGGTTCGCTTTATGATTACATAATGACCCCATTCCTAATGATGACTTTTGTTTTCAAGTTTATTTTGCTTGTCTTAATATAGCTACGTAAGTTTTCTTTTGGTTAGTGTTTGCCTGACCTTTTTTAATCCTTCTGATTTCAAACTGTCCAGGTCCTTTTACTTTAACATCTATTACAAAAAGCATGTAGGTGTTGTTTTCCTTTTAAACCAGACAATCTCCTTTAATTGGCAAACTTAAGTCTCCTTTCTTGGATTCTCGATGCCCAAACTTGGCTCTTGGTGTGTGAAAGATCCTAGGACACCTCTAATCTGAAATTTGCTCTTAGACTAAGAGGTTTCTTTTTTTTTTTAATTAAATTTTTTTTCCCAGCTTTATGATGATATGTTTAAGATTCAAGATAGCCTTCCTTTATTCACAGCACTGGGAAAATGTCAGACAAAAGCAGTATTATGGAAAGGAACCCAGGAAAAAAACAGAATGTTAGTAATTTAGTTTTCTTAAGTGTCTAGAATTGCTTGAACTATAAATTTCATCGTCAGAGTCAGGAGAGCGAACAGGATATGTTGACAGAAGTGTGAGTGGCTATTGTGTCCACCATTCTAGATGCCATTAGGAACATCTGTGATTCCTGGGAAGAGGTCGAAATATCAACATCAACAGGAGTTTGGAAGAAGTTGATTCCCATCTTTAGGGATGACTTTGAGGGGCTCAGGACTCCAGTGAAGGAAGTAACTGCATTAGAAGTGGAGCCTGAAGATGTGACTGAATTGCTGCAATCTCATGATAAAATGTTAATGGATGGGGAGTTGCTTCTTATGGATGAGGAGAGAGTGGTTTCTTGAGGTGGAATCTACACCTGGTGAAGATTATTCAAACAACAAAGCATTTAAAATATTACTTAAACTCAGCTGATAAAACACTGGCATGGTTTGAGAGGACTGACTCCAATTTCAAAAGAAGTTCCACTGTGGGTAAAGTGCTACCGAACAGCACTGACGCTACAGAGAAATCACTGTGAAAGGATGACTCAACTAATGCAGTAAACTTCATTGTCGTCTAATTTTAAGAAATTTCCACAGCCACCCCAGCCTTCAGGAACCACCACCCTGATCAGTCAGCAGCCATCAACATGGAGGCAAGACCTTCCACCAGCAAGAGATTACGACTCCCTGAAAGCTCCGATCATGATGGTTAGCATTTTTCAGCAAAATTTTAAAATGAAGGTATGTACATTTTTTGACATAATGATATTGCACACTTAATAGACTACAGTATGGTATAAACCTAACTCTTACATGCACTGGGAAAACAAAAAAACGCATGTAACTCGCTTTATTGCAGTGGCCTGGAACAAGCCCGAAATATCTCTGAGGTATGCCTGTAGTAGCTCTAGAAAGCCTTAAAGCTGGGAGGGATGGAGGACTGGGAAATGAAAAAAAGGGTATCTACTGTATGAGCCCACTTACAATGACAACTGTAGAAAAAATAAATTGAATCTAGTGACAGGAAGCATTGGTTGACACGGGATGGGGCTGGGAAGGGACAGCCTAGGGTGGAGGCCAAGGGAACTTTTTGGAATGATGGAAATATCTTGGAAGGGTGGTTACCTGGGTGTATAAACATATTTACTTAAATATACCATTAAATATTATTGTTCTTAAAACCATACCTCAATAAAGTTGATTACAAAAAATAAAGAGATCCAAAACCAAAAGTAAACAAAAATCAGTAGTAGCAGTTACAAATTCACTGAAATCTTTTTTTTTTTTTTGAGGCATTAAACAGATGTCCTGAAAACCAGAAGAGGTGTTCTAGGAAATCTGAAAACACAAGGTATCAGGATTCTTTATTCAAATTGTTAAAATATGATACCTGAAACCAAAAGAAAACAAAAACAAAAACCTACATAACACATATTCCTTAACTTTTTCAAGTTCAGGGCCTTGAATTTCCTGAATGGCATGTTTAATATATGATAAAAGTTGGATTTTCCCCCACCAAAGAAATTGGGGGTGGCAGACTCCAAACTCTAGCTAGAGAAAAATGAGCAAAGTGGGCTCTTCAGTCCAAAAGAACATGCCTTCATGGTTTTGATAATTTTTGTTGCTGTTTCTAGAAACTGTAAAGGTCACTTTTATAGCCCTGGCTGGAGATGTGCACTTACTTACCTAAATGTAAGTAAGTGTACTGGTGTATTGCTCACCTCTGGGAAAAGCAACATTAAATACCAATTTTTTATGTAAAGAAGGAGATGCAATCCCAGAGATGAGGAGTCAGGTTTTCCAAGTTTATTTTGGAAAACAGAAACAAAAACAAAACTGAAAAACTCTCAAAATCAGAAGCATAGGAATATCTTAAAATAGTTTATAAAGCTTTTTGCATAGGAGGAGATAAGACTTCAGGTGCAGAAACATTAACAATGTTTGTTCAATACACAATACACTCCACTGAGGAACATGTCAATAGAAAAGAGACGTCTTCCTTTCAAAATGTATACACCAGCTCTGTGTATAGAAGTCAATATAAGCCCTTTTCTTTCCCTCCTGGAATAAATTTATTTTTACTATTTTTTAAAATAGATCTTTGTTGGAGTATAATTGCTTCACAACACTGTGTTAGTTTCTGTTGTACAACAAAGTGACTCAGCCATACGTATACACATATCCCCATATCCCCTCCCTGTTACGTCTCCCTCCCACCTCCCTATCCCACCCCTCTAGGTGTTCACAAAGCCCCGAGCTGATCTCCCTGTGCTAAGCGGCTGCTTCCCACTAGCTAACTATAAATTTATTTTGAATGAAGCACTTAAACTACGCATGTAGCCTTCAATTACGGTTGACCCTTGAACAACCTGGGGAGTTTGGGGGGCCTGATCCTTCACACAGTTGAAAATCCACATATAACTTAAGAGTTGGCCCTCTGTATCCGGTTCGGTTCCTCTGCACCTGCGGATTCAACCAATCTCGGATCATGTAGTACTGCAGTATTTACTACAGAAAACAATCTGCATGTATGTGGACCCGCACAGTTCAACCCGTGTAGCTCAAGGGTCAACTGTACTTTTGCTCTTCAGTAGCTTATTTCCAATCGCTTGCAATGCACTTGGAAAGCTAAAGTATAGCTCAAATCTAATATTTCCACACCAAACTCGTAATTTTTCCCTTAGTCACTGTCTCACACTTTTCTCATCCTACTGAAAATTTTTTTTTAAAACAAACAAAGGGTATGTACCTTCACAAGTTACCTGGTCATCTTCATGTTTTCAACCATTCCTATATGCCCGGAGTCTAGACAATCAGTTTGAAAACTCAGAAGTCAATTTTCCAACTTAATTCCTCACATATTATGGAACACCATCGAAGCTTTTAGAACAACGCTAACAGACATTGTCTATTAAAAGCAAAGAAATGAAGTTTTGGTTTAGAGAAAAGCGTGTGTGACATAACCCTTAACAAACTGTGGTAAGAAAGTACCGCACATGTTCTGGCATCTCTGCTGGGAGCGCATCTAAGGGCCACTCTGCTGTCAACATCCATTTCTGGCATAGGACACCATGGCCTCGGTTCAAGGAAAAGCAAAGCTTTTCACATGTTAATAAACGTAAGGCTTAAATTTCAGGAAGGTTTGCATTGCACCTCTGCTAAACTTACATTTGTGCTTTCTAAGGCTGGGGAGAGCAAAGTGGGGAAAAACTTCAATTACATCTTATAAAGGGAGACTAGATAGATAAAGACACTTCCTCTACAGTTAATCCACCCAATAAGTATTTTTTACTGAATGCCTTCTCTGTGCCAAGTACTGGGAATACAGAGGTGAGCAAGACTTTACGATGTCCTTTCTCTCAGTTTACACGTTCTACTATAGTTGATTTCATTAAAACGTTGTATTTATTTGAAGTGGAAATGTGGGAATACAATATATAAACAATAAAAAGATAACACAGTAAACAACTTAACAGAATTTATTTGCAAAGTAGGAAATAAAAATCATGATTTTAACATTTATTTAGAATATGAACAAAACTAGAAAAAGTTAAAACTACAGAAAAGGTAGAGAGTACTGAAGTTGGCTCAGTGGCCATATAATACAAACAAGCAAAACCCAAGTTTCTTTCATGCAAATAAGCCTTAAGGAAAAGAGAACAGGAATGTTTATAGAACAGACCACAAGTATTTTAAAAATTTACATAAGAAACTGTACATAAATGAAAAATAAATTAGACAATTTACAAGAAATGTTTTATAGGTTATAATAGGCTATAACTTAGTTTATTATGAATAAAATTTGTAGCACATCATACATTTTTACATCACAGGTTCAGTGTTAGAATAATTCCAACATGACAGAGCTCAGACTTGGCAAGAACAATGCAATAGATAGAATAAGGCAACTTAAACGGAAATGGCTTGTATAAGTAAAATTAACACAAACATTTTCTAGGTATGATTTGATCTGTAACTGGGAAGAATTAAGACAAATGCCACTCAATTTCAGTTAAAAAGTCAAAGCTTCACTGTAGTTCAAATAAAAAGTCAAAGCACACAATGTATTAAAAAAATGATAAAACCATCTTAACCTGACTTACATCCATGTTCCATTAATCGTATTTAGGACAAGGAGACCAGAATATTAATGTTAGGTCTATAAAGTTATCTTTTGTTTCTAAATGTAAACTAAAAAGGGCACCTCAGAAAAAAAGTGGCAGATTTCAAAATGGCTTAATACTCGTGACAACTATCAACTGTGCCAGGTATGAGATCCGTATGATTCAGAGACACAACGTAAAGCTAAAATGATCTCAAACTAGCTGCATTATTTATGTATATTTTACCAATTATACAAAACTGAAATGTTTTCTTTGAGAGCTACTGGAACTGTAGGTACTGCAATGTATGAAAGATGTTGAGAAATAGAAAAAAAAATCAGCACTATCTTAGACTTGAAATTTAGTTGCACATTTGTACAATTCAAAACCTTGGATTTTAACTTTATTCACTCCTTTGAAAAATACATTCCTCATTAGTTCTTTTAAACACAAAATTACTGGCCGCTACAGCAAAAAGACTGAAAATCTAAAAAGAGAAACTAGTCTTTTGACTACACAAAGAGCCAGAATGTAAAGATTCTGGTTTTTTTCTTAAGGAAAAAGAAAACTGATTTCCTCTCAAACACATCATTCGGTACCAACTGTAGTACCTGAAGTCCCAACATCAACTCACTGCTACATTTATTAAGCTGGAAGTATCAGACGCATGTACAATCGGATTATTCTCAGGCAATCCTAAGGATAAAGGTATTTTAGGTCTTTACCATACTTGATGTAGATGACTACAATTCATGATATTTCAACTCACTTAGAGATAATTAAAATTGTGTTTTATAAATCCCACTATGAATTGTGTTTGACAAAGGCAATAATTCTAGGAGGGGTTTATCCCACATCTATCCCAACTCACAATGATCAGAAATAAGAAACAGCTTAAAGAAAAGGGCTATTAAAAACATCCCAAATATATCTAACATTCAAACATCCATAAATTTAGTGGTATGTTTCTTTTTGTACAATGGAAAAGTTATAATGCCCATATAATTTTGAAGTTATAGCACAATAAAAATTCCAGATAGCTTTACAGATTAAAGCGCGCGCACACACACACACACACACCCTTCATATTACTTTAAGGTATATCTACTACTTGGCCATTACAGGCAATAACAAAACATTATGAGAGAATAACTAATACCATTCTATGGTAAGAATCCAAAAGCTAGTACCTCTCAACATATATCAACACAAATAAAATGAACTCTAAAACATGATGCCACATATCTGAACAAATTGTTTCTGTCACTTCAAATGCTGCCATGAATGGAGCAACTAACTATTTTGGGACAGTCTGCTTTTCATGGAACCCCTGTTTTCAATAGGCTATTAAAATACCTCAAAGGAAGAAAAATAATTACTCACTTTTTGGGGTCTTTGCTCATCAGTTACTAGGCTCAGTAGAAATATAAAGCTACGGTCTCAAATACTGAAAACAGGCAGTAATATAGATACAGAACATTACTTTCTGAGATTATCTGATGACAGAAACAAAGTTGGCTGAATTCCTTCTCTATTAGAATAAAACACCCTAAAATAAACAAGCTTATTGGGAAAACAGATCATTGACATTTCATGGCAAATCATGTTAAATAAGGTCAAAGGGTATTGTTACAAAAATGCAGTATGTTTCTAATATTTTGTTTATACATACCACAAAACAATAAGTTAAATGCAAAATAACACATACTCATTTTTCCGGTGATCATCCAGTTTTTACATGGCTTTAGAAGAGAAAAAGTTTCTAAACTACATTCTCAAATGCAACAGACTAAAAAGCATAAAGTGCTCAATAGAGAAAAAACAAAATATTAAAATATGAAACATTTTGCATATAACAAGCAGAGTGGTTATAAAGGACATTTGGAAACTACTGCCTTGCTAAGCTTTCCACCCAAAAACGCGACCTTAGAAATCAAGGCAAGATGCCTTGATTCAAGGCAAGATGGACTGCTCTTAGAAGGCAAGAGTACCGCTGGACATAGAGGAAAACCTTTTCCCTTTGAGCTGCCTCATTTTTCTTACAGAAGTGGACTTTCAGGAACTGGTACTGAGAATACAACAATCGCATCTGCACGCAAAGGTAAAAAACTCAGGAATCTTCACAGTCTAATATTTGGCAAACAATCTGAACCTCTAGAAGGGCTGTCAAGACGCCACGTATATTACTGGCAATAGCGCTAACTTCACCTAAACGAAGAGTCCACCTATTTAAACCAGAGTAGCTGAGCAAGGAACGCCCTTGTCAATAGGCAAGGAAGTCTACTAGTACTTTGTCTTTGGAGAAGTTGGGGTGTAGAATTGAAGGCCATTAGTTCTCAAAGTCTCTCTGGTTAAAAGGCAGTCTTCTGGGGGTACGGATGGTGGTAGTGGTGGTGGAAAGTTCTAGACCTTGTGTTCTTTACCAACCGGCCCCAGCAAACTGATAGTGATCCTTGCATTTGAAAATGTTATTTTTAAAAATGAAAATTAAATCCACCAAGTTATAAACAAGATTCTCCTTGTGTGTACAGAACTCAATGAAGAATTAAAAAGGTTTCTTTTTAGTCCTTTAGAATTGGCTTCTCAAAGTTCAATTAGATAAGGTGTGTGTGTGGGGTTAAGTCTTTGGAATCATCAAATTTACTGCAGCAAAGGAAATATACATTCTGAAGACTGACGAGGATGCTCAGGATGTGTCTTGGGCAACTTTATTAGTATCATTAGAAAAACGATACCTGCTACAATGAGATGGCAGGATGCAATCAATGTAAGATGTTTTTTGGAATGGTCAGAAATACAGTTTGTCTGAATAAAATAAACTAGGCCAAATGAGGTATTTCTTATCCCTCTTTACGTATTTAAAAAATAAGGTTCTCACGTGTTCCCTCTCTAACATTCTTTAAAAAGTCCAGATTCAAATTTAAGTTTTAATGAATACATGATAGTGTTCATTTTTAAGAGCTAGTTCTAGGAACTACACTAATACAGTAACCACTACCCAAACGTGGCTACTGAGAACCTGAAATGTGGTTAAATTGAGTTGTGCTGTAAGTGTAAAATACATACTGATTTTGAAGACTAGGTAGCAACAATCCCCCAACCCAAAAAAAACCCTAAATAACTTTTTATAATGATTACATGTTGAAATGATAACACAGCTATACTGGGTTAAATAGAAATATATAATTTAAATGAATTTCACCTGTTGACTTTTTAAATATGTCTGCTAGAAAACGCAAAATTACATGTTGCTTACGTTTATTTCTATTAGACAGCACTGTTCAAGAACATAAGAGCTCTGAAGCTGACTGGGATTAGAACCAAACCTATTTACCACTCTATGCTTATTCAAGCATTTTCCTGGGATCATAATAAAAAACTAGAATCTTGGAAGCCTTCATCCCAATTCTGTGTTCTTATTAGAAATACTTATTAGAATTACTCCAGTAATTCTAGATTGTACAAGAGAAAAACCAAGAGCTTTTCTCACAGTGGTGAGATAGTTGCTCACTTTATATGCATTTTAGCAGGTAACTTCAGTTTCAAAAGACAAAAAGTATGAATCGTAGTCCCAAATTAACCAAAGTATTGATCAAATTAACTTGTATATACTTTTACCATTCCATTTCCTTCTTGACGACAGCCCCAAACCTATAACTGCTAACGTTCAGTTTGCCACAGGTATAAAATTTGAAGTTATCATTTAAAAGCAAAACCTTCTTGTACAGATGCCCAATCATGCAATTCTAAAATAAATTAAAAATATAGCTTTTGGCTGAAATATCTAGTCACGAAAATGGAAACATTTAGTAAGAAAATGTTTAAACACTGTAGGTTTTCAAAATGACCACTGAGTGACATGAATTCAAAGTTCTAAATATTCTACATTCTAAAAATTACCTTCACATGCTTTTCCCTCTGAACATAACTACAGGGAGAAATATCTTTATCAAGTACCACCTCTTGAGATTCAATTGAAAATTGTTCTCTACGGAGCAAAACTGTCATGTGAAAAGACAGCATAATACCTCTTCCTGTAATATAAAAGTTTTAAGCTCTTCAAAGTACATCCAGATTTACTGTAATTTAAGGAGGTGAACAGTTTTTCCCAATTTTCCCCGTCTTTCAACTTCCTAAACCATAAGTAACAGTCTCAAAAAACTTTGTTGAACTATTGGACCTCCAAAATGTTACTACCAAAATGAAAGTCTGAAAAAATTTATAACATTATAAAAAATGACTTCAAAATATAGAATAAATTCCAAGGCAAAAGGATTTACAAATTTTGGAACTATAATGCTTTTATTACCAGAATGTACGAAACACTGATCCTTTTATAATTCTGCAATACTGCCTCAGATTCCCAGTTTCAAAACAACTCATCTTTTAAATTTCCATAACATCTGTTTAGAACAAATGATTTTATTTTGTTCACAGTAGAAGACAGTCTTTAGCTTTGATGGTTCAGACCTAATTAAACAGAAATGGCTAACTTTGGGCCTAAGATAAATGTGGTATAGAGAGAAGAGCACAGAACCCTACCAATACACATAAACCATACTCCATTCAAATAGTCCTGGGACCTCACTGAACGGACTTTCAAATAAGTAATTAAGCCTCCAATTAAAAAACATTTTAAAATGTACTATCTGATAAACTCAAAATACAAAAAATGCAGTATCACCAATTATATGCATTTTCTAGGATTCATTTTAAAATTCAGGCTAATGTTTAACAACAGTATTTCAATTAAATTATGGCATTTGAAAAAGGTTACACTTCTGGGGAAAGAGCACATAAACATGATTTTTGGGAGAAGATATGTTTGGAAAACAACAGTAATGAATAATTAATATTGCTTTAACATTTCTAAAATCATATAAAAATGATCATCTTTGATTGCCATTTCAGTAAGTTTCGATACAGGGTATGTTACTGTCCACTCACTAGTAACCAAAACACACATAGAACAGACTTGTAACAAATATTCAGAATCAATTCTTTTCATGAGATAAACATTTCTGAGACTTTAAGATTCATGTTTGAACATACAGTACTGCAATGTTGGCTACATAAAATAAAATAAATAGAAAATATTTTTCAGAGGAAGCTCATTAATCAGAGGCTGTATTGCATTTAAGGATTTAACGCTGGCTATATACAGGAGGGAAAGCATTTCACTTAGAAATACTTCACATTACTGGAGCTCTCTTTTTAATATGGCAACATATAGCAGCTTACCATTCTGATACTTAAAAATCAACAGGAATAGTGCTACTCTTTCATCCTTTGGTTCCCAGTGACAAATAATGCAGTAATAACACCTCTGGTTTTCAGTTCCTCTTGAATGACATTTATTAACAGAGAGAAACTCGATGCTTTAGCTGAAATTTGGCAGCCCAAGAAGTGCACCAACTGCTCCAAAATATCCCTGCATAATTTAAAAGCAATTATTAATGCAGTGCAGCTTCTAAATGAACATGTAATATTAACCACTATTAAGAACACATACTTGTGTATAATCTATTTAAGAACACTGATTCAGAAAGCTACCAATTTGTGTCATCAGTTATTGTAAAAAAAAGTTTTTTTTAAACTGTATTCTCAATATATACAACTTTTTTTTTTTTGTAATTGAATTCCATGTTTAATTGCTCAATATTTCCATCAACAGTCTACGTGAAACAATCTAAGTTTTCTGGTAGTATATATTCTTCATATATTACAAATTTGGGGTTGACCAATAAGTTTGTTCAGGTTTTTCCTTAAGATGTTGCAGAAAAACCTGAACAAACTTTCTGGCCAACCCAATACATATATATGTATATGTTTTTGTATTATAATTGAAGCTAAGCATTTTCTAGTTAATTGTATATACCTTTGAAATACATATTTTTTTATAAAGAGTGGCTGTTAGACACTAAAGCTTCTAGGACTGTTGTTGCAATTCTGGCTCCCCTCCCCTTTCCTGAAGAAAACGCCTTTGGCTCTGCCTGCCATTCCCACAGCAGAGGACACGCCAGGTGGAGCTGCACAAGAGCACACATTCTGACCTCTACAGTGAGAGCAGTGACAATGACACATCATGGAAGCTCATAAGAGCAGAACAAATACTCAGAATCTGTATTATTAAAATGCTTAATAAAATTTTCACTTGACCACAAATAATTCAAGGTAAGTTTACTTAATCCAAAACATTTTGTGAACTGATACTTGCTCCAATCAGAATTTAACTGGATATTGTGATCGAATAGGAAAAAAAAAATCTCAAAGAATAAACTCCGAAACGTTAACAGTGGTTACCACTGGAGGTGGGGGTGAGGCTGTGGTGGGAGGATTAAGGAGATTTTCATTGCTAAATCATATATATTTTTATTGTTCATATTTAACATTTGTTCTCTCAGGGGAGGACAAAAAAAGAAAGAGGGAATTCCCTGGCGGTCCAGTGGTTAGGACTCTGTGCTCTCACTGACAAGGGCCCGGGTTCAACCCCTGGTTGGGGAGCTACTACTAATATCCCACGTGAGGCACAGCCAAAAAACAACAATAAAAAACAAAACAAACAAACAAAAGAAACAAAAGAAAGCAATTTAACAAAACAAACCCACTAAGTACACAAGCAGCCCCATTATTTAATGAGCTCACAGACCTGATACTGCTCTCTCTTTTTCCGAAGAACTGTGAGCTTCTCATCTTAATGGGATGTCTGCCAGGTTACAAAAACGCCCACCCCCTAACTCAAACTGAAGTGAGGGAATCAATATACTATTTACGTAAATCGCAGTTTTATACTTCACTTATAAAGTACCTGGCAAGGAACAATATATGAAACTGCATTTAAAAGCATGCTATTAAAATTCACAAAGCTTTATTTTCATATCATACCTCATGCTCTAGAAACAATGCTTTCAGTTGACCTTTTGACCAATAATCCAGTGCATATGCCAAAAGTTTCATCGAGAGAGTATTGACACGTAAAAAGTTTCCAACAAAGACAACTCTGTTTATTTTCTAAAAGAAAAGAACAAAGAAAATGACTTGAAAAAAGAATTATCAAGTAGATTTTACAATACAATACAGTTTATAAGATCTCTACTTACAAATATAAACAACTACTACCTTTTTTTTAGTGCCTACTACATTCCTGGTATATGCCTTCATAATCCTGAATATTTAAAAATTAGTTTAGGACATGTCACTACACTTGTCAAAACCCATAGAATATACACTAAGAGTGACCCCAAATGTAAACTATGGACTCTGAGTGATGATGTGTCAATGTAGGCTCATCGATTTTACCAAATGTACCAAACTGGTGCTGGATATTGACAGTAGGGGAGGCTGTGCATCTAGGGGGTCAGTGAACTCTGTACCTTCCACTCAATTTTGCTGTGAACCTACAACTGCCCTAAAAAATAACGTCTAATTTAAAAAGAAAAGTTCTGGAAAGACCCTAGTTAAATGATTATAGATAGACTTGTTTTTGAAAATGGCCAATAAGTAATATACATTTAGCAAAGAAAGTAATTTGGAGAAATATCACTGATGAGATAAAAGGAGACAAACCAAGGAAAAGTATTTTAAACGTGTTTAGGATTAAAAACAAGCTGTAAACTTGGTCAGCATTTTGCAGTTTATGCTCAGTAATGACACAGAAACCGTGGACTTTATCTATAGCACTGGAGAGAAAAACTGACTGGGATACTGGCATGCCCACCCAACCCCTAGGGCTTCCAGATGGAGGAACTAATATTCGTTTTGAATCTCCAAAAAACCTATTTCTACTCTCACAATAATGTAAGTACTTCTGAGTATACATTTTTGCACACTGCGTTTGAATAGCGTAAACTATGGCCTTAATTACTGTTAAGTCAATTGGCCAGTGAAAATCTGGACCTACAGGGGTAACAAAAAAGATCCCAGATTACTGTCTGCCCCCTCAAAGTGAAATATTTCCCAAACCTAGGTTAAAATGCCTGCTAGTGGCTCCCTCAACTAACTTACTACACTGTTACTAAGAAACTTAACAGACAGTATTCTAATTTTGAATGTAGAGTAATTCAGAGGATTAATTCGAGTCTCTGCACAGTTGTTCTCTCTGCTGGAGCCTCCCTTTCCCCAAATATCTGCACCCATGATTCTCTCACCTCCATCAAATCTTTGCCTAAGAGTCACATTTTCAACAAAGCCTTCCTTTAACTACACCCAGTTACTCAGTAATCTGTCCTCTGCCACTCTCTGGTCTACTCTCAGTTCTCTTTATCTTCTTTAATTTTCTCCTTTTTAAAAATAGCATTTATCACCTATTACGGAATAATTTACTTGTTTACTACAACACTAGAGTGGCTGTAAGCGCCACAAAGTCAGGGATCTTTGTTTTCTTCACTAATTTATCTCAAGTGCTCAGAACAATACCTGGCACATGGTACTCTGTAAATATTTACTCAATGAATAAACGAATGAGTGAACAAATGAAGAATTCCTTTAAAAAGTAAAATTCCCAACATATTTATAAAGTATTTGATATTTATAAAAATTAAATGGGCAAATACCTCTATTACACAAAGGCAAAACTGTATATACAGTCTTCTTCAAATAAAAATAACCCAATTATGAGGTAAATCTAGCAGTACATGCTTTTTATAAGTATACATCATTCAAATTTCATGTGAAGAACGGTCTCAGTGCCTTCATAGCCCTGTACAATGCTGCTTGATCCATATGCAACAAGGCAGCACTGTAAAGAAGCCGAGGGCAGTAAGAAAACTTCCAAGTACTTAACTAATCAAAGGTAACACTAGCAGGAAAAAAATACCCACCCACTTTCAATAGTAAGTTACCTCAAAACATCTTGTTGTTTAGATAGAATTTTTGTTTGACAACTTAAAGATATTTAGGTTGTATATTTCTGAAAAGGTTTCTGGATAAATATGAAATGTAAATTATCTTTGTCCTATTTCCAGTTTGAATTATCTGCTACTTTCTTTAAAGGCAGTATCACAATTGGATAGGTAACATATATTAATGAATCTTGGGATTTAATGGATTAAGAGATCTCGATCCTATGAGGCCTCCTTAAGGAATACGAAGAAGCCTGCTACATGTACATAAAACTCCAACTCACATTTTTCATATAATTAAACAATTTTTTTTACCTCATTAACAGCACACATTCGTGCCACAGAACCAATGTTATTGGTGATAGTAACTAATGTAGCTCTTGCTAGATCTTCTTTACTAACAGATTCTCGCTTCTCCTTATAAATCATATTCCCAAAACTGCAGAGAAATGAAAAACAAAATCAAATCTGCTGATAACAAACAACATTTCATACATTTTGAGAATACAGCCTACAGATAAATCTACACATGTATAAAATAAGGTATACATGTACAAGGTTACTTCCTGACCCAATGAACTGCACGTAGGAAAATACTGGGAACACCCAAACATCTATCAAACTATAATACATTCATACAATGAAATACCATGAAGCTGTTAATAAAAAAAGGGGGGGGGGAGAAAGGAAGGAGGGAGGGAGGAAAGGAAGGAAAAAGAGGAAGACAGAGGGTAGGGAGGGAAAGGATGAGGGAAGGAAGAGGGGGAAAAGAGGGGGGGGGGCAGGCAAACAGACTAGGATATACTGCTGTTGTAGACTATACAGTCCTCCCTCTTATCCATGGGGGATTGGTTCCAGGACCTTCCTTGGACACCAAAATCTCTAGATGCTCAGGTCCCTTGTATAAAATGATGTAGTATTTGCATATAACCTAGGTATATACTTTAAATCATCTCCAGATTACTTAATAACACTTAATACAATGTAAATACTATGTAAATAGTTGCCTGTGTGCGGCAAATTCAAGTTTTGCTTTTTGCAACTTTCTAGAATTATTATTTTTCCAAATATTTTCAATCCAAGGATGGTTGACTCTGTAGATGCGGAACCATGGGTAAGGAGACCCGACTGTATACGGTATACTATATAATGGTATATAAATGTTACCTTCTAAAAGTTACCTTCTGTAAGGGGAGGATAAGGATATTTATTTGTATTTGTATAGAGAAACACTGGAAGGATACTCAAGAACTAATAAAAACAGTTTCCTATAGTGCATTCAGGGGAGACTTCTTGATGTATATTTAATTTTAAAACGACAACAATGTTCAAAACTTAGAACTAAACTGGGTAAGAGGAAGCCCCTTACAACTTCCTGATACACTGCTTTCTAAAAACTAAGCAGGCTTCCCTGGTGGCGCAGTGGTTGAGAGTCCGCCTGCCAATGCAGGGGACACGGGTTCGTGCCCCGGTCCGGTAAGATCCCACATGCCGCGGAGCGGCTGGGCCCGTGAGCCATGGCCGCTGAGCCTGTGCGTCCGGAGCCTGTGCTCCGCAACGGGAGAGGCCACAACAGTGAGAGGCCTGCGTACCGCAAGAAAAAAACAAAAAAAACAAAACCCAAAAAACCTAAATAAGCAACTTTAATTACAATGTAAATGTTAAACTTACCTAGATGCTACAGCCCAACCAGGCAGACCAAATCTTTCATAATCTCCTCCGTAAATATCACGGACCAGCTTGTCAGCTTGGGTGCTGTCACCTTTGGATGCCATTTCAAGAGCCTCTTCAAAACTTTCACAGCCAGTCAATAAACTACATAAACCAAGAAAGGTACCCCCTCCAAGGCTAAAGAAAATAAAGAAACTTGGTAAGTTGCATTTACACACTGTATTCTTTCTCCAAAGTAAAAGGATGGAGCACTCATTTATTCAATAAACACATGGATAGATATTGCTAAACCTAAGAAAAGCACATAGCAAAACCAAATTTGTCAAATCAAAGAATAAACCAAAGGAAAAAAAATGTCATCGTGTAAACAACATGACACAGAAGACCTTTTATATCTTCTAGTATCTTCACCTGATACCTTAACACTTTGTAATTGCTAAAAATAAATGTTTTTGTGTGCATGAAAAAGGAGTGCTAAAAGTTAATACTGTACAAATTAAAAGGAGAAAAATTGTAATTCTAAATGGTTTCCAGGAAATAATTTTGTGAAAGGCCTATTTACTTAGCCTGATAAGGCTGAAATCAACTCAGTGTGATACATTAACATTTACATGACTCCAATATGAATACAGTGAGGACATTTATGTCAGGTTGGTCATCATGTTAAAGACAGAAATTAACTTGGTTCTATTATTCTTTTGGATATGCTCACAAAATGAAATTATGCCACTCTAGCCCCTAAAATCAAAACCTTTGCTCCCTAGTCTCACCTAAATTTCTAACAGGTTCTATTCCTGAATCACTGTTGGAATTTAGTTAATAGACTGAATTTCTGTCTTTTTGAGTTGATTGAAGTAGGTAGTACTTCCCTGTAATTCTTTGGCATAGAGTTTCAACGGAGGTAGACTTTTCAGCCACCACAGAAATAAAATACTAATTAAATTTAAGTATTATTCAAATAGGAGTACTACATTAAAATTAAAATGAGTTTTTTTCAGGACTTCCCTGGCAGTCCAATGGTTAAGAGTCTGTGCTCCCAACACAGGGAGCACAGGTTTGATCCCTGATTTGGGAACTAAGATCCCATATGCTGCAGAGCGTGGCCAGAGTTTTTCTCACAAATCAATCTAATTTAAAGCATCCTAAAATCTTTCTTCCTCAATAAAGTAAATAGGAGCCTCCAGCTTCCTTAAAAGGTGATAAAGTACATATTGGAATCATAAGGAAAAATTTTAAATCTCATTTCACATTCATATTCCAGGTATTAAAGAAAAGAGTTCATGTTAAATTCATCCTATATGAATTTATTACAATGTTGCCAAATACTCCACTTAAATGTGAATCAAATAAGAATGTTTCAAGCTTTAGGCTTAAATATATCTATATAAAAATGAGAAAAATGCTTTGGAAAATTAAAATGTTATTGGAATCATTCCAGCTAAAAATTCCCTCTTTTCATTATGGAAATTTTGATGCCAAACGATGCTAACCAAATATAAACATTTAATGATTTTAGTTTGAGTCTACACACATGCCTTATAAAAAAGTATTATCTGCAACACTTTAACTTATACTTACACATCTACATTTTTAGCTGTTGCACAATACACATTAGATTTCACAATTTCTGTGTAGAAAACAATATGAATGTTGCCTTAGGAACAAAAAGGTTACTACCTTGTCCCAGTTACTCGTTTATAGTTGTCCTTGGAATGGACTGCTAAAATACTGACTCCCGAACCAATGTTTACTACCAGAAGTGGATAGGGATCATCCAGGTTGAAAGGCATCTTTTGGCATCTCTCAGGTTCTGAGGCATTAGCAAAATAATAGCACTCTGCTTGTCCATTGAAACTGACAGAATCTATATACAGCAAGCCCTTTACAAGGCAGTCAAGTTCATCCAGTTTGTGCAGGTGGAGGTTTCCAATCTGTAAAAAAACACCAAAGCGAGTTTTATAAAGTGAACAAAGGAACGCATTCAAAATACTTGACTCGACTATACCATGTAATTTCCATGTACTTTACAAAACTTCAAAATCATTTACAACCCACACGTTTTCACTTGTTTTCTTTTGTGTCAAAATCTATTAGGGACTTCATTTAGTCCTGTGGTTCTCAGTGGTGGTGGTATTACTTCTAGAGGCGTTTTGGAAATCTGTGGGGACTTTTTAGTTTTCACAAAGATGGGGAGGAGGAGAGAATCAAACTAACATTTACTAGGCAGAGACTCGGGGTGCCAGACATCCGCAATGGGTGTGGCAGTTATGCAAAAAAAAGAGTTAACCCTTCCCTGTATTACCTTTGAACATTACGACAGACATTTTTGTAGGCAGCAGTAGGAAAATTCATTTATAATTATCTGAGCCTATGTAAACAGGAAGTATTTTATCTATATGTGTATAGACACAAGGTATTCTTTTTTTTTTTTTTTGGGGTACACGGGCCTCTCACTGTTGTGGCCTCTCCCCTTGCAGAGCACAGGCTTGGGACACGCAGGCTCAGTGGCCATGGCTCACGGGCCCAGCCGCTCCGCGGCATGTGGGATCTTCCCGGACCGAGGCACGAACCCGTGTCCCCTGCATCGGCAGGTGGACTCTCAACCACTGCGCCACCAAGGAAGCCCGACACAAGGTATTCTTTACGTGGTTTTAATACATACTAAATTTGCTAGAAACGCAACCACCACATAAAGTGAGGAAGTGTTGTACTTTTTACTGTTTGGAACTTTACCTTGTGTTGTTTAGCATCTTCGAAAGTTATGTCACAACAGCAATACCACTTATGGTATTTGATTCTCCAATAAAACATACCTTATCAATCTTAGCATTTGTGGCTTTAGAAATTAAGTTCAATCTATGTACATACAAGCATCTAATCTGACTACTTCATTATGCCCTCTTGTGTGATCATACCAGAGAATCTACCTACTGATATATAAATACCTTAATTTCCTGTCTTTATATTATAGTTTGGGTACTAATGTGAAATTATTAAATTCATTTCAGGTTAGTAAAGAGTATATTATAAAATATTTACTATAAAAGATCTCAGCTTAGATAAGCTTTTCAATTCTCTAAGGACTTATTAGGTATCACTCCCCCTTGTGTTCCCATGGCATCTCTTTTCATAGCAATAGTATTAATTATAATGCATTGTACTTCTTAATTATAATGCACTGAACTTATAGTTCACTTAAATGTGTGGTCTAGGATACTGCATTCTTTGAGAGCTAAGTCTGTGTCTTATTCCTAGCTGACTTCTCAGTGCCTAGCACAATACCTAACACAAACTAAATGTTCAAATATTAGCTCAATAAATGATTGAGCACCAACAAAAACAAATACTATAAAACTTCGTCACTAGAAAATATCAATACTTCTTAAAAAAAACTTAGAACTCCGTAATTTGAATACCAGTGTCTCCAAACAATGGCCAGGTGAGAGCTGGCTTCAAGGACACTGCTTTTGGCAAACACTAAATATCACGCATCCAAAAAAACTGGTTTCGAATTTATGGTCAGATTACTCAATAAACTGAATACAAATCAGTATTACTCATCATAAAATTTTTTAATAAAAACTACCCCAAATTACAAGGTATTCACTTCAGTGAGCCATATAAGTGATCGCTTATGTTCTAGATTTTCTTATGTGAATCTGAGAAACTAAATGGTCCACATGCATATTTTCAAGAAAAACAAATTGCAGTAAATCCAAGTATAAACTTTTTTTTTTTTTTTTTGCGGTTCGCGGGCCTCTCACTGTTGTGGCCTCCCCCGTTGCGGAGCACAGGCTCTGGACGCGCAGGCTCAGCGGCCATGGCTCACGGGCCTAGCCGCTCCGCGGCATGTGGGATCCTCCTGGACTGGGGCACGAACCCATGTCCCCTGCATCAGCAGGCGGACTCTCAACCACTGTGCCACCAGGGAAACCCTAAACTTTTAAATCTTTATTCTAATGGGAAGGACTGGACACTTGGCAAACCCCTACTAGCACAGAAATCGACGCTTACATAATCCGCCTGCCACATCCAAATGACCCCCTTCAAGACAGAAACATGGCAGGGTCGATGGTATAAAATCCAAGAAAAAAAAGGGCTAATAGGGACTTTCATTCAGGTGTCTATTAATCAAAAGATACAGGTTTCAGTTAGGGTTTGGGAAGATGGTGGCCTTAGGAGAGATGACTGGATAATACTCAAAAAAACAAGCAAACACAGGATAATAATAGTGCAAATATTTCAAGCCCCATTTATATCTGGCTTTGCACACTGCCAAATTCACTGAAGTCTGCTTTTACTGTAGCTTTGTAGCAGTTCCTAAACTTAGCAGGTTTTACTCCATATTATGTACGACAGGCCCAACTCTGGCCAGTTTTTACTCATTGTATAAAGATGTTTAAATGCTCCAATCAAAAGTAAGTCATGCATACTTCCCCTGTATCAGCAGGGGGAACTAGTCTAAGAAACATTATCAGACAGAAAACGAGCCTCATACTTTAAAAACTGAAGAGAATGGGTACCGATTTTTGCCTGTGAGCGAAATACCTACTGTGCGAAAATCTTTTTCAAACTTGTAAGCACCACCTCCTGTAGCACATAGCACCGTGTGTAATGTTGAGAAGTTTTTATCTCTTCCCATTTGGATAAAAGTAGGCAGGTCCTGGGTTGGAAATCTGATAAAGTGCAAGTTCCCTCTCCGGCCAAAAAGTGTTAAATCTTTCAGTTCAAGGTGTACATCCCGAATACCAGTGGATCCATAGGCTACATTAGAAGTCAGATATTTCCGGATACTTTTTAAGCTCTCAACTTCTTCTTGTTCTTCCTCTGCTGTGATATCGATAGGTTCAAAATATGAGAGCTTTACCAGAGTTCCCCCGATGTCCATGCCAAACCATGGAAAAGCTATGGATAAAAAATAAATAAAAATATATATCCTGATTTTAGAAATGCAAATTAGGACCTAGTTAATTAGCCACAAGCTTCATTTACCCTGAATCATGCATTCAGTCAATAATACTTTTGAGGTAAGACAAATCTATGTGAAACTCACCCTTTTCCCTTCAAAGTGTTATTCTGTGTATTTTCTCAAAACCCGTAACTCGGCATGCCTGCGGCTGGACCAGGGCCTTTTAATTCCTGGTCTGGTAGGCATTCCTTTTCATTTATTACATATTTATCATGTGCCCCAGGAGATTAGGAAAAATTTGGACCAATTTGGTTTTAATAATAGGTCATCACCTACGGCTTGAAAATGTTTCTAAGATTTTAATGTAATAAAATTGGCCTATAATCACTTCAAGTAACCCAAGGGAAAAGTACCTCCTTAAAAAGAACATATTTTCTTTGCTCATTAAACTTACTAGGCTTCTTTAGTGCATCTGGTTAATAAAATTAGCTGTTGATAACGCTGAAAGTAAATCTACTTGGAAACAGGCACATTTGGGGAGGTAGCATCATCTGGGTTTGGGACTTGGTGCTCTCTCACTAACTGGGCTATATGACATAGGAAAAGCCATTAACCTCTCAAATCTTAGTTTCCTTAAGGTCTGTTTCTATTCTCTGGGATCTTAATCATTATGATAGAGACTCAAAAATAATTTAATACTTAAGATACATAGATTACGAAATGCCTAACAACATGTATTTAACAGTTTATTATGTATAAGTTGTCAAGGAAATTTAGTTCCCTTTGTTTCTTATATATTGATATTTTACTTATTTGATATGTGTGTACCATTAGAAACCGGAAACATACGATTCAACGAGAAAAGATTCGGTACATTTCTCTATACAGGCACAATGCTTTTGTCACCTATAGATTTGTATAAACAACTAAGATGCTGAAGAAACTAAATTTTCTCAATTTTGTTGGGTAGCTAGCAATGGAGGCCATCTTAAATAAGTAAAACACTTTTATTGATATATATATTTTTTGGCCACGCCCCGAGGCTTGTGGGATCTTAGTTCCCTGAACTAGCGCCCTGCGCCCTGGGAGTGAAAGCGGGGGCTGCAAGGGAATTCCCAGTAACACACTTTTAAAATAAAGGAGAGGCCATTCAAGACTCACCTCACATCTAGCCTGTTAGATACGTCTATGTCTGTTCTCTTAGGGGTATCTGCTCTAAAAGGAAGAGTAACTGGAGATGCTATACTGCAGACCATGAACGTCTTGGTTACCTTAATATCCAAACTAGAACATTATAGGTCCCTTCTTTTGCACAGAGATCCTTTCAACTCGGCTGAGTTCTGGAATTCATTTCCTTATGCCAGAGAAATAATCACCATTCAAAAAGTATGGGGGAGGCAACAAGAACACAGAAGACACGTGTTCTTAATTACGATCCACTCCTTTGATTTAGCAAGTGATCTAATTTCCAGTGCATTAAAGCAAATACTTATGCTTGTTATTTTGTCACTAAAATGAGAAGGGGAGGGGGCACAACACTCAAACTTTATTGATTTGTGATGGAAGTACAAAGTTATTAAGGACAACCAGAGGCCCACTAATACTTCCATGAGGTAAGAAAAATACCACTTTCCAAAGAAATCAGGCAAATATCTAAATCTATAGCTTTGCTGCTTCTGGCCAAGGGACAGGTTAAAAGTAGGTCACCAGTGCGTAAGCATCCTACTTCTTGCATACAGCCTAAACATTTCTCATTCTCTCAAGAATAAAACTCTCCACTGTCAAGGTGAAAAAAATGAACCAAAAATACATTTAAAGAACAAAACATACCTTCCATAAATATAAATAAGTACTTTGATGATGGCAAATAAACATTACCTTCTACAGACTTTGAGCATTTCCTAGAATCTCTCATGATGTTTACGTGGCCTTCCAAAAAAATAGTAGCTCCTATTCTATTTCTCACCAGAGCCTAAAAGAACTGCCATTAGTTCCCCATAAGTAACAAAAATATCCAGAACCAGCATAAGCAGAGTGCTACCAAGAAATTACCTTTCCTACCAGGTAGATTAGGTGTGCAAAAGGAGAAACCCACATGCCTGATCACCTCTTTAGCCACAGGGCAGACTGTTAATTTCTAACAAACTGCATTATAAAAGTTTGGTGTCTTGTTAAGTGTTGGTAAGAGGTAGCGGAGAAGCTTTAAGGAGCTATTTAATTGCTATTGGCCCCATGCAGATTTTAGCCCAAAGGGATCCTATGCCAAACTAGAATTTAATTGTTCTTGAGCAGAAAGAGAAACCAAATGCTGAAAATGTTCAGAAACATTGGTGGATTATTTTAAGGAACAGAATTCTAAAATGAGCATGTGCAATGGTCAATTCCAGATACTGTTCAAGTTCCCGAATAAAAGACAGTTCACTTTTCCCAATAATCATTCCGAATAAAAATGTTGTTTTAAAACAGACTAAGAAAATAAACCATACTCACACCTTCAGTATTATAATTCCTCAGAAGTGCACCTTACTACCCACTGGAAGTGATCATTCTTAAGTAATGACTCAATTTACAAACAGTTACATAGAAGCAAACGGCACACATATGCTACATACCCCTCTCTGGTCTTGACAAAAACTTCACATACCTTACTGCTTGGGTTAGCAAAGCAGACACCCAAACCTACACTGCACCAAATGAATAAATATATATATGTATATTTAAAAAATCTTTTATTATCACTCTATTTTAATCATGTTACATGCTCTACAGGTGAGCAAAACAGAGGTTGACCCTTACCTTAAAAAATCATGTCAGTTGAGGTACAGAGGAACACCACTGCTTAGATTTTTACTATTATTTAAGTAGTGTGAAAAACACAAGTAAAGGTAATGCAAACATTGCCACTGTTTGGGTTCTAGAAAAAAAATTTTCATTAGATTGTTTGACTTCATTCTTCTCCTGGAGTTGAATTAACACATAATTTCAAATGCTCATCTTTTAGTTATACAATTTAGAGGGTGAAACCAATTCCTTTTCTTATTTTCTGGTTAAATACAGGCATTTGGTTTATAGGCTGGTATATACTAGTGATGTATCAAAAAGCAATGTTTTCTAACACTTGGGTGAGTAACTGTAAGAAAATGTGTGAAGCCAAAGTCACTTGTTTAACTAGTATGAGATACAGTTTTTAGTTACTAGTGCTGCTCTAAGGATTAAATGACGCAATGCATGTAAAGATAGTGCTTACATACAAAGTGCTCACTAAATTTATGATTATAAAAAAAAGAAACCCTACGCAAG
The DNA here is from genome assembly GCF_059928025.1 of Delphinapterus leucas. Taxonomy (NCBI): domain Eukaryota; kingdom Metazoa; phylum Chordata; class Mammalia; order Artiodactyla; family Monodontidae; genus Delphinapterus; species Delphinapterus leucas. The sequence continues at coordinate 143,472,778 of NC_143131.1, forward strand.
AACTCAAAAACAAGTGTGTCTTTAGCTAAACTGAGTGGTTTGAAACATCAGAAATAATACTTTCCAGTTATATATATATATTTCCATGACAGTTCATAGTTGAAATACTTTCTTTCCCACATGCAAAAGAACAAGATGTTCTTTATTTTTACTGTAAAGAGCTGAGTGGACAGTAAAGTCATCTTTTACATATAGGAAACTGGAAATGTTATTTCAGACTTCTAAATCATATTAACTGGTTTTTCAGCATAACTCTTTTAACATTAATGGTCTCACAGTGTACCACAATATATTAATAAACAAATTACTTCTAAAAAATACATGTTCTTTTATTTCTCAACCTAAAGTTTATTTTATAAACTCTTAATTATCATCTTTACTAGATATGAAACACCTTTGCCAGAGATGGTATTCACACCTGATTATAAGTTTGCCCAAATCTAAGTAATCAAATCGCTGTCAAGGCAAAAATAAAATAATACCATAAGGGTCAGAATATAAGCTTGTCATAGTTAAACTCATTTTACTAAATGGAAATTCTAACACAAGCAGAGAAAACCTATGTGTTGAGGGAAGATGTCCAACTGTTCTACATTACTGCATCTGTTCAAGAATCATTTAATTCAGCAAATGTACAGTAAAATAGTAGTATTTCTATATTACTCTCTCATTTTAAGACTTCACATCAGTATTTCATAGACTCCTGAACGAGAACTCTTTAGCTATCTTTTTTTTTAAAATCATTGTTTAAAAAAATGTTTTAACTGGCAGATAAAACTACCAGATCAGAAAGGTTTGTGCTTCTCTAAGTATTTAGACTACGCCCTACAGGTGCAAAAGAAAGAACACAGGACTATGAGTCAGGTGACTTAGGGCCCTGAACCTCAGTTAGCAGAGTTGTAAAAGGTGTACAAGGTGTACAAGTTGTACAAGATGCAGCCTTGTAAAAGTTACTCTGGGGCTCAGTAAGTTCAGTTTTCCTCAGCAGTAAAATGAGAACCAAATTATCTCACATTTAAATAACAACAGTTTCTGGAGTGCTTTGGTATGTTGCCTCTCCGTGGAGGTTTTCACGACCGGACGGGCGGCCGGGAAAAGAATGTATCAGTGCTCCCGTTCTATAGCAAGAGATTTCCTAGAACTGTTGGGAGGATCACACAACACTGCAAAATGGCAAAACACCAATACAATTCTAAGACAGAAGCATGCATCCCGCATTCCTAGTCGCTCTGGAAGAACGAACTTCAAGTATGACAATCACAACGGCTGAGTGATTAAATAAGCCATTCACAGGAGTAAAAGGTTTTTAAAAGGCTAAAAATAAAAGGAAGCAAATAAAAGTTGATCTACTCTCTTTCAGTATGGAAAGTTTTTTTTTTTTATAAGTATAGGTTATATATAGTCGTAGAAAAATCTCTACGGGTAGTCACCAAAAGATTAATAGTGGTTAGCTCTGAGTGGCGGGAATACGGATGACTTTGATCTTTTTATCCGTTTTTAAAAAAAGAAACATGAACTAGTTGTTATTCTAAACAAGTCACGGCACTTACCCACCGGTAGGTTACATGCCGTGTTTAAAAGCTCTAATTGTAACAACAGAGACAACTCCCAGGAACCCACCGGGATTTCAAGGACACAAGCAGAAAGCTCAGAAATCAGTTTAAAAAAATTAAAAAGTGGTAAATGTCCCCGCGCAACTTGACATCTGTGACAACCCATTTTCAACTTGACTTCAGAGGAAGCTGGTAACTCTGGTCTTGCCTGCCAAACCCCAGAACAAAAATTCCCCCTTGCACCTCCCAGCTTTCGAGGAGGAAAGGCTAGGGGGCGGCAAGCGTTCGTCAACCGAGCGTAGGGGGATGGGAGGGAGCCTCGAACCGGGTGCTGCAAAGGTCCCTCCGCCCCCATCCCGTGCTGGGCGACGGCTGGGAGCGACCGGCTTCGAAGCAGGCCACCACAACAAGGGGCTTCCCGACGTGGCCCAACTTGCTCTCCCACCCGACGAGCCCAAGCCCCCATCTTACAGGGTTTCTTGGCATCCTTGATCTTCATGGCGTCGGCCTGAGGGGCGAGAGGCAGCCTCGGGTACGGCGCGCAGAGGGTTGCGGCGGAGACTGCGGAGGTAGCTGGGCCGCGCGGGGAGGCCCGGCCGGTTCCTCCCCTCGGGCCGAGCGGGGCGGGCCAAGGGCGGGGCGGGGGCGCCTGAGATTAGGCCCCGGCCCAGGGGTCGGCCCCCCCACCCCCGCGAGGGGCGGCCGGGACCGAGCGAGCAGGGGAAGGCCGCCGGCCTCGCCGCTCCGGGGCCCCCCGCCGCCGCTCCAAACAAAAGGCCCCGGTTCCCCGAGCCGCCGCCGCCGCACTGAGAAGCAGCCCGCCCAGGCCCAGCGCCCACGTGACGCGAGGGCCCCCTCTCTTCGCTCTCCGCCCGGCTGCTGGGGATTGTAGTTCCCCGGGTCGCAAGGCCCAGCTCTCAGGCTGCAGCCTTACAGATGGACTACAAAACCCAGGACGCATCGCGGGCCCTCCTCCGAGGCCCCTCCGCTTTCGGAGATGGCCTCAGAGTGGTCCCAGAGAGAAGGGGGCGGGGCCTTAATCACGCCAGCGACGGGGCTACCAATGGTGGCTGATGTGGGCGGGCTCCCGAACCCTAGAGCTGAAGCCTCGCACCGCCGCGGAGGGAGAAAGGGAAGGGAAGTCTTTGCTGGTGGTATCATGGCAGTTCTGCAAGTCGCAGACTTTGGAGGCAGAAAACCTGGTCAGTGTGCCAGGAAAAGCGGTAAATACAGGGCTCTAGAGCCGCTCTTTAGACAGACCAGTGAATGCATTTGTAAATTAAAGTCATTCACGAAGGAATCCCCTTGCTTAATAGAGACACCGCGAATGCTGGAGTTGGAATGATGATGATAGTAATGGCAATAGCAATAATAGGTAACATTTATTGAATGCTTACCAGGTCCCAGGCACTCTGCTGAGCTCTTTTGGGGAATTATTTGATTTAATTAAGTAACTTTGTGAAGTGCGTGCAATTATTATCTATCACTCCTTTTGAAGATGGGACAGGAACTGAGAAGTTAAGTCACTTGGGAACACATGCCCTTTGCCGCAGTTCCTTGGTCCCCTCAGGGGCCCTGTAGCCCAGCTCCCTCCTTCCAAAGGGGAAGTTGATCCCCAGAAAAGAAAATTAGGTGCTACAGTTCTCCCTCCTTTCCCTGTGCCTGCTAGATTCTGAGTTCTCTAGCTGGAATGGGAAAGGACAGCACTGGGAGCTCTTCTCCTGGCCTCCCCTCCCCCAATTAGCTGACCAGGAATTTAGTGACTTTGGCAATAGATGGTTTGAGAGTTGGCAATGGAGGATTGAGCCTTATTGCACCTTCTTTGTGGAGGATATGACATGGATTGTGAATAAGAACCGGAAGGGACACAAACGATCATTTAGGGAGCATGAACAAAGAGCTAGCTTGAAATATAATGATTGAAATATAATGATTAAGAGCTTAAACTTGAATTCACATCTTGGTTCTGCGATTTGGTTATAAATTTGGGCAAATTACTTCATCTCTCTGATTCTCATTGGGAATGATGATGCCTACATCTCATGGGATTGAGATGAAGATTGAATTGAAAGAAGGCATATAAAGTGCTTACCTCGTTGTCTGTCGTAGAGATAGTGATCAGTAAGTGATGACTATGTTTTTATTGCCATTGTTATCCTTACTGTAAAGATAAGGGAGAAAGATTAAGTATCTAGACTGTTTGTCCAAGGTAATTATTTAGGATTGGACCTGAGGTCTGATTGGTGCTTTGTGGTTCCTTATCTTTTGTTATTTTGATCTCAGTTTCCACATTTGTTATTTAGAAATATATTTTTATTTATATTTTTTATAGAAACATTCTTCTGAGCTCCCAGATATGTGACCTGATAACTTAGAACCCTGAGTGGTAGACTTAACTTTCTTTTCCTCTTATTTTCCCCAAGTCATTCCATCCCACACAGAACACTCGATATTCTTGAATGGTCCTGTTTTCCCACATTTTTTTGGAGTGAGAGCCATGACTTCTGATTGACTTGGCTTCAAAGAGTGTTCACTATCTCATATGATTCACCCGCTGCTTAAGTCTCGTGTGCAACCCTGTTGTCTACCAACAGATATTCCTGCCTCATTTGGTAGCATCTGCTTGGAAGTCAAAGGGGAAGGGATACCTGTGCCTTGTAATAGGCTGGCCATGAACCAAGAGGAAAGTGAGGTGGAAATGAGAGCCATAGGAATTTTTTTTTTTTTTTTTTTGGTACGCGGCCACTGTTGTGGCCTCTCCCGTTGCAGAGCACAGGCTCCGGATGCGCAGGCTCAGCGGCCATGACTCACAGGCCCAGCTGCTCCGCGGCACGTGGGATCTTCCCGGACCGGGGCACGAACCCGTGTCCCCTGCATCGGCAGGTGGACTCTCAACCACTGCGCCACCAGGGAAGCTTGAGCCATAGGAATTTGGGTAAGTTTTTTGTTTTCGTTTTTTTGGCCGCGGGGCACGGCTTGTGGGATCTTAGTTCCCTGACCAGGGATTGAACCTGGGCCCATAGCAGTGAAAGCGTGGAGTCCTAACCACCGCACCGCCACACCAGGGAATTCCCTTGGGTAAGTTTTGGACACAGGCTTTTGCTAGTTTCTGTGGCCATACATAGATAACTTAGTTTAATTTAGCTTCAGTGTTAGGCTTGCACCTGTGTTGTCATGTGTGAGAAAAACACTGACCTTCAAATAGTGAGAATCCTAGCCTTAGATCAGTCATGGAATTTCTGTATGACCCTGGGAAAGCCCTTTCTCTGCTCTGGGTTCAAGTTACACATCTGTAAAATGAAACAATTGTTTGAGATTTCTTCCATCTCTGAATTGAGGTTCATTAACGTATGCCTCTTTTTTAGGAGCAGTAGGAGATGAGTTCGAGTTTTCCCCAGTGTTACTGAAACTGACAGGTCATCATGCCTCAGTTTCTGGCCAGAATCTTTCTTCTGCAGCCCCTGTTGGCTATCAGCCCTAATCCCTCCCTCCAGCACTGTCTGGTTAACTGCATTTTCTCTCTTCCCTAGCATGTCCTCAGAATCCTTCCGGCAGAGTGAGTGCAGGAGCTGCAAAGAACATCTAAAGGGTCCAAGGGAAGTTCTTGATCTGAGCACTTCCTGTCTCAATATTTATTGTCTACCAAACACAGTTAATCCGCCCCATCTTGCAGAGTGACAGAGGAGACCTGACACATGCTCATTTTGCTTTTACTGAGTGGGTCTCCCTGGAGACAGGTGGTAGATTGTACCTAATGATGACTGTGAGGTCTCCTGGTATGAAGAAAACACACACACACAAACACACACACATTCTAGCTTCAAAGCCCAGACCAAGCTGGTAACAATGGGTTCTGTCTCTAATTAGATGGTCGAGAACATGCTCCAGTCAGTCCTTGAATCCACAGAATCAAACCAGCGTCTCATCGTGGGGAGCGTCATTAGTATGAGTGTCATCGGCATCATCATTATGATCATCATCACCGTCACGCTAGTGGAAACACAGTTCTGTCCGACAAATAATAATTGAGCCTTGACTCCGGAGCCTTGACACTGGAATACATGCCAGGGGAGAGAGAGGTAAGAAAGAGAGAAACAATAATCAAGTCAACAATTCAGTAAACGAGAACAGGCTGTGATAAGTGATGTGAAGGAAGTAACCAGGTTGACGTGCTGGAGGGTGCCTGGGATCGCAGGAGAGGAGGGGGGCTGCACTTCAGCTTGGATGGTCAGAGAAGGCTTCTCTGAGGAGGCGGTGTATGAGCAGAGATCCCTGCAGATTGCTGGGGAGGACAGAGGTGTGGCTGGTACTGAAGGTCAGTTGGGTGGAGGGACAGAAGCAGAGCACGGGGAGTAGAGAGCAAGGGGTAAAGTGATCGGAGGTGGTGTTGCAGAAGTGGGCATGCTGGGCCTTGAGGACCACTGGAAGATTTTAAGCAGGGGAGTGAGATGATCTCTAATCTTAGAGGGCTACTCCGGCTGCTTCGTGAAAAATGGGTGGATTGGAGAGGTACCAGGACTTGTAAAGACTAGTCACCTCAGGCTCCTTCCCCTCCGTCCTGGCCCACATGCCGTCAGTTGCCAAGTGTGTGCTGGGAGCACTCCGGGAACTGTGCGAGGGCTTGAATCCGTGTGGTGGCAGCAGAGAGAGAGAGAGAAGTGCTCAGATGCAGAACGTCATTTAAGGAACACTTATGGAGCTCCTACAGTGCGCCAGGCACTGTTGTAGGGATGAGGGATATGATGAAGAACAGGACAAAGCCCCCGTCCTCTTGGAGCTTATATTCCAATGGGGACATAGTCAGCAAGCAAGTAGACCGACGTAGAGTATTATATTCAGTAGTATAAATTAGATAGTATATGTAGATAGCATAAATGCTTATGAAGATAACAACGCAGGATGAGGGATCACGAGTGATGGGGTGTTTGAGAGATAGAGTGGTGGTTGAAGATGAATTAGATGAAGTGGATGGGGGGAGGGAAAGGGAGGCTTGAAGGGTAAGTTGTAGGGTTTGGGCTTGAGCTCTAGGGTGTACGGTAGTGTCACTTACAAAGAAGGGGAGCATGGGGAATAAATAAGCGGGACATCAAGCGTTCTGCCTTGGTCTTACTGATCCTCTGGGGCAGCGCTCCCCAACCTTGTTGGCACCAGGGACCGGTTTCGTGGAAGACAGTTTTTCCACGGTTTGGGGCGGGGAGGGGGATGGTCCAGGCGGCAGATGAAGCTTTGCTCACTCAGCTGCCACTCACCTCCGGTTCCTAACAGGCCTTGGACCTGTACTGGTCCTTGGCCCAGGGGTTGGGGACCCCTGCTCTAGGGCCATCCTCTCCTCAGATGCGGGACACAATGCATGCTTTGTTATAGCAGTCAGCTTGTTTCAGTAGTTGACGGTTTGCATTTTAGAGGCATCCGCAGCTTGGGTGTCACATACTCCTGCCCTGCCCAGGAATGAGTCCTGTCAGGTATTCCCCTGTGGGAACAGAGAAGAGCCTCTCTCTGGAGCTCTGCCCTGCCCGCTGATCCCCACCTCCTGGCTCAGTAACCTCAGCTAGTCCAGATAGGAGCTCGTCGTCCTCCCACCCCCTCTTCTCTTGCCCACTCACTTTCCTAAAGGCCCTGCCTCAGCTCATGGTACCAGCACCCACCCACTCGCCCAACACAGAAAGTTGGGAGTCATCCTGGCCTCCTCTCGCCCCCTCACAGTCCACATCCAGCCAGTCACCTGGTCCTCTTGTTGTTATCCTCGCATCTACTCCTTCCTGTCTGACCTCACTGCTCTCGCCTGAGCACCAGCCTCTGCATTTGACATTTATACTCTTAAAGGTCCTTCCTGCCTCTTGGCTGACTTTATCCCATCTGGCCTCCTTACCGATGCCAGAGTGAGTTTTCTCAAAAGCAAACCAGACCGTATCATTTCCAGGGCTTAGAACCATGCCTCTCCCGCAGTATTGTCTTCAGGATAAAATCCCATCCTAGGACATAAGACCCATCGTGATTGGATGCTGGGAACCTCTTTAGCTGTATCTCTTGCCTCTCTGCACCCTTCATTATATGCTCTGATAAGACAAAACTGCTTATAGTAAACTGAGTACATGCTACTGCCCATTGCTGTTACCTCTTATGCATGTGTAAGCCTCTCTTCTTGAGTTCCCATTGAAAGCCTATTTATACTTTAAAACCCAACCCAGAAATCCCCTCCTCTGGAAAGACTTCCTTTCCTCTATGCTACTTCTGGTCCCTATACATGCTTCTATGTTTACCACTCATTGCATCATAACATAGCGGTCCATTTACTCACCTGTCTCTTTCAATACCAGATGAACTCTTTGAGGGCTAGGGTTGTGACTTATTCTGTTTGGTATCCGCAAGTCTAGCATGGGTTCTGATCCAGGAAGTTGGCTCACAAATGATTAAATTGGATGAGTTTGGGTTCAAGCCCTTCAGATGCAACCTGGAAACTCATCCTTCTAGAAACTTCCAAAACCAATAATTACTGACAACAAAGGCAGTTTAGTAGGAGAGAATCATTGTACTTTATGGGCGTAACACTGAAGAGCATAGCACCCGGGAATCACTGTGTATTTCCTAACACCATGTTTAATCAGGGACAGCTCTAATTATAGATGGACCTCTTCCTGGCCCTGGGACGCCTACGCAAGTGTATTTATTTTTAAAGGTTTTGACCAAATTAGAGCAGAGTGCAATGGTTAAAAGCTAGACATCACAATCCAGCAGAACTAGGTCCTGATCTCTGATTGATTGTGAAGCTTTGGAGTGGTACTTTTTCCTCTCTGGGTCTTGGTTTCCTCATCTGTAAAATGAGGATAAAAATGGCTCCCACGCCTTCAGCCTTTGTGAAGACGAAATGACTTCCTGCATCTAAAGTGCTTGATACAGTCGCTGGCCATGACAGCTCAGGTGGTGACTCCTGCAGAGACAAAGCATTCACGCTGATATTCAAGCTGCCATTTAAATGTCTCTTCTGCTTTCACTACCGTATGGTATGCAAGGTGCCTGTTTGACATCTTAGAAAACTTTAGGACTTTTGTTCATAGTATTCATCGTGACACTGTTTGCGTCATATTTCGTCTGACTTCCTGACTCAGCTCAGAAAGATCCCAGAGGACAAGGACTGTGTTTTTTAATCCTTAACTCTTAGCACAGTTCCTGACACAGAGAAAGCTCTCATTGAATATTTGAAGGACTGAGCAAGTCTTTCTTACTAGCATGCTATCTTGGCATGGGGTATTTGTGTGTGTGTGTGTGTGCGTGCGTGCGTGTGCGTGTATGTGTTTAGGGGGGCTATTTGGTGAGGTTAGAAGTGAAAGGACTGATAGAAAGCCCATGGTGATGGAGAAGGGGGGCAGATTCTGGTTAGGGAGCTCTGCACCAGTATAATTAGAGATTAAGAGCACATAAGGACAGGCCCCAGCATCACAGGATTTTTCAGGCTGTCACTGCCTTAGGCTGTGAGGCCAGTGTGTATAATAAAAATAGTTTGCACAGTTCTGCTTTGGAAATCAGGACTCTGACTGAGAGCTTAGCCAACTAGCCAGCAAGAATAGCTTTCTGGAGCCTGGAGCCTCATGAAAATTCCAAAACCGGGGAATAATAAAAAAAAATAGGTTTGTTTGCTGGCTTTGAAAAACTGCATTAAAAAAAAAAAAAAGCAAAAAACCTTCTCAGTATTCTCTTCATCTGCAATACAAATTATCAGACACTTCCTGTGCACCAGCCCACAGAAGAGAGGAAGAGGGAGCCAGGAATAAAGCAGGTGCTTCACAGGAAGTCATCGGCTAAGGCATGAAGAAGAGTAAGGAGTACGGTGTGGTCGCCAGACTAATGCTAATCTAAGCGTGGGGCACAGGTGAGTGCCGACACCACCCGTTTGTGATTAGCTCCCCATTCGATAGGGAGCTTGCCACAGAATGTAATACATCCACGACGTCACTAGGCACACTGTTTGCAGTTCAGCCGCTCTTTTTTTCATAGCAAGATATGCTCAGTGAAAGTAGCGTTGTATTCTTCCCTGTTTTGGTGCAATCCGTCACTGCCTTAGGCTTGGACCGGTAACAGACAGTTCTCTGACCAGCTGCTTTGAGCAGCACTGGCCTAGAGCATGGACTTCAAAATCAGTCACACTCAGCTCTGCTGCTTAAGCGAGTCTCCTGAGCTGTCTGAGCTTTGGATTCCAAGTCTGCAAAATGGAGAGTCATTCATTCAAAACAAAGTTTGAGCACACACTGTATACTAGGCACTGTTCTGTGAGTTGAGGATATTGCAGTGACCCTGGCTGATAGGATTCCTGCTTTCATGGGGCCTACAGATAAAGAAGTGAGACAATTACAGCTTATGATAAGTGCTGTTAAGAGAGTCAACTGACTCTTTGATGTGTGTGTAACAGATTGGACGGTTAGGGAGGTTTAAGAAGGAATCAGCTGTGCGAAGAACTCAAGAAAGAGTGCTCTAAGCAGAGGCGAGAGCAAGTGCAAAGGCTCTAAGGCATGCTGGGGGAAACAAGAAGATGGCCAGCGTGCCTGGAGTGGAATGAGGGGGGGGAGGTAGAGCATGGGGAGAGGTGAGGTCAGAGAGGATCCAGTTCATGCAAGGCTTAGTAGGGCACAGGGAAGAGTTTGGATTCCATTCTAGAAGCAATGTGATACCATTGGAGGGTTTTAAACCAGACAAAGTTTTTTTTCTGAACCATGTTAAAGAGTTTGGACTTTGTTCAAAGAACAACAGGGACCCACCAAAGATTTAAAAGCCTGAGAGTGTCAGGATTAGAAGCACATTTTATAAAGTTTACTTGGGCTGTGGTAAAGATAGCAGTTAGGTGGGACTAGAGGCAAAGAGACCAGGGCTTCCCCATTGGCGCAGTGGTTGAGAGTCTGCCTGCCGATGCAGGGGACGTGGGTTCGTGCCCTGGGCCAGGAAGATCCCACGTGCCGCGGAGCGGCTGGGCCCGTGAGCCATGGCCGCTGAGCCTGCGCGTCCGGAGCCTGTGCTCCGCAACGGGAGAGGCCACAACAGTGAGAGGCCCGCGTACCGCAAAAAAAAAAAAAAAAAAGAGGGGAGACTGTTCTAGACTTAAAAAAAAAAAAAGCCTAAGGCGGCATAAACCCAGTGAAGTGTAAGAATGACCGAATTAACATCCTTAACTGGATCGCAAGCTTCCTTATGTCATGAGCCTCACCGCCTCTTGCTTTGGATGTTCTGTGGCATGAAGTTTAGGTCTTTGTGAAAGCCAGTTTTTAATTAACATTCAACTGCTGAATTGACTAGCTAACATGAAATCAAACTAGATCCTCCATCCACTCTTCAGAAACTGACTGCTTGTGTACAGCGCTGGTCTTGTCCATGGTATAGAAGTCTATCTCCTTTACCTTGTTCCCCTCTCACCTCTCACTTCATACCCACTGATGCTCAAGTCTAGGTGAGCCTATTTCCAACAGCAACTGTACTAGAGGGATTTCCATCTGGAACCAAACAAATGCCTAAGCCCTATTCGGAATGCGTATTTCCACAGTCATCCAGCCAGTGTTGCACAAGGCAAACTGGCACTTGGTCAGCCTGCTTAAAAGAGCTCTTAGTGCTCTTACATGAGAGGTGGGCTGTTCATCACCAGAGACCTTGCTAGCCATCATGTTGGCAACAATGATGAGAACTGTTTATTGAGCAACTACCAGGCACTGGGCTAAGGGATTTACGTTTATTCTCTGATTTTAAACCTCACAACAACCTTATATGATAGGTGTTCTTAACTAACTCTATTTTAATGAGAAAGGAACTGGGAATCAGAGAGGCTAGGTAGCTTATCTAATGTCATACAACTCATCGGATGCCGACCAGGATTTGAACGTAGTTCTTGCTGATTCCAAAGCCTTGTGTCATTTTAATAGTAAATTTTAATTTATTTTTTTATTTTAGTGACTCCTTATAATTTTTAAAGTTATTTATGCTCATTGTCACACATTCCAACAATTTGAGATTATATAAACTACTGAAAGTATTTGTTCTGGTTATCGATTGCTGTGTAACAAATCACTCCAAAGCTTAGTGGCTTCAAAACATTCATTTAATTGTTACCTCACGTGGTTCTGGGACTTGACCAGGCTCAGCTAGTTGTGTCTCTCTCACTGTCTGTCATCTGGTTGTGGTCGGATATCAGCTAGGGCTGGAGTCATCTTAAAGCGTTTCTTACCCTCAGGTCTGGCCCCCGAGGCTGACTGGGATCTCCCTGGGACCATCTGCTGGAACACATACACTTGGCCTCTCCCTGTGGCCTGGGCTCCCTCAAAGTGTGATAGGTGGGATCCAAAAGGAAACGGAAGGAAGTAGAAGCTGCTCATCTCTAAAGGCCTGGGCCAGAAACGGGCACAGGGCCACTTCTGCTATTTTCTATGGATCAAGCCAAGATTGAGGGGAAGGAGACATTCCATGAACGTCAAAGAATTTGGAGGCCATATTTAAAAACTGCCACAGTCTGCTTCTGACCACAAATTATTTCTTTTCCTCTTTCAGCAAAATGAACTTGTTCCATCATGAGATGCTCCCAAACTTCTCATGCCATCAGGTTCAGGCTTGAAGTCCAGGATCTCGTCTTTGGTATCATTTCCAGGTATGACCGGAGGTGCCTTGAGTGTGGTTTCTTAGTTACAGCTCTTCAAGAATGAGTCTTTTTTTTTTTTTTTTTTATGAATTAAAAAAAAAATAATTTATTTATTTATTTATCTTTGGCTGCATTGGGTCTTCACTGCTGCGCGCGGGCTTTCTCTAGTTGTGGCGAGCAGGGGCTACTCTTCGTTGCGGTGCACGGGCTTCTCATTGCAGTGGCTCCTCTTGTTGTGGAGCACGGGCTCTAGGCGCACAGGCTGCAGTAGTTGTGGCATGCAGGCTCAGTAGTTGTGGCTCATGGGCTTAGTTGCTCTGTGGCATGTGGGATCTTCCCAGACCAGGGCTCAAACCCGTGTCCCCTGCATTGGCAGGCGTATTCTTAACCACTGCACCACGGGGAAGCCCAAGAATGAGTCTTGATCTGAGTATCTGTGAAGTAGAAAGATAACTTATCTGTCTTCCATACCTAACATCCAGCTGTGGGCTATAGGCATCTGAGTGCTGTAGTAAATGTATTGTGGGTTCCTTGATTAGGGTCCAGTTCTAGTCAATGCTTCTCTGCAGCTCTGCCTGTTACCCGCAAACTGGGTTTACCTCTTGGTGGATGTGGAAGCCAAATGACACAACCAAGTCAAAGAGTGGGAGAAGGAAGGATTTATTACTTGCAGTAAGCAAGGAGAACACCTGGGATCTTCCCCAAGGCAAAACTGGGGAAGTTTTAAGCTAAGGGTATATACATATTCATGAAGGGGCTTGAGCAGAGAATTCAGCCTAGAATTGGGGCAAAGGCTGACAGAGCTTGAGTTGATTGAAGTCACGAGGGTCAGGAAAGGTCAATATTATCATTCCTTAGGTTCTGACCAGCCTGGGGTCTTAGCATGCAGTTACCATCCTCCATCTGGGTGGGGGGCCTTAGTTCCTACAGAACTCAGAGCTATGTATCAGATTGTTATGTATCTCCTTCTCTTTTCGTTCAAACTGATTCTAAAAAAACTTTGAGGATTTTTATGATTTTTACTGGAGTTCCTTGCATGGGGAAAAAAACCATGACACAAATCTTTTTGGCTCCTGTAAGTCCTTTTCTACCTTGGATGCCTTTTCAAACCACTGTGGGACAGTGCCCTTAGGAATCTCAGAAATCCTGTTGTTTATGGAGATAGGAAGGCACACCCTTAAGCTCTTTAGAAGGATTTTGTCTGTTTGGAATGGTTAATGAGGTACCTTCTTAAACCTCTCTGAGCTCTTAACAAAAGATGCAGTGCTCATCCTTTGCTGGAAAACCATTTTATTTTGAGAATAGTTTGCCCTCTGGAGAAGCTGGGAGTGAGAAGTAGTTTTATTTTCAAACCCAGAAAACACTGGCTTTTACATAACCTCTGCGTTCTGCTTGAAAACCAAAAAAGTTCCTTTTTTTAGCTTCTCTCTCTTCTTTGTATTTTACTAGAGGCAGGTTGGTCAGATCATCATGTTTATGAGGTATGTTTCCTACTTTTTGGCATTAGAGCAGACAACAGTGTCAAACTTTCTGAAACCGTGCACCTCAGATTGGGACCTGAACCCACACAGCCGAGACTTGAACCTGGCCAAAACCCACAGTCTTCCAACTGAGATCACACATACGCAGGCCTCTCACTGTTGTGGCCTCTCCCGTTGCGGAGCACAGAGTCCGGACGCGCAGGCCCAGCGGCCATGGCTCACGGGCCCAGCCGCTCCGCGGCACGTGGGATCTTCCCGGACCGGGGCACGAACCCGTGTCCTCTGCATCGGCAGGCGGGCTCTCAACCACTGCGCCACCAGGGAAGCCCGAAGCTCAGGTTCTTGATGTCTCATTGTAGAAAGAATTCAGCGAGAGACAAAGTGATAGGTAAAAAATGGATTTATTTAGAGAGAAACATACTCCACAGACAGAGTGTGGGCCACCTCAGAAGGTGAGAAAGGCAGCAGGGTATGGGGTTGTCAGTTTTTATAGTGGTGGGTAATTTCATAGGCTAATGAGTGGGCGGAGCATTCCAGCTGTTTCGGGAAGGGGCGGGGATTTCCAGGAATTGGGCCACCGCCCACTTTCTGATCCTTATGGTTGATCTTGGAACTGTCATGGCGCCTGTGGGTGTGTCATTTAGCTTGCTGATGTGAGCGTATACTGAAGCTCAAGGTCTAGTGGAAGTCGACTTGTCCACCATCTTGCACCCATTTGGTTCTAATCAGTTTATATCATATCCTCTGGCTATGTCATTCTTTCAAAGCTTGTGCCCTGCCTCCCTCCGTCCTGTTTCCTTTCCCCCACCCACAAGTGTCCCCTTTTGCTCATGGTCCTCAGGCTTGACAAGGCTCGTTTAGCTAGTTCTCTGTCAGAGTCTCTCATGAAGTTGCAGTCGTCTGGCTGCGGCCAGAGTCATCTTGAAGAATGGCCCAGGCTACACCCATCTAATCCCTCCTCTGGGAATTATCACTGGGGTATTGACAGAGGATGCCAGTTAACTAAGGGCAGCCAAGCCGAGAGACATGGGGACTTTTAGAGTCAAAGTGGGGCTGAGCGTAGTATATTACTAGACTATATGCAAGACAGTTAAGAAGAAAGTCATCTTTTGGGAGAGAAAACAGAGGTAGAGATGACAGCACTGGGCACTCTGATTCCTGGTGGCTTTGTAAGCCCATATGTTCTGTCTGGGCTTTGTTTCCGTAATACCTTTGCATTCTCACCATAAACTTCCATTTTGACTTGATTCTGAAACAGGAGGGAAGGAGGCAGTCCACAACCTTTGAAAGAATGACATAGCCCGAGGACAATGTTTCCACATGTTTCCAAAAGGGCCCCAGGCGGGTAGGGGTGGGCAAAATCGATCCCAGTTGCAAATCCCCACTTTAGATAAAAAGCAGACATTTTTGCATAAAACTACAGACCCCAACGTTGACCTCTGCATCTGACTTCCCAATCCATCTGACTCCTTTCCCCTGGGTTTTTGCCTCCAAAACTAAATGGCATCAGGAGGAAGTAGGTACCAATGCCAATTTTATAATGTTGACACTGAAGAAAGGAAAATCTGCATAGCCCCCTCCCCCCTTCCTCTCTGAGGCCAAGCCCAATCCTGCCTGTTTAATTACCTCCAGTGATTTCAGCATTAACTAGGTCTGCTGATCCACCCTGGTGTGAAGAACAACAGCCTTGACCAGATCTGATAGTGCAGAGAAATCGGAACCTTTCCCTAGTACCTTTCATGTGGGTCCCAGCTTGGGTTGAGGGTCATGGCTTTGGTGCGTCATAGTTGGAACACATTTGGCATGGGCATTGGCATTGTCTGAGGGTGAGGAAGGGATTCTGTTTCCACCAGTTGCTCTACAGTATCACAGTGGGTCATGGGCATAGCGGTCTGATTAGTGTAGAAACTGAATTTGCATGGCAAGAACATGATTTATCCATAGAACCATAAAAGTATCTTAGTTTTCCAAAAAGTCCTTTGTTTATACTTTATCTAATTTTGAGAAAGAATCAGTTGTCCTTGTTAACTATTATGGTGATGATGATAATGATCTCATCTGGGGTAGTGGCTTTCTCCTGGCCCTCTGCTGTCAGAGCCTGTGGGGCAGGACGGGCCTGGCTCTCTGATCCTCTGTCTTACTACTTTTTTGTTTTTGGCTGCATTGGGTCTTCATTGCTGCACGCGAGCTTACTCTACTTGTGGTGAGCAGGGGCTACTCTTCGTCGCGGTGTGTGAGATTCTCATTGCGGTGGCTTCTCCTGTCACGGAGCTTGGGCTCTAGGCGTGCGGACTTCAGTAGTTGCAGCACGTGGGCTCAGTAATTGCAGCATGCAGGCCCTAGAGCGCGCAAGCTTCAGTAGTTGCGGCGCGTGGGCTCAGTAGTTGTGGCTCTCAGGCTGTAGCGCACAGGCTCAGTAGCTGTGGTGCGTGAGCTTAGTTGCCCTGCGGCATGTGGGATCTTCCCAGACCAGGGATCGAACCTGTGTCCCCTGCATTGGCAGGCAGATTCTTAACCACTGTGCTACCAGGGAAGTCCTGTCTTACTACTTTCTCTCTTCCTCATTTACCTGCCTTCTGCTGTTCTTTGACTACCAAGCTCCTACAAGGCCTTTTTTTTGTTTTTAATTGAAATACAGAATATAGTTGATTTACAACGTTGTATTAATTTCAGGTATACAGCAAAGTGAGAGATTGGTGCAAGATGGCGGAGTAGGACGTGTGCTCACTCCTTCTTGCGAGAGCACTGGAAACACAACGAACTGCTGAACAGTCATTGACAGGAAGACACTGGAACTCACCAAAAAAGATACCCCACATCCAAAGACAAAGGAGAAGCCACAGTGAGACGGTAGGAGGGCGCAATCACAATCAAATCAAATCCCATAACTGCTAGGTGGGTGACTCACAAACTGGAGAACCTTTATACCACAGAAGTCCACCCACTGGAGTAAAGGTTCTGAGACTCATGTCAGGCTTCCCAACCTGGGGGTCCGGCAACGGGAGGAGGAATTCCTAGAGAATCAGACTTTGAAGACGAGAGGGATTTGATTGCAGGACTTCGACAGGACTGGGGGAAACGGAGACTCCACTGTTGGAGGGCACACACAAAGTAGTGTGTGCATAGGGACCCTGGGTAAGGAGCAGTGACCCCGTAGGAGACTGAACCAGACCTACCTGCTAGTGTTGGAGGGTCTCCTGCAGAGGTGGGGTGTGGCTGTGGCTCATCGTGGGGACAAGGACACTGGCAGCAGAAGTTCTGGGAAGTACTCCTTGGCGTGAGCCCTCCCAGAGTCTGCCATTAGCCCCACCAAAGAGGGGTAGGCTCCAGTGCGGGGTCACCAGGCCAAACAACCAACAGGGAGGGAACCCAGCCCACCCATCAGCAGACAAGCAGATTAAAGTTTTACTGAGCTCTGCCCACCAGAGCAACACCCAGCTCTACCCACCACTAGTCCCTCCCATCAGGAAGCTTGCACAAGCCCTTTAGATAACCTCATCCACCAGAGAGCAGACAGCAGAAGCAAGAAGAACTACAATTCTGCAGCCTGTGGAGGGAAAGCCACATTCACAGAAAGATAGACAACATGAAAAGGCAGAGGACTTTGTACCAGATGAAGGAACAAGATAAAACCCCAGAAAAAACAACTAAATGAAGTGGAGATAGGCAACCTTCCAGAAAAAGAATTCAGAATAATGATAGTGAAGATGATCCAGGACCTCTGAAAAAGAATGGAGGCAAAGATCGAGAAGATGCAAGAAATGTTTAACAAAGACCTAGAAGAATTAAAGAACAAACAGAGATGAACAATACAGTAACTGAAATGAAAAATACACTAAAAGGAATCAATAGCAGAATAACTGAGGCAGAAAAACAGATAAGTGACCTGGAAGACAGAATGGTGGAATTCACTGCCACAGAACAGAATAAAGAAAAAAGAATGAAAAGAAATGAAGACAGCTTAAGAGACCTCTGGGACAACATTAAACACCACAACATTCGCATTATAGGGGTCCCAAAAGGAGAAGAGAGAGAGAAAGGACCAGAGAAAATATTTGAAGAGATTATAGTCGAAAACTTCCCTAACGTGGGAAAGGCAAGAGCCACCCAAGTCCAGGAAGCGCAGGGAGTCCCAGGCAGGATAAACCCAAGGAGAAACATGCCTAGACACATAATAATCAAATTGACAAAAATTAAAGACAAAGAAAAATTATTGAAAGCAGCAAGGGAAAAACGACAAATAACATACAAGGGAACTCCCATAAGGTTAACAGCTGATTTCTCAGCAGAAACTCTACAAGCCAGAAGGGAGTGGCATGATATATTTAAAGTGATGAAAGGGAAGAACCTACAACCAAGATTACTCTACCTGGCAAGAATCTCATTCAGATTTGATGGAGAAATCAAAAGCTTTACAGACAAGCAAAAGCTAAGAGGATTCAGCACCACCAAACCAGCTCTACAACAAATGCTAAAGGAACTTCTCTAAATGGGAAACACAAGAGAAGGAAAGGACCTACAAAAACAAACCCATAACAATTAAGAAAATGGTAATAGAAACATGCATATCAATAATTACCTTAAATGTGAATGGATTAAATGCTCCAACCAAAAGACACAGGCTCGCTGAATGGATACAAAAACAAGACCCATATATATGCTGTCTACAGAGACCCATTTCAGACCTAGGGACACATACAGACTGAAAGTGAGGGGATGGAAAAAGATACTCTATGCAAAAGGATATCAAAAGAAAATTGGAGTAGCAATTCTCATATCAGACAAAATAGTCTTTAAAATAAAGACTATTACAAGAGAGAAAGAAGGACACTACAAAATGATCAAGGAATCAATCCAAGAAGAAGATATAACAATTGTAAATATTTATTCACCCAACATAGGAGCACACCAATACATAAGGCAAATGCTAACAGCCATAAAAGGGGAAATGGACAGTAACACAATCCCAGTAGGGGACTTTAACACCCCACTTTCACCAATGGACAGATCATCCAAAATGAAAATAAATATGGAAACACAAACTTTAAATGACACATTAAACAAGATGGACTTCATTGATATTTATAGCACATTCCATCCAAAAACAGCAGATTACACTTTCTTCTCAACTGCTCATGGAATATTCTCCAGGATAGGTCACAAATCAAGCCTCAGTAAATTTAAGAAAATTCAAATCATATCAGGCATCTTTTCTGACCACAACGCTATGAGATTAGAAATCAACTACAGGGAAAAAAATGTAAAAAACACGAACAAATGGAAGCTAAACAATACGTTATTAAATAACCAAGAGATCACTGAAGAAATCAAAGACAAAATAAAAAAATACCTAGAGACAAATTACAATGAAAACACGATGATCCAAAAACCTATGGGATGCAGCAAAAAGAGTTCTAAGAGGGAAGTTTATAGCAATACAAGCCTACCTCAAGAAACAAAAATCTCAAACAATCTAACCTTACACCTAAAGGAACTAGAGAAAGAAGAACAAACAAAACCCAAAGTTAGTAGAAGGAAAGAAATCATAAAGATCAGAGCAGAAATAAATGAAATAGAAACAAAGAAAACAGTAGCAAAGATCAATAAAACTAAAAGCTAGTTCTTTGAGAAGATCAACAAAATTAATAAACCTTTTAGCCAGACTCAAGAAAAAATGGGAGAGGACTGAAATCACTAAAATTTGGAATGAAAAAGAAGTTACAACAGACACTGCAGAAATACAAAGCATCCTAAGAGACTACTACAAGCAACTCTATGCCAATAAAATGGACAACCTGGAAGAAATGGACAAATTCTTAGAAAGGTATAAGCTTCCAAGACTGAACCAGGAAGAAATAGAAAATATGAACAGACCAATCACAATTAATGAAATTGAAACTGTGTTTAAAAATCTTCCAACAGGGCTTCCCTGGTGGCGCAGTGGTTGAGAGTCCACCTGCCGATGCAGGGGACACGTGTTCGTGCCCCGGTCGGGAAGATCCCACATGCCGCGGAGTGACTGGGCCCGTGAGCCGTGGCCGCTGAGCCTGCGCGTCCGGAGCCTGTGCTCCGCAACAGGAGAGGCCACAACAGTGAGAGGCCCGCGTGCCACAAAAAAAAAAAAAAAAAAAAAGAAGTGAGAGCCTTGTCACTAGAGCTGTGTGATTCCAGGAGGCTGGACTGACCCTGCCAGTAATGTTAAGCGGGTTTGGGGGGGTGGGGAACAGATTTGGACTGAATTTGAGTTCCATCTCTATTTTGGGAGTTTCTGATTAAATGCAGAATGTTTGGAAATATTGTTCAGCCTGGAATACATGTAAATAGGAACTTGCAGTGTTTGTATTCTATCTTTATTTTTATAATAATCCTATGTTTTGTAAGCAGAAGAAAACAATAAAAGAAAATTTTAAGGAGAAAAAAAGGTGTGCCCTTGTAAGGACCATGTCTTTTGCACCCCTCTGGCTCCAGTGCTAGAACTGGGGCAGCAGAAGCTGGGTAGCCTGGTGATGAAAAGCAAAGGCCCTGGAGCCTAACGCTGGGTCTGTCACTTGCTGGATGAGTGACCTTGGGCTTCACCCCACGAGGCTATGTCCTGTCTGTAACATGGGGATCCTGGTACCTGCTGCTTAGGGTTGACCTGTGGATTGACCATAAGGCGTGGGAAGCACCTGTCTGACACGTGGATTGTGCTCAGTAAACGGTAGCTGTTATTATCAGAGAACCTCAGCAATCACCCTGCTGACGCCATTTCAGAGAGGAGCTCAGGGTGAGATGCAAGGAGGAGAAGGTGTGACAGTTGCAGAGACTGGATTCTGCTCTGGCCACAGGACACAATGAATGCCTTGTCTCTTGCTGCTTCTGTGTTTTTTTTTGGGGGGGGTGGAGAATTCTAGTTTTTTCTTTCCTGGATAAGTTGCATGTGTCTTATGTCAGGGTCCTAGAAGCCAAGCCTGGGACAGGAATAGGGGCATTGTTCAAGTGATTTATTGGAGTCAGTGCTCTCAGGAAAAGGAGAGTGAGCAGGGCCAGCTATGTAATTTGTGGGATCCAGAGCAAAATGAAAATGGGGGAGCCCTTCGTTCAAAACAAAAAGGGAAAAGTGCTGTTGAAGATACTAACTTATAAAACCTTTTCCTGGGACTTCCCTGGTGGCACAGTGGTTGAGAATCTGTCTGCCAGTGCAGGGGACACGGGTTCAATCCCTGGTCTGGGAAGATCCCACATGCCACGGAGCAACTAAGCCCGTGTGCCACAACTACTGAGCCTGGGTGCCACAACTACTGAAGCCCACGTGCCTAGGGCCTGTGCTTCGCAATAAGAGAAGCCACCGCAGTGAGAAGCCCGCACACCGCGGTGAAGAGTAGCCCCCGTTCACCACAACTACAGAAAGCCCGTGTGCAGCAACGAAGACCCAACGCAACCAAAAACTAAATATAATAAATAAAATTGGTTCTTTAACAAACAAACAAAAAAACAAAAACCTTTTCCTTTCTTCCACAATCTCTCTCTTAACCTGCCGTGTTTTTTTTTTAATCTGGTATTTAATGTAGTTCTAAGTAAAGGAAAATGTAAAATTTAAATTTAATAAATTTTACCATTCCTCTTTATCTTGTGCAATGCCAATTTAAATGCAAATATCAGAGTGTTTAACTTGGATGTGGAATCACCAAAATGACACAATTTGTTTTTTTATGGCTCATCCCCAGAAGGTGCCTCCAGTTAGTCAGAAGAGACGAACACAAGCCAGACTCAGGAAGGCTGGAAGGAGGGTGCATGAGGCATAAGGATGCGCTGAGCACCTGATGTGCCGTGTCCTGGCTGGGGAAGTTGTGCCGGGAATCTTCCCTTCTCACAGGCCACCTTCTCCAACGCTCAGTGGAAGGAAATCCTAAGGGTTCACCAACCTCCGTGCTGGGATGTCTAGGTACCTGCATCGGGAGTAGGTGAGAGGCTTGTTCTTGCCCAGTGCCAGCTGAGTGTGCCAAGGGCAGGGACGGCTGCCACCAAGCCCTGCCCCGGGAAGCCTGTGTGCCTGTCCCTACCTTTCCCTGTGCCTGCTCTCAGGCCGCTGCCAGGAGTGGAGGGCCGCAGCAGTCACTGGAGGGGTCAGAGAGGGAGAGGCTGCGCAGAATGTGGGGTGTCAGGGGGTAAAGGAGGTGAGGAGGCAGTGGGAGATGGCACTGCCTCTGAGCCAAGCCTCCAAGTCCCTGTGTATCTCTCTTGTCTTAACTTACATAGGACTTCCTTTACAAAGCAGATTCAAAGAAAAATTAAGAATTTCAAGTTAGCAAGTGCAATTAAGAATTTCAAGATGGTGGGAATTCCCTGGTTGTCCAGTGGTTAGGACTCCACGCTTTCACTGCCGAGGGCATGGGTTTTATCTCTTGTTGGGGAACTAAGATACTGCAAGCTGCGTGGTGTGGCCAAAAGAAAAAGAAAAGAATTTCAAGATGGCAAGCACAAAGCATTAAACCCCAAGCACAGGGCCCTTCTGAGCACTGGACCCAGTGTCACTGCCTCGGTCCTACGCCCATGAATATCTCTGACCTCATTCTTTTGCTCATCCATTCTTGATGTCTTTTGATTGGGTATATTAAGCAAAACCTAGCTGGCTGTCCTAATTTGTCCCCATGATTTCTATGTTTGATGAGCCATCTGCCTGGGTCCCTGCAGGTCAAGCCCCCTGGCTGCTATTCTGACCTTGTTGCCCTGTATGGTAATTGCACCATCTTGTTTCTTAGGCTTGAGTGCTTCCATCGGTCTTTGCTACTCTGGAATTTTATTCTCCAAGTTCTTCTATGGAGCCCAGTTCTGTAACAGCCACTATTGAGCTGCTCGTGATACCATTGCTCCCCCACCAACACTCTTCTTATCTCCGTGCTAAATGGAGAGTTCTCCAGGCCTTCCCAAGGAACACGGGCAGCTTGTGGGTTTTCCTGTCGTATACAGTAGGCACGTTCTAGTATGTCCACTCCTCTTAGCCTTTCTGTCCTTCCCTCCAGTTTGCAGTGGCAGTTCTGGCATCTCTACATTGTTCAGTTTGGATCGTTGCTTTTTCGAATCTTTCAAGTACTGTCCCATCAGCATATTGGAACCATCCTCTGGGGCCCTTGCCAGGGTGTTAAATCCTATATCACTGGAGAGGATCCCTCCATATCAACAAACTCTACTTACCCAGTTTATATCTCACCCCCGCCCCCACCTTCATCCATCACCCTCGGAATCTTCCACAGGCCAGTTTGGGCTTGTGTATGTTGGCCAGGTCTGATATGTAATCCCTTTCTTTCCTCAGCAGGCATTTCCTGAGTTGGTCCATGCTAAGGTTATTCCCTGGTTATCAGTCTGGTGGCCAGGAAAGGAGGTGGGGCAAATCCCCAGGAGGGCACGTGTTGCTTTGTAAAGCACCTGCTTCATTTTCCAGCAAGGTAGGGTGGCAGTGGGGCTCTGTCTTCCAGCAAGGGAACAGGACTCGTCTGCAGGGCCAGAGGGTTCAGGAGTATCTGGGTTTATCCCTTCAGATAGCCCCTCCCAAGAATCAGGATCCTCTTTCTCCCTTCTGGGGCTTTGTCTTTGGTGTAAAGGGATGCACCTGGCCGAGAACTGGCCTTCTTTGAAGTTCTGCCACTCTTACAATTCATTCCTGCACCTGCTCTGTGTGCCCTCCAGCTGCAGGAGATGCGAGTCTCTTTAAATGCTGCCACGCAGGCCCTCTGAAATTGTTGATCAGTGAGCCTGTCATTTTCTCTCTTTAACAAATCAACAGTGCTGAGCAAGAGCCACGTGATTCAGAGGTCTGTTCGGTGACCACTTCCGCCAGACCTCAGATGCTAGAGACACTGGATCATCTCACCCCCCTCCAGCTTGACTTCATCCTGTTCACCGAAGGTGAAAATCAGCAATCGCATGAAAGCGGCACGCAGTTTGTTTCCTAGGACCACTTCTGGTACCAACTGTTTTGGATTGGTTTCACTAGAAGCAGAAGCTGAGATGGCATGTTCATTGTTCAAGCAATTTTTTTTCTTTTAATAAATTTATTTGTTTGTTTGTTTGTTTTTGGCTGCGTTGGGTCTTCGTTGCTGCGCACAGGCTTTCTCTAGTTGCGGCGAGCAGGGGCTACTGTTTGTTGCAGTCTGTGGGCTTCTCATTGTGGTGGCTTCCCTTGTTGTGGAGCACAGGCTCTAGGCACGCGGGCTTCAGTAGTTGTGGCATGCAGTCTCAGTAGTTGTGGTGCACGGGCTTAGTTGCTCCTCGGCATGTGGGATCTTCCCGGAACAGGGCTGGAACCCGTGTCCCCTGCATTGGCAGGCAGATTCTTAACCACTGCACCACCAGGGAAGTCCATTCAAGCAGTTTTTTGAGGGAGCAAAAATGAAAGGGAATGAGGAAGCCAGACAAGGCTGGTGAAAAGCCCAGCAAGAATGTAGTCTCAGTGGGCATCTACTTCAGCCGGATCTCCCTGGGGTGCTCTGCAGCACACATGGGATCACAGAGCTCTCCCCACCTTGAGGCTAAGGCAACATGCCTGTTAAGTCCCCGTACCAGTCAGTCATTGCCCTCCTCTCCTAGCAGGGAGCACAGACTGTGTTATTCCGTCCTCCTTCTCAGAAACGTGTCTCAGAGGGAAAGCAGATCCTAAGCTTAGGGGAGAGAAGCTCAAAGAAGAGGTCTGGCCTTTGGCCCAGTTTCTCTGGAAAATGATTTCAGGCTTGAAGACATTTTAATTCATTGTAATGTGTGTCATTGGCATGGGGACAATGAGGAGGCCTAGAAAATGCGGCTGTGCAGCCAGGTTTGCCTTCTGGGATCCTGTAGTTGGATAATGATGGACACCACAGGGATTGTGTTGCACAGGCCTTCGTCTTTGTCTCCCCTTGATTACTGGAATGTTCACTACAGGTTCACTAATTATGGACTGAGTGAAAGAATCGATATGAAACCTGAAGAACTTGGGATATAGGAACAGATTTTCTTTTCTTTTCTTTTTTTTTTTTTTTGTGGTACGCGGGCCTCTCACTGTTGTGGCCTCTCCCGATGCAGAGCACAGGCTCCGGATGCCCAGGCTCAGCGGCCATGGCTCACGGGCCCAGCCGCTCCGCGGCATGTGGGATCTTCCCGGACCGGGGCACGAACTCGTGTCCCCTGCATCGACAGGCGGACTCTCAACCACTGTGGCACCAGGGAAGCCCCAGATTTTCTTTTTTTCAACCAGATGTTTCCAGTGGATGCGAGAGGCAGGGATGACAGGAAGGAGGAGGGTGAGGTTTAGTGCCTGCTCTTTGGAATAGGGCAGACCTGGGTTAGGATCCCAACTGAAACCATGTAACTCAGATTGGGACTTGAACCCACACACTGGGACTCAAACTGAGCCAAAACCCAGAGTGGGACTTGAACCCATGGTCTTTTAACTGAGATCACACACCTGGTCTCAGGACTTAATGAAGCTCAGGTTCTTAATGTCTCATCACAGAAAGAATTCAGTGAGAGACAAAGTGATAGGTAAGAAGTGGATTTATTTAGAGAGAAACACACTCCACAGATGGAGTGTGGGCCATCTCAGAAGGCGAGAGGCACCGAAATATGGCATGGTTGGTTTTTATGGGCTGGGTAATTTCATAGGCTAATGAGGGGGAGGGTTATTCCAGTTATTTTTGGGAAAGGACAGAGATTTCCAGGAATTGGGCCACCGCCCACTTCTTGATCTCTGATGGTCGGCCTCAAAACTGTCATGGCACTGGTGGTTGTGTCACTTAGCTTATGCTAATATGTTACAATAAGCATATAATGAGGCTCAAGGTCCACTGGAAGTCAAATCTTCCTCCATCTTGGATCTAGTTACTTTTCACCAGTTTTTGTCATGTCCTATGGCTGTGTCATTCTTTTAAAGTTGTGCCCTGCCCCCTTACCTCCTGTTTCACAACCATGACACTTCACAGCAGCGTGACCTTGAGCTTGGGGCTTGACTTCTCTGAGCCTCAGTTTCCTCTTCAGTTAAATGGGGATGGCACCTGTATCCACTTCATAGGGTTGATATGAGGATTAAATGAGATAATACAGGGAACAGATTTAGCACGGGGCATCTAGTGATGGCTTAGTAAATACTATTATTGACAGTGGAGCATTATCTGAATTTTTCTGGGCAGTGGGTGTTCTGGGGGCAGCATGATAGAGTAGAAGAAGCCAGGGCTTTGAACTCTGAGAGAATTCACTTCCATTTCTGACTCTGTCACTTCCTGGCTGTGTGACTGTGGGCAACTCACTTCCCCTCCCTGAGCCAAGGTTTCCTCATCTGCCAGGAAGGAGAAATGTGCCTACAATGCAGAATTTCAGTGAAAAAAGCATCTAGCCCAGATTATGGCTCACAGTTGGTACTCAGCTAATACAGTTCTCTTTCTTCTTCTCATTTTACAACATAGTATTTAGCCCACACTGTTATTTTCTCACATGTGACTTGAGGCCAAAGTTGGCGATTAGATTTTTATTTATATTTTTATTTATTTATTTATTTATTTAATTTTGGCTGTGTTGGGTCTTCGCTGCTGCGCATGGGCTTTCTCTAGTTGTGGTGAGTGGGGGCTACTCTTCGCTGCAGTGCGTGGGCTTCCCATTGGGTGGCTTCTCTTGCTGCAGAGCACGGGCTCTAGGCGTGCAGGCTTCAGTAGTTGTGGCACGCGGGCTCAGTAGTTGTGGCTTGCGGGCTCTAGAGTGCAGGCTCAGTAGTTGTGGCGCTCGGGCTTAGTTGCTCTGTGGCATTGTGGGATCTTCCCGGACCCAGGATCGAACCCGTGTCCCCTGCATTGGCAGGCGGATTCTTAACCACTGCACCACCAGGAAAGTCCTAGATTTCTTAAGTTTCTCAAGGATAAGAAGGTAGGACGCAGAATGTGTGAGAGCATTAATTAAATGCTCACTTTAGAAGGGAAAATACTCCTGCATTTCAAGAAGCAGTTAAGGATTAATTGGAACAGAAATATGCAGGATCAAATAAGCCAAGACCACAAGCTCTGAGATGCCATTTTAATGTCAGGAGATATAACCAGTCTTTAGGAGTGTCTGCTTCTCTTAATGCCTAATTACCATGATATGATGATGAAAGGGAGGATGATGGTGGAGGCTAGTATTCATGGAGTGCTTACTCTTTCCTAGGTGTGGTGCTAAGTGCTTGGCACATATTTCTTTTAATCATTTTTTTTTTAGTGTACAATTAGAAAAATTTTAATGTAAGTATTTGCACCCAAAACCATCACCATAAGATAGACAGCATGTCTATCAGCCCCCAGACGTTTCTTTATGCCCCTTGGTAATCCCGTTATCTTACCCCTCCCTGCCTCTACCCTCTCCAGGCAACCACTGATGGCTGTCACTTCAGAGTAGTTTGCATTTTCTAGTGTTTTGTATAAATGGGATTGCTTCTTTTTTTGTAGGGGTCTGGCTCGTTTTAACCCTCTTAATAACCCTATGAGGGAGGTAAAGAAAGTTGAATTTCAGTAAGGAAACTTCCTAAGTCGTGACTGGTAAGAGGCACACTGGTAGAATCGAAGTCTGAGTACAGGGCCCCAGATGGTAAGCAGAACCCCTTGCATCACATGACCTTCCCAAGGGTCAGCACTCCGAGGAAATGCCCTGAGAGGCCTTCTCTGAGAAATATTGAATCCCTTACACTTTTTTTCTTTAACTTTTTTATTATGGAAAATTTCAAACAAATACAAAGGTAGAAGGAGTAGTGTTAATAAATTCCCACGAATCCATCCTTTAGCTTCAAGAATTATCAACACATGGCCAATCTCATCTCATCTATATCATTCTCTTGTCCCCTGAATCCCTTACACTTGTATAAAAAGGTGTTTACCTAGCAGCTAAAATTAAATTCTCCTCTAAAGGGAGGAATTTTGAAACAATCTTTCATATTGCTTATAAGATTTATTTTTAATGATTGGAGAAATGCTTGTTTCCTCTGGTTAATAGCCTAGACACAAAATTATATCTATAATAGTAAGATCTCAAGGTTGAGAAAAAAAAGTTAAAGTCACTTAGAAAAAAATGTTAATAGTGTTGTCTCTGGTAACCCACTGAGGCATGACAGGGAGGGAGTGTGGGAAGAGTACAAGTTGACTTTCAAGTTACCTTCTTAGGTGACTGAATAGATGGTGATACCATAAACCTGGTAGGGAGTTCACTAGAAGAAACAGAGTAGGGGGTAGGGCAAGACGATGACTTCAGTAAGATCGTGATGAATTTAAGCTCCAGTGAGAATTGGATGCATGGACATAGGCTTATCTGCAGGACATCACCCCTCAGTTCATGGCACACACAAAATGTGTATCTTAGAACTGATGAAGGATGGAAGTTCTGCCAGATTGCTCTCCATTTTAGCCGTTCTGGCTTTCTCTCCCATCAGCAGTGCAAGAGGGTTGGTTGGTGTTTTCTCATAGCCTTGTCAACACTTGGTATTTTCTTCCTTTTTTTTGCGGTACGCGGGCCTCTCACTGTTGTGGCCTCTCCTGTTGCGGAGCACAGGCTCCGGACGCGCAGGCTCAGCGGCCATGGCTCACGGGCCCAGCCGCTCCGCGGCATGTGGGATCTTCCCAGACCGGGGCATGAACCCGTGTCCCCTGCATCGGCAGGTGGACTCTCAACCACTGCACCACCAGGGAAGCCTGGTATTTTCTTTTTTTTAACATTTTTCTTTTTTGGCTGTGTTGGGTCTTCATTGCTGCTTGTGGGCTTTCTCTAGTTGCAGCGAGCAGGGGCTACTCTTCATTGTGGTGCACGGGCTTCTCATTGCGGTGGCTTCTTTTGGCGCCCGGGCTCTAGGCGCTCGGGCTCAGTAGTTGTGGCACATGGGCTTAGCTGCTCCACGGCATGTGGGATCTTCCCAGACCAGGGTTCGAACCTGTGTCCCCTGCATTGGCAGGCGGATTCTTAACCACTGCTCCACCAAGGAAGCCCCTGTGAAGGCTTTTTTAAAAACATGAGACTAACATTTAAATCAGTCGGCTTTGAGTAAAGCAAATTACACCACGTAATGTGGGTGGACCTCGTCCAGTCGGTTGAAGGCCTTCAGAGAAAAAAGACAGTGGTTCCTTGAAGAAGAGGGAATTCTGCCTCAAGAGGGCCTTCAGACTTCAGCTGCAACTCAGCTCCTTTCTGAGTCTGCAGCCTGCGGGCCTGCCCTGCAGAGTTCCAACTTGCCAGCCCCCAGAATTGCATGAGTCAATTTCTAAAAAAGCAAAAAAACCCCTCTCCCTCTCCCTCTCCCTCTCCCTCTCCCTCTCCCTCTCCCTCTCCCTCTCCCTCTCCCTCTCCCTCTCCCTCTCCCTCTCCCTCTCCCTCTCCCTCTCCCTCTCCCTCTCCCTCTCCCTCTCCCTCTCCCTCTCCCTCTCCCTCTCCCTCTCCCTCTCCCTCTCCCTCTCCCTCTCCCTCTCCCTCTCCCTCTCCCTCTCCCTCTCCCTCTCCCTCTCCCTCTCCCTCTCCCTCTCCCTCTCCCTCTCCCTCTCCCTCTCCCTCTCCCTCTCCCTCTCCCTCTCCCTCTCCCTCTCCCTCTCCCTCTCCCTCTCCCTCTCCCTCTCCCTCTCCCTCTCCCTCTCCCTCTCCCTCTCCCTCTCCCTCTCCCTCTCCCTCTCCCTCTCCCTCTCCCTCTCCCTCTCCCTCTCCCTCTCCCTCTCCCTCTCCCTCTCCCTCTCCCTCTCCCTATACCTATATATATATATATGTATATATGTATATACACATCGTATTGTTCTCTTATTGTTCTGTTTCTCTGGAGAATCCTGACTAGTACAGGGTTATACTTAATTTTTTTCCCCCTCAGCTATTGCAGAGAATGATGTAACCCTGATTCTAAATTTAAGATTTAGGATTCAGTCTCTTAAGTTTGACTAGCTGTGTGTGAATCCTGTCTCAGTCACTTGCTACATGATTTTTTGAAAACTTTAATTGAAGTATTATATGCATATAGAAACACAAACATATAATAAGGGTATAGCTTAATGGATTTTAAGAAAATAGATACACTAGTGTAACTAGCACAGTAAAAACGAGAACATTCCTACCACTCAAGAAACTTCCCTTATTCCTATTTCCAGTCACTACCTATACCCTCACTAAGGGAAACCACAATTCTGACTGCTAAAAGAATGCATACGGGGCTTCCCTGGTGGCGCAGTGGTTGAGAGTCCGCCTGCCGATGCAGGGGACACGGGTTTGTGCCCCGGTCCGGGAGGGTCCCACATGCCACAGAGCGGCTGGGCCCGTGAGCCATGGCCGCTGAGCCTGTGCGTCCGGAGCCTGTGCTCCGCAACGGGAGAGGCCACAACAGTGAGAGGCCCGCGTACTGCAAAAAAAAAAAAAAAAAAAGAAGAATGTATATATCTTGACAATTTTTGTACTTTATATGCAAAGTCATGCAGTATGTGTTTTTGTTTCTGCTGTATCTATGTTCTTATGCTCAACCTTTTTGAAGATTCATTTGTGTGGTTGTATGTCATTGTAGTTTTGTTCATTGTCATGTAGTATCTTGTATAGTATTTCATGATATGGCATACTGCATTTTATTTATTGATTTTAGTTTTGATGAGCATTTGAGTAAGTTTCTTGTTTTGTTTGCGATTTTGAAGAGAGCTGTCATAACCATTCTAGTGCATGGCTTTTGGTGAGCATAGGTAGGCATTCCTGTTTAGTATATCAGCTTTAGTCAATAAGGCTAAATAGATCTCCAGAGTAGGCATGCTAGTTTACACCCCATCACCAATGTAAGAGAGTTCTAACTGCTCTACTTTATCACCCATACATGTTATTTTTCCATCTTTTTTATTTTAGCCATTCTGGTTCTGATGGGTTTGTATCACATTGTGGATTTCATTTGCATTTTCTAATGACGAGCAAAGCTGAGGGCCTTTCATATCTTTCTCAGACATTTGGTTTTCCTCTTTGGCAAAGAGATCTTTGATACATTTTTCTATTGTGTTTTTCATCTCTTTCTCGTTTATTAAGATAGAAAGTTAGTCTAGAAAGTTAAGTAGAAAGTTGAGGTCTTTCTTCTTTTCTGATATAGGTATTTAAAGGTGTGCATTTCTTTTTTTTTTTTTTTTTTTTTTTTTTGCGGTACGCCGGCCTCTCACTGTTGTGGCCTCTTCCGTAGCGGAGCACAGGCTCCAGACGCGCAGGCTCAGCGGCCATGGCTCATGGGCCTAGCCGCTCCGCGGCATGTGGGATCTTCCTGGACCGGGACACGAACCCGTGTCCCCTGCATCGGCAGGCCGACTCTCAACCACTGCGCCACCAGGGAAGCCCTAAAGGTGTGCATTTCTGACTAAGCATTATTTTAGCTACATCTCAGGAATTTTGATCTGTTATGTCAGTTCAAGATATTTTCTAATTCTCTTGTGATTTCTTCTTTGACCCATGGGTTATTTGGAGATATGTTGTTTAATTTCGAGATATTTGAGGAATTTTCTTTCTTTTTTTTGGACTGCACTGCAGGGCTTGAGGGATCTTTGTTCCCTGACCAGGGATCGAACCTGGGCCCCCGGCAGTCCTAACCACTGGACTGCCAGGGAATTTCTTCTATTTTTGAGTTTTCAGATTTCTTTGTTACTGATTTCTAATTTAATTCCATTGTGGTTGGAAAGCACACTTTGTATGATTTCAATCCTGTTACCTTTATTCAGACTTGTTTTATGACCTAGCATATGCCTCAGATTTTATTTGACTTTCAAAAGCTTTTAGCCTAGCTCATTTATCCTCCTGCACCCCTAGCCTTTGGAGTCAGCAAATGCGTACTCAGGAAAATCAGATGTGTCTGAGGCTCCTTGTTCTGATTTTGTCATTCCAGCCCTAAGCAATAGCAGAAAGCTTTGATGGTTGCCCTTTCCCCTCATAGTGGCTATTTGCCTGGGCCAAGTCCCTAGTCCTCAACCCATGGCCAGATTTGGCAAATGCTCCCAGGGGAATATACCAGCTGCCTATCTGACAGGTCTCTTCTAAACTAGTCTGCCCTCCCTGAGATTTTTAGCCCATCCTTTCCTCATTAGTGCCACAGCCCTTTGACACCTTTAGAATGTGAGTTTTTGTAATTTGTCTGGTCTTAATAGTTGCTGTTAGTGACAGTGTTGGCCTGTTTCAACCTACATCCTACCCAGAAGTGGAAGTCGTTTGTCCTGTTTTAGATGACAGTATCTTTGCTGTGCTGTTTACTCACCTTTATTTCACATATGGTGTACAGCTTCCCTATGGATTTGTTTCTCGTCTTGCTGGAATATTACCTATTAAATATTTTCAAAGGCGATCTTTGAGTGATAAAATGGAGACTTTTTATATAGATGAAAATTCTGGGTTTGATGTTCTTTTCCTTTAAAACTGTTGAAAATGTTGTTTCCCTTCGTAGTATTATTATTCTTTGAGGCCCCAAATTGGAAACAACCTAAATGTCCTTCAACAGTAGAAGAGATAAATAAACTTTGATATGCTCATACAGAGTAGTGCTATACAGCACTATACAGCAGTGCTAAGAGAAGACGATGTTACCTCCCTGGAGATATTTGTCAATGTCTGGAAGTATTTTTTGGTTATCACAACTTGTTGGGGCAGGAAGAGAGGATTGCTACTGGTATCTAGCGGGTAGAGACTGGGGATGTTGCTAAACATCCTGCAGTGCATAAGACAGCCTCCCCATATCAAAGAATTACCTGGCCCACACAGGTCAATAGTGCTGAGATTGAGAAACTCTGCTTTGCATCAGTGAGAATAAATGAACAATTGCTACATGGGTACAACCACATGGTGAATCCTACAAACATAATGTCGAACAAAAGAAGCCAGTTACAAATGAGTATATACAGTGTGCGTCTATTTATATAAAATTCAAAAAAAGCAAAAACTAAGGATAGTTAGCTGTAAGGATAGGGTTGTCTTTGGGGGCAACTGGTGACTGGTAAGGGCCAAGAGACTTGTTGGGTGGTGGGTAACATTATCTTTTTTGATATGGGGGTTAGTTACACAGATATGTTCACATTGTGAAAATCAAGATGTGCTTTTTAATTGGTGTGCTATACTATATACATATATATAATTTTAATAATTATAATTTTATGTATCATTTTATTAATATATATATTACTTGAATAAATGTTTTTCAAAGTTCCATTGTCTGATTTTAAGAGGTGATCTGTTCTTCCTCTTTGGAAGCATTTACATTTTTTCTTTGCTTTTGATGTTCTGAACTATCATTGTAATGTCACTATAAGTGGGTTTATTCATACCTATCTGTCACTCTGTAAGATCTTTTAAAGTCTTTCATTTCTTTCTAATCTTAGGAAAAAAAACTGGTTATTGTTTCTTCAGATATTTTCTTACCTATGTTTATTTTTTTCCTCTTCTGGGATTTGCTGACAATTCTACTTCTTTCCTGCATATCTCTTAACTTCTTTTTTATTAAAAAAATTTAAAAAAATTTTATACTTCTTTAGTCTCTTCCCAGTTATTCTGTGGGTGATTGTCTAGACTAGAATTTCCAGTCTTGCTAATTCATTCTTCAGCTTTATTCATTCCGCTCTTCAATCGATCTATCGAAGTTCATTTTTTTCACCATTATATTTTTTCAAACTATTTTTCAGCCCAGTGTTGCTCATTGTTCCTATGGCTTTTCAATAGACGTGTTTGTTCTTGAATTGTTTTATGAACTCTGATCCTCTTCTATGTGTTTGAAGGTATTTGTTGTGCGTATTTGATATTGTTTACTGTGCTTTATCTGATATTCACTGAATGCCCTCTTGACTTTCTTTTTTGGTGCTTCCCATCAGTTATTTTACCGTGTGAGCTCACATGCACTAACCTTCTCCTGGGGGGCTCATCGCCTCGTCCAGAGGGAGGGCTGGAGGGCCTGGCCATGGCTTGTGTTCTGCCAGGGGCTGAGAGTGTAAGTGTGTGTGGAGGTGTCCACTTCAGGGTGAGTGCTCTGGAATGACAACCTGGAACGAACTGTCATCAAATGCAAGTTTGCGCGCCTGACGCACAGTGAGGCCAAACAGTACAGAAACGTTGGAGTTTGGAGCAGAGAAAGTTTTATTGTAGGCCCAGTCGAGGAGACGGTGGCTTACGCCCAGAAAAACCCTGAACTCCCCGAAGGGTACCATTTTTAAAACCCAGGTGGGGGAAGGGGGTCGCGGGGTATGTGATCAGCTCGTGCACAATTCTCTGATTGGTTGATGTTGGGGTAACGGGGTGGTGTCACTGGGGGTTAAATGATTAATCCTTAGGCCCTGGAGGCCTGGGGGCCTCAGGCTATGGGGCAAGGAGGAGTGCCCAGAGCCAGGCCATCTGTATGCACCTGCTGTTCACTGTTCCCCAGCCCAGCCAGTGCCCTACTGCTGCTGTTCTGCCCCAAAGCACTGACTGGCAGGCAATTCCACCCCCAGCCCCTTGGAAACACATGAAAAGAGTGGCTCTGGGATCCCCTTCGGAATCTGTCACCTGGTTGGCACTTGACTGTCATCTTATTTCCTAGGTTACTGTCAGATTCATCAACCCCTCTTTCACCTTCATGTGTTCTTCAGGGTTGATTTGGAGAGAGGGAGCTAGCAGCCCTTGTTAGTTTCTCATCTTGCTGGAAACCAGACGTGGGCATGAGTGGACTTGAAAAACTGCCTCTTAATAACTGTGTGACCTCAGCCTCGTTACTTAAGTTTGCTTATCCATGAGCTATGCCTGATGATGGTACCTGCTGCTTGTTATCTGTTAATAAATATTTATTACTGTTGTTGTTATGACATGGTTTGGGTAGTCATCAGTGGGGGGCTGATACTGGTGGTTGGAATTGAGGATTTGAATGTCATCTCCCCGTGGGAGTGAAGAGTGCAAGGAATGAAGGAGGCTTAGGAAGTAGCCCTGGCATTTAAGGGTTAATGGGGAAAAAAAGCAAAGGAGATGGAGAGGGAGGGTACACGTCAGGAAAAGGTAGGGACACAGAGGACAGGGGAAAGGAGAGTCTCAAGGAACGTGGGAGGAAGTGTCATCCTCAGACCACGTGCTGGATTTCAGTCTTGGATTTTGCACCTTGATGCTCCCTGGTGAATTTAAATCAGTTTTAGTGGAGAGGAAGGGACAGAAGCCACATTGCAGCTGGTTGAGAAATAAACAGGAGGTGAAGAAGTAGAGACATATACAGACCTTTCCCCCAAAATGTTTGGCTGTGAAGAAGAGGAAAGCAATAAGGCAATAGTGGGTGGAAGTGTCAAGCCAGAAGACTTGCAAGTGCGTTTGTTGCTCGCGGGCAAATAGGCAGTTCCATCTCTCCCATCTTTTTCTCCCCTTCCTTCCTTTTCTCTTCTCCTTCATCCATTTCCTCTTTCTAATTTTCGTCTATAAGCCTAACTTTCTACCATGCTAGAAATGAATCTTAGGTCACTAGGAAGGTCCAGAAGAGAGAAAGAGAGAGAGAGAGAGATTGAAGCTACTTGAGAAGGGAGGGAATAAATGGTAAATGGGACTTCTCTTGAGAAGCAGAAGGATGGGGTCCAGAGCCCAGGCGGGCGGCCTTAGATGTTTTCCCAGTGTTGCAGGAGGGGAGGAGAGGTATCGGTGTAGTTAAGTTTGCAGTGGGGGAAAACGGGGAGGGGGAAGGAAAGTAAACAGGGTTTCTTCCACTGTATTTAGTTTGGTTCATTAAGAACTGAAACTACGGGCTTCCCTGGTGGCGCAGTGGTTAAGAATCCACCTGCCAATGCAGGGGACATGGGTTCGAGCCCTGGTCCAGGAAGATCCCACATGCTGCAGAGCAGCTAAGCCCATGTGCCACAACTACTGAGCCTGTGCTCTAGAGCCCACGAGCCACAACTACTGAAGCCCGCGCGCCTAGAACCCGAGCTGCACAACAAGAGAAGCCACCGCAATGAGAAGCCCGTGTACCACAACGAAGAGTAGCCCCTGCTCACCGCAACTAGAGGAAGCCCATGCACAGCAATGAAAACCCAACGTAGCCAAAAATAAATAATAAATAAATAAATACAAAAAACAAAAAAGAACAGAAACTGCACAACTTAGATTGGGACTTGAACCCATGGGCCAGGACTTGAACCCAGCCAAAGCCCAAATTGGCACTTGAACCCACTGTCTTTTTAAATTTTTTTTCTATTTTTGGCTGTGTTAGGTCTTTGTTGCTCTGCGCAGGCTTTCTCTAGTTTCGGGGAGAGGGGGCTACTCTTTGTTGTGGTGTGTGGGATTCTCATTGGGTGGCTTGTCTTGTTGTGGAGCACAGGCTCTAGGCACGCAGGCTTCAGTAGTTGTGGCGCGCAGGCTCAGTAGTTGTGGCTCACGGGCTCTAGAGCTCAGGCTCAGTAGTTGTGGCGCATGGGCTTAGCTGCTCCATGCATGTGGGAATCTTCCCGGGCTAGGGATCGAACCCGTGTCCCTTGCATTGGCAGGCAGATTCTTAACCACTGCGCCACCAGGGAAGCCCCCAAACCCACTGTCTGTTCATTGAAATTGCACACCTGCTCTCAGGACTTAATGAAGCTCAGGTTCTTTATATCTCAGTGCAGAAGGAATTCAGTGAGAGGCAAAGTGATAGGTAAAGAGTGGATTTATTTAGAGAGATACACATTCCATAGACAGAATGCAGTCCAGAAACACACTCCACAGACAGAGTGTGGGTCATCTCAGAAGGCCAGAGGCCCTGAAAT
Organism: Delphinapterus leucas; assembly: GCF_059928025.1. Classification (NCBI taxonomy): domain Eukaryota; kingdom Metazoa; phylum Chordata; class Mammalia; order Artiodactyla; family Monodontidae; genus Delphinapterus; species Delphinapterus leucas. Next base: position 143,509,094 of record NC_143131.1, read on the forward strand.
ATGGCATGGTTAGTTTTTATGGGCTGGGTAATTTCACAGGCTAAAGAGTGGGAGGATTATTTCAACTATTTTAGGGAAGGGGTGGGGATTTCCAAGAACAGAGCCACTGCCCACTTTTTTGCCTTATATGGTTGGCCTGGGAACTGTCATGATGCCTGTGGGTGTATCATTTAGCTTATGCTAATGTATTACAATGAGCGTATAATGAGGCTCAAGGTCTACTGGAAGTCAAGTCTTCCGCCATCTTGGACCAAGTTGGTTCTAACCAGTTATGTTGTATTCTCAACTTGTATGTCATTCTTTTAAAGGTTGTGCTCTGCCCCCTTCCCTCCTGTTTCAGAACTTCAATAGGCTTGAAATGAGCATCTTCATCTTTACCAGAGATAGATAATATTCTCTTCTCACAGAGCTCTGTGCAAGAGTGGGATAGAGTGAGGGGTGTAGAGGGGCTTTGTGAACTGTGAGCAGTGCATTGCCGACAGGAAAGGCATTCGTCAAAAACATCTATTTTGGCCTGATTATTGGCTCAGATGATGCCAGGACTCAATGACACAAGCTCAGACCTAGTGATGACCTTTGGGGAGACCCAGGCACGGGGGTCATTGATGTGTGGTATTTGGGGCCCAGATGATACTTGTGGAGATAACACCTCCACCACCTAGGTCTCTTAGACTCTGTTTTCAGCTACTTGTTGTATTTGTGTGTGTATGGGAAGGGTGTGTGTGTGCGCGCGCGCGCGCGCGCACACACCTGTACATATAGGATTGGAATTTATCCACTATATGCAGATGCGCAAAAGAGAGAGGAAGGAAGAAGGAGGGAAGGAGGAGGGTGTATGGCATTTTAAAAAATTAATTTGTTTTTCTATGTATTTTTTCTTTTTATTGAGGTATGAAACTGAGCGGGGCCCTGTAGGGCTCCTGGGCACGGAGGCCCTTTTGTCCCCCATTTCTTGTAGGCAAGACTCCAGCCTCCATGACCTTCCCTGAGTTCCAAAGGGCAGATTCAAACAGTTGCTAATCAAGGGAGGAGCAGCCAGAAAGCCCCTGAGGCGAGATTAAAGGGACCATCTGAGAAGCTCATCAAGATTAGGAGATGTGACCACCCAGGCCCTGCACACACCCTAATCTTGTCAGAGACCCCACCTTTGAACCATCAATTCCTCATCAAATCCTCCCGGGTTGGGACACATAGTTTTCGAGGGCGGGAGCCCACTGTGTCCCCTTTTGCCTGGCAAAGCAATAAAGCTATCCTTTTCTACTTCACCCAGAACTCTGCGTCCGAGATTTGATTCGGCACGGTTACTGAAAGCTCGGTCTCTTTGTATTCTTTGGAACTCAGGGAAGGTCACGGAGGCTGGAGTCTTGCCTACAAGAAATGGGGGACAAAAGGAGGCCTCTGTGCCCAGGCCCCACTCGGTCTCAGCACCGGATACAGAGAAGCTGAGCTTTCAGCACCCTGTGTAGTTGATTTACAATAGTATATTGATTTCAGGTGTACAGCGCAGTGACTCAAAATTTTTATAGATTATACTCTATTTAAAGTTGTTATACAATATTGGCTGTATTCCCCGTGCTGTACAATATATCCTTGCAGTTTATTTCTTTTCTACACAGTAGTTAGTATCTCTTAATCTCTTGCCTCTATCTTGCCCCGCACCGCACACTCCCAGGCATCGTTGATTTTCTAACACTCAGGTTCTCTTGCTCGGAAGTGCCCAAAGAGCTGAGAACAAAATGTGTTAAGAGCCTGTATGGTCGGGCCACTCAGGATGGCTCCTCTCTTGCTCTCTGTACATCCAGTGCCTGACCAGTGCCTGCTTCACCTACACCCTACGCACATGACTGACCTTCCTATGTACTTGCCCCAGGCCCCAGCTGGTGATTGTTCTTATCAAAGGGGCAAGGAGGGGCGTGCCCCTCTGCTGGTTTCCCTGGTAACTGAGGAGCCTACCAGATGTCAATCCCCCTCTATCTGGTAATCTCTCCTCCCCCCACCTCCCCCAGAGAAGATTACCACCATGTCCTGCTCACCGTCCACTACACGTGTTGGGGTGTTGCTCCAGGACCTTGCTTCAGACGTGTAAGCTCCCGCATCCGTTAAACCATCGATGATTCTGTTGCTGACTCTTCAGTCTTGAAGCTGGGCAAGTGCAGGCCTTGCAGGCCTGCGGGGTGCAGCCCAACAGTGCCCTTAATGTCTAAGGGAGGTGATAGACCAGCTGTGCAGGACATGCTAAATGGGGATCAAAAAACCTGGTCCCTTTGCTACTTTAAGAGTATAAAAGAGGCAGGTAGATTGTGGAGGGAGAGCGACCAAGAGTAGGAATTTCTTTGAGAGGTGCTGTGTATCTTCTCCCCCTGCCTACACACACCTTGAATGAAGTGAGGGCGCTCCCTGAGAACCACTGAGAATGTGACAAGTGTCTCCCAGAGTTCAGGGGTCAATCTGGAACAGATGCCTCTTCCTTCCTAAGACTAGAGGCAAGGGGGTGGCTAGAGCCCGGCTGAGGAGGCAAGACTACCATGGGCGCGCGCCAAGCCAGCTGACAAGGAAGCCCAAAGGATAGGCCTCTCAGGGCACAGGACGGAGACAGCAGGGATTGGGTTGGCTGACATGTGTGAGTGTGTGTGTTCACGCGGGCACATGTGCTTGTGTGGGATCTGGAAGTTCCTCCTCAGTGGGCACCACGATGAGAGCTGCTGGGAGATGCTCATCAGCCTCAGTTTCTCCTTCTGAGACCTCCAGCTGGGCATGGCCTCCAGACTTCCACCTAGAATCCTCTTCTGCCCCCAGAAGTCTCTGGCAGTGACTAAAAGGAAACATGGTGCCTCAGAGACAAGGCGTTTCAGCAGCTTCTTCTCATCTTCTTGTGACACTTGTGTAGAAATATAGGGATGGTTGTTAGGCCAGGCTGGGCCTGGTATCCAGGGACATGGCCCTTCCTGACCTCCACTCTCCTGGAGCCTCCAGAATACCTGCCATCCATCACCAGTTCCCTAGCCTGTTATCCCTGGCTAGAGAGATGAGGTCATGGACCAATTGCCAAAGTTGCCCAGTGCTGGGTCCTGGAGCTGTGAGGTCTGCGACAGTCAGAACCCCGGGCAGAGCTGAAACAAAGATTAAAGAAGTGAGAAAAAGGGACTTCCCTGGTGACGCCCTGGTTAAGAATCTGCCTGCCAATGCAGGGGACATGGGTTCGATCCCTGGTCCGGGAAGATCCCACATGCCGCGGAGCAACTAATCCCGTGCACCACAACTACTGAGCCTGAGCTCTAGAGCCTGCAAGCCACAACTCCTGAGCCCGTGTGCCACAATTACTGAAGCCTGTGCGCCTAGATCCTGAGCTCCGAAACAAGAGAAGCCACTGCAATGAGAAGCCCATGCACCACAATAAAAAGTAGCACCCAAATGCCACAACTAGAGAAAGCCCACACACAGCAATGAAGACTCAGCAACGCAGACCCAACGCAGCCAAAAATAAATAAATTAATAAGTTAACTGAAAAAAAAAAAAAAAGAAGTGAGAAAAGTCATAAGTTACCATAGTTCAAACAAAGAGCATGAAATCCCAGTGCACCCAGAGGGCAGACTGCTTCGTCAAGGTTTCTCCACCCTCCTTGGAAGATTTCACAGAGCCCATGGACATTAGCACATGTCATGAATCAGGCCAGCATTTCAAATCAAGATGGGACACACTCACATTAGCCTAATAGTTTGGACCTTCTATCAGCAGATTTGGGTTCTAAGCCTGGCTTTATCACTTAACAGCTTCAGGGCCGTGGATGTGTAGTGTCACTTCCCCACGCCGAGCCTCACTTTTCTTCATCCTTGGAGATGATCATACCTGTTCTAAAGGGTTGTTGTAGGAATGAACTGAGGTAACACACATGAAGTGGCTTGTTTGGTGTCTGGGAAAGAACAGGGACATACAAACTGCTTTCTTTCCTTGGCAGCTTTGACCTAGACCCCCGTCTCTAATCATATTGATGGAGCAACCACTGCTTGTTGGGAAGAGAGGGAGGGAAGGTTTCTGCCCCATGTCCTCGTAACACTGCAACGATGGTGGAAAGGATGGGCATGCTTCCTCTCAGCCAGCCACTCCCAATAGGGAATGCCATCCACCTGTAGGATGGGTGCGATGGACTCCGTGTCAGGCACCAGGGGCCAGGTGTGATGCAGGGTCAGATCAATGCAGAGCATAGATAAAAACCCACAATCTGAAAGAAAGAGACCTGGCTCAAGACGCTCTTCTAGGGACCCTCCCCAAACCTAATGGCCTCCTCACCTGATCTCCCAGATCCAGTTTCACTGAATCCATCTTCCATGTTGCCTCAGAGGGAGCTTTCTGAAACCCTAGCCTGTTCAGGTCACTCCTCTTAAAACCCTCAGTGGATCCCTATTGTCTAGCACTGAGACTTTCAAATAATGGATTACGACCTTTAGTGGGCCATGAAATCAGTGTAGTGAGTTATAGTCAGCCAACATTAAAAAAAAAAATTGAATAGACTAAATGTCGGCCTCAATCACATGGATTGTTTTGTGAGACAGTTGTTTATTTCAGTATGGTTTATTTCAGATTGTTATCAACGCAGGTGCATATTCTCAATGGGAATTTGAGCTCCACATGTTTGACATGCATTTAGGATAGTGTGGCATAATTTTCAACAACTTTGCATTGAGGTATAACATTTATTCAAGGTAAGTCCAGGGTCTTAAGTGTGCAGCTTGATGAATTTTTATATATTCATATTCTCATTTAGCCACTAACCCAGATCTAGATATAAAACATGTCTTGCACCAGAGAAAGCTCCTTCCTGCCCCTTCCCTGTCATAACTGGAGTAGTTATGAGACCCCACACCCACCTCTGCTCCCCCTGCTTCAATTAGTTCTGCCTATTCTTGAACTAAATGACATCAAAGAATATATACTGTTTTGGGGTTTGGCTGCTTTAGCTCAATATTATGTCTGAGACACATTCATGAAGTCACATGTAGCTGTAGTGTGTCCATTTTCATCATCGTATTCCATTGTATGAATATACTGCAATTTAATTATACAATTCTCCTGTTGATGGACATTTAGGCTGTTTCCATTGTTTGGCTATTAGGAGCAGAGCTCCTGTGAATATTCCCGGGCATGTCTTTTTGTGGGCATATCCACTCATTCCTTTTGGCCATACTACCAGGAGTAAAATTTCTGGGTCACAGGGCGGATGTATGATGCCTGTTTAAACTACCAAACGGTTTTCCAAGATAGTTACATTTGAGATTCATATGTACATATGGCTACATCTATACATATGACGTCTATATGTATATACGTATGGTCCAGGTTGCCATGTGAAATGATTTTATTATGGTGGCTCTTAGTAAGGAAAACACATTGAAAGCTACTCATTAGAGGAAGAAGTCATATTCCTTAGCATGACTTACAAAGCAGCGTATGATCTGCTTCTTTCTGTCTCTCCTGCCTCTTCTCCCACCCATTCTTCCAGTCTCTTCTCTTCTCTTGGCTGAAAGATCTTTTCCTTCTTTTTTGTTTGGGGACTCCTACTTGTTCTTGAATATTCATTTCAAATTTTATTTTTTCTAGGAAATCTCCTCTGATCACCCCTTTCTCCTGTCACTTTTTGCCCCTTTATAACCTGCCCATCCCTCTATCATAATGCTTAGTGCCTTGTATTCTGTCTCCTACCAAACTATTTCCTTATACACGAGCTCCTTGAGGAAAAAACTGTGCTCCACCTTTAGAGTGCATGGTGAACATTTGTTCTTTGCCTTCCCTCCTCCACTACCCCCACTTCTTTAGTAACAGCCTCTAGTTTTAATCCAGGGCGCTACCTTTCCTACACTCTCAGTTCAGGTAACTCAGATGTGGTTCCATTCACCTGGTCTCAAAGATGTGCTTGGAATCGCGCCTTTGATCCCTCAGCACATCCTGTATCCTTGCCATAGACCTTGGTTGCCTAGCTGGTTGGAAAGAGCTTTGGGGGACATGGACCACATTGTCTGAGTCTTCTCCATCTCCCGCTCACCCTGTGGTCGCTAGTCCATTACTTACTAGGTACTGTGCTAAGTGCTTTACATTTACAAGTTCATTTAGTTTTCCCAGCAGCCCTTCGAGGTGAAGGTACTATTATCATCCCCAGTTACAGATGAGAACTTGGGTTCAAAGAGATAAATAGCACTCAGCTAAGGTATATTTGTAGAACTGGGACTTAGACTAAAAGCTCAGGGCTACCTTTGTATCAATGGTAAAACACTGAACTTTTCCTCTGTTGAGAGCAGATGCTTGAAGAAAATAATATTCATGTACGGGTAGGTTTTTCACAGATGTTGCAGGTGTGGCCCCTTTACTTGAAGCATTTTAAAGATGTCATGATGTTGTTTTCTGGCCTCCATTGTTTCCAATGAGTAGTAGGCTGTGATTATATTTGTTCCTCTGTATGTGTCTTTTATTTTCTGGATATTTTAAAGATTTTCTCCTTATCTTTACTCATCAGTAATTTGATTATGATGTGCCCAGGCATGGTTTTCTTTGTATTGATATTTATCATGTTTGGGGTGTTCTGAGTTTCTTGAATTATAGATTGAAATTTCTTCCTATCGAATTTGCAAAAATTTCAGCCATTGTTTCTTCAGATATTTGCTTTCTGACCAATTTTCTCTCCCCTCTTCTTCTGAGACTCCAATAACACCAATGTCAGACTACTTAATTTTTCCCATCAATGCTCTGCTCACGTTAAAAAAATTTTTTTTTCTGCTGTGGTTCAGTTTGGATAATTTCTGTTGACCTGCCCTCACTTTCACTTATACTTTCAGAATATCCAGTATGCTGTTATCATATCTAGTGAACTTTTAATTTCAAATATTGTATTTTTCAGTTTGGGGGTTTATGTTTGGCTTAATTTTTTGTTTTTTGGCTGCACCATGTGGCACGTGGGATCTTAGTTCCCTGACCAGGGATCAACCCATGCCCCCTGCAGTGGAAGCACAGAGTCATAACCACTGGACCACCAGGGAAGTCCCCTGGCTTAATTTTTTTCAAGTAATTTTTAATTTTATTTATTTATTCATTTATTTATTCATTTTTGGCTGCATTGGGTCTTCATTGCTGTGCTTGGGCTTTCTCTAGTTGTGGCGAGCGGGGGCTACTCTTTGTTGCACTGCGTGGGCTTCTCATTGCGGTGGCTTCTCTTGTTGCAGAGCACGGGCTCTAGGCGCGTGGGCTTCAGTAGTTGCAGCATGCGGGCTCAGTAGTTGTGGCTCGTGGGCTGTAGAGTGCAGGCTCAGTAGTTGTGCCGCACGGGCTTAGTTGCTTCGCAGCATGTGGGACCTTCCCGGACCAGGGCTCAAACCCGTGTCCCCTGCATTGGCAGGCAGATTCTTAACCACTGCGCCACCTGGGAAGTCCCTGGAATATTTTTTTTATATTGAGGTAAAATTCATATAATAGAAAATTCCCATTTTAAATTGTATAATTCAGTAACTTCTAGTACACTCATGATGTTGTACAACCATCATCACTGTCTAATTCCAGAACATTTTCATCACCCCCAAAGGAAACCCCATACCCATTAAATATTTAGTCACTCCCCATTCCTCCTTCCTCCCAGCCCCTGCCAACCATCAGTCTACTTTCTGGATTTGCCTATTCTGGACATTTCGTATAAATGGAATCATACAATATGTGGCTTTTTGTGTTTGGTTTCTCTTTGCTTAGTATATGTTTTCAAGGTTTGTCCATTGCCTGGAATTTTCAGATATTCATTTATGTATGGACTCCTGTGGGGTTTTTTTTTGACTTTTCCAAGTTAATTTCTTCTCAGAGGTTTCCTATAGGGAACCCTGGAGAAGTGAGGGGTGGGAGTGCAGAGTGCGTGGGGCACACTGACACCCTTCTGTTCGTAGGTTTCTGTTTCTGCACCCCATTAACAATGCTCTTGAGGCTCTTCTGTAGGAATATCTCAGTTTTTCTACCTGAAAGTCTCCTCACCCGAACTGTAGTCAAAACACTGATGTCTTTCTAAGGTGCCCATTTAAGTGCAACGAGGTAGTGTTGTTTAGGAAGAAGTACTTGTGTTTTCAAATCAGGTGTAGATTTGAATCCCACTTTAGAGACTGCGTATAGGTTTGGCGAATCCCAGAGTAGAGGAGACCTGTGTCTACTTTGTCGGCAGAACCTGGGCACGTTCCCAGAGATAGCCTGTGCCATAACATGGCATGAAAGGATTAGAGTAGAAACAATGGGAGCACATGAGAATGACTTTTCCACGTGTCTAAGGGTAGCAAGCAAGTGGGTGAACAGCCTTAGCTCCCCCTCATTTCTGATGGTCTCAGCATGGCATCGGGGCCACCAAGGGTTCCCAGACATCCGTGGGGAGCAAAGAGGTGGCATAGAGAACCTGCAGACCTGGAGAAGACCTACTGGATAGATGAGGCAAAAGTAGACAAGACACGTCCAGAGGTCCAGATGAATATCGGGACATCTCAGCAGCTCACGGGAATACACGAGGACAGCAAGGGGCAGACACCTTCGCATAGAATTCACATTCATATAGAATTTAGGTGTGATCCTGGAGAAAGTGGCAGAGGCTGAACTGAATGAGATTAAGTTTTTGCTTTGCAGCAGGATGGGGGCTCAAAACAGAGATTCAGTTCAACTTAGAAAAGGCAATGCACATTTTTAGCACTTCTGAATAAGTAAGCTGAGAATCCTAAATTAAAACTTTTTTTTCCTCATTGCGCTTAATTCCACTTTATTTCGTTTTAAGCCCCTGAAATAGGTAGGCCCTCTCTCTTTAAAAACATTATCAGAGAAAAGAACCCATGATTGAGCTGACCATTAGAGGGGAGAACTTTCTAGCTTTAGGGGACAACCAGGTGGTGCAGAGGTGCAATTTCTCAGCTGAAGCTCCTTGGGAAAATGCCACAGGCGTGCAGCCTGAGGCTTCCCTCTGGAAAGGGAGGGGTTAAGTTAGACTGGGTCCCTGCTGTCCTTGAGGCTGGCTTTTGTGAAAGCCCACTTCAGCGGCAGGGCTTCCTTCCTCATCCCCCTCCCCCCTCTTTTTTCCTTCCCTTTTAGAATTTTTTAGAAATTGAGGTGAAATTCACACAACATAAAATTAACTACTTTGAAGTATACACTTCAGCATCCTTTAGTGCATTCACACTGCTGTACACCCATCACTTCTATCTGGTTCCAAAACATTTTCATCAGCCTCAGTTAACTATTAAGTAGCCGCCCCTCAACCCTCTTCCCCCAAGACCTTGGCAACCACCAATCTGTTTTCTGTCTCTATGGATGCACCAGTTCTGCACACTTTATATAAATGGACTTATACAATATGTGACCTTTTGTGTCTGGCTTTTTTCCTCAACCCCTTTGCACCTTTCAGTCCTATCTCTTCTCCCGGAGGCTTTGGGGCCCACCCAAGCAGTCCTCCAGGCATTTCCAAGAAAGGAAGGAAGGTCAGAGGGCTTGTGGGTGGGAATTAGATCAGTTTAGGGAAAAAGAAACCCAGCAGTTTCTGATCAGGCCTCAGCAGCTGAATTTGGTTTGGAGGCCAATTATCTCAGGCCACTAGCTTTCAAGTACCACGGCTGGGGCTTCTGAGCCGTGTCATGTGGGAGACAGCCTTGCCCTGCCTTCTGACTTGAAACAGATGCTCTGTGCCCACGAAGGAGGGTTGAGTTTTGAAAAGAATGCAACCCGATGGAGACAGTGGTGTGGTTGGATTTTCACAAAGTCATATTTATAATCAAGCAGAAAAGCATGGGGAAACAGCTCCAGGATCAAGTTGCCCCTTAATTCCAAGTGGCTACACCTGGCCAGGAGACCCAGGGACGCCGCGCAGGCGCAGCAGAAACGTACGTCATGAACTTGTGGACCGGGTCTGGTGCTTCTCTGATTAATACACCGCCAGGATTTTGAAACTGTAAGTGAAGGAAATTGTAGGGGGAGGACGTCAGAGGTGGTGGCTTCTAACTCTCTGTGTGTTTGGTTAAAGAACTGGCAAGTGACGCACTGCTGGCTCTCTGGTTTCTCTCTCGGGCTTCAGTGATTTTTTTGTGGCGCAAAATGCCCACCTTCTTATGTTCCCTGGGAAGGAGAAATATGGGTTGGAATTGCAGAACATGCTTTGGGCAGACTCTCTCTGGGTTTTCTTCATGCAGGATGGGCTTATTTGTCTTGATCCGTGAAGGTCTGTCCACCACTGTATGGTCTCTGAAAGTCACACAGTGCCCGTGTCTGTCCTCCTTCTAATATTGTGTATACGCAAAACTGTATGACTTTGGGTAAGGCATTTCCCTTTGTAAAGCCTCAGCTTCCTCAGCTGTAATTGAAGACATTAGATTACGTAGTGGGGTGAACAGTGCCTCCGCAAAGTTCAGATCCACCCAGAACCTCAGAACGTGACCGTATTTGGAATTGGGGTCTTTGTAGGTGTAATTAAGGTAAAGATTGTGCATTACCAAGAAAAATGCACAGTGTAAGAGCGTTTCAGTTTTATTCAGACCTTACTGAGGACTATAGCCCAGGAGATTAGCCTCTCAGATAGCTCTGAGGAACTACTCCAAAGAGGTAAGGGAAGAACCAAGATATATATGCATTATTTATTGGGAAAAACTTGTAGTAAAAAGATTAATGCTTATCACAAAGAACAGACATCTCAAATTAATGATTTTAGTGCTCTTCTGTGTTTGGGAAGATGCAAGAATCTGGGGTCATTGAAATTTTTTCCTTACATATGCATCTTAACTGTCTAGGGCCTGCATATCCAAAGCACAGAATGCTTCCTGTTTTCCTCCATCCTGAATTCCCCTCACAGCTCACTGTTGGTGGGCAACTGCGGTGGGTTGCAACTTAATCCTTGTAGAACTAGAATGGAGGGGGCAACATTTTTTGTTTTACAATTGAGATGAAATCCTACTGGATAAAGGTGGACCCTAAATCCAAGGAGAGTGCCCTTAGACAGAAAAGGACACATAGACACACAGGGAAGAAGGTCATGTGAAGATGAGGTAGGCAGAGATTGCAGCGACACATCTACAAGCTACAGAGTACCAAGGATTGCCAGCAAACACCAGAAGCTGGGAGAGAGGCAGGGAGTTTCTTTCTCGGGCCTCCAGTAGGAATCAATTTTCCTGACGCGTTGATTTTGTGCTTCTGGCCTCCTGAATGGTGTGAGAATAGATTTCTGTTGTTTTAAACCAGTTTATGGTACTTTGTTATAACGACCCCAGGAACCTACTACAGATTAGATACTGTCTCTGGGATTAATCCATATCTTCATGAAGTTTATAGTGTTAACAAAGTGTACTCATATAGTGTATTTTTCATGGTAAGTTCTTGCCAAGTGCGATGTTCTGATTTGTAATAAATACATATTTGGGTATTTCCCTGGTGGTGCGGTGGTTAAGAATCTGCCTGCCAATGCAGGGGACACAGGTTCGATCCCTGGTCCAGGAAGATCCCACATGCCACGGAGCAACTAAGCCCGTGCGCCACAGCTACTGAGCCTGTGCTCTAGAGCCCGTGCACCACAACGAAGAGTAGGCCCCGCTCCGGCTCGCTGCAACTAGAGAAAGCCCGCAGGCAGCAACGAAGACCCAACACAGCCAAAAATAAAAAGAAATTTGTTTAAAAAAAACACAACTATATATATATTTGGTCTTCCTCCCTTTTTCTGGCACAGTGCTCCTAAAAACCTTGGAATTTCCTGTCATAAGTGCCATAAAGATGTATTTTGTTGTGTAATGATGTGACTTCTGGAAAGCACCTAAGGATGGGAGCTGGTTGCCTGTGGAGCCAAACACGTGATAGAGGGTTGGAGCTTTCAGTCCCACCCCCTGACCTGGGGAGGGAAGGTGGGCTGGAGATTGAGTTCAGTTGCCAATGGCCAATGACTTAATCAGTCAAACTTCTGTAACGAAACCCAAGAAGACTAGGTTCAGAGAGATTCCTGGTTGTTGAGCTCGGAGAGCATGGAAGCTCCGCCCCCTTTCCCCATAGCTTGCCCTAGGCATCTGTTCCTTCTGGCTGTTCCTGAGTTTTATCTTTTCGTAATAAACTGATACTCTAGCAAGTAAAACGTATCCTGAGTTCTGTGAGCCACTCTAGCAAATTACTTGAACCCAAGGCAGGGTTATAACCTCCAAATCGGAAGTACATGTAACAACCTGAACTTGCATTTGGCTTCTGGAATTGACTGGGGAGCCCTCCTGAAGGACTGAGCCTTTATCCTGTGGAATCTGATGCTATCTCTGGGTAGATAGTGTCAGGACTGAGTGAAATTGTAGGATACCCAACTGGTGTCTGAGAACTGTTTGGTGGCATGTGGGGAAAGTACCTGCCCTCTCCCCCACTGCCCCCATTGGAAATTGGGTTAATGCAGGACCTTTCAACCTTTTCTTTTTTTTTTTTTTTTTTGCAGTACACAGGCCTCTCACCACTGCGGCCCCTCCCGTTGCGGAGCACAGGCTCCGGACGCGCAGGCTCAGCGGCCATGGCTCACGGGCCCAGCCTCTTCGCGGCATGTGGGATCCTCCCAGACCGGGGCACGAACCCATGTCCCCTGCATCGGCAGGAGGACTTCCAACCACTGCGCCACGAGAGAAGCCCCCTTTTAACCTTTTAAGGTAACTTTTCTCTGTTGCAAGTGGATTTTATCAGCCCATTTCTTTTTGTTTTTTGGTGCAGATGCTCAGAGAGATGACATTTACCCAAGTGACCTAGCAAGTCAGTGACAGCCCTAGGGCCCCAGTTCATGTGCTTTTCTCTCTGGCGCGGGAGCAGGTAGAGGATATTGGTGATAATATTTCAGTGGCCCCCGTCAACTGAAAAGTTCTGAGTCCATGGAGGATGTATATGATGGAAGATGATCATCACGGGCATGGGCTAAAGGCCCCTTGGGGAACGACCAGCCTTACCAGCTACACCTTCGTGATCCTGTCCGAGGTCTGCCCTTGAGACTTAGGCGTCAGCTTCCATGTACTCACCACCTTCTCCTATCTTTACAACACCTGTTGCAGTCCCTCCTTCTACCCTTGGAAAATAGAGATTGTTTTTGAGGCCAAAGGTAGGGTAGTATAGCGGGGTGGAAAAATGTATAATTTTAGATTTAGCAGACCTGGGTTTGAATCCTAGCTCTGCAGTTTACTAGCTGTGGAACCTCAAGTAATGACATCACTTCTCTAAGATTCAGGTGCTTCATCTATAATATGGAGATAATAATCCCTACTTGCAGAATTTTGGAGACGGTTGGGGATAAATGTGCAAAACCTCTGGCACACAGCAGCCACTCTGTAAAAAAAAAAACTGTTCCCATTATTTCCCTTAATAGTTGCATCAGCTTTATTCTAGTGCTTACAAAAGGTCTGGTTTCAGTCTTCCAATGAATTAGCTCATCAGCTTTCCTTAATCCCAGGAGCCCTGGTATCTTGCACAAGACAACCCTGTATGTGGGAAGGCATCCAACAAGAGACTTGCCAAGGGCTTGTGCAAATCATGGTGTGATCGTGGAAAGGACATGGGCCTGTTGTTCTTAGTTTAACCTGGTTCAGATTACCCCTCTGCCATTTCCTACCTGTGGGATTCAAGTCTTTCTCACTCATTGGTTAAATGGGGAGAAGAGAAGCTTCTGGCAGCATTGCTTTGGTTGTGTATAGATGTGTGTTAAAGAGTACGTGCCCAATGAAGTTCAGTTTTTTCACCTCGTTTTGTGAATTCACCTTCTCACCTGTGACTAGGAAATCTTGCACTTCTCCAAACACTTTTTTTTTAAAGTTTTGAGTTTTATTTTATTTATTTTGTATACAGCAGGTTCTTATTAGTCATCTATTTTATACACACCAGCGTATACATGTCAATCCCGATCTCTCAATTCATCACTGCCCCCCGCCGCTTTCCCCCCTTGGTGTCCATACGTTTTTTTCTCTACTTCTGTGTCTCAATTTCTGCCTTGCAAAACCAGTTCATCTGTACCATTTTCTAGGTTCCACATATATGTGTTAATATACGATATTTGTTTTTCCCTTTCTGACTTACTTCACTCTGTATGACAGTCTCTAGATGCATCCACGTCTCTACAAATGACTCAATTTCGTTCCTTTTTATGGCTGAGTAATATTCCATTGTATATATGTGCCACATCTTCTTTATCCATTCATCTGTCGATGGGCATTTAGGTTGCTTCCATGACCTGGCTGTTGTAAATAGTGCTGCAGTGAACATTGGGGTGCATGTATCTTTTTGAATGATGGTTTTCTCAGGGTATATGCCCAGTAGTGGGATTGCTGGGTCATATGGTAGTTCTATTTTTAGTTTTTTAAGGAACCTCCATAATGTTCTCCCTAGTGGCTGTATCAATTTACATTCCCACCAACAGTGCAAGAGGGCTCCCTTTTCTCCATACCTTCTCCAGCATTTGTTGTTTGTACATTTTCTGATGATGCCCATTCTAACTGGTGTGAGGTGACACCTCATTGTAGTTTTGATTTGCATTTGGCTGCACTGGCTGAAGACCCAGTGCAGCCAAAAATAAAATAAATGAAATAAATTAATTAAAAAAAAAACCATTCACTTTAAAAACAAAACAAAAAAACCCAAAAACTTGGTGTTATTTTTTTTAGCTGCCAAATATTGGCATCTGCATTTATCACCTATATTTACTTGGTGTGCTGGACTCCACAAAGTGGATTCTTGGCCTTATCATATCCATATTGTGTCATATTTTAAAATTGAGATATAATTGACATATAACAAGTTTCAGGCCTACAAGGTTATGGTTTAATATTTGTAGATATTTTGAAGTGATCACCACAATAAGTCAAGTTAACAGCCTGTCACCACACATAGTTACACATTTTTCTTGTGAGGACTACATTTTTTTTTTTTTTTTTTTTTTGCGGTACGCGGGCTGCAGCCTCTCCCATTGCGGAGCACAGGCTCTGGACGTGCAGGCTCAGCGGCCATGGCTCACGGGTCCAGCCGCTCCGCGGCATGTGGTATCTTCGTGGACCAGGGCATGAGCCCGTGTCCCCTGCATTGGCAGGTGGACTCTCAACCACTGTGCCACCAGGGAAGCCCCTAGGACTACATTTAAGATTTACTCTCTTACTAGTTTTCAAATACAGAAGACAGTATTATTAATTTCAATTTCAGATATATAATACAGTCCTATAGTCACCATTCTGTACATTGTATCCCTGGGACTTAATTATTTCATAACTGGGAGTTTGTGCCTTTTGACTCCCTTCACTCATTTTGGCCACACCACTCTGCTTCTGGCAACCACCAATTTGTTCTCTGGTTCTATTAATTTAGTGTTTTGTTTTTTCTTAAAGTTTCCACATATAAGAGATCATACTGTTTTTGTCTCTCTCTTTCTGACTGACTTAGCATAATGCCCTCAAGTTCTATCTTTGTCATTGAAAATGGTAAGATTTCTTTTTTATATCTAAGTAATATTTCATTGTATGTATACACCACATTTTCTTTATCCTTTATTCCATCAGTGGATACTTAGGGAGAATTCCTTGGTGGTCCAGTGGTTAGGACTCCATGCTTTCATTGCCAGGGCCTGGTTCAGTCCCTGAACTAAGATCCCTCAAGCCTCGCTGAACGGCTGGAAAAAAAAAAAAAAAAAAAAAAAGCTACTTAGGTTGCATCCATGTCTTGGCTATTATACATAATGCTGCAGTGAACGTGGGGGTGCATATATCTTTTTGATGTAGTATTTTTGTTTCCTTCCAGTACCCAGAAGTAGAATTGTTGGATCATATAGTTGTTTTTTTGTTTGTTTTCTTTTTAATTTTAAAAGTACTACATGTTCACTGAAGACAACTAGAAATAGATAAATGCAAAAGAGAAAAATAACAGTTACAATCCCTCAGAGATAACCACCGTTAGCATTTTGATGCATTTCTTCCCAGCATTTCCATTAAAAAAAATTGAAGTATTGTATAACTGACCTACGACACTATGTTCCCGGTGTATAACACAGTGATTCAGTATTCCTGTACATTACAAAATGACCATCGTGGGACTTCCCTGGTGGTGCGGTGGTTAAGAATCTGACTGCCAATGCAGGGAACACGGGTTCGAGCCCTGGTCTGGGAAGATCCCACATATTGCAGAGCAACTAAACCTGTGTGCCACAACTACTGGGCCTACACTCGAGCCCGTGAGCCACAACTACTGAGCCCAGCTGCCACAACTACTGAAGCCCATGCTCCACAACAAGAGAAGCCACTGCAATGAGAAGCCTGTGCACTGCAATGAAGAGTGGCCCCCCGCTCGCCACAACTAGAGAAAGCCCACGCGTAGCAACGAAGACCCAACGTGGCCAGAAAATAATTAATTAATTTTTTAAAAAAGTCTCCAAACCTCTAAAAAATCAAAAAACCCCACAAAACCCCAAGATGACCATCATGATGTGTCTAGTTACTATATGTTACTATACAAAGCTATTATAATATAATTGACTGTATTGCCCATGCTATATGTTTCATCCCTGTGTAGTTTTATTTTTAATTAAAAAATTCTTTATTGAAGTGTGGTTGAATTATAATGTTTCAGATGCATAGCAAAGTGATTCAGTTATACATATATATTTATTTTTCAGATTCTTTTCCAACTCTAGGTTGTTATAAGATATTGAATACAGTTCCCTGTGCCATGCAGTAGGTCCTTGTTGATCTATTTTATATATAGTAGTGTGTTTATGTTAATCCCAAACTCCTAATTTATCCCTCTGCTTCTTTTCACTTTGGTGACCGTAAGATTGTTTTCTATGTCTGTGAGTCTGTTTTTTAAATAAGTTCATTTGTATCGTTATTTTATTTATTTTAATTTTTAAAATTTATTTTATTTATCTATCTTTGGCTGTGTTGGGTCTTCGTTGCTGTGCACAGACTTTCTCTAGTTGCGGCAAGCAGGGGCTACTCTTGGTTGTGGTGCGCGGGCTTCTCATTGTGGTGGCTTCTCTTGTTGTGGAGCACGGGCTCTAAGTGTGCAGGCTTCAGTAGTTGCAGCACATGGGCTCAGTAGTTGTGGCTCGCAGGCTCAGTAGCTGTAGCTTGTGGGCTCTAGAGCGCAGGCTCAGTAGCTGTGGTGCACAGGCTTAGTTGTTCTGTGGCATGTGGGATCTTCCTGGACCAGGGCTCGAACCCGTGTCCCCTGCCTTGGCAGGCAGATTCTTAACCACTGTGCCACCAGGGAAGCGGTATAGTTATTTTAGTTTCCACATGTAAGTGATATATATTTGTCTTTTGCTGTCTGACTTACTTCATTTAGTGTGATAATCTCTAGGTCCATCCATGTTGCTGTAATGGCATTATTTCATTCTTTTTTATGGCTGATTATTCCGTTGTGTTTATATACCACATCTTCTTTATTCATTTATCTGTCCATGGACACTTAGGTTGCTTCTATGTCTTGGCTATTGTAAATAGTACTGCAATGAACATTGGAGTGTGTGTATCTTTTCGAATTAGAGTTTTCATCTCTTCCAGATATGCCCAGGAGTGGGATTGCTGGATCATATGGTAGCTCTATTTTTAGTTTTTTAAGGAACCTCCATACTGTTCTCCATAGTGGCTGCACCAATTTACATTCCTACCAACAGTGTAGGAGAGTTCCCTTTTCTCCACACCTCTTCAGCGTTTATTATTTGTAGACTATTTGATGATGGCCACACATTTTGACCATGTGAGGTGATACCTCATTGTGGTTTTGATTTGCATTTCTCTAATAATTAGCAATGTTGAGCATCTTTTCATGTGCCTATTGGCCATCTGTGTATCTTCTTTGGAGCAATGTCTGTTTAGGTCTTGTATCCATTTTTTGATTGGGTTGTTTGTTTTTTGATATTGATTTTTATGAACTGTGTATTTTGGAAATTAAACACTTGTTGATTGCATCATTTGCAAATATTTTCTCCTAGTCTGTAGGTTGTCTTTTCGTTTTGAAACCTCACTTTTTACTGAGGCAACTAAGGGAGAGTTCAAAGAGGAACTGGCTTATGAATTGGGTCTTCAAATAAGGATGTGATTAAATTTAGACTTGGTAAGAGGAAAAGGGAAACAGTTCAAGTGAAAGACAAGTGCACAAAAGCAGGAAAGCTTCACGGTGTGCAATAAGGAGCCAGGTTTTGTTATGTAACTCCGAATTTTCCTCAGTTTTTTTATTTTGAAGTATAGTTGGTTTATAATGTGTTAGTTTCTGGTGTAGAACAAAGTGATTCAGTTATATATATATATATATATATATATATATATATATATATATATTTCAGATTCTTTCCCCTTACAGGTTATTACAAACTAATGAGTATAGTTCCCTGTGGTATACACTAGGTCCTCATCGTTTATCTATAATGGTGTGTTTATGTTAATCCCAAACTCCTAATTTATCCCTCCCACCATTTGCCCTTTGGTAACCATAAGCTTGTTTTCTGTGTCTGTGGATGTATTTCTGTTTTGTATGTAAGTTCATTTTTTTAAAATAAATTTATTTTATTTTTGGCTTCATTGGGTCTTTGCTGCTTCATGTGGGCTTTCTCTCATTGTGGCGAGCAACAACTCTTTGTTGTGTTGCATGGGCTTTTCATTGTGGTGGCTTCTCTTGTTGGGGAGCATAGGCTCTAGGTGCGCGGGCGTAGTAGTTGTGGCACATGGGCTTAGTTGCTCTGTGTCATGTGGGATCTTCCTGGACAAGAGCTCGAACCCGTGTCCCCTGCATTGGCAGGGGGATTCTTAACCACTGTGCCACCAGGGAAGCCCTGTAAGTTCATTTGTATCATTTGTTTTTCACTTATATATATCACCACATATAACTGATATCATATGGTATTTGTCTTTCTCTTGCTTACTTCACATAATATGATAATCTCTAGGTCCATCCATGTTGCTGCAAATGGCATTATTTCATTCTTTTTTTATGACTGAGTATTATTCCATTGTATATATATACCACAATTTTTTTTTTTTTTTTTTTTTTGCGGTACGTGGACCCCTCACTGCTGTGGCCTCTCCCGCCGTGGAGCACAGGCTCCGGGACGTGCAGGCTCAGCGGCCATGGCTCACGGGCCCAGCCGCTCTGCGGCACATGGGATCCTCCCGGACTGGGACGCGACCCCGCGTCCCCCGCTTCGGCAGGCAGACCCCCAACCACTGCGCCACCAGGGAAGCCCATATACCACATCTTTATTCATTTGTCTGTTGATGGGCATTTAGGTTGCTTCTATGTCTTGGCTGTTGTATATAGTGCTGCTATGAACATTGGGGTGCACGTATGTTTTCAAATTAGAGCTTTTGTCTTTTCTCGATATATGCCCAGGATTGGGATTGCTGGATCATATGGTAACTCAATTTTTAGTTTTTTAAGGAATCTCTATACCATTCTCCATAGTGTTCTGCCCATTTTTAAATCAGTGTTTGTGTTTTTGCCATTGAATTGTACGAGTTATTTATATATTTTAGTTATTAATCCCTTACGAGATAAATGATTTGCAAATATTTTTTTCACATTCAGTAGGTTGCCTTTTCATTTTGTTGATGGTTTCCTTTGCTGTGATGAGGCTTTTTATTTATTTATTTATAAAATTTTATTTATTTTTCGCTGCATTGGGTCTGTGTGGCTGCGTGTGGGCTTCCTGAAGTTGTGGCGAGCGGAGGCTACTCTTCATTAAAGTGCATGGACTTCCCATTGCGGTGTCTTCTCTTGTTGCGGAGTATGGGCTCTAGGGCGCGTGAGCTCAGTAGTTGTGGCACGTGGGCTTCAGTAGTTGTGGCTCATGGGCTCTAGAACATAGGCTCAGTAGTTGTGGCGCGTGGGCTTGGTTCCTTCGTGGCATGTGGGATCTTCCTGGACAGGGCTCGAAACCGTGTCCCCTGTCTTGGCAGGAAGATTCTTAACCACTGCACCACCGGGGCAGTTCCTGTGATGAGGCTTTTTAATTTGATATAGTCCCAGTTGTTTATTTTTGCTTTTGTTGCCTTTGCTTTTCGTGCCATATCCAAAAAAAAAAAAAAATCATCACCAGGATTGATGTCAAGGAGCTTACCTGCTATGTTTTCTTCTAGTTTTATGGTTTCAGGTCTTAATGTTCAAGTCTTTAATTCACTTTGAGTTAATTTTTGTGTATGGTGTAAGATAATGATCCAGTTTCATTCTTTTGCATGTAGTTTGTCTAGTTTTTTCAACTCACTTATCGAAGAGATTGTCCTTTCCCCATTGTGTATCCCTGACTCCTTTGTTGTCAATTACCTGACCATGTATGTGTGGGCTTATCTCTGGGCTCTCAATTCTGTTTCACTGATCTATGTGTCTGTTTTTATGCCAATACCATAGTTTTGATTACTATAGGTTTGTAATACAGTTTGAAATAAAATGTGATACATCAGCTTTGTTCTTCTTTCTTAGGATCGCTTTAGCTATTTGGGGTCTTTTGTGATTCCCTACAGATTTTGGGATTGTTTCTTCTTCTGTTTCCTTGAAAAATGCCATTAGAATTGTGATAGGGATTGCATTGAATCAGTACATTGCCTTGGGTATTGTGGATATTTTAACAGTATTAACTCTTACAATCCATGAGGACTGAATATCTTTCCATTTATGTATATCTTCAATTTCTTTCATCAGTGTCTCATAGTTTTCAGTGTATATGTCTTTCACTTCCTTGGTTAAATTTATTCCTAGGTATTTTATTTTTTTTTGATGAAATTATAAAAGAGATCATTTCCTTAGTTTCTCTTGCTGATAGTTCATTATTGTATAGAAACACAACTTTCTGTTGTGTTTCTGATTTTTGTATGTTAACTTTGTATCCTGTGATTTTACTAATTCATTGATTAATTCTAACAGCTTTTTTTGTGTGGTAGAGTCTTTAGGGTTCTCTGTATATAAAATGCCATCTGAAATAGTGACAGTTCAGTTTTAAATTTTTCCTTCCCAGTTTGGATGGCTTTTACTTCAATTTCTTGTCTGTTGCTCTGGCTAAGACTTCCAATACTGTGTTGGGTAAAAATGCCGAGACAGGGAATCTTTGTCTTATTCCTGATCTTGGAGGAAAAGCTTTTATCTTTTCAAAAGTGAGTGTGATGTTAACTGTGGGTTTGTTGTATATGGCCTTTATTAGGTTGTTATGTTCCCTCTATGCCCACTTTATTGAGAGTTATAATATAAATGAAAGTTAAATTTTGTCAGGAATTCCCTGGCAGTCCAGTGGTTAGGAATTGGCAGTTTCACTGCCGTGGGCCGGGGTTCAGTCCCCCGTCAGGGAACTAAGATGCCGCAAGCCACATGGCGTGGCAAAAAAAAAAAGTTAGGTTTTGTCACATGCCCTTTGTGCATCTATTGAGATGATCATATGATTTATTTATTTGTTCGTTTATTTATTTATTTATGGCTTGTTGGGTCTTCGTTTCTGTGCGAGGGCTTTCTCTAGTTGCGGCAAGCGGGGGCCGCTATTCATCGCAGTGCGCGGGCCTCTCACTATCGCGACCTCTCTTGTTGTGGAGCACAGGCTCCAGACGTGCAGGCTCAGTAATTATGGCTCACGGGCCTAGTTGCTCCGCGGCATGTGGGGTGTTCCCAGACCAGGGCTCGAACGCGTGTCCCCTGCATTGGCAGGCAGACTCTCAACCACTGCGCCACCAGGGAAGCCCCGATCATATGGTTTTTATCATTCATTGTGTTTATGTGAAGTATCACATTGACTGATGTTTGGATGTTGAACCATCCTTGCATCCCTGAAATAATTATAACTTCATCATTATGTATGATCCCTTTTTTTGAGATGTAATTGACATGTAGCATTGTCTAAGTTAAGGTGTACAGCATAATGATTTGACTTACATATATCGTGTACAGATTATTACAGTAAGTTTAGTTAACATCTATCATCTCATATAGAAACAAAAAAACAAAAATTGAAAAAACTTCTTCCTTGTGATGAGAACCCTTAGGATTTACTCTCTTTACAACTTTCACAAGTACCATACAACAGTGTTAACTATAGGCATCAAGTTGTACATTGCATTTCCAGTACTTATTTATCCTGTAACGGGACACTTGTACCTTTTGACCGCATTACTCCATTTCTCCCTCCTCCCAAACCCCTGCCTCTAGTAACTACGAATCTAATATCTTTTCTATGAGATTTGAGTTGGGTTTTTAGTTTGTTTTTGTATTAAGATTCCATGTATGGTGAGGTCATACTGTATTTGACTTTGTCTGAATTACTTCACTTAGCATAATGCCCTCAAATTTCATCCATGTTGTTGCAAATGCCAGGATTTCCTCCTTTAATTAATTAATTAATTAATTTTTGGCTGAGTTGGGTGTTTGTTGCTGTGCGCTGGCTTTCTCTAGTTGTGGTGAGAGGGGGCTACTCTTCGTTGCGGTGCACAGGCTTCTCATTGCAGTGGCTTCTCTTTGTTGTGGAGCACGGGCTCTAGGCGTGCGGGCCTCAGTAGTTGAGGCTCACGGACTCTAGAGCGCAGGCTCAGTAGTTGTGGCGCACGGGCTTAGTTGCTCCGCGGCATGTGGGATCTTCCCGGATGAGGGCTCGAACCCACGTGTCCCCTGCATTGGCCGGTGGATTCGTAACCACTATGTCACCAGGGAAGCACTGTAAGTTCATTTGTATCATTTGTTTTTCACTTATATATATCACCACATATAAGTGATATCATAGGGTATTTGTCTTTCTCTGACTTACTTCACTTAATATGATAATCTCTAGGTCCATCCATGTTGCTGCAAATGGCATTATTTCATTCTTTTTATGACTGAGTATTATTCCATTGTATATATATATATATATATATATATATATATATATATACCACACCTTTTTTTTCTTTTCTTTTGCGGTTTGTGGGCCTCTCACTGCTCTGGCCTCTCCCGCCGCGGAGCACAGGCTCCGGACACACAGGCTCAGCGACCATGGCTCACGGGCCCAGCCGCTCCGCGGCACGTGGGATCCTCCCGGACCGGGACGCGACCCCGCGTCCCCCGCATCGGCAGGCAGACCCCCAACCACTGCGCCACCAGGGAAGCCCATATACCACATCTTTATTCATTTGTCTGTTGATGGGCATTTAGGTTGCTTCTACGTCTTGGCTGTTGTATATAGTGCTGCTATGAACATTGGGGTGCAGAAATCTTTTCGAATTAGAGTTTTTGTCTTTTCTCGATATATGCCCAGGATTGGGATTGCTGGATCATATGGTAACTCAATTTTTAGTTTTTTAAGGAATCTCTATACCATTCTCCATAGTGTTCTGCCCATTTTTAAATCAGTGTTTGTGTTTTTGCCATTGAATTGTACGAGTTATTTATATATTTTAGTTATTAATCCCTTACGAGATAAATGATTTGCAAATATTTTTTTCACATTCAGTAGGTTGCCTTTTCATTTTGTTGATGGTTTCCTTTGCTGTGATGAGGCTTTTTATTTATTTATTTATAAAATTTTATTTTTTGCTGCGTTGGGTCTGTGTGGCTTCCTGTGGGCTTTCTGTAGTTGCGGTGAGCGGAGGCTAGTCATCATTGAAGTGCATGGACTTCCCATTGCGGTGTCTTCTCTTGTTGCGGAGTATGGGCTCTAGGGCACGTGAGCTCAGTAGTTGTGGCACGTGGGCTTCAGTAGTTGTGTCTTATGGGCTCTAGAGCATAGACTCAGTAGTTGTGGCCTGTGGGCTTGGTTCCTTCGTGGCATGTGGGATCCTCTTGGACAGGTCTCGAAACCATGTCCCCTGTCTTGGCAGGAAGTTTCTTAACCACTGCACCACCAGGGAAGTTCCTGTGATGAGGCTTTTTAATTTGATATAGTCCCAATTGTTTATTTTTCCTTTTGTTGCCTTTGCTTTTCGTGCCATATCCAAAAAAAAAAAAAAAAAGAAATCATCACCAAGATTGATGTCAAGGAGCTTACCCGCTATGTTTTCTCCTAGGAGTTTTATGGTTTCAGGTCTTAATGTTCAAGTCTTTAATTCACTTTGAGTTAATTTTTGTGTATGGTGTAAGATAATGATCCAGTTTCATTCTTTTGCGTGTAGTTTGTCTAGTTTTATCAGCTCACTTTTTTTTTTTAAATGAAGGTGTGTTTTTTTCAAATGCCAGTAGAAGACTGATATTTTTTATTGAGTGCAGTGACTTTATGAGGTAGGCGCTATTGTCCCTGGTTTACAGCTGGGGAGACTATTACTGTTTTTTTTTTTTTAAGAAGATGTTGGGGGTAGGCGTTTATTAATTAATTTATTTATTTTTGCTGTGTTGTGTCTTCGTTTCTGTGTGAGGGCTTTTCTAGTGGTGGCAAGCGGGGACCACTCTTCATCGTGGTGCGTGGGCCTCTCACTATTACGGCCTCTCTTGTTGTGGAGCACAGGCTCCAGACGCCCAGGCTCAGTAGTTGTGGCTCACTGGGCCTAGTCGCTCTGCGGCATGTGGGATCCTCCCAGACCAGGGCTCGAACCCGTGTCCCCTGCATTAGCAGGCACATTCTCAACCAGTGCGCCACCAGGGAATCCCTCAACTCACTTATTGAAGAGATTGTCCTTTCCCCATTGTGTATCCTTGACTCCTTTGTTGTCAATTACTTGACCATATATGTGTGGGTTCATATCTGGGCTCTCAATTCTGTTTCACTGATCTATGCGTCTGTTTTTATGCCAATACCATAGTTTTGATTACTATAGGTTTGTAATACAGTTTGAAATAAAATGTGATACATCCAGCTTTGTTCTCCTTTCTTAGGATTGCTTTAGCTATTTGGGGTCTTTTTTGATTCCCTACAGATTTTGGGATTGTTTCTTCTTCTGTTTCCTTGAAAAATGCCATTAGAATTGTGATAGGGATTGCATTGAATCAGTACATTGCCTTGGGTATTGTGGATATTTTAACAGTATTAACTCTTACAATCCATGAGGACTGAATATCTTTCCATTTATGTATATCTTCAATTTCTTTCATCAGTGTCTCATAGTTTTCAGTGTATATGTCTTTCACTTCCTTGGTTAAATTTATTCCTAGGTATTTTATTTTTTTTTGATGAAATTATAAAAGAGATCATTTCCTTAGTTTCTCTTGCTGATAGTTCATTATTGTATAGAAACACAACTTTCTGTTGTGTTTCTGATTGTTGTATGTTAGTTTTGTATCCTGTGATCTTAATAGTTCATTGATTAATTCTAACAGCTTTTTGTGTGTGGTAGAGTGTTTAGGGTTTTCTATATATAAAATGCCATCTGAAGTAGTGACAGTCCAGGTTTTAATTTTTCCTTCCCAGTTTGGATGCTTTTACTTCAATTTCTTGTCTGTTGCTCTGGTTAAGACTTCCAATACTGTGTTGAGTAAAAATGAGGTGACAGGGCATCTTTGTCTTATTCCTGATTTTGGAGGAAAAGCTTTTATCTTTTCAAAACTGAGTGTGATGTTAACTGTGGGTTTGTTGTATATGGCCTTTATTATGTTTTTATGTTCCCTCTATACTCACTTTATTGAGAGTTATAATATAAATGAAAGTTAAATTTTGTCAGGAATTCCCTGGTTTCCAGTGGTTAGGAATTGGCAGTTTCACTGCCGTGGGCCGGGGTTCAGTCCCCCGTCAGGGAACTAAGATGCCGCAAGCCACATGGCGTGGCAAAAAAAAAAAGTTAGGTTTTGTCACATGCCCTTTGTGCATCTCTTGAGATGAGCATATGATTTATTTATTTATTTATTTATGGCTCATTGTGTCCACGTTTCTGTGTGAGGGCTTTCTCTAGTTGTGGCAAGCGGGGGCTATTCTTCATCGTGGTGCACGGGCCTCTCACTGTCGCAGCCTCTCTTGTTGTGGAGCACAGGCTCCAGACGCGCAGGCTCAG
Source organism: Delphinapterus leucas (assembly GCF_059928025.1). Taxonomy (NCBI): domain Eukaryota; kingdom Metazoa; phylum Chordata; class Mammalia; order Artiodactyla; family Monodontidae; genus Delphinapterus; species Delphinapterus leucas. The sequence goes on from NC_143131.1 coordinate 143,534,971, forward strand.
TAATTATGGCTCACGGGCCTAGTTGGTCCACGGCATGTTGGATCTTCCCAGACCAAGGCTCAAACCCGTGTCCCCTGCATTGGCAGGCAGACTCTCAACCACTGCGCCACCAGGGATTCCCCGATCATATGATTTTTATCATTCATTTTGTTTATGTGAAGTATCACATTGACTGATGTTTGGATGTTGAACCATCCTTGCATCCCTGAAATAATTATAACTTCATCATTATGTATGATCCCTTTTTTTGAGATGTAATTGACATATAGCATTATATAAGTTAAGGTGTACAGCATAATGATTTGACTTACATATATCGTGTACGGATTATTACAGTAAGTTTAGTTAACATCTATCATCTCATATAGAAACAAAAAAACAAAAATTGAAAAAAGTTTTTCCTTGTGATGAGAACCCTTAGGATTTACTCTGTTTACAGCTTTCACAAGTACCATACAACAGTGTTTACTATAGGCATCAAGTTGTACATTGAATTTCCAATACTTATTTATCCTGTAACGGGACGCTTGTACCTTTTGACCGCATTTCTCCATTTCTCCCTGCTTCCAAACCCCTGCCTCTAGTAACTACAAATCTAATATCTTTTCTATGAGATTTGAGTTGGGTTTTTAGTTTGTTTTTGTATTAAGATTCCATGTATGGTGAGCTCATACTGTATTTGTCTTTGTCTGAATTACTTCACTTAGCATAATGCCCTCAAATTTCATCCATGTTGTTGCAAATGCCAGGATTTCCCCCTTTTATTAATTAATTAAATAAATTTTTGGCTGAGTTGGGTGTTTGTTGCTGTGCGCTGGCTTTCTCTAGTTCCGGTGAGTGGGGGCTACTCTTCGTTGCGGTGCACAGGCTTCTCATTGCAGTGGCTTCTCTTTGTTGTGGAGCACGGGCTCTAGGCATGCGGGCCTCAGTAGTTGAGGCTCACGGACTCTAGAGCGCAGGCTCAGTAGTTGTGTCGCACTGGCTTAGTTGCTTCGCGGTATGTGGGATCTTCCCGGATGAGAGCTCGAACCCATGTCTCTTGCATTTGCAGGCGGATTCTTAACCACTGCACCACCAGGGAAGCCCCAGGATTTCCTCCTTTTTAGGGCTGAGTAATATGCCATTGTATACACATGTATGTATGCCATAGTGTCTTCATCCATTCTTCCGTCTGTGAACACTTTGGTTGTTTCCCTGTTTTGAGTATTATTAATAATGCTGCAGTGAACATGGGCGTGCAGATGTGTCTTTGACATAGTGGTTTTTTTCCCTTTAGATACATTTCCAGAGGTGGAATTGCTGTATCATATTGTTGTTTTATTTTTGAGAAAGCTCCATAGTGTTTTCAGTAGTGGCTCTGTACCAATAGTACACAATGAATCCCTTTTCTCCACATCCATGAGAGCATTTGCTATCTCTTGTCTTATAGATATTAGCCATCCTAATAGGTGTGATGTGATATCTCATTCCAGTTTTTTTTTTTTTTTTTTGCGGTCCGCGGCCCTCTCACTGTTGTGGCCCCTCCCAGTGTGGAGCACAGGCTCTGGATGCACAGGCTCGGTGGCCATGGCTCACGGGCCCAGCCGCTCCGCGGCATATGAGATCTTCCTGGACCGGGGCACGAACCCGTGTCCCCTGCATCGGCAGGCGGACTCTCAACCACTGCGCCTCCAGGGAAGCCCTCATTCCAGTTTTGATTTGTATTTTCATAGTGATTAGTGATGTTGAACATATCCTTATATATCTGTTAACCATTCATATATCTTATTTGGAAAAATGTCTTCAGTTTTGCCCATTTAAAAAAATTGGATTATTTGAGTTGGAGCTATTGAGTTGTGTGAATTATTTATATTTTTGTATTTTAACCCCTTATCAATATATACAGTTTGCATGTATTTTTTCACATTCCATATGTTGTTTTTCAGTTTGTGAATCATTCCTTTTGCTGTGCAGAGACTTTAAAATTTGATGTAATCTCACTTGTTTGTTTTTGTTGCTTGTGCTTTAGTTGTCATATCCAAACAATTATCGCCAAGATCCACATCAAGGAATTTTTTTCCTATGTTTTCTTCTAGGAGTTTTGTGGTTTCAGATCTTACATTTAAGTCTCTAATCCGTTTAGAGGTAATTTTTATAAGTGTTGTAGGATAGGTGTCTAGTTTCATTTTTTTATATGTGAATATCCAGTTTTCCTAGCACCATTTTTTGAAGAGACTGTCTTTTCTCCATTGAGAATTTATGGTTTCCTTCTCAAATATTAGTTAACTGTATATGCATGGGTTTATTTCTGGGCTCTCAATTTTGTTCCATTGGTCTATGTGTCTGTTTTAAAGCCGGTACTGTACTGTTTTGATTACTGTAGCTTTATAGTGTAGTTTAAAATCGGGAAATGTGAGGCCTCATGCTTTGTTCTTCTTTCTCAGGTTTTCTTTGGCTATTTGGGGTCTTTTATAATTTTAGGATTTTTGTTTTTCTATTTCTGTAAAAAAAAAATTGCCGTTGGAATCTTGATAGAGATTGCCTTGAGTCTTTGGATGGCTGTTAGTAGTATGAACATTTTAACAAAATTAATTCTTCCAGTCCTTGAACGTAGGATATTTTTCCGCTTACTTGTGTTGTCTTCAGTTTCTTTCATCATGTCTTATAGTTTTCAGAATACAGATCTTTTACCTCCTTTGTTAAGTTTGTACCATATTTTATTACTGTTGCTACTGTAAATGCGATCTTTTTTTAGTTCTTATTCAGATAATTTTTTTTAGTTTATAGAAATCCTACTGATTTTGTGTGTTAATTTTCAACTTTGAATTTATCGATTAGATTCAACAGTTTTTTGTTTGAGTCTTTAGGATTTTCTGTATATAAAATAATGTTATCTGCAAATAGAGACAATTTTACTTCTGCCTTTCCAATTCTGTTACATTTCATTTATTTCTTACTTAATTGCTTTGGCTAGAATTTCCTGTACTATGCTGAAAAGAAGTGGTCAGTGTGGGCCCCCTTTTGTTCCTGATCTTAGAGGAAAAGGTTTTAATTTTCCACCATGATATTAGCTGTGGGCTTGTCCTGTGTGGCCTTTATTATGTTGTGGTACATTCCTTCAATTCTTAATTTGTTATAAACAGATACTGAATTTTGTCAAATGCTGTTTCTGTGTTAGTGAGATCATCGTATGATTCTTATCTTTTATTTTATTGTGATGTATCACAATGATTGATTTGTATATGTTAAACCATTTTTTGTTGCCGAGGGATAAATTCCACCTGATCATTGTGAATACTTCTTTTATTTATTTATTTATTTTTGGCTGTGCCACACAGCTTTTGGGACCTTAGTTCCCCAACCAGGGATTGAACCCGGGCCCTTGGTAGTGAAAGCATGGAGTCCTAACCACTAAACTGTCAGGGAATTCCCAAATAATTCTTTCAATGTGCTGCTGAATTTGGTTTGCTAGTATTTTATTGAGAATATTTAATTAATTAATTAATTGATATTGACATATAGTTGAATTACAATATTAGTTTCAGGTGTACAGCATAGTGATTCAGTATTTTTATAGATTACATTCCATTAAAAGTTATTACAAGATAATTGCTATTATTCCCTGTGGAGAATTTTAATATCTATATTCATCAGGAATATTGGTCTGTTGTTTTCTATTCTGGTAGTGTCATTTTCTGGCCTTGGTATCAGGGTAATATTTGCCTCATAAAATAAGTTTGTGAGTGTGCCATTCTCTTCGATTTTATTTTTTAAAGACTTTGAACATAATTGGCCTTCATTCTTCTTGAAATGTTTAGTAAAATTCACCAGTGAAGTTTTCTTCCTGGCCCTGGAAATTTTTGATTACTAATTAAGTATCCTTACTAGTAATTGGTCTGTTCAGATTTGTCTATTTCATGTTTTGCTTTTTTTTTTTTTTTTTTTTTTTTTGTGGCTCATGGGATCTTAGTTCCCCAACCAGGGATTGAACCTGAGCTCTCGGCAGTGAAAGCATGAAGTCCTAACCACTGGACCATCAGGGAATCCCCAGATTTTCTATTTCTTTATGATTCAGTCCTGGTAGATTGTGTGCTTTAAGAACTTTTCTGTTTTTTTCTAGGTAGTTCAATTTATTGGCATTTAGTTGTTCAGAGGAGCCTCTTATGATCCTTTGTATTTCTGTGTTATCAGTTATAATGTCTCTTTTTTTATTTTTAATTTTAATGATGTGGATCCTTTTTCTTCTTGGTTAGTCTAGTTAAAGGATTCTCAGTTTTATCATTTCAAAGAACCACCTCTTAGTTTTGTTAATCTTTTTTATTATTTTCCTGTTGTCTATTTGATTTATTTCTGCTCTAATCTTATTATTTGCTTATTTATTATTTATGATTTCCTTCTGCTAACTTCATGTTCATTTCTTTTTCTAGTTTCTCAGTGCATAGCATTAAGTTATTTGAGATCTTTCTTGTTTCTAAGGTAGGCATTTACTACTATGAAATTCTCTCTTTAGAACTGCTTTTGCTGTATGTCATAAGTTTTGGTATATTGTGTTTTTATTTTTATTTATCTCAAGATAACTTTTTAGTTTCCCCTTTAATTTCTTCTTTGATACATTGGTTGTTCAGGAGAGCATTATTTAATTTTCATGTATTTGTGGAATTTCCAGTTTGCTTTCTCTGACTGATTTCTAGTTTCATACTGTTGTGGTCAGAGAAGATACTTGGTGTGATTCCAATCTTCTTCTTTTTTTAAAAAATTAATTAATTAATTAATTAATTTATATTTCTTTATTGTTGGCTGCGTTGAGTCTTCATTGCTGCGCTCGGGCTTTCTCTAGTTGCGGTGAGTGGGGGCTACTCTTTATTGTGGTGCGCAGGCTTCTCATTTGAGTGGCTTCTCTTGTTGAGGAGCACAGGCTCTAGGTGCACGGGCTTCAGTAGTTGTGGCACACAGGCTCAGTAGTTGTGGCTGGCGGGCTCTAGAGCGCAGGCTCAGTAGTTGTGGCACAAGGCTTAGCTGCTCCGCGGCATGTGGGATCTTCCCAGATCAGGGCTCGAACCCGTGTTCCCTGCATTGGCAGGCGGATTCTTAACCACTGCGCCACCCAGGAAGTCCCTAGTTGTCTATTCTTGTAGTTTACTTCATGTCTAAACTTCTTTAAGAGGAGTATTCTGAATTCTTTGTCTGACAACTCATACATCACCCATTTCTTTATGGTCAGTTATTGGAGCTTTTTAAATTTCCTTTGGTGGTGTCATGTTTACCATGTGTTTCATGATTACACTGGTATCTGCATATTTGAGTAAACAGTTTCCTCTTCCAGACTTTACAGGTTCATTTGGCAGAGACAGTCACCTCACTTTGGGTTTCTGGACATGTCTACTGCTAACATCCTTGGGTAGGTGGGACCTTCTATCAGTGTTTGTTTTGAGGCAAGGCCACTGTCCAAGTTCTGAGGCTGGGGTGCAGGGTACTGCTGGCTGGGAGGAGTTGGATGAGTCTGCTGGCTTGATCCCCTGCCTAAGCAAGGGTTTAGGATGGACTCTGTGGTTGCCTGGGTTCTCTGGTCAGGCTTACCAGATGGTCAGGACTGGGTAATGTACTCGGAAGTAGATGGGGCTATGAATTAGCTTCTCTGCTTTTGTGGGGAAGTAGGATGGGCCCCAGGCGCTGCATAGCTTGTCACCTGGGGACCCGAACCAGGCAAGAATGTGTACTGGATTCTCTGGTCAGGCAGTGCTACTACTTTTTCTCTATAGATGGGGAAAGGCACAGGCTCTCTGTTCAAGCCACTTAAGCAGGGCTATTGGATAGGCTATGTAGCTTCCTGTCTGCTCTGGTTAGGTTCCCTGTTTGGGTGGGCTGACGCCTGTAGTAAGCAAGAGGTGGGGCTAAAATTAGTTTCCCTGCCCAGGTGCTGTGGGAGAATCAGCTCGAAGGCTGAAAAGGCTTTTTGTGGTCTTGGCTCATTTTGATCAGTGCCCCAAGTTCTCTGGATTAACAGGGCCATTGCCTTTGCTTTGAAGACTGTTAGCTCTGCCTCTTGGACTCTCTGAGTGTTGCAGGACTGCACAGCTTTCCAGGTGTTCTGACCAGGCTTTCTCGTCAGGTGGGGCTGGAAACTTCACTCAGCTGTGAACACTGCTGTGAGTTGGCTCCCCTTCATGGGCAGGACTGGAGAGCCATCTCCAAGTAGCCTCCCAGGATTTCCAGATCAGGCTTTGTGGTCACCAGAGATCAGGAAGTACACTGAGCAGTGGGTGGGGCTATGAATTAGCTCTCCTGCCTGAGTGGAGCAGGGAACCCTCCACCTTGGCCCTGGCTCTGCAGAATGTCAGCTCTGATTGCTGTACTCTATGCTCTCATGTTTACAGGCTATGTAGCTTACGGGCTTATGATCAGGCTTTGTGGTTGGGAGGGGCTGGGAGCTATACTCAGCACTGAGTGGGTCTATGAATTACGTTCCTACCTGGCCCAGACAGGGCAGCTGGCTCTAAGCCCAGCAAGACTTTTTTTTCTTGATTCATTCTGCTACGCACCCCAAGTTCCCTGCAAAGCTACTGGCTTTGCTCTGCCAGTAGAGCCATCAGCTCTGCCTTGAGCATTGCTGGACTGCACAGATTCCAGGTGTTCTGGCAAAGCTTTTTGGTTGGGCAGGCTGGGAGCTATACTCTGCAGTGGTTGGGGCTGTGACTCAGCTCCCCTGCCTATGGGGGCTGAGGTGTCGGCAGACAAAGTGTCAGTGCAGGCAAGGTTTTTCGTTTAAGGTCCCAAGTCAGGCAGAACTGTGTGCCCTGATCAATTCCCCAGTCAGACTGCACCCCAGTCCTGGTTCTACAGATAGCACAGGTGCTGGTTAGGACTACTGTTGGGGCTTTGTAGGCAGGAACTGGGTCTGGCAAGATCTGAATGTTGGTTGTTGAAACTCTCTTCCCCTTCTCCATCATAAACAGATTCCCAGTGGTCAAGCCCTGCAAATTCCCCTGCAATTCCTGTGGTGTGAGACCAAAGTGGGGTTCCCAAGAAGTGGCCCACAATGCTGGGACAGCTGGATTTCCACCCTGAGTTCCCTTTTCCCACTGGAGGAACTGTAGGCTCAGGGGAGATCTCTCAGTGTGGTTCAGTGGTGGCCTGGGGGAAGGGCAAACGTGGTCAGTGTGTAATTGCTTCTCTTACTCTTCTAAAGCAGTCTGTCTTGGTGTCTGTGGTGCAGGGGGATTCTTCAGCCTCACCTGCCACGTTCTAGGATTTTCGCAGTGGAGTCTTGTCCATGAAGAGCTGTTAGTTGCTCTTCATGTGGTGGGGAGCAAAGTCAAGAACAACTTAGGTCACCATCTTGGTGATGACATTCTCCTGTATGATCCTTCTAATGTACTGATGAGTTTGTTTTGCTAATATTTTGTTGAGGATCTGTGCATCCATGTTTATCAGAGATATTGGCTTTTTATTTTCTTGTAGTGTTCTTGACTACACTGACTACACTACAGCATCAGGGTAATGCTGGCCTGGTAAAATGAGTTTGTAAGTGTTCCATTCTCTTCTATTTTTTGAAAGAATTAGAGAAGGATTGGTATTAATTCTTTAACTGTTTGGTAGAATTCACTAGTGAGACCATCTGGTCCTGGACTTTTGTTTGTTGGGAGGTTTTTGATTACTGATTCAATCTCCTTACTATTACTTGGTCTGTTCAGATTTTCTATTTCTTCATGATTCAGTCTTGATAGGTTGTATGTGTCTAGGAATTTATTCATTTCTTCTGAGTTGTCCCATTTGGCATGTAATTGTTGATAGACGTTTCTTATTATCCTTTGCATTTCTGTGTTATCAGTTGTAATATATCCTTGTTCACTTCTGGTTTTATTTGAGTCCTCTTTTTTTCTTGGTGACTCTAACTAAAGGTTTGTCTATCTTGTTTATTTTTTTCAAAAAACCAGCTGTTAGTTTCATCCTTTATATTGTCTTTTTAGTCTCTATTTCATTTATTTCCACTCTGATCTTTATTTCTTTCCTTCCAATAACTTTGGGCTTAATTTATTCTTATTTTTCTTGTTCCTTGAGTTAAGTTAGGTTGTTTATTTGAGATATTTCTTGTTTCTTAATGTAGGCATTTATTGCTCTGTACTTCCCTCTTAGAACTGCTTTTGCTGCATCCCATAAGTTTCGGTATGTTGTATTTCCAATTTTATTTGTTTCAAGGTATTTTTTGATTTTTCTTTTGATTTCTTCTTTCACTCCTTGGTTGTTCAGTAGCATATTGTTTAATATCCATATATTTGTGAATTTTCCAGTTTTCTTCTTGTAATTGATTTCTAGTTTCATACCGTTGTGGTTGGACAAAATGCTTGATATGATTTTAGCCTTCTTAAATATATTAAAACTTTTTTTGTGGCCTAATCTATGATCTATCCTGGAGAATGTTTCATGTACACTTGAGTAGAATGTGATTTTGTTGCTTTTGGTTGGAATGTTCTGTATATGTCTGTTAAGTTAATCTGGTTAACATGTCATTTAAGGTCAGTGTCTTCTTTTTGATTTTCTCTTTGGATGATCTATCTATTGAAGAAGGCAGGTATTAAAGTCTCCTACTATTATTGTATTGCTGTCTATTTCTCCCTTTAGGTCTGTGAATATTGACTTTATATATTTAGTTGCTCCTATGTTGGGTGCAGAAATATTTACAAATGTTATGTTTTTGTTGGGTATACCCCTTTATCATTATATAATGACCTTCTTTGTATCTTATTACAGTCGTTGTCTTAAAGTCTAATTCGTGTGATATAAGTGGAGCTACCCCAGGTTTCTTTTGATTTTCATTTGCTTGGAATATGTTTTTTCACCCCTGCATTTTTAGTTTTTGTGTGTCCTCACATCTGAAGTGAGTCTCCTGTAGGCAGGATATAGATTTGTCTTTAGAAAAAAAATCCATTCAGCCACTGTATTTGATCAGAGAATTGAGTCCATTTACATTTAAAATAATTATTGATATATATGTTCTTATTACTATTTTGTTAATTGTTTTCTGGCTCTTTTGTAGTTCATTTGGTCCATTCTTCTCTTGCTGTCTTCCTTTGTTAACTGATGATTTTCTGTAGTGTTATGCTTACAGTTCTTTATCTTTTGTGTGTCTACCATAGGTTTTTGCTTTGTGATTACCATGAGGCTTACATAAAACAACTTATATCTATAACAATCCATTTAAAGTTGATAACAACTTAAGCTCAAATATATTCTAAAGCTGTACATTTTAACTGTCCCCCTCAGGTTTTGCTTTTAATGTCACAATCTGTATCTTTTTATCTTGTATATCCATTAACAAATTATTATAGTTATGGCTATTTTTATTATTTTGTCTTTTAACCTTCATGTTAGCTTTAGAAGTGATTAACTCGCCACCTTTACAACATTAGGTTATTCTGACTTTTACTGTATATTTACCAGTGAGATTTATGCTTTCATATGTTTTGCTGTTGCTAATTAGCACCTGTGAGTTTCCACTTAAGTCCCTTTAACATTTCTTGTAAAGCTGGTCTACTGGTGATGAACTCCTTTAGCTTTTGCTTGTCTGGAAAACTTTATCTCTTCTTCAACTCTGAAGGACAGATTTGCTAGGTGGATATTCTTTGTTGGCAGTTTCTTTCTTTCAGCACTTCGAATATATTGTGCCACTCCCTTCTGGCATGCAACATTTCTGATGCAAAAAAACTGTTAACAACTTGTAAAAGTTGTTACATACAATGTGTGCCCTTGTATGTAACAAGTTGTTTTTCTCTTCTTTTAAGATTTTCTCCTTGTCTTTTTTTTGTTGTTTGTTTTTTTGGCTGCGTTGGGTCTTCATTGCTGTGCACGGGCTTTCTCTAGTTGGGATGAGTGGGGGCTACTCTTTGTTGTGGTGAGTGGGCTTCTCACTGCAGTGGCTTCTCTTGTGGAGCACGGGCTCTAGGCACGTGGTCTTTAGTAGTTGCAGCATGAGGGCTCAGTAGTTGTGACACGCGGGCCCTAGAGCACGTGGGCTTGTGGCGCGTGGGCTCAGTAGTTGTGGTGCACAGGCTCAGTAGTTGTGGTGCAGGGGCTTAGTTGCTCCATGGCCTGTGGGATCTTCCTGGACCAGGGATCGAACCTGTGTCCCCTGCATTGGCAGGTGGATTCTTAACCACTCTGCTACCAGGGCAGTCCCTCTCTTTGTCTTTAGCTTCTGGCACTTTACTTACAATTGTCTTGGTGTGGATGTTTTTGTGTTCCTCTTTTTGGAACTCTGTGGGCTTCTCGGATCTGGATTTCTGTTTCCATCCCCAGGTTAAGGAAGTTTTCAGCCATTATTTCTTCAAGTAAGTTTTCTGCTCCTTTCTCTTCTCTTTCTAGAACCCCTATAAAGTGAATGTTGGTTCAGTTGATGTCGTCCCATAATTCCTTTTACTGTCTTCAGTCTTTTTTTTTTCTGGTTTCTTTTTGCTACTCTGATTGTGTGAGTTTCACTGCCCTGTGTTTGAGTTCACTGATCCTTTCTTCCACTTCATCTAGTGTGCTTTTGAATCCCTCTGTTGTATTTTTCAGTGCAGTTGTTGTATTTTTCAACTCTGTGATTTCTCTTTGGTACTTTCTTATATTTTCTATCTTTGTTGAAATGTTCACTTTGTTCATACATTTTTATTTTGAGCTGAATGAACATGTTATTTTTTTATTCTTCACTGCACAGCATGCCGAATATTAGTTCCCCAACCAGGGATCAAACCCTTCCCTCCCCCCCCCCCGCCCCGCCCACCGGCCCTACAGTGGAAGCGCAGAGTCTTAACCCCTGGACCACCAGGGAAGTCCCTGAGTGAACATCTTTATAACCATTATTTTGAACTCTTTTATCAGATAAATCACTTATCTACATTTCATTAAGGTCTTTTCTGAGATATTAGCTTGTTCTTTCATTTGGAACATATTCCTCTGTTTCTTCATTTTCCTTGACTTCTACATTTGTTTCTAGTATTAGATAAAAAAGTCACCTCTCCCTGTCTTGAAGTAGTGACCTCATTTAGGAGATGAACCTTATTGTTCAATCTTGGCCTAGCTCTTGGTTGTCCCTCAAACCTTTGTGATTGTCCAAGCAGCCTTACCACTTTTAAAAAAATTTGAAGTATAGTTGATATACAATATTATATAATTTACAGGTATATAATATAGTGATTCACAATTTTAAAGGTTATACTCCATTTATAGGTATTATAAATATGGGCTATGTTCCCCATGTTGTACAGTATATCCTTGCAGAATATATATATATTTTTTAACATCTTTATTGGGGTATAATTGCTTTACAATGGTGTGTTAGTTTCTGCTTTATAACAAAGTAAATCAGTTATACATATACATATGTTCCCATATCTCTTCCCTCTTGCGTCTCCCTCCCTCCCACCCTCCCTATCTCACCCCTCCAGGCGGTCACAAAGCACCCAGCCGATATCCCTGTGCCATGTGGCTGCTTCCCACTAGCTATCTACCTTATGTTTGTTAGTGTATATATGTCCATGACTCTCTCTCACCCTGTCACAGCTCACCCTTCCCCCTCCCCATATCCTCAAGTCCGTTCTTCAGTAGGTCTGTGTCTTTATTCCTGTCTTACCCCTAGGTTCTTCATGACATTTTTTTTCTTAAATTCCATATATATGTGTTAGCATACGGTATTTGTCTTTCTGTTTCTGACTTACTTCACTCTGTATGACAGACTCTAGGTCTATCCACCTCATTACAAATAGCTCAATTTCGTTTCTTTTTATGCCTGAGTAATATTCCATTGTATATATGTGCCACATCTTCTTTATCCATTCATCCGATGATGGACACTTAGGTTGTTTCCATCTCTGGGCTATTGTGAATAGAGCTGCAATGAACATTTTGGTACATGACTCTTTTTGAATTTTGGTTTTCTCAAGGTATATGCCCAGTAGTGGGATTGCTGGGTCATATGGTAGTTCTATTTGTAGTTTTTTAAGGAGCCTCCATACTGTTCTCCATAGTGGCTGAACCAATTCACATTCCCACCAGCAGTGCAAGAGTTTTCCCTTTTCTCCACACCCTCTCCAGCATTTATTGTTTCTAGATTTTTTGATGATGGCCATTCTGACTGGTGTGAGATGATATCTCATTGTAGTTTTGATTTGCATTTCTCTAATGATTAATGATGTTGAGCATTCTTTCATGTGTTTGTTGGCAGTCTGTATATCTTTGGAGAAATGTCTATTTCGGTCTTCTGCCCATTTTTGGATTGGGTTGTTTGTTTTTTTGTTATTGAGCTGCATGAGCTGCTTGTAAATTTTGGAGATTAATCCTTTGTCAGTTGCTTCATTTGCAAATATTTTCTCCCATTCTGAGGGTTGTCTTTTGGTCTTCTTTATGGTTTCCTTTGCTGTGCAAAAGCTTTGAAGTTTCATTAGGTCCCATTTGTTTTTTTTTGTTTTTATTTCCATTTCTCTAGGAGGTGGGTCAGAAAGGATCTTGCTGTGATTTATGTCACAGAGTGTTCTGCCTATGTTTTCCTGTAAGAGTTTGATAGTTTCTGGCCTTACATTTAGGTCTTTAATCCATTTTGAGCTTATTTTTGTGTATGGTGTTAAGGAGTGATCTAATCTCATACTTTTACATGTAGCTGTCCAGTTTTCCCAGCACCACTTATTGAAGAGGCTGTCCTTTCTCCACTGTACATTCCTGCCACCTTTTTCAAAGATAAGGTGACCATATGTGCGTGGGTTTATCTCTGGGCTTTCTATCCTGTTCCATTGATCTGTCTTTCTGTTTTTATGCCAGTACCATATTGTCTTGATTACTGTACCTTTGTAGTATAGTCTGAAGTCAGGGAGCCTGATTCCTCCAGCTCCATTTTTCGTTCTCAAGATTGCTTTGGCTATTCGGGGTCTTTTGTGTTTCCATACAAATTGTGAAATTTTTTGTTCTAGTTCTGTGAAAAATGCCAGTGGTAGTTTGATAGGGATTGCATTGAATGTGTAGATTGCTTTGGGTAGTAGAGTCATTTTCACAGTGTTGCTTCTTCCAATCCAAGAACATGGTATATCTCTCCATCTATTTGTATCATCTTTAATTTCTTTCATCAGTGTCTTATAATTTTCTGCATACAGGTCTTTTGTCTCCTTAGGTAGGTTTATTCCTAGATATTTTATTCTTTTTGTTGCAGTGGTAAATGGGAGTGTTTTCTTGATTTCATTTTCAGATTTTTCATCATTAGTATGTAGGAATGCCAGAGATTTCTGTGCATTAATTTTGTCTCCTGCTACTTTACCAAATTCATTCTTGCAGAATATTTTATACATAATAGTTTGTACCTCTTAATCCCCTACCCCTGTGTTGCCCCTCCCCCCTTTCCCCTCCCCACTGGTAACCACTAGTTTGTTCTCTATAACTGTGAGTCTGCTTATTTTTTGTTATATTAAATAGTTTGTTGTATTTTTAGATTCCACAAAGTGATATCATACCGTATTTGTCTTTCTCTGTCTGGCTTATTTCATTTAGTGTAATACCTTCCAAGTCCATCTGTGTTATTGCAAATAGCAACATTTCCTTCTTTTTTTGTGGCTGAGTAGTATGTAGTATTCCATTGTGTGTGTGTGTGTGTGTGTGTGTGTGTGTGTGTGTGTATATACCACATCATCTTTATCCATTCATCTGTTGCTGGACAGTTAGTTGCTTCCATATCTTGGCAATTGTTAGCAATGCTGCTCTGAACATTGGGGTATGTGTATCTTTTTGAATTAGTGGGTTTTTTTTTTCTTTTGTTTGTTTGGATATATACCAGGAATGGAATTGCTGGATCATATGGTCGTTTTATTTTTAGGTTTATTGAGAAACTTCCATACTGTTTTCCGTAGTGGCTGCACCAATTTACATTGCCACCAACAGTGTAGGAGGGTTCTCTTTTCTCCGCATCCTCACCAATATTTGTTATTTGTGTTCTTTTTGATTATAGCCATTCTAACAGGTTTGAGGTGATATCCCATTGTGTTTTTTTTTTTAAATAAATTTATTTTATTTTTGGCTGAGTTGGGTCTTTGTTGCTGTGCACAGGCTTTCTCTAGTTGTAGTGGGCGGGGGCTACTCTTCATTGCGGTGCATGGGCTTCTCATTGCGGTGGCTTCTCTTTTTGAGGAGCATGGGCTCTAGGTGCACAGGCTTCAGTAGTTGTGGCTCGTGGGCTCTAGAGCACAGGCTCAGTAGTTGTGGCACACGGGCTTAGTTGCTCCACGCATGTGGTATCTTCCCGGACCAGGGCTCCAACCGGTGTCCCCTGCATTGGCAGGCGGATTCTTAACCACTGTACCACCAGGGAAGCCCCCATTGTGGTTTTGATTATCATTTCCCTGATGATAAGTGATGTTGTACATCTTTTCTTGTGCCTGTTGGCCACCTTTGTTTCCTCTTTGGAAAAATGTCTATTCATTTCTTCTGCCTATTTTTTAATCAGTTGTTTTTTCAGTGTTTATTTTTAAAATTTTGAGTTCTATGTGCTGTTTACACATGTTGTATATTAACCCCTTATTAGTCATATTATTTGCAAATATTTTCTCCCATTTAGCAAGTTGTCTTTTCATTTTGTTGATAGTCTCCTATTCCATGCAAAAGCTTTAAAGTTTTAATTAGGTCCCATTTGTTTGTTTCTGCCATTATTTCCTTTGCTTTAGGAAACAGATCCAACAAAATATTACTATGAGTTATGTCAAGCAGTGTTCTGCTTTTGTTTTCCTTTAGGAGTTACATAGTATTCAGTCTTACATTTAGGTCTTTAATCCATTTTGAGTTTTTTTTTTTTTTTGTATATGGTGTTACTGTATGTTCTACTTTCATTCTTTTACATGTAGCTGTCCAGTTTTCCCAGCACTACTTACTGAAGATACTGTCTTTTTTCTGTTATGTATTCTTGCCTCCTTTGTCATAGATTAATTGACCATAAGTGCATGGGTTTATTTCTGCGTTCTGTATTGTGTTGCATTGATCTATGTGTCTTTTTTTGTGCCAGTACCATACTGTTTTGATGACTGTAGCTTTGGAGTATAATCTGAAGTTAGGGAGTGTGATTTTCCCAGCTCTGTTCTTTTTTCTCAAGATTGTTTTGGCCATTTGGGGTCCTTTGTGTTTCCATACAAATTTTAAAATTATTTGTTCTAGTTCTGTAAAAAATGCCACAGGTATTTTGATAGGGATTGCATTGAATCTGTAGATTGCCTTGGGTAGTATGGTAATTTTAACAATATTTATTCTTCCAATCCAAGAACACAGTATATCTTTCTATCTGTGTTGTCTGCAGTTTCTTTCATCATTGTCTTATAGTTTTCTGAGTAGAGGTTGTTTACGTCCTTAGGTAGGTTTATTCCTAGGTAATTTTTTCTTTTTGTCATGATAGTAAATGGGATTGTATCCTTAATTTCTCTTTCTGCTAGTTCGTTGTTAGTGTATAGAAATGCAAGTGATTTCTGTATATTAATTTTGTGTCCTCTCACTTTACCAAATTCATTGATGAGCTCTAGTATTTTTCTGGTAGTGTCTTTAGGATTTTCTATGTATAGCATCATATTATCTACAAACAGTGACAGTTTTACTTCCTCCTTTCCAATTCGGATTCCTTTTATTTCTTTTTCTTGTCTGATTGCTGTGGCTAGACTTCCAATACTATGTTGAATAAAAGTGGCGATAGTGGACATCCTTGCTTTGTTCCTGATCTTAGAGGAAATGCTTTCAGCTTTTCACCATAGAGTATTATGTTAGCTGTGGGTTTTTTGCATATGGCCTTTATTATTATGTGGGTATTTTGCATATGGCCTTTATTATGTTACCTCTATACTCACCTTCTGGAGAGTTTTTTTAATCATAAATCATTGTTGAATTTTGTCAAAAGCTTTTTCTGCATCTATTGGGCTGATCATATGGTTTTTATTCTTCAATTTGTTAATGTGGTATATCACATTGATTGATTTGTAGATACTGAAAAATCCTTGCAACCCTGAGATGAATCCCACTTGATCAAGCTGTATGATCCTTTTAATGTATTGTTGGATTCTGTTTGTTAGTATTTTGTTGAGGATTTTTGCATCTATGTTCATCAGTGAAATTGGCTTGTAAGTTTCTTTTTTGGTGATATCTTTGTCTGGTTTTGGTATTAGAATGATGCTGGCCTCATAGAATGAGTTTGGAAGTATTCCTGCCTCTGCAATATTTTGGAATAGTTTGAAAAGGTTAGGTGTTAATCTTTTTTAAGTGTTTGGTAGAATTCTCCTGTGAAACCATCTGGTCCTGGACTTCTATTTGTTTTGAACTTTGAAATTACTGATTCAATTTTATTATTGGTAATTGGTCTGTTCATATTTTCTGTTTCTTCCTGGTTCAGTCTTGGGAGATTGTACTTTTTTAAGAATTTCTGTATTTCTTCTAGGTTGTCCATTTTATTGTCATATAGTTGTTTGTAGTAGTCACTTATGAAGCTTTGTATTTCTGTGGTGTTGGTTGTAACTTCTCCTTTTTCATTTCTGATTTTATTGATTTGGGCCCTCTCCCTTTTTTTCTTGATGAGTCTGGCTAAAGATTTAAAAAAAAAACAGCTTTTAGCTTCATTGATATTTTCTAATGTTTTTTAGCCTCTACTTAATTTACTTCTGGTCTGATCTTTATGATTTCTTTTTTTCTACTAGCTTTGGGCTGTGTTTGTTCTTCTTTTTCTAGTTGCTTTAGGTGTAAGATTAGATTTTTTATTTGAGATTTTCCTTGTTTCCTGAGGTAAACTTGTATCGCTATAAACTTCTCTCTTTGAAGTGCTTTTGTTGCATCCCCCAGGATGATTTTGGATCATTCTGTTTTTATTTTCATTTTTTCTAGGTATTTTTAAATTTCCTCATTGATTTCTTCAGTGGTTTATTGATTGTTTGGTACCATAGTGTTTAACCTCCACATGTTTGTGTTTCTTGCAGTTGTTTTTCTTATTGTTGATTTCTAGTCTCATAGTATTGTGGTTGGAAAAGATGCTTAATATGATTTCAGTTTCCTTAAATTTACTGAGGCTTCTTTTGTGGCCTTGCACGTTGTCTACCCTGAAGAATGTTCCATGTGCACTTGAAAAGACTGTATTCTGCTGCTTTTGGATGAAATGCTCTGTATATATTAATTAATTTCATCTGAGTCTAATGTGTCTTTTAAGTTAATTGTTTCCTTATTGGTTTTCTGTCTGGATGATGTGTCCATTGATGTAAATGTGGTGTTAAAGTTCCCTACTATTATTGTGTTATTGTCAATTTCTCTTTTTATGTCTGTTAACATTTGCCTTATGTATTTAGGTGCTCCTATGTTGGTGCATATATGTTTACAATTGTTATATTTTCTTGGATTGATCCCTTGATCATTATGTAGTGTCCTTTTTTGTCTCTTGTAACAGTCTTTATTGTGAAGACTATTTTATCTGATATAAGTATTGCTACTCCAACTTTCTTTCTTTCTTTTTTTTTTTTTGATTTTGATTTTATTTTGGTCACACCATGTGGCATGTGGGATCTTAGTTCTCTAACCAGGGATCGAACCCATGCCCACTGCATTGGAAGCATTGAGTCTTAACCACTGGACCACCAGGGAGGTCCCATCTTTTAACAGTCTTTATTGTATTGTCTGATATAAGTATTGCTACTCTGGATTTCTTTTGATTTCCATTTGCATGGAATACCTTTTTCTGTCTCCCTCACTTTTAGTCTGTGTGTGTCTTTAGATCTTAAGTGAGTCTCTTATAGGCAGGATATATTTGGGTCTTATTTTGTATCCATTCAGCCACTCTGTCTTTTGATTGGAGCATTTAGTCTATTTATATTTAAGGTGATTATTGATATGTATGTTCTTATTGCCATTTTGTGAATTGTTTGATGGTTGTTTTTGTAGTATTTTTTTCCCTTTCTTCCTTTTGTTCTCTTTTGTGGTTTGATAAACTATCTTTAGTGTTATGTTTGGATTTCTGTGTGTGTGTGTGTGTGTGTGTGTGTGTGTGTGTGTGTCTTTGTGTGTGTATCTATTATAGATTTTTGGTTTGTGGTTACCGTGAGGTTTTTATATAGCAATGTATATATATATATATGTGTGTGTAATTGTTTTAAGTTACTGATCTCTTAATTTCAAATGCATTTTAAAAATCCTGTATTTGTACTCTCCTCCCTTCATGATTACTGTTTTTATATTATATTTTGCATCTAATTATTTTGTGTATCCCTTAATTGCTCATTGTGGATATAGATGATTTTACTACTTTTGTCTTTTAACCTTTCTACTAGCTTTGTGTGTGGATGTTTTCCAATCTTTACTGTATGTTTACCTTTACTGGTGAGCTTTTTTATTTCATAATTTTCTTGTTTCTAGTTACGGCCTCTTATTTTTCACGTAGAGAAGTTTCTTTAACATTTGTTGTAAAGCTGGTTTGATGGTGCTGAACTCTTTTAGCTTTTGCTTGTGTGTAAAGCTTTTGAGCTCTCCATCAAATCTGAATGAGAGCCTTCCTGAGTAGAGTATTCTTGGTTGTGTTTCCCTTTCATCACTTTAAACATATCGTGCCATTCCCTTTTGGTCTGCAGGGGAAAAAATCAGCTGATACCTTTATGGGAGTTCTCTTGTATGTTATTTCTCCGTTCCCTTGATGCTTTTAAATATTTTCTCTTTACCTTTAATTTTTGTCGTTCTAATTACAGTGTATCTTTGTATTAATCCTGTATGGGACTCTCTGTGCTTCCTGGACTTGGGTGACTCTTTCCTTTCCCAGGTTAGGAAAATTTTCAGCTATTATGTCTTCAAATATTTTTTCTGCCCCTTTCTCTCTCTTCTTCTTCTGGGACCCCTATAATGCACATACTAGTTTACTTGATGTTGTCCCAGAGGTCTTTTAAACTGTCCTCATTTGTTTTTGTTTTTTTCTGTTCACTGGTAATGATTTCCAGTACTCTGTCTTCCAGCTCACTGATCGTTCCTTTGTATCATTTAGTCTACTGTTGCTTCCTTCTAGCATATCTTTCATTTCGGTTATTGTAGTCTTCATCTCTGTTTGGTTGTTCTTTATATTTTCTAAATCTTTGTTAAAAACTTCTGACTTCTTGCTATGTGCATCCATTCTTCTTCTGATCTCTTTTATCATCTTTATGATCATTACCCTGAACTCTTTCTGGGGTAGATTACCTATCTCTATTTCACTGTATTCTTCTTCTGGGGTTTTATACTGTTCTATCATCTGGAACGTGTTACTCTGCCACCTCATTTTGTCTAAGTTGCTATCTGTATTTTTATGTATCTTGTAGCTTAGTTATGTTTCCTGACCTTGTAGAAGTGGTCTTTTGTAGGAGATATCCTATGCATCCCAGCAGTGCATTCCCCTCTCATCACCAAAGTTATGTGCTATAAGGGTTCCCCCTATGAGGTCTTTGTGGGTCCTTCTGTTGTGGTGGGCTGACTATGTGTGTGGTCTCTTAGGCTTGGTTGGCCCCAGCCTGGTTGGATGCCAGGTCCTGCCTTGTGTAGAGGCTGCTGGCCACTGGTTAGCAGTGTCTGATCACAAGGTGGCTGACTGCAGAACCCCAGGGGCCCAGGGGCTAGTGCTGGCTACCTGGTGGGTGGAGTCAAGGTCCAGAAGACTCCAGGGCTGTTTCCCACTCACTGGTGGGTGAAGCCCCATCCTGGGGTTAGTGCTGAACTATTGGCAGGCAGAGCTGTGTCCTGGAGTTTGACTTCAGGGCTCAGGGATCCCAGAACTTGTATCAGATCACTGTTGGGTGGGGGGTGTCCTGACACAGTTGGGTATGGGGTCTGGGGTGTCCCAAAGCTTGTGTTGACCTGCCAGTGGGCAGGGCTGAGGACCAGCTGGTCCCAGGGCAGGGTCTGGCCTGATAATGGGCAGGCTGGATCTGCAGGCTGTGGGGTTGTGGTTTTCTTGTGTCTGGTGTCTGCCCCTGGTGGGTGAGGCTGGTCTAGAGGCTAGTGCAGACTTCTTGTAGGGCAGGTCTGGGGCCTGGCCACTGGTGGGTAGAGCTGGGTCTTGGTCCTCTAGTGGGTAGGGCCATGTCTAGAGGTGACTATGGATTCAGGAAGCCTTTAGGTAGCCTGTTGCTGATGGGTGGGGATACAGTTAGTTGTTTGGCTTGAGCTGTCCCAGCACTGGCACCTACAGACTGTTGGGTGGGGCCAGGTTTGGTGTTAATGAGCTAAGGGGAGGACTCTATAATGTTGCCCACACACACCAGTGTCCATGAGGTAGAAGGAGCTCCCAAATATGGCTGCCACCAGTGTCTATGTCCCCAGACTGAGCCACAGCCACTCCCTGCCTCTCTGGGAGATTCTCCAAGAGCAGCAGGTAGGTCTGGTCCAGGCTCCTATCAAATTATTGCTTTTGCCCTGGGTCCCATGCGTGTGAGATTTTGTGTGTGCCTTTTAAGGGTGAAGTCTCTGTTCCCCCCAGTCCTTTTGGGACTCCCGGAGCCCTGCTGTCTTTCAAAGCCAAATGCTCTCTTAGTTTGTCTTCCTAGCGCAGGACCCCCAGGCTGGGGAGCCCAACATGGATCTTAAAACTCACTCCTGTAGGAGAGGCTGTGCAATATAATTATTATCCAGTTTATGGGTCACCCACCAGTGGGTATGGGACTTGATTATACTGTGAGTCTGCCCCTCCTACCTGTCTCATTGTGGTTCCTTCTTTATGTCTTTAGTTGTAGAAGTTCTTTTCTGTTAGGTTCTGCAAATAGTTGTGATTTTGGTGTGCTTGTGAGAGGAGGTGAGCTCAGGGTCTTTGTATTCTGCCATCTTGGCCAATCTCTGACCGCTTTTTTTTTTTTTTAATGTGGTTTCTCCAAATTTTAAATGTTGTCTCAAGTCAAAGCATGTCTATAGACCAGTCTCAGTCTGTGGATTCCTGATTTTCTAGTTCTAAGGCTCATTGCCGTGAAGATCTAGTTGACCCGGTTGATTCACGGTGTATAAGCTGCTGATAATCTACACGGCAATTCTTTTTCACACTGAGGATCAATTAAAGCATAAATAAAACTAAAGGTGGTATTAGCTATACACCTAACATACAGTAGACTACAATCATTTAATGCCCAGTTTGTGACAGGTGCTTTGCTTACATAATCTCATCTAATCCCTACAACAACCCTGCAAGAGAGAACTATGTATTTTTTTGTGGCTTCCAGTTGTTCAGTGTCAGTGTCACAAAGGGGAGGATTGTAGTTATCACCTGGATTCAGGCTGATTGGAAGCCAGACCCTCAGGCTGCAGCTTTTAAAGTATGCTAATATACCTCTTTCAGGGAAAGACAGGAAGATTGACATTTCTGTCTGCTCCCTGTGCACTGAGCCCTGGGGTGACAGCCAGTTAAGAACTGCATCTTAGTTTGCTACCATAATGTTGAACCCATGCACACAAGCCCGGCTTGCCAGTTGAGCTGGGCTATCAAGGGATGTTTTCTCTTGGTGGTAGCCACAAAAGCTGGGGTACCAGGAGTATGCTAACTCCTTTATTGGAGACATCAATGATCTGAGGTGGAGCATAGGGAGAGTGTGAAGATGGTACCTGCCAGGTCTCCTGGGTCTTTGGAGAGGGTTGTAGTCAGCCCCTTGATGCCTGTTGAAGTAGAAGACTGCCTTTCAGTTTATTGCTATGAAGATAAGCTAATAGGCCTCTTTCTCAGAAAGGCTGGAGGTATGTTTCAGTCTGCTGTCTCTGTGCTGTATCCTGGGGTCAGGGTAATCAGAAAAGAACTTTCTCTTTTTGTGATATTCCTATAGGACCCATGAATGTAAGCCCCGCTGGCCACCAGAACCAGGTCAGAAAGAGAAAAACAAATACCGTATGCTAACACATATATGTGGAATCTTAGAAAGAAAAAAAAAAAAGGTTCTGATGAACCTAGGGGCAGGACAGGAATAAAGATGCAGATGTAGAGAATGGACTTGAGGACATGGGGAGGGGGAAGGGTAAGCTGGTATGAAGTGAGAGAGTAGCATTGACATACATACACTTCCAAATGTAAAACAGATAGCTAGTGGGAAGCAGCTGCATAGCACAGGGAGACCGGCTCGGTGCTTTGTGACCATCTAGAGGGGTGGGATAGGGAGGGTGGGAGGGAGACACAAGAGGGAGGGGATATGGGGATATATGTATACGTATAGCTGATTCACTTTGTTATACAGCAGAAACTAACACAACACTGTAAAGCAATTATACTCCAATAAAGATGTTAAATCAAAAAAAAAAAATAGAAATTAAGGGATTTCCCCTGGGCGGCAGCCCCCGACAACCAGGGCACCAGATGTAAAGTGGTGCACCAGATGTGTGTACAAGCTCCTTTCTGGGAGTTGCTGGGAGGACAGCAGAGGGAGAGCACAAATGTAGCACCTGTCCTCCAAGACTTCTGGAGAGGATTACAGTTGGTCCTTAAACGTGTGTTCAATCAGAAGCCTGCCCCTCCGTCTACATCTATGAAGATAAACTCATAGGAACTTTTCCCAGAACGACATGGGTACCTCAGTCTGTTGCCTTGTGCTCTGGCCTAGGGTATAGATGGTTAAGAACTCTTTCTCTGTTCGTTTCAGTCCCGTGGGACCCACAAACGCAAGCCCTGCTGGCCTCCAGAGCCAGGTGATAAAGGGGTGTTCCCTGGATGGCAGTGGCAAAAATCAGGGTGCCAGCTGAGCGCACAAGTTCCTTTCTAGGAGACGCCAGCAACCTCGAGTGAGGCAGAGGGAGAGTGCAAATATGGCTCTTTTTTTGGAGAGTATTCCAGTAGGCCCCTAGAGGTATGTTAATGTAGATGCCTGCCCCTCAGGCTGAAGCTGTTTTTTTAAAATAAGCAAATAGGCCTCTTTCACAGAAAGACTGGGCACTTTTCACTCTGCTGCCTCTGTACTGTGAACTTTCTCAGTTTACCATAGCCTTGTTGGTCTTGTGGACACAAAGATATTTTGGGGGCTTGTATGTCAGGTGCAGGTCTTAAAAGTTGGGATGCCAGATGTGGGGTTCAAACCCTTTGCTCTTCACGGAGAAGCTCAGGGTTGTAAGCTCCCTCCTGACCGTGGGTCACCACATGGGGGGGTGGAATTTATGGCGAGATTGTCTTTTAACCTCTCTGACTCATTTCAGTGTGTTTTTTAAAAAATTATTTGTTTATTTATGTATGTATGTATTTATTTATTTTTGGCTGCATTGGCTCTTCGTTGCTGCACTCGGGCTTTCTCTAGTTGTGGCGAGCGGGGGCTACTCTTCGTTGTGGTGTGTGGGCTTCTCATTGTGGTGGCTTCTTTTGTTGCAGAGCACGGGCTCTAGGCACGCGGGCTTCAGTAGTTGTGGTATCTGTGCTCAGTAGTTGTGGCTTGCAGGCTCAGTAGTTGTGGCTCGTGGGCTCTAGAGCACAGGCTCAGTAGTTGTGGCGCATGGGCTTAGTTGCTCTGCGACATGTAGGATCTTCCAGGACCAGGGCTCGAACCTGTGTCCCCTGCATTGGCAGGCGGATTCTTAACCACTGTGCCACCAGGGAAGTCCCTTCAGTGTGTTTTTGTGTGTGTTTTTTTCTCTTAGTTACTTTTTGGGTTTCTTTCAGAGGAAATCGTTCTGTATGTAGCTGTAGATTTGGTGTGTCTATGGGAGGAGGGTGAGTTCAGGATCCTCGTATGTTGCCATCTTGAATTGGAACTTATCAACTTTTCTAAATAACTGTCAGTTGTATTTATCACCTGTCATTTTGCCCACCCAGCACCTATTCCCCTTTTTCCTTGCAGAAACTTCCTGTTCGCAGTCTCTCCTACCTGTTTCTGGCTCCAGAGGTGGTCATGTGGTACTGGCTTGGCCAATCAACCCATCTTACTCTCTTGACTATAATGTTTGGTTCAGTGACGGGCATTTGCCTCAAGTCAGGCCAGTAAGAGCCAGTGACTCTTCTGGGATGTCTCTTGGAATTATTGGAAAAGAGAAGCTCTTTTTTTCTCCTGGGCTTGAAATTAGTAGTATGTACTGCTTTCAGTCTGCTGTGGCTGGGAGTCACTTTGCCATCTCCTCATCTCTCTCTTCCTGAGAATGCAGCCGATGCAGAAGAAAGACAAGTGTGCACAGGAGACCCCAAGCCCTTCTGACACTGTTTGATCTCTAGGGAGCAAACACCCCTGCCTCATGCAGTAAGAACTATCTCAGCTTTTCCAATGACTTGAGACAATATACTTTGTGGCTTTAGTTTGAATTGCTTTTTGCCACTTGTAATCTCCAGAGCCTTGACTGTGTCAGGTATTGTCATCCTGTTTTCTAGATGGGGAGATTGAAGTTCCTGGTGAGGTTGCCAAAGTCAAGCAGCCATGCTGGAGGAGAGGATGTGGTGATCTCCAGGGCAGGTGGAGCTGGAGAGGGAGGCCTGCCCACTTCGATCCTCCCTGCTCTCAAGCCTCAAGGCTTGCCTCACCCCCTACCTCCTGCAGGAGCTGGCAAACAGGGACGTTTACAGAATCTATTTACAGAGTCCTGGTCTGGAGCGCTCCTGTCCCTGCAGGGCTTTACAGAGTTATGCTGCCGACCAGGTTATCATGGCATCATTATTGAGAGTTGTTCCAGCACCCTCATCATGTCGTGAAGCTGGGCTGCTTGTGACTTCGACTCATACTGTCTTCACTCACCTTTGACAGACCACAGACACATCCTCAGTGCTCATGTCTCCAATTTGATAACCTTCCATGCTCCTTTTGCCGGGGCCTAGCTGAAGGGGAGAGTTCCCGGAAATAGAAGCGTAACCTTTTTACTAATCCGTTCTTTATTTCTCTGCCAATAGAGATCCAAAGATGAATGTCCCCTGCCCCACTGTTTTGTGTGTCACCTAAGCATATTAAGTTCATAATGCATGGCTCTGAATCCTTTTGCAATGACTACATAGTAAGGACAGTGACAGTGGTACCCCATTGCTGGAAGTGTCTCAGTCCCAGTTTGCCATCAGTAATGGTGTTCTAAATGCTGGTAGAGACCATCAGTCTGCCATGTGTTCCCACAAAGGGACCATCCTCCCTTGGGCGGGCTACTGTTTCTGCCCATTTAGTACCCCTACATCCGTCTTCCTTTGAACATGATTCCAGCCGACTGTTCAACGAAGGATCTGATTAATCCAAGCCAGGGTTTCCCAGTCTTAGGATGACTGTACGTTGGGCAGGATAATTCTCTGCGGTGGAGGCTGTTTTGTACACTGCAGGATGTTGAGCAGTATCCCCGGCCTCCATCCACTAGATGCCAGTAGCACCCTCTGTCCCGGTCATACAATCAAAAATGTCTCCAGGCGTCGCCAAATGTCTCCTGGGGTAGGGGTGGGGGCAGAGTCTCTCCCAGTTGAGAAGCTCTGCAGTGGACTGACACAAAAGGGAACTTGAGAGAGATCGATAGACCCAGAGGTCCCAAACCCGGGAGGAGGGGCTCCTTGGTCTAAGCATGGAAGATGGAGGCTGTGGGTTCCTGGCCAGGGACACCCAGGCTGTGTGACATAGCACGTGCTGCCCAAAACCTAACCACTCCCCAGCCCCCTACCGCCCATTTCAGGTTTTTTTTTTACACTGAAACGTAGGAAGCCAATGTCAAGGGCATCTTGATGGGGGCTCAGGGCACCCAGCCTGTGTGGCCCTGTCTTGCTCAGGAAATACCAGGGGAGGAAGTACAGGCCTGGGTCCTTTTCCAACACTTAATGCATCTGCTGCCTACCAGTGTCTTGCTTCCAGTGGGATTCTTCACAGGGAAGATAAACTGTCATCTGCCAGGGAAGTGAAGGTGACCTTCAGCTAGCCGGTAGTGGCCTTTGAACCCTTGGCATTGCTCATTCAGAATGGCCATGGGCTCCCAAGGATGCCCCAGGGCTGGGAAGCTGAGGGGTGAGCTCCGCCCGCCTCCCCTCACTCACTAGTCCTCTCGTAGTGCTGTCTTGCTCTTGGCATCACCTCTGGCCTCCTAAGAAGCTTGGGCTACCCACCTCCCTCGGATGCCACCTGGGTGAGAGCAGATAGCTACTGAGTGCCACAGGGTCGGGCTTCCTGCTTCTTCTGTTTCTTCTTCACCCCACCCCGTGTCTAAATTCTTCAGAGAGGCCTTCCTCGACCTCACTGTGTAAAGTAGCCACCAGCTAATGTGTCAGGTCATCTCTACTTTTTTATATTATCTGATGTTTTCTTTGATTGTTTGCTGATTGACACTCAGTTAAAAATTAAGCTCCAGGAGAACAAGGACTTTGTCTGGGTCATCTTCATAGCCCTCGGTGCCTAGACCAAAACGTGGCACGTAGTAGATCTTCAGTAAATGCTTGTGAAAGAAGTGACAAAAGGAGGGGGTTTAATTAGGCATTGGAGTTCCCAGGAGGAGTCTTCCTTCACATCTTAATAAGTGTGCTCTGTGTTGGAGCGGCTCCCTGCTCTGTGACCCTTGGCCCCCTGTCTGTGACCATACATAACACGTGCCCTGCAGACCTTAAGCCATGTGTTGGAGCTTCTCTCCCATGTCTCTGGGGAACTCTGGATCCATTTTTCCCACTTCATGGTGCAAGAAACCGATTTTTTTCCACTTACTCCACACCAGACTTGCCCAAACCCCAGGAATGCAGTAACCTTTGCTCCAGGGAGTGCGAAGGTCAGGAGTAAAAATAAAGCACACCCCACAGAGCAGCGCTGAGGTTATGGTATTCACGAGAGCATCTGATAGCTCTCCTGTGACTCATCCATTTATTTTAATGATATCAGCATATGACAGTCTGTTGGAAAAAAAAAAACCGAAACACATTATTTATCCCATACTGGGGAAGTGGCACTATTACATTGTTTTAAAAAACATCTTAAAATTTTCCCTCTTAGAAATTTGTTGAGTTAGAGAAAGAAGCTTTGCCAAATGCCCCATTCTGGCTTTGCTGGCCTTGCTAGCTGGCATCTCTCATCAACTTTCCCCAAGTGTTTCCTTTGGCACTGTCTAACCCAGACTGGGAAACGTGGATAAGTGTCATCAAACCAGATAGTGCCCCAGCTTCCCGGCCATCTGGGTGCACCGGGAGACGGCGGTGGGGGAAGGTGAAGGATACTTTCCTGGCCACCAAGAAGGTATTGGAGGGCCTGTCTCAGGCTTCACTCTGCCTGGATGCCCCCTGTGGAGTCGCAGGAAGAACTTTGGCCTGCGTAGGCACCTGGGTCTCTTCCTGCCCCTGGTGTTCATTTCCTGGATGACCTTGGTCTCTGGTCTGGACATGCCCTTTCTCTGATTCTCGGTGTTCCCAGCCACCAGGGACCCCCTTGGGTTCCTCCCACTCTGATATCTGGGAGCCTGTGGGCCTTTGGGGGCAGGTCCTTTTACACTAGGGGCTTCTGCTCCCAGCAATGGCACTGCGTGGCTTCTCAGCCTGAGGGCTTAGCCTGCTGATAGCTTTGTATCCGGTGAAGGGCAAGGTTAGCTCATTCCCCATCCTGGCCACTCCTGGGTTCCTGAGGGTCATCCTGGGGGATTTTCTCCTATTTCCCTGGCCCTAGGAGACCTCCCTCCCTTTCCTTGCCTCCTTCCTCGTTGTCCTTCTCTCTGTCACCTTTCTGAAGTGTCAGACTCAGGTTCTTTTCTATGAAGTTGAAAAGGCAAAGCCATCTTGTACAGAGGGCCTTTTGGCATGTCAATAATAACAATAGTAATAATAACAATAACATCTTACATTTAAGGTTTTTAGTTTACACTTTACAAAGAGCTTTTAAATACATTATCTCACTAACCATTTTGGGGTCCCTTGGTTGAGTCAAGAGGGACACTCCCTTCCCCTTTCCCTGAACCCTGCTCAGGAGGGGAACACAGCCTGAGCCCCTTCTTCTGCTCACGCACAGGCGTTGAACCATCATGTGTGCAAGTTAACCAGCTGAACTCTTTCTGTCCCATGGGACTTCCTGCTTCTAGAATTTGGATGCTCAGGAGAGATTTCATCTCCAGTTGTTAGAGAAACTTCATTTTGGGGAGGATTTTCTTAATGGTTCTGAATTTGGCATTTCATAAATTCAGGGCTACGAAAATTGAGGGGAAGGCTGAAAATCACCCCCAAGCCACACTGAGAGAAAGAACCCTGCCCTTTGGCTGTCTTGGCCGACTGTGGCTGGATTCGGGGTTGGGCCCAGGGGTGGCTAGCAGAGAAAGGCCTCAGATTCTTTGGGGAGGCAGAGGGAAAGCTGTCAGCTTGGTGAGTCCTCCCAGAAAGTCAGGGACCCTGGGTGGGGCTCTCAAGATGGCAGGCTGAGTGGGCTTTGTGCTGGGTGGGGAGAGCTAGCTAGGAGTGCTGGTGGTAGAAGAAGGCTCAGGACCACCTGCTTATGTGAGGAGGGCTGGTAGGGCCTGGGGGATGGGAGGGGTATTGGGCAGATCCCATGACACCCCTTCCAGGGGTGAGCTTCTGAGCTACCACAAATACTTTGTGACCCATCCGGAAATCAGCATTGTCTAGCCTCAACAAACTGAAGTCAGCAACCAGGGAAGCCCCAAGGCTATTTTGGGTGGCAAAGCCCTATCTGTTCTTCCAGGCCTTTCTCTACTTTGCCACCCGTTCTCTTCAGAGCTTGTTCTGCTATTCCCCCACTCAAAAACCCCTGCTGGGGCCCTGTGGTCCAGCCTGCCACACACGGCTCTCTGTGGTCGAACCCCTGCTTCATGTCTACCTCATTTATCCCTGCTCCCCAGTGTGCATCCACACTCCTGCCACCCCAGACCTCTGACTGCTCCCCAAACATGCCAGGTCTTTTCATATTCCCTTGCTTTTTAATAGGGCATTCATGGAAAGTTCAACTCCCTTTCCTGTGCCCAGGCAAAGTCCTATTCATCTTTGAAGACCCAAGATAGGAAATTCCTTACTCTGGACAGCTACTTCCATATAATAAAACAATTGTCTATTTCCATGATTGTTTCTGCCTCAGACTGTAGGATCCTTAGAGGTGGGACCTCTTTCCTTCCCATGAGGAGCAAGTCCTGGAGTTAGACAGGGTGGGCCCAGATCCCGGCTCTGTAATTTATTAGGCATCTGCTCTTGTGCACGTTAACTTCTCCATGCCTCAATTTACTGAACTGTAAAATGGGTTAGCAATGTCTTTACTACAGGGTTGTTTTGAGAATTAAGTGAATATATATTATATATTAATATATATAAATTAGAATGGTACCTAATGTATAATGTAGTAAGTACTAAGTCAATCAGCCATTAATACAGTCATCATAAGGTACAGTAAGTACCTAGAACGTGATGTATATGTATAGTACATATAATTTATATATTTTACAGTAAATTCCTCTCTTATCCCTCCCTCTCTCTTCCTCCCTCTCTTTTTGTTGTTTCTCTCTCCTTCCCCCTTCCTTCCCTGTTTTCCCTCCTTCCTTCCTCCCTCCCTTCCTTCTCTTTTCTCCCTCCATCCCTCCCTCCTTCCTTCCTCCCTTCCTTCCCTCCCTCCCTCCTTGCCTTCCTATCTGCCACTTGCCTTTTGTTCCTCCGTCTTCTTTTCTTTCTCCCTTCTTGATTCTTTGAGTCTTTGGCTCGCCATCAGTCCTCAGAGAACCACTGGGCTCCTCTGGGGATGCTCAGAGCTGGATGGTCACTGGGCCCTACACTCTCCTCCCTGACTCTTCTGCAGGGGAGGCTCCTGGGGGAGGGAGCAATGGGTGCAAGACAGGGGTCAGTGTGAGCTGCTGAGCCCCTGGAGCATCTGCCCTAGCCTGACTGGGGTGGAAAGGGGCAGACGAGGGTGGGAAAGAGGCAGGGGCAAGTCCCCTTCAGGAGGGCTGGCAGTTCCTGGAGTGGAGTCCGGGCTAGACAGGCTGCCCTGGCTCACACCCCCTGATACGTAAGTCCCCCAGTCTAGAATCTTCCTGGATACCAAGGAGGTAGAACAAGGAATGAACAAGGCAGAATGAGAGCAGGAAAAATAGCAGAAAAAACCATTTCCTTTTCTGGTAGGGGTTCTCTGATGAACTTAAACTGCCCGCATCTCCTGTGTTTATGCTGTTCTGGAGAAGGAATCTAGAGTTTTGAGTCTAGGCTCTAGGCTTGGCTCATTCACTTATCAGAGATGTGACGTAAGGAGAGTTACAGGGCTGGAGCGAGGCCTCAATTTCCTTATCTATGAAATGGGGTTATATTGCTTCCTTTCGCCGGGGGCAGGGGTCGCATGGAGAGAATAAGGTGCAGTGTGGATATGCACGGAAAAGTGGTACAGACGGGCAAGGGGTCTTCGTCATCATGACGGAGGCCTGGAGGTTTAGGTGTCAGAGGCCTAGCTACCCGATGGCAGGAGCCTCCCAGAACTTGCCAGTGAGCCGGGCTGCCTGCTCTCCTAGTGTCGCCTCCCAGTACGAGGTTGGCTGAGGGAGGAGAGTGGTTCAGAACTTCCAGTGGAAGGGCCAGTGCTGGGGCTTGAGGAGATGGGTGACCCCTGCGTTCCTGGAGGAGCAGCAGGGGGACCGCCTTCCTGGGGAGGGGGAGGAGAAGGGCAGCTGTTTTCAGATTTGGCAAAACAGGCTCAGATGAAGCCTGTGGCAGAGTTCAGACAGTCCTGTAATGGAATCAACGGCAGCCAGGATGGGGAGGGGGTTTGCAGTGGGCTCAGACCCTGCAGGGGCCTGGAGCACATGGGCGGCGGCCGATGCTTTGGGTCCCAGGGAGAGTCAGTCAGAGGCCAGTGCTCAGCGGCTTTTCCTGGAAGAACTGGGTATCCTGGGCTTCGGCAACCAGGACTGAAAAGCTGGGTGCTTGTAGGGAAGGAAAAGTCATTAAAAATCGGAAGAAACAAAGAAAAACCTTTTCCTTTGCTCTTTTCCTCTTCTCGCTCTGTTTCCTGAGCTCAGTAAGCAGGTTCTGGTTTCTGCCGACCTAATGACGACAGTGTTTCCTAGACGTATAAACCTCCTCCTTCCTTCTCAGACAGGCTATCACTTCTTTATGCTCATCCTTTCATTTTAAAACATTTTTATTAGCCTTTTTTCTTAAAACTTTTAACAGCTGTTTATAAAAACACGACAAATACACAACACAGAACAAAAAGGTCGGTAAAAATAACTCACTATATGGTACATATACTCAGATGGTGTGATATATTTATATAATAAGAGATGAAAATAGTCACTTTCCATAATAAAAATAAGTTCTATTTTTTGTTTATTTTACAATATACTTAATATTCTCTTCTTTTGCTTCCTTTCCAGCTTCTACTGCTTCACTGCGAATCTCGTGGGGGGGCTCCCACGTGGCCGTCCCCACCCACCCGGCTGGAGTCCGGGAGGCGGAAGGGCTGCGGGGGGCCTTAGGAACACGGGCGGCAGCCGCACTCTAAATGTCTCTCCACCTCTTCCACGAACGAGGAGCCGTCTGTGCACTGGAACACGTATTTCCGCCGCTTGCTGCGGGTGGGCTGGCAGCACTGGGGACCGCAGCCCCCATGACATTCCATTAAGGGCACCTTGGAGGCCGTGGCACACGAGGCATAACCTTTCTGGCGGCGGATCACCTCTCGGACTACCCCCCCCAGGCATGGAGTCTCTGCAGAGGGCGGAAGAGGTAAGGGCAGGGCATTGGGGCTGGAGATGGCTGTCCGGGGTAGGCTGCTCTGAGACACTTGTGGGCCGAAGCCCGTGCGTACTTACTCATTCACTCATCCATCCGTCTCCCTGCCCACCCTCCCATAACCCATCTCACTCTTCCACAAATACTAAGTGCCTTTCTGTGCCAGCCTCTATACTAGGTTTAAAACTAAGCCCTGAGGATAGCAGGGTGACAAGAGCAGGCTTGGTCCTTTCCCTCAAGGAACTTACTTAAAGATCAAACTAGATGTGGCAGATTGGGGGACTGAGGGCTAAATCCCATCCCAGACCTATGTTGCTTGTGCCACAGACGCTTAGAAACCAAATTAAATGCCAACATTAAAAAAAGAAAAAAACCCACAATGCCAGGAGATTGCATCTGAACATTGGGATATCTGGTTTCTTTGAAAACCAGGGGCTCTGGCAAAGCTGAGTCCGCATCTCTACGTGGCAATGATAGGCTGAAGCCGTGGGCTTTAGATGGGGCAGGAGATCTCCAGTTTGCCCCAGTCCCCACCACTCTCAGTAGCCTGTCTCCGCTGGTGTAGAGTCTAGACACTAATTACAGTGTCATTTAAATAAATAAATACATTTGTAATGATAAACTGAGGTGCATGCTACGAAGAAACGGGATGTGTTTATACAAAATACATGGCAAAGGAGCCTGACTAGCCCAGGGGCCAGGGATTGTCTCTGGGAAGTGATGCTGGAGTTGAGATCTGAAAGAGGAACAGTGGTCAGTGAGCCAAAGAGTCTGGGGGCGGGGTGTGTGTGTGTGTGCGCGCGTGCGAGATTTTCCACAAGTTGTAGAAATGAGGGGAGGGGAGGGGACCCCTGGATCTGCTTAATCCTCTGGTCCCTGACCCAACTCTTCACCTTGACCCCACTACTGTCCTCAGTACATTGGGAAAGCATCTGGAGCAAGGCACTGAGAGAGAGTAATGGATTCAGGACTGGGATCCTCGGCCACACAGCCTTGGATCCCTGAGCCTCAGTTTCCTTGTCCGGAAAATGGTGACACATGTCCTGGTTCTTCCTGCTTTTTCAGGGGCTGTTATGAGCATCACAGGGATTGTGAATGCAAAAGGGCTTTATGCAGTTTAAAGTTTTAGGTGGTTAATGTGATGTGATGTGCATTTTGTTAAGCTTGATATAGGTTTTTAAAATTATGTGATTGTTAACGGGATCAAAAGAAGCCTAATGACAATAGGTGTGTGTGATGTGTGGGGCAGGGAGAACGCACACTCGGCAGCATGTTAACAGTTGGGCTGTCCAGTTGAAGGGGATGGGAACGCTGTTTATATTCTGGCAATTTTTCTGTTAGATCTGAGATTATTTCAGAATACATTATTTACCAAATTGGTTAAGAATGGTATTTCAACAAGGTATAAAATGTGAAAGAGTCCTCTAGTGACAGGAGGTGGCCTGCCCAGGATTCTGGTGGCAGGAAGGAAGACGAAGACTTCTCAGTTTCCATGCAGGAGAAAAACCTCCAAGGTGAGACAGAACCATTTCAGCTGGAATATAATTTAATTTCAATTTTCCTTTTTTGCACTTACCTCCAAATTAATACACTAAAGGGGTCACTAAGAGAGGTGAGTGATTGATTTGATGTTTTTGAAATGGGATCAGACCAAGGAACTGTCTTTTGTTGACCCAATAATGGCATGAGGTTTGGGAGGAGACTGCAGAGCCACGTCTGAAATGTTAATGTGATTAAGAACCAGCGAGGGCTCTTGTTAAAGCAGGTTCTCATTCAGAAGGTCTGGGCTGGGACTGAGCGTCTATATTTCTAATAAGCTCCCAGGTGAGTCAGTGGTGCTGGTCAGAGGGCCACTCTGGCAGCTCCAGGGCCGGCAATTAGAAAAGGAGGGGAGGGGAGAGGAGAGAAAGAACAACCCAGACTGCTCACACAGTCCTGGCGGTTTGCAACCTCCAGAGACCCCAGCTGGAACTATCCAGCTAAGCCGTTTCTGAATGCTTGACCCACGGGAACCGTGTGGGATGGAGCATGTTTAGTGTGGTTTTGAACTGCTATGTGTTGGGGCTAATTTGTTATACAGCAATGGATAAAACTGATACAGGAAGTTATGGTGTTGCCCCCCCCCCATATTCAACATGACGGAATTTGAGGCTCAGAAAGTAACTTAATGAAGGTCATGCAGCCTCTAAGTGGCTCAGCCAGAACTGGAACTTAGGTCATCTGAATGTGGAGTCCAAGTCTGACCCCCGCATCCTTCCCGGGCACCATCGTTTCTCCCCACCACCCCCCCCCCCCGCCACACCGATGCGCACAGTGGACCCACCTTGTTCGCAGTGTTCCCCACTAAAGCCGGGCTGGCACAGGCAGTAGGGCTCCCCTTGATCTGAGACGTGGCATTGCCCGTGGTGACACTTGAAGGCTGAACAGGCATTGGCAGAGTCATTCTTGTGGTCACACAAGGCCCCTCTGTAGCCCTCGGCGCACTTGCACACATATGAGGTCCCAGTTGCCACGCATCTCCCCTGGCTGCAGCTGGGGGCAGAGGCGAGGATGAGAGGGGAACCAGGCAGTCAGTGCAGCTGGAGGCTTCCTTTGTCCACCCCAGCCCGGACCAAGGGACACGGAGCTGTGGGACCTTAGGCCTTCTCCGCCCCATGGTCCACCCTCCAGCAGCCCAGTGGCTGAGCATCAGTCAGCTGGAGGCTGTGAGCATCGCCCAATGACACTGACAGCTGTGAGCCTGATACGGCTGGCTGTTGTACCCACAGACGTCAGAACCCATGCAGTCTTCTGCCATCTTAATTGATAACATGATTACTGTCTCTACCACCAGCTACCACTTGCTCTGTGCCAGGCATTGGGGTAAGTGCTTTACACCTAGCATCAGTCTTATTTTCTACAATCCCTTCTCCTCTGCTGTCCTGTGCAGTAGAGTCTTATCCACATCTCATAGATGGAGAAACTGATGCCACAGCCTGGATTCTTAATTGTGCTGCAGCATTCTCTGTACTGGGATGACATTCAGAGGCAGGGTTCATTGTAGACATATTCGTTACAGAGTCAGACGCATTCACGCACACACCAGAGCTACCCAGGAAACTCAACCCCTTTATAGCATCCTTCACTCCTGATCCACAATATCACGTCCCAGCTTGTTCAGCCAAGCAAACTACTAGACATGGCTCTGGTGTTATCTCTGGCCGATTCAGATTTCTGAACACTGAGGATGCTGGGTCTCCTATTTTTAGCACAAGGCCTGACACATAGTAGGCCCTCAGTAAATATTTTGATGCATAATGAATGTCAGAGCCATGAAATGATTCAGCTGTGCGTGGTTATACACCCCTGGTGCCCTCCTAGGGTACCACTGAGTGGGGAGTCGAGTCGGGCCGAAATGCACCCACTTGCCAAGGTGCATGCACACGGGTGCCCCTTTCGACTTCTGAAGGCCACTTGACAAGTGTTTTTCAGCTAGGCTCTGGCACACTGATGTCTCCTTTGAACAAGACCTGCTGTTTGGAGGTGTTAAGCCCCTGACCTTCTAAGCAGCCTCTGTCTACAGTCTGACTGCAGTCCCTCCAGCTTCCATCAGTGCCCACTTCCCGGGCGGGGCAGAGGGGGAGGGACACTGACCTGTGGCCGAGGCAGGGGTCGCGGGCCTCCTGGTCGCACAGCAGGCCGGTCCAGCCTGGGTGGCACTCGCACACCACGCTGTCCTTCTCCACGGCACGGCACAGGCCGTGCCTGCACACGCTGCAGGACTTGCAGCCCGGCGAGACGCCCAGGGCCTGCGGCGGGAGGGCCTTGAAGTCCTGCAGCTCGTTGTTGATGCGCACCTCATGGATGCAGCCGTGGAAGCCGCCCAGCGGCCGGTCCACGCCCTGGCGCAAGGCCGAGAGGCCCGTGGAGGTGGGGATGCCTGCGGAAGGGACACCAGGACAGCGACCTGAAGATACTCCCCTGCCCACCCTGCTCGCCTGAATTCCAGCCCTTGGAGGTGGACTCCTTGGGAGAAGTCTTGGGAACCTCCATGTTGAATAAGCTGCTCTGATGCCTTTTTGTTTTTTGGCACATAACCCTTTGAGAACTACTGGCCCAAGGCTGGGTTTCAGGCCCATGCTCTGCCAGACTGGTGGCTCCTTCTCTCTTTGGCCTTTGAATGACCTTAATGGCAAACATACTCCTCTACATACATCAGCTGAGACTCACAGCATCTGAGGGGGTGGCAGGGCAGAGGGAAGCCCCTGTATCTGAAGGGGCCCCCTGTGTCCATCTCCTTCCTCCCCATTCCATCTTCACCTTCCACCATCCTCCCTAAAAATCATGTAGTTTCTCAGAAGGAACCCTGCTCTCTTTCCTTTCCTCTTCTCTTTCCCCATGATCTGGCTAACTATTCACATTTTAGGGAGCAGCTTGGTTGTCACTTCCTCCAGGGAGCCTTCATTGATTAGCTTTGGCAGTGGGTGCTGAGAGCAGCGAGCCTCACCAGTTGGCCTGGTGGTGGGTGCCCGAGCACAGGGGGCAGGTGGGAGGTGTTTGGAGTGGGAGGGGATGGGGCTTTACCTCCAAGGTAGAGGGGGCTGTTGATGCCCACTGTTGGCTGCTTCTGGAGCTTCCCCAGGCTTTTAGGGGCTCCTTTGTCCACCACCAGGTTCAGGGTCTGGTTTAGCATCACCAGCTCCACACTGTGAAACTGCCCGTCATTCACGGTCTCCACGCTGGGCAGGAGAGAAATGGGAGAGACAGAGGATTTGCTGAGTGCCTTCCACAGCCTGCACTGGGCTGTGAACTTGACTAGTATTCCTTGCATTTTGTTTTGTTTTTTATTTGGAAATAATTTCAAACAATATAAGATACTGTGGGTTCAGTTCCAGACCACCTGATGAAGCAAGTCACATGAATTTTCTGGTTTCCCAGTGCACATAAAAGTTATGTTTATACTACAGTGTACTCTATTAAGGGTGCAATAGCATTTTGTCTAAAAAACAATTTACATACCTTAAATTAAAAATACATTATTGCTAAAAAATGCTGACTGTCACCTGAGCCTTCAGGGAGGCATACTCTTTCTGCAATAATAACATCAAAGATCACTGATCACAGATCACCATAATAAATACTGTAAAAGGTTGAAATATTATGAGAATTATCAAAACATGACACACAGACATGAAGTGAGCAAATGCTGTTGGAAAAATGGCACCAACAGACTTGACACAGAGTTGCCACAAACCTTCAGTTTGTAAATAATACAGTATCTGTGAAGCACAATATAGCAAAGTGCAGTAAAACGAAGTATGCCTCTAAGGGTATGGAATCAGCTGTCAAAAACCTCCCAACAAACAGAAGTCTAGGACTGGATGGGTTCACTGGTGAATTCTACAAAACATTTAAAGAAGGCTTAATAACAATCCTTCTCAAACTCTTACAAAAAATAGGAAGGAACACTTCCAAACTCATTTTACAAGGTCAGCATCACCTTGATACTGAAACCAGACAAGAATGCCACAAGAAAATTACAGACCAATATCTCTGATGAACGTAGATGCAAAAATTCTTAATAAAATATTAGCAAACCTAATTCAATAATACATTAAAAAGGTTATATACCATGATTAAGTGGGGTGTATTCCAGGGATGCAAGAGTGGCTCAAAATCACAAATTCAATCAGTGTGATACACCAAATTAACAAAATAAAGGAGCAAAATCATGTGATCATCTCAATAAATGCAGAAAAAGCATTTGACAAAATTCAACATCCATTTATGATGAAAACTCTTAACAATATAGGTATAGAAGAAACTCAACCAAATAAAGGCCATATATAACAAGCCCACAGCTAACATTATATTCAGTGGTGAAAACTGAAAGCTTTTCTTTCAAAATCAGAAACAAGACAAGGATGCCCACTCTTGCCATTTATATTCAACAAAGTATTGGAAGTCCCAGCCTGAGCAATTAGGAAAGAAAAAAAAAAAAAGGCATACACATTGGAAAGTAAGAAGTAGAACTGTCACTATTTGCAGATGACATGATGTTATATATAGAAAAACCTAAAGTTTCCACTAAAAAACTGTTGGAACTAACAAATTCAGTAAAGTTGCTAGACACAAAATTAATATATAAAAATCAGTTGCATTACCCCTCTTACACCAATGGACAGATGATCCAGCCAGAAAATCAATAAGGAAACACAGGCAGAAGAACTAATAAGTGAGCTGGAGGACAGAATGGGGGAAATAACTGCCAAGGAGCAGAATAAAGAAAAAAGAATGAAAAGAATTGAAGACAATCTCAGAGACCTCTGGGACAACACTAAATGCACCAACATTCGAATATAGGGGTCCCAGAAGACAGAGAGAAAAAGAAAGGGGTCTGAGAAAATATTTGAAGAGATTATAGTTGAAAACTTCCCTAACATGGGAAAGGAAATAGTCACCTAAGTCCAAGAAGCACAGAGAGTCCCATACAGGATAAACCCTAGGAAAAACACACCAAGACACACATTAATCAAACTAACAAAAATTAAATTCAAAGAAAAAATATTAAAAGCAGCAAGGGAAAAACAAAAAATAACATACAAAGGAATCCCCATAAGGTTATCAGCTGATTTTTCAGCAGAAACTCTGAAGGCCAGAAGGCAGTGGCAGGATATACTTAAAGTGATGAAAGAGAAAAACCTACAACCAAGATTACGCTACCCAGCCAGGATCGCATTCAGATTTGATGAAAAAATCAAAAGCTTTTCAGACAAGCAAAAGCTAAAAGAATTCACCACCAAACCAGCTTTACAACAAATGCTAAAGAAACTCCTCTAGGCAGGAAACACAAGAGAAGAAAAAGACCCACAAAAACAAACCCCAAACAATTAAGAAAATTGTAATAGGAACATATATGTCAATAATAACCTCGAATGTGAATGGATTAAATGCCCTAACCTAAAGACAAAGACTGGCTGAATGGATACAAAAAGAAGACCCATGTATATGCTGTCTACAAGAGACCCACTTCAGACCTAGGGACACATACAGATTGAAAGTGAAGGGATGGAAAAAGATATTCGATGCAAAAGGAAATCAAAAGAACCCTGGAGTAGCAATACTTGTATCAGATAAAACAGACTTTAAAATAAAGACTCTTATAAGAGATAATGAGGGATGCCACACAATGATCAAAGGATTAATCCAAGAAGAAATAACAATAATAAGTGTTTACGCACCCAACATAGGAGCACCTCAATATATAAGGCAAATGCTAAGAGCTATAAAAGGGGAAATCAACAGAAACACAATTATAGTGGGGGACGTTAACACCTCACACCAATGGACAGATCATCCAGACAGAAAATTAATAAGGAAACACAAGCTTTAAGTGACACAACAGACCACATAGATTTAATTGATATTTATAGAACATTCCACCCAAAAGTGGCAGAATACACTTTCTTCTCAAGTGCACACAGAACATTCTCCAGGATAGATCACATCTTGGGTCACAAATCAAGCCTCGAAAAATTTAAGAAAATTGAAATTGTTTCAAGCATCTTTTCTGACCACAATGCTATGAGATTGGAAATCAATTACAGGAAAAGAACTGTGGAAAACACAAATACATGGAGGCCAAACAGTGCACTACTAAATAACCAAGAGATCACTGAAGAAATCAAAGAAGGAATAAGAAAATACATAGAAACAAATGACAATGAAAACATGACTACCCAAAACCTATGGCACTCAGCAAAAGCAGTTCTAACAGGGAAGTTTATAGCAATTCAATCTCACCTCAAGAAACAAGAAACATCTCAAACAATCTAAACCTACACTTAAAACAACTAGAGAAAGAAGAACAAAGAAAACCCAGAGTGAGTAGAAGGAAAGAAATCATAAGGATCACAGCAGAAATAAATGAAATAGAAACAAAGAAAACAATAGGAAAGATCAATAAAACTAAAAGCTGGTTGTATGAGAAGATAAAGAAAATTGATAAACCCTTAGCCAGACTCATCAAGAAAAAAAGGGAGAGGATGCAAATCAATATAGATATGAAAAAGGAGAAATCACAACTGACACTGCAGAAATACAAAGGGTTATAAGAGACTACTACAAACAACTATATGCCAATATAATGGACAACCACGAAGAAATGGACAAATTCTTGGAAAGGTACAATTTTCCAAGACTGAACCAGGAAGAATTAGAAAATATAAACAGACCTATCACAAGTAATGAAATTGAAACCATAATTAAAAATCTTCCAACAAACAAATGTCTCGGGCCAGATTGCTTCACAGGCAAATTCTATCAAACATTTAGAGAAGAGCTAACACCGATCCTTCTCAAACTCTTCCAAAAAATTGCAGAATGTGAAACACTCCCAAATTCATTCTATGAAGCCACCATCACCGTGATACCAAAGCCAGAAAAAGATATCACCAAAAAAGAAAATTATAGACCAATATCACTAATGAACAGAGATGCAAAAATCCTTAACAAAATATTAGCAAACAGAATCCAACAACACATTAAAAGGATCATACACCACGATCAAGTGGGATTTATCCCAGGGATGCAAGGATTCTTCAATATATGCAAATCAATCAATGTGACACACAATATTAACAAATTGAAGAAGAAAAACCATACAATCATCTCAATAGATGCAGAAAAAGCTTTTGACAAGATTCAACACCCATTTATGATAAAAAAAAACCCTCCAGAAAGTGGGCATAGAACCTACTCAACATAATAAAGGTCATATATGACAAAGCCACAGCAAGCATCATACTCAATGGTGAAAAACTGAAAGCATTTTCCTCTAAGATCAGGAACCAGACAAGGATGTCCACTCTCACCACTCTTATTCAACATAGTTTTGGAAGTCCTAGCCATGGCAATCAGAGAAGAAAAATAAATAAAAGGAATATAATTGGAAAAGAAGAAGTAAAACTCTCACTGTTTGCAGATGACATGATACTATACACAGAGAATCCTAAAGATGCCACCAGAAAACTACTAGAACTAATCAATGAATTTGCTAAGGTTGCAGGATACAAAATTAATGCACAGAAATCTCTGGCATTCCTATACACCAACAACGAAAAATCAGAAAGAGAAATTAAGTAAACACTCCGATTTACCATTGCAACAAAAAGAATAAAATACCTAAGAATAAACCTGCCTAAGGAGGTGAAAGACTTGTACTCAGAAAATTATAAAATACTGATGAAAGAAATCAAAGATGACATGAACAGATGGAGAAATATACCATGTTCTTGGATTGGAAGAAGCAGTACTGTGAAAATGACTATACTACCAAAGCAATCTACAGATTCAATGCAATCCCTATCAAACTACCAATGGCACTCTTCACAGAGTTAGAACAAAAAATTTTACAATTCGTATGGAAGCACAGTAGACCCCAAATAGCCAAAGCAATCTTGAGAAAGAAAAACAGAGTCGGAGGAATCAGGCTCCCCGACTTCAAACTATACCACAAAGCTACAGTAATCAAGACAGTGTGGTACTGGCACAAAATCAGAAATATAGATCAATGGTACAGGATAGAATGCCCAGAGATAAACCCACATACATATGGTCACCTAATTTATGACAAAGGAGGCAAGAACATACAATGGAGAAAAGACAGCCTCTTCTGTAAGTGGTGCTGGGAAAACTGGACAGTTACATGTAAAAGAATGAAACTAGAACCCTCCCTAACATCATACGCAAAAATAAACTCAAAATGGATTAAAGACCTAAATGTAAGACCAGACACTATAAAACTCTTAGAGGAAAACATAGGAAGAATACACTTTGACATAAACCACAGCAAGATTTTTTTGACCCACCTTCTAGAGTAACGGAAATAAAAACAACAACAAAAAAAGTGACTTAATTAAACTTAAAAGCTTTTGCACAGCAAAGGAAACCATAAGCAAGACAAAAAGACAACCCTCAGGGGCTTCCCCGGTGGCGCAGTGGTTGAGAGTCCGCCTGCCGATGCAGGGGACGCGGGTTCGTGCCCCGGTCCGGGAGGATCCCACATGCCGCGGAGCGGCTGGGCCCGTGAGCCATGGCCGCTGAGCCTGCGCGTCCGGAGCCTGTGCTCCGCGACGGGAGAGGCCACAGCAGTGAGAGGCCCGCGTACAGCAAAAAAAAAAAAAAAAAAAAGACAACCCTCAGAATGGGAGAAAATATTTGCAAATGAAACAACAGAAAAAGGATTAATCTCCAAAATATACAAAAAACTCATGGAGCTCAATTTCAAAAAACAAACAATCCAGTTAAAAAATGGGCAGAAAACCTAAAGAGACATTTCACCAAGGAAGACATACAGATGGCCAAAAGGCACATGAATAGATGTTCAACATCACTAGTTATTAGAGAAATGCAAATCAAAACTACAGTGAAGTATCACCTCACGCTGGTCAGAATGGCCATTTTCAAAAAATCTACAAATAAATTCTGGAAAGGGTGTGGTGAAAAGGGCACACTCCTGCACTGTTGGTGGGAATATAAATTGATACGACCACTATGGAATACAATACAGAGGCTCCGTAAAAAACTAAAAATAGAACTACTAAATGACCCAGTAATCCCACTGCTGGGCATATACCCTGAGAAAACCATAATTCAAAAAGTCATGTACCACAATGTTCATTGCAGCACTGTTTACAATTGTCAGGACATGGAGCCAACCTAAATGTCCATTGACAGATGAATGGATAAAGAAGATGTGGCACATATATATGATGGAATATTACTGAGCCTTAAAAAGTTACGAAATTGAGTTATTTGTAGTGAGGTGGATGGACCTAGAGTCTGTCATACAGAGTGAAGTAAGTCAGAAAGAGAAAAATACTGTATGCTAATGCATATATATGGAATCTAAAAAAAAAATACTGTATGCTAATGCATATATATGGAATCTAAAAAAAAAAAGTACTGATGAACCTAGTAGCAGGGCAGGAATAAAGATGTAGACATAGAGAATGGACTTGAGGAAACGGGTGGGAGGAGGAAGTGAGAGTAGCATTGACATATGTACACTACCGAATGTAAAATAGTTAGTGGGAAGCAGCAGCATAGCACAGGGAGATCAGCTCAGTGCTTTGCGATGACCTAGAGGGGTGAGAGGGAGACTCAAGAGGGAGGGGATACAGGTACATATGTGTGCATATGTCTGTTTCACTTTGGTGTACAACAGAAACTAACAGTATTGTGAAGCAATTATACTCCAATAAAGACCTATGAAAAAAAAAAGAATGGATCACTGAAGAAATCAAAAAATACCTAGAGACAACAGAAAAGAAAAGCACTATGATCCCAAACCTATGGAATGCAACAAACCTATGGAATGCAGTTCTAAGAGGGAAGTTTATAGCGATACAGGTTTACCTCAGAAAACAAGAAATATCTCAAACAACCTAACCTTACACCTAAAGCAACTAGAGAAAGAACAAACAAAGCCAAAGTTAGTAGAAGGAAAGAAATCATAAAGATCAGAGGAGAAATAAATGAAACAGACAATAAGAATAGAAAAGATCAATGAAACTAAAAGCTGGTTCTTTGAAAAGAAAAACAAAATTGATAAACCTTCAGCAAGACTCATCAAGTAAAAAAGGGAGAGGGCCCAAATCAAACTCAGAAATGGGGGCTTCCCAGGTGGCGCAGTGGTTAAGAATCCGCATGCCAGGCTTCCCTGGTGGCGCAGTGGTTAAGAATCCACCTGCCAATACAAGGGACCTGGGTTCGAGTCCTGACCCAGGAAGATCCCACATGCTGTGGAGCAACTAAGCCTGTGCGCCACAACTACTGAGCCTGAGCTCTAGAGCCCGCAAGCCACAACTACTGAGCCCACGTGCCACAACTACTGAAACCCACGTAC
Organism: Delphinapterus leucas; assembly: GCF_059928025.1. Taxonomy (NCBI): domain Eukaryota; kingdom Metazoa; phylum Chordata; class Mammalia; order Artiodactyla; family Monodontidae; genus Delphinapterus; species Delphinapterus leucas. The sequence goes on from NC_143131.1 coordinate 143,578,395, forward strand.
CTAGAGCCTGTGCTCCGCAACAAGAGAAGCTACTGCAATGAGAAGCCCGTGCACCGCAACGAAGAGTAGCCCCCCGCTTGCCACAATTAGAGAAAGCCCATACACAACAACAAAGACCCAATGCAGCCAAAAATAAATAAGTTTAAAATAAAAAAGAATCCACCTGCCAATGAAGGGGATATGGGTTTGAGCCCTGGTCCAGGAAGATCCCACATGCCACGGAGCAACTAAGCCCATGCGCCACAACTACTGAGCCTGCCTGCCACAACTATTGAAGCCTGTGTGCCTAGAGCCCGTGCTCTGCAACAATAGAAGACACTGCAGTGAGAAACCCACGTGCTGCAACGAAGAGTAGCTCCTGCTCACCACAACTAGAGAAAGCTCATGTGCAGCAACGAGGACCCAACGCAGCCAAAAATAAATAAATTTATATTTAAAAAAATCAAAAATGAAAAAGAAGTTACAACTGACATTGCACAAATACAAAGCACCGTAAGAGACTACTGCAGGCAACTATATGCCAATAAAATGGACAACCTGGAACAAATGTAGAAATTCTTAGAAAGGTACAATCTCCCAAGATTGAACCTGGAAGATATAGAAGATATGAACAGACCAATTACAAGTACTGAAATTGAATCTGTGATTTAAAAAACCCAAAAAAACAAAAGCCCAAGTCGAGACGGTTTCACAGGCAAATCCTACAAAACATTTAGAGAAGAGTTAACACCTATCTTTCTGAAACTATTCCAAAATATTGCAGAGGAAAGAACACTTCCAACCTCATTCTATGAGGCCACCATCACCCTGACACCAAAACCAGACAAATATACCACAAAAAAGAAAATTACAAACCAATATCACTGATGAACACAGATGCAAAAATCCTCAACAAAATACTAGCAAACTGAATCCAACAATACACTGAAAGTATCATACACCATGATACATGGTGGGATAAATCCCACCATGATCAAGTGGCATTTATCCCAGGGGTGCAAGGAGTTTTCAGTATCTGCAAATCGATCAGTGTGATACACCACATTAACAAACTGAAGAATAAAAACCATATGATCATCTCAGAAGATACAGAGAAAGCTTCTGAAAAAATTTAAAACCTATTTATGATAAAAGCTCTCTAGAAAGTGGGCATAGAGGAAACCTATAGGGGCCTCAACATAATAAACACCATATGTGACAAACCCACAGCTAACATCAGACTCAGTGGTGAAAGGCTGAAAGCATTTCTTCTAAGATCAGGGACAAGAATGTCCACTCTCACCACTTTTTTTCTTCTATTTCTTTTTTTTTTTGGCCACATAGCATGACACGCAGGATCTTAGTTCCCTGACCAGGGATTGAACCCACGTCCCCTGCAGTGGAAGTGTGGCGTGCTAACCACTGGACCTCCAGGGAAGTCCCTTTCACCAATTTGATTCAACATAGATAGCCACAGCAATCAGAGAAGAAAAAGAAAAGGGACCCAAATTGGAAAAGAAGTAAAACTGTCACTGTTTGCAGATGACATGATACTATACATAGAAAACCCTAAAGACACTACCAGAAATCTACTAGAGCTCATCAGTGAATTCAGTAAAGTTGCAGGATACAAAATTAATACACAGAAGTCTGTGGCATTTCTATACATTAACAGCAAATGATCATAGAGAGAAAGTAAGGGAACAATCCCATTTACCATCACATTAAAAAGAATAAAATACCTAGGAATAGGGCTTCCCTGGTGGTGCAGTCGTTGAGAGTCCACCTGCCGATGCAGGGGACACGGGTTTGTGCCCCGGTCCGGGAAGATCCCACATGCCGCGGAGCGGCTGGGCCTGTGAGCCATGGCTGCTGAGCCTGCACATCCGGAGCCTGTGCTCCGCAACAGGAGAGGCCACAACAGTGAGAGGCCTGCATACCGCAATTTCTGTCAACCAGAAAAACAAGATCCAGCCTCATCCACCAGAACACAGGCACTAGTCCCCTCCACCAGGAAGCCTACACAACTCACTGAACCAACCTTAGCCACTGGGGACAGACACCAAAAACAACGGGAACTACGAACCTGCAGCCTGCAAAAAGGAGACCCCAAACACAGTAAGATAAGCAAAATGAGAAGACAGAAAAACACACAGCAGATGAAGGAGCAAGATAAAAACCCACCAGACCTAACAAATGAAGAGGAAACGGGCAGTCCATCTGAAAAAGAATTCAGAATATTGATAGTAAAGATGATCCAAAATCTTGGAAATAGAATGGACAAAATGCAAGAAACATTTAACAAGGACCTAGAACTAAAGATGAAACAACAATGAACAACACAATACATGAAATTAAAAATACTCTAGATGGAATCAATAGCAGAATAACTGAGGCAGAAGAACGGATAAGTGACTTGGAAGATAAAATAGGGGAAATAACTACTGCAGAGCAGAATAAAGAAAAAAGAATGAAAAGAACTGAGGACAGTCTCAGAGACCTCTGGGACAACATTAAACGCACCAACATTCGAATTATAGGGGTTCCAGAAGAAGAAGAGAAAAAGAAAGGGACTGAGAAAATATTTGAAGAGATTATAGCTGAAAACTTCCCCAATATGGGAAAGGAAATAGTTAATCAAGTCCAGGAAGCACAGAGAGTCCCATACAGGATAAATCCAAGGAGAAATGCGCCAAGACACATATTAATCAAACTCTCAAAAATTAAATACAAAGAAAACATATTAAAAGCAGCAAGGGAAAAACAACAAATAACACACAAGGGTCCCCATAAGGTTAACTGCTGATCTTTCACAGAAACTGCAAGCCAGAAGGGACTGGCAGGACATATTTAAAGTGATGAAGGAGAAAAACCTGCAACCAAGATTACTCTACCCAGCAAGGATCTCATGCAGATTTGATGGAGAAATTAAAACCTTTACAGACAAGCAAAAGATGAGAGAGTTCAGCACCACCAAACCAGCCTTACAACAACTGCTAAAGGAACTTCTCTAGGCAAGAAACACAAGAGAAGGAAAAGACCTACAATAACGAACCCAAAACAATTAAGAAAATGGGAATAGGAACATACACATCAATACTTACCTTAAATGTAAATGGACTAAATGCTCCCACCAAAAGACACAGATTGGCTGAATGGATACAAAAACAAGACCCATATATTTGCTGTGTACAAGAGACCCACTTCAGACCTAGGGACACATACAGATTGTGAAAGTAAGGGGATGGAAAAAGATATTTCATGCAAATGGAAACCAAAAGAAAGCTGGAGTAACAATTCTCATATCAGACAAAATAGACTTTAAAATAAAGACTATTAGAAGAGACAAAGAAGGACACTACATAATGATCAAGGGATCGATCCAAGAAGAAGATATAACAAGTGTAAATATTTATGCACCTAACATAGGAGCACCTCAATACATAAGGCAAATACTAACAGCCATAAAAGGGGAAATCGACAGTAACACATTCATAGTAGGGGACTTGAACACCCCACTGTCACCAGTGGACAGATCATCCAAAATGAAAATAAATAAGGGAACACAAGCTTTAAATGATGCATTAAACAAGATGGACTTCATTGATATTTATAGGACATTCCATCCAAAAACAACAGAATACACATTTTTCTCAAGTGCTCATGGAACATTCTCCAGGATAGATCATATCTTGGGTCACAAATCAAGCCTTGGTAAATATAAGAACATTGAAATTGTTTCAAGTATCTTTTCTGACCACAATGCTATAAGACTAGATATCAATTACAGGAAAAGATCTGTAAAAAATACAAACACATGGAGGCTAAACAATACACTACTTAATAATGAAGTGATCACTGAAGAAATCAAAAAATACCTAGAAACAAATGACAGTGGAGACATGACGGCCCAAAACCTATGGGATGCAGCAAAAGCAGTTCTAAGAGGGAAGTTTATAGCAATACAATCCTACCTTAAGAAACAGGAAACATCTCGAATAAACAACCTAACTTTGCACCTAAAGCAATTAGAGAAAGAAGAACAAAAAAACCCCCAAAGTTAGCAGAAGGAAAGAAATCATAAAGATCGCATCAGAAATAAATGAAAAAGAAATGAAGGAAACGATAGCAAAGATCAATAAAACTAAAAGCTGCTTCTTTGAGAAGATAAACAAAATTGATAAACCATTAGCCAGACTCATCAAGAAAAAAAGGGAGAAGACTCAAATCAATAGAATTAGAAATGAAAAAGGAGAAGTAACAACTGACACTGCAGAAATACAAAAGATCATGAGAGATTACTACAAGCAACTCTATGCCAATAAAATGGACAACCTGGAAGAAATGGACAAATTCTTAGAAATGCACAACCTGCCAAGACTGAATCAGGAAGAAATAGACAATATGAACAGACCAATCACAAGCACTGAAATTGAAACTGTGATTAAAAATCTTCCAGCAAACAAAAGCCCAGGACCAGATGGCTTCATAGGTGAATTCTATCAAACATTTAGAGAAGAGCTAACACCTACCCTTCTCAAACCCTTCCAAAATATAGCAGAGGGAGGAACACTCCCAAACTCATTCTACGAGGCCACCATCACCTTGATACCAAAACCAGACAAGGATGTCACAAAGAAAGAAAACTACAGGCCAATATCACTGATGAACATAGATGCAAAAATCCTCAACAAAATACTAGCAAACAGAATCCAACAGCGCATTAAAAGGATCATACACCATGATCAAGTGGGGTTTATTCCAGGAATGCAAGGATTCTTCAATATATGCAAAACAATCAATGTGATACACCATATTAACAAATTGAAGGAGAAAAACCATATGGTCATCTCAGTAGATGCAGAGAAAGTTTTTGACAAAATTCAACACCCAGTTATGATAAAAACCCTGCAGAAAGTAGGCATAGAGGGAACTTTCCTCAACATAATAAAGGCCATATATGACAAACCTACAGCCAACATCGTCCTCAATGGTGAAAAACTGAAAGCATTTCCACTAAGATCAGGAAGAAAAGGTATGCCCACTCTCACCACTATATTCAACATAGTTTTGGAAGTTTTAGCCACAGCAATCAGAGGAAAAGGAAATAAAAGGAAGCCAAATGAAAAAAGAAGAAGTAAAGCTGTCACTGTTTGCAGATGACATGGTACTGTACATTAAGAATCCTAGGGCTTCCCTGGTGGCGCAGTGGTTGAGAGTCCACCTGCTGATGCAGGGGACATGGGTTCGTGCCCCGGTCTGGGAAGATTCCCACGTGCCGTGGAGCGGCTAGGCCCGTGAGCCATGGCCGCTGAGCCTGCGTGTCTGGAGCCTGTGCTCCGCACCGGGAGAGGCCACAACAGTGAGAGTCCCACGTACTGAAAAAAAAAAAAAAAAAAAAAAGAATCCTAAAGATGCTACCAGAAAACTACTAATCAATGAATTTGGTAAAGTAGCAGTATACAAAATTAATGCACAGAAATCTCTGGCATTCCTATACACTAATGATGAAAAATCTGAAAGTGAAATCAAGAAAACACTCCCATTTACCACTGCAACAAAAAGAATAAAATATCTAGGAATAAACCTACCTAAGGAGACAAAAGACCTGTATGCAGAAAATTATAAGACACTGACGAAAGAAATTAAAGATATGATACAAATAGATGGAGAGATATACCATGTTCTTGGATTGGAAGAATCAACATTGTGAAAATGACTCTACTACCCAAAGCAATCTACACATTCAATGCAATCCCTATCAAACTACCACTGGCATTTTTCACAGAACTAGAACAAAAAATTTCACAATTTGTATGGAAACACAAAAGACCCCGAATAGCCAAAGCAACCTTGAGAACGAAAAACGGAGCTGGGGGAATCAGGCTCCCTGACTTCAGACTATACTACAAAGCTACAGTAATCAAGACAGCATGGTACTGGCACAAAAACAGAAAGATAGATCAATGGAACAGGATAGAAAGCCCAGAGATAAACCCACGCACATATGGTCACCTTATCTTTGATAAAGGAGGCAGGAATGTACAGTGGAGAAGGGACAGCCTCTTCAATAAGTGGTGCTGTGAAAACTGGACAGGTACATGTAAAAGTATGAGATTAGATCACTCCCTAACACCATACACAAAAATAGCTCAAAATGGATTAAAGACCTAAATGTAAGGCCAGAAACTATCAAACTCTTAGTGGAAAACATAGGCAGGACATTCTATGACATAAATCACAGCAAGATCCTTTTTGACCCACCTCCTAGAGAAATGGAAATAAAAACAAAAATAAACAAATGGGACCTAATGAAATTTCAAAGCTTTTGCACAGCAAAGGAAACCATAAACAAGACCAAAGGACAACCCTTAGAATGGGAGAAAATATTTGCAAATGAAGCAACTGACAAAGGATTAATCTCCAAAATTTATAAGCAGCTCATGCAGCTCAATAACAAAAAAACCAACAACCCAATCCAAAAATGGGCAGAAGACCTAAATAGACATTTCTCCAAAGAAGATATACGGACTGCCAACAAACACATGAAAGAATGCTCAACTTCATTAATCATTAGAGAAATACAAATCAAAACTACAATGAGATATCATCTCACACCAGTCAGAATGGCCATTATCAAAAAATCTAGAAACAATAAATGCTGGAGAGGGTGTGGGGAAAAGGGAACTCTCTTGCAGTGTTGGTGGGAATGTAAATTGATACAGCCACTGTGGAGAACAGTATGGAGGTTCCTTAAAAAACTACAAATAGAACTACCATATGACCCAGCACTCCCACTACTGGGCATATACCCTGAGAAAACCATAATTCAAAAGAGTCATGTACCAAAATGTTCACTGCAGCTCTATTTACAATAGCCCGGAGATGGAAACAACCTAAGTGTCCATGATCAGATGAATGGATAAAGAAGATGTGGCACATATATACAATGGAGTATTACTCAGCCATAAAAAGAAACGAAATTGAGCTATTTGTAATGAGGTGGATGGACCTAGAGTCTGTCATACAGTGAAGTCAGTCAGAAAGAGAAAGTCAAATACCGTATGCTAACACATGTATATGGAATTTAAGAAAAAAAATGTCATGAATAACCTAGGGGTAAGACAGGAATAAAGACACAGACCTACTAGAGAATGGACTTGAGGATATGGGGAGGGGGAAGGGTAAGCTGTGACAAAGTGAGAGAGAGGCATGGACATATATACACTACCATACGTAAGGTAGATAGCTAGTGGGAAGCAGCCGCATAGCACAGGGAGATCAGCTCAGTGCTGTGTGACCTCCTGGAGGGGTGGGATACGGAGGGTGGGAGGGAGCGTGATGCAAGAGGGAAGAGATATGGGAACATATGTATATGTGTAACTGATTCACTTTGTTATAAAGCAGAAACTAACACACCATTGTAAAGCAATTATACTCCAATAAAGATGTAAATAAATAAATAAATAAATTACACCAGCTGGATCAAAAAAAAAAAACAACAAAAACCTAGGAATAAACCTACCTAAGGAGACAGAAGACCTGTACTCCCAAAACTATAAGATGCTGATTGAAGAAATCAAAGATGAGACAAACAGATGGAGAGATACACCATGTTCTTGGATTGGAAGAATCAAGTTTGTGAAAATGAATATACTAACCAAAGCAATCTGCAGATTCAGTGCATTCCCTATCAAATTACAAATGGCATTTTTCACAGAAGTAGGACAAAAAATTTAAAAATTTGTATGGAAACACAAAAGCTCCTGAATAGCAAAACAACCTTAAGAAAGAAAAATGGAACTGGAGCCATCAGGCTCCCTGACTTCAGACTATACTACAAAGCTATAGTCATCAAAACAGTATTCTACCAGCACAAAGACAGACTTATAGATCAGTGGAACATGATAGAAAGCTCAGAGATAAACCCACGTACCTATGGTCAATTTATCTACAAGAAAGGAGACAAGAATATACAGTGGAGAAAAGACAGTCTCTTAAGTAAGTGGTGCTGGGAAAACTGGAGCCACTTGTAAAAAAAAATGAAATTAGAACATTCTCTAGCACTATACCGAAAAATAAACTCAAAATGGATTGAAGACTGAAGTGTAAGACTGGATACTATAAAACTCCTAGATGAAAACATAGGCAGAACACTCTGACATAAATAGCAGCAATATCTTTTTGGAGCAGTCTCCTAGGGTAATGAAAATAAAACCAAAAATAAACAAATGAGACCTAATTCAACTTAAAAGCTTTTGCTCAGCAAGGGAAACCATAAACAAAATAGAAAGAAAACCCACAGAATGGGAGAAAATATTTGCATATGATGGAACTGACAAGGGATTAATCTCAAAAATACACAAACAGCTCATACAGTTCAATATCAAAAATACAAATAACCCAACCAAAAAATGGGCAGAAGATCTAAATAGACATTTCTCCAAAGAAGACATACAGATGGCCAAAAGGCACATGAAAAGATTCTAAACGTTGCTAATTATTAGAGAAGTGCAAATCAAAACTATGATGAAGTATCACCTCACACCAGTCAGAATGGCCATCATCGAAAAGTTCACAAATAATAAATGCTGGAGAGGGTGTGGAGAAAAGGGAACCCTTCTATACTGTTGGTGGGTATGTAACTTGGTACAGCCACTATGGAGAACAGTTTGGAGGTTCCTTCAAAAACTAAAAATAGGACTGCCATATGATCCTGCAATCCCACTCCTGGGTATATATCCAGAGAAAACCATAACTCAAAAAGATACATGTTCACTGCAGCCCTAGTGTTCATTGCAGTGCTATTCACAATAGCCAAGACATGGAAGCAAGCTAAATGTCCATCAGTAGATGAATGGATAAAGATGTGGTACATATATACAATGGAATACTACTCAGCCATAAAAAAGAATGAAATAATCCCAATTGCAGCAACATGGATGGGCCTAGAGATTATCACTGTAAGTGAAGTACGTCAGACCGGGAAAGAAAAATATCATATGCTATCATTTATATGTGGAATCTAAAAAAAATGACATAAATGAACTTATTTATAAAACAGAAACAGACTCACAGGCACAGAAAACAAACTTATGGTTACCAAAGGAGAAAGGTGCAGGGGAGGGATAAATTAGGAATTTGGGAGTAATATATACACACTACTATATATAAAATAGATAAACAACAAGGATCTACTGTATAGCACATGGAACGATACTTAATATTTTATAATAACCTATCTGGGAAAAGAATCTGAAAAAGAATATATATATATATATATATATATATATATATACACACACACACAGACACACACATAACTGAATCACTTTGCTGTACACCAGAAACTAACACAACACTGTAAATCAACAATACTTCAATTAAAAAAAGCAAAAAAAAAATCAGTTGCATTTCTATACACTAATAGTGAACTATCAGAAAGAGAAATTAAGAAAATAATCCCATTTACAATCACATCAAAAAGAATAAAATACCTATAAAAAATTAACTGAGGAGGTATAAAACCTGTACAATTAAAACTGTTAAGACATTGATGAAAGAAAGTGAAGGAGACAAAAATAAATGGAAAGATGTTCAGTGCTCATGGATTGGAAGAATCAGTAGTGTTAAAATGTTCATAGTACCCAAAGCAGTCTACAAATTAAGTGCAATCCCTATCAAAAGTGCAGTGGCATTTTTTACAGGAATAGAACAATCCTAAAATTTGTATGAAACCATAAAAGACTCTGAATAGCCAAAGCAATCTTGAGAAAGAAAAAGCTGGAGGAATCACTCTCCCTGATTTTAAACTATATATATTACAAAACTATAGTAATCAAAATAGTGTGATACTGGCATAAAAACCGACACATAGATCAATGGAACTGAATAGGGAGTCCAGAAATAAACTCATGCATATGTGGTCAATTAATTTACAACAAAGTACCCAAGAATATAAAAAGTGGAAAGGACAGTCTCTTCAACAAATGGTGCTGAGAAAAGTGGGCAGGCACATACAAAAGTACGAAACGGTACCACTATCTTACACCATCTACAAAAATTAACTGAAAATGGATTAAGGACTTGAACATAAGACCTGAAACCATAAAACTCCTAGAAGAAAACAAAGGTGGTACGCTCCTTGACATTGTCTTGGTGATGATTTTTTGGATTTGACACCAAAAAACACAAGAAACAAAATATGTGGGACTACACCACACTGAAAACCTTCTGGGCAGCAAAGGAAATCATCAACAAAATGAAAAGGCAACCTAGTAAATGGGAGAAAGTATCTGCAAATCATATATCTGATAAGGGATTAATATCCAAAATATATAAAGAACTCATACATCTCAACAGCAAAAACCCAAACAAACTGATTAAAAAATGGGCAGAAGATTTGAATAAACATTTTCCCAAAGAATTCATAGAGATGTCCAACAGGTACACGAAAAGGTGCTCACTAAGTGTCAGGGGAGTGTACATCACAACCACAATGAGACGTCACCTCACACCTGTTAGAATGGCTACTATCAAAAGGAGAAGAGATAACAAGTGTTCATGAAGATGTGGAGAAAAGGGAACTCTTGTGCACTATTAGAGGGAATGTAAGTTGGTGCAGCCACTATGGAAAACAGTATAAAGGTTCCTCAGAAACTTAAAACTACCGTATGATCCAGCAGTTCCACTTCTGGGTATTTATCTGAAGGAAACAAAAACACTCACTAAATATTTGCACCTCCACGTCCATTGTAACATTACTTACAATAGCCAAGGCATGGAAGCAATCTAAGTGTCCATCTGTGGAAGAACGGATAAAGAAAATGTGGTATATATGTGTGTACAGTGGAATACTACTCAGCCATAAAAAGGAAGCAAATCTTACCATTTGTGACAACATGAATGGACCTTGAGGGCATTATGCTAAGTAAATAAGTCAGAGAGAGAAAAGCAAATACTATATGACCTACCTTCTATGTGGAATCTATTGTAAAACAAAACAAAATGAAAAAAACCTGAGCTTGTAGGTTCAGAGGAGAGACTGGTTGTTGCCGGGGGTGGGGGGTAGGCGAAATGGGTGAAGTGGGTCAAAAGGTACAAACTTCCAGCTATAAGACAAATAAGTCCTGGGGGTGTTATCTACAGCATGGTGACTACAGTTAATAATATTCTATATTTGAAAGTTGCTAAGACAGTAGATCTTACAAGTTCTCATCACAAGAAGAAAAATTATAACTATATATGCTGATGGATGTTAACTAGACTTACTGTGGTGATCATTTCACCATATACACAAATATCGAATTGTTGTACACCTGAAACCAGTATGTTACGCATCAACTATATCTCAATTAAAAAAATTAAGGATTGATTCCAAATGGAAACTTACCATAACCTTGTCTGTGCCAGTAGGTGCTTGTGGGTTAATAGGTCACCTTCTTCCTGGCGTATCCTAACCAGGGTCTCCTGGAAATAATGCCTAAAGCTGGTGGTTTTCAAATGTGGTCCCTGGAGGTTTGGTTTGGAACCATTGCAAATCACAATGGTTCCATTTCTACTTTTATTTATTTATTTAAAATCTTGGCCTTTGAAGTATGGATGGGAAAAATGGCTTTGCTGCTACAAAAGAAAAAAATTGGGAAAAGGAAAACAAACTCAAAACCAACCTGCTCTGAACTCTAAAAGAGATGATCCTACTGTGGTTCCAAGGCCCAGGAATTAGTCTCCTGGAAGGATACTCAGGGACTTCAGGGGAGAGAGGGGCTCTGACAGTCTTTGTTGTTATCCTCTAAGCTCGATGAACCAGCATCGAGTGGGAGGTGGGAAGCTTTGGCGGTGCCAGGGCCAGGCTGGGCGGCCCCTGTCTGGGACTGGCATGAGAACATATGTTGGCCAAGGGTGGCCCATAGAGTTCTCTTCTGCTTTTAATGACAGTTGTTGGGGGCCGGGGGAGGAGACATGTGTTGAAAGCTGAACTAGGCTGGGTACCTGCATTCTCTCATTTAACCCTAACAACCCTCGGGTGGGATGTACCATTTTTTCTACATTTTAGAAATGAGACCTAAGCCTCAGAGACTGTGTCTAGTCTGAAGTCTTAAAGTGGGGCTGGTAGAAGCAGAATCCAAGCTCCCAAGGCCTAGGACCCCACACCACCCTGGGACAAATGGTCATTCCTCGATGCACTAGGCGTGCTCACCTGGATGCTGAGGTGTGACCACTAGGTGGCGACAGAGCCTCACAAAGAGTTCCCAGGATTCCGGTCAGGCAGCAGCCTGAGATGTCAGCCGGCACCGCAGCAACCCCGGACTCCTGGACCATCGGAGCAGGGCCATACTCCCTCTCTAGGCCCCGCCTTTCATGCCCCAGCATGTGGGAGAGCGGGTTCTGCTGGGAGCCTGGCCTGGATCTAAATCGCAGCTCTGCCACTTCCTGGCCTCTTGTGCCAAGGATGCATCTGAGCATCAAGTTTCTCATCTCTAAAACAGGAGTGATGACGCATGTCCGGGGCTTGCGGATGAGAAAAAGACCTGGCAATGGATGGGTTTGTGGTAATTAAGACAAAGGGAGCATGCACTGCTTGCCAAAGAGAGGTCTCCTGGGGTGTTTTTAAATGGCCAACATTTAAACCCTGAAGCATTTTACATAGAAACCCTGAATTTCTAGCTTCTTTTGAGAAGAAGCTGCATCCCACACAGCTGCATCTGCTAGAGCCATACCCTCCAAGCTACCACAGTCCCCACCACTCTCTATTGGGCCTCATTTCCCCCAAGTCTGTCAGCTCACTCAGCCCCTTGGGCCTTGAAGGCAGGGGAGTTTGCTCCTCAGACAAATCTTGGAAGTTAGGAACAGTGCAGTCTGTCCCCATTCTGGGGCAGGTAGGGCTTGGGTGGGTTTTTGTGTATTTCCCTCGGGCCTGGAAGGGAACCTCACCACCTGTGACTCCCGCTGGGCACCCCCAGGAAGGAGGGCATGGAACCCAGCTGCTCCAGGCCTGTACATCCCTGCTGGGGGCCGCGGTGGGCAGACCGCAGACCAGCCTTGGTTTGCCTCCCTGGCTCTGAGGCTTTGGAGGCCAGAGCTCGCTACTGACTGAGGAGGAGATCTCATTTTGAGGCTGGGATGGCCTCCTGGTCCCATCAGCCACTTGTCAGCTGGGCCTGTGCCCTCTGTTAACCCCAGCATGGCTTCCTTGTATACCGATGGAGTCTCCCCTTCCCCAGATCCCGCGGAAATGCTCATGAGCCATAGCTCACATCTCAGCTCAAACATCACCTCTTCCTCCAGGGAGCCTTTCCTGGTCCTCTAAGCAGAACCAGCCATCTGCTGCTTCTTCACTGTGCCCACAGCATGCACTGGCGTCTCCTGTGAGACCTATTTTATCCTGCTCAGGCAACAGGTGCTTATTTACATGTCTGCCTTTCTCCCTGGATTGTGTTTTCCTGAACGCCGCGGCTCCTACACCCAGCCCAGGACCCACACGAGGTGCTTGTAAGCAGCTCCTGGCAGGAAAGAACTCTCGCAGGAGGCCCCCTTTGTCTTGTCACTAATCTTAAACTTGCACCCCCATGCTCTACTCATCTCCAGCCCTAGCACACCTTTCAGATCTTTTGATCGCATGATACTCTGCCCAATCTGTTGGTTCTTTCCATAGATCACAGAAGTAGACATGAATAAGTAATTAACAGATGCCCAGATCTCTTCCCTAGCTTCCCCCTTCAGTCATCTCACAAACAAACTGTGTAAGCCAGATAGCATCTAAAGAAAAATCAAAAGAAGTCGACAAGTCTGCACATAGTCGGAGATGGTGATGACTGTGACACCCCCCCCCCCCCGTCTCAATGATTAACTGAGACTGCTTCCGTTTTTCCCTTTGAAAACTTTCACGGCCAAGAGGAATCTTCAGATGTGGTTTTTGGGGGACACTGAGTCCACCATCTCCCCAGATTGCCAGCATTCTGATTAAAAGCAACTTTCCTTTCTACCAACATTTGCCTCTCTCTCGATTATTGATTTTTGAGCGGTAAGCACCTGGCCCTGATTCAGTAACAATGCCTGAGAGACGTTTCTGAGGTGAGTGAAAGCGTGCAGTGTTGGGGCAAAAGCAGGGCTGCCCAGAGAAAAGTATTTGGATGCAAAACCAATTTTTTTTTTTTTTTTTTTTTTTGGCTGCGCTGCATGGCACGTGGTATCTTAGTTCCCCGATCAGGGATCAAACCCGCCCCCTGCATCAGAAGCTCGGAATCTTAACCACTGGCCCACCAGGGAAGTTCCCGCAAAACCATTTTTAATATGAGACTCTTAGAGACTTGGGCCCTTTAGGATTTGGGGCTGAAGGGCACTAAATATGTGTCACCAGGCTTGGCATGAGGATCCTGGCAGGAACATCCTTTACTTGGTTCCTCCCATTGGTAAGAGAAGGGGCCGGGGGCCTCCCCAGGGCCACCTGCTAACTCTCACCTGACTCCCTGACAAGGGCTGGAGATGGCAATTCTCTGGGCTCCTGATTCATTCTTCCCATCCTGATTAAGACAACAGCAGAGCGTTCCAACATTCCTACCAACAACACACCTCTCTACCAAACCAACAGCTAACATCGGTGTGGGAAGGGCAGGGAAGGTCCCCAAGCTCTGGACAGAGCCCAGCTGCTCCAGAGTCTGGCTGTCACCTTCTGTCCTTCACCTGCCCACGTACAGGCTCAACTTGCCAAGTGCTTTCTCAACCCTCAGCCCCCAGGAACACCCC